>NC_057863.1:13287219-14733469 GCF_019393635.1 Dromiciops gliroides | reverse complement strand
GTTCAGTGTGAGCATTCATACCCTAAAATCAGCAAATGACACAAACTTGGGTTTGATTTATTGTTTTGCTAATTGTCTCAACTTAAGAAAGTGATTGAGAATAATTCAGGTTAAACTTAAAATTATGTCATCTAACTTTATTCTTTGAAAGAATTAGTTGTTAAATACTCCTGTGGAAGGTTGAGCAGTTTGGAGTATGGGTGACATCTATGCTGTGATCATTCATGAGAAGAATAGAGGAGGGTGAGAGAGAGGGTAATAATTTGACTTTTAAAACATTTAAACACGTTTGATTTCCCAGAGCATTTGTTATGGGCATTTTTATTGGCTGTGTCTGGAATGTCCTCCTTTCTTCATTTCAGCTGCGTTTTTTCTTTGTCTTCCTGCAAATCTTATCTAAAAGCTCACTTTCTATTTTTGTTACTTAATATTTAATTTTATTTTTTCTCACTTGCATGTAAGCAAAATTTTTTATCATTAGTTTTCAAAATGTTGACATCCATATTCAAGTCTTCCCTCCACCCACTCCCTACACCTTGAGAAGACAAGCAATTTGATATAGATTATATATGTGCAGTCACAAAAAACATTTACATATTAGCCATGTTGCAAAAGAAATCACAGATACAAATAAACTGAAGAAAAAATTTTAAAAAGCTTTAAAAAGATATGCTTCAATCTGCCTTCAGATGCCATCAGTTCTTTCTCTGGAGGTCTTTTGGAATTGTCTTAGATCATTTTAATGCTGAGAATAGCTAAGTCATTAACAGAAGATCATTATATAATATTGCTGTCCCTGTGTACAATGTTCTCCTGGTTCTGCTCACTTCACTTTGCCTCAGTCTGTGTAGGCCTTTTCAGGTTTTTCTGAAATCATCCTGCTCATCATTCCTTACAGAATAGTAATATCTCATTACAATCATATATTACATGTTATTCAGCCATTCCTCATTTCATAGGCTTCTCCTCAATTTCTAATTCGTTGTCAACACAAAAAGAGCTGCTATATTTCTGTACAAGTAGGTTCCCCCCACTTCTTTATCTTTTTGGGTTATAGACCTAGTAGTGGCTTTGTGGGGTCAAAGGGTATGTACAGTTTGACAGCCCTTTGGACATAGTTTCAAATTGCTCTCCAGAATGGTAGAAACAGTTCACAACTTCACCAACAGTGCATTGGTGTCCAAATTTTCCCTCATTCCCTCCAACATTTATCATTTTTCTTTTCTGTCATATTAGCCAATCTAACAGGTGTGAGATAGTGCCTCAGAGTTGTTTTAATTTGCATTTTTAATCAATACTGGTTTAGAGCATTTTTTCATATGACTATATATAGCTTTGATGTCTGAAAAATATCTGTTAATAGTCTTTGAACATTTATTAATTGGGGGATAACTTGTATGATAAATTTCTCAGTTCTCTATATATTTGCAAAATGAGGCATTTGTCAAAGACACTTGCTATAAAAATGTTTCCTAGTTTCTGGTTTCCTTCTAATTTTAGTTGTATTGGTTTTATATGTGTAAAAACTTTTAAATGTTTATGTCACCAAAATTATTCATTTTACATTTTGTAATGTTCTCTATCTCTTCTTTGGTTCTAAATGTTCCCATTAGCCACAGATCTAACAGATAAACTATTCCATGTTCTGTTAAATTGATTATGGTTTTATCCTTTGAACCTAAATCATGTGTGCAGCAGTATTTGATGTGAGATATTGGTGCATACCTAGTTTCTGCCGAAATGCTTTACAGATTCTCCAGTAACTTTTAGCAAAGAGTGAGTTCTGGTCCCAAAAGCTTGGTTTATCAAACACTAGCTTATCATGGTCATTTATTATTGTGTTTTATATACCTAATCTATTCCATTTATCTACCACCCTATGTCTTAGCCAGTATCAGATTATTTTTGATGATTACCACTTTGTAATATAGTTTTAAATATAGAACATCACTGCTGCCTTCCTTCATATTTTTTATTAATTTCTTTGCTATTCTCGTCCTTCTGTTCTTTCAGATGAATTTTGTTATTATTGTCTTTAGTTCTATAAAATAAACTTTTGGTAGTTTGGTATGGAACAAAATAAGTAAATTTAGTTAGAATTATCATTTTTATTATATTGGTTTGTCTGCCCATAAGCAATTGATATTTCTCTAATTGTTTCAATCTGACATTATTTGCGTGAAAAAGTTTTGCAATTACATGCATATCATTACTGTTTTTTTTTTTTGGCAGGTAGACTCCCAGGTATTTTATATTGTCTGCAGCTATTTTAAATGGAATGTCTCTTTCTATTTCTTGCTACTGTACTTTGTTGACAATATATAAAAACACTGATGATATATGTGGGCTTATTTTATATCCTTGGCTATTTGTAAAGCCTCATCAGACAGCCATTTTGCTTTCTTGCTCTTTTTGTTTGGAATGTTTGTGTGTTGGGTTTTTTTTGGTGTTGTTGCTATTTCCTGTACAATACTGTGAACCTGTCATAGCTCTTCAGGCAGTCTATCTAACATATCTAATCCCTTAAATCTATTCATCACTTCCACTTCATATTTAGAAGGAATGCCATTTATGTCATACCAAATGGTATAATGTTTTTTCTGCTTTCTTCAATTTGCCTGAATTTTGCAATAAGAAGTTCATGATCTGAGCCACAGTCAGGCATACATCTTGTTTTAAGTGACTATATAAGCTTCTCCACTTTTGGGTGCAAAGACCATAATCAATCTTATTTCTATATTGACCATCTGAGGATGTCCATGTGTAGAGATGCCTATTGAGTTCTTGAAAAAGAGTGTTTGTTATGACTAGTGAATTATCTTGACAAAACTCTATTACTCTCTGCCCTGTTTAATTTTGTACTCCAAGGCCAAATTTGTCTGTTATTCCAATTATCTTTTGATTTCCTTTTTTAGCATTCCAATCCACTACAAATAACTGATGAAAAAAGGAAAGTGAAAGATAAAGGAGAAAGGGAAGGGTATAACCAGCTGAATACAGAATTCCAGAGAATAGCAAGGAGAGATAAGATTTTTTTTCAATTGCACTTTACTTTTTTTATTTTTATTTTTTTAAATTCTGAATAGAATTTTATTTTCCAAAATATATGTAAAAACAAAATTTTAATATCAATTTAAAAAAAACTTTGTGTTCCAACTTCTCTTCCCCCCTCCATTCCCACCCCCCACCCACAAGAACTCAAGCAATTCAAAATAAGTTATACATGAGTAGTCATGGAAAAATTCCCATATTAGCTGGTTGTGAGAGAAAACAGTCAAAAAACACAAAACTTCAGATTAAGGAATTGTCAAAGAGGAAATAAAAAAAATTTAAATGTTTCCATCTGTTTTCTGATACTATCAGTTCTTTCTCTGCAGATGGGCTACAATCTTCATAAGTCTTTCAGGGTTATATTGGATCATTGCCTTGCTGAAAATAACCACATGCAGATCATCCCACACTATTGCTGTTATTTTGTATACACTACATTTCACTCTGCTTCAGTTCATGTAGGTCTTTCCAGGTTTTCCTGATAGTATCCTGTTCATCATAACCTTCATATAGTATCTTAAGCTTGACAGAGAATTTTCTTCATAAAAGCCCAGCAAAGTAGGTACCATACGTTTTGCCATTATAATCAATCATCATAACTGTTTCCCTCCATCCCACTCCCTTCCCATGATATTTAATCTATCTTCTTTTTACCTATTCCTCCTCAGAGGTATTTTACTTCTGACTCTCCTCTCCCTCGCTCTGTACTCCCTTTTTTCACCCTTCCTTCCTTGTCCTCTTCCCCTCCTATTTGACTATAGGGTTAAATAGATTGCTCCTCCCAATTGGGTATGAAAGCTATTCCCTCCATGAGCCCACTCCAATGAGACCAGGGTCCCTGAGCTAATTCTGTGTTCTAAATTTTTCTTCCTCCCTCCCTCCTCAACCCTCCCTATGAGATCAAGCAATTCAATAGGTCATACTGGTGCAGTAATGCAAAACATCTTCATTCTCCTTGAAAGTGTTTTGCTTTTTACTGCTCTTCCCCCAATCTTCCCTTTCCTCCTTCCCTTCTCCCCCCTTTTCTCCCCACCCAGGGCAAAAATATATAACTGTATCTACTTGAGTATGTATGTTAGTCCTTCTTTGAGCCAATTCTGATGATATCAAGGTTCACTCACTCCCCGACTCCTTCCCCCTCATCTACTATAGTCCATAAGCTTTCTTCTTGTTTGCTTCATGTGAACTACCTCTCCCCAGACCATCTCTCCCCTTCTCCCTCTCCCAGTTTATTCCTCCTACACCTCAACCCTATTTTAATGATGTCATCATGGATTAGTTAGGTGACACAGTGGACAAAGCACCAGCCCTGCACCCAGGAGGCCCCAAGTCCAAATCCAGCCCCAGACATAAGACACCCCACCCTGTCTGCCCTATAAAGAACAAAACATAAATGCTTTACAGATATCATCCCTTCATATTCAGTTCAGCCTTGTCTTCTGTGAATTTCTTGTGAAGACTTTTTGTTTTGTTTTGTTTTGCTTTTTGGTGAAGCAACTGGGGTTAAGTGACTTGCCTAGGGTCACACAGCTAGTAATTGTCAAGTGTCTGAGGTCACATTTGAACTCAGGTTCTCCTGAATCCAGGGCCAGCACTCTATCCACTGCACCACCCAGCTGCCCCTGAATTTCTTCCTGAGATAGTTCTTATGATTTCAAAGTATTATCTTCCCATGTAGGAATGTAAACAGTTTGATCTTTCAAGATCCTTCATGAAGTCTTTTTCCTGTTTACCTTTTTATGCTTCTCCAGGATCTTGTATTTGAAAGTCAGATTTTCTATTCAGTTCAGGTCTTTTCATCACAAATGCTTGAAAGACCTCTTTCTCATTGAAATCCCATTTTTGCCTCTGAAAAATTATATTCCGTTTTGCTGGGTACGTGATTTTTGGTTGAAGTCCCAGTTCCTTTGCC
This sequence comes from Dromiciops gliroides, assembly GCF_019393635.1. Lineage (NCBI taxonomy): Eukaryota > Metazoa > Chordata > Mammalia > Microbiotheria > Microbiotheriidae > Dromiciops > Dromiciops gliroides. Next base: position 14,728,506 of record NC_057863.1, on the reverse strand, counting down.
CTTTGGAATATCATATTCCATGCCCTTTGGTCCTTTAATGTAGAAGCTGCTAGATCTTGCTTTATCCTTATTGGAGCTCCACAGTATTTGAATTCCTTTTTTCTAGCTGCTTGTATTTTCTCCTTGACCTGGGAGTTTTCCTGGAGGTTTTCCTTTTGGGATCTCTTTCAGGGGGTGATCGGTGGATTCTTTCAATTTCTATTTTACCTTCTGCTTCTAGAATATCAGGGCAATTTTCCCTCAATCTCTTGGAGGATGGTGTCTAAGCTTTTGTTTCGGTCATGGTTTTCAGGTAGTTCAATGATTTTCAAATTATCTCTCCTAGATTTATTTTCTAGGTCAGCTGTTTTTCCAAGGAGATATTTCACATTGCCCTCTATTTTTTCATTCAATTGGATTTGCTTAACTGTGTCTTGGTTTCTCATAAAGTCACTAGCTTCCATTTGTTCAATCCTAATTCTTAGGCAATTATTTTCATCAGACAGTTTTTTAATCTCCTTTTCCATTTGGCTTTTCAAACTATTGACTTTTTTCTCATGACTCTCCTGCATCCCTCTCATTTCCCTTTCCATCCTTTCCTCCTTTTCTCTACATCTTCTTTCTATTTCTCCCACTTTCTCTTCAAAGTCCCTTTTGAGAGCTTCCGTAGCCCGAGACCAGTTCATATTTTTCTTGGAAGCTTTGGATGTTGGAGCTTTGACCCTGTTGTTATCTTCTTCTTCTGAGGTTGTATTGTGGTCTACCTTACCCCCAAAGATGTTTTTGATGGTCTTCTGCTTTCTATGCCTGCTCATCCTGGCATACTGTTTCTTGTCTTTTAACTCCTTCTTTAAGTGTGGCGCTGCTTCCAGGACACACTGTGGCCAAGCCACAGCATGGCCCCGGGGGATGGTTGGCCTTCTTCTCAGCCTGCCTGGCCTTGCTTTCATTTGATTTCAAACTCTCCACTGGGGGAGTGAGTGGTCGGGGGTGGTGGGGCTGCTTCTCTGCTCCACTCCTGTTCTCAGCTTCAGAGAGTCCCAGGTGTTTTGGGTTGAGGGGGCAGGCTTTAATCTCATCTGGCCTGTTCTCAGGTCCAGAGATAACCTCAGGCCTACTTTACTAAGCAACCAACCAGCCAAGCTTCCTGTGGTGTGGTTCTCAGCTTCTGATGAGACTGCTCCCCTGTTCCCCTCCCCTACCAGGGTCTCCCACCACTCAGGATTTCTTCCTGGTTCCCCACTGGGGTGGGACAATAGAATCCTTCCCCTCAGTCCACTGGTACCCCTGCATTTATCCCCCAGGCCAGCTGTTCAGTCGGACTGCCTGCTCGGTTCCAGAAGACGCCTGTGCTGCAGCTGATTCAGAGGCACTGGGGCAAATTCCTCTGGCGGGTGTCTGGTGTGTTGGCCTGATTGCGGGATTAGGCTTTATTCGTGGCCCAGCACGGCCCCCTGAAATCTATAGCTGGAGAAAACTCTCAGCCCGTATTTTTGTGTTTTTCTGCCCCAAGGGTTCTTTTGTTGCTATTCTGGGGACTATTGTATCAGGATCCTTGTGGGTTTAATGTCTTTCCTCCGCCATCTTGAGATAAGATTTTTTAAAAAAATGATCAATGCAAGTAGAAGAAAACAATATAATGAGAAATATCAGAGATCTCTTCAAGAAAATTAGAGATACCAAGGGAAAGTTCCATGCAAAAATGGGTTGATAAAAGAAGAAAATTAGGGATTTAACGGAAGCAGAAGAGATGAAGAAGAAGGCAAGAATACACAAAAGAACTATGCAAGAAAAACCATAACATCACAGCCATGATTGTGTGGTTACTGATCTAGAACCAGGCATCCTGGAGAATGAAGTTAAGTGGGACTTAGGAAACACTGTGGACAATAAGTTCAGTGAAGGTGAGGGAATTCCAGCTATTGTATTTAAAAATGATTCTGGTAAAGCGCTACACTTAATATACTAGCAGATTTGAAAATGCACAAAAGTGGCCACTGGATTGGAGAATATGTTTATGTCCCAATTCTAGAGAAGGGAAATGCAAAGGATGTTTTTTTGAATAATGAACCAGCCTTGCATTCCTGGCATCAATCCCCTGCTCATAGTTTATAATCTTTGTGATATAGTCCTAATTACCTTTTGGTTGGACTGGAATAACAAATGTGTCATACTTAATACCTTTCATTAAAAGGAGATTCATTGTCCTAAGCCAAGAGAATTTAGGGATGCCAAAGTTTGTGTAACCCCATCTCATGTTTCTAACTACAAGCTCTCTGAAACACTCAAAGATTAAGGAAGTGGGATTTCCAAATCAATGTTTTCTGCATGGGGAAATTCAAAACATATTTTAGCCCTCAGAAAAAAAGAGAATATTCATCATAGCTACCATTTGCCTTGGGTTTAGTAAAAATAATCTACAATGGCATATTTTTCCCCTTAGGAGAGAAAGCAGGCAGTCACTGTGTCTGCTTATGTTTCTTAACTGCTCCTTGTTGTTATGAGGAAGTATTCAATATTAACATGGGCTTATAAGAAAATGATCGAGATGGGGAAAAAGGCATTAATATAATTTAAAAAGTATAATGTACTTTGAATTCCTTAGATGAAAGATGTATTGTGATGACAACATCATAATTCATTATGAAAAAAGGCAAAGTCCACATTCAAATGTAAAGGCCTTCATCTTCCATTTCTGAAGGCTTCAAATTATATCTGGTTGTGATCTACATTGGTAGAGGGAGTTCTTCATATACACAAAATCACACGTTCTTGACATTGAAGGATGAGCAAAATTCATATGTAAAAATGTGTGTGTAAAACCAGGCAAATTGAAGGTGATATAAAGATGAAATAGGACAAATATTTTCTTTTTTCTTTTTTCTTTTTTTTTTTTCAGGGCAATGAGGGTTAAGTGAGTTGCCCAGGGCCACACAGCTAGTGTTAAGTGTCTGAAGCTGGATTTGAACTCCAGTCCTCCTGAATCCAAGGCCAGTGCTTTATCCACTGTGCCACCTAGCTGCCCCAAATAATTTCTTTTAAAGGACACACATACCCACATACACACACACTCATTTCGTTTGGTATAGGGAACTCCCAGTGAGAAAAGTCCTTTTACCATTGTACTTGATACCTTCTCTAAACTCAGAATCTTAGTGCATTTGTTTGCGGGAACTGAGAGGCTGTGACTTTCCTAAGGTCACAAAGCAATACATATCAGAAGAAGGAATTGAATCTAGGTGTCCCTGATACTAAAGTCATTTCTCTATTCATGTGCCAGCATGTCACATTCAGTATTCTATTTTTTGGGGGGGGGCAATGAGGGTTAAGTGACTTGCTCAAGGTCCCACAGCTAGTAAGTGTCAAGTGTCTGTGGCTGGGTTTGAACTCAGGTCCTCCTGAATCCAGGGCCAATGCTTTATCCACTGCACCACCTAGCTTCCCCTATATTCAGCATTCTATATCTACTTCATAATTTGAAAGATATAAGCCCTTCACCTCTGAGTCACATATGACTGGAAAGCAGCCCCCTCCTCTTCAAAGCACCCAAAAGCTAAACTAGCACATGCATGGTCAATCCAAATAAGAAAGGGCAGCTTTGTACATTCCCTATTTAACTCTCATTTCCGCATGCATTTTCAATACATATGTACACAAACATATAAAATATACCTGCGTATTTATATATAAATGCATATCCATCATATATGGAAATATATGTGTGAATATACATATATACATAAGTGAATGAGGTATGCTCTATATTGTATGTCAATGCAATATCAAACAATACCATTGTTTGACAATGGATGCAGTCTGGTACACCCTCACTTTCCCTCACCTCTCTACTGAGAGAGGCAAGGGTAAGAGCATTTGAGTTTTATGAATCTTGAAGTAGATGAGAGGTAAGGTATATTTTATACTCACTTCTCAAGATTAATTTTTTTTGCATTTTCCCATGCAAAATGTATAGTTATACTTCATTCATTTGTCCTTGCTTATATTTTTATGGTCTGCCAATTCTTATTTTGTTCTCCAAACTAACCTTTAAAAAAAAATTAAAACAATTTGCCCCAACCTTTGTACACATTGCATAATTCACCACTGGGGCTAAGAATCTGTACCATTAGATATGGGCAAATCAATTTACAAAAAGAAAATCCCCTGGACAGCCCAGGCTTTAGGTGCACGGATGGCAATTCAGGTTACTTGAAACAGACTACATCTGACACAGTAGTTAGCAGTAATTAATAAATGATAAACAAAACAATAAAATGTCACCCAGCCACTAACCTTGTGCAAGCCTCCAAATGTAGCAGTGACCCCTGCCAATCTGTCAAGCTAATTAGGAAGATCAGACATCCATTAATATTGCAAGGCCCACAAGGCATGTGGTATGTTTTGAATTCGTACAGTGTGAGGGCTGTGCTAAGGTGTGAATCTCCGGGGGCCATCTGTGTGAAAAAAACCACAGCTGATTGTGAGCCTGCTTCTCCGGCTCATTCATCATGGCCTGTCATTTATACCTCTTGCAAATGATGTGCTATTCAGATTGTGTCACACTCACATCCCAGAGAAAGTATTGTTATATTTCTATCTCCTGGGATAAATATCACAGTTACTCAATTGTCTTTTCTAAGCTGGGAGACTATTTCAAATGTTACACAGTTTTTAGCCACATGGATATTCATTTAGATACTCATGCAACCTGGGACCTATATTCTCGTCAGTTAAAGCCCAACACAAATCAGGTAATTATCCATGCAATACCTCCTAGTGTCTGTCTAAACTTGGGAGGTTTTTGTTTTAGAAAGAAAGAACACATGCTGCTCTGCATTATTTCTTCAGTATGTAAATTCTTAGCAGCAAGAAAACATAGCCACAGTATGCTGAGTCTAGCAAGACACAGGTGATCAATACAGAATAATTACAGAATATATTTTTCCAATATGCAATTTGAGGGGGTGGATGAGCTGCTGTACTAGGTTGAAAATCGTTTTCATTTTAAATGCTGCAAAAACTCAGATTATGGGCCCTACATGTCTCTGGTGAATTAGCTTCCCGTCTTCTTCTGAACTTTAACAGTAAATATGGACAGGGTGTTAATTAAGAAGACTGCCAATCTAACTGAATAATGCAGTGCTGAAAATAGCTAAGACAGGGAATTGACCTTCTGTGTCAAAGAGGTGATTCAACTCTGAAGTCTCAATTTTGGGATGATGACTACAGTACAATGAGCCTCCAGAAAGAAAAAAAAAAGAGTGGAGACTGGTTCCAACATGAACTCATTCGTTCTTTCCTAATTAACTTTCAAAGGCTGTCAGACAATATCCTACTGAAGACTTTTAAGGAGTATGAGACGGCATGGGTAGTACTTTCCCTATAGTCTAAAGAGTTACCAATTCTTCACAATGAATATTGACTTAAAGCTACGGTCATGAATGGGTTACAGTAAACAACAGTATAAAAAAGACTTGATTACTATTTGATGGGTGGCGTACTATACAATAGCATTGACCATGGCTATCGAGTTAGTACAGAGGAGAGTCCAAATGGAAAAAGAATTCCCTGCAGATGATAAGGTTCCCCAGATGGTGTTTGTGAATGACATTGTTGATTACACCAAGGCCCCAGAACACATTACTACGTGGAATCCAAAATCATTCAAAGGAGCTCAGCCAAACTATCTACACAGAGCAGAAAACCCCCCAAAGGATGAAGAATTCCTAGACTCTGGAAAATATGAATTTGGGTGGACAACAAATCAAACTGCTCACACAGAAGTATCTTGGACAGAAATGGCAGGTGGGCAAAGGTTACCAAGGATTAATAGGAAGAAGATAGTAGAGAAGATTACATTTGGGGAATTGTGATGTATTTTTAACGACTGTCAAGTTTTTTTCTTGAAATGAGAATCCATTATTTTAAATATCAGTATTCTTCCTTTTAATTTTTTTTTATTGTTCAGTTGTTTTTCAGTTATGTTGGACTCTTTGTGACCCTATTTGGTGTTTTCTTGGCAGAAATACTGGAGCAGTTTACTATTTCTTTCCCCAGCTTATTTTACATATGAGGAAACTGAGCCAAAATGGTTGTGATTTGCCTAGAATCACGCAGCCAGTAAGTGTCTGAGGACAGATTTGAACTCAGGTCTTCCTGACTCCAGGTCTTACACTCTATTCACTGCTCCATATGGCTGTAAATCATCGAAGCAAAATTACAGGTCATCTAAAGGGCAATCAAGAGAAACATGGTGAGACATATTAGGCTCTAAAATATTACCAAATGAAGAGTTATATACCAGTAACATCCTGGCCAATGCATGACCAAGATATTTTATTGGAAAAGGAAATGGGGCAATCTTGTGCAAAGCTTCTTAGCCTGGGGCCCAGCAATTATTTTTTCTTTTTGATAGCTATATTTCAGTATAATTGCTTTCCCTTGTATTCCTATATATTTTATTTTGTGTGTTAAAAGCCATTATTTGGGGAAGAGTTTCATCCACTCCACCAAATTGCCAGTGGGGCCCATGACACAAATTTTGTGAAGAAGCCCTGATGGAGAGAGAGTGACAGATAATTGTGTTCAGGGCTAAAATTCTAGCTAAACTGTCTAAAATATCTAATGAGCGGTCACCAATAAATTATAAGCTTTAGCAAGAGTTAGACTTTTAAGCATTTATTAAGGAGAATAAGAATTTGGTAAAGAGAAAGGCCTAGATTCCTATCTATTAAAGGGAGAGCACATTTCTAGCTCCATTTTCCACCAGAGTCCAAAGGCAAGAGAGTGAGCCTGAGTGCCAGTCTCTTCCTTCCTCCTCCCACTAGCCCACGTCACTTCCTGACGCCAAAGAAAAGACTCCTGGTCTTGCCCTCAAAGACCTTCGCTTCATGGGCGGAACTCTTTTACAGTAAGTCTCCAGCAGGTGGCGTCATTCCAATTGTTACAGTTCCCTGCTTTGTTTCCCGGTACATTTCCTTGATGAAACAGTCAAAAATAACAGAATATAATAACCTATGCTAACTAACAATATGTTAATAACAATATAGAAAAGGGAGAGAGGAAAGTTTTGTCCAGAGGGGCGATTTTTTTGTCCTCATGAACCGATGCTTTGACATTGGTGTTGCAAAGGGAGGGCCTCTGCAGAGAATACATGTTACAGATGGTGTATATTATAACAGAAAGAGAAAAGAGAAAAAAAATAACAAAAACAAAACAAAACTGTTCATTTAAAGTCTCTAAAAGTCTTTTCTCAGATGTACTCTAGGTGTAGTCATGGAATGGAAATCTTTTCAGGGGTTGATGTGTGGATGCTGGTAATCAGCCAGGAAAATTTCCTACAAAATTGAGCTTAATACAACTTTAAAATAGCTTTGTCAATAATCAAATCAAACAGGGGGCGGCTAGGTGGCACAGTGGATAAAGCACCGGCCCTGGATTCAGGAGTACCTGAGTTCAAATCTGACCTCAGACACTTGACACTTACTAGCTGTGTGACCCTGGGCAAGTCACTTAACCCCCTTGCCCCGCAAAAAACAAACAAACAAACAAAAAAAAACCAACCAAACAAACAAACAAAAATCAAATCAAACAATGAAAGTTCTCAAAAACATGTCTAAGGGAATACAGAATCTTAGTTGTTAACACATGAAACATACAATAAAACAAAAATTGAAACATTCTTTAAAATTATAATATTACTATAGTCCCTCCTTATGGAGGGTAATTGAGAAGACAATTGCTGCGATATTAATTTTTAAAAAATAATTTTTATCTTTGTTTCATCACTTTTTGCATCATGTGCCTAATTATCCTCATGCCATTATGAGAAATTCAAAAATCGAATATAATTGGTAACAGGTGTCAAGGCCAAATTCAACACTGTATTTATCATGACACCTGAGAAAATTATGGGGGTTACCATAAAAGAACAGAGAAATGATGGGATATGAGCATTCCCACACTTGAGCAATATATACTGTCCATGCAGTATGCCAGGCTTAAAATAGGTGGATGGAATACATGTCCATGCCACCGAACATATTGGAGGAAACTGAGTCAGACTTAATCAGATGCATGGGATTGAGATGTCCATGGCATCAGGCATATAGGAGGGGGCATAGAAGCCAGGTGTAGAAGTGAGATGGGTGGGATCAATACTTCCAGCCATCTGTACAATATTGTGGGGAAAAATAAAATAAAATATTAAACCAAGAGAATCCAACCTCAACATTTGTCTAAAGCCGTTCCTTTGGCCATACCTTGACTTCATGCATGTCTCCCCTCGTGACAGTTCAATGTCTGCTCTTGAATGAATTCCTCTTGTGATTGGATGGCATCTTGGCCAACTGGCATCTAATAACTCAGAATAAAGGCAATTAATGTCTTAAATGATAAGTTCCCATAATCCAAGTCTCATATGGATTTTAAAATTGAGGATAATAAATGATTGCAAAAAATGTGAATACATCTTGACTCAGAATATAATATATAATTATGCAACAATTTCAAATAATACCTCTTTTTAAAAATTTAGTATACAATTATTTTTGTGAAAAATCAGAACATATTTAAATATAAGTTAAAGCACAACACAATCCTAAAGAAAACTTTTACAAATGTTCCCCTCTTTTTTTTGGGGGGGGGAATATGTTTATCAAAAATAATACTTCTAGAATCAATTTACACTTTCCATGGCAAACAATTTCCCAGGGAAATGCTTTAAAGAGTTTGATCAAATAATCAGTTGAGAAAAAATAACAAAAACAAACAACTCAGAAAATGGGAGCACAATACTCCTAGAATTAACATTGTATTAGGAAATCAAAAACATGTTTCAAAATTAGATAGATGAATGAATAGAAGAAAATACACATGGAATAATAAAAGACAATGAAATTCAAACTAGGGAAATCTAAATGAATATGAACTTAATATTAATAAGAGTATTATAAAATATAAACTTGATCACATGACTATAAAAAGCTTTTACAAATATTCTCCTTGTTTTAGAAACTAAGTATAAGACACAATCTCAAAAGCATGAAAATCTCTATGAAAATAAACCCATACCATTAATTTCAAAATGTATATGTAATAGCATAGAAATCCTATGTAACCTCTGAACTGATACTATTACTCTGAGTGAATTCAGAACACTTTTGATTCCAATATCTAAAATCCCCAATACTCATATCAATACCTTGCTTCTTACTTCTACATTTCTGTACAACATATACCCTTCCATGGCAAAAGAAGTGGAGTCTTGAACTATATTGATGATTGTCATTCTTATTAGGCTTAAGTTTTTCTTCTTTAACCCCTCTATATTGTCTGTCAGTCTTTTCACCATACAAATGCTTTATAAGATTACTAATTAAAGACAAAAGCAGGTTAGCAATATTATGAACAAAACGAGTATATCTGGAATTTAAAGGGTTTTCTAAGGTTGTCTCAGAAGCACAGCCAGGCTGGGGAAGGACTAAGCCTGAAGCTGCAAATGTAGTTACAGAAAGTTGAGCATGCGCATCAGATCTCTGGACTTCCCAGGCAGGGGAAGCAATGGGCTTGGCCATGGGGGGAGTAGAGGGTGGGGTCTGGAGAGGAGGGGAGGGACCAGCGCAATTTGAATCAGACTTGATTTTGAACTCAGGCCTGGATTCCTCTTCCCCCACTTTGCCTCCAGGTGCTAGGGGATTAAAAGCTTCTAGAGGGTGGGTCATTGCCTCCAGGCATGCAAAATTAGAGCAACAATTAGTGTTAGAACTGGGAAAAGCTGCAGGAATCTCTTCAGGTTTCTCTGAAAAAGCATGGTTGGGAGAGGGAAAGATATTTCCTTGTGTGAGTAAATTGCTGGCTCTTTTAACAAAAATAAAAAGAAAAATAGAAAATCCATAAAAACAAAGCATTAACATGATCTTATCTCCCTATTGTCTGGTTAAACAGACTAAAATCAGAAATAGGGTAATTAGGGAGTTTAAAAGGTCCATTTGAAAAAATGTAAAGGGAAAACACAGCCAGTACACCAGTACTTAGTTAAAGGGAGAGGGTAGGGGAAATTTCTTACCCAACCAGAAGATCAGAAGTGAGGTTCAGCTTTCCTCTTCGTGGTCAGCCATCTGTTCAGGGCTAAAATTCTAGCTAAACTGTCTAAAATATCTAATGAGTGGTCGCCAATAAATTATAAGCTTTAGCAAGAGTTAGACTTTTAAGCATTTATTAAGGAGAATAAGAATTCGGTAAAGAGAAAGGCCTAGATTCCTATCTATTAAAGGGAGAGCACATTTCTAGCTCCGTTCTCCACCAGAGTCCAAAGGCAAGAGAGTGAGCCAGAGCGCCAGTCTCTTCCTTCCTCCTCCCACTAGCCTGAGTCACTTCCTGACGCCAAAGAAGACTCCTGGTCTTGCCCTCAAAGACCTTCCCTTCATGGGTGGAACTCTTCTACAGTAAGTCTCCAGCAGGTGGCATCATTCCAATCGTTACAACTGTGTGCTTAACTGGTGTTATGCAGCATCAGGACATCTACATGAAGGTTGTTAGATCTTTGGGTGGTTCACCTCCAGAGGATTTAAAGGAACAAATGGGTAAGAGATAAATAAGATAGAAAGGCAGTAGGTATGGTTTACATGCTTTGGGGAATCTCCAATGGATATGTCATAGATCCATCTAAGTAGATGTGAAATATAAAAAAGTTTGAGAGACATAGTTTCTGGGTAATTAAACATTTTATTAGTCATGCTAGCAAACAATTAAACAAAGGGTCAATAGCAATCTTGAATGCCCAAGACCCTTCACGGAAGTCACTCGATGCTTTTATGCCTTTGGAAGAATGAGTGTTCCTGGCGGTGGCAATCAACTCTGATTAGTTAGCAAGAATTGAGAGAATTAATATTATAATGTGTGGCAGGTTTATTCTAATGAGGGTCTGGGGGAATGTGACTGATCAGTCAATTTTGGTCAAAGAGACTTATCCATACCCATATCACCCTGTTTAGGATAATCCAGATAAAAGGGAAAATCCTCTTTTTCTCAGACCTGTCTGAGTAAAACATACTGGGCTGGAATCCATCAAATCACTGACACTAAAATGTCTTTATATTTTGAACAGATCTGGGTTTGCCCTCTTATTATCAGCCCTGAACTTCAGAGGCTGCCTAAATAACATACAGGGGCTGATTTTTTAATGGGAAAGTAGAAATTCGATAATTGGTTACTAATGTAAGAGAGAAATAATCATTTCTCTCAGAGAGAAGCATGAAGAAGTGATATTCCCTGAAAGTGGTTTTGTGTGAGATGTTAGATAAGGATCTTGGCTCCTGGATTGAGAAATGGGAAGTATCTTAGAACTGCCACATGTTACAGAGGAGAGTCTCAGGGAGAGGCAATGATTGGTCCAAGATCATGTGTCTGAGGCAGGATTCGACCCCAGGCCTTTCTAACTCCAAGCCCAGTGCTCCATCTATTACACCGTCTGCCAGAAGCAATAGTAATCTCAGGGTACTTTCCATCGTTATTAACAACATCAATTATTGTTCTTTGCTCGAATACAATAGTGCCCTAAGGGGCATTGATGAATGGAAGACGATTAGCAGTTAAATCCAATCACCTCCACATGTGCTTTAATAATTCTTCTGCCTGCTTCTAAATAGCTTTTTTATATCCTTCTGCTCAAATCTGTGATTTCTTGCTGCCATCAGTATGTTCTATCTATTTTGAATCTACTGCCTTGGTTTACACTTAATTGTCTGAATGCAGGTCTTATGTTAACATCACCCTGTTCTTACTGAGGAAAATGAATGGGATTTGTGGCAATCATTTTCCTCATGAGTACTTAAAGGCTTTGGGCTGACTCACAGCTGCTTTTGGGATATTTCAGGTGGTCAGATAAGTGATCTCCATTTAGAAGAGGCATTATCATCTTCATGCTTATTACCAGGCAGCTAGGTGGTACAGTGGATAGAGAGTTGGGCCTGAAGTTAGGAAGACTGGAGTTCAAATCCAGCCACAGAAACTTAATAGCTTTGTGACTCTGGGCAAGTCACTTCACTCGGTTTGCCTCAGTTTCCTCATTTGTAAAATGAGCTGGAGAAGGAAATGGCAAACCATTCCAGGATCTTTGCCAAGAATACCCCAAATAGGGTTATGAAGAATCAGACATGACTGAAGAACAACAAATACTTATCACCAGGAGGCAGTGTCATGGAGTAAGTAGATGGAGTATTGGCCTGGGAACCAGGATGGCTCAGGTTGAAGTACAGCCTCTGACATACATTGGACTTGTCTCTCTGCACAAGTCATTTAATCTCTCAGTGTCTCAAAGAAATTCATCAATCAATATTTATTAAACTCCTACCAAGTGCCAGGCACTATGCTAAGCCCTGGGGATACAAAAAGAGGCAAGTGACAGTCCCTGCCCTCAAGGAGCTCACAATCTAATGGAGAAGAAATAATTTCAGTTTTCAGTCTTCATTTTTAAAGCATGTTTCTTCACTTTGTATCTCCCTCTCATAAAAGCACAGGTCCAGACCCACCCTGAAGTGGCCTTTTCCCATTGTTTTAACTACTGGCCAAACAATCTAGATGCTAGATTTGAGAATATAAAACATTGAATTGAAAGAAATTCTATTTTAAAAAACAAAGATGTAGATAGAATAACAATTTAGAAAGCACTGATTTAAAAGTGGGATAAAAATGAATTCCTTCTATTTTTCTAAGATAACTGATTACAAGATATGAATGTATGCAACCTATCTACAACTCAGTCTACACACTCTAAGTCTATACCAACTGGAAGTAAAACATCTTAGGAGAAAAAGACAGACTAAAATATCTCAAAAGACTAAAGTCCTAACAAAGACTACTATTTACACACACACACACACACACACACACACACACACACATACATATACACATACACACACACACACAATGATATAATATTCTATGGCACCAAAGGATAGTGGAAAGAAAATTATATATATATATATATATATTTTTGTGTGTGTGTGTGTGTGTGTGTGTGTGGCAATGAGGGTTAAGTGACTTGCCCAGGGTCACAAAGCTAGCAAGTCTCAAGTGTCTGAGGTTGCATTTGAACTCAGGTTCTCCTAAATCCAGGGCTGGTGCTTTATCCACTATGCCACCTAGCTGCCCCCGAAAATTATCTTTAAGGTCAAGAAGACCTGATTTTAAGTTTGGCATAGGACACAGTCTAGCTCTGTGACCCTGGGCAAGTCACAGAATCTTGCACTTCTCTAGGGTCTAGACAACTCTTTAAAATTCTTCAGTTACAGAAAAGAATTAGAATTGTCTTAGGAGAGGGAGTTTTCTTCATTAGAAATCTTTTATACTAATGAAATCATAGGTCTGGACCAAAATATTTTTTATACCAATAAAAACAATAAATGACTGAACGAACGAATGAATGAATGAGGGAAAGAAGGAAGGAAGGAAGAGCATTTAGTAAGTACTTAAAGTGTGTCGAACACCATGCTTAGTGTTAGGAATGCAAATACAAAATTAAGACATTACTGTACTCAAGGTATCTATATCCTATTATAGGGGGGAACAACACATGAAGGAAGAAGTGATGTTTATGAAGGGGTGTTTTGTTTTGGGAAATCCCAGGGATGCTGAGTGGGTCTATGGGGGAATTTGCTGATACATCCTTTCCAGGATTAATGGCAGGATGGATTTGACTACACTTCCCAGTGCTAGAGGTGGAAAATGTGGATAGTGGTTGTAGGGTATTAACTAGGTAGTTGGGTCAATGACAACAAGATGGCTAGAATATATAGCCAGGTCTAAGGTTGGGGATTGGCTAGATAGAGTGAATCACATATACTGTGCTGTCTGACCCACCAATACAGAAAATATAGCCCCTTGGTAGTGATTCCAAAGCTGAGTAGATGGCCATCTTGGAAATGGTCTCAGGAGGCCCAGTGTGAGGTTCATAGGGATCAGAGGTAGAGCAGATGTCAAGGAGATGGGCAGGATGAATGGCAGGTTAGGAGGTGATAAGTGAGCTACTCTGGTATTGTGGAGAGAAAGAGCTGGCTTCAGAGTCAGGAAGACTTGGATTGCATCTCATGGCTGACATATTTGGATTTGATCCTGTGTCCGAAGTCATTTAACCTCCCAGTGTCTCAGATAATTCATTGACTATAAATTGCAAAATGGTTGCCCATCTCTATTAATGGATAGAGTTTTCTCACTGGTCATTGCCTATGCCAATAAAATCATGTTTGTTGTTTTTTCAGTCATGTGTGACTTTTCAGGAGTCCATTTGGGGTTTTCATGGCAAAGATACTGGAGTGGTTTTTGAATTTCTTCTCCAGCTCATTTTACAGATGAAGAAATTGAGGCAAACAAGGTTAAGTGACTTGTTCACTATGGTGCCACCTAGCCATACCTTTGACACAACTAATAAGTGTCTGAGGTCAGGTCTGAACTCTGGTCTTCCTGAATCCAGGCTCAGTATTCTATTCACTGAACCATCTATCTACAGAGTTGAAGCTCAAATTATGTAATACCATATTTTGTCGTGTGTTATATAATATATAAAAATTAAAATGGCTATACAGTGTATCTCAAAGGTCATAGAGCAGTTTTAAATTGCACCAAGACTTTTGGGACACACTGTTCCTATTCAAGAGGCATGATTTTGTCTATATAAAAAGACCATTTTCACAGCTTTTCACTAAAAATAAATTGTGACCTAGATGTTTAAGCTAATTTGCTATTTATTTAGTTAATGAAAGAATGCACATCCATTTCTCAGCTTGCAGCTGTTTGGGTTCTTGCTGTGCTTCTATCTTCCCCCTCATCTGGATGGACAGGTTATGATTAATGGTCTTCAAGAGGGAGGAAATCAGAAAGATCTTTTTGTTGTTATTCCAGAGGATGCCACCCTGTGCTGAGAATGTTCTTCTCTATGGGCACTACTGAGACACAGATCTCAATGCGCACTGAGTGCCCTCTTCACCCACAAAAAGGCCCTTTGGAGATGAAAGTGATAAATAAAGATGTTCCACCATAACATGCATGACACACATTGGGCCAATGTTTGGAATTAGGGGCAGCAAAGTGCCAGTTCCACTTTGCCATGGCATTCATATTGATATCTTCATTCCCTTGAATTAAGACATTAAGTTGTTCTACCAGATTGCCACATTCTGTCCCTCTAGTCATAGGATCAAAAGTTCAAACCTGGAAGAGACCTTAGAAATTGTCAAGTATACCCCATACCCCATTTTGCTGAAAAGGAAACTGAGGCACAGTGAGGGTAATTGAGTTGCTCACATAACTAGTAAGCAAGATGGAATTTGAACCTAAGTCCTACTGATTTCAAATTCACTAAACCATAAAGACTTGAAGGGCAGGGTATATACCTTATACTATGACATATTTTTGGGAATCTCACCAATAATATGTGCCCTGTACTTCCTGGATGGGTTGCTAGGTGGTGCAGTGGATGGACTGCTGGGCCTGGAGTCAGATAGACTCATCTTCCTGAGTTCAAACCTGACCTCAGATACTTAACTAGCTGTGTGATTCTGTGGAAGTCACTTAATCCTGTTTGCATCAGTTTCCTCGTCTGTAAAATGATCTGGAGAAGGAAATGGCAAACCATTCCAGTATATTTGCCAAAAAAAAAAAAAAAAAACCTTAAGTGGGGTCAGAAGAACAAAAGAAACCTGCAAAACAACTAAACAATATCAAGAATGAATGCAATGTTATAGTGAGTTTTCTCCAACTTCAAAAATGATTCCAGGGGGCAGCTGGATGGCATAGTGGATAAAGCACTGGCCCTAGATTCAAGAGAACCTGAGTTCAAATCTGACCTCAGACAAAATAGCTGTATGACAGTAGGCAAGTCACTTAACCCTCATTGCCTCACAAAAAACAAAACAAAATAAAAATGATTCCTAAAAGTCCTAGCCAATGACAATTTATTTCCCTCCCTGCCAATTATAAAAAAGAAAATAACTTTCTAGTTCCTAGTAACTTTGTAACATGATCCATTTATGTTTTTAGAATGTGGACTTTTGTTTTGAATATTTATCAGTTGTGTCTGACTGTGAAACCATTTGGCGATTTTTTGGTAAAGATACTGGAGTGGTTCACCATTTCTTTCTCCAGCTCATTTTACAGATGAGGAAACTGAGGCAAATAAGGCTAAGTGACTTGCACAGAGTCACACAGTTGGTCAGTATGTGGGGTCAGATTTGAACTCAGCAAGGCCTGGTCCTCTGTGCACTATGGTGCCACCTAGCCATATCTTTGAGGCTAAAACATAGAACCATTGAAGTAATCTGAAATCTATTTGGATTTTTCCATTCTGTGTCTATGGGAAAGTGTGTCAAGGTAGATAGAATGGGGCCCAGGAAGTTAGGAAGATGTGGGTTTATATCTTCCCTCTGATATAACTTGGTGCCCAACAGCAAACCATATTACTGCAACTCCAGCAAATCTCTAAGATTTATTCAGTTATTTTATATGGCTTCTGGTTGGGATTGGTGTTCTACCCTGCCAAATTTGAAAGCCCTGATATGTGTCTGGAAAACGATGCCCCAATCTAGAGAGTCAGGATCAAATGAACTAATGTAATCCTTTTCATCTTTCCTTCGGTTAGGGCCAGTCTCACAAGTAGTTAGCATTCATTTGCTTAGGAATCCAAAGCATACTCAAGTTTCAAAGCTGTTTCTCTGGAGAGCCCTTTGCTGCATATTGTAACCATGCCTTTCACTTCTTTGAGACCCAAACAGCAAATTAGCTCCCTAAAGTGTGCTAGATGCATTTCCGACATTATGAATAACAGGGATGATAGCCTTCTCCCTCTCTCTTGCTGGGGGAAGATTTGTTTGCACTGTTTTTGTTTCTTAAGGAAGTTAGTTTGCCTTGCAAAATTTCTTGCCGCATTAGTCTTCTGTTCAGAGAAGGGGGGATTCCTTCCTTCCTTTTCTCTTTCTCTTTCTTCCTCTCTCCTTCCTTTCTTTTTTGTTCCTTTCTTCCTTCCTTTCCTTGTTCTCTGATTTTCTATCCAGAAAGCTGCTAGTTCCCACTAGGTAAGCCCAAATTCAGGAGGCAGAAACGCAGTGCTTGAGGCAAAGATATCTCTTTATCTTCACTTCACCTAGAGATGGATTACTGACAGTGTAGCTATGTTTAAATGACTGAGTAGGGCCCAATACTACCCCAAGCTCACATTATAGGCATTATTAGGACACCTTCACAGATGTACACTATAAGAATTTTCAATGGTGGTGGTGGTGGGGGGAATGAAAAGCATGAATGCCTTCCAGCTGGCATATCTAAATGTTCTTCATCTCTTCAGAGACATGTGCAGGTTAATTTCACTTGATGACAGATCTCTCATCCAAATTTTGCTCTGGATGATGTGAAGTAATTTTTCTCTGCTGGTGATGAAGTTGGCTAGGGGATCATTATCTAAAAAACCAGTGTTTCTCAATTTATAAAAAAACCCAAACAAACTCTGGCATCACTCTAATCCTATGTAATGAAATTATCTAAACTTACAAACAGAGGATAAAGATATAAGATTTGAATTTCAAAGCCTCAGTCTATGTTATCCATGTATATATATGGAATGTGTCCTAGTGAAGTCTTGGGGGGCAATTAATACCTTAGAATCCAGCTGGTTCAGGTCATGCTGTTTATGATCTACTGGGCCCAATAATAATGATAAGAAATGGGCTGGATGTAGCACCAAGTGCCAGATACAGACCGTATGGCCACAAGACAATGTCAAATAAAAATAACAGATCAAGATGGAATATTCTGTGATAGCCTATGATCTTTAAATATGACATGCAATCTATTGAACATGTGCTTAATTCTTCTGAATTTTCTCTCTGTTGCTGGCCTTATTGTTACTGGATGGGCTTCAGCTCTATACCCTAGTATGGGGAAATAATTAGAGAGATAATTAAGGAATGGTATAGATTGGAATCCCAGCTCTTTAACGGGGGGTGGGGGGGTGGGGTGTTCTAATAAATGGTGTAACTATGTTTAGTTAATAGTACAAAAAGAAGATAAATTAGTCAACCTGAAAATCAAGTAAATCAAAGTAAGAATGAGAGAGAGAGAGAGAGAGAGAGAGAGAGAGAGAGAGAGAGAGAGAGAGAGAGAGAGAGAGAGAGAGAGAGAGAGAGGAGGGGGAAAGGGAGGGGGAAAGGAAGACAGAAAAGGAAAGGAGAGGGAGGAGGGATAGAGAAAGAGACAGAAAGACAGAGGAGGGAAGGGGAAGAATAAAGGGAAGAACAAGAGAAGGGAGGAAAACAGAGCTTAACTGAGCCAGGTCTGCAGTCAGGAAGTCCTGAATTCAAGAACCTGACTCTGACATATTCTAGGTAATGAAAGTGGCTTTCATTGAATCATTTCACCTTCCAGTTAACCCTAAGACTATAAATTATAGAAAAATTGGTTGTTTGTATTAATTGAGAGGATTTTCTGATCAGGACACTGCTACAGCAAATGAAATAACAGATTCAGATCTCTCTCTCTCTCTCTCTCTCTCTCTCTCTCTCTCTCTCTCTCTCTCTCTCTCCCCACTCATCCATCTATTCACGCATCCATCCATGCATCCATGCATCCATCCATCCATCTCTATTTAGCTATCATCTGTCTAGTCTGTCCTATTGTTTCTCTTTCCCTCCCTCACTTCCTTTTCTTTCTTTCTCTGCTTCTCTTTCTGTGTCTATGTCTCTCTGTGTTTCTCTTAACCCTTACCCATCTCCCTTATCAGAAGTTTTGGCCCCTAGCTAATGACTTTTCAGCCACAGCAATTCTCAAAGAACATTAAGCCCAAGAGGGTTTGTAAACATTTGTCTTTTTATCCTAGTGTCTGGTACAGAATAGGTGTTTAAATAAATCCTTGTTTATTGTTATTGGACGAAATAGTTAAGATTCTTAAACTATACACACATAGATACATATGTACAGAAACATAGAGCTCTTAAAGGATTTACAAACACTCACATATGTATACACACATAAGCACAATGTAGATATTTAGAAATATGTACCAACACACAATCAATATGTATTCTGAGGTCATAGTGATCCAAATAATGAGAACTTCATGTGGCAGCAGGGGTATGCTCAGTCATTGATTTAATTATTGTTCCGTTAGTAGTCTGTAGCTGAAGTTAAGACCAAGAATTTTCTTTACCTCTGACTCTGCTGTACTATCCTTAAATTTTGATTTACCTAAAGGCTGCTAAGAGATTTTCTGCATGGCAGTTCAGAGCTGTGGAAATAAAACAAAGCTAATGAATTGCAAACTTCTAATTTTTTTATATTTCTGATTATACTGAGGTGTTCACAGTCTTATCAATATGCTTAGCATTCTGTCTATCTGTCAGGCTCTTTGTCTCTGACTGTCTGTCTCTGTCTCTGTCTATCTGTCTCACATTATAGGGGTCAAATTTATTATGAGGAATGTTAATTGGGTGTTTCACCATAATATTGGGGTTCAGAAAATAATGAGAGACTTCTAGGTCCAAAGTTTCCTCCCTTCCAAACTGCATTTTTTAGTTATTTCTCCAAGGCTAATAAGAAAGGAGATTAACAGCCTCTTTTCCACAAAAAAAACCAAAAAACCAAAAACAGGTTTTATTAATGGAAATAAAATTTACCACAAAGCTGAAGTTAATAAAGCCATGGACAAGGGAATAGGGAAAGAGAAAAACAGATAAGCTCCCTGGCTCTACCAAAGACTGACTCAAACCGCAAACTTGCTTCCAACTCAGATAGCTTGAAGAGCCAGCATCACTTCTAATAACTCAACACCTGGGGTCAGTAGTTTCAATGGGAGTCAGCTGTGCAGTCCCTCTCTGGTACACTCCTGAAGCTCATTGAGGAAAACAAGGGGGTAATATTATAAAATAATGGAATTTAGCAGACACCCAGGGGCCTCACCTGGTTGATTTAGTATTGTTTGAATTGGATAAGAATGGGGGCAGCTAGGTGGCACAGTGGATAGAGCACCAGCCCTGGAGTCAGGAGGACCTGAGTTTGGGTCCAGCCTCAGACACTTAACACTTACTAGCTGTGTGACCCTGGGCAAGTCAATTAACCCCAATTGCCTCACTTAAAAAATAATTGGATAAGAATGAGAAACTGACTAAGTACCTTCTTGGGGATGATTAGATTATAGCCACACCTGGCTAGCCCTGACTGACATGTTGGTGTACTACTGACAGTCACTAGGGAACCACTCTCAGCCAACCAGCTTAAAGGACCTCCCTTTTGGGGGAGGGAGAGAGAAAGGAGAAAGGAGAAAGGAGAACACTGGCTCTGAGAAGCTCTCTTTCCACGTGGTGAGCTTCAGGAGCATACCAGAGAGAGACTGCACAGCTGATTCCCATTGAAACTATGAACCCCAGGTGGTGAGTTATTAAAAGCCATTCCAGCTCTTCAAGCTAGTTGAGCTGGAAGCAAGTTTGGGGTTTGAGTCAGTCTTTGCTAGAGCCAGGGAGCTTATCCATTTTTCTCTTTCCCTATTCTCTTGTCCATGGATTTATTAACTTCAGCTTTGTTGTAAATTTTATTCCCATTAATAAAACCTAGTTTGTTTGTGAAAAAGAGGCTATTAATCTCCTTTCTTATTAACCTGAGAGAAATAACTAAAAAAGGAAGTTTGGAAGGGAGGAAACTTTGGACCTAGAGGTCTCTCATTATTTTCTGAACCCGAATATTACAGTGAGCCACCCAATTAACTCTCCCCATAATAAATTTGGCCCCTACAACACACACAAAGACACAGATACACACACCAACCCAGAGAATTACAGAATCTCAATAGTCAAAGGGACTTCAGTGGGCAAATGATTTAACCCACACTTGAACAAACATTATCTCTCTACTATATCCAACAAAGGTCATCCTGACAAGATTTGAACACCTCCAAGAAGGAGCTCTTAGGGTTGTCCATTCTACTCTTGGACAGACCTTAGTTTTAGGAGGTTATTCCAACCCTCCATTTGGCTCTTCCACTTTTACCCTTGCTTCTGGTTCTCTCTCTCTCTCTCTCTCTCTCTCTCTCTCTCTCTCTCTGTTTCTTCCTATCTGAAACATTAAAAATTTATATATTAAATATATTTATATTAGTTATATTTATTTATTTTTCTTTTCTTTTTCTTTTTTTTTGTGGGGCAATGAGGGTTAAGTGACTTGCCTAGGGTCACACAGCTAGTAAGTGTTAAGTGTCTGAGGCTGGTGCTTTATCCACTGTGCCACCTAGCTGCCCCCATACTTATTTCAACCAGAAAGAAAAAACATTTAATCTCTCTCCTACATGACAGCCTTTCAATTAATTTAAGAAAACTTTTATATCTTAATTCGTTCATCTCTTCCCCCTACTTATTTCAGCACACACTCACACACACACACAAGCATATACAAACATATTATTGACAGTGATGCCTATCTCTTCTGCCTCATCATGGAATGGACTTGACCCTGGGGTTCAAAGTAAAAACCTATGAAGCATAAGCTCTAGCAGTGCTTCCCAAGCTGGAATGACTTTGTAAAATGATCTGTTGACAGCCTGTCACCTAAAGGAAGTCTGTCTAGGTAGGTGCAGAGGGGCTTTTTTTGGGTCAAAATTTGATCAGAAGTTGATGGATTTTTTGCAAAAACAACTCCTGCATACTGTCTACTAATACATGAACAAGCTGTGATATGTACCTTTGGAAGGAATGGCCATATTGGTAATTAATAAGCATTCTTTGGCTCAGTATCCTTGAGCCAGACTGGCTCCATCAGTCCCTCAAGGTTCTAGGGATATACTAAAGGGACTGGAGTTATCTCTTCTATGATGTTCTCAGTTGAAGCCCCCACTGATTTTGTTCTCACTGTTAGCCCAGCAGTGAATGATAAGCATCCAAGTTTCATTTAACCATGTCACATTAATTTGCTTTTGCAAAAGCACAGTTACTTGGAAGATAAAGCAGAAGAAAAAGCAGAAGCATCTATTTCTAACACTTCATAGCACATTTTTCTTGAAACCATCTCAGTCTTTGGGAAGAGTAGGTTCATTTTTGTACAGTTTCTATAAACCATTGGTCCACCAGGTTTATATCCACATATGACATAACTGCCATGTAAGTTCTCATCTCAACAACTACTGGAATGTATCCCAAAAGTCACTCTTTTTTTCCTTTTTTCTTGTTTTTTACCTTTTTTTTTGTGGGGGAAGGGGTCAATGTGGGTTAAGTGACTTGCCCAGGGTCACACAGCTAGTAAGTGTCAAGTGTCTGAAGCCAGATTTGAACTCACGTCCTCCTGAATCCAGAGCTGGTGCTTTATCCACTGCGCCTCCTAGTTGCCCTCCCCCCCCCCTCCCCACCTCCCCGGAGAATAAGTGCTGGGTTGGTTGCACACGCACATGTGTATGTTCACCCATGCATTCATACAGACCCAGATATTCCATCATACGAGATCCCATCTCTTTCTTTCGCTTTATTGTCAAACTTGTTGAAAGAGTAGTCTGTATTTCCTATTATTATCACTCTATTACTTACTCTCTCTTTAATTCATTTCAGTATGGGTTCCATTACTATCACTTAAATGAAACAATTCTCTCCAATGATATTGAAGGCACCTCAATAGCCAAATATCATGGATTTTTCCCAGTCTTTCTTTATCTTCCTTGACTACTCTAACATCTGAATCTGATGACTCCTTTGTCTTTTGTATTCTCTCCCAACCCTCTCCTCTTCCATTTATCTCCTTTCCCTCCACACCCTTCAGTCTTTACCAACATTTCATTTTCATGGTTCTGCTTTCTCTGAATACTTTTTCTCTGTTTCCTTGGTTGTATTCTCCTTCTCCATTTCTCATCCCTCTCTAGGTGTCTTTTTTTTGCTTGATATGCTCTCTCTTGGTGACTTTATCCACATCCTTAACTTCATTAATTTATTCTATGAAGATAATTGCCATATATTTACATGTATGTATGTACATATGCAGTCTACATCTTCATTCTCAACTCCTTCCCAGAGCCTTAGACTTCTATTCCTAAATGCTTCCTGGATATATCAAGTGCAATGATAACTGGCTTTGGAGTCAAAAGACTTAAGGCTTCCCCCCAGGTCAAGTTCATCAGATAGTCATTCTAGAGCTGGAAGAGAGCTTGGAGGCCATCTAGGCCAGCTCCCTCATTTTAAAAATGTAGAAACTGGGGGCAGCTAGATGGCGCAGTGGTTAAAGCGCTGGCCCTGGATTCAGGAGTACCTGAGTTCAAATCCAGCCTCAGACACTTGACACTTACTAGCTGTGTGACCCTGGGCAAGTAACTTAACCCCCATTGCCCTGCTAAAAAACAAAAAACAAAACAAAAAACAAAACAAAACAAAACAAAAGGTAGGAACTGAGGCCCAGGAAAGTTGAAACTTGAGTAATGTCACAAATGTAGGTAGTAGAAAAGTTGGGATCAAAACCAGAGGTTCTGATAAAAACCTCAGGGCTCTTTCTATTGAAAAACATTTTTAAACTGCATGACAAAAAACCCCCCACCAAAACCAAAAACAACAAAAATGCTGCATGACTATGGAGAAGTCATTTCTTGAGTTTTCTCTCTTTACAAATGAGAATAAGGGACAGCTAGGTGGTGCAGTGGATAGAGCACCAGCCCTGGAGTCAGGAGTACCTGAGTTCAAATCCAGCCTCAGACACTTACTAGCTGTGTGACTCTGGGCAAGTCACTTAACCCCAATTGCCTCACTAATAAACAAACAAACAAACAAACAAACAAATAAATAAATAAATAAGGATAAAAACATTTGTTTTAAATGAATCATAGGATTATACAGAAAGTGCTCTGTAATGTTTAAGATACTATAAAATGGGAGTTATTATTAGCATGACCTTGGATGTCCTAGAGTTAGATCAAATTCAGTGATCTAAAATTAATATCATGAATTCTCTCCCCAGAAAAACAAATAAACAAAAAAACCAAACCTCCCCCTCCTTTGGTTTCCACCATCTCAGTCACCTAGGAAACAAACCTTGAATTGATTAATTGCCTACATATTCTCAATGGTTTTTTAGATTATGCTCCTTTTTCTCCACTTTCTTTATTTATGTCTTTGTGGTCAAACTCTTGTTCTTAAAACTATTTTATCCCTTTCAATATAAATAGTACTGTTGAAAAATTTTGGTATGTGGAATGAGAGGAAATGGGTTCAAATTCAGCTCGATACTATTTTTATGACTTTGGCCAAGCCCTTACTTCCTATGTCTGTAAAATCAGGGGGTAGAATAGAGGAACCTTCTGGTAACTTCCAATTAGAGACCTGTGAACCTGTGCCATTGTGACCCAACAGATAAGACATAAGTTCTTGAAGTGACTCTCAAATGGCAACTGCATTTGTAAATAAACTCGATGGGATCCAAGACTTAGATATACCTTGGTGGGTGTTATCAACCCAATTGACAATCTTTATATGAGTAGCAGAGGAAATCTGGGTAGTTCTCCCCATACCCCTTAAACCATTGGCTTAACTGAGTCCCCTAATGTTCTGGACTGAAGCACCTTCCATGAAACTGGGAATGTGTGTTCTGACTCCATGGAGAGAGACATATTCTCTGGCTCTGGCTTATTCAACAAGCAAGAACAACCCAGAATAATCACTTCTGAAGATTTGTCCTGTGGGTCTTCATGGATGCTGGTATATTGATGATTGTCATAGGATCAGAAACTCTGCAAGCTCAGAGGAGCATGGGCTTATGTTGACATACTTATTGCTATGCTAGCAGAACTAGTATTTTCTAATCTCTCTCTATATCCAACATTGGTCCATTATATCAGATCCTTTGGGGTACAGTGGATAGAGTGCTAGACTTGGAGTCAGGACTGCCAAATTTAGCCTTAGGTACTTACTAGCTGGGTGCCCCTGGGCAAGTAACTTCACCATGTTTGCCTCAATTTCCTCATCTGTAAAATTAGCTGGAGAAGGAAATGGCAAACCATTCCAAGAACTTTGCCAAGGAAACCCCAAATGGGGTCATGAAGAGTCAGACATGACTGATACGAATAAACAACACCATCATATCCTTCAACGCACTTAGAGAAAATATAGGCAAATTTTATGTTAGCCTTTTCTTTAAATTATTAGTCATATTGTGGGAACATTTACAGTCATTCATTTAGAGCTTATTTACTGCTAAATGTTGAGGAAAAAACAGAAGAGCTTCTTCACCTCCCCAATGCTTGGAATTGGCACGTAAAACTAGAGGCGAGGATTCTTTGAGATCTACGAGTCAAATGGCATGTTTTTACAGATGAGGGAGCTGAGGCTTAGAGAGATTGAGAGATTTGCCCGATGTTACAGACTAAGTGGCATGACCACGATTCAAATCAGGCTTTTCTGACTCCAAATCTGTTTCTCCATAACTACCTTAAAAAGGAGTCATGTACCAACATTGCAGATGGTCAGTAAAGATTATTTCCTTGTAAGTCATGCATGTTGATACTTCAGAATTTATATTTTAAGGCATGTGCTTTAACATATGTATCTATTTTTCTGTTGTAAGGAAATAGCTAGAAACATGTTTTCTGTTTCAGTTTTACCAGAGTAAATTAACTTCTTTTCCCATTAATGAAACTTTGTGAACAGGTATCTCAAATTTACTAACCATAAACACTTTTAAACCTCCTGCCCACCATCCAAGAATTAGACTGTGTAACAGATGAAATCAGTGCAGATCATCTATTATAAATGACTATTCATCTTTACAAGTCTTTACTGACCAGTCCAAACAGAGGCATGCCTTATGAGAATAATAGCTGATGTTTCTTCAGAATTTATTATTTTTTAACTGCACATATGGAATAATCAATGTATGCAACTCCCTGTGAGAAATCTCCCTTTACCAAAATGGATCTTCAATTTCTTGGCCACTTCTGGTCTTTGAGAGTTGCCTAGGATGCTAAGAAGCTGTATGTATTGCTCAGGGTAACACAGACAGAATGTGTAAGGGATAGGATCTTCTCACTCTGAGGTCAAATATGTACTAGTGTGACACAGTTCCTTTCACACAGGAATTTTAGGTTTGTAAATTGTTTTCCAGTATTTATTATCTCATTTGGGTTTACAAACCATTCTGTAAATGAATATGATAGGTGACTTCATTAGTTTTGGGAGGAACTCCCCCACCCTAAACAGATAAGAACATTCCAAACAAATTTGAGTATTAGAGAATTGCTTGGGGACACCAAGAGGCTATCCCAATATTAAAGTTGAGGTAGTATCACAGGGAAGTTAAGTGAATTGCCCATGGTTGAACAACAAGGACATGTTGGGTTTTGGATTTGATATCAGGTCTCCCCTGGTCTCAAAAACTCAAGAGTCTTTGCACAATATTACACCATCTTGCATTGTTTCTTCCAAAGTCTTGATGAAAAATGAAGACAAGGTTAAGTGGGAGAGCACTGTGTCACTTGTGTGATTAATCCTTCTAAAGAGTGATTCATATTTTTTGACAGTAACTGCTTAGGATGGTAACCTTAAGGTGTTCTGATGGTAGCTGAGTTTAATATGCCTCAAAACTGTCAATTTATTTTCATCCTCATCCTCACCATTTCTGCTGGATTCATCCTTGGAGTTCTCTTTGTGTTCTTTCCAACAAGATTAGTAGGGTGAGACCCAGTCAATGTCATGCCCCATGTTATATTTTGTGCTTTAGAATTTCTGTTTTCTATCT
The DNA here is from genome assembly GCF_019393635.1 of Dromiciops gliroides. Lineage (NCBI taxonomy): Eukaryota > Metazoa > Chordata > Mammalia > Microbiotheria > Microbiotheriidae > Dromiciops > Dromiciops gliroides. The sequence continues at coordinate 14,701,794 of NC_057863.1, read as the reverse complement.
TTGTAGCTTAAAGTATTTTAAATAGTTTTACATTTTTTCAACAAAATTACCTCTTCTTTTTCTTGATGTGAAGAACTATTATTTTATCTGGTTTACTTCACTACTTTTGCCCCCAGAAAATTATAAAGTGGCTAAAGATGAAAGTTTCCTTTTTGGTCTGGAGTAGAAAGCAACTTTGTTAGGGCTAGAGGAACACTAAAAGAAACTTTACACCATATCCTTCCCAGATTTAGGTAAATTGTCAGTCTAACTCCCACAAACAAATGTGGTAAAAAGTTTTTAACAGTCGGTTAGTGAATACGGAAAGACGCCAGTTTTTAAAGGACCACCCTTTCGGGGAGGAGCTATAATCACACAAGCTATAATTATCATTGGAAAAGGCACAATTTAGTTTGTAGAACTGCTGAATAAAGGCCAGACATCATTCAGTGAAATAGTTTTTGCTGACCCATCTCTCATAATACCATACACTTCTAATCACTTTTTCTTGGGACATTCCCAATTCTTATGGTTTTCAACTACACAATGATGTCTCTACCCACCACCTCAAGAAACACTCCATCTAGGGGCAGCTAGGTGGCGCAGTGGATAGAGCACTGGCCTTGGAGTCGGGAGTACCTGAGTTCAAATCCAGCCTCAGACACTTAACACTTACTAGCTGTGTGACTCTGGGCAAGTCACTTAACCCCAATTGCCTCTCTAAAAAAAAAAAAAAATTAAAAAAAAAAAAGAAACACTCCATCTAAAACTTCAATGAGAATATGACCCATCAGACATTTCTTGGTAAATAATTGTTATGGGGAAACTGGTTGAGGTTTGAGATAGGGGTTCTTAGGAATTCCTCTTTAAAGAATTATGCCCTTTTGCACACAAAACCAATTAGAATAAAATAATAGTTTATTTAGGGTACTAGGGAAAGGAAACCAAGAGAGAAATCCTTGGACTTTATAATGGGGAGAATGCATGGCACAGAGGCATGGCTCTGAGATACCTATCTCCTTGAGCAGAATACAGGCAGATACTTTTATAGAGGACCAATGGTGGTGGTCTGATGGGGTGAACATCTGACTGTGGAAAGTTCCCTTATTGGAGGAGGACCATCCCCCACTAGTGGTGGCTGGGGGAAGTTGGGTGAGGGGTAGCTCTGGATCTCTCAAGCCATCCCTGTCCTCCTCATACCACAAAGGCAGCAGTCACAGCCAATCTTATCTCCTGGAGAGGTGGGGGAGACTGGAATGAAGGGTAGGGGTCCTGGAGCTAATTTAGTACTGATCCAGTGACACTTATTTATTTAGGTGTGTCTGTCCTTTGGTTTAGTTTCTCAAGGAGAAGGTTCTTTTGATTTACCCCAGAAAATACCCTGGGCTCATGACATAATGAAGTAGTGAAAATCACCACCACACAACTATTACAGGCAAACATTAAAATAACATAATTTGGTATTATGAAGAAACTAGAATAACAAAACAAAGATGCAATAAACAGGCACATGCTTCAGGTGTACAAAGTTGAGGGCAGAAAATTTATAAAATATGCCTGACTTTCAGGACTTCTACACTATGCTTCCACACATGTACCTTCCACAAACACCCCCCTATCCTGCTTTTTGACCCCCTTTTATGTGTTGTCCTATTCCATTAGACTGTAAACTTCTTGAGGGGAGGAACTGAGTTTCATTTTGCATTTCTTTGTATTCTCTTTGCCTAGCACTGTGCCTGACACATGAGACACTTAATAAAGGTTTGTTGACATGACTATTAAGTGACAGGTTTGGGGCATAGATTCCAAAACCAATGCTGCTGTATGTTACTGCCCTTTCAAATGGAGCAGCTTAGTACTAGAGGGGGTGGAACTTTTGTATTGATAAAAAATAACAACAATTAAATCAACTGGTAAAGGATTTAAAATATTGCTTTTCACATAGATGAGAAAATTTAGTTTCTAGAAGGGGCAGAAAAAGAATTTTGCTTTAATAAAATCTGTCAAAATTTACACTCAAATAAACAGCTTGTTTTCAAAAGGGACAAAGAACTATGTCATAAATATAAAGGCTTAAACTAATTTATGAAGGATATAAGATAATATATCTTTTGTACATAAATAGTTCAATGATTTAAAGAGGCTAAGAAATAATTTGATGCATTAAAAACTGTTCTAATTAAAATATAAATAAACATAGTTGTCAGAGACAGATTATTAAATTAGACCTATTTGAAAGCTATGGAATGGCTATAATTAGGGTATTGTGTTCTCAATTTATTTGTATACAATTATTGTAAGACTCAAGAGGGTTAAAACAAAACCACAATAAAATAGTTTGGGGTCTATTAGATTATTAAATAAGGACTGTTGACAATAAGGAACAGCAACTTCTCTCTTACGAGATAATCATAAACATTTATTAAATACCTACTATGTGCCAGGCACTGTGTTAAGCAATAGGAGCATGAAAAGATGGGGGAAAACAATTCTGCCCTCAAGAAGTAGAGGATAAAGATAGGCTTTTGAAGATGTTTCCCTTTAAGCTCTTTGCTATAAACTGATTCGCTAATATAATATACTGGTGAGTAAAGAATTGGCTGGGCTTTTCTGCCTTGACCAGTAAGTCAACATGAATTATTTTAAAATGAACATTGTTTTCCATAAGTTTATTTTTAATTAAAGCATCTTGATGAGTGGTGAATAGCTCACTAGAAGTTATTTTGTATTGACCATAGAGAGCCATCCTGATGCCCCTGAGGTTCTTTTGCTAAAAGGGAATTGCTAGGGAAATTAATAGCACAAGAGCAGAATTCTTTTAAGGGAGATTGCAAGTTGAAAGAACTTGTAAATGCTTTATTGACTTAATGATACAAGAGAGGAAGAATTGCTTAGAAAGAGTAATAAGGACTAGAATTAGAAGTGTTAATTTTCCATAGAATGGGAAGTTATTTGAGAAGCAAGTTTATATAGTGCAGATATTCCTGAATAGCTAAGATATCACATACCTGAAATTCTGAATTGTAAAGATTTCAGCATTTTCAGTATTCATCTTTCACTGCTTGATTTCTGTAGATGTGTGCACACTTTCTGTCACAGATAGTGAATATATTGATGGGATAATGTGTGAGGCTTGTTAATGGATTGTGCTGTATTTATTATTCTTGCATTCAGTTTAATATCAGAGTATATTTAGATGTTATTACTTATTTCTTTTTGTCTATTGTTAAGTAAATGGTAATGCTTAAGATCTAATGTGTCAGGAGCCAAGATGGTGAAGTACAGGTTGCAACCCAGCTGAATTCTCTCAACATTTCCCTCCAAATAACTTTAAAATAACTCCTCAAATCAAGTTCTGGAGTGACAGAGTCAATAATAGGTCAGAGTGAGACATTTTTTCCAGCCTAAGAAAGCTTAGGGGGTTGTAAGGAGAGTTCTATTACATTTGGGTGAAGGTTGGAAAAGAGTGCAGCAGCCGACACCAGCCTAGTGTTAGGATTTGCTGCAACAATGGTGGCAATAGCAGCTTCAGAAACTCTTAACCCAGAGACAGTAAGTGCATTGTATAATTGGTCAGAAAGAGATTACAAAAAACCTTTAGCTGGCACTGGATGTGGCTGGTGCTCACTGGCAATTCTATTGTTCATACAAAGTTCTGGATGGCAGTTCCAAGGCAGAGAGGAGTGCTTGTGGTTGGTCACAAAGGGAACAAGTGTCATGGTCACAGTTCCAAGGCAAAGAGGGTGCTACCACTTTTGGCTGCATGGAAGCAAGGGCCCTTCCTAGGTAAAGACTAGAACACAGACTAGGAGAAAAGTGACCACATGTCTTCTAGGATCACACCATCTTAGACACACCAAAAACTTTCAGACCCTTAGAACTTAGAACTGGCAGAACTCTGAAAACAGTAGCATGAAAAATTCTGAAGTTTGGGACACTGACTCCCTACTCCCAGGTGAGTAGAGCCCATCTTTAACATAAAGGTTAAACTCAACAAAGAGTCTGGGGAAATGAGCAGACAACAGAAAAACAAACTTGACCATAAAAAGTTACTATAGTGGCAGGGAAGAGTAAGATATAAACTCAGAATAAAGAACAATGTGAAAACAGCTACAAACAAATCCTCAAAGAAGACACAAGTCCAGCAAGAATTCCTGGGAGAGTTAAAGAAATAAATGAGTGATAGAGGAAAAATTGGGAAAAGAAATGAGAATGATGCAAGAAAATTATGCAGGAAAAAGAAACATAAAAATTCACTGATGAAAGTAACATCTTAAAAATGAATTTGGACTAATAGTAAAAAAGTCATCGAAATTAACTGAAGAAGAGAGCTCCCTAAAAGGCAGAATAAGTCAAATGGGAGGAGAAGAAGGAGGAGGAGGAGGAGGAGGTAAAACAGACTGCTGAAGAAAATAATTCCTTAAAATTTAGAATTGGGCAAATGGAAGCTCCATGAGATATAAAAAAAATAAAACAAAGTCAAAATATGAAAAAATAGAAGAAAATATGAAACATAGGAAAAACAACTGACCTAAAATCATATTAAGGAGAGATAATTTAAGAATTATTGAATTGCCAAGATCAAAAAAGAAAAAGAACCTAGATATCATATTGCAAGAAACTACAAAAAAAAATTACACCAATATCTTATACCCAGGCAGCAAACTAGAAATTTTAAAACATCAACTGATTACCTCCTGAAAGAGATCCCCAAAAAAATACTCTCAGGAATGTTATAGCCAAATTCTAGAGCTCACAGGCCAAAGAGAAAATACTTCAAATATCCAGGAAGAAACAATTCAAATATGATGGAACCACAACTTCCGCATTCAAGAAGTGGAAAGCTTTGAATATGATTCCAGAAGGCCAAGAAGGTAGAATTAAAACCAAAAATCACTTCCCAAGAAAAAGGTCAGTGTAATTCTTCAGGAGAAAAATGGATATTTAATGAAATAGAGGACTTACAAGCATTCCTGATGAAAAGACCAGAGCTGAACAAAAAATTTGACATTCAAACACAAGACCCAGGAGATGCATAAAAAGAAAACATGTTAGATGGATTCTACATAGACATACAGCATGAATATGACTTGATCACATTGGGATGATCTAAAAAGAGATGTGAAAGAGGAATGTACTGGAGAAGGGGGAAGGGAGGGGAAGGATAAGGAAAAAGTTTCTCACACTAAAAAAAAATATGAAAGGAAGAGCTTTTATAATGGAGGAGAAAGTAAAGGAGGTGGTGGGAAATGTTTAACCTCATTCTCACCAGAATTAGTACAAAGAGGGGAATTATACACACACAGTATATATATGTACATACATACACACACATACATACACACACATATATATACATATATACATACATACATATATATATATTCAATTGTGAATAGAAATCTATTTTACCCAATAGGAAAGAAAGGGGATAAGAGATGTGGGGGTAGATAACAGAAGGGAGGGTGGATTAAGAGAGACAGTATTCAGAAGCAAAACAGACTTTTGTGGTGTGACAAGATAAAAAGAGAGAAAGAGAACAATAAACAGAATAAAATAGGATGAAGGGAAATATATAGTTAATAATCATATCTGTGAATGGGATAGGCTCACACATAAAATGGAAACAGATAGCAGAATGGATTATAAACTATAATCCAACAATATGTCATTTTAAAAAAAATGGACATGAAACAGAAAGACATGCAGAACTAATATAACAGGCTGGAGCATAATTTATAATGTTTCAGCTAAAGTAAAAAAGGCAGGATTAGCAATCATGATAGAAGACAAAGAAAAAGAAAAATATACCTAATTAAAAGAGATAATCATGGAAATTACATTTTGCTAAAAGGTAGCATGGAGAATGAAGTAATATTAAAAAATTAATGGCAAATCCCTCTGATAAATACATAATTTCTCAAATTGAGTAAAATTAATAAAAATAAGAGCCATTCCCTGATTACCAAGTGGTCAAAGGATATGAACCGGCAGTTTTCAGGAAAAAAAGAAATCAAAGCTATCTATAGTCATATGAAAAATTCTTTAAATCAGTATAGATTAGAAAAATGCAAATTGAAAGAACTCTGAATTACCATCTCAAACCTATCAGAAATGATAAATGTTGGAGGTCATGAGGGAAAATAGGTACACTAATAAACTGTTGGTGGAGATGCAAACTGGTCTGATTATTCTGCAGAACAATTTGGAACTATGCCCAAATGGTTATAAAACTGTGCCTATTCCACTCAGCAATGCCACTACTAGTTCTGTACTCCAAATAGATGAAAGAAACAAGAAGGGAACATATACGTGTATATACATACACACACACATATATAATTATTGCAGTTCTTTTGTGGTAGAAAAAGAATTGAAAATTGAGGGGATGTCAATCAACTGGCAAATGGTTGAATGAGTTGTAGTATATGATTGTGATGATGTACTATTATGCTGTAAGAAAATAATCCTGAGATGGATGTTTCAGAAAAAACAAACATGGAAACCTATATGAACTGGTGCCAAGGAAAGTGAGATGTACAAGTATTATTGGGTGCAGGAACAGGAGTGTTATAATGATGATCAACTATGAAAAACATAGCTACTCTGATCAATACAATTATCCAATGGACTCATGATGAAAATGTGTTAGGTCTCTCCAGAAAGAGAAGTGATAGAATCTATGTGCAAATTGAGGTATAACTTTCTCATTTTTCTCCTTTTTTGTGATATAACTAATCTGTATATATGTTTTGCATAATTTCATTTGTATAATTAATATCATTTTGCTTGCCTTCTCAGTGCCTGGTGGAGTGGTTAGAGGGAGGTAGAGAATATGAAACTCAAAATTTAAAAAGTAGAGTGTTAAAATAAATATTACATTTATTGTAAAAAATTCTGGGGGCAGCTAGGTGGCACAATGAATAAAGCACTGGCCTTGGATTCAGGAGGACCTGAGTTCAAATCTGGCCTCAGATACTTGACACTAGCTGTGTAACCTTGGCCAAGTCACTTAACCCTCATTGCCCCACCCCCAATCTAATTTATTATCCTCATGAGTGTCTTTATTTGTGAACATGGCAGCACACAAGTGGAGGCATGAGAACTATACTAGTGAGTAGGGGAAGTGTATTCTTCCCCAAAGAGGCTTACCCCTAGGATCCTGAGAGATTTTTAGTGTCACCATATGGTGATAGTTGTCCTTCTCTTACACCTGCCAGTATGAGGGCATTTGGGCCATAAGAAATGATGAACATTAAAGAAGAGAAACATCAGAAAACAAATATGAAGTGATACAGAGTAAAGTAATAAGAACCAATATATCAATATGTACAGACTACAATGACAAAAATGGAAAGAAAAACATGAACCTAAACATTATGTAATGATATCAACCAAACCTTGATCATGAGAAGAGAGCAGAAAATGAGATTTCCTCTCTTATTTGTATATGTGGACCCCAGCATATACTATGAGATGTGGTTAATGTATTGATTAGTTTTGTTCAACTAACTTTAAAAAAATAGTTGTTATAAGGGATGGTTAGCTGGCTAGGGGAAGGGAGAGGGATATATTCAGAAATGAAGGTGATGAATTAATAAAAGATGCAGGAATGGTGGTGGTGGTGGTCCTAACTCATTACAATGATAGGGGGAACTTTTAGGAACTTTTCTCTCTGTGATGCAGATGGACATGTTTTTCTTCAGTATATGGTCTTTGTTACATGGAAGCCACTGATATGTTAAGCACCTTGCCTAGGGAAGCAGTGAGTACTTGCCAGAGGTGGAGGCTTTGCTTTGCTTTTATTCTTTCTGACTGAGTCCACCTCTGGCACAACTTTTTTTTCTTTTCCTTTTTTTTGGGGGGGGTGGGGATGAGGGTTAAGAGGCTTACCCTGGTTAACACAGCTAGTAAGTGTCAAGTGTCCGAGATAAGATTTGAACTCAGGTCCTCCTGAATCCAAGGCTGGTGCTTTATCCACTGTGCCACATAGCTGCCCCCTCTGGCACCACTTTTGAAAGCTGAGAATCAACTCCACAAACAATGAATGATCAGATATTTAGTATAAGTGGTGTTTATAATTGAAAGTTTTATTTTCATAAGGAAATAGAAGTAAAAAGTTTTCTCATCACTCCTCTGTGCCTTATGTTTCAGCCAAGTATTTTCCTTTCCTCTATTCACTACCTTGATTTCCCTGTCAAATATTCTGTGACATTGACCTACCCATCCATCATCCTAGCAGAGGAAAGCAGTTCTGTAATTTACAAACATCCCTGTCAGCTTGTGGGTGACCAATAATTTAGCTGGCTAGTTCAAGCAGACCCAGCTCATCGATTCAGAGCATATGACAAAGTAAATGACACCTATATTTTAGTTCAGCTTTGAAGAGAAAGCAGTGGCTCATTACCAGTATTGATTCTGTATACATGTCACTGCTGGTAAATACCTTTTCTGACAATATATTCCTAATGAAATTCTGAGAGATATGACAAGCCTGTCATTAACCTTTAGAGCAACTGTTAGAGGTGGGAACAAGATTTATTCTTTATAAAAATGACTTGCCATTTTTATGGATCATTTATCTAAATAATAAATATTAATGAAATGGCTTTAAACTTTCTGAATGTAAGTAGTTGAAATAATTAAGAAAATGATCACCAATTCTTACTCCTATGAGAAAGGGAAAAAATACTTGCTATTAGCATACAAGACCTTTTCATAGAATTCAATTCAGAGATGCTTAATTAAAAATAAAGGAAAACAAGTTTTTCACCCTAATAGGACATTGATGCTCTGCAAGAAAAATAATAATTTCTGAGTGGTTGAAAGTTATTACCAAAGAAGTTCTCATTTACCATTTATAATCTTTGCCATTTATGGTCTTCAATAACATCAGAACACTGTTACAAACTTTTAAAAATAAATACTTAGACATTTTTTCATTTTAAAATATATTTTCATTTTTAAGATTTTGAGGGAAAGTATGTTTATGTTCTATTAATGGTGACAATCATTAACATTCAAATAAGGACTTATAAGCTTCAAGGTATACCACAGAAAACAAATCTATTATGTAGGTAATGAAATTATTATCCCTACTTTCCAGTAGAACAGTCCAATACACAGAAACATGAAATGATTTGTCCGATGTCAAATAGATACGAAGGGCTAGAGCTATTTCACAAATTCATGTCTTTTCTCCTCAAGCAACATTGTCTCTAAACTAAACCATGGACCCTTATAATTGTTAACAGTATCCATCACATCATGAAGTTCTCTAATCCTCACATTTCCTTTACCTAAGAATTACTTCACTTTCTTTCCCCGTTAAATTACTTTACTTATCTAACTTATATTTTACTATTAAATATTTTGAACCCTGAACTCAGATGAAAGCAAACTCCTCAAAGTCCCTTGCACAGAATATCATCAATCCTGTCTGTACTTTTCTTCTGCCTCCTCTGTTCAACACTCACTGTGAGATCCAGCTTGACCTAATAGAAAAGGTACTACACATCCAGTCAAGACAACCTGGAGTGTGAATACAAGTTGATAAAATGACTATATTTTCAAATCCCCCTAAAGTAGATTCAACCTTCGAGAACCACCACTACCACATGAGGGATCAACACAAACTCTACCCTCATCACAATTCAACTTTCATCTTATTCTTTGTTTTATTTTTTTAATTTTAATTTTTAATTTTATATTTAGAATGTTATTTTCCCAAATTAAATGTAAAATTAAAATTTTGACATCAATTAAAAAAACCCCAAATGTTGTGTTCCAAATTCTCTTCCTCCCTCCATCACCAACCCCACTCCCAAGAACTCAACCAATTCAATATAAGTTATACATGAGCAGTCACGCAAAGCATTTACACATTAGCCAGGTTATGAAGGAAAAGAAACAAAAACAAAACTTTAGATAAGGGAACTAAGAAAAAGAGTATGCTTCAATCTGTATTCAGATACCATCAGTTCTCTCTATGTAGATGGATTACATTTTCCATAAAACCTTCAGAGTTGTCTTGGATCATTGAATTGCTGAATATAACCAACTCATTCACAGCATATCATCTCACAATATTGCTCTTATCTTGTATACAGTATATTTTGCTTTGCATCAGCTCATGCAGGTCCTTCCAGGTCTTTCTGACAGCATCCTGCTCATCATTTTTTTAAAAATAGGAAACTACATTTATATTGTACTTTAAAGAGGTTTCCTTACAATAAGCTCATGAGGTTGATTATTGCAACAACAGTAACAGATAACATTTATATAGTACCTTATAAATGACAAAGACTTTTCTTCACAGTAGCCCAGCAAACTATATACCATATATTTTGTCATCACCATCATCAATCAATCCTCATATTCCTCCAGTCATCATAAATACATAAATCACCATCATCACCATCATCTTACATTATTCTTGCCTCTGCCTCAAATGTTTTTCACAGTTACAATTTTAACTGTTTTCCTCCATCCTATTCCCTGCCCATGATATTTATTCTCTTCACTATCTTCTTTTACCCTCAGCAAGTGTTTTGAATCTGACTTCCCCCTCCCCCACTCTGTCCTCCCTTCTTTCCCCCCTCCCTCCTTATACTATTTGTTTCCTACTTTCCTGCAGGATTAGATAGATTACTCCACCCAATTCAGTCTTTATGTTATTCCCTCCTTGAGCTAACTCTGATAAGAGTAAGGTCTTTGAACCAATTCTGATGTGTGTAAGGCTCATTCACTGCCCCACTCCTCCCCCATCTCTCTCCCCAATCCATAAGCCCTTTCCTGCTTCTTTCATGTGATTTCACCCTATTCTACCTCTCCACTTTCCCCTCCCCCAGTGCAATCCTCTCCCCCCTCAATTTTACCTTAAAGATGTCATCATGGGACAGCTAGGTGACACAGTGGCACAAAGCATCCACCCTGGATCCAAGAAGAACTGAGCCCAAATCCGGCCTCAGACACAAGATACTCACCAACTCAGTGACCCCAGGCACATAACCCAACCCTGACCACCCCATAAAAAAGTTAAACAAAAAATAAATACTTTACAGATATCATCCCTTCATAATCAATTCCCACCTGTGCCCTCTGTCTAAATTTATTCCTATAATCTGCCCTAATACTGAGAAAGTTCTTATGAGTTAGACATCCCATGTAGGGATGTAAACAGTTGAACCTTTTGACGTCCCTCGTGATTTCTTTTTCCTCTTTACCTTTTTATGGTTCTCTAGGGTCTTGTTTTTGAAAGTCAAATTTTCTATTCAGTTCAGATCTTTTGATTATGAATGCCTGAATGTCCTCATTTTCATTGAAGTACCATTTTTCCCCTTGAAAAACTGATTATACTCATAAGAACTTTCTCAGTATTAGGGCAGATTATAGGAATAAATTTAGACAGAGGGCACAGGTGGGAATTGATTATGAAGGGATGATTATACTAAGTTTTCTGGATAGGTGATTCTTGGTTGTAATCCCAATTCCTTTGTTCTCTGGAATATCATATCCCATTCCCTATGATCCTTTAATGTAAAAGGTGCTAGATCTCGTGCTCTCCTGACTATGGTTCTACAGTACTTGATTTGTTTCTTTCTGGCTGCTTGCAATATTTTCTCCTTGACTTGGGAGCTCTGGAATTTGTCTATAATATTCCTGGAATTTTTTATTTTGGGATCTCTTTCAGGAGGTGATCAGTGGATTCTTTAAATTTCCATTTTACCTTCTGTTTCTATAATATCAGGACAATTTCCCCTGTCAATCTCTTGGAAGATGATGTCTAAACTCTTGGTTTGATCATGATTTTCAGGTAGTACAATAATTTTCAAGTGATCTCTCCTGGATCTATTTTCCAAGTCAGAAGATATTGCACATTGCCCTCTATTTTTTATTCATTTGGATTTGCTTTATTCTGTCTTGGTTTCTCATAAAGTCACTAGCTTCCATTTGTTCAATCCTAATTCTTAGGCAATTATTTTCTTCAGAGAGCTTTTCCATTTGGCTTTTCAAGCTTCTGCCTTTTTTCATTACTTTCCTGGATCACTCTCATTTTTTTCCTTTACCTCTCTTACTTTATCTTCAAAGTCTTTTTTGAGCACTTCTATGGCTGGAGACCAATTCATATATTTCTTGGAAGCTTTGGATGTAGGATCTCTGATGTTGCTATCCTCTTGTGAGGGTGCACCTCTATCTTCCTTATCACCAAAGAAACTTTCTATGGTCTGAACCTTTTTCTGCCTGCTCATCTTGCCAGCCTATTTCTTGAATTTTGACTCCTTCTTAAAGTGGGACACTGTTTACTGGATGCACTGTGAAGATTCAGGGGTCTAAGGTGATACAATTCCCTCTTTTTTTAAACGTAAGTTCCATTTATTCCTAAGCTTTCTTGTGTGTTTTTTATAATAAATGTATTTTATTATTTTCCAGTTACACGTAGAGATAATTTTCAACATTTGTTTTCCTAAGATTTCTAGTTACAAATTTTTCTCCCTCTCTCCTCTTCCCTCCTTCCCCAAGCCAGCAAGCAATCTGATATAGGTTATATATGTACAATCACATTAAACATATTTCTGCATTTGTCATGTAATGAGAGAAGAATCAGAGAAAAAAGGAAAAACCTCAAAAAACTAAAACTAAAACAACAAAAACAAGAGAAATAGTATGGTTTGATCAGCATCCAGATTCAACAGTTTGTTTTTTTCCTGGATTTGGAGAGCATTTTCCATCATGAGTTCCTTGGAACTATCTTGGACCATTGTATTGCTGAGAAGAGTCAAGTCTATCACAGTTGTTCAACACACAATGTTGTTGATACTGTGTACAATGTTCTCCTGGTTCTGCTCATCTCACTCACCATCAGTTCATGTAAGTCCTTCCAGGTTTCTCTGAGATCTGCCTGCTCATCATTTCTTACAGCACAATAGTATTCCATTACATTCATATACCACAATTTGTTCAGCCATTCCCCAATTGATGGTGTGGTGAGTAAAATTATATATGCTCACCTTATTTCTGTCCCAAGTTTAAGGAAAATTAGCTGGGGTTTCTAATATATTTGTTACTTATAAATTAGAAGCTTTAGCACCAGTTTTGGGCATTAAGTATTTATTAAAGCATGCCAAATATTAGTAAAGAGAGAACACTTGGCTCAGAAAATTAAGAAGCCTATCTCACCACCAGGAGCACCTCTGAGAGCCTGTCCAAGAGTGGAAGGTTTCTCTTGGTCTGGAGGAGAGGTGGCCCTTCCACGTTGCTCAAAGCTAATTTGCTGGCCTCACCCAAATCTATTGGTTCACTGGACTTGAGGACAGTCCATCAGTGTTCAGAGAACACAGCCCCTGAGGGCCAGTCTCTCAGGTAGGTATGTTTTCAATCAAGTCAACTTTAAGTGAGTTTAAGTCAACCCAATCAATCATTTCTTAATAATTTTTTTTCCCATTACATGTAAAGATAGTTCTCAACTTTTGTTCATACAAGCTTTCCAATTTTAGATTTTTCTCCCTTCCCCCTCCCCTAGACAGCAGGTAATCTGATATAGGTTATATACATGTATATATATATATATGTAATATATATATATGTATATATATATATACACATACACACACACACACATATATATATAATAAGATTAAACATATTTCTGCATTAGTCATGTTATAAGAGAAAAATCAGAGCAATGAGGAAAAACCTCAAAATAGTAAAACAACAACAACAGCACCAAAAACAAAAGAAATAGTATGGTTCATTCAGCATCTATACTCCACAGTTGTTTTTTTCCTGGATTTGGAGATCCTCTTCAATCATGAGTTCCCTGGCACTCCTCTGTACCATTGTATTGGTGAGAATAATATAGTCCATCACAGTAGATCAACACACAATGCTGATGATAATGTGTACAATGTTCTTCTGGTTCTCCTCATCTCACTCATCATCAGCCCACGCAAGATACTCCAGGTTTCTCTGAAGTCCTCCTGCTCATCGTTTCTTACAGCACAATAATATTCCATTACATACATATACCACAACTTGTCCAGCCATTCCCCAATTGATGGGCATCCCCTCAACTTCTAATTCCTTGCCACCACATAAAGAGCAGCTATAAATATTTTTGTGCACATGGGTCCTTTTCCCCTTTCCATAATCTCTTTGGGATAAAGACCCAAAAGTGGTATTGCTGGGTCAAAGGGTATGCACAGCTTTATAGCCCTTTGGGCATAATTTCAAATTGCTCTCCAGAATGGTTGGATAAGTTCACAGCTCCACCAACAATGCATCAGTGTTCCAATTTTTCCACAGCTTCTCCAACATTTATTATTTTCCTTTTTTGTAATTTTAGCCAATCTGATGGGTGTCAGGTGGTACCTCAGAGTTGTTTTAATTTGCATCTCTCTAATCATTAAAGACTTAGAGCATTTTTTCATATGGGAATAGATAGCTTTGGTTTCTTCATCAGAAAACTGCCTGTTCATAGCCTTTGACCATTTCTCAATTGGGGAATGATTTGGATTCTTATAAATTTGATTTAGTTCCCTACATATTTTAGAAATGAGGACTTTATCAGAAGTACTGGCCATAAAAATTGTTTCTCAGTGTTCTGCCTCCCTTCTAATTTTGGATGCATTGCTTCTATTTGTACAAAAATTGTTTAATTTGATGTAATCAAAATAATCCATTTTGCATTTTATGATATTCGCTATCTCTTGTTTGGTCATAAACTGTTTTCCTTTCCAAAGATCTGAAAGGTAGACTATTCCTTTCTCTCCTAATTTACCTATGGTATCACCTCTTATGTCTAAATCGTGTATCCAGTTTGACCTTATTTTAGTATAAGGTGTAAGATGTTGGTCTATGCCTAATTTCTACCATACTATCTTCCAGTTTTCCCAGCAGTTTTTGTCAAATAAAGAGTTCTTATCCCAGAAACTGGAGTCTTTGGGTTTATCAAACACTACATTACTAGTGTCATTTACTACTGTGTTTCCTGTGCCTAGCCTATTCCATTGATCCTCCACTCTATTTCTTAGCCAGTAGCAGATAGTTTTGATGACTGCCACTTTATAGTAAAGCTCCAGGTTTGGTACCACTAACCCACCTTCCTGTGCATTTTTTTTTCATTATTTCCCTGGATATTCTTGACTTTTTGTTTTTTCAGATGAATTTTGTTATTATTTTTTCTAGCTCTATAAAAGAATTTTTAGGTAGTCTGATTGGTATGGCACTGAATAAGTAAATTAATTTAGGTAGAATTGTCATTTTTACTATATTAGCTCTGCCTATCAATGAGCAATTGATATCTTTCCAATTATATAGATCTGATTTAATTTCTGTGAAGAGTGTTTGGTAATTGTGTTCATAGAGTTCCTGTGTTTTTCTTGGCAAGTAGACTCCCAAGTATTTTATATTATCTACTGTTACTTTAAATGGAATTTTTCTTTCTATTTCTTGCTGCTGGACTTTGTTGGTCATGTATAGAAACACTGATGATTTATGTGAATTTATTTTATATCCTGCTACTTTACTAAAGTTAATTGTTTCAAGTAATTTTTGAGTTGATTCTCTAGGATTATTTAAGTATACCATCATATCATCTGCAAAGAGTGATAGTTTTGTTTCTTCCTTGCCTATTCTAATTCCTTTAATTCCTTTTTCTTCTCTGATTGTTAAAGCTAACATTTCTAGTACAATATTAAATAATAGGGGTGATAATGTTTCACCCCTGTTTCACCCTTGATCTTATTGGGAGGGCCTCTAATTTATCTCCATGGCATATAATGCTTGCTGATGGTTTTAGGTAGATGCTATTTATTATTTTAAGGCAAGCTCCACCTACTCCTAAGCTCTCTAGTGTTTTTATTAGGAATGGGTGCTGTATTTTGTCAAAAGCTTTCTCTGCATCTATTGAGATAATCATATGATTTTGGTTAGTTTTCTTATTGATGTGGTTGATTATGTTAATAGTTTTCCTAATGTTGAACCAGCCATGCATTCCTGGTATAAATCCCACCTGGTCATAGTGTATTATCCTGGTGATCACTTGCTGTAATCTCCTTGCTAATACCTTATTTAAGATTTTAGCATCAATATTCATTAGGGAAATTGGTCTATAATTTTCTTTCTCTGCTTTGCTTTGCCTGGTTTTCCTATCACCACCATATTTGTATCATAAAACGAATTTGGTAGAACTCCTTCTTCAGCTATTTTCCCAAATAATTTGCATAATATTGGAATTAATTGTTCTTAAAATGTTTGGTAAAATTCAACTGTAAACCCATGTGGCCCTGGGGATTTTTTCTTAGGGAGTTCATTAATGGCTTGTTCAATTTCTTTTTCTAATATGCAACCCAACAGTGTTAATACCATCTTCTAGATCAGGGCCTCTGGCCTTCCCAAATTTTGTCACAGTGGGCATACCCTCAATTTCCAATTCCTTGCCACCACAAAAAGAACAGCTATAAATATTTTTTGTATGTGTGGGTCATTTTCCCTTTTTTATGATCTCTGGGAAAAATACATAATAGTGGTATTGCTGAGTCAGAGGGTATGCATAGCTTTGTAGCCCTTTGGGCATAGTTCCAAATTTCTCTCCAGAATGTTTGGATCAGTTCACAGCTCCACTAACAATGTATTCTAATTAGTATTCCAATTTTTGCACAGCTTCTCCATCATTTATTATTTTCCTTTTTTTGTCACATTAGCCAATCTGGTAGGTATGAGATCATAATTCAGAGTTGTTTTAATTTGCATTTCTCTAATCAATAGGGATTTAGAACATTTTTTTCATATGGCAATAGATAGTTTTGATTTCTTCATCAGAATACTGCCTGTTCATATCCTCTGACCATTTCTCAATTGGGGAATGACTTGGATTCTTATAAATTTGATTTACTTCCTGATATATTTTATAAATGAGGCCTTTAGAAATACTGGTTATAAAAATTGTTTCCCAGCTTTCTGCCTCCTTTCTAATTTTGGATACATTGCTTCCATTTCAACAAAACCCTTTTAATTTAATGTAATCAAAATCATCCATTTTGCATTTCATAATATTCTCTATCTCTTCTTTGGTCATAAACTATTCTCCTTACCATAAATCTGAGAGGTAAACTATTCCTTCCTCTCCTAATTTACCTATGGTATCACCTTTTTTATATAAATCATGTACCCATTTTGACCTTATTTTAGTAGAAGTTGTAAGATGTTGGTTTATGCCTAGTTTCTGCCATACTATCTTCCTGTTTTCTTAGCAGTTTTTGTCAAACACTGAGTTCCTATTCCAGAAGCTGGAGTCTCTGGGTTTATCAAACAGTACATTACTAAAGAGATTTACTACTGTGTCTCCTGTGCCTAACCTATTCCATTGATCTACTCTATTTCTTAGCCAGTACCAAATACAATTCCTTCTTAAAGTGAGGCCCTGCCTCTGGGATGCAGGGGGTCCCAGGTGGTAAGATTTAGGGAGAGGCATGTTCTCAGCTCACCTGGCCCATGTTTCGGTCTATAAGTAACCACTGCTGCTCAAGATAGCATTTTAACTAATGTCCATTTTATCATTTCATCTATAAAAAACCCTGTGGGGTAGGTTTTATAAGTATCTGTGACCTCGAGCAATTCACTTGTCCTTTGGTGCCTCAATTTTCTCATTTTGTAAAATAAGGAAATTGACTAGGCAAACTCTATTGTCCCCTGCAGATAACAATCTATGATCCTGGGGCAGCTAGGTGGCACAGTGGATAGAGCACCCGCCCTAGAGTCAGGAGGACCTGAGTTCAAATTCGGCCTCAGACACTTGACACTTACTAGCTGTGTGACCCTGGGCAAGTCATTTAACCCCAATTGCCTCACCAAAAACAAACAAACAAACAAACAAAAATCTATGATCCTATAAAGAATGTTACTCTTTACTTATGAGAAAACTGAGTCTCAGAGAAGTTAAGTGACTTGACTATGGTTAGAAGGAAACTTGAACCTTGGCCTTCTTGGGCCTTGGTCCAGGCTCTGCCCTTATTCTTCTCTTCTGTCAATCCTCTTATTTAATGAAATAAAACAGGCCAATACTATCAAAGGTAGATGAAATGGCATTGAGGTGATCAATACTTTCTAGGAACAGGCACTTTTGTCTAATAACTGCTCTCTGTTAGAGGGGCCCTAAAGAGTCATACTCCATAGTGAGTTTGTGTGTATATATGTATATATATAATCTATCTATCTATATATACACACATACATATATACATATATACACACACATATATAATTATGTTATGTTATGCTATGCTATGTTATATTAGATTAGATTATATATCATATATCATATCATATAACATCATAGCATAATATCAGATTATATGTGACACTTCTGTTACTTAAATAAGTTGTATTTGGAAAAGATATCTTTCTCACCTCCCTAGGAAGCATTTTTTTCTTACCATATTTTCTGTTTCCTTTGTATTTTATGCTTCGCACTATGCAATCCAGGACATTGCCACTAGGTGCCATGTTTGAGTGCAAACAGAGCTGTTCTTTAGGTTGGCAGCTAACATGTCAGATAATAGTTCATATTCCAGGAGAACTACTCTCCCCGCCATAAAAATATAACTATAATAAGGCAGTGGAATCACAGAAGATGTCATTATTTAACTAAGCAGTGAGGTACAGTCAAAAGAATGAAGAGTTTGGTCGGAAGAGCATTGATTCTTGAATCACAGGACATGGTTTCAAATCCCATTTCTGACACTTCCTGTGTGTCCTCATGCCAGACAATTTATCTCTCTGAGCCTTAGTTTCTTCATACGTAAAATGACAGGGATGAACTAGCCAGCCTCTGAGGTATCTCCTAGATCTAGTTATAGGATACTATGGATTTTAATTCAAATTCTGACTCTACAACTTCCCATCTCTGTGACCTTGGGTATGTCCCTCAATATCTCTGAGTTTCATTTGCTGAGGAACAGTGCAGTAGAAAGAACACTAGGCCCAAGATCAAATCCTAATTTTGACATTAACTAGTATCATGACAGCTGGAAAATTACCTAAATCTTGAAAGGTCACAGTTTTTTCATCTACAAAGTGAAATATAGAAAGGGTCAATGGTTCCCAACATTTTTTGGTTCATGAACCCCATATAACACTAACAACTAAATATATTGTGAATCATCAGGGTAATTGAATATACTATCCATAAAATTAAATCCTTTATAGTTACTTATTGCTCAAGGTTCCACTTAAAAAAAATAGCCCAAATCCATTGGCCCATTATTTTGAACTTCCAAGGGTCTCTAGAAGCACTAAATGGGGACCACTATATTACCTGATATCTGTGTTCCTTTCCATTTCTGTGTAGTATTTTTATTAAGCATCTTATTCATTCAAGAAACTTCTATTGGTTCTGGGGATACAAAGTCAAAACCACAAACAGTCTCTATTCTACAAGAACTTACATTCTTCCAATTTGAACTACCTCCGTTTTGAAAAAGTAATCAAGTTATCCATACTCACTCCTTCACTCTTCTCCCACTTTGTGAACTTTCCACCATTTCCTTGTAGTATTCTCACCCTAGAAGATGCCTCTATCCTGAAGCCTTCCCACTATAGAAGATCCTTTTAGCTTTTTAATGCTCCCTTTGAAACTAGTAAGTGTCTTTGATGTTCTCCAATTGGAGGAAGCACCCAGGTCAGCCAGGATGACTCCTTTATTCCTCCTGACTCTTATCTTTCCACCTTCCTCCAACTTGGGGAGAGAATATGTGTTATTTTCCCCTATGAGCATGTAAGCTACTCGAGGACAGGTAATGCTTTTATTTTTGCTTGTATTTTTATGCTCAGTACTTTGTATAGTGCATGGCACATCCCTCTCTGTCTCTCTCTGTCTTTCTGTCTCTGTCTCTCTATGTTTTCTGCCTCTGTTCTCTCTCTTTCTCTCTTTGTCTCTCTCTCCTTCTCTTTATCTCTTTCTCTCCCTCTCTTTCTCTCTCTCTCTCTCTCTCTCTCTCTCCCTCTCCCTCTCATTCTCAGTTTCAGTCTCTCTTCCTCTCTCTTTCTCTATTTTATGATATTAAGTGAAAATATTGCAAGGCAAGGTCAGCAGTTTCTTCTAAGCTGAAAAAAATGTTTTCTTCGAAAGCCTGTATATCTTATGTTCAAAATCATCCTTACTAAGTTTGCAGAAGATCATCTAAAGAAGTATGGTCAAATGGTGATGATTTTTATTCTTTTTTGTCTGCAGCTACTAATAATCTTGTTTAGTGACAATGGACCTGAATGTATGTAATACAGGATCCTTGAATTACATCCTGACATTTGTCATTTGAAGCAATTGGTACAGTTATTGAGCACATGACAGCTTGGCATTAGATCCTATTTCTAATACTTCTAACCAATGTGACTTTGAGCGAATTACTTAAGTCTCTTTAGGTCTCACTTCCTTCATCTGTTAAGTGAGGCGATAATAATAGCAAGCATTTTTATAGGGCTTTGAGGTTTGCAAAGTGCTTTACACACATCTAAACTGTATATCACAATAACTCTAGGAGATGGGTGTATTATTATTTCAATTTTACAGTTGAGGAAAATGAGTCATACAAAGTGACTTGTCCAGGGTCAAATACCTAATGTGTCTGAGGATGGATTTGAACTCAGGTCTTCCTGACTCCAGGTCCAGTACTCCTGTGACTGTGCCACTTGGCTGTCTGGCCTTCGGGTTCTCTTCTAACTCAAAATATATGAAATTATGAACATACCCATATCTTTTTTTTCTTGCTAATTTCAACTATATGTTCACTCTTTAATTCTCCTGGCTTATTGATCTCATGAAGAGAGTACTTACTTTCACCTTGACCTAAATCACTTATATTTGGAAAACATAGGATGTACAACATCTTCTCTTCGGTACCAGCCCTGCTTGGCCTCTGAGACTTGCATCATTATCCTGCTCCATTTTGATTGGCCCACTCCACCTCTTGCAGGATGCTGCTTTTAGAGTTGTTTAACTTCACAGGGTAAGAATCACTCACCCTTTTAGCTACTGATGGGATGATTTAACTACTCTATGTTCAACCTTTTCAACCTTACAAGAGTTCCAAAGATCTGACCTCTCTTAGGTAGACCTGTGATGAGCTCCTCCATTCACCACCCCCTCTTCTTTCTACAATGCCAGCTTCAGTTGAAAAGAAACTCCTTTACTAACATCCTCCCAACAACCAAAAAAAGGGGGCAGGAGGGGGAGAGAATTTGGAGGCCTCTATGTTTCGCAAGGTTTTTCTTCCCTCAAACCATGGTGTTTGTATTGGAAGGAGTCTCAGAGGTGTTTCAATTCATCCTGGACAAGAACACCATCTCCATTGTACTTGACAAATGGTCATTGAATCACCCTCACTCATCAGTTCACATTTGTGCTGTTGGTTTTGAGTTGGCAGGATTTTTCTCAAATTAAAATAATTGATGAAGTTCTTCTCCCTGTTTTAATTTCCATAGTTGTCAGCAAATAGCTTTCCTCCAAATGAGTGGTCATATGGTAAATCAGGGGCTGTACTTAGTAGGGAAAAGAGGACAGCAGCCACATAAAAGGAATGTATCCAAATACGGTTTCTGGAGGCAAATTCTTTCTAGTTCCCAGATTCAGGGGTGCTGCACACATCAACCTCTGCTCACAGTGTAATTAATGGAAAGGGACAGGAGTGGGGCAACAGATTAGCAAAGATGGTGGCTCAAATTTTCCTCTTTTGTACAAGGAAAAGCCCTATTCATGATATTCAATAAGAAGGTTTCCTTACTTCCTAGAGGTCTTAGGGTACTGGCAGAGTGACCTGTGGGGAACCTAGAAGTCATCTGTTACCTCCATACCACATCTTTGCTTTGGGCTTTCTGACTATTGTAATTGGTTAAAATGACAATATGGTGAGGGCCATAGAATCAGGAGTATCCTTGCTGGTGTGAGTTCAACTCCCCCCCCTCCCCCATTAGAGATGATTTTTAAATTGTTAGTGTGAGGGGGCAGCTAGATAGCATAGTGGATAGAGCACTGGGCCTGGATTCAAGAGGACCTGAGTTCAAATTTGGCCTCAGATACTTAACACTTACTAGCTGTTTGACCCTGGACAAGTCACTTAATGCCAATTGCCTCACCGAAAAAACCAAAACTAAAACCAAAAAAACAAAACAACAACAAAAATTGTTAGTGTGAGAATTAATGCTTTGGAAATCAGCAAACACTACAAATCAAAGCTTGATTTATTGTTTTTTTGATTGTTTAGGCTTAATAAAGTGATGGAGAAAGTTTTAATAATAATGCATATTAAAATTGAAAGTGTATGGATGTACATCCCACCCCAAGGCTATATAACATTTACTAGAACATTCCTGCATAGAATCCTAATGCTTTACGTACCTTAGTCTACTCACAGTCCATAGACAAGGGGATAGAAAAGTCTGTTTTCTGTGATCCAAAGTGATAATTGAAGAGGTTGTCAAGGCTCAGGACAACACTTATCTGTGAGGTTGTAAATTGTGGAAATAGGAGACTCTTTGGACTGGTTTTAGGAATTTTTTTAAAATAGGGAAAATAATTAAGACTAGATTGGTAGCTAGGTGGCAAAGTGGATAGAGTGCCAGCCCTGGAGTTAGGAGGACCTGAATGCAAATATGGCCTCTAACACCTACTTGCTGTATTACCATGGGGAGGTCACATAACCCTGTTTGCCTCAGTTTCCTCATCTGTAAAATAAGTTGGAGAAAGAAATGACAAATTAGTATCTTTGCCAAGAAAACCAAAAATAGGGGCAACTAGGTGGTGCAGTGGATAAAGCACTGGAACTGGATTCAGGAGGACCTGAGTTCAAATCTGGCCTCAGACACTTGGCACTTACTAGCTGTGTGACCCTGGGCAAGTAACTTAACCCTCATTGCCCTGAAAAAAATAGAGAGAAAGAGAAAAAGGAAACCACAAATAAGGTCACTGAGATTCTACTGAAACAATGAAATTAAGACTAGGCAAAATTAAGACTAGATAAATAATTAATAACTCCCCATCTCAGTCTATGTGCCTCTCTCTCTCTCTCTCTCTCTCTCTCTCTCTCTCTTTCCATTTCTCCTATTTCCTCTCTTCCTCCCTCCCTTCCAGAAGAATGAACTTGGGCTCTGTTCTCAAGAGAGTGGACATAGTTCTCAAGAGAGTGGACATTCTTAAGCTGTTCCTTATGATTATATTAATTCTAACCCAAATTCTATGGAAGGAATACGCCTCTTCTAAGGCATGTCCTCTCACTTTTTCCTCCAAAGTAAGACCCTTGAGGGTTTTTTTTTTTTTTACCAACTGTGATGGCTTGTGCCCCATAAATTTTGTCCCCTCCTTGTGATAGGAACCAGTGACTAGTCCTCAGTTCCACTTAACACCAATTAGCTTTTTCAAAGGGATTTTTGCTTTGAAGATATAGCAAGAACAAAAGTACAAATATTTCCCCTGGTTCCTCAAGGCTCATTCTTCCCTTCACCACTTTAGTCATCTGGGGAAAGTAGGCTCAACTTAGTTCAGTTCCTACAGAGCATTGATCAGAAGAAATTTATGTCTAGATGCAGCCAGACTGCCTGATGAATTGTCATCTCAACTGGCCCATTGTCTCACAAATTATTTTTAAAGATCAACCCTTACTCCTTAGGGCACTTATACTTCACTGAATATAAACCCATACACTGGAAAATTGGGATACCAGGATGACTTACAAACCTTTTAAAACTCATAAGGTTATGTAAGCACCATTCTCCTCACCTAGAATGGAAAACAAGAAAAACACATGCCAAAATCTAAGACCCATTTTTGGGGCCATATGGTCTCAAATATGGTGAAAGCCCCACAGCTTCTCCCCATATAACTCTTACCAGATGCTGATGGAAGGATTGAGGAAGATAGAAATGGTAGAGTAATTTAGGCTTGTGAATACTTCTGCATCTAGTCAAAAAGCCTTCAATATACCATGGGGTTAGCCAACCAAGTGCAATTGCAGTATGTCTAACTAGGCTCCATAGTCTCTCTAAGGTATTATTTCCTTTCCTCATCCTCATGACTCTCTTGAGATCAGGCTTCCTAGCTTTTGCCCATGGTGCATCAGCTGAGCACGTTGATGGGGTGTGCACATGTGCCAGATAGCTGCTCTACTGATAAGCATCATCATATTAAGAAAAGGGGGTTTCAATGATCAATATTGTTACATATAAATGTGTATGTATATATGTATGTATGTATAAAACTTCTTAAGTAAAAATAAAAATTCACTTACATTGGCAGAGGAAGGAAGACATTGTAGTTGCCAAAATTCTAAATGACATCTCATAGAATTTGAGAATTCAAAGGGAACCTTGTTTCCAAACAGGGTAAACCACATTTTAAAATAATTCCCACTATAATACAATGAAGAATTTGTCATCTAGCTTTTGAAGGACCTCCAAGGAGAAAAATCTACCACCTTTCAAGACAACCCATCTCACTTTTAGCCAATCTGATTTAGAGAGTCTGTCCTGACATAGAGCCTTGGCTCCCTTACAACTCCTACCCATTTTCAGTTCTTCCCTCTGGTGCCAAATTGAATGTTTTGTCCTCTACATGCAAGCCATTATTTGTTGACAGCTAGCAAGACCCCCCCTTTTCTTCTTTCCTTCATACCAAACATGCCCAGGTCCTTCAACCCCATCTTCCCATGACATGGGCTAAAGACTCTTTGGCATCATGGGTGCCTTGTTCTGGACATTCTCCAGTTTATCAATGCTGTTATTAAACCATGGTGCCTGCCTGGTCAGGTGTTGGGGGGGAGCACATCTGTAATCCTCACTGCTGAGGTGAAGCTCCTGAATTGCCTGAGTTTGGAAATTCTGAGCTACAGTAAAGGCTATTAATGACTATACTATAGGCTTAAAGTTTTTTAGCAGGTGTCCACACTAAATCCAATCTCAGTATGGTGAGTCCCCAGGAGCAGAGCATCATCAAGTTGCCTAGGGAGGGAAAATTGGCCTGGGTTGGAAAAATGAAGCAGGTTCAAACTTTATACATGCTTATCAATATTGCAATAAGGCCCTCGAGTGGCTTCTCTGTTTCCAGCATGGGTGAAATAGGGAGATCCAATCTCAAACAAAACAAAAGAAGCAAACAAAAAACAAAAAGAAACTTTGTGCCTAGAATTGAAAACAATTCACCAGATGAGGTCTCACAAGGGCACAATACAGGATTATTATATCTCCATTGTTTTTTAAAAGTTAATTTTTATTCTGAACTTAAACACCCCAAAAAGAGAATTACCATGTACACAGAAGAACCTAGGGGATTGTATATGAAGCTGTGTATCTATTCAAACTGCTTACTCTTTAAAATATCTGTGGGTGTGTATAATGAATTCAATGTTACATTCACAATTATTCTGCTTGTCTGTGTTTCCCTTAGACTTTCCTCTGACCTTTTCTAGGCATATTATAAATGTGTATGTGTGTGTGTGTGTGTGTATATATATATATATATATACATATATATATATATATATGTCAATGACCTTTTATTTTATTTTTTAAAATATTTCTAGTGCTAACCCTACTTCTCTCAAATAAAAACATTGAGACAAATATGTATAGTCAAGCAAAATTATAATATATGTATTCTTCTAGACTCTGGAGTCCATCCCATCTCTGACAAATTTGGGGTATAATGTTTCATCATCAGTCCTCTGGAAAAGAGCTTCATCAGTGCTTTGTGATATCAGACTTCTTAAGCCCTTCAAAGGTTTGTTTGTTTGTTTGTTTTTCTTTTTCTTTTTGCTTTACAACCTTGCTGCCATGGCAAAAATTATCTGTATAAAGAACTAATGAAAATGTTCTTGACCATAGATTTATTATATTTTTATAATTAAAACATTAACAAAGATATTTTGTCTGACATATATTCATATATTTTAAAAAATTTTTCATGTTCTTGTAGGAGACATCATTCTTAAGACATCATCAAAATTCTGCATTTACTTTTTTCAATGTCAATTGGTATGGCTTGTGAAATTTTTAAAAAAGACTCATTGTCTTTCCTTTCTATTCTTTTATATTATCTTCTTCTTCAGTATATTCTGGTCCCAGACCTGCAATTCTTTCTCTCTCAGATCTTCCTGATTAGAGAAATTCTACAGCAATTATTCATTTTTTTCTAATCTGATGTGTACATTTTAAAAATATAATTTCAATTATAGTATTTTCTTCTAAAAGTTCAATTTCTCATTAGAACCATTTTGAAATTTCTTGCTATTATTTCAGGATCCCTGGGGAGCCTGCTGGATTGATTTTTTTAAATGGGGGATTTTATATCACTTTCCTTCATAGTATAATAAAGTCATATATATATATATGTGTGTGTGTGTGTGTGTGTATATGTGTATATATATATATGTATATATATATATATATATATAAAATAAAGTATATGGTCTTTTGGACTCTTCTTGTATTTACTTATTCTTATTTTTATCCTTAGGATGATTTCTGTTTGTCTATCAGTTTATAAGGTAGGTTTTTTATTATACTTTCTAGAATTTTTGGTCATTCAGTCTTTCTTTTGAATTTCTAATGATTTGCTTTGGTTTCTCTCTCCTAACTCTGGTTCTCATTTTCCTTTACAATGCTCTATAGATGCACCTCACTGGGCTGCATCCGCTATCTCCTTCCTTGTGTGTGTTTGTGTGTGTGTGTGTGTGTGTGAGGTTGGGGATTTGTCAGTAAACCCAAGGAAAGAGAATTGACCCCAGCTGGGATTCTAGTTCCCTTTTACAGTTTTTACATTACCTCTGTGGATGCTTTTGAAGTGTGGTGCTGGAGAAGACTTTTGAGAGGTCCCTTGGACAGCAAGATGATCAAATCAGTTAATATTCAATAAATTAGTTCAGGCTATTCATGGGAAGGTCAAATACTGACGCCAGAGCTTAAATGCTTTGGCCACATAATAAGAATATGGAATTTATTGGAAAAGATCCTAATGTTGGGAAAGACTGAAGGCAAAAGAAAAGGAGATGGCAGAGGATGAGATAGATAGTGGCATGGAAACAATGAATATGAACTTGGACAGACTTTGAGAGACAGTAGAGGATAGAAGGGTCTGGTGTGCTATAGTTCATGAGGTCAAAAAGAGTTGGACATGACTGGACATGGATGTTTTCTTCCCCTCTACCCTTTGGGCTGCCTTCTCACACTGTCCCCTCCACTCCAGATCCCATCTTCAGCCTGTTTTCCCTATCCTTTGTTTGGTTAGACAGGATCAATAGATGCTACTTCTTTTGATTCTGAAGAATGATTGAGGCTGACTCATTGCTGTGGGGGGAGCAGACAAGGCCCATCATAGCCAGACTGCATCACAAGTCTTATGAATTGGCTTGCACTCACTTGTGACTAGTGCACCGTGGGATGATGACACTGTGTGGGAGCTTGGAGTATTCGAGTCATCTGCAAAATGAGGTAGTTGGACCAGATGTCCTCTTCAGCTCCAGATCTTTGATCCCAAATCCTCTGATGTTATTTTGAGAAGCTTAACCTTATGCAATGTTCCTACCTTTTGTATATAAATCCAGTTGCCCTCAGACCCTATCCATAGACTATTGAGTATTGAGATGGAATAAATCTTAGAGGTCATCAAGTCTGCTCCCCTTATTTTACAGATGAGGATACTGAGACTCAGAGAGGGGAAGTTGCCCCAAATCACACAGGTAGGAAAATCAGAGGTGGCATTTGAACCCAGGTCCTCTGCTTCCTGAGCCATTTATCTCTTTACTATAGCATTTCCACCACACCTCAGTTTTAGGTGCACTTGTTCTATGGTGCATAATTCCTCTTTCTAAAGCTTTTATTTTGCCGAGGGCTTCCACAAAGAACTATTCTGTAATCTTACCAGGCACATGATAGTTCAGTTATATTTCAAAAATGAAACCAACAGAGGACCTATGAGAGAGAGAATTGCTTGGTATCTACAATGACCTTAATCTGACCTTCCCTCAGACAGGACCATGGTATAAAACCATATCAGTTCAAGTAGGAGAATAAGAAAGCAAAAGAAATGAGTAGTCAGAGGGATAGGAAAAGAACCATGAACATGAAATATCAGAGAAGACAAGGCAGAAACACAAGTGAAAAAGTATAATCTCAAAGGACTGCTTTGTTTCACATTTAGGAAAGTAGCTAATTATGATAAAAGTTGAATTCGTTCATTCTCATTTAACCCGAATAAGTCTACTGTTGTTTGGTCCAAGCACTGTGGCAGTATCACTGGCCTGAGAATAATAAACAAATGTAGCTTACTGAAAGCAGTCCTGGACTGAAATGAAAAATTGGACACCTAAATAACATCTCTCTTCAATGAGACCTACGCAGAGATTTGTCATTGACAGAACAGGCATTGAGCAGCTGTCAGATTCTAGAGATGTATATGGAAGGCACTTCAAAGAACCTACAAAAATCAATTGGGAGAACAAATAAAAGAGCCCAGTGTCCACAGCATGGAACTGCCATGCTTTGACTGAATTGACCCAGCTATAATTCAAGTAAACAAATATATAACCCTAGTCTGTTTCTATCCAATCCTAAAATAAACAGATGCTGAATACTTGGTATTTAGGAGAAATATTATAGATATTATTATTAATATTTTCCCAAGTCTGTTGTTCTGTACCGGGCATAGTGAGAGCATTGAGGTTAGTTCTTGTCCTTATAATTAGATTTTAAGTTCCTTGAGGGCAAAGATTATTTTGGCCTTTCTTTGTATATATCTCCAGCACTCAGGACAGTGCCTGGAACATAGTCAATAAACATTAAGCACTTACCATATGCCAGACACTGTGCTAAGAACTGGGAATATAAATAAGAAAAAAGAGATAGTTCTTCCAATCAAGAATCATCTCATGGGGAAAGACAACAGACAAAAGGAAGCTGGGAGGAAGTACCTGACATGGGAACCTGATGGAAAAGTTCAAGGTGAAGTCCAGTCAGGCAGAAAATGAAGAGAGGGCTGCTCTGGGTACCCTCTTAAATGGAAGTTTGGGGAGCTCTTTACTCTGTCCTCCAATCAGAAGTACAGAGCATACTAATGAGGGGGTGAATAATACTAAGGCTTCCTGACTTCCTATGTTCTTGTTGATGTAACTTGATTTGTCCTGAATACTTTGTTGTTGTTGACAGTTGTTCAGTTGTGTCTGACTCTATGTGACTTGTCCAAGGGATTTTCTTGGCAAGGATATTGGAGTGGTTTTCCATTTCCTTTTCCAATGTGTCCTCATTTTACAGATGAGAAACTGAGGCAAATACGGGCCTGTGAAGCAGGTGCTATTATTATCCCCATTTTACAAACGAGGCAATGGAGACTGAGAAATTAAGTAACTTGCTAGGGATCATATGGTTAGAAATTGTCTGAAGCACATTTAAAAATGAGTCTTCCTGAATCCAGGTCCAATGCTCTGTCCATGGTGCCATTTAGCTGCCTGGGTGATTTCACAAGCCTCAATAATGCCCCCATAGTACACCAACTTCCTGGGTTGCTGTATCTCATTGTTGTTTTGTTTTGTTCATCAATCCCTTAAGCAATGAGCCTTTCTGATCTCCTTTAGGCTATTGCTGGGACAACAGTTTGTCATTAGGTCATAATCAAAGCCATTCTAGGTTGGAGCTTTTATTCCTCTGGTATAGGTAGCTTTCTAAATCACCTAGTTACCAACAAATCATGAGACATCAAAGGATGGGCACTACTCTTTAGGCTAACTACATTTTTCAATGTTGACACTACTTTTGGGATATTTGAAACTTGTTCTATTTGTCCCCAGAGGACAGAATGAGGAATCAGAGGTAGAGGTTGTGAAAGACAAACTGAGGATTGATATCATGGTATTGGGGGAAAATGGGGTACGGGTTTGGGTAGGGGTTGGGGTTCTTAGGAATTCCTCTTTAAAGAATTACACCCTCTTGCAGACAGAAGTAGTTAGAATAAGGTGGTAGTTTATTTAGGAGCAAGGGAAGGGAAGGGTGGGGGGAAGGGAAACCATGAAATAAATCCTTGGACTTCTCATGGGGAGATAGGCACAAAACACATGGCTCAGAGGCACCAATCTCCTTGAGGAGGAGAATGGCAGGTACTTTTATAGAGGACTGATGGGGTAAGGGGTGACCATTTGACTGTGGAAAGTTCCTTTAGTGAGGGAGGACCACCCCCCACCGGTGGTAGCTGGGGGAATTGGGTGAGTAGTGGAGGACCATCCCCCACTGGTAGTGACTAGATGAATTGGGTTAGGGGTGACTAGGGATCCCTCTTCAGGACACAAAGACCACAGCCACACCCAAATTTATCTCCCCAGGGTAAGGGAGACCAGAATGAAGGGTAGGATTCTGAAGCGAGCTCAGTCTGATTTGATTCAGCTTATCTCTCTAGGTGTTATCTGTCCTCTGGTTTAGTTTCTCAAGGAGAAGATTCCTTAATGTGCCCCAGAGAAATTCTGGGGTGCTCTGCCCCCTATGACATTATGAAAAAAAGAAATGAAAAATAAAATCTTTTCAGCAGAGCAAGCATTCAAAACACCAGCATGTCTAGAGAAGCTAGTAAACAAATTGTGGGGATATTTGGTAAATAACTCTAAATAACTCAATCTTACTAATGAAATACTTCAAAAGTATTAGTTAATATATTTGTATATTGAGGAGAGAATAACTTTATAATATAAAACATTATACTTTGCAAATAAGGTTTCTTTATGAAAAAATGTTTTTGACATTTTATGTCCATGTGGATGAACTCTAAAATTTATTTACTATTTTATTGAGTAAAGGGTGGGTGAAGAAAAAGTGCGGAACCCCTGAATTAGAGCAATCCCCAAGCAGAATGGACATTCTCTTCACTCTGAGGATGGATGAGCACTTACTGAGTATGGGTAGTCTGGGTTCTTGTTCAGTTGTGGGGTAGAGAGATTACCCCTCAGCCCCCTTTGGACTCTAACATTATAATTAGCCTGTGATTCTTATTTTTTGGTACTGAAGTGGGATATCAGTGGATCATTGTATGTGCATATTTCATCTGGGAGTCATCGAAAGAACGTTGCATAAATTCCGAACAATGACCTCTGTTCAGTTTTCTTTTGCACTTAAGCCAGGCATTGTACCATGAGGAATTTCTCCATTTCTCAGTATTTTCCAACCTTTTGAGTCAGATAACCCCTTTTCTGCTTAAAACATCATGGGTCCCTTCATGACCCATAAATTGCACAAGGACAAAAAGCCAAGATGGATTTGGCAATTTGGGGACTGAACCTGTGAGTCCTTAGTAAAGGGATCCCCCATTTGGAACATCCTCAGATCATTTGGGTCAGTACCTTCTCTGCCACTTAGTCATGGACAGTGTCCCAGAGGTCAGGCAACCTGCCTGGGATCACATGGTCAAGATGTGGGACTTGAATCTGTGCTTTCTTGGCTCCAAGGCTAGCTGGCTGTCCACCAGGCTCACACTGTTTGACATTTTGAAAGGACTTTGCATTTTATTAATCATAGTTGCAAAGAGAAGCAGCATGGAGGAAAGACAGATGGCCTTAGAACCTGGGAGATCTGGATTCAGGTGCTGATTTTGATTTTTATGCATTGTCTGACCGTGGCTAAGTCACTTCACTTCTGGGTCCCTCAGGAGTCTCCCTAAGATTATAAATGAAAAATGATTTATTGAACTGTATCAATGGAGCGACTATGATTTGAGTTCCCTATATTGATGAAGTCACAGACTTAGACATCTGCCCTCTGCCTCCCCCTAAAAAATCACAATAGTATTGACATACATTTGAAAATTAGCAATGTATGTATTTTTGAGGCACAACATCTTTCAGCCTACAAAGGTCTGCTTGCTAATTTATTATACTGAGTCATTTAACAACACGGCTGCAGCTGTTTTTATAACATTGTCTGCCTGAAACCCATTATTCATGCAGCAAGTTTTGTTGGAGCTAAATGAGGATCAAAATGACAAGGCCACAAATCTGGATTCATGGACCCCTTGCAATAAATAAATCTGTGACCTCTAGGGATTCACAGCTCAAATGCTGGGGACCGATAGTGAGTCAGGACTTATTAACCTGGGACCCATGGATAGACTGTATGGGTCCCCTGGATGTGGAGAGGAAAGTATGCATCCTTATTTCAATAAAATTGGCTTCCTTTGTAATCTGATCCAATTTATTTTAAATATTTCAAAGCATTATTTTGAGAAAAGGTCCATTTATTTTGCCAGGATGCCAATGGGGTTCTTGGCACAAAAATGTTATGGTTTAAGTGATAGAAAAATTCATAAAGATTACTTCTCCCATTGAGGAAAACAAGTAGTCATATGGACATTTTGTTGAGAAGTCATTTGGTGGTAGGTCCATCTCTGGTCTTTCATTGGTAAAGAGAATATCCTTCAGTGGAGCAGATAGGTCACTTCTCTGTAATATATATCTAGTCATAGAGAGTTGACTAAGAAAATGAAAGGTTAATTTGATTTGACTGGGGTCCGTAAGTTAGCAAACATTTATTATGGGCTTACCTTGTTTCTGGAACAATGTCAAGCTCTTGGAATGTGAAGAAAGGCAACCATATGTCACTGCCCTCAAGGAGCTTACAATCTAAAGCTGCAGACAAAACATAAACAGCTACATATGTATAATATATATACACATATATACATATACATATGTATAATATGCATATACATATATATACATATGCATGTGTGTGTGTGTGTATATATATAATATATATATATATATTTATGTTGTGTAAAGGAAAGGCCCCTTCCAGCAAATGGCTGGGATTGAAGGAAGTTTGGAAGTCATAGTAAGGAGGAAGAACATCATATGAATGGGAGGGAGACAGAGCAAAGGTATGGAATTGGGGGACTTAGTGTCCTGTGGCAAGAATAGCAAAAACAAAACAAAACAAAACAAAACAAAATCCTAGGAAGGTTAGATCATAGTGAGTGGAGGGGAATAAAGTTTAAAACAAAAACAAAAGTCAAACAAGAAAGTAGAAAGGGCTCAGGTTGTAAAGGGCTTTAAATACCAAGAAGATTTTATTTTATTGTTTTAAAAGATGCTTATATTTTGTTTTTCTCAATTATATGTTAAAATAATTTTAACATTCATTTTTTTTTGAGTTGCCAATTCCCTCCCTCCTCTCCCCCACCCCCATTGAGAAGGCACACACTTTGATAAAGGTTATACAATATGCAGTCGTAATTCCATATTAGCCATGATGCAAAAGAGAAGACAGAAAAAATAAAAGGAAAAATAATGAAAAATAGTGTGCTTCAATCTGCATTCTGACACTTTCAGTTCTCCCTGGAGATGGATAGTATTTTTCATCCTGGGTCCTTTGGGATTGTCTTGGATCACTATATTACTGAGAATAGCTAAGTCACTTACAGTTGATCATCATGCAATATTTCTATTACATTGTAAAATGATCTCCTGATTGTCAAGTAGAAGATTTTGTATTGGATCTTTGAGCCAATGGAGTTTATTGAGTTGAAGGGCAGAGGGTAAATCATGGCCTAGTCTGTGTATAGGGGAAAAATTCACTTTGATCTCTGAGTAGAAGAGCCATTGGGATTAGGAGAGAGTTGAGAGAAAGCTATTGAGGGTTTAAACAGGACAGTGTATGGTTAGTTTGGGTTAGAGGTATGAATTCAAACACAGGTCTTCCTGAATTAAATTCCTATTCTTGGAACATGGTGAAACAGGTGTCTTCCCAAAATATTTTCTTGCTGCATTGTAAGAAGCCACCCCTCTTCCATGTTGGCCTCATGGCCATTTTGTCTTCTCAAGATGGTTTCATATGTCCATTTCTCCAGAACTTCCCCAGTGTCTCTTTCAATCTGGTATTCTATGAATCATTCAAAGTTTTGAATGCTGAATACTCCATTCAAAGGGAAGAAAGTGTAGACTAAACAGTGATTAAAAATATGGCCAACTTTTCCATTGGTTTTCTCAAAGTAACTTTGAAATATCATGTTTTCTGAGAACAACAAAAATAACAACAATCTTGAATTTGAACTGAATTTGGGCACTTTTCCTGTCTGTTGTCTGGTTTCCACGGTGACCATTGTGGCATCATCTGCTGTGCCCAAGCTGTACGGCACCCACCCAGACTCAGTCACGACAAAACAAGAGGCAGAACAGAGTGCTCTACTGGCAGGCACTTACATTTTCTAAAAATACACAGACAAGGACTCAGGAGATGCTGCATTTCTCGCCTCTCCTGGCAGTGTGAGGCACACACTCTTTACCCCATTCATGCACTGAAAATCCCCCAGAGACATTATTGACACTGGACTGTTGACCCTTGTTGAAGCTGTTTGAGAAACTAGAAAGGTGTAAACATGTCTGTAGCAAAGCTCCCTCAGCTCCTCTAGAGACACAGAAGGCCCCACTGGAAAGAACTGACTCAGCATTATTGGGTAATGGAAAGAGTTGGGACTTCAAATCAGCAGACATATGGGAGATTGCTTGGCTTGGTATATGGAGCACTGGACTTCAATGAAGGAAGATTTGAGTTTTACTACTGTTAAACCCTTGCTATATGATTGGTGACCCTCTTAAACCAATCTACCTCAGTCTCCTCATCTGTCAAATGAAATTAAAAGTAGTACCTTCCTCACAGAATTGTTTTGAAGAACAAATCGAATGAGACAATTGTGTGTGTGTGTGTGTGTGTGTGTGTGTGTGACTGTGTAAACTTTAAAGCCTATGTAAATGTGACCTATTATTCAATCCTGCCTGCTGCCTATACTAGCTGGGTGGCCATGGTCCAGTCACTTAATCTTTCTGTATCAGTTTTCTCACCAGTCAAATGGGGATAATAGTACCCATCACACAGGATTATTATGGAAATTGAATAAGATGATGTATGCAAAGTGCTACACAAATCCTATAATGTTATTTCAATGCCAGCTTTTATTATTAGAGTAGAAACCAAGATTCTTTACTCACAGTTTGTACCAAGGTGAAGGTAAGCTTCTTGAGGACCAAGCAACAAAGTGTCTCCAGAGTCCTAGTCTGTATATTTTTAGAAAATGTAAGTGCTGCCAGGTGAGTTCTCTGTTCTGTTTTTGTTTTGTCATGATTGAGTCTGGGTGGATGCCATCCAGTTTAGGTTCCAGAACATCAGTTAATGCCATGATGGTTACCAAGGAAACCAGACAACAGACAGGAAAAGTGCCCATGTTCAGTCCAAATTCAAGATTTTTGTTGTTGTTGTTTTCAGAAAATATGACATCCCAAAGTTACTTTTGGTAAACCAATAGCAAAGCTGACCATTCAAAATATTGCTGTTTAGTTTGTACTTTGTTCATTTTCAATGGAGCTTTCAACATTACAAAACTTGAGGAACTAATCAAAGAGCACATTGAGAGAGGCATGGGGCAATCATGGAGAAGTCTATGTACTGTTGTCTCAATGTGAGTTTGTACCCCCCAGTGCCTAGTACAGTGCCCGGGCATATTGTAGGTGCTTAATAAATGATTGCTGGTTGATCAGTTGATTATTATCTGCTAGGCATTCTGTATACAAACACAAAAATGAAACAGCTTCTGCCCTTCAGGAACTTGTATTCTATTAGATGCTTAATTAATGTTTTTAATTAGATTGAATCTCTATTCATTGGGCCCCTTTGAATCTAATTCCATGTGATACTGGCACATGGTGGATTGTTGGCCACATCTACATAATTCTATTGAGTCAAATGTGTTACCTGAATAATTTGCTTTTCTTTCAAAATTGACCCATCAGACTGATATAGCTTTACTAAGGTCAAGGCAATATTATTCAGACTGAGATATAAAAAAAGAAGTGAAACTGGTTATTAGGTATCACATACAGCTGAAAATCCCAGTTGCTTAAAAAAATAAAAGAAAGGGGAAAAAACAAAGAAAAAAACAAAGAACATCCCAGTTGCCTTAATGAATTGCCCCCGTTATTTATTTTTGCTAACTTGATGCAGATCAGGTGAGTATGTAGATAGCTTAGGAGTGGGAGGATTTACTTAGCTTTTAGATATTATTAAGCACAGCTATCAGGTTTCAGCTGATTGATTGATTGGTAGAGTGTCCCCAAAGAGCTTATGGTTAGACAAATGGACAGGCATTCCTTCTTGTAAGTTTTAAAGGAGGATCATTCATGGTTTTTGTTGTTGTTGTTGTTTGTTTTGTTTGTTTGCAGGACAATGAAGGTTAAGTGACTTGCCCAGAGTCACACAGCTAGTGAGTGTCAAGAAGTGTCTGAGGCCCGGTTTGAACTCAGGGCCTTCCTGAATCCAGGGCCCGTGCTTTTATCCACTGCACTACCTAGCTGCCCCCATTCATATTGTTTCTGAGGACAATATTTAGGCAGTCGTTTGCCTACACTAGATTTTCCTATTGGCAACATGTCATAATAGGAAATGGCAAGATCATATTAAAAGTTAAAGGAAGCATCCTTAATTTTGTAAATTGCTTATTGATTGACACTATCCATTCTCAGGAAAATGCCAAAGTCATTGCAAAATATTAAAAATATACTATAAAATATTAACATGTAGTCACAGTTTTCCTGCATTTCAGATGTGAGACAAAGTATCTCTCAATGACCCCTAGGACAAGATAGGTGGAGACCAAATCATAGACCGGCTAGGTGGGATTGGAACTCACTGAATAGTTGAATTCATTAATGGGTCAATATCAAAGTACTCAGTCACTATTTGTCTACTATGTGACAGGCACTGTGCTAATCTAGAAGGAAGAACCAGTGGCAAGCCTGGACATCCTTTGCTTGGCCCTGTTTTGCTTGAGGTTTTTATAGACAATGGAATCAGAGATGGCCATGCACCATTGTAGATAATATGATGTGTTGTTGATATGAGTGGCAAAATTCTTAAATAAAACTTAATTTTCCACTAATTTCAATAAATAAAACCAATAAAAATAAGACAGTATTATAAAATATAATTAAGTGGAATTGATAAAGTTAATTCCACACAGAGATGTAGAAGTTTTATAGCACTTTTGGAAGATGGATGCTACAAAATAATAGAAAACAAGAGTTTCCAATGATTGACAACCAGTAAGACTTTTTCATGAAAACTGGGTCTCAGATTCTCTATGTCAAAACCTCAATGTATAAAAGTTTTCCAGAATACCACTGCACTTTTTTTTTCTTTAAAGAAAACCCTTTGGGGTCAGCTAGGTGGTATAGTGGATAAAACACTGGCCCTGGATTCAAGAGGACACGAGTTCAATTCCGACCTCAGACACTTGACACTTACTAGCTGTGTGACCCTGGGCAAGTCACTTAACCCCCATTGCCCTGCAAAAAACAAAACAAACAAACAAAGAAACAAAAAAAAAACCCAAACAAACAAAAAAACAAACAAAACCACTTCATCTTCCTGAGTGAAGAATGGACAAAAATATTCTTTGTCTATTATTTCCTGAAACATAGGTTGTGCTGGGAAAAAAAAAAAGACCATGAGGTATTACTAGGTGTTCCCCAATAAATGCCCTCTAATTTTTTCAAGGCTATTAATGGTCATCCCTATGCCTTTTTCAGGATGGTCCAATTACAGTCCTAACCAATCCAATTCAATAAACATTTATTAAGTGCCTACTATGTACCAGGTCAGTTCCAGGCCTGGAGTCAGGAAGACTTGGGTTCATATCCTTTCCCACACACTTGCTACTTGTGGTAGTAAGCTTATATTGGTCTGATTAGCTGCAGTCAGATGCACTTTACCTTGACCCTAACATAGTGATGTCATTTTAGTTCTCTTTGAGAACAAATGATAGGTAACCAGAAGTTGGAACCTGACAGAACAGTTCATGGAGAGTGGAATGAGAAATTAGGCGCTCACCTTCAGGAAACTTGCCCTATAATCATCCAAATTGTCCTGCTTGCTCTCTTTGCTTGTTCCCCCTCTAGCCTCCATGCCCTTCCACAGGCTGACCTACCCACTCCCAAACCTAGAATAGATTTTTTTTTCTTTTTTCCAAAGAATGAAAACAACAACAGCAACAGCAACAATAGCTAACATTGATATGTGCTCACTCTGTGTTAAATATGCTCAATTTAGCACTGTGCTAAATGCTCCTTCTCATTTGATCCTAACAACCACCCTGGGGAGTAGGTGCTATCCCCATTTTTTGAATGAGGAAACTGAGCCAAACAAGTTAAATGATTTGCCCCAAGTCACATAGCTAGATTTGAATTCAGGTCTTCCTGACTCTAGAACCAGTACTCTATCCACTACACAAGCTAGCTGACCCATCTTTTGAAATCCATGGCTTCCTTCAATGATCAGTTCAAGTACCACCTCCCATATGAGATCTTTTCTGATTATCCCCGTTATTAGCATTACCCCCCAAATTGCTATATACACACCTATCCATATTTTATATTTACTTATCTTTGCACATGTTGTTGTTCCCAGTACAATGAAAACTTATTGATGCCAGGGACAATTTTGTTTTTGTAAATACTTAATATTGTTTGGAATATGTCATCAAGATGCATGCATAGACATGGAAAATATTTCAATATTTAAATACAAAAGGATTCTAGGAATTGCTTTCATATTCTCAGGTCTTTTATTTTTATATACTTCCAAGATTTCCATTAGTAAACAGAGTTGTCATCTTATCTAGACTGATTCCACACAATACTACCAATTTCCTTCTCAGAAGTTTTACTTACTACTTTCTATTGCTGCTCTTCAAAGTAGGTCTTTCCTTTTAAGGATTTTTTGTTTTGTTTTGTTTTGCATTTTGAAGAAGATTGCATTCCCTACTATCACATAAAATCACTTGCAAATTAATATCCTCTACCACCAGAGACCCACATAGAAGTTAGACATATTAGGTCATACTGTTCATTTAAAAATACATATGGGGGGTAGCTAGGTGGTGCAGTGGATAAAGCACCGGCCCTGGATTCAGAAGTACCTGAGTTCAAATCCGGCCTCAGACACTTGACACTTACTAGCTGTGTGACCCTGGGCAAGTCACTTAACCCTCATTGCCCCACCCCCCAAAAAATGCATATGACAAATACAGATTACAAACACTAAGTATGATAATTATTTTAGTACACAAATAACTATAATAATGTTATAGGAATTTCACAGTCCAAAGCCCTTGAGGGTCTGTTAGTATTTAAGTATGTTAATTAAGTGGAAAATAGGGTAAATTATATGAAATCGGATCATAGTCTGGAATGCTATTCTCAAAAGAACATGATATAGACATGAAAGATA
This sequence comes from Dromiciops gliroides, assembly GCF_019393635.1. Lineage (NCBI taxonomy): Eukaryota > Metazoa > Chordata > Mammalia > Microbiotheria > Microbiotheriidae > Dromiciops > Dromiciops gliroides. The sequence continues at coordinate 14,662,527 of NC_057863.1, read as the reverse complement.
AAAACACATTTCTTTCAGGGATTGGATGATTACAATTGTTTTTGTTGTTGTTGTCTTAAAACCACATGGATTCTTGGGCTGGTGTTTCTCCCATGAGAATAATCATCTCAGAAACATGCAAACAAGCTTACAGAAGCAGATGTGGCCTTTTTTTTTCTCCCTATGGATATAGACTGGAACACTGTGGCAGTTAAAGGCATCTCAGCTGCATTTTTCTAACTACAATGGGGCATCACTGACAATTTATTTTTCAGTTGGTTTAGGAGGAACACACAGAAGGAGGAAAAATTATGAGGCATTTCTCCCATTATTATACTGATTACATTGATTCAGCAGGAATAAGACAGATGCTAATTTGTAGGTAGAATGTGTTGTTTGACAGGAAAATGTACATGAGTTATAGATGAGGGAAATATAATAATGGTACCATTTTAACCATTTTGTACCTATATGGAAAATTCCAAATGAAAAGCAAGAGCTTTCTTACATTCTCATCATTTTGACAATAATACTGCCTAGGTTGTCAGGGAAGGTACCAAAACAAATCATTATCCCAGGGAGCTATGTTGCATAGGGATTCCCCACATGATTTGAGTTCTTAACTTCTTGGACACAGCCCTGAAAATAAAAACCAGGTTGGTCATCATGAAAAGACATTATGGAATATTTCCCCCTTAGGCTGCTTTGTGGGATGATTTTCAAATTTCTCCCCAGATATAAGTCTTCCTTCTTGGTCCATCGCTTTTTCCTGAAATTCCAATTAGATCTTAGAAAACAGACCAACAAAATTACCTTTCTTCATGATCATAAAATCTGTGAAGAAGGAAAGATATAGGGGAAGAAATTATGTCCCCCAAAGATGACAAGTTTTATTGCTACTCTTCTACCCAAAACTGGGTCCTGTATAAAAAAATCCCAAAATAAGACTATGAGGGAGGTCTGAGGGAAGGAGAAAATGGAAGAGTTAATATTCACTATGACTGAGTGGGGGAAATTGAGGAATCAAAGTACTTAAAGGGAAGGTGGTATTTTATTTGGGCTTCAGAGCATACATAGGTGAAAAAAGGGAAGAACATTTCAAGCAAAATGAACATCTTGAGAAAAGACATGAAAACAGGAAAGTGGAAAATATGCTTGGTAGGCAGAAAGCAATCCAGTTAGCAGGACCCTGGTAAATTGTGACAGGGGGTTGTTGGATATAACAAACAGAAGACCTGAGTTCAAATTCCACCTTTATATCATGCTCCACAAATTGTTTGGCCTTTTTAAAGTCATTCTCATTCTCAAAATGGGAATAAGGAAATCATGAGGAAGTAAGACTAAGATGAGAAATTTTAATGAAAGCTGAGTTTTTAAAAAATGTACTACTTTTCAATATACCAAAATCTTTTTCCTTTGGAGGTTTTTTTTTTAATCCCATTTCAGGATTTGTCAAGGATAATTATGGTGATGTTCTTACACGTTCTGCTATTCTCTATCATCACATTCAATGTGATATATCTTTCCATGGGTCATAGTGGAACAAAATATATACTTGAGGGGCAGCTAGGTGGTGCAGTGGATAAAGCACCAGCCCTGGATTCAGGAGGACCTGAGTTCAAATCTGTCCTCACAAACTTGACACTAGCTGTGTGACCCTGGGCAAATCACCTGACCCTCATTGCCCCGGACTTGAGGTCCTAGCTGTTGGATCTTTTTTCATCATTTAGCGCTCATTCTTACAAGCTCCAAATGGAGACCAATGAAACCATCAGTGATGAGTGTCCCATTTCCAGAGTCAGAAGAAGACTTGGGACTGATTCTAGGCTCTGTTCCAAACTTGCTGGATTACTGAACAAGTCTTTTTGTCTTTCTTGTCCTCAGTTTCTGCCTTTGCAAAATTAACTAATATAATTGTCAAATTCATAATAAATGCTTGTTAAGTTGAATTTGAATTTCCCCACTGAAATTTAGGGCTTATTCCTACCAGTGGAAGATGAATCTTCCCAAATAGTTTTGCTGCAAAACTGAGTCCTGAATACACTGTACAATTTCCCAGTCTACAACCCATGACACATTTCACTTTATTTCCAAGGATGCATCCAGGGATCTAACCAGGCCCTAGAAGTAGAAATATGAACTAGTATTATGTAATTTGATTTTTAATATCTAGTATTTATCTACCATTTGCAAAATTCTATGCTAGATGCTGAGAATACAAAAACAAAGAAGTCAATTTCTATTCTCAAGGAGTTTGAATTCTACTAGGGGTCATGGGAGATACCAACATGTTTTTCTCTATCTTCCTCTCTCTTCTCCTTCTTGTTTTCATTGACCATGCCATGGGAGATAATGGGCCAGAAACAGACAGTAAATTAAGCTGGCATCAGAGACACTAAACCTGGAGGAGATAGCACACTTATCTGGGAACATGGTGATATATCAGGGACAATTGGATTCAGAAAGGCAATCCCAAAAGAAGGGAGACAGCTTCAAGAAGCATTACCCATTACACCAAATAAATGCTACCTATGGACTCAAAAAGACCTTTTAGGCTCTAAAATGCCAGGAATCGTGAGGTACCTCTTTGCCACATATATATCCTTAACATGTACCTTATTACGATTTTACTCTGCATTTGAACTGCTTTTGCTGTGGACTTATTTGAATTTGTGGATCAAAATATCTAAAATATTTTGGGGAGATTATTTATACTAACAGTCTTTATTATATAACTTTAGCAAAATTCTTTGACAAAAACTAATTACGTCTTTTGATTGTTAATTGGAAGCAAGCCACTGAGGATTTGTGAATATTGGAAACTGGGTCCTTCAGGGTTCCTCTAAAATATTGAGAAAACTTGTGGTCAGTCCTTCTCTGGTTCCCATAAGCCCAAGTAGAAGTTAACAGAGTAGTTCTAGAGGAGATGATGAATGCTAATCTGTTCATATATCATAGGCCTTCCCTCCTCCAGTGGATTATAAACCTGTTAAGGACAGGAACTGGGCCATTTTCACCTTTGTATGCCTATGCCTTGTGCACTGCCTTACAAAAAGCATTCAGCACAAAACACTGCAGTGAATCTGTAATGTCCTCAATTTGGATGTCCCCTCCCATGGTCCAGATCTCAATTCCTGCAAGTCTTCCTCATCTTACATGATTCTGTTCCATGTCCTTCCATAATTGTGCCAGAGGGCATTCTACTCAATCTGGCCCTCCTTCTGCCATTTTGCCTAACATTATGTGGATACTAGTGGAGCAGTTGGGCTAACAACCTGTCATCCCTCATACTTTCTTTCCAGTCCATTATCCCTCATTGTTGTACATGGCTCCAGTGATATCTTTGACACTGATTCTACTCTCAAGTTCCTCATGGGTTATAGGCTGCAACCTGCTCATCATTGCTATGCACCTCCTCATTGTTCTACATTTGACAGTTATTTACCATCCTTTGCAGATTGGTGTGGTTCCTGTTTGTATCATGTAACAGAATAAGTAGAATTTGTTGTTGCTCAGTCATTTACATTCATGTATGACTCTTCAAGACCACATTTGAGGTTTTCTTGACAAAGATAATGGAATTGTTTGCCAGTTCATTCTCCAACCTACATTACAGATGAGGAAATGAGGCAAATAGAGTTAAGTGATTTGCCCAGGGTCACACAGCTAGTAAGTGTCTGAGGCCAGATTTGAACTCAGGAAGATGAGTCTTCCTTCAGCTTCATCACTCTATCCATTGCACCAATTAGCCACCCCCAAAAGGAAGAAAAAAGCTATGATCCTCATAAAAGGAATCTCCAAAGAAGGGATACATAGAATATTTATGTGTAAAAGATGGGCCTTTCATTCTGAGAGAAGCTTTGTGGCATCAGAGGAGCCTTGCCATTTTCTGAAGGTGATCTAGTCCACTCTTTTCCTTCTGTTTAATTCTAGGTTCAACTTAACATTGAAGCACCATCATTGCAGGAGTAAGCACTTGATAAATGTTTGTGGAATTAAATCTCAAATGAAGAAGGCTGTGGGACACCTGAGATTTCCAGAGCTCTTTTGGATGCTGATAGAATGGGGAAGGACCTTTTCATTCTGTGTGAAAGATCTTTAGCTGAATGTCTCAAATCCCACTGTGCTACTGTATCCCAACAAGGAACCCCCTGAGGGAACCCCTGCCTTCTGGAGCCAAGCAGCACGAAGAGCTCTTATTATGAGCACAGTGAAATCAACATGTTTAATTATTCGACAGGCAATCACAGCAGCTATTGCCACAGGTAGAATTTAATTAGCTAAGACAAATGGTTTCAGTTTCATGCTTGTTTCAAGACAGTGGAATGCCAAGGCCAGCCATGAGATTTCCAGTGATTGAGGGTGCCAGTTGACCTCCAAGGGAAATTGATTTTCTAATTAGATTAAGGCACATCAAAATTGGCAATTATCTTATCACTGCATGTGCCTAAGTGGGCTTACAGGAATGTTAAAAGTCTGCAAAGATGATCATAGTATCTTCATTCATTGTAAAACAAAAAACATTTTCATACATATAGAGTTTAAAATGCATGGAAATTACATAGAAGGGTTTCCAGAAGTGAATAAATAAATTCATCTCTGTAAGATCATAATGTTATGGAATTGGGGGTAGACAAGGCTTTATTTTCATCTAGTCCAACCCCTTTACTTTGCAAAGGAGGAAATAGGCCACGATGGGTCAAATGTTTTACCCAGGCTCTCTCAGGCAGTCACTGGAAATGTTGGGATTCAGATGCTAGGACTTTTCTCACCATATTCCACCACTGAGATAGGCCCATAGCAACAGTAATTTAACAGGTAGGAACATATAAACACAGAAGGCCCCTCTCTTCTTGTTTTGTTTGATTTGGGGCAAGTCACTTTACCTCTTGGCCTTAGTTTGTTGATCTGTAAGATGAGAGTATGGGACTAAGTGACATCTTCAATCTTTTCCAGCTCTTCTGTGCTGTGAGTTGATGTATCTAAATAAATGAATTGGAATGATATATTTTTTTTATTCCAGACTCCTCCCTACCACCTCCAAAAGCCATGGGACAATAGTGTTCAAAAATAGCTCCAAACAAATTATGATCCATTATGTAGCAACCTTGATTGCCACAACATAAATATGCCTACCTGCAATGGGGAAGAGTAGCAGGGTACAGTGGAGAGAGGAGTACTTTTGGAGTCTGGAATTACCTGAGTGTAAGTCATGACTCGAAACATACTTAGTGACTCTAGGAAAATCATGTAACCTCTCAATGATCAGGTTAACTCATAAAGTCTATAAAGTACAGAGAAGCAGCTAATCAACCTAGGTGGAGTTTCCACACCTAGAGTTGCAAACATTGATACAACCATAGACCTACTAAAATGCTATCCTCCCCACACTAATAAATCTCTAGTTCTCTTGTTCTCTCTCTCTCTCTCTCTCTCTCGGTATAGGTATAGGTATAGGTATAGGTATAGGTATAGGTATAGGTATAGGTATAGGTATAGGTATAGGTATAGGTATAGGTATAGGTATAGGTATAGGTATAGGTATAGGTATAGGTATAGGTATAGGTATAGGTATAGGTATAGGTATAGGAATATTAAAAGGTGATGATATGGTTTAATTCCATGATGGAGTGTTGGAGATTATGGAAGTCATGATACTGAAGGAGACGGGAGCACTGGGTATCATAGGATGAATGTTAGTTTCCTAGTTATTCAAAATTTTGCTGATTTAGCAAGGAATTTTTACAAGACTTTCAGACATACCTAAAGGTCTACAAAACACTGCATCAGCAGAATTTCCTCAGTTCCATTCAAACTTCTGTATCTGTAGGTGGTACCCATTGGCTATAGATCAACTCAGGGTCTTGAAGGCTAGACATAAAGGTTATACATGAAGAAGGAGGTTGATTATTGTGTAAAACTTAGCACCTCCACTATGAGAAAAAAATGTTAATTTTTTTCTAAAAAAGTGAAATAACAATTAGTTTTGAGTGAGTGGTTCTGTTGAAATAATCTCATGTTCATATCTTGCATGCTTAGCTATCCTTGGTAATATTCTAATTCTCAACTGAGACCAAGTTACCTTCCAGACCATAGGAATGGAGGTTGGATACTGGAAAATTCTAGGCAGTACAGTAGTGGACTCCAGTCTTTGTAACTATATTAAGGATTTCTGTTGACAGTGGGTGATTATCAGTCTCAAAGGCTGCAGAAAGGTGAAGAAGGATGATGAATGAGTAAAGGCCATGAGATTTTGCAAGTAAGTGATCATTGCTAACTGTGGTGAAAGCAGTTTTGGATGAATGATGTGGTTAGAGGCTAGACTGTAGAGAGAGAAGAAGAGAGTAAGAGGAAAGGAAGTGGAACAATTGATAGTAGATTACCTTCTCAAAGAATTTAGTGACAGAAAGTACGTGAAATATTGGGGATTCAAGTGAGTGAGTGAGTGTTTTGGCAAAGGAGAGGGGGGGACATGGGCATGTTTCTATGCAATAGGGACATAAGCAGTAGACCAGGAGAAATTAAAGATAAGTGAGAGAATAGGAATGATAGAGAGGACAATTTACTCTTCTCTTTCCAAAGTGGTTGTACTAATTTACAGCTCCACCAACAATGGATTACTGTGCCTGTCTTTCTACAATCTCTCCATCATTGACTACTCATACCTTTTGCATCTTTGTCATTTTGCTAGGCATGAAATGAAACTTCAGTTTTGTTTTAATATGAATGTATTCTTTCATATTTTGTTCAGAATTTATGACTATTCTTTTAATAACTCTTTGTTCATATGCTTGAACACTTGTGGTGGCTTTTGGTCTTATGTATTTCTGCTAGTTGTCTTTAAATCTTGGAAATTAAAGGAATATCAGGTGTATTTGATAGGAAAACTTCTTGCTCTCCAGTTGATTTATTCTCTTCTCCTACTAGATATATTAGTTTTATTTGAGCAAAGTCTATCAATTTATATAATCAAACTTCTTTATTATAATAATTATTTATATAATATATATTTATACTAATATAACATACAGTTATCCCTTGTTTTGTTAAGAATTTATCTTCTGCACAAAGCTATGAAAGTCATGTGGCATGCTTCTATATAAAATGTTTTTGTTATGATAGTTTATATTCAAATCACACAGCCATTTCAAATATATTATGGAATATGGTATATAATAATGTTCTAAGTCTTATTTCTGCCAGATTCCTTTTCATTTTTCCTAGTATTTTTTTTTTTTTTTAGTGAGGCAATTGGGGTTAAGTGACTTGCCCAGGGTCACACAGCTAGTAAGTGTTAAGTGTCTGAGGCCGGATTTGAACTCAGGTCCTCCTGACTCCAGGGCCAGTGCTTTATCCACTGCGCCACCTAGCTGCCCCCCTAGTATTTTTTTAATCAAATACAGAGTTCTTTACTAAATAATTAATATTTTATGGTTTGTCAGGCCCTGTGTTATTTGATAAAATCATTTCTGATTTTCTCTTGTCTAATATCTTTCTTTTTTTTTTTTTTTTAGCGAGGCAATTGGGGTTAAGTGACTTGCCCAGGGTCACACAGCTAGTAAGTATTTAAGTGTCTAAGGCCAGATTTGAACTCAGGTACTCCTGACTCCAGGGCCGGTGCTCTATCCCCTGTGCCACCTAGCTGCCCCTCTAATATCTTTCAATAATCTACTTTTCTATTTTTAAAATCAGAAACAAATGGTTTTGATGACTTCTGTTTTATAATATAATTTGAAGAATGAAAGTGTGGTTCTTATTCCATTCCTTTCTCTCTTTTTTTTCACCATTTCCCTTGCTCTTTTAGCTTTTGTATTTCCTCAAATTAGTTTTGTTATTTTGTCTAGTGCTATAAAGTATCTCTTTGGCATTTTGGTTGGTGTAGCATTACATATGTAAATGAGTCCCCAAATACAGCCATGCGTATGGAATTCTGCTCAAGGTATTTAATTTGTTCCTTATTTCTTTAAGGAAAATTTTGTAATGGATCTGTACAAGTATTTTGTTTGCTTTGGCATACTGACTCCCAAATATTTTATGAATTCTGCTATTATTTTGACTGGTAGTTCCCTCTCTTTTATTACCTCTTGGATTATAAATTAAAAAAAAAACAAAGTCTTTTTAAAAAATACAAATGTTCTTCCTGGGAAAGGTCTATGTTTGTAAATAATAATAAAACCGGGAACAGGTAGCATTTAGATTGTGGGGTTTTTTTTGTTTGTTTTGTTTTGTTTTTTTGCAGGGTAATGAGGGTTAAATGACTCGCCCAGTGTCACACAGCTAGTAAGTGTCAAGTGTCTGAGGTCGGATTTGAACTCAGGTACTCCTGAATCCAGAGCCAGTGCTTTACCACTGTGCCATCTAGCTGCCCTTAGATTGTGTTTTAAAATTTTAAAAATGCTTTGCTTAAATTATATCTCATTCAAGCCTCCTAACAACCCCATGAAGTAGATGCTATTATACTCATTTTAAGAATTAGGAAATAAATGTTCATTGAGATTAAGGGACTTGCTAGGAAATGTCTGAGGTAGGGTTTAAACTAGGACTTCCAGACTCCAGTATCATGGTATTTTAAAAATCAAAATGATATGTGTTACAAAGGGTAATGAAAAGATTTGTGGTGAGTATAAATCGAGTGCAATATCATTCCCTTGATAGCTTTCTCCCTTTGTATCCCAGTGCACATAACACCATGTTTTCTTCCACTCCTAGTTTTCCCATGGGGAGCTAGGACAATGATGATGTTGACAGAAACAGCAATAGCAAAAAGATGGAGAGTCAAAGCCTCCGGCTTGATATTGAGTCTGGCCCATTTGACTTCCGATATAGCATTCTCAGTGATAGGAAAATGGAGAGTAATAGATGCAGGGCAGCAGAACCATAGGACTCCAGAGCTCCTAGGAGATTTTTTTCCCCCTCTGGGCTCTTCTGGACTCTGTTGGTTCTCTGGGATGTTTTGTGCTCTTGCCTGGGTGGCAAGTTGCCGTAGGTCTTTGGCACAAAGATCATTGAATAGCTCGGGAGTGGTGGTGCATTGTTCTAAGTCTAGTGTCAACTATATTCTCGATCACACCTTCAACACCTTTCCTTATTTTTTGCCTATGCCAGGGGCTGTGAGAACTCATATGTCACAATAGGGCACTGTTTTGCTACATATATTTCATTTGTTTCCTTTGCTTCCCATGCTTCCCAGATATATAAGATTCTATGAACAGAGGATATAAGATCAGCCTAGGACATACACTAACCAAGAGACCCTGAGTGTCCTTGAAGTAAGCTATCATATTGAGAGAGGCGAATGCAGTGGTTAAGGATATTAGCTACAATTGCCATCATTTTGTCCCTACAGGTCAACTGCATTGCCTGTTTGATTGAGGCAATTTTAGGCAGAGTGAATGCTTTTGGATGCTCATACCCAGTAGGTAGTATGATACAGAGCAAAGAGCTCTGTCCTAGAATCTAAATTCACCAACCCAGCTACCTGGTTCTTCTCTTGACTAGTCAGAGCTCATGGACTTGCTGCACTGGTTACCAAACTGGTTTGCCTCTATCTCTAGTTCCTGCCTGCCTTTCAGGTGCTAGACTTTTCATCTTAGCTGAAGTCATTGTTACCTTTCTGGTCCCCAGTCCTGTTGCTACCAGTTTTTATGATTATTACTATTTCAGGATTGACTTCAGTCACTCCTAAATGATCTCGGTTTGTGTGTAGACTTAAGTTCTCAGAGGAAATTAAAGTGAAATTATTCCTCATAATAAAATCTGACATTTTTATAGCACTAAAGTTTACATGCACACTTACATAGACATTTCAATCAAACCTAGCAACACTGCAAGGTAAGTAATATAGGTGTTATTCCCATTTTACAGAAGAGAAAACTGAGACTCAGAAAGGTTACATTATTTCCTGCAGTGTCAAAACTATGAAGGGGCAGGGGCAGGATGTGAACTCTGGTATTTCTGACCTTTAGGAATCTATTGTCATAGTCCAGGCAAGAGGTCATAAGCAGCAGATCTAGGCTTGCAGTTTTATGTATCGAAAAAGGGGAAAAATATGTGAGAAATGTTGCCATTTGGGATGTAGGGGAATGAAGAAACAATAAAGAGTGGACAATGACTGAAGGTATAACTCTGAGTCCCTAGAAGAAGAACAGGGCCCTCAGCAGAAACAGGGAAGTTCCAAAGATATGTGGATTGAGGAGAGAAGTACTATTTGGTAAATGAGTTGCATGTGCCAATGGAAGAATCCAGGTAGAGACAACCAGCAGAAAGTTGGTGATATGGAATGAAACTCCAGAAAGATGGGAACTGAGCACTGCGCCATTTTTCCTTTCTAGTGATGAAGAGAAGCACACATATATATGGCAAAATGTAAGCCAGAAATAAGTGGGACTGAAGGTCTTTGATTTTTTCTTCCCCACTCCAGATTCCAAATTTGGAAATTTTACTTACCTAAAACACTGATTGGTTAGTCTGGTTGCACAATCCTGCCATCTAATGGCCTAGACATCCTTGACTTGGGAATGATATTTGGGGGATATCTGTATATATACATATATACTCATACATATGTGTATATACATGTATATATATATGCACTAACACATATGCATGCATATTTGTGTATATATTTAAATTATATGCATATGTGTATATATGTGTGTACACACATGTAGACACATATATACATGCATGTATATATACATACACACATAGATATAGATATAGTCTCTTAAAGACAGTAGAGTAGAAGAATTTTCTGGAATGTTTGAGGCTGAAGCCCAGGGAGGTGAGATGAATTGTTTTGTCCAAGTCACACAACTAGTTAGGGACAGAGCTTTCTGGAGCTCCTTCTAGTTCTGATTTCCAGTCTATCCCACACCATTCCTATCTATCATAGGTGAATGGATTCCCACCATTCTAAGAGCTGACATCCAATAGCATAAATTTCATTTTGCCTTTTGAAATTCCATTAGATAACCAGTTCTGTCATTTTCTTTTTGAGAAACAGTGAATAATTGATGGAGTTCTGGACTTCAGAATCAGGAATAGCTGAGTTCTAATCGTGACCAGGACACTTCTTAGTTCTCTGACCCTAGAGGAATCACTTGACCTTTCTAGGCCTCTTTGTATACCTTTAAAAGGGCACTAATGGACATACTTCACTGGCTATTGTGAAGACAAATTAGATAATAAATAGGAAGCCTTCTGTAAACCTTGAAGCATTATACAAATTTGAGCTATTATTACCTCCTTTACAGACTTCTGAGATAATGGCTGTCAAGTGGCTTTTAAATCCTAGGATTTCTATGCATGTAAACACATGGTTTTTACCCCAGGTCCTCTCCCCTGCTGTTTTATTGCTCTCACTCTCTCCTTTCCCCATTTTTTTCTGAGCTTCTTATCACTGACCTGAATAGTCACAAAGAATTTTGTCTTGCTGTGTCTTTGCATCTTCTCTGATCCATATGCCTTCTCTTCACTTAAGACTTGCTGACTTTGGTCTTCTCCAAATGCTGCTGTGGTGCTGTAGAGAGTTGTGGTTTATTGAATTCTGTGTAACAGGGGATTTGTGATGTTTCCCTCTAGTCTCTGGATTAACTATTCATTTATTCAACAAGATGAGAAACCCACAAAATTCACAACATTAAATGGATTATAAATGGATCCATCTTTTATTTCTTTGTTTTAATATACCCTCTAAGAGAGTAAAATTGAAATAAAATCAAGATAAACTAATCCACCCTCATGAGCCACAGGTGACAGCATAACAATTATCATATTTCTTGAGACAGTACATGGAAAAGTTCAAGTCTTAAACAGTGCCTATGCCTAAGAATTGGGAAATAATTACAAATCTCTCAGATGATTTGTGATTATGTTATGGCTAAAACTGCAAGATGTTTCAGTCAATGAACTTGGAGATGCCTCCCCAAATCTCATTAATAAGCATAAATTGTAACTCTTTCTTTCCTTTTTTCCTCCACTCTACTGGGGGAGACACCATGGCCCTGCGGTACAAACAAGACACGTGGAATGACTAGGAGGATGGAGGGGCAATACCTAGAGGGCCGGGGTTGGTTTTGTCTTTGAGTGCCCAGCATATGCATTGGTGCTAAATAAATGTTTAAAGTGAGCACCGTGCTTCCATTGGGCCAAAGGGTGACCTTTGGGCATGGATCATCTAGCTAGTCAACACCCTCCCCCTGGCGCCTCTTCTCTCCATCTCAGGAAACCCTGTAGCTTGTGGCTTCTGAAGAAGCCTTCCCATGTCTTAACCAACATGTGTCTCTAGGTGAGTACTCTGGCCAAATGTGAGGCAGAGGGATGGAGAGGAAGCCTGGGAGATGGCACAGGCCTATCATCCAACTAGAGCCACCTCCCAAGAGACTAAATCAGGAATAGAACTTGTAACTGCCTTTGGGGACATTGACACACACACTTGCACATACACAGGTGTATGAAGTACAGCCTTGTCTTTCAATAGAGAGCCGGATAAAGCATTTATTGTGGCTTTACTATGTGTCTGTCATCATGATAAGCATGGGGAGGCAGATACAAGGGGGCTATATTGGAATGGAGTGGAAGTCTGGATGGAAGTCCCTTGGAAAAGAATACAGAAGCTGCCCTGAGGGGGCTCGGGGACCCAGGGGGTGAAATCCAAGCTGGTGGGAAGGAAATTACAATTTAAAAAATATATGTGTGGGGGCAGTTAGGTGGCACAGTGGATAAAGCACTAGCCCTGGATTCAGGAGGACCCAAGTTCAAATCCAGCCCTAGGCAAATTATTTAACCCTTATGCCATCCCCTGCCCTCCTCCCTCCCCCCTCCCCCCTCAAAAAAAAGAAAGAAAAAAGAGAGAGAAGTAATGGTCAGACAAGTAAGAGTAGAAGCAGAGAATAGTGTTAGGAAATCCCAGAGAGGAGAGAAGTATTGAGGAGGAAAGGGTGGTCAGTCATATCAAGTGCAGCAGATAGGACCAAGAAGGGTAAGGATTGAGAAAATGAAGAGATTTGAAAATTAAGCGATCATTGGTAATTTTAGAGAGAGTAGTTTCTGTCAAGCTGTGAGGTCATAAAGGGTTGAGGAATGAATTACAGGAGAGAAAATGAAGTGTTAAGGGCTAAAATTCTAGCTAAACTGTCTAAAATATCTAATGAGTGGTCGCCAATAAATTATAAGCTTTAGCAAGAGTTAGACTTTTAAGCATTTATTAAGGAGAATAAGAATTTGATAAAGAGAGAGAGAAAGGCCTAGATTCTTATCTATTAAAGGGAGAGCACATTTCTAGCTCCCTTCTCCGCCAGAGTCCAGAGGAAAGAGCGCGAGACCGAGCGCCCGTCTCTTCCTTCCTCCTCCCACTAGTCCGCGTCACTTCCTGAAGCCTGGTCTTGCCCTCAAAGACCTTTGCTTCATGGGCAGAACTCTTCTACAGTAAGTATCCAGCAGGTGGCGTCATTCCAATCGTTACAGTCCCCCCTGTTGTTCCTCAAGAAACAAAATGTTTCCTTGACGGAACAGTAAAAACAATATAATAACTATTGCTAACTAATAATATGTGAACAACAATATAGAAAAGGAAGAGAGGAAAGTTTTGTCCAGAGGGGCGATTTTTTTTTTTTTGTCCTCATGAACCGACGCTTTGACATTGGTCTTGCAAAGGGAGGGCCTCTGCAGAGAATACATGTTACAGATGGTGTATATTATAACAGAAAGAGAAAAAAAAACAACAAAAACAAATCAAAACTGTTCATTTAAAGTCTCTGAAAGTCTTTTCTCAGATGTCCTCTAGGTGTAGTCGTGGAATGGAAGTCTTTTCAGGGGTTGAGGTATGGATGCTGGTAATCAGCCAGGAAATTTCCTACAAAATTGAGCTTAACACAACTTTAAAATAGCTTTGTCAATAATAAAATCAAACAATGAAAGTTCTCAAAAACATGTCTAAGGGAATACAGAATCTTAGTTGTTACACATGAAACATATAATAAAACAAAAATTGAAACATTCTTTAAAATTATAATATTACTATAGTCCCCCCCTTTATGGAGGGTAATTGAGAAGACAATTGCTGCAATATTAATTATTAAAAATAATTTTTATCTGTTTCATCACTTTTTGCATCATCTGCCTAATTATCCTCATGCCATTATGAGAAATTTTAAAATCTAATATAATTAGTAACAGATGTCAAGGCCAAATTCAACACTGTTATTTATCATGACACCTGAGATAATTATGGGGGTTACCATAAAAGAACAGAGAAATGATGGGATATGAGCATTCCCACACTTGAGCAATATGTACTGCCCATACAGTATGCCAGGCTTAAAATAGGTGGATGGAATATATGTCCATGCCACCGAACATATTGGAAGAAACTGAGTCAGACTTAATCAGATGCATGGGATTGAGATGTCCATGGCATCAGGCATATAGGAGGGAGCATAGAAGCCAGGTGTAGAAGTGAGATGGGTGGGATGAATACTTCCAGCCATCTGTAAAATATTGTGGGGAAAAAGAGAATAAAATATTAAACCAAGAGAATCCAACCTCAACATTTGTCAAAAGCCGTTCCCTCGGCCATACCTTGACTTCATGCATGTCTCCCCTCATGTGACAGTTCAGTGTCTGCTCTTGCATGTATTCCTCTTGTGATTGGATGGCATCTTGGCCAACTGGCATCTGATAACTCAGAATAAAGGCAATTAATGTCTTAAATGATAAGTTCCCATAATCCAAGTCTCATATGGATTTAAAATTGAGGATAATAAATGATTGCAAAAAATGTGAATACATCTTGACTCAAAATATAATATATAATTATGCAACAATTTCAAATAATACCTTTTTTTTACTTAGCATACAATTACTTTTGTGAAAAATCAGAACATATTTGAATACAAGTTAAAGCACAACACAATCTCAAAGACAACTTTTACAAATGTTCCTCTCTTTTTTTTTTTTTTTTTGGAATATGCTTATCAAAAATAATACTTCTAGAATCAATTTACACTTGCCATGGCAAACAATTTGCCAGGGAAATGCTTTAAAGAGTTTGATCAAATAATCAGTTGAGAAAAATAACAAAAACAAACAACTCAGAATATGGGAGCACAATACTCCTAGAATTAACATTGTATTATGAAATCAAAACCATCTTGCAATGTTTCAAAATTAGATAGACAAATGAATAGAAGAAAATACACATGGAACAATAAAAGACAATGAAATTCAAACTAAGGAAATCTAAATGAATATGAACTTAATATTAATAAGACTATTATAAAATATAAACTTGATCACATGACTAAAAAGCTTTTACAAATATTCTCCTTGTTTTAAAAACTAAGTATAAGACACAATCTCAAAAGCATGAAAATCTCTATGAAAATAAACCCATACCATTAATTTCAAAATGTATATGTAATAGCATAGAAATCCTATGTAACCTCTGAACTGACATTAATACTCTGAGTGAATTCAGAACACTTTTGATTCCGATATCTAAAATCCCCAATACTCATATCAATACCTTGCTGCTGACTTCTACATTTCTGTAAAATATATACCCTTCCATGGCAAAAGAAGCGGAGTCTTGAACTATGTTGATGGTTGTCATTCTTATTCAGCTTAAGTTTTTCTTCTTTAACCCCTTTATATTGTCTGTCAGTCTTTTCACCATACAAATGCTTTATAAGATTACTAATTAAAGACAAAAGCAGGTTAGCAAAATTATGAACAAAACGAGCATATCTGGAATTTAAAGGGTTTTCTAAAGTTGTCTCAGAAGCACAGCCAGGCTGGGGAAGGGCTGAGCCTGAAGCTGCAAATGTAGTTAGAGAAAGTTGCGCATGAGCATTAGATCTCTGGACTTCCCAGGCAGGGGAAGCAATGGGCTTGGCCATGGGAGGAGTAGAGGGTGGGGTCTGGAGAGGAGGGGAGGGACCAGAGCAATTTGAATCAGACTTGATTTTGAACTCAGGCCTGGATTCCTCTTCCCCCACTTTGCCTCCAGGTGCTAGGGGATTAAAAGCTTCTAGAGGGTGGGTCATTGCCTCCAGGCATGCAAAATTAGAGCAACAATTAGTGTTAGAACTGGGAAAAGCTGCAGGAATCTCTTCAGGTTTCTCTGAAAAAGCATGGTTGGGAGAGGGAGAGATATTTCCTTGTGTGAGTAAGTTGCTGGCTCTTCTAACAAAAATAAAAAGAAAAATAGAAAATCCACAAAAACAAAGCATTAACATGATCTTATCTCCCATTTGTCTGGTTAAACAGACTAAAATCAAAAATAGGATAATTAGGGAGTTTAAAAGGTCCATTCGAAAAAATTTAAAGGGAAAACACAGCCAGTACACCAGTACTTAGCAGTTAAAGGGAGAGAATTTCTTACCCAACCAGAAGATCAGAAGACAGGTTTAGCTGTCCCTTCGTGGTCGCCATCTGTTAAGGGCTAAAATTCTAGCTAAACTGTCTAAAATATCTAATGAGTGGTCGCCAATAAATTATAAGCTTTAGCAAGAGTTAGACTTTTAAGCATTTATTAAGGAGAATAAGAATTTGATAAAGAGAGAGAGAAAGGCCTAGATTCCTATCTATTAAAGGGAGAGCACATTTCTAGCTCCCTTCTCCGCCAGAGTCCAGAGGAAAGAGCGCGAGACCGAGCGCCCGTCTCTTCCTTCCTCCTCCCACTAGTCCGCGTCACTTCCTGAAGCCTGGTCTTGCCCTCAAAGACCTTTGCTTCATGGGCAGAACTCTTCTACAGTAAGTATCCAGCAGGTGGCGTCATTCCAATCGTTACAGAAGCATAGACAGACAGCTTTTCCTAAGAATCTGCTAGGGAAAAGTTGGAGAAATGTACAGTGCGATAGCTTGATGGGATTGTAGGGTATAATGAAGGTATGTTTTTAAGGGTAGGGGAGATTAGCATATTTGACTATAGAAGGATGAAGATTAGAGAGAGACAGAGACAGAGACAGAGAGAGACAGAGAGACAGACACACAGAGACAGAGAGAAACAGAGATGGAGACAGAGAGACAGACAGAGAGAGAGGCAGAAACACAGAGAGAGGGAGAGGAATGGGAGCCAAATTATGTGAAGGCATTTATTTGGACTCATGTCAAGGGACCTACGAACACCAGTGCTTTTTCTATTATGCTTGATGTTAAATATTACTGAGATCAATTAATTGTATCATGTCTGAAGCAATGTAACAAAAAGGTAGTCATCTTCATAGAATCTGCAAACAAGAGAATTGGAAAATAAGCTATCAGGGAAGAGTATTCTGCTCACTAGAAAGGCGAACAGATAAAGTTCTCTAGGCATTCCTGCATAACACAGATAAAATACCCCATGGTATTATCTAATTTCCTTTGATCTGATTCTGCTGTCACCAAACAACCTTTGGTTTGCTCATTTGTTTGCCTAACTTTTTTTCCCCCCTGGGAAGGGTGTTCTGCTACTGAGTGTTTTGGTCACTGAAAAGACAAGTAAGTTAAATTGTTGGCCACAACACTCTTTTGGGTTTGGATAACACTGATGAATTCCTCAGTGACTCATCACCCTTGAATAAACTGATAAAATCCAGTTCTTGAAACTGTAAAGCTTCAGACTGGGCTCTGGGCCTGTGGTGACCCCAACAGCACACACACAGTTTTCTCCTCTGGAAAATGTTGTAATCCCTATATGACCTCATTCAGAATGTGGTGGTGAGGGTCAAATGATATGACATGTATAAAGAACTTTGTAAATGCCATCTGAACTTTATAGAGGGAGCAGGGCTATCTGATCTCATGTAGGTAAAATACATGTTGAGAAAAGGTAAGTCTGATATTTTCTATCTGTTAGAGACCAAGGAATGAATTTAAGTGTGAGGTGAATAGCAACTGTGCTGAAATGCCTAGAAGGAGGAGGCCCCTGGGGCCTTTATCAGAAATCATTAATCACTACCAGAATTTGGACAATCACTGATTTCGTTGAGGAAATGGGCATGTTTATGCCTCAGAAGATTTAGGGCTAAAGGACAGGAAGCACACAATTGTCTTCAAGAATTTGAAGAGCTGTCTCATGGAATAGAGATTACATTTAGTCCACTTGTTCCCAGATGGAAGGCCAAACAACAATGGAGGGAAATGGATAAGTGACTAAAACCAATCGAAACTCCCTTTAAATCACTTTAAGAAGGTTTGTCAATGTGTGAAAGCCTCTCCCAATTTGTAAAGGCTCCATGCCTGGCACTATAATCAGGACTGGGAAATCAATGGAACACTTTCAACATGGAGGTATTTATGTAGACCTTCTTCTTCTTCTTCTCCTTCTCCTTCTCCTTCTTCTTCTTCTTCTTCTTCTTCTTCTTCTTCTTCTTCTTCTTTCTTCTTCTTTCTTCTTTCTTCTTCATCATCATCATCACCACCACCATCACCATCTTCTTCATCATCACCTTCTTCTTCTTCCTCTTCTTCTTCTCCTCCTCCTCCTCTTTCTCCTTCTTTTCCTCCTTCTCCTCCTCCTTCTCTTTCTCTTCCTCCTCCTCCTGCTCCTCCTCCTCTTCCTCCTCCTATTCTTCTATAGCCTCTCTCTATATGTTCCAGAATAATAAGTCTGGCTTTGATCCAAACTCTTTTAGTCCAAACTCCTTAGCTTGGCATTAAAGGCCCTCTACATTCTGGTTCCAAATGACTTTTTGCCCTTCTCTCACAGTCCCTTCTCCTCCACTATTATGTATGCCACTCTTCAGGTATACTGGCTGCCTTGCCATAGCCTGAACATATCACCCACCACTTTCTGATCTTTACTTCATGGTCCTCACTCACTTTTCCCTTTGCCATGGCATCCCTTCCCTCCCATCTCCACCTGTTGAAATTTTACCCACTTGTCAGGGTCTAGCTCACATGCCACCTTTTCCAGGAAAACTTCATGGATCCTCTCATCTGAAAGTACACCTTTTCCCCCAGAACTATCCTTGTGTATCTGTCCATTTCTCCATTATGATAATTATTCCATTCTCAAGTCAAATCAACAAACATTTATTAAGCATTTACTCGGTAATCACTGGGGGTACAAAAAAGGGCAAAAACAGGCCCAGGCAGCACCTCACATCTTAATAAGAGAGAACATGTAAGCAACTATGTACATATAAGATATTGTTAAGGGCTAAAATTCTAGCTAGTCTGTCTAAAATATCTAATGAGTGGTCCCCAATAAATTATAAGCTTTAGCAAGAGTTAGACTTTTAAGCATTTATTAAGGAGAATAAGAATTTGGTAAAGAGAGAGAGAAGGCCTAGATCCCTATCTATTAAAGGGAGAGCACATTTCTAGCTCCGCTCTCCACCAGAGTCCCGAGGAAAGAGAGTGAGCTAGAAATGTGCTCTCCCTTTAATAGATAGGGATCTAGGCCTTTCTCTCTCTCTTTACCAAATTCTTATTCTCCTTAATAAATGCTTAAAAGTCTAACTCTTGCTAAAGCTTATAATTTATTGGCAATCACTCATTAGATATTTTAGACAGACTAGCTAGAATTTTAGCCCTTAACAGATGGTGACCACGAAGGGACCACTCTCACAGCTTTCCCGCCCAAAGAAAACATTATACTAAACCCCGATAACATTTTGCTCTATCCTCACAATCCTGGGAGGTAAGCTTTCATTCATAAATTCACCCAATACTCATACTTGCCCTCAAAGACCTTCGCTTCACGGGCAGAACTCTTCTACAGTAAGTCTCCAGCAGGTGGCGTCATTCCAATCGTTACAATATGATGATAATGGTGTTCAGTCATTTTCAGTTGTGGTCCAACTCTTTGTGATCCTGTTTGGACTTTTCTTGGCAAAGATCCTGGAATAACTTGTCGTTTCCTTCTCCAGCTCATTTTACAGATCAGGAAACGGAGGCAAACAGGGTTCAGTGACTTGCCTAGGGTCACACAGTATCTAAAGTCAGATTTAAACTCAAGAAGATGAGCTTTCCTGACTCCAGGTATGGCACTCTATCTACTGTACTCCCTAGCAACCCACATATAAAATATACTTTTTTGAGAACCAGACCAGATTGTCAACTCCTCCAGGGCAATCCTACTATACCTCTCTTTTCAACTCACTATCCCATTCTCCACAGTGACACTTCTAAACTGTCTCATCCTTCCTCAACCATCCTCTGGCTCCCCTTTTCCCTTCTCTCTCAGCTGAGAGCCTGGCCCCACCAGGCTACTCACTATGAACTCCCCCTTCTCCCCTCTTCTTCCTCTCTTATTACTCAGGCCCCTATTGCTCCTCTCTTCTCCTTCATTCCTGTCTCATATGATGAAGTGACCTGATTCCTTACCAAGGCAACCCTCTATTTGTTCAAATGATCTCATTCTATCGTGTCTCTTCCAACAGATTGCCCCCTCTGTTATCCCCACTCTTTCACTTATTTTCAATCTGTCTACTAGTTCATTCTTTATACCTATATCCATGACCATATCTCTCCTATGCTGAAAAATCCCTCACTCAATCCTTCTATCCCTGCTATAATCCAATATCTCTTTTGCCCTTGTAGCTAAACTCCTCAAAAAGACCATAATAGGTGTTACTATTTTCATTCCTCTCACTCTATTCTTAATCCCTTACAATCTGGCACTTCATAAACTGGCTCCCTCCTACCTTTCCAGTATTCTTGCATTTTACTCCTCCCTGACACACACTCTTCCATCTGGCAGTTTCTCTGGCTGGCCCCCATGCTCAGAATGCTCTCTACTTTGACTATTGACTTCCCTGACTTCCTTTAAGTCCCAATCAAAATTTTACCTTCTATAGGAAGCCTTATCTACTCCCTCTTAATTCTATTGCCTTTCTTCTGTTCATTATTTCCTACTTATCCTATATATAGCTTGCTCTGTATATATTTGTTTACATGTTGTCTCACTCACTAGATTGCAAGTTCCTTTAGGGCTAGGACTGTCTTGTTAAGGGTTAAAATTCTAGCTAGTCTGTCTAAAATATCTAATGAGTGGTCGCCAATAAATTATAAGCTTTAGCAAGAGTTAGGCTTTTAAGCATTTATTAAGGAGAATAAGAATTTGATAAAGAGAGAGAAAGGCCTAGATTCCTATCTATTAAAGGGAGAGCACATTTCTAGCTCCGCTCTCCACCAGAGTCCAAAGGAAAGAGCGCAAGACTGAGCGCCAGTCTCTTCCTTCCTCCTCCCACTAGCCCGCGTCACTTACTGACACCAAAGAAAAGACTCCTGGTCTTGCCCTCAAAGACCTTCACTTCATGGGCAGAACTCTTCTACAGTAAGTCTCCAGCAGGTGGCGTCATTCCAATCGTTACAGTCTATTGTCTCATTGTGTGTCCCGAGCACAGAGCATTGTACCTTGCATATAGAAATTGATATGTAAAGTCATTTATAAGTCCTAAGCAATGTATAAAAACTAGCTCTTATTATTATTAATCTCCATCCGTACCAACCATCGTAGTGCCTCACACATAGGGAAAGAGACTGTATCTGTTAGTTCATTGGAATAGAGAGCTTCCACTGAGTAACTCTCGTTATCCAGCTAGGTTGTTTTTTTTTTTTTTTCCTCTGCAATTTATGGTCATAGGAAATTTCTTTACCATTATTGTTTAGTCATTTTAGCTGTCTCTGACTCTTCTTGACTCCATTTGGGGTTTTCTTGTCAGAGCTACTGGTATTGTTTGCCATTTCATTCTCCAACTCATTTTACAGAGGTGCAGATGGAAGAAAGCATGATTAAGTGACTTGCACAGGGTCACACAGCTAGTAAGTATTTGAGACTGGATTTGAACTCGTCTTCCTGACTCCAGGCCTGACACTCTATCCATTATGTCACCTAGCTGCCCAATAGAGTATTAAGAGATTAAATGATTTGGCCAGGGTCATAGAGCCATTATGCATTAGATGTAGGTCTTGAACATCTTTTTTGCTCTGAGGATAACTCTATTCACTATTCCACAATATCTCTCTGTACTTAGTAGGTGCATTTGTTTGTGCATTCAGTCAGTAAATTGTCTGTAAAATGAGTTAATGTTGCCTGAGTGGTTGTACTTCTGGAAACATTGTTTATTGTACTAGGGAGGGGTTAGAAAAAAAATTCCTAACCACAGTCTCAATGTTGTTGACCAATCCAAACCAAATGAAAACTAATTCAATAGCTACCTGAGCTTGGGGTTGGTCTTCCTCTTTAAGATCTTCAGTAGTCACCTAGCATTGCCCTATTTGACTTCTCTCCCTTCAAAAATGGGGTGACAACCATTTGTTCTTGCAAAGACTCAGAATGGCACTATCATTTATCCTGTGTTCTGCTTTTGCACCACAGGTGAAAGGGGTGACTTGAATCAATGGCAATTCCAAACAAAACTCGGCGTACTTGTCACAGGCTTTTTTCAGAGGAAAGCAGCCCATTTTCATCTTGCTGTTTGTTGTAGACAGGGGAGTGATTTTATTCTCAACTTACTTAATGAGAGCATTTCTGGTCTAAAGAACATTAATAGTTTTCAAGCCAATTTTGAGACACAATAGGAAATCATCATTTGGGGCTACTGTGCTTTGAGAAGGCTTGAATTTTGCTACTGAATAGCATGGAGACATCTCTCAGCATTGGGATAGCAATGCAGCTCTTTCAAGCCCAAAACAAAGGCAAATCACGCCATTTGTGCCCAGTTTGGAATCTGCGTCTCACTTCACAGTGAATCAAGTCACATCCACATGGCAATGGAGTATAGTATTACTGGGTGGCTTGTCTGACTAGGAGGGGGTATAATATTAGGGATTTATTTTAATGTGCCTTAAATTAAAATGAAGAGGAAAGAGGTATTTTATTTAAAATATGGCATAATAGAAAGAACACTGCATTTTGGGGACTCAGGATAAAATCTCCGATCTATTTGTGACTTTGGATAGGTCAATTGACTACTAAATATTTATTGCTTACTGTGTGCCAGACACTGTGTTAGTCACAAAGAAAGGCAATAAAGGTCTATACCATCAAAGAGCTCACAATCTGATAGGGGGTGCGACAGACAAATAACTATGTTCAAACAAGATATAGACAGGATGAATTGAAGAGGGAAGTCACTCAGATGAATGATAGTCATTTACATTTTGTGGCTTCCTCAATTTGTGTGGGAGGGTCAGACTTAGTGGTCTCTAAGATCACTTCCATTTCTAAAAAATGTGATCTATTGAGTTCTACTTTCTGGAAAAGTCACTTAATTTCTCTGAATTTGGATTTCCTCTATAAAGTAGGGATAATGATCCTGGGTTTGTCTATTTCAGTATTATTAAGAGGAAAATTCTTTGTAACTACACACTGCTTTTCATTTGTATTAAACATTTTTATTTATAGTTTTGGATTTTAATTTTTCTCCCTCTTTTCCTCCCTTCCCTTCCCCCTCCCTAAGGTGGCAAACAATTATATATGGGTTATATGTGTATGATAATGTAAAACATGACAATATTTATCATTTTGTACAAGAAAACTTGATTAAAAGAAAAAAATGAAAGAAAGCAAAGAATAGCCTGCTTCAGTCTGTTCCATCAACATCAGTTCTTTCTTTGGAGGTGGACAGTATGTTTCATCCATAGTCCTTTGGGATTTTCTTGGATCATTGTATTGTTGAGAATAGTCTAGTCATTCACAGTTCTTCATCAAACAATATTGCTGTCTCTGTGCACAATGTTCTCTTGCTTTTGCTCACTTCACTATTACACAATGATTTTTAAAAGTGACTGGATATCACAAAACAAGCTTCCCTCCTCTTTCTGAGTGAGATTTTCCCCTACCCCTTAGAGATAAGTGATTGAACTGTGGTAATAATCATTATAATATGAGAGAAATGGTGATTCATTATGTTTAAGTACACTCCAGTTTCTTAAGTTCTGTAACCTGTTTCTCTTTAGACATGATATATATTCAACCTAGTCTTTCATATGGGACATGTATCAGCTTTGTGTTGTGATGTCCCTTTTTAATAAGGTATGTTGTGGTTAACCACAACACTAAAAACAGTATCTACTAAGCTGAAGGGACCAATCAGCATTGAGACTCATGAAAATGTGACTGTAGAAAGATAATGTTTATAAAAATTGTTAGGTTGTGCCCCATTTGTGTGGAGCTGCCAGCCAGGACGGGACATTCCTGAAGCTCCTGTTTATATTTTATTTGATGCTCATCATGTTTCAATGTATTCGTTTTCTGTACCATTTGCAATTTTCTAAAGATGCACTGGGGATTGGAAATCTTATATGGATAGGTGTTGAGGACTGTCTCTGCATGTAGCTGGAAAATAATAAAATACTTTTATTTAAAAAAATAAAAGAATGCACTGGGAGGAATTGGTCTTAAAGGAATAGGGTATAGTGCTTTTCAGCCTTATTAAATTGATCTAAATACCACCAAATCCCTAGGCTCAGGGTCTTTGGGTCCTAGACCTGAGACCGGCTTTATTGTGAAACAGGTACCCTCTCTCAATAAACTTATTTTTCTACAGCTTGGAGACTTTGCTGTTTCTGTCAGGCTTAGAAATTTTCATGACATCTTCAACATCACCATTACCACCACCACCACCATCATACATTTTTCTTTAGCCCCTAATAGGTAGGTGACTGGCACTGCACTAAATCCTGAGGCCGCACAGAAAATGAAATCTATTGTTCCTGTCTCCAAGGAGCTAATGAAGCCTAATGGGGACTTTGAAGAGACAACTACATTACAAAAAATATATAGATCAATTGGAGATTATCCCAGAGGCAGGGCACTAACATTAAGAGGGCCCTGAGAAATGTTTCTTCCAGAAGATGGTGCTTTAACTGGGAATCAAAAGAAGTCAGGGAAGCCAGGAAGTGGAGACCAGGAGGGAGTCCCAGTCATGGGGGAGGTCAGTAAAAAGGCAAGGAAAGCAATCAAAGAGGGAAAGTACTTGTGCTGCTGAAGGAGAGGCCTTTTGGAGAAGATGGGCTGTTTTGAAGGAACTCAAGGCATTCGGGAGTTGGAGGTGAGGACGAGACAATTCCAGGTAGGGAGCAGAGCCCAGGTAAAGGAAAAGAAGAGGGAGATTGAGAGTCCTATGTGAAGAACAGTAAAGAGGTTGGTGTTTCTGGGTCCGAATTTGTGGGAGGCATTAAAGAGTGAGAAGACTGGAAAGGTAGAAAGGGCTTTTAATGCCAAACAGAATATTTTATTTTTGATTCTGTAGATAACCAATGGAATTCAGAGAGGTGGAGGACTCCTCCAGCAGAATGCTATATAGAATGTCAAACACAGTCAAGGCTTTGACTTTTGTTTATTTTGTTGTTATTGTTCCTACAAAGGAGGGTAGAAGATAATGTACTTTGTGTGTGTGTGTGTGTGTGTGTGTATCTGTGTGTATTTGGGTTGGTGGGAGAAGCCTATATCCAGAAAGGACTATGATATTAAAAAAACGACAACAATAAAAGTGTTTTCATAAACAAGAAAAAAAATAAAAGTGAGATGCCATTGATTCTTACAAAACTCCTATGAAGTAGCCAGGAGAGGTCACAAACTCCACCAGCTGTGCCTCCTTATACACACCATTCACTCTTATTTCCAAACTCACATATACTAGAAACTCCTTGCAACAGCTCATTATGACACAGACTTGAAGGTTCCAAGGCAAACCAAGCCTCCCTCACTTCTTCCTTTCCCTAATCTATGCCAATAATATATAACTTGTTTCAGAAAACAAAACATCCACACCCTGTCAAATATAGGAGATGATTCTCTGATTAGACAGCTTTTTTAGCCCCTATATCCACCCTTCAGAGTTATCACAAGGTCCTCTATTTTCATGGGTTTTAGAAATCAAAAAGTGATGTTGGGAGCTAATGGCAAGAAGTGGCTGAGCTAGGATTGTAGAATTACGTGATACTTTAACACAAATGATCACAAAATTCTTTTCTTAAATACATTTTATTTTTCCTCCAATTCTATGTAAAAATAATTTTAACCGTCTTTTTTTTTAAACTGAGTTCCAAATTCACTCTCTTCCTCTTATCCCCCCTCCCTGAGGTGGTAAGCCATCTGATATAAGTTGTACGTGCATCACAACACTCTTCAATTTTGATCAAGGTGATACATTCCCGGGGTGTACATAGTCATCAAACACCATTCCTGAATCTACTTTTTTTTGTGTATGTGTGTGTGTGTGTGTGTGTGAGGCAATTGGGGTTAAGTGACTTGCCCAGGGTCACACAGCTAGTAAGTGTTAAGTGTCTGAGGCCGTATTTGAACTCAGGTCCTCCTGAATCCATCCAGGGCTGGTGCTCGATCCACTGCACCACCTAGCTGCCCCAACTCTCTACTTCTGTATGACCAAGTAGACTTGGGATCTATGTTAACATGGTAGAAAGAGAGAATTCTAGAACTGAAAGGGACCTTAAAAATCATTTGATTCAACCTCTTCCTTTTACAGATGAAAAAACTGAGGCCTAGCTAGGTTCGACAGGTGGTATCTGAGCTAAGATGTGAGATGTCCTAGTTGTGGAGTTAGAGGACCCAAGTTCAAATGCTTTGTCTGACGCTTCCTACCCATGTGACCTTGACTGTCATTTGAGTTCTCATGGCCTCAGTTTCTTTATCTGTAAAATGAGGAGCTTGGAAAAGATAGCTTCTGAGGTAACCATCCAGCTCAAGACCTAAGTTCCTGGGTATTACTATTCATTCTGAAATAGCAACAGATTCATTAAAAGCCACAAATGAAAAACAACCAACTATTTGGTACTATTGTATCCAGATTTATCTTTCAAATCTTAGTGTAGTGTATTGAGTGACTAGTTTTATATAGTATCCGGTTCAGTGGATAAATTTCATTTATGCTATAGATATGTTGTTTGCTTTTTTACTTTCCCACCACGAATAAGCTTCATCTCTCAAACTCCAACTCCCACCAGAAGGTTGGGTGCCAAGAAGGGTGTTGACACCCTCTTCCCTTAGGATTCTAGAGATAACGTTGAGAGGTTAGGATTTCTACTACTATTACATGTTCCCATTGGGTGTGATCTCCCATATCAATCAATCAGTTAACATATACCTTGACATACAGTTGACATTATTTCATTAAAATTTTCTAATTATATTTAAAAAGTCTAACATTTAATTTGAATCCCAAATTCTCTCCCTCTCTTCTACCCCTCCCCTACCCCTTGAGAAGGTAGGCAATATTATGTGAATTATGCAATTATTTATTATATATGTGCATACAGATTACATTGGTAGACATAAATGTACACATATATATGCTCACATGAATTAATAGTGTGTGCGTACATACACATATACACATACACATACACATACACATACACATACACATACACATACACGTATATAAAATGTGGCGCTAAGAGAATATTAAGCAACTCCTGGCTCCGGGAGTCCCTTTCTCTCTTTATGGAGTTTCTACCAAGATCTCTTTGTAGTGTGGCCCTGGCACAAGATGAGTTAGTCCTTTGCACAGGCGCACTGGATCCTTATAGGCTGTGGTATCTTGGTGGATGGATTAATTCCTTGTAGGATTTGGTCAAGCAGGTCATGAGGCTGCCGATCTGGCTCCTCAATGGATGCAGTTACTGCTGTTACTGGCTCTGGCTCTATAACTGACTCTGCTGACTGGGGGCCACTATCATGGCTCATGTGTCCTTTTGAAGGACATAAGGTCATAATTTTGTCTCTGGATACTCATTAATCTAAGACCAGGAAGGTGCAAACACACACACACACACACACACACACACACACACACAGACAGCCCAGGTGTTGTGTACTGGATGGGAGAAAACTAATGGCCCACAGTGATTCCCTCCTCATTTGCTGCCAGGAAGGAAAAGCACAACTGAACACATGGGGACTCAGGTCTCCTGAGTCATTAGTTCTTCAGACTCTTTGGGAAACCTCTTGCCACCACAAAGGTGCCCTCTCCCACCCCAGCCCTTCCTGGCCCTCATGGATCATCAATTCTATGTGTTGGATTTGACCCAGGCAGGGCTTATTGTACCTGTTCAGCAAAGCCCACCAGGAAGGGCAAATTTGAACATCCTCTAAGGATGGGCTTCTTTGGCCTACTTTAGCAAGCTTTCCAGAGGGTCCAAGATATGGGATTAGATCCTCTTTACCCCACAGTTCATATTTTAAGATGATGAAATGGAAACAGTGCTGAACCTGGAGTCATAGATCTAGGTTAAAATTCTGATTCTGCCTCCTACTAAGGATGTGACCTCACCTGGGTGTGTGGGGTGGGGCATTTGGACTAGAGAACTCTTAGGTCCCTTTTAGCTCTGGGTCTATGGTAGCAGGAACCTAGATTCTTCATATGCAAAGGCCAACCAGAATACAGTCAGAAAACCTCACCTGTAGCCAACCAT
Source organism: Dromiciops gliroides (assembly GCF_019393635.1). NCBI lineage: Eukaryota > Metazoa > Chordata > Mammalia > Microbiotheria > Microbiotheriidae > Dromiciops > Dromiciops gliroides. The sequence goes on along the minus strand of NC_057863.1, from coordinate 14,634,177 downwards.
GGAGTCATCAACATTTCCAATGTGGCCTCTCTTGGGTCTCCATATGGGAGCTAGCAATGAGTGCATGAAGGAGCTTATTAGAAAAAAGGAATTGGAGCTGATTAATTTTGCCTTAACATTGATTGACTAAGACAGGGCATTTTTCCTAATATTTATACTGCAGCAAAGTCCAATTATGGAGTATTTTGCTAAGAGAGGGACCAGGCTGACATAAAACGTAGAGAGAAATTTTAAAGGCATCTTAAGTACCTACCTCTAATTGCCTGGTAATTGCTTTCTCCATTTGTTTAGAGTTCTGGGTATATAAGTACAGACCCTTGAATAAAAGTTCAGTAAAAACCAGACAGCAAAAGAGAATATAATGGAAACATAGATACACACACACACACACACACACACACACACACACACACACAGAGATGCATCAGTTTTCTTTCTGTCTATGTCTACACACACAACTCTCCTTGATTCTTTTAACTAACTTGACCAGTCAAATCAGGCTCCAGAAAAGAATTGCAAAACCAGAATTCATTTCTCTTCATTCCTTTTGGGTGGAAAAGTCAGCTTTTCAAGTATTCTGGAGGCTGTTTAGAGGTAGAAAGATGGTTTCTTTATTTCCCCTCTGCAGGATAGCAGAATAATATAGTCTGTCATCAAAGCTACTGCCCAGCTAATGTTTCTCTCTGAGTGTTTTTGCCAGGAATTAAGGGATTAAATGACATTTGCTTGAAATGAGCCAGCTAAGCTAGCAGAGGATACTTTTCCTTATGTAGAACATTAAAATTCTAGCTTGAAAGGGACCTGAATACCAAAAAAGAAAAAAAAAAGAAAAAAAAAGAAAAGAAGGGGGAATAAAAAAGGCTTAGCAGTGCCAGGATAGAAGGGAGAATAGTGGGGGAGGTTTACATTCTGAGGCAAAAGGCCAATTAGCAATATTTTAATTATGGCCCTGAGTTCATACTTGGTAATTGCTATTCCAGTTGGTTTCTACCACATGGGCATTTGAACAAAATGTGTCAATGGAAAAGGAGCAAAGAAAAAGTCACAAAACAGGCAGTGGCAGTATGTTAGGCTCAGGTTAGAAAGGATAGCTTTTGGTGTGAGCCAGGAAACAATCCACGGGATAAGAATGAGGGAAAATGACAGTAGGCTATGGCATGGAGGGAGCCTCTTGATTTAAGCACCCGCCAACACTTGAAACTTGCTAAGTCTCCTTAGATGATGACTTCGTGGATTCATGGGAGACAAATCATGTCATGGTGGCCAACTTTTGGGGATAAGCTTCTAGTTTCTTGTTGGGCTTTCAGTGGTTATATTCTTCGAGAATATACTTGAAGAATCAAGGGTTGACTTCCCTTTCACAAAGAGTACAGTGCTTTTGGGGGATTTTGGAGGAGAATCTGGACAACAATAATCTAAAATTGGAATGATTTTTTTTCCCACCCATTTCATAGAGGATACAAAATGAGGCATCTGGGACAGGTCATCTACATAGACATTCTGTCTTTGTTTTAAGCAATGAAATTTTTACCTTTATAGAAAAAGGAATAATATAGTTCTTTCCAGGATTATTAGCAGTGGGTGGGATGTGGTAGGAGTTAAAAGAGAAAGAGTAGAAATGTTCTTGTGAAGCAAAGCTTGTAGAAAAACTGTCACTTTCATTTTTCTTTGAACTATTATTAATATCTATCCATCCATCCATTCACCCATCCATCGTCTGTCTGTCTGTCTGCCTATCTGTCTGTCTATCATCTAGGCAGCAAGGATGAAAATTATGAATTTGGAACCAGGGATCCCTGGGATTACATCTTGTTCCTGACACTACATAGCTTTGTTATCCTGAATAATTCATTTAACCCTAATTTACCTTAGGTAATACCCTAAGACTTACCTATTAAATTATAAGTACCTTGCAATTTGCTTTTGTGGAGAAAATTCTTAAAACTCTTTATTATATTTGTGTATTGAACTAATACGGTCCATTTGTATTTATATTTACATTAATACTGGACCTTTCCATGTGTAATACCCATGCTCAGGTCATACTTTATCAGGGCATTCAGGTACCTTGACGGGGCTGAGATTTCTGGGTTTTCCCATTTGTTAGGATCCAGTAACTATTACCCCAATTCCTTTTAAAGCTTAATGCTGGATAACTTTAAAAAATTTATATTTACCTCACAGATATAGAAAGTACAAACACATACACATTTTCCTCAATACCTCAAAGGCATAATTCCTTTATAGGACCACTATAGTCTTGAGTTGGGGTTGTGGAGAAGGGAGGTATTAGTCTCACAAATTAGCTCAGCTACTACATATCACTGATCCCAAAATGTTCATGTCCAAAGGTGGGATCCCTCCCACATGAGTCCTTCCCCCATCCTGGCCAGTACCAATGATTGCTGTTTGTTCCTTAGGGTATCTGTTTTATGTTGGCTATAAATTCCAGCCTGAATTTCCATGGTTCACTCTTTTGGCATTTGAAACTCTTAAGGTTGGAATTTCTCTTTTTATCACCTAGAATAGAAGAGAATAAATGAAAAGGCCCAAGCCTCAGGCCCATTTCTCAGGTGCCATTTGGACTTAGATGAGGAAGGAGAACAGCAAGCCTCTCATTAACCAATCAGGGTTGATTCCCACACTGGGGAACAACTACTTTTCCATGGGTATTTAAACTGTGAGCCTGCCATCATGATTGTCTTTGGTCTGAGACATCAGACTCTTGTTAAAATGCTGGCATTATTATTTTTTTTTTATTTTTGTGGGGCAATGAGGGTTAAGTGACTTGCCAAAGGTCACACAGCTAGCAAGTGTCAAGTGTCTGAGGCTGGATTTGAACTCAGGTCCTTCTGAATCCAAGGCCAATGCTTTATCCACTGTGCCACCTAGCTGCCCCCAAATGCTGGCATTATTAATAAAATTATTAATTTACCCAGAAATAATGTCTCTCAAACCTTTTTAAACACCACATCATTAAGATGATATTGCTAATTATCATCTAAACTTTGACTATTAGTAAAAGTTCTGAATCCTTCCTGGTGCCAAATCCATAAATGTTTGGTGATTAATGAATATGTGCCCAGAGTAATGTTATCTACAATAAGGAGTACTCAGAAAGATAAGCCCTCAAAGGGTTTGTGACTTAGAAACTCATCTCTTCTAACAGTCCAGTAAATTTGTAATAGCATCCCTGTGGATGTTCCCTCCAATGCTGAAGATCACACTTCATCCATGTATGTTTATCTTGTGTGACTCCATTCCATATTGTGAGCTCACCACAAAGGATTTCTCTGTTGTTTATAGTAGTACCTTATTCACTCTTTCCATTGGGAGGATACCAGTGGAGTTTATGAGGTGTCCATTGGTGTTGGTATGAAGAGAAACCAACCACCTATGCTACAATGCACTATTTGTCTGTGTAATACTGAGTATCACAGCAATAAAAAACAAAGAATAGAGGAAACATTGTGAGGTCTCCAAGAAGGCTTCATGGCCAGCTGGGCCCTAAGGGATTTGTGATTTTTGTAGGTGGAAAGGAAGTAGCAAGACATTGAAGGAAGAGACTACAGGGTAAGCAGAAGCCAAGAATTTGGAATCAGCATGACCTATGTGAGGTGAGGAAGGAGAATGATATAAAACAAGAAGAGAGTGGGTGTTGGTGGGGAAGGGGAAATAGAGTCAGAATATGGAGGGCTTGGATGCCAATGCAGTATGGAATAAGGAGGCATTTAACTTCCTTGAACAGTGCAATGACATAGTAAATGTGGGGTTTAATAAGAAAAGGCTACCTACAGCAGGCATGATGAATTGGGGTGAGGGGGTGGGGAGAGAAACTAAAGTCAGTGGGAAAAGCTAAGAAGTTGCTGCTGTGATTCAAGTGGGAGGCAAAGAGGGTCTGGACTGGGATCCAAATATTTTAGTTCCAATATTTTGTAATTATAATCAATCAATCCACAAGCATTCATTAAGCATTAACTATGTTTCTGGCACTGTGCTTATCTCAGAGGATTAAAAAAATAAATAAAAAAAAAAGCTAAAGCAGTTCCTGCCCTCCAGGGATTTCCATCATATTAACAAATATTATATAAATGTGAGATGCCATTATGGGGGGTTAGCAGTAGGAATTCAACTGAATTCAATTCAATTCATTAGGTTTTCATTTAGTGCCTCCTATATGGGAGATCCTGTGCTATGTATGCCCTGAAGATATGAATACAGAAGCCAAACAGTTCTTTCCAGCAAGAAGCTTGTCTCTTCTTGGGGCATACAACATATAAAGAGACAGAAGGTAATTGGAGGAAGGAGACAATACTCACAACTGGAGGGGGATGGGAATCAGGAAAGCCTTTGCTTAAGAGGTCACCCCTGAGCTTGGGCTTGAAGGAAGATGCTGAACATTTTAGGAGTCACAGATGGAGGAAGAAATATCTTCTGAGCACCCCAACTGGTAATTGTTCTCAGCAGAATATATACTGAGCAAGAAGGCACAGATATGGGAGAGTAAAAAGTTCAAGGAACATTTATTATATCAGTTTTGCTGGGAATATAGAGGGTATGAAAGGGAAAGCTGGAGACCATTGAATGATAGGCTGAGGTGTTCATAACTGATCATACAAGCAATAGGGACCCATGGAAGATTTTTGAGCAACAGGGTGATGTTTTCTGGACTGTGCTTAAAAATATAATTTTTACTATTCCATGGAGGATTGATCAGAGAGGGGAGACACTCAAAGCAGCAAAGTTTATTTTTTGGGGGGGAGTGTGTGTGTAACAACTCCTAGTTAAACCTATTTAAGTCTCCTTCTTAAAAAGTAATTAACTCTATCAATGGAGGGCAGATGGGATGGGGGCTCTGGTGACAGTATTGGAAGCCTAGACTCTCAGGATTACCACTAGCATCCCAGAGGGTGTAGTAGCAATTGCTCTCTGGAAATCTCTGGCCTTTTAGCATGAGTAGGGGTTAAGGAAGAGGCTACAGAGGGGAAATGTAATTGTATTGTAATTTCCTATTCTGTTAATCCCCCAATATGTGTTTCTGATTTGATTAGCACTACAATTCCTTAGAAAAATCTTCGTGTACTATGGCTAAGTTTAGCACTATCACCACCATGGTACATGTTTATGTTACCACTTACCTGGACTATTGCCACAGCTTGTTGGTTGGTTTCTCTTCCTCAAGTCTCTTCCCACTCTAATCTATCCTTCACTCAAGTGTCAAAGTGATCTTCCTAATGATCTGGGTTGAAAATGTCATCTCACCCTCAATTCTAGGCATTCCCATCAATTTCAGGATCAAATATAAAATGATCTGTTTTTCAAAGCTCTTTATGATTTGGCTCCTTCTCACCTTCCCAGTTTCCTTGTTTATCACTCCCCCCAAACATTCAGCAGTCCAAATGACACTGGCTTCCTGCTTTTCCTGTGTCACCCCAACTCTGAGCATTTTCATGGGTGTCCCCCATGCTTGGAACCCTCTTGCTCTTCATGTTTGCCTCCTGAACTTTTCTGGATTTCTTCAAGGTCCAGCTAAATTCCTACTGTCTGCAAGAACTCTTTTCTAGGCCTCCTTAACTTTGGTGCCTTCCCTCTGAGATTATTCTTGATTTGTCCTTTATATATCTTCTTTGTACATAGTTGTCTCCTTTGTTAGACTGTGAACATTTTTCAGAGCAGGCGCTTTTTTACCTTTATATTCCTATTTCCTAGCACTATTCTTGGCACATAGTAGGACTCGTAATAATTGCTAGTTAATCTGGTACTGGCTAAAAATAGAGTGGAGGATCAATGGAATAGGCTAGGCACAGGAAACACAGTAGTAAATGACACTAGTAATGTAGTGTTTGATAAACCCAAAGACTCCAGCTTCTAGGATAGGAACTCAGTATTTGACAAAAACTGCTGGGAAAACTGGAATACAGTATGGCAGAAATTAGGCATAGACCAACATCTGACACCTTATACTAAAATAAGGTAAAAATTGGATACATAATTTAGACATAAGAGGTGATACCATAGGTAAATTAGGAGAGAAAAGAATAGTATACCTTTCAGATCTTTGGAAAGGAAAAGAGTTTATGACCAAACAAGAGATAGCGAATATCATAAAATGCAAAATGGATTATTTTGATTACATTAAATTAAAAAAAATTGTACAAACAGAAGCAATTCATTCCCAATTGGAAGGGAGCCAGAAAGCTGGGAAACAATTTTTATGGCCAGTACTTCTGAAAACGGTCTCATTTCTAAAATACATAGGGAACTAAATCAAATTTATAAGAATCCAAGTCATTCCCCAATTGAGAAATGGTCAAAGGCTATGAACAGGCAGTTTTCTGATGAAGAAATCAAAGTTATCTATTCCCATATCAAAAAATGCTCTAAATCTCTAATAATTAGAGAGATGAAAATTAAAACAAATCTGATGTACCACTTGACACCTATCAGATTGGCTAAAATTACAAAAAAGGAAAATAATAAATGTTGGAGAAACTGTGGAAAAATTGGAACACTAATGCATTGTTGGTGAAGCTGTGAACTGATACAACCATTCTGGAGAGCAATTTGGAATTATGCCCAAAGGGCGATAAAGCTGTGCATACCCTTCGACCCAGCAATACCACTTTTGGGTCTTTTTCCCAAAGAGATCATGGAAAGGGGACAGGGACCCACATGTACAAAAATATTTATAGCTGCTCTTTATGTGGTGGCAAGGAATTGGAAGTTGAGGGGGTGCCCATCAATTGGGGAATGGCTGGACAAGTTGTGGTATATGAATATAATGGAAAACTATTGTGTTGTAACAAACGATGAGCAGGAGGAGTTCAGAGAAACCTGGAGGGTCTTGCATGGGCTGATGAAGAGTGAGATGAGCAGAACCAGAAGAACATTGTACACAGCATCATCAACATTGTGTGTTAATCTACTGTGATGGACTATATTCTTCTCACCAGTGAAATGATACAGAGGAGTGCCAGGGAACTCATGATATAAGAGGATCTCCAAATCCAGGGGAAAAAAAAAAACCTGTGGAGTATAGATGCTAAATGACCTATACTATTTCTTTTGTTTTTGGTGCTGTTGTTTTTCTATTTTGAGGTATTTCGTCATTGCTCGGATTTTTCTCTTATAACATGACTAATGCAGAAATATGTTTAATGTATCTATGTACATGTAATGTATGTATCTATATCTATATCTATAAAACCTATATCAGATTACCTGTTGTCTAGGGGAGGGGGGAGGGAGGGGAGGGAGGTAGAAAAATCTGAAATTGGAAAGCTTGTATAAACAAATGTTGAGAACTATCTTTACAGGTAACAGGAAAAAATAAAATACTTTATTAAAAAATAATTGCTAGTTGACTGAAGGACCAACCACAAGCTAGGAGCTGAAATTTGACTTTGTAGAGGAGCAAGGTCAGGAGAAAAAGCTGAGATGGATATAATCAATGCTTGTTGCCCTGGAGAGGACAAATGAACTCATTCCTAGAAACCAGGGTGGAATTTGGGGTGTTCAGTGATAGATTTAGAAAGTCATGGTCCAAGGAAATATCCCTAATACCTTTGTATAGCTTCTAGAACAACTTGTACATAGTTCAACAGAATTTTTCTAGGGGAAGCAGAGCACAAAGAGACTATTGATTTTTTCTAGTATGGTGAGAGGAGAACCAGATAAAGGCATAGTTAATAGAATCCTAGAGCTGGAAGGGGTATCAGAGTCTACTCATTTTATAGATGAGGAAACAGAGGAAAACAGGGTTATGACTTATTCAGGGTCATACAGCTTAGGAAGTGTTGTATGCTAGACTTGAACTCAGATCTTCTTATTCCAGGCCAGGAACCTCTTTCTATTTTTAGGTTCTGTGCTCTTAGCTCACTCACAGTTAAGCATCCAGGTCAGTATAATGTGTAATGCATTCTTTCTTCAAGGGAGCAATCTCTCAAGTCATCCTGACTTAGCTCACTCATGTCCAAGTCAGTTGCACTAGGTAGTGAGTGGAGGCAAACCACCTTGCTCCTGGAGGAGATGAAGGGACATCATCAATACTGCTGAATGAGCTACTTCTTTATAATCCCCTTTATCTGGCTGAGCTGTGTTAAACTGAACACGTGTGCACTTGACTGGTCCCTTCTAAAAGCCAAAACTGTTGTCAGAAATCTAGAGCTGTGGCTGGAAAATGAGATTGCAGCATCAGGCCTTGTTCTAAAGAAGAACAGTCAGCCTGTATGTTAAGGAAGGATCATGGGACTATGGATTATGAGCTGGCAGAGAGCTTAGAGGATATATCTTGTTTTACAGATAAGAAACCTGAGGCCAACAGAGAAGAAAGGATTTGCCCAATGCCACCTAGGTGGTAAGTGATGGAGTTATAATTTAAACCCAGGTCCTCAGACTCTACATTGTCACATCATATCCTAAAGCACTGAAATGTCAAATATCAATGACATATAGCAACCAGTCACTGTTCCTGACCTGCTATCTAATACCTTTAATGATCACAAATAAATATGGAAGGATGCACTGGGGTTATCAGCTCAGGGCAGAGAACGCAGATGGACAGAAATAAGTACAGTAACCTTTCTCTGACCAGCCTTTGCAAAGTGCAAGATCAAGGAATGATGCCACAGCAGCAGGTTCATGATCAGGGCAGAGACTGTTATCTAACAATAGGAGAGTTTCCCCCACTTTTTATGGGAGTCAAAGAGCCATTTTGTAGAGAAGTAGGGAGGGAGGTTGTCATAAACTTAAAGACCTGAGATCCTGGTGGGCAAAGAAATAAAGAAGTTAGGATGTCTATCTTCACATTCAATGATCACAACCTGCCCTGACCCCCTTCACCTATAACTTTCAACTGCACTGTCTCCATTCAGAGGCCCAGTTGGAACCATTTCTATTTCCATGGATAGTTAGCCTTACCCTTGGGTATCTGTGTGATGTTAGGGAAGCCCCATCACTACTAGGAGTCTCAGTTCCCTAATGTTTGTGACTGAACTTATAAAACCAAGGGGCTGAATTCAGGATCTCTAAGGTCTCTTCTACTTCTGAAATTCTATGATCTAAGTAATCAGTTATGGACCGTCAAACTGCTGTGAATTGGAGGGACTTTGGGCAAGACATGGTCTCAGAAATTACATCATCTAACTCCCATAAGATCTTAAAATATTTTGATCTTCCAAAGTCTTTTAATAAGTTGCAGGGGGTAGGGGAAATAATGCAGCAAATACGAAAAACAAAACGAAACAGAATCCTTTAAGCCCCAGTCTTTCTCTTGAAATTACCCTTGGGAGAAGGAGTAACAAATGAGGTCACTATTGATAACTAGTTGAGATCCCCACTTCCGTGGGAGAAACACAAGAAGAGTTCTTGAATAAGGGGTGAAATTGAGGGAAAAAGGGGAACAGAAAGGGATGAAGGAGAGTGGGAGGGCAGTAAAAGTCAATGTCACCTACTTCAGAATGTTTCCTTGTGTTAGCCATATACCCAAATCTCTGTTAGTCATGGAATACCATGATATATCATACACTGGTATATATGAAAGAAAGTCAGATCTTAGAATCTTATCTGTGGCATGTATAGAAACAGACAGATATATATGTCATATTCTAGCATATTATAGACTAGACTGTTAGCTAAGAGAGATCAGAAAGTGTGCAGGAAAAGGAAGGAAAGAGTGAATTATCAAGTTGCTTTGGACAATTCATTCCCAGGTACTGATCTGTACAGAAATCTGAAATTTTGGAGGAATTCAATCTTAAAATTTCATATGAAACAAAATTTTGTGCAAATAATATGGATCTGACTGTAATTTTTTTTGCTTATTTAGGGGGAATATGATTACTCCTATCTCTTTTTTCACAGAATCTCATTCTTTGGTGGTGAATATGAATGCTAAAGTGTATTGATTTAATAGGAAAAACTGATGAACATGATTCATTTAGTAGTTTCAATAAGCAAAGACATATGGTGGTCTTCAGAGCCCAATTCATGAAGCATTTGAATTTCATTCTTCATTCATTCTATTAATAATGGATGTTTTCACCATAAAGGTTTAATTGGATATAATTATCTTTTGAATCTATTTTTTAAAATGTTACAAATATTATTTTGGAATGAAAATACCAGGAACATTTAACCAAATGTATTTTAAGAGATCATTCAGGAATTCATCTTATGCAACCAATTTTTTTGAGGGGAAAATAATAGAAAGACCCTTGCTTTTTCTTTTACATTTCTATTCCTAACCTATCAGAATAATAGCTAGAGTGCTATTATTTATATTTAACAAATGGCTCTTATTATTTCTGAATTCAGGGCTATCCACTGTAATGGGACTACAGAAAAAATAATTTACCAGAATATAGACAGCATACATCGATTCCTCTAGCCTCTCACTTCATGTTGACCATTTTATGGGTAATCTCAAATCTCCCAAATTACATTGTTGGAAAGTCATTATGAAATGCAAACTGATAAAATCTTGTCAAGCACTCATGTGAACAGAGTAAGAATAATGAGTTTGGGAGCCCTACAATCTTGAGTATACAAAAACTTCACGGGACAAATACTTCTTATTCACCCACTGACAAAGTCCATAGTAAAGTTGTGTGTTTTAAAACATACATACACATAATTCAGATGCAAATTCAGTATTTGGCTTCAAAAAGCATTTTCAGACTCATTGTTTGCTGACTAGGAAAAATGAAGAATAGTATTTGGTATTGAAATGAGTCATTCTACAATCAGCTGGGCAGGGTGCAGAATTTGGGGAGACTCTCCTTCACTTGAGAAGCCAACATTGAGCAAGATTTCCCTGTAGAACATGGGATGATCAGGGCCAGTTTCACCTTGATTTGTAGAGATTCCAAGTGACCACTGGGGATGCAGGACTACTCAGGAAGCTAGAATCTTAGAGGGAAGGATCAAAACACCAGAAGTGAAACGTCAGCTATTTGGTGAGAATATAGCTGTGTAACTGATTATTTATTCAACAGCCTGAACGATAAACATAGGGATGAGAATATCTTTTGTTAGAAGGGCCCCAGGGAGATGAAATACTCCACACTCATCCAAAGATTCAGATCTACCATAGAAGTTGGTCAGTGATACATGGCCCCTGAAAATCCCAATCTGAAACAGTGGCCCATGACAATACCCTGTATAGTTGAGACTCAAAACAGAGTTAATTATTAAAATTATCCCAAACTGAAATATACTGCCTCTAGTCACAGTGGTTTCTCCTACATGAAAACTTTCAAACCAAACCTGGATGTGGTAGAATGCTTTTTCATTTGTTTGATTCTTGTTTTTTATTGCCTTTCATGAGCTGGGGTAGATAGCTGCTAAAGTTTCTTCCTTATTTTGTGAATTTTAATCAATCAACAAGCATTTATTAAAGTCCTTACTATGTGTCACCTACTGTGCTAGATACTGGTCATAACAAGGACAAAAATGAAACAGTCCTTCCCTTCCATTATAAAACTGTACTGCATTAGCAGAAAGCTCTTTAAATCCTTTTACATACCCTACAAGTTTTCCATGCAAATTCCCCATCCATATTGACATGAGCCCCTGGCTTCCATGCTAATATTTCTTCTTCATTTAAAACCCTAGGTAGGTTTGAGGCAATGTTGGTAAGTATCCTGCACTTTGCAAATTTGTTACAAAATATTATTTCTCTTTTTTTTTTTAAGTGAGGCAATGGGGGTTAAGTGACTTGGCCAGGGTCACACAGCTGGTAAGTGTTAAAGGCCAGATTTGAACTCAGGTACTCCTGACTCCAGGGCCAGTGCTCTATCCACTGTACCACCTAGTTGCCCCCTATTTCTTCTTTTTTAAAGGATGGAATCTTATATTGGTGCTAGCCCAATGAGGATGTCCACATTACCTATCATGCTTTGAAGTTTTACACCTGTGACTTGTAGCTGTGATTAGAAAAAGCAGCAAAAAGCTTGCATACTTGAGAGCAATTATCCATGACTATATTTTTTATGTTTTGATTGATTTGTGTCCATGAGATAGTAACAATAGAAGTCAATAGAGGACCTTATTCTAAGGGAAACCACAAGTGACAAATATTTTTCTGGCCCATCTAGTATGAACACAAAAGCCAAGGAGGTGCTACATGCATTCTTCAGTTCCAAAAGGAATCAACATTCAAGGCAACTAGACTATCCATTCTTTCATTCCAAATGAATTTCTAATCATAAATAATCTAAATTGCTTGACCACATTTTGGGAGGGGTTGTCAGTTTTTTATTTCAAATGATGATTCACTGATTCACTTTGGCACTGACAAAACATGCAGCCTTTGGCAAGTCTCATACTTGATAATCATTTTGGTTTTATAGATAGAGATCTAGACAGATGACATCAGCATAGAAATTAAGAGATTCAGCTGATATCACTCCCGCATGTTTCTTGTTACTTCCTGTATTGAATGGATAAATTCCATTGAAAGTAGCAGCTTGATTTCCCAAACACTATGTTAATTGACATAATAATGATTTTTGAAAGTATTTCTGTGAGGTACAGAGAGTACATTTCCAAAGAACATTCACTGGAAAAAGAGAACGGTTAAAATTGGTTTTAAGAGACAACAAATTACTAGCAAAATTCCAAAGAAAATGTATACTGAAATTGACAAGATACTTAGAGTGTAATTGTCAAATTCTTTCTCTCCTCAATTTCAGTTCTCTTGGGACCATCAACACAATGGCTTTTGTTTAGCATTTACCCAAATGCTTTTCATCAATCAGAATTATTAGTTTGCGCTAGCTTGCAATTATTTCCATGCAGATTTGAAAACTAACTTGTGCATAAAACAATTTCCAGATATAACTGAAAATTCCACGGATGATTTGAATGTATGACACATTAAGTGCTAAGTGAAAATTAATTCATTTCTATCATCCCTCTATTCATCACCAAGCAGGTATTGTAGTTAAACCACCTGAGGTGCACCTGTGTGATGAATTGCACTTGTTGCTCATGCATCCCAAGCAAATGTGAAAAAATAAACCTTCTAGGTGTTATCTCTTTACCTCCCCCATTGTGTCTGGCACAACAGCTGCTTGATAAACATCTATGGAAGAAGTGAATGAATGAAAATTTCTTCCATTTTCAGAAGTGGTAATGTTTGATGGTGTAGATTTCTCTGTGCTATTTCTTCTGATCTTCTTCTAGGTCTGCATATTATTTCTAAGGCAACTTTCACCAAAACTGTTACTAAAAATATCAGGTATCTCTTTTTGTACAATTGTAGAGAATACTAGATTCCATTGTGTTTATTTTTGGTTGATTTAAAAAAAACATTCAATTTGGTAGAGCAGAACATTGCCTTAAAGTCCAACTTGAAAAACATTTTCTAGGAGATGGTGAAGTTTCCCAGCTGCCCTATTTGTGAATAACAATGGGTTAATTTAATTAAGCCCCAGAACAATGTAGAAACTTCTGAAGAAAAAGGAAGCTGGGACTGAGGAGGCATCTCTAATAGAGACATGGATTTAAGGTTAGAGGATGAGGTCTTGAATCCCAGCTTTGAATAGTGCTTCCTGGGGGTGGGTAATGGAATGTTAAGTAGAGGGAATAGCTGGCTTGCCACCATATTGGCTAAAAAGGAAGGTACATAAAGGAAAGTCATAAGACTCAGGGGCAGCTAGGGGGCACAGTAGATAAAATACTGACCCTGGATTCAGGAGGACTTGAGTTTAAATCTGACCTCAAACACTCAACACTAGTCCTGTGATCCTGGGCAAGTCACTTAACACTCATTGTTCTGCAAAAAAAAATAGAAAAAAAAGAAAAAGAAAAAGAAAAAGAAAGTCATAAGGCTGCTAAAGTAGATAGGAAATACATTAGGAAGGGCTTTAAATATGAGATCAAAGATTTTCCCTCTTTGGATTTCAGATTCCTCATAATCAGATAAGATTAGTTAATTTCTAATATCCCTTTTTTGCTCTGAATTTATAGTATTCCCTCCATCATCCTGGTGAGCTGTGATCTCATTGGTGTCTGTCCTGCTGAGGTCCAGATGTCAGCCCAGCAAAAATTATAAATTCTCTTGCCAACATCTTCCAATCAATTCTCCATAAATTGCCAAGCATTTATTAGACAAAGAAACCGAGGCTGAGAAGTTATAACTTGATCTGGGTCTTGCAAGTAACAAGTTTCTGAACTCAGGCAAGTCTTCCTAACCCAGAATCCAACACGCAAAGACACTAAGTTTCTTTGATGGTAATGATAACTTGAGTTTCATAGCCCTTATAAGCAAAGCCTGCTCTCAACATGCTTCCATAACTTCAGGGGTACACAAAACCTACACAGCCAAGAAGATATATACGAATCAGAAGATAATACCAAGAGGGAAGAATGGCATGGTCAGGAAAAACCTCATTTAGGAAGTGGCACCTGCAGAATGCTTTGAAAGCCATGAAGGATTCTTTAAGGCACAAGGGAGGAAAGAGTACATTGCAGACAGAGGGCACAGGCCTGGGAATGAGGGATGGAATGTTAAGTAGAGGGAATAGCTGACATGCTGCCATATTGACTGAAGAGTAAAGGTGTATAAAAGAAAGTCATAAGACTGAGAAAGTAGATAGGAAATAAATAATGAAGGGCTTTAAATATGAAACCAAAGATTTTCCCTTTTCCCCAAATGCTCTAAGGAGTCTTTGAAGGTTTTTAATCTGGGGAGTGACAAGGCCAGATCTGTGTTTTGGGAACATCAATTTGCAGTCCAGTTGAGGATGGATTGGAGAAGGGAGAAACTAAAGGCAGGAAGAGCAATTAGAAGGCTATTGAGGGGGCAGCTAGATGGCACAGTGGATAGAGCACTGGCCCTGGAATCAGGAGTACCTGAGTTCAAATCCGGCCTCAGATACTTAACACTTACTAGCTGTATGACCTTAGGCAAGTCACTTAACCCCAATTGCCTTACTAAAAAAAAACAACCCCCCCCCCCCAAAAAAAGAAGGCTATTGAAATAGTCAACATGATAGGTCATAAAAGAACAAACTAGCTAACAGACTGGTTGAGGAAAACAAGGGGGTGGATACAAGAGATGTTGTATAGGCAGAGGCAACAGCACTCTGCAATTAATTAGCTATGGGGGCCAGCATAGAGGGAAGAGTAAAAGATTATTTCAATGAATCAATTATGCTTTAGGGATAATCATGAAAAAAGTAATGATAAACTAATCAATTTCTCATCTCCCCTTGATGCCTCAGTGACTCTGACAGTACAGAAAGTATTTTCAAGTAAGGTTGATTCTTAATACTTTTAGTGACTCATGATAAATGTTAAGGTGATTAAATAATAATTAAAAAAAAATAAACTAGGTCTGTGATTTTCAGCAACAAAAACTCCCTCTACCAAGGCAAGTCTGCACTTTGAAACTTAGAGACTCAGGGAGTTGCCTGAAGCACTGAGAGGCCAAATGACTTGTCCATTGTCATGCAGCCAGCATGTGTGAGACTTTCTATTTGTTATGCTATGTTGCATCTTGGTTTAATAACATTAAATGATAGTCCAATATACATATGTTGTATTTTATAGTGTGCTAGGGGCTTTCACATAAATGTTCTCATCTGATCTTGCCATACTCCCATGAAGAAAAGAGGACAAATATAGTCCCCTGTTTACAGATGAGAAAACAGGTTTGGAGAATTTAAGTGACAAGAACTCAGACTTTGTTAGTGGATGCACTGGGTTACAAGCCTAGGTTTTGTCCCAAGGTCCAGTTCTCTTTCTATTGTACTACCCTGTCTCAGGGTGGTACACAAATTCCATTTCTGATCCTGTTATCATCCACTAATATTACATGCTTTGTAGTAATTTCTCCACATGCTTTATTTGATTTTCTTTATAAATGATTGCATTCTTTCTAACTTTAAAAGCCATTGAAGTTAAGTCCCTATTTGGTAAGAAAGTTGGGGTATATATACACTTTTTCTTTTTTTCTGTTTAGAATTTTATTCTCCAAATTACATGTACAAACAAATTTTGACATCAATTTTTTTTAAACTTTGTGTTACAACTTCTCTTCCTCCCTCCTTTCCCACTCCCCCACCTTCAAGAACTCAAACAATTCAATATAAGTTACAAATGAGTAGTTATGGGAAACATCTCCACATTAGCTAGGTTGTGAGAGAAAACAGATAAAAACAAAACTTCAGATTAAGGAACTGTCCAAAAAATATGCTTCAATCTGTTTTCAGATAACATCACACCTTTTCTTTTAAAAAAAATTATCACAGGGGGCTACCTTTCTTTGTAAATTAGACACACAATAATAAAGCTTTATTGTCAGAATGATTTTTTTTATTCCAGTGTAACAAAGTCCTTAATTCAACAATGTCTTTATCCTTGAAACTGACCTTCTCCTAGTCATGGATTGTTGGCACTTAATATTCAAGCTTCCTAATTCTTTTTTGAAAGCCTGTCACAAGAGAAGCATGCTGGAGAATGCATAATGATTTATTTGGTCTCAGAACTCCTTCCTATGTGGGAGCTAAAGGAAAGGGAAAGGAGAGAGGCACATTGTCTTTGTATTAATGGAAAGAATGCTCATGACATGAGCTGCCCAATGAACGGACCCCCCCAAAATCACAGCCACCATCACCGAAAGCTACCACGTGCCTCCAGTCTGTGGAAGCTGGAGCATTATAGATGTACAAAAGGTTTGGGACTTTGGGATTTAAAGGGCTGCCTTGTAAGATGCTTTGGTGCCTTATATTGACTCTAGGTGGATCAGTGGCCCAAGGAGTTGGAATGTCAAAGTCCTGGAACTCAATCACCATCAAGAACTCTAGGAATTTTATTTCAGAAATCCACCACTCAGAAGTCTGGCATTTTGCTTTGAAATAAAAGAATAAGGAAAGCTGCTGCTGACTGGTAGAACATTCCCTCCCACTTTTGTTATTGTTCAATCATTTTTCAGTTGTGTCTGACATTTTGTGACCCCATTTGCAGTTTTCTTGGCAGAGATAGAGGAGTAGTTTACCATTTCCTTCTCCAACTCATTTTACAGATGAGGGAACTGAGGCAAACAGGGTGGAATGACTTGCCCAGGGTCACACAGTTAGTAAGTGTCTGAGGCCAGATTTGAATTCATGAAGATGCGTCTTTCCTTCTACAGGTTTGGCACTCTATCCACTCTGCTACCTAGCTGAAAATTATATTTTAATTAATAATAATTAACTCTGATTTATGAGAGACCGCAGAGATAATTTAATTCTACTTTTTCATTTTACAGATGGGGAAACTGAGAACTATAGAATGCAAGTATGTGAACACTGAAATTGATTTGGAAGCTTTAGCAATCAATAAGCACTTATGATGTGCCAGTCACTGTGGTAAACATTGGATTCAAATAAACAACTGATTACTTGGCAAAGAAAAAGTGAGTCTAATTCAAGAAGATTAGTGTCTGAGTTCCACTCCCCAGACACCCCCCCCCACACACCTCCCTGTTCAGTCTGTGCTTAGCTAAAGTGTCAGCAGGCAAAATCTATTCTGGGTACGAACAGCATCTACAAACTTAAGAGGGGACTGAAAGGTTTCCATGGCCTTGTCCTGGCCTACTGTTCCTTTGCTCTGAGTTCTTGATAGCAGAATGGAAGGAGAGGCTACATTTCTGTGGTTGGGTGGAATCTGAGCAAGTCCATCTCAGAGGAGGTGTGTCCTTGAGCCTGATGGATGAGTCAGAGGAGAGCCTGACAGACAGAGAGAGACAGAGTCAGAGATAGAAACAGACAGACAAAGAGACACTGACAGACACAGACCGACAAAGGCAAAGAGGCAGAAAGAAACAGAGACAGACAGAAACAAAGACAGAGACAGGGAAATAGAGATGAAAAACAGAGACAGATAAGAAAATAGAGATACTTGTTTTGTTACCTCCATGTACTAGAGATGATACACTAATGGGTCCCAAGAAGATGGATTTCCATTTTCAGTATTCCTTTTGCAATGAAGGAAATCAGGAGCTTAATTTTAAGAAAATAAAAAGTTTGGATGTTGTAGGTTTGCTGTTCATGAATAAAAGCTATCTTGCCTGATATGTGCTTTCTTACTTTGGGCAGATGTCGAGCAGATGTTTTTCCGATAGACACATGGGGATTTTCAGGGAAACACCCTTCTAATGACTTGAAATGGCAAAGAGCCATGTTGCATAACTTAGTGATGGAGTAAAACCAAAAACTTCTCAGTTAAAAATTGCATTAGAACAACGCAATTTTTTTTGATACAACCATTTCAGGATTGAAGCAGAAATGTCATGTTTCACGGCTAATGTCTGTATACAGATGCTGCTGGTTCATCTGGAGACTGGTGATTTTACCCAGAATACCTGGGCTGTAAGAGTTCAAAATGGGTTACTGAAGAAGAATACTTTCTTCATCCTGGCTTTTCTAGCTCTTAGAGCCAATAATAAGAACTTCTAGGAAGATCGCCCATTAGGAAAGGTCACTTTTAGTCATTTAAGTTTTCTCAAAAACATGCAGAGAATTTCTCTTTTCATATAAGTGGAGTGTCTTTGTATGTGTGTGTATGTAGGTGCTGACATAACTCTCCTGAGAGCAGCCTGCTTCTTCCACAATTTAAGTCCAGGCTCCCAAGGAGAAGTGATTTCAGGTCATATTATAGGATAGAAACACTTCTGCATTTGACCTATGGCTCATGGGATAGGTCTTATATCTACAGCTGGAAGGGACTTCAGAGGTCATCTTCTCCAAAGCAGGGAGCAGAAATAATCCATTCACAGTAATACACACATGAATCATCTGAAGTGGGATTTGAACCCAGGTCCACTTACAAGAGCCAGTTCTCTTTTCATTGCCTGTGAATGACACATCAGAGTTAAAGTTCCAACATGCCTTGAACTGAAAGAAAGGGAGTTTTCTTGAAGAATCCTTATGTTTCACAGAGAACAAAGACAAATACATCATTATTTGTTTAACCTATCGAGGACCATGGAATTAGAAGAAGCAAATCCTTAATTCAAGAAGAGGCAATATTCATCTCTTCCTGTGAAGCTATGTTCTTTTTATTTATTTATTTTATTTTAAATTCCTGCAATAAAATGAGCATTTTCATAACATAATATAAAAATATGATTGCATATAAGCTGCAAATCTATCATGTACACTTGCTGTTCCTTTTAAATATATAACAAAGTTATGTAAATTTCTTTTCTTCTCCTTCTTCTCCTCCCCCACCCCAGGTACCTAACATTAGATATAAATAGATATATAAATATATAGACTGGAGGTCATCAGAAAGTTTGGGATGTATAAAGATGTTCATTCTCAGAATGGAAGTGCTCAAGCTTGGAAACCTTGTGAGTTTGAAACATAATGGGTCTATCTGTTGACTGTTGGCAAGGGGAATTATTTCATTGGATAAAGTGACCACTAGCATAAGGATGGGTCGAATCTCAGTCCTGGTATGCATGAGGACATGGATCACAAGTTATACAGACAGTACAGAGCCAAGGTTAAATGTGGAATGTCTATTTGGTTGTTTCAAATTTGCTTCATGTTCCAATGTTGATGACTCAATCTTTTGGCTGATTTAAGTACTATTTATAAATATCTTCTTTTTTTTGGGGGGGGCTGGGCAATGGGGGTTAAGTGACTTGCCCAGGGTCACACAGCTAGTAAGTGTCTGAGGCCGATTTTGAGCTCAGGTCCTCCTGAATCTAGGGCCGGTACTTTATCCACTGCACCACCTAGCTGCTCCTTAAGTACTATTTATAAATTAAAAGTTATGGATTGCTTAAGACATGTTAATAAGTGATGTTTATATTGTGTATGTGTTTAGCATTTGTGTCTGAGAAGTAAATACCTGTCCCATTCCTGATTCATATAGTGAGAGTAACTTCCTATTCTCCTTTTTGATCCAAAACTTATACCTTTTCCCTAGTCCTCCAAGGTGGGTATTTAGCCAAAGACTGTAGGAAAAGGGAGCCTAATTCTATCATTAGAGACCAGAACTGCACTTGGCCAAGACTGTATACCTGAGTCTAGAGCCAAGGGGTCCCTTAGTAAAAAAGAAGAGGGATATTACTCCAGAGCCTCCTGGGCCCAGCAGCTGTTCTAAATATTAGATAAGATCTTGCAAATTGAAGAAAATTTGGAGGGAAAAATACTTGACTCAGAGAAAAAAAGCATTACTCCTGTGTTTGTGGTATTTAGTAAGTAGTAGAAAACTGTGCAAAATCTCGATTTGCTAAATTTATACCTTCTTGATCATTAAGGATTTGCTCTTTTAATTTCTGAATTCTTCATTCATTAAGGTCTTCAGTCTTCCTTTTCCTTTCCCTACCTCTCTTTTTGTCATTGGCTGCATGTCCTTGGGCAGGTCTATTCCTTGAGCCTCAGGAAGGGGCAGGAATCAAAAAGCTAAAATTCTAATGAAAGCTGGCAATCTGCTCGCCTTCATAGCTCTGGGCACCAGGAGGTTTGGGAGAGAAGGAGGTTGAACCAGTTGTCTATGAATCCAAACCCATGATTTCATTAATCTGGGCCCTCCCACCCACTGAGTAGATGAGAACCTCCCTCCCCTTTAGTGACTTTGTCTAAAATCTTAATTAAAATTTATTTAACAAGGATTTATAAATGCCTGCTATGAGTTAAGCATTGTACTTGATGATAGGGGTATAAAGATAAAAGAAATAATGACTTCAGGGAGCTTTTCTTGTGTGGGAAGAAACTGGCACATAAATAAGAAGATATGAAACACGGGCAAAATAAATTCAATGTAATTGCATGGTGTAAGGGGCTAAAATTCTAACTAGCCTGTCTAAAATATCTAATGAGTAGTCGCCAATAAATTATAAGCTTTACCAAGAGTTAGACTTTTAAGCATTTATTAAGGAGAATAAGAATTTGGTGAAGAGAGAGAAAGGGGCCTAGATTCAGCTGTCTATCTTAGGGAGCCCATGATTCCAGCTCCTCTCCCCCCTGAGGTCCTCCAGAAAGAGGGAGAACCACCCCCTTCTTCATCCCACAAGCCTCCTGTGAAACTGGAAACATCCCATCCACATGCATACACAGTTCCGAGCTAATTGGCTGGCAGCTTTGATAGACAGTACCCATGAGCAAACATCATTTCCTGACGCCAAGGAAAAGCCGCATGGCTTACCCTCAGATGCCTTCTCCTCATGGTGGAGCTTTTCTACAGTAACTCTCCAGCAGGTGGTGTCACTCCAATCATTACAATGGTTTGAATATGCATGGCATTTTAACAGCTGAGGAAATCAAGGAAGGCTTCTTGGAAGAGATGGCCCTTGAAGGAAGATGGGAGCTTCATAAGGCAAAGGTAGGAAAGGGGAGCATTTCAAGGATAGGGAGCAGGCTGTGCACAGGCTCACTAGATGCCTATGGAGTGTGTGGGACAGGAAAAAGGAGGTTTCTGGTCTGGATGGAATATAAAATGTTTCAGAGAACAATAGAAGAATAGGTTGAAACCAGGTTGGAAAGAGTATTAAATGCCAAACAGGGGGTTTCTCTCTGATCCTTCTGATGCCCTGTAGTGACATGGTCAGATCTAGCCACCAAGCTTTTGGTGAGGAACTTATGGAATCCATTGCCAGGAGCATCCTCAAAGCCTTACCCTGTCTGCTAGAGCTTGGCTTCTGTCAGCATGATGTTGAGCTCCAGGTTGCCTCCATGAGAAGTTCAGAAAGGAAGATTTCCAAGGATTGGTGCAGAGTTGGTTAGAGGAGCTCGTGGAGCTCATAGAATTTATCACTTGCCTTGGGAGCTGGATCCAATTCAGCAAAGAATTTGGATGCTTGGGCTTACTTTTCCTTCTTTCTGATTGCATTTTCTCTCTCCGAGCCCAGTCAGGCCAAACTCTCCATCATTCTTCTTGGCCAGCCTATTAGGGTAGAGATCAAATTTTATTTCTGTCATTAGATTACTCATTTGTCTATTGAAGAAAATAATAAATGAAGGAGATTTGCAGAAATTGCCACATGGATGGTAGGCCGTAATCTATGAAATAAATGTCAGTTTTGATACTTAAGCCTCTTTCACTGGACCGAATACTACAAAGAGCAGTCATACTACTGGGATTTACAACTGCTAGATGAGTAATTAGAGAACTCTGACTAGAACTACCCCCGTGGTTCTAATTAGAGAAGCAATTCTTCATGTCCAGCTCTATATGCAATGATTTGGCAGTTGAGCCTGAAGGCAGGGGGACCATCTGATTACTCTCTCATGGTCCCTTCTCACCCCATAATTCTAAGAAGGTTTCATGTAAGAATGACAGAGCCAGCATTTCTAATGAGTGATGTCTCCACATCCCATTATATGTAATGAGCAGCAGGGCCCCTCAGGATTAAAAAGGTGATAGAATTACCATAAGGAACACTTCATGCTTTATAATCCATAATATCTGATTGTTTTATTAACTTGAATTATTGCACTATTCTGAGCAGCTCATTTGACAGATCAAGAAACCAAAGTTCTAAGCAGGTTAAGTTTCATGCCCAAGATGTCACAACCAACAATATGACTTAAGATAAAACCTTCACTCAGGAGAGTGTTTAGCATCTTATTCACCTCATATCATACCTGTAGTTTTTCTGCTCAAAAGCAGCTAATTTTAAAATCCTGACACTCCCAGATGGTGTGTCTTTTGGATTCAGGGGTAATACCTCAGTTGTTTTTTTTTTTTTAATCTATTCCAGGCTGAAACTGGAGTCATATGAAGCCAACCTTGCTTTAGATGGAATTTTGACAAAGTAGGAGCATAGAAGTGATTGATTTTATGCCTGTGAATGTCCACTCTTTGGAAGCAATCAGAGTGGAACCTGGGCTGGTGACTGAGCTGCTTTTCAATTCTCTGCAAAACAAATACTGAAAACATAATATAACATCTCAGATCCTAATAATATAAAGATATTTGAAAAATGAGAGCAGTCAGGTGGTGTTGTAGGAGATAGAACACTGGATCTACAGTCAGGAAGACTCATATTCCTGAGTTCAAATCTGACCTCATTTACTAGCTGTGTGCCCCTGGGCTTGTTTGCCTCCGTTTCCTTATTTTTAAAATGAGCTAGGGAAGGAAATTCCAAATTACTCCGTTATCTTTGCAAAGAAAACCCCAAATGGGGGGCAGCTAGGTGGTGCAGTGGATAAAGCACTGGCCCTGGATTCAGGAGGACCTGAGTTCAAATGCAGCCTTAGACACTTGACACTTACTAATCATATGACCTTGGGCAAGTCACTTAACCCTCATTGCCCTGCAAAAACAAACAAACAAAAACAAATGGGATCATGAAGATTTGGACATGACTGAACAACATTTAAAAAATGAAAAGCCCAGGTAGCAGCTGTGGTGAAGTGGAAAGATCATGACATGGGAGTTCTAGGATCTGTCTTCTAATTTAGGTTCCACCACTTACAACTGTTTGACCTTAGGAAAGTTGCTTTACTTCCTTGGGCCTCAGTTTCTTCATCTGAAACGTGAGAGGGTCAGACAAGATGGCCTCTTAGGTTACTTTCAGCCTTAAATCTATATTTAGATTACTCCACCAAGACTAGAGGTGTGGAGGTTTAATGGATAAAAGAGTGACCCTTAGGTTAGCAAGTCCTGGATTCAAGTTCTCTTTT
This sequence comes from Dromiciops gliroides, assembly GCF_019393635.1. NCBI lineage: Eukaryota > Metazoa > Chordata > Mammalia > Microbiotheria > Microbiotheriidae > Dromiciops > Dromiciops gliroides. The sequence goes on along the minus strand of NC_057863.1, from coordinate 14,610,553 downwards.
ATTTAATCAATTAATTAATTTAATAGTTTGGCTTTTTTGTTTCATTTTGTTTTTTGTTTGTTTGTTTTTGTGGGGTAATGAGGGTTAAGTGACTTGCCCAGGGTCACACAGCTAGTAAATGTCAAGTGTCTGAGGCCAGATTTGAACTGAGGTCCTCCTGAATCCAGGGCTGGTGCTTTATCCACTATGCCACCTAGCTATCCCAATAGTTTGGCTTTTAAAAATAGATTTTAGTTGATTTCTTGCTTTTAGAGCCTAAATTTGCTCTGCTATCCCTCCTGTTCTCTTTTTTCAGAGATGCAGCAGAGTTAATAATTTTTTAAGGGATTAAAGCACAGAAAGAGAGGAAGAAGAGAAAATAAATCAGCAAAACTGATCAATATACTTAAAAAAAATATGACCTTATATGTGTGGACTCTCTAGCTCACAAAAAGTCAAGGTGTGGTATCTCCTCATATTTTTTTCTTTTGTTGTCTCATTTATTAATTAAAAAGTTAGAGGAAAGTTGTTGATCTGTGTTAACAGATCCTACCAGTGGAGGGATTTTCTACAGTAGAATTTCCTACATTGGTGAATGACATCTCCAGAATCCCTCTTTGCCTTGCTCTCCTCCCCCCGGCACCCCTCCCCCCCAAAAAACAATCAAAACAGAAAAGTGAGCCTTTGTTCTGGATTCTGAGGGTACAAAGAAGGAAATTTATACATTCCATTGCATGAAAGAGCTAACAATTCCATGGGGGACAACAAATGAATGCAGAAATAAACAGATCCATGCAAAACACGCGTGCCAGGGAGGAGTCTAGATGAAACACTGAGAGGCTTGCTTTAGCAGCCAGTATCAGGGAAGGCTTCTGGGAGGGGGTGGCCTCTACTCTGGCCCTGAAATAAGAGGAGAATCTCAGGAGGTAGGAATGGGGATGTGTGGCATGGATTGGCCTGGGGAATGGCCTGCATGAAGGTGAGGGGGTGGCAGAAGGCAGGATGGGGGGGGGGAAACCCCACAGTTTGGTTTGGAGATACTACCGGGTTGTGCAGAGTGAAATAAGGTTGTAATGATGGGTTGGAGACAGATTTAAAGGGGTGTGGATTTCAGGCTAGGGGACTTTACAATTTACCCTATTTACTCTCCTAGGCAGTAAACTGCTTGAGGACTTGAGGCTTTTTATACAGTGTGATATTCCCCAATGTGCCTAGCATTGTATATTGTACATAGTAATATTCTTAGTGAGGAGCTCTTAAATTCACACGTGAATGAATGAGTGTGCCTAGATTCATGGAGTCACAGGTCCTGAGTGATGGTTCTGATTCTGGGGCTTACTGTATATGTGACCTAGGTCAAGTTACTTAATTTTTCTGGATCCTAGTTTCCTCACTTGTAAAATGAATGGTTTGTATTGGAGGGTCTCTGAGACCCCTTCCAGGCCTAGAGCTAGGACCTCATGGGCCCAGAATTATGCTACTTATTACAGTGGAAGATAGTGTTACTGCCTTCAAGGAACTTGAGGCAGTGTGGGGGAGGGGGGGGAGGTCCAATGCAGATATAAAACAATAGACTAATTAGTCACATTATGTAATCAAATGGGGAGGAGAGGGAATAAGCATTTATATACTGCTTCCTCTGCACCAAGCATTGTGCTTTACAAATATTTCATTTGATCCTTACAACGATCCTACGAGGTGTTATTTTCTCCACTTTACAGTTGAGGAAACTGAGGCAAACAAAGGTTAAGTGACTTGCCCAAGGTCACACAACTAATACCTGTCAGAGGCCAGATTTGAACCCAGGTCTTTCCTGTGACCAGGCTGTGTTTTAAACCCTGTGTTGTTCCCTTGCTACCCAGTGATAATTGGTATGATTAGGACAATTCTTACCATAGAGCTCTTGGGAAGGAAATTTGGAAATCATGTGAAGTTTTCTTCCTGCCTCATCTGTCACTCACTTTAGTAGCTTTCTACTTAAGAATTTATATAATTCCATAATAATTTGGAATGTATTTCACAGAAGCTTTAAAATTATACAGTAACTATTACTTAAAAATCACAAAATAATTATCCTTCTGCAAACCCCCATACTCCTTGAGCTTGAGGATCAGTTCATGGATTAGGCAAGGCCTTTCTCGTCCTCCTGTTCTATCCCACTGATTTCCTATTTTTTTTCACCATTTATCCATTTCCATATTTTTTTCTGTAGAAGATGGTTTAATTCAATTATGTTTTAGGTATTATTCTAGCTCTAGGGGCATAAAAAAGAAGTCCTTGGCCTTCAAGAAGCTTACATCTTAGTGGGGAAAAATCATTCTTCGCAGATGAGGAAATTCAGTATAAATTGTATAATATTTACAAATAAAGTTAAAAAATAAATAAAAGGTACAAATAAAAATATAGAAGAATAACGTAAAAAAGTGATTTGTGTATATGGTCCATGATACAAACAAATGAGAGGATCAGGACAGGGGCAATTAAGTGGTGGCATAAAGAGATGGCAGTGAGTTGAGAAGGCATTCTAGGCTTGTGGGAAAGGCCTTGAGATGGACAACAGCTTGTCCTGTTGGAGGAATGGTGAGTAGACCCATTTGGAAAGGTTATGATTGTTTCCATTTAAATTTAGTTTACTTAACATTCTGATTCTTGCAAAATAGTGGTATACCACAATGTAAAGATCTATAGCCTCATCAGACAAAAGAGACGGGTATTTTCTGGCAATGAATAGGTAGGGACCATTAAAAACTGCATATTTTCTAAAATGTGATCGAGTCTAATCTCTTACTCAATTCTGAGCCCAGATCATTGTCTCTGTGCCCTGCTTGTCCAAGATAAACATGTGATTGGATTTCTTCACAGGTACAGTCATATAGAACTTGCTTGAGAGAAGCAAAAATTTTAATATGGTTTCCTTTCATAATATAGCATCATGCTTGACAGTAGGCTAATCCAAAACATCTGGACTTGAACTGAAGAGAACAGATGGAATGATTTCATTACCTTTAGCTAGTTACTTGGTTGAGTTTGGATTTGGTACTGGACCTATGCTTTATTCTTTCTGTTGCATTTTTAATTATCTGGCTTTTAAAAAAGGACCCAGAGAAAGGTGAAAAAATCTGGACCTGTTAAAGTGAACACTTCAATGACTGTTAGAGATATTGTAGCAATTGTTGGTGAAAGGAAGTAAAGTATATCAAAGATTATTCAAGCCTACAATGAAATAGGATCAGTTTCAGTGATGTTCATGGAAAGTGCTAACAAACTTTTGCTTTGAAACAGCCTGATTATTTCTCAGAAAATAAAATAAAACTTTTAGATAGCTCTAGTAACTTTTACACAATTATTTACTTTGTTCCAATTAATTTCTACACTACTCTAGTAGCATCCCTTCCTTCAAGAAATATACATTTTTCATCCATTGTGTTTCTCCAATGTGTATGGTTAGTCAAGCCATATGACAATGTCACAATTAAGTATAGGACTGACCATGTATATTGGTATGGTTCATTCAGGCTAACATTTCTTTGTACAGTGAAAGAGAAAGTATTTTTTGATAAAAAATATTTCCCTTCCCTTCCAGCCCATATTCAGAGGGATACTTTGGTTTTGCCAGATGCAATAACAGATCCAGAGAAACTTGAACAGATGTTGTTATTCTGCATATTATGTTAAAAGTCTTAAGAAATTCATGAGGTTCTCTTTAGGGTTTTATGAGGCTTCTAACACAAATAGAGCCATGCAATTTGCAGTCACTGGAAACAGCCTCACATTTTGGGTGTCTTTTCAAATAGAAAAGCAGAGTAGAATTTCTTGGGTCACTTAAGTTTTACTAGTTCCTAAGCTCCTCTGCAAACTGATTCCATCAGAGAGATGATGTGGAATCACATATCTTGGAATCATGTCCTTACTATTCCAGGGCTCCTTTGCTGTTAATATGATACCTTCTATTTTTACTAGATGAAAAGGGATCCTCAGAATGTTGGGCTCATTTTCCTTGGATTCATGCTCTCTCTAGGCCATAGGGTTCAAAGAGGCAAGTAAACTCATCGTTTGCATAACTATAGAGAAGCCTAGAAATGTTTCAGAAAATATGTTTTTCTTTCTTTTTGTAGTTATTTTTTTCAAAGCAGTGAGAGTTAAGTGACTTGCCCAGGGTCACACAGCTAATAAGTGTCAAGTGTCTGAGGCTGGATTTGAATGAAGGTCCTCCTGAATACAGGGTGGTGCTTTATCCACTGCACTACCTAGCTGTCCCCAAATAAGTTTCTTCTAAGGAAGAAACTCTTCATTGAGACCTAGTATTTTCCACTAGTAACTAGTACTTATTATATAACTATGAAATGGATAGAAGGGGAGAGTCAGTAAATGTGGTTTACTGGGGGAAAAAAAACCAGAAAGGAATACAAGATTACTTATCCATTGATGGCTAAAACAAAGGATAATCTCAACTTCATTTTTTTCTTTATTTTTTTGGGGGGTGGGAGTGAGGCAATGAGGGTTAAGTGACTTGCCCAGGGTCACACAGCTAGTAAGTGTCAAGTGTCTGAAACCAGAATTGAACTCAGGTCTTCCTGAATCTAGGGCCAGGTGCTTTATCCACTGTGCCATCTAGCTTCCCCCACCCAAGAAGGATAATCTCAATGTATTTTTGTGCATGCTTCTATTATGTGTGGTAATCATTTATTAATCTTTAACCTCTACTATTACCAAAGTTGATATATAAATACTCAAATAGATCTATGGCCTCATGGCTGCCTCCAGGATGTAGATAACAACACATCCTTCTTGGGTGGGGGAAGCTAGATGGCACAGTGCACCTGGCCCTGGATTCAGGAAGGCCTGAGTTCAAATATGGTTTCAGACACTTGACACTTACTAGCTGTTGTTCTTGAAGTCCATACACTGATTTCATCTCCTTCTTTTCATTCAGGGAAGACTGAGTTAAATCTCCATTAAATTTTTCTTTATTCCCAAAACATGTGAGAAGGGTGTTGTCTATTTAGACTCATTAGGCTGTAGACAATTAGGCATGAAGGCAGACTCAGCTTGCTCATATGTTTCTTATTCTTGGGGGAGAAGATTATGAATATTAGCCTCTTAGGAATCAGCTTCAGGTTGTCTCCATCAACTACATGCTTACACCACACTAGCTTGGCTTTTACACTCCACCTCTATGTCCTTAGAATAGCCTTATTTTCTGCATTTTCCCCAGTGTTCAGATTCTGTTCAGTCTTCCTAGTTATTGCCATCCCACATTTCATCTTTCCCCCTTCCCACATTGGTAGTCATTACATTCCTCTTTATCCATTTTTTTGGTCCTATAACTGGCCCATTGCTTTTTTCTGATTATACATTTCCTGAATTATACTGTTTCGCTACATCTTAAAAATAGTTCATTTTTGTAAGCATTGTACAGTTATTTCCCACCTATCAGCAGGGTAGTTGTGAATGGTAGGGGCAGAATGAAGCACAGCAACAGTTTTCTTTGTTGTTCCTTTGTTTGATTTTCATGGAATTTTGTTGGAGGCCAGCCTTTGAGGATTTTTTTTTTACCTACCCATTTAAATGGTTTTTCATCAACAAACAATGAGTGGGATCTCTATTCTCTACTTTTAAAATCAATTTTGTGATGGCAAAAACCTTGTCTACTCTGGACTATCACTTGGAGAGAGCTGGTTTGCCCTCATCCAGAATGCTCTTGATGTGCATGAGGTTACTCATTAACTGTTGTTTATATGGAAAATTAGTCGGTCATTTGAAAGTCCAAATGGAATAGTTCTACATTACATAAAAGCAATGCATAAATAAAGGAATCTAGGTTTCTAATAAAGACTGGGAATTTTTACAGTGCAGGCTATGTTGATGCAATGCTATGTATCTGTATAAAGGACAGAATTGTGTGTACTTTAAGAGAGAAGAGACATTATTTCTTCAAGAGAAGATGTTCCAGACTTCCTCTTGAGGACTTATTTCAAATGGAGGGAAAGAAGGAAGGAGAGGAGGAGGAGGAGGAGGAGGAGAAGAAGAAAAAAGGAAAAGGAGGAGGAGGATGAGAAGTAGTAGTAGAAGAAGAAGAAGAAGAAGAAGAAGAAGAAGAAGAAGAAGGAGGAGGAGGAGGAGGAGGAGGAGGAGGAGACAGAGAAAGAGATAGAATGACAGAGACAGAGGCAGAAAGATAGAAACAGGCAGAAACGAAGAAAGAGACAAAGATATAGAAGAAAAGAAGACAAAGATAAACAGAGACAGAGAGCCAGAAATAGAGAGAGGGTGAGGAAGGGAGTGAGAGATATATATTAGAAGGTATAGACATGGAAGGAAAATGGCTTTTAGCTGATTTCTAGAAGTAATTTCTCTTTTGGTAGGATCAGAATTCATTTCTTGGTTGAGCTGACATCTTTTTGTTTGGAACCTGTACCTCTAAACCAGCAGAATTTAGAGCGAAGATAGATACATTTCTCTTCTGGTACTCCCTCAGAGATTAGAGAGAAAGAATATCCAGCTTGATAGTGCTCCAGGGGCTTTCCTGCCCCTCCTTATCAGCTAGCTACCATGCTGCCCTTCCCCTCCTCAGGGGTGGTTAGGATTTCAGACTGTATCTATCAATGCATAACATGAGTAGCATTTAGGAAAACCATGTCAGTATGCATGTCCTACATGGGCATGGACACACTCTATATACAGAAAGCTATAGACAGGAGGTTTCTTTCTTGTTTTTTCTTTTTTTTCACTGGGAATTGCCATCAAATAGGACACAGGGAGAAAACACACATTAATCATTATTCTACTTGTTATCCACCTTATTTTCTCCACTGCATCTTCTCTTTGCAGGATCAATCACTTTTCACTGTGGCTTAAAAGGCATGCTCTTTCAGGGGAACACAGCACTGACAAAAAGTTTAGAGTATTCTGCCAACCTTTCTTTCTTCGTATAACACACACTTTAATACTGAAACACAATTTATACAATTTACAACTAATAGGGTACCTAGCACAATGATTATAGTATCATGAATTTAGACCTGGAAGGCACCTTAATAGTTACCTAGAGCAAGGCTTCTTAAACTTTTCCCACTTGTGACTCCTTTTCATTCAAGGAATTTGTGTGCATCTCCAGGTATATAGGTATATAAAATAGCTACACATGACCTTTTAGTGTTGCCAAATTTTTCATGACCTCCACATTCAGTTACACAACTCCATATGGGGTCATGACTCACAGCCTGAAGAAACTTTAACCTCGAGCAATTCCCTCATTTTATAGATAAGAAACTCGAGTTCTGGAGAAGCTGAATGGCTTGCCCAATGTCCTCCAGCTAGCAAGTGGGAGAAGTGGTATTCCAAAGACAAGGCAAGTACGGGGTATAGATGATAGAATGTAGGACATGGCATCAGGACACCTGTAGCTGTGTGATCCTGGCAAGTCACTATCTTCTCTGTGCCTCAGTTTCCTCATTTTAAAATGAGGATAATAATAGCACCTTATAAACAGCACTATTTTCAGGATTAAGTGAGATAACATATGCAAAATACTTTGAAACCCTAACTTGAACTACAAATACTAGCTATTCTTATTCTTCTAATTAAATCTCCTGTGATATATATCCTTCTATGAGCCTAAAGTGCTTCTCAGAAATCAATCAACAGATATTCATTAAGTGCCTACTATGTACGGAAACTGTGCTAAGAGTTGGAGATACAAAAGGAGGCAAAATGTGAAAGCCTTCAAAATACTCACAATCTAATAAGGGAGACAACATGCAAATATATATATATATATATGTATACATATATACATACACATACACATATATATGTGTACATATGTATGTATATGTGTAAATCTATACACATATACAATATGTATGTATATGTGTGTATATATCATATATATATATAGTTTGAGATCTGTATATACATATATACACATACATCTCAAACTATATACATCATAAATAGAAAATATTTTACAGAGGGAAAACCCTGCAATTAAAATTCTACCTATGAGTTTATAAATACCCTAGTTAAGAAATCCACCCAGTATGCTCTATTGTCTCTCAGGTTAAAAAGGCTGCTATTAGTTGTAGTCAGGAGGCATGGTGCAAAGAACACCGAGGACCTAAGGTCAAATTCTATCTCAGAAACCTATTTGCTGTGTCACCCTGGGAAGGTTTCTTAACCTCTATCTGCCTTTTCTCATCTGTACAATGGGGATAATGCTATATTCATTTCAGGTCATAGTTCAAGAGCAGAGAGGAGCACTTTTGCTCAAGAGAAAGTTAAAACCTTCAGAATCAATATCACTTATAGTCCCAATGGATTAGGGACCATGAGGAACAGTATATATTGCAATCCCAAGGAGCTGGGGTCCTTCCTTGGTAAGGACCAGAGTGCAGAACAAGAGAGCAGTGATCACACCTCTCCCCAGGTCATAACATCTGGGAAGCATCAAAGAGCTTTCAACCCCCTGAATTAGCTCTGCGAACAGCAGTGTGAAAGAACCTGAAGCTCAAAACAGTGCCTTCCAGTCCCGCACCCCTCTGTCACATGTCAGGAAAACAGCCCCAAATTAACAAATAAATGGGGAAGTAAGCAAAGAAACAAATAAAAATCTTTGACAAAACAAACAAAAAAAGTCCTGGAATTAAAATTCTACTTAACTGTGAGTTTATAAGTACCCTAGTTAAAGCCACCAAGTATTCTATAGAATAACTTAAGTTCTTCAAACTTATCTTCAAAATCAATATGGTAGAGGAAAACTTAAGTTAAAAAAGAAAAAAAAAACTAAGCTCAAATTCTATTTCAGATACGTATTTGCTGCATCACCCTGGGCAAATTTCTTAATTTCTGCAAAGATTTCTCATCTGCGCAATGGGGATATTGGGATATTAGTAGAGGAAAATTAGGTTAAAAATGAAAGCAAATGAATAAAATTATCAAAGGACAATAAACATCATGGTAAAAAAGAGACACAACATGTTGAAAAAAACACCCAAAAGTTAAAAAAAAAAAAGAATTGACCAAATGGAAAAAAGAGGTACAAAAGCTCACTGAGGAAATAATTCCTTAAAAAATTAGAAGTATGGAACTGGAAACTAATGACTTGATTAGATAGCAAGAAAATAAAACAAAGTCAAAAGAACAAAAAAGGAAGAAAATGTGAATTATTTCATAAGAAAAACAACTGTCCTAAAAATTGATAGAGGGGAGACATAATAATTGCTCATGGCTAGGTACAGTCAATATAATAAAAATGACAATTTTATCTAAGTTAATTTACTTTATTCAGTGCTATACCAAACTATCAAAGATTTTTATAGAGCTATTAGAAATCTTTATTTTTCTTCTTTTATATTTTTTGTCTGTTTTCTTTTTCAGCATGTCTAATATGAAAATGTTTTGGCTTCACATGTATAAGTGACATTAAATTGCTTGTCTTCTCAAGTATGGGGAAGGAGAAGGAGGGACAGAAAGAATTCAGAACTCAAAATCTAAAAAAATGCTAAAACTTTTACATGTAATTGGGAAATATTTAATGAAATAAATTAAAAGTATAAAGAACTGACTGAGTAATTATTAATTTGTTGAACAATTCTAATGGCTTTAATTTCAGAATGAACTAGCTTCAGACCCCTTCATATTTTGTTGTTGGGTTACAACATGCTTTTATTCACAATCAGTTTTTGAGAGGATTCAGGGGTTATTGGATTATGGTAGACAGTTTTCACAAAACACTTCTGGACATACTGCAACATAATTCTTCACTAGTGTGTGCAACTGTAAGTATGTACATATTGTTCTGCTCAGCTCTAGCATAACTCCATTTTAAGGTTTTCTTTTAATATGCAGATAGATGCTCAAGTATTTTGTAATGTCTGCCATTTTTAAAAATGGAATGCATGGAGGAAATGCAGTCCTCAAACTCTCTATTTCCATAAATAAATAATTCAATTGAGAGAGTAAGGGCTCAGGGGTATATTTCTATTACCATCATCAACTATAAATCATTTTTAGATTTTATTTTATTGTTAAACATATTATTCAGGAATAGTTCTGGTTGGGTAATGTGAGGACTCAGATAAGACCATTTAACTTGGCAATTAGGAGGTCACTGGTGACCTCTTAGAGAGTAATTTCCATGAAGTGAAGTGTTTTGAACAGAAGGCACATTGGAGGGATTTGAAGAATGAATGAGTGGAGGCAGTGAAAATATTCTTTCAAATTTGGAGGTGAACAAAAGTGACATAATCATAAATATGCAAAAAATACACACAGAAAGAGACAAAGACAGAAACACAGAGACATAGAGAAAAATAGAGAGAGAATAGTAGCTTCAGGAACTTTTAAATTTTTTTTAGAGAAGTCCTAAGTATGCTTTTATACACATGGGAAGGAGTGAGTAGAGTTAGAGATTAAATCTCCAAGAGAAAGGGAATGATTGATGAAGTAAAATCATGAAGGAAGCTGCAAAAAGTAGAATGAAAAGCACAGATGCAGGAGTAAGGAAGGGGGCAATTTATCCTCTGAGACTGTAGAGAAGGATCAGACAATGGATGAAGATATATAGGATATTCAAGCTTTTAAATTTAAAACCATGAAAACTTTGGGGACACCCAGTATTGAAATTTCAATGTAGAGAAGAAGGAAAGTGAGGGAGGGTATGGAAGCTCAATCTTCTTGGCAAAGTAGAAGTTTAGATCATCATTGAAGGTGCCTAGAACAGGTTCAGAAGAGCTGTTGCAGGGATTTTGGTAAGGAGACATGACTGAGGATGAATGATAGGATTTCCAAAAAGCGGCAAGGAGCTGGCTTTGGTGAGGCAATGTAAACATATATATCCATCACACATAGACACTCTGTCCCTAAGAAAGCAGGCTCAGGTTCCCCACTGCTTCCTCTCTAGAATTACAGTGATGATGCAAAGAGCTCAGGGTTCTGTTAGTTTGCATCTAGTCCTAGTGTTTAATTCCCATTCTTCATATACTCAATATTATGGTAGCCAAGGACTAATCTTCTGTCTCATCTGGGAGAAGTTGTTATTTTGGCTTCTTGGTTCTTTGACTATCATGTTAGCATATTTCAATCTTGGGTTGATCAGTTTTTGTAACATAACCATGTCAGTGGATGCCATCCAATGACAAGTCTAATTAAATCCAAGAAGGCTTGGGACTAATTTGGCTACCTGGTGATTCTGTTATTTTTGATAAGGGTAATTCTTTAAGCATCTGCTAAAGATATAACATGGTTTGGATCAATAAGTGAATTCAATTCAATCCAACAAACAAATATTAAACTCCTACTTCATGCAAGGTATTGTTCTAGGCACCTAGAATATGAAGATAAAAATTAAATAGTCCATGCCCTGAAGAAGCTTACATCAATGAGGGGGAAGGGGCAGACTGCATACACACATATATACATGCAAAGAAATGAAAAACAGTATGTGACAATAGAGAGAAGGGCCTAATAATCAGAAAGTCCTGGGTTTAAGTCCAAACTTTGACATACACTGGCTTTTTCACCCTGGATACTTAAATGCCTTACTTAGGCTTTCAGTGTTCTAAGTCATGCTCTAAGAGTGAATTTCATCGAAGAATGCAGTCTGAATTGGTATAGAAAGTTCCTCACTAGGACTTCCCTTTATTGGTGAAATCAGAGCTCTGGTTAAAAAAAAAAGCATTGAAATTTAATGAGAGAGAGAATCTTAATAATTAGATCATTCAGAGAAGGCCCCATGAGGGAAGGGAGCCCCTCAGCTGCAATTTGAAGAAAACTAGAGATTGTGGAAGGAATGCATTCCACATATGGGGAAACACTTATGCAAAGGTCAACAGGTGGCAGAAGGAATGTGAGGCACAAAATACAGGAACATCAGGGCACTTTGACAAGAATGGCAATTGTGTGAAGGAGAATAATATGAAATAAACTGGAAAGTTTGGTGGAAACCATAGGGTAGGTGCCTTTAAATGTCAGGCTGAGGCATGGGAACTCACTTGTCTTTTGTGGAGAGCACCTACACTGATCACTGAAGTCAATTTGACTTTCAAACATGGTTATCATCTCAGTTGTTCTCATACTATATGTAACTATGACTTGACAGGGACTAAAAAAGAATACAGTATGTGTTTGCTATTAACACGATTCAATTCAGAATGTCAGAAAAGGGGAGAACTTGTTTGGGTAGCTCTTCTTGACCTGGCATTTTAGATCAGATTGAGAGATGATGCAATTCGGAGTCCAGAATACAATCAGAATCTGAGAGGGCTCAAAGAAAGAGGCTGGAAATAGCTGTTTTTTATGTAACACTTTAAGGTTTGCACAATGCTTTATATATGTTAAATGATTTGACCCTTACAGCAACCTTCTAGGTAGGTGCTGTTATTATTCCCAGGTATCCCAAAATTACTGCATTATTTGCCCTTTTCAGTTATTTGCCTCAGTGTTCCTCATCTGTAAGGCAGGGAATAAAAGTTTGTTGTTATGTAGTTCATTGGAAACCATCTGTAGACCCCATCTTCCATTTTCCTCCCAGAAATAGATAGACACACAAACTTTCCATGATGGGAATTTGTAGTCATTTCCCTTAGCTCTGTTCTGGTCAGCTGGTCAAATTTGAAGCCAAACATTACAAAGTGAAATTTAAAATACTGTCATTGATGAACCGCTTTTTAAGCCAATGAATTGTGAGAATTCAACTCAAAGAGGATTAGGAAACTGATTGATTGGATTCCTCTGTGGCTCAGTGCTTCTCTAATTAACAAGAACTGCTAAAGGCACCCAAGAAAAATTAGTGCAACACAGGAGAGAAAGGGCAGGTGGAAGGAGGATACTGAGCTCTGAAACTTGTGGGAAAATGGCAGAAAGGAGGGAAGTAGGACAACTATAGAAGAGGGAATATGAAGGAGAAGTTGGTGTCCTTAGGGCAAAAATCAATAAAGAAAAAATGAGAAATGAGAAAATTTACAATTGATCTTAAGGGAAAGGCATTCTGGGAAGAATGACCAGGAAAAAAGGCATTGATATGTCTTGTACAAGAGTCAGGCAGATCTGTCTAGCAGAATAAGAACTAGTGTGAGGATGAATGAGGCTTTGCCCTACTGTGGAAATTTTCCAAAGAATGGCTAAAGGTTGCCGAAGGATTTAAAGAGCCCAGTAATGAGGAAAGTCTATGACAAGATGGTGAGAATTTGGCAGTATCAAGATTTCCCTGGGGAATTAGGTAAATTATGGCCCAGGCTCTATCTTTTTGGGGGAAAACAGAAAAGGAAGGGGGGAGGGACTAAGCTTTTATTTGGTCCAGTGGTTGGAAGGAAAGCCTGGTGTCAGTTTTCTCAGAACTGATAGCCAGGGTCTTTAAATCTAATCCAATAAAGATATATTAGGTGCCCATTACATGCCAGGTAACATGCTAAGCACTGAAGATAAGATTACTAAAAATAAAGACAGACACTGTCCTCAAGGAACTTACAATCTAAGGAGACCAGACAACACAAAAAAGGAGAAATGAAATATTCATGGGATACTTGACTAAGGGCATCTTGTTCCACAGACTTGGAACACCAGGCAGGGAAACAGAAGCAAAGTGGATCTAAAAGTATATTTTCTGTGCTCTATAAACTCAAGGTTTGAGTTAACAGAATGGTAATAAGATTAGAAGTGATGATCTTACCCTGGGAGGGAATAATGGACCACCTCAGAGCATGTTCTACTCAAGGAGAGAGAATCCATCTTGGAGATCAATGGAAGTCTGGGAAATACCCCCTCCCCATCTCTTATCTTCACTCCAAATAAAGTGATCTCAAGATTTGGCAAGATCCAAGTAAGGAGACAAAGCTTCATCCATCTTGTCAAGCCTTTCCTCATAAGATCTGTTGAAGTCAATCAGACAACAAGCCTTTATTAAGCACTTACTACGTGCTTTGGATTCAAAGAAAGACAAAAGTGTGGACCTTCTGAGCTGAGATAGAAGCTCTGTGTTTTCTCCCATTCTCTGTGAAGGGGACTGGATTTCTCCAGGAAGCAGAAAGTGGTTCTGTAGGCCTGGGAATTCTCAATTACCTCTCCACAAATTCTAGCCTGGGAAAAGGGCAATACTGGTGGAACTGGTCTTGTTACCTGCTGGAGTGTTATATCATTCTGCGATTGCCTCTGCTTTGGGTTTTTTTTTTCTCTCTCTCACAGTTTCATAATTTCCTGCCTCTCAAACATTCCTGCTAATGGGAATCTTTGGGGGTTGGGGTGGCTTATCCAATGAATCCATTATCTCAGTTTTTTTGAGAGAGAATATGATTGGGCAGGAAAAAGTTGAGAAATTCAACATCTTGGGTTCAGGTAGTCAGTCACTTGATTTGCTCCTATAGCACTTCAGTTATCTGTACCGTAGTGTTCAGTGACGAGTCAAGGTTCTTAGTCAACAATTACAGACACATCATGTTAATAACCAAAGGGAATAAAAGAAAAGGGTAATGGCAGGGGGGAGAAAGTCAGAGGAAGATAGTTTTTCTATGAGCCTCCATTTGCATTTAAGTATTAAGCTTTAGCAAGAGCTAAGGCTTCATGAGAAAGGGATCATTATTCTTTGGCCTGAGAAGGGAAGTAGCAGGCTTTTACTTATGGAGGGAAGGTAGAAGGGGCGATTCCCTGATCATGTTCAAAGACCAAAGACTCGATCATCTCTTTTTTTTAAGATGCTACTTGCAGAGAATCTTTTTAACTTTTGAAACTATTCAACAAATTCTTAGAAAGCCCAGCAAGTTATGACATTAGCAAAATATAAATTTCTCCCTATGAGACTTCAGTGCAAGCAATCAATTTTTTTTAAATGAGGGAGAAGCTTTCCCTTAATGATGTTTGGTAGCCTAAAGTGAAGTGAGGCTGTTTACAGTTTAGTGGATCACAAGTCCCTAAGCAATGCTAATACTTAGAAGAAATTTCATATTTTCAAAAACACAATTTTGGGTCCATGTTTACAACTCCCTTAATCATTCCACTGATGAGATGACTCTGCAGTCCTAATTCACACAAGTGTAACAAATTACTTATGAAGATTTGCTTCCAGAGGGTTGAATACAGTCCTGAGTATAGTTTATATGACAGCTGCTTAAAGAAAACTATTTTCACTTCACCATTCCCGGGTGTCTCCTCAGAAGGTCCTGCACTGGAGTTTTCTTGATATTAAGAGAAAGGGAGGAAGCCCTAACTGGGATATTAGGGGGACCCCGTGGGCTAGGCCTCCTTCAAGGGGTATCAGAATCTTAGTGTGAGTCAGGGCTCTTCTGTGTCTATTATTATCAAGACACAAGTGAAACTGTCCCTACCTACAATGAGCTTATTTTCTGTTAGGGGAAACAACATATATCTATGTAGGAATATTAAAAATGATACAAGATAGTTGCATAAGGAAGACACAAGCATCTGGGACAAAGGAAAGGCTTCATGGAGAAGGGAGTGCTGGAGTTGAGGCTTGATGAGGAGGGTTAACTTGGAATGGGGGTGGAGGGAGTTGGGCATTTGTTAACAGCCACTTGGGAAAAGCTGAGTTGGAAACACTGGGGTGGAGCTCCTAATAAGATCTGAGAGAGGGGCTCTTAAGTTCAGCTGAGTTCTAGAGGCCGCTTCCCTCCCAGACCAGGGAAGAGGTTTGTGTTGTGTGATATTTAAAATGTATATTGTGTGATTGCCTTAAATTAGAAGCTTTAGTACCAGTGTTTGGGCATTAAACATTTATTAAAGCATACAGGTATTAACGTGGAGTTCAGAAAGTTAAGAAAAGGCCTATCTCACATAGAGTTACAGCCTTGTTGGGTTCTTCCTCAAGTCCTCCTCCACGAGCCTGCTTTAATCAGGAACTGTCCAGCAAGCTGACTGTAGAAGCTTTTTATAGGTCTGGAACAGAGGCAGTCCTTACACACTGCTTCAAGCTGATTGGTTGGCACTATTCAAATCCATTGGTTTTGAAGGTATTCTCAAGTTGAATTCACAGTCTAGCTTCTGAAAACAATACCTTCTTAAGGGACAGCCAGGTGTGATTACAATCCAATTAACTTGAAGTAGGCTAATAAGCAGTCAATCACTCTCACTTGATTCAATCAGTCTAGATTAATCTCCAGGTGGGTCTTTGAGTATATGCAAAATCCCATTATTTCATCACAGTTGAGTTTCAGCTTTTGTAACCAGCGCACAGCCCAGGGAATAAATCCTCTAGAGGACAGAGGCCAGCTCAGCACACCATGGCAGGAGCTGAAAAGAAAAGATTGGGGAAAGACCAAGGTGAGAAAAACAGAAAGCAGGCCAAGTTAGCTGGGAAATTAGGTGAAATTTCACATAATTTCTTACTTTCCACTGAGGAACATTTTGCATCATCTCTTTATAGTGATTCAGTTTAGATTTATTAAGAGGAAACAATAAAGTTATATGACTATGAGTCATAGAATGATACAGTCTCCAATGAATTCAAGATGAGTGTCACCCAGAGAGAAGTGGAAAAGAATAGAGTGTGTGTATGTGTATATGTATGTATGTATGTGTGTGCTTGCATGCGCATGCGCCTCCATGTGCACCTGAACAGGCTCTAGCACAAAGCAAACATGGAGTTATGCAGGAGAACTGGAATGGAAGATCTAAGTAGAGAGTTGTGTGAATGAAAAAGTTGGGCCAAACAATTCTACCAATATCCTTATGACTTCAAAGGAAAGGCCCACAGCATGCTAGTTCTTATTGTGAACTAATGAGAGTCCATAGAAAGGAATCACAAAGGACAGTCTAACATTAATGATAGGTTAAGGCTATTTTTGTTCAGTTATTTTTCTGTCATCTGACTATTTGTGATCTCATTTGGGGTTTTCTTGGCAGAGATTTTGGAGTGGTTTGTCATTTCCTTTTACAGATGAAGAAACTGAGCCAAACAGGGTTAAGTGACTTGACCAGGGTCACACAGTTAGTAAGTGTCTGAGGCCTGGTTTGAACTCTGGAAGAGGTGTCTTCCTGACATCATGACCTAGCTGCCTGCCATGGGTTATAGCTACCATGCCTTCACTTTCTTTCATTTTTTTCTTTTAATCAAGTTTTCTTTTACAAAGTGACAAATATGGTTATGTTTTAAATAATCATACATGTATAACCCATATCTGATTGTTTGCCACCTAAGGGAGGGGTGAAGGAAGGGAGGAAGAGAGGGATAAAAATTAGAACCCAAAACAATAAATAAAATGAACAAAAGCTTAAAACAAAGTCTTATTACATTCTAGCAACTTCCTAGAGGCAGGAGAGCAAGGAAGTCTTGCTCCCTTTCTCATGTCCTTCTTTTCTCCTCCCCACTCCATTGTGCAAATCGGTCCCTATCCCATCAATGATCAGGAATTCCCCATTTCAATTCATAGATTTATAACACTTCATATCTTAAGGTAAGATACCACATGACATTTGTGAAAAAATAAAGAGGCCTTGAAATCAGGACATGGATTTGAGCTCTGTCTTTGCCCTTCCCTCAGAGTTGGGGGGAAATTTAGATATCATCTCTTCCAACTCCTACTTAAAGAATGAACCTTTTGTTAAAATCTCTCTACAACATCATTCAGGGCCTATGGTTATCCAGCTTTTCCTTAGAGATTCAGGCATGGTCCATTATAATTGTGAGAAAATACCTCTTTATACAAAAATGAAATTTGTCACTGTTCAACTTTCACCCCTCAGCTCTAGCTCTTCCCTTTGTGTTAAGTGACTTAAGTATATTATCTTTTCTTTTTGAAAAGTCTCCAAATATGGAAAATGATAATCATGTTCTCCCCATTAATCTTCTCTTCAGTAGACTAATGACCCCCACAGTCCCTGTATTTGATTCAAATATCCCAGGGTTTCAAGAATGCACAGTGACTTGGCTTATTTACTCTGCAATTAAATCTTTTAACTTGGACTAAAAGGGTCCATGAACTTGGATGGAAAAAAAATCATCCTTATTTCCTTTTTTATCATAAAAGTATTTTATTATTTTCTAGTTACATTTACAGATAATTTTCACCATTTTTATAAGATTTCTAGTTCCAAATTTTCTCCCTCCCTCTCTTCCTCCCCCTCCCCCAAACAGAAAACAATCTGATATAGGTTTTATGTGTACAATCACATTAAACATATTTCTGCATTAGTCATGTCGTGAAAGAAGAATCAGAACAAAAGGGAAAAACCTCAAGAAAGAAAAAAAACAAAAAAGTAGAAATAGTATGGTTCAATCTGCATACAGATTCTACCATTCTTTTTTTCTGGATGTGGAGAGCATTTTCCATCATAATTCCTTCAGAATTATCTTGGATCAATATATTGCTGAGAAGAATAAAGTCTATCACAGCTGATCATCACACAATACTGTTGATACTGTGTACAATGTTCTCCTGGACCTGCTCATGTCAATCAGCATCAGTCCACTTAAGTCTTTCCAGGTTTTTAGGAAATCTGCCTGCTTATTGTTTCTTTCAGCATAGTAGCATTCCATTACATTCAAATACCATGACTTGTTCAGCCATTCCCCAATTGATGGTCATCCCCTTAATTTCAAATTCTTTGCCACGACAAAAACAGCTGCTATAAACATGTTTGTACACATGGGTCCTTTCACCTTTTTTATGACTTTTTTGGAATAAAGACCTAATAGTGTTATTGCTGGGTCAAAGGGTATGCACAGTTTTATAACCCTTTGGGTATAGTTCCAAATGGCTCTCTAGAACAGTTGGATCAGTTCATAATACCACCAACAATGCATTAGGGTTCCAATTTTTCCACAGTTTTTCCAACATTTATTATTTTCCTTTTTTGTCATATTAATCAATCTGATAGGTGTGAGGTAGTACATTGGAGTTGTTTTAATTTGCATTTCTCTAATCAGTAGTAATTTAGAGCATTTTTTTCCATATGGCAATAGATAGCTTTGATTTTTTCATCTGAAACCTGCTTATTCATATCCTTTGAACATTTCTCAATTGGGGAAATGACTTGCATTCGTAAATTTTAATCATCCTTATTTTCATTGAACTCCAACTGAAATCTAGCATTTCCATTAATTACTTGAAAAAAACCCATAATTCTGGGGGGGGCAGAGCCAAGATGGCAGAGGAAAGACCACAACTCACCATGTTCCTGACAACTCCATCCACAAAAAAAAAAAATCCATAAGACAACTCCTAGAGCATCATAACCAACAAAAGAATGGAGGCTATTTTCCAGCCAAAGACAGCCTAAATAGGTGGCAGGGATCATCTGATGTACAAAGTGAGAGAGGGTCTCAGTAAGGCACAGATTGAGCCCCAGGTAGGCCATGCCTTTGGAGTCTTATAAACTTCAGCATCAGCAGCTTCTTCAGAAACTCAGCTCATGAACTGGTGAGAGCACCCATTGGTTTCCCAGGGGGAAATACTGGGGGTCTCTGTGGAAGCATAGGCAGAGCACATTGCCCAGGATGCGGACTTCAGTGACCGAGTCCCAGTGGGGGAGGGGCACAGGCACACCCAGCTTCTGACTATAGAGAATAAGTTTTCCATTAGATTTATGCTTCTGGATTAAAGAGAAATCAGGCTGTGGTTATTTACAGGCCAGGCAGTCTGAAAATTAGCCTAATCATACTACTTGGGTCCCCCTGTAGCTTGGGACAGTGAATCCTGTATGCAATGCTCCACAATAAGAAGGAATTAAAAGCCAAGAAATAGGTGGACAAACTGAGCAGGAAGAGAAAACAGCAGACAATAGAAAGTTTCTTTGGTGGAAAAGTAGATCATAATACACCCTTAGAAGAAGATAATAACAAAGTCAAAGTTCCTACATTTAAAGCTTTCAAGAAAATTATGAATTGGTCTCAGGCCACAGAAGTGCTCAAAAAGGACTTTGAAGATAAAGTAAAAGAAGTAAAGGGAAAAGTAAGAGAAGTCAAGGAAAAAAGGGAAAGAGAAATGAGAGTGATGTAGGAGGGTCATGAAAAAAAAGTCAACAGCTTGAAAATCAAATTGACCAAATGAAAAAGGAGGTACATAAGCTCTCTGAAGCAAATTATTGCTTAAGAATTAGGACAGATCAAATAGAAGCTAATGACTTTATGAAAAATCAAGACAAAATAAAGCAAACCCAAATTAATAAAAAATAGAGGACAATATGAAATATCTCCTTGGAAAAACAGCTGACCTGGAAAATAGACCCAAGAGAGATAATTTGAAAATCATTATACCAACCTTAAAACCATGAACAAAATAAGAGCTTAGACATCATCTTCCAAGAAATTGTCAGGGAAAATTGCCCTAATATTCTAAAACCAGAAAGCAAAATAAAAATTGAATGAATCCACAAATCACCTCCTGAAAGAGATTCCAAAGGGAAAACTTCCAGGAATATTATAGCCAAATTCCAGAGATCCCTGGTCAAGGAGAAAATATTACAAGGAGCTAGAAAAAAAGGAATTCAAATACTGTTTAGCTACATCCAGGATAACAGATCTAGAAGCTTCTACATTAAAGGACAGGAGGGCATAGCAGATGATATTTCCATGGATAAAAAACTGAGACTACAACCAAGAATCACCTACTTGGCAAACCTGAGTATAATCTATCAGGGAAAAAATGGTACTTAAATTAAAAAGAGGACTTTTAGGCATTTGTGATGAAAAGACCTGAACTTAATAGAAAATTTGACTTTCAAATACAAGACCCTAGAGAAGGATAAAAAGGTAAACAAGAAAAAGAAATCATGAGTGATATTAAAAGGTTAAACTCTTTACATTCCTACATGGGAAGATTATACTTCTAACTTATAAGTACTTTCTCAGTATTAGGACATCTGAAAGGAATTTACTTAGACAGAGGGCACAACTTTGAATTGAATATGAAGGGATGATATATATAAAGCTTTTGTTTTTTGTTTATCTTTGGTTTTTTGTAGGGCAGGCAGGGGTGGGGGATAGCTTATGTCTGGGGCAGGATTTGGGCTTGGGGCCTCTTGGGACCAGTGCTGGTGCTTTGTCCACTGTGTCACCTAGCTAACCCAAGATGACATAGTTAAAATAAAGTTAAGGGGTAAGAGGAATGCACTGGAAGAAAGGGAAAGGGAGTGGTGGAATGTGGTAAAGTAGCTCACATAAAAGAAACAAGAAAAAGTTTATGGAGTGGAAGTGAAGATGGGGAAGAAGCAAGGGAGTGAATGGCCTTCCATTAAAATTCACTCAAAGATGGAATAGCATACACACTCAAGTGTGTATACTAATATGTTTTCCCCTGAGGGAAAGTGGGAGGGGAAAGTGATAAGGGGGGAGAGGTGAAGGAAGGGAGGACAGATTGGGGGAGGGGGCAGTAAAAAGCAAACCACTTTTGAGGAGGGATAGGGTGAAAGAAGATAGAAAATAGAGTAAATATCAAGGGGAGGGAATAGAATGGAGGGTGAGACACTTAGCAATTGTAATTGTGAAAGAAATGATGAGTAGGATGCTATCAGAAGGATATATGAAAAATGCAAACCATCAATAGAGAAAGAACTGATGGTATCTGAATACAGATTGAAGTATAATTTCATTTGTTAGTTCCTCTTTCTAAAGGTATCTTTTCTATTTTTTCCACAACCTGACCAATGTGAAGATGTTTTGTCTGAGTGCACATGAATGACTTATATTGAATTGCTTGATTTCCTAGGGAAGGTTGAGGAGGGAGGAAGAATATTTGGAACACAAAGTCTTTAAAAATCAATGTGGGGGTGGCTAGGTGGCGCAGTGGGGGCGGCTAGGTGGCTCAGTGGATAAAGCACTGGCCTTGGATTCAGGAGTTCCTGAGTTCAAATCTGGCCTCAGACACTTGACACTTACTAGCTCTGTTACCCGGGGCAAGTCGCTTAACCCCATTGCCCCATTAAAAAAAAAAAATCAATGTGAAAAAAATTGGGTTTTTTTTTACATGTAACTTGGGGAAAATCCTAAATAAATAAATAAAATAATAAAGAACATTATTCTGAAAAAAGTAAATAGTCTTCATAAGGCTGGCAGAGTGCATGGTATAATGGTCAAAGTGCTTTTCAAGGCACTTTGCAAACTTTTGAGAGCTAGATAAATACTAGCTATTAAAAAAGTTTAGTTCAGGAAAAAAAAATAGGTGGAACAATGGATGGAGTACTGGCCCTGAACTAAGGAAGATGTGAGTTCAAGTCCAGCCTCAAACACTTACTATCTGGGTTATCCTGGGCAGGTCACAACCCTGATTGCCTCAAAAAAAAGTAAGGAAAACTTACTCCAAAAGTTCCATGGCTCATCATGTTCTGTTCTGGGCACTCTGCTCTTTCTCTAAACTCTGTCTCTCTTCCCATGGATTTAACTATCACTTCTATGTTGATGACCCCACAATCTATATAGACCCCCACTCTCTCCACTAAGCTTCAGTTTAACACCTTTAATTGCCTCTAACACATTTTGAAATGAATGTCTGTGAGATATATCAAACTCAACATGTCCAAATCTGAAAGCATTATCTATCTCCCCAAACCCTCTCCTCTTCTTCCAGTGTTATTTTTTAAAAATGCACCATCATTTTCCCTGTCTTGTAGTCATCATCCATGTTGGCCTGTCCTTTGTGACACCTCTCTGTAGCCTAACAGGAATTAGGATATAGCTTCCTGTGGGAAGTTTTTTCTTGACTTTACAAAGACACTGGTGGAGTACGTAACTAATAATTTTTTCTGGATTCTTGGCTCTTCCTCACCTCACCTAGTTAATAAGTTGCCAAGTATAGGCATTTTTCTCCAATACATGCTTTAACGTGTATGACTAACAGTGTGGTGAAATACTTTGTAATTCTAAAATACTATGAAAATCTAAGCTATTATTAGCAATCCAGTCTACAACACAATTCATTTCTGGTAAAAACAACAACAACAACAACAACAAACCAATATTGACTTTGGAGGATTTTATAGGATTCTATTTTATTCAGAGTACTTTGATATGTGTGTTTTTATAATTTTTTTCTTGGTTTCTTTTATAAGTGAGGGTTCCAAGAAAAGTAATACTAATTTTCAGTTAATACAAAGTAAAAAAAGAAATTCTGTTTTCTTGTTATATCATATCATCCCACCATATGTAAATATAAATAAATATAAATATATTATATATGTAAATATATTTATATATATATACACACATATGTGTGTGACTATCTGTCATCTATCTATCCATTCATCTATCCATCTATCCATCCATTTATCTATCTATCTATTTACCTATCAATCTATGTATTATCTATCTATATTAGAGAAAGGCAGCCCTGGTGTAATGAATAGAAAACTTACCTGGAAGCCTGGATGAACTGCATCCAAGTCTCTGGCCCATATTAACTGTGTGATCCTGAGACAAGCCACTTAACTTTGCCATATCTCAGGCAACTTTCCAAGAGCATAAATGTCAGTTACTGTGCCATTATCTATTGGTAGAAGTGATTTCCTCACCTGGAAAATTTATTATACCAATGAAATTAGAGATCTAACCCTTATCCCATTTTACTAAAAAGTCCTCAGAAAAAAATGTGTTGCCCTCTGTAGTGTGAAACAAAAAGTGAAAACTAGAACATGCCCTCAGGAAACCATCCATAACATACAAGCTAGGGTTAGAATTTTATATGAATTTCTGCTTAAAATTGGATAGCAGATACATACCCTTTGACCCAGCAATAACACTACTAGGTCTATATCCCAAAGACATCATAAAGGGACAAGTACCCACATGTACAAAAAATATTTATAGCAGCTCTCTTTGTGGTGGCAAAATATTGGAAATCGAGGGTATTCCCATCAATTGGGGAATGATTGAACAAGTTGTGGCATATGATTGTAATGGAATACTACTGTGCTATAAGAAAAGATGAGCATTCAGATTTCAGAAAAACATGGAAAGACTTAAGTGGACAGATGATTAGTGAAGTGAGCAGAACCAGGAGAACATTGTACACAGTAACGGTAACATTATGAGATGATCAACTATGATAGACTTAGCTCTTCTCAGCCAAGACAATTCCACAGAACTCATGATGAAAAATGCTCTCCACATCCAGAAAGAGAACTGTGGAATCTGAATGCAGATTGAACCATATTGTTTTGCCTTTTTTTTCTTTTTTGAGATTTCCCCTTTTGTTCTAATTCTTCTTTCACAAGATGACTAATGCAGAAATATGTTTAATGTGGTTATACATATATAACCTATATCAGATTGCATTCTGTTTTAGGTGTAAAGGAAGGAAGGGAGGGAGGGAGAAAAATTTGGAACTCAAAATCTTATGAAAACAAATGCTGAAAACTATCTTTACATGTAACTGGGAAATAATAAAATACTTTTAAGATTGAAAAAGAAAAGGGTAGCTAGGTAGCACAGAGGATAAAGCATGAGCCCTGGATTCAGAAAGACTTGAGTTCAAATCCAGCCTCAGACACTTGACACTTCCTAACTGTATGACCCAGCGCAAGTCACTTGTCTCTCATTGCCCTGAAAAAAAAAAGACTGAAAAAAATGGACAGTAGATAGGAATATGAGATGTGGACATTAACCCAATGCAATTCATTAAACAAGAAAGAACTCAACATTTCTAAAAGTTTTCTTAGGGCAAAAAGAGGTAAATAAGGAAAATCTTCTGGTGGCTCTGTGTGATTGGTTTTCTAGATTCAGAGACACTCCCTTCCCATTTAAAATACAGCCTACAGTTCTCTGCTTTCCCTATGTTCCAGTATCTTAGAACACTTAATGGCAATTAATAAACACTAAGCCAAGCAAAATAAATGAACAAGAAAAACTAATGGATTCCACTTTCCTCTAGAAAGGAGAGCACTGGGAAAAATCCACTATCAAGTGGATGTTGGCTTCAAAGGTGTTTGAGAATTTTAAACCAATGTAAGAACAAGATCCAAGCAACATATAGGAGAGGATGGGGGTAGAGGGCGTTGGTGGTTTAACATTGAAAAGTGTAGGTGTACCTCTGCAGAGGGCAGTTGGCTGGCTGGTGCTCATTCCTTTCTAATGTCAGTGGGAAATTGAGAAGTAGCCCCAGAAGGGGTACTACACAAATATAGGTCAATTACCCAAAAGAACAGTTACAAAACCTTGAACTTAAAGACTTGATTTTAAATTGTGTCTTAGATAATTACCAACTTTATGACCAAGGCAAATCATTTAACCTCATTGGATCTTACTTTCCTCATTTGTAAACAGGTTGATGATAAAAATTATTTTTCTGGTTTTATGAGGATTGAGTTAGGTAACATGTAACAACAGCTATTTGCAAATCTTACAACATAATGTACATTTTACTATTATTATTGTTGTCATCAGTGTCGTTGTTGTTGTTACTTTTTAAATGTTGTAACCAAATGGTAGCAACAGTTCCACACAGAGAGAAAGTCCAAGAAGTATGCAGCTGCTTTCCATTTCTCAATATTTAGCAGATACAACCAGGGATGGCAGAGTTCCTCTGGCCAATTATTAAATGCTCTTGGCCTCAGGGATAGCTTGAGAAAGCTCATGGGTTGAAATTGCTTCTCTCTAGAAAAAGGGGATTTCCTGCTGAATTTCAGAGTGAGCAAAGAAAAGCAAGAATGAGGGTTTAATAGATGTTAAAAATTTATCATGTTATTTTGGTTTTTGAAAAAAAAATTACACTCAAGGCTTTCCAAATGAGAAGTGCAAAGAAATAATTACCAGCAAACACAAGGGAAGAAATTATCACTAGTGGACTTGGAACCTTTTAAAAGGTTGTCAAGGCCCATTCTGGCACACTGATTTTGCCTTTTTTTAATTGTCACCATCAGCAAAAACAATTTCTAGCTAATTATTTTGTTGCATTTTTTCTTGGCTTTGTCTTTAAGATCATATTAGGACAGTAATACTATACTAGTGGGGGATCTGAATCTCCCCCTCTCAGAATTAGATAAATCTAGCCAAAAAATAAATAAGAAAGAAGTGAAAGAGGTGAATAGATTACTAGAAAAGTAAGACATGATAGATGTCTGGAGAAAATTGAATGGGGATATAAAGGAATATACCTTTTTCTCAGCAGTACATGGCACATTTTCAAAAATTGACCATGTATTAGGGCACACAAACATCATAGTTAAATGTAGAAAGGCAGAAATAGTAAATGCATCCTTTTCAGATCATGATGCAATAAAAATTACATGTAAGAAAGAACCAGGGAAAAGTAGAATGAAAATCAATTGGAAACTAAATAATTTCATTCTAAAGAATGAATGGGCCAAACAAGAAATCATAGAAACAATCAATAACTATATCCAAGAAAATGACAATAATGAGACAACATACCAAAATCTATGGGATGCAGCCAAAGCAGTGCTTAGAGGAAAATTTATAGCTCTAAATGCTTACATGAATAAAAAAGAGAAAGAGGAGATTAATGAATTGGGCATGCAACTTAAAAAGCTAGAAAAAGAACAAATTAGAAATCCCCAATTAGATACTAAATTAGAGATCCTGAAAATTAAAGGAGAAATTAATAAGATTGAAAGCAAAAAACTATAGAATTAATCAATAAAACTAAGAGCTGGTTTTATGAAAAAAGCAATAAAATAGATAAAATATTGGTTAATTTGATTAAAAAAAAAGAAAGAAGAAAACCAAATTACCAGTATCAAAAAACAAAAAAGGGGATGTTACCACCAATGAAGTGGAAATTAATCAATAATTAGGAATTATTTTCCCAACTGTATGCCAATAAATTTGACAATCTAAATGAAATGGATGAATATTTACAAAAATACAAACTGCCCAGGTTAACTGAAGAAGAAATAAAATCCTTAAATAAACCCATATTAGAAAAAGAAGTTGAACAAGCCATTAATGAATTCCCTAAGAAAAAATCCCCAGGGCCAGATGGGTTTATGGGTGAATTTTACCAAACATTTAAAGAACAATTAATTCCAATATTATACAAGTTATTTGGAAAAATAGGTGAAGAAGGAGTTCTACCAAATTCATTTTATGACACAAATATGGTGGTGATACCAAAACCAGGCAAAGCAAAAACAGAGAAAGAAAATTATCTACCAATTTCCCTAATGAATATTGATGCTAAAATCTTAAATAAGATATTAGCAAGGAGATTACAACAAGTGATCACCAGGATAATACACTATGATGAGGTGGGATTTATACCAGGAATTCAGGGCTGGTTCAACATTAGGAAAACTATTAACATAATCAACCACATCAATAAGAAAACCAACAAAAATCATATGATTATCTCAATAGATGCAGAGAAAGCTTTTGACAAAATACAACACCCATTCCTAATAAAAACACTGGAGAGTTTAGGAATAGGGGGAGCTTTCCTTAAAATAATAAACATTATCTACCTAAAGCCATCAGCAAGTATAATATGCAATGGAGATAAATTAGAGGCCTTCCCAATAAGATCAGGGGTGAAACAGGGATGTCCATTATCACCCCTATTATTTAATATTGTCCTAGAATGTTAGCTTTAGCAATCAGAGAAGAGAAAGGAATTCAAGGAATTAGAATAGGCAAGGAAGAAACAAAACTATCACTCTTTGCAGATG
This sequence comes from Dromiciops gliroides, assembly GCF_019393635.1. Taxonomy (NCBI): domain Eukaryota; kingdom Metazoa; phylum Chordata; class Mammalia; order Microbiotheria; family Microbiotheriidae; genus Dromiciops; species Dromiciops gliroides. The sequence continues at coordinate 14,583,013 of NC_057863.1, read as the reverse complement.
ATATGATGGTATACTTACGGAATCCTCAAGAATCAACTCAAAAATTACTTGAAACAATTAACAACTTTAGCAAAGTAGCAGGATATAAAATAAATCCACATAAATCATCATCATTTCTATACATGACCAACAAAGTCCAGCAGCAAGAAATAGAAAGAGAAATTCCATTTAAAGTAACAGTAGATAATATAAAATACTTGGGAGTCTACTTGCCAAGACAAATCCAGGAACTCTTTGAACACAACTACCAAACACTCTTCACACAAATCAAATCAGATCTAAATAATTGGAAAGATATCATTTGCTCATGGATAGGCAGAGCTAATATAGTAAAAATGACAATACTGCCTAAATTAATTTACTTATTCAGTGCCATACCAATCAGACTACCGAAAAATTATTTTATAGAGCTAGAAAGCATAATAACAAAATTCATCTGGAAAAACAAAAAAATCAAGAATATCCAGGGAAATAATGAAAAAAAATCACAGGAAGGTGGGTTAGCGGTACCAAACCTGGAGCTTTACTATAAAGAGGCAGTCATCAAAACTATCTGGTACTGGCTAATAAATAGAGTGGTAGATCAATGGAATAGGCTAGGCTCAGGAAATGCAGTAGTAAATGACACTAGTAATGTAGTGTTTGATAAACCCAAAGACTCCAGCTTCTGGGATAGGAACTCAGTATTTGACAAAAACTGCTGGGAAAACTGGAAGATAGTATGGCAGAAATTAGGCATAGACTAGCATCTGACACCTTATACTAAAATAAGGTCAAAATGGATACATGATTTAGACATAAGAGGTGATACCATAGGTAAATTAGGAGAGAAAGGAATAGTGTACCTATCAGATCTTTGGAAAGGAAAACAGTTTTTGACCAAACAAGAGATAGAGTATATTATAAAATGCAAAGTGGATGATTTATTTTTATTTTTTTTTTAGTGAGGCAATTGGGGTTAAGTGACTTGCCCAGGGTCATACAGCTAGTAAGTGTTAAGTGTCTGAGGCCGGAATTGAACTCAGGTCCTCCTGACTCCAGGGCCAGTGCTCTATCCACTATACCACCTAGCTGCCCCAATAATCTTTCTTAATGTTAAGCAACTCATAAAAAATAATTCACTGATGATTGTTAAAGATATTGGTCACTGTCCTAAAGAATGTCTTCTCCATGGTCCAAATGGAAAACAATATCCTATAAATGATGAAGTCCTCAGCTGCTCTCTTTATTAGTGTATTTTGCTGACTATATCAAGTTCCAGAACATTATACAACTTCCTCAATTAGTTCTAAGAACAATCAAGAGAGATGGGTCTAACCATCCTTATAAAAAAGTCAAACAAATGAAAAATATACAGTTAAACTAGTTATAATAGGCAGTTGGATGGCCATTCCATTGAGCTATTACAATAATTCTTGTACTGGTATAATGTTAGAAGGATAATTAATAGATTACAGACTTAAAAAAATAAAGGACTTGGTTTTCTTATCTTGATTAAGTTGGAATTACAGGGGCTACTCATGAACCTGATTTCATTGCTTAGTGTCATGTGTGAAAAAATAATGAGTTTTGGAATGCCCAGAGGAACGCCCTGTTCGAGGGGATTATATTAAAATGGATTGGATTGACTTTGTTGATTGACTCACTTGAAGTTGACTTGATTAAACCACACCTACCTGAGAGCCTGGCCCTTAGGGAGTAGGTTCTCTTACCTTGGCACATTCTGCTCATGTACCACCCTTAAGTCCAGTAAACCAATAGATTTGGGTGATGCTAGCCAATTAGTTTGGAATGGTGTGGAGGGGCTGCCTCTCTTCTACACCCAGAGGTGGCTTCCACTCTCATAGGGAGAGGAACTTCCTTTTTGGCCTGAGACTCCAAGGTGGTGAGGACACCTTGTTCTGACTCTTCTATCTTAGGTATGTAGGACTTCTGAACTTTCTGAACTCCATATGTTCTTTCTTGACTAATAGCTAATATACTTTAATAAATGCTTAATGCCCCCAAACTAGTGCTAAAGCTTCTAACTTATAAGTAACAAATATATTCAAAACCCTAGCTAATTTTCCCCAAACTTGGCACAAAAATAAGGTGACCACATATAGTTTTACTCACAACACATGGGAACTTTGACCTACTGTGTTTAGAATCTGAGCCAATCCAACCCTTCTTTCACAATGTGATGCTTCCTAACACCACCACTTTGGAGGGGGAGGGGAGGTCAACACACTAAGATCAGATTTACTGTCCACCCTGTTGGCATAATCCGCTGCATATTAGAAATCCTTAAATCAAGAGATCCACCAACTTCACCCACTCCTATAGCTATGACTAAAGCTTCACCATGCCAAAGTGGGCACAGAAATGAAGAAGAAGAAGAAGAAGAAGAGAGAAGACTGGGATACATTTGGGAACTTGTGCAAAATTATTTTAATTATACCAATTCGCTCCCTAGTGCAAGACTCAGCTTTTTCGCATAAATGTTCATGTGGTGATGCAGCATAGTTGTTAATTTTTTAAAAATATCATTATCTCAAAGATATTAAAATTGCATATAATGAAAAGATTATTGGAGAGATGTATACTAAGTATAAGTAAACTTCAGCCTATTTATAGAGATAACCTAAGCCCAAGTGAGTAAGTGACATCATTGGAGAAATCTATGATACAAAAAGGGTCTGTCATGTGATGATATTGGGGGAGAAACAGTGAACAACCAAAATATATTCCAGTGGTTCCCTTGACATGGAAGAAGACCTAGAGGAATGTTTCCAAATTGGTGCAATCTCTGTGGAACGTCATGAAAGAATGCAAGAAAGATCACAAAGAATCTGATGGAATGGAAGGGCAAGGGCTATAATCCACAAAAATCAAGTCAATATCTACCTAAATAAACCACAAATCAATGAAAGTTTTGATGCATTAAGTTCTTAAATTATTTAAATTACAATTATTTTGAACTAAATTATTTTTTGATTAATTGATTTTTAAGCCAATTTATCATGCACTTTTCTTAAATGCACATTTTAGAATACTTTCTGTCACAGGGAAGAGAGCTAGATGTTTTTTTCAATGTATTTGGAGAATTTCTATAGTTGACCTCTTTCCTAGGTCTTTTACTTGAATTTTATGCCCAGAAAATTCAAATATATATATATATATACATTTGAATTTAATGTACCTGGGCATTATCACATTGGATTTTTACACTTTAATTGCCTCATCCATATATTAGAGCATTTTGTAAACTTGAATGTACTAAAAGAATAAAAGGTTAAAAACAATAAATTTCCCCAAAAAACTACCATATACAACATGAAATTTTAAAAGAATTAAAAATTCATTACCATCATTTAAATACAAGCTGCAGGCTAAAGCATCATTTTTTTCTCAATTATTTCTCTCCCTCTCTGCTCCTCTGGGTTCAGAATAGAGTAAAAGCAAGAAAGTAGGTTATGCTGCATGTGAGAAATTTTCCAACATTTGCTACAATCCCAAGCTACTCCCTCAAAAAACAAAACAAACAAAAAAAACCTCCACAATCTATCTTTTCAATGCTGAGATTTTGTAATGATGCTATGAGTGTACTAAGCACAATGCCTGTCATGCAGTAGGTGCTTAATAAATATTGATTGATTGATTGATTGATTGATTGATTGATTGATTGGTGATCTTAATTCTAGGAAAAGCTAAATCTCTGTGCCCATGACATAGTCAAAAATTACACAGCACTTCCAAGGCATACACTATGTTCATTTAGAGGGTATATAGAATAGGTGCCTTAGCTGTTCCCCATTTTAATGTGAAACAGAAGTCAGATAGAACTCTAAGAAAAAATTATTAGGAACATCTTGATGGTACAAAGTTAAATTAGAGCAAAATCAAAGTCATTTTCTGAAGGTCACAAAAACAGGCTAGATTGCCATGTGTCTTAGGGTTGTGATATTTGTCAATAGTCATATCTTTAGAAAAGCGCATCTTATTTAATATCTTGGAATGCTAGTGATTGCTACATCTCAGACTCATAAAAGCAACCAATGAACATTTGAGAAGTACCTTTTATAAGCCAGGAACTATGCTAGGAACAGAGGATACATGAAACAATTTCTGCTCACCAAAAGCCTCAATTTGAATTGGTAGGGAATCACATATGGGTTCCCCAATCCTGCCTGAATAATTTGATATTACAGTGCTAAACATGGGGGGTTGCATTTTTTAACTCAGACTCATGGAAAGGACTTTGGAAATCACCAACACCTAATTTCATACAGTAGGAAAGGGAGGTCCAGAAATTGACATCCCTTGCCAAGGTCATACTTTTTTACCATTGTCTTTCTAGAAGTTGAAATGGGATTTCATTTCCATCATGTCCAGAAAAAAAAAATATTAGGTATTTAGTGCTTCACCTGTTACATCAGAACATCACCACTGAGTGCCTGGAGGCTACACTGGATAACTTCTTGGGTGTTTCTTACAGCTCAGTAATTCTACTTGCTATTTCTGAGCTATAAAATGCTCTCAGCATTTATCTTCATTTGTGAATTAAGAGGTTTTGTTATTAAATTATATTCCCAGATCATCATTAGGAAGATGCTAAGTGTAGCAAACTTCACATTTATGAACTTCAACAGACATTTTTAATATGGCTCATTTGTCTAGGGGTATCAATTTTTATCTGGTTACCTTATTATATATACATGATACCAGTGATAGATAGTTTTAATATAATAGAAATTAACTGCACATTTTTATAGGTTCTCCTGCAGAGAAGAGTATATTAATAAAATATTGATAAGGCCCTTCTAGGCATGGTCAGGATATTTAAAGGAAGTCTTTAAAAGAAATTCCATATTGCCCTGACAGATTAGGCTTTGTGGTTTACAGGTGGAGTAATAAATTAGATAACTACTTTATTCAAGAATATTTTTTCAAAATTGTTATTCCATAACAACCATAAAAGTTCTCATACCAGACAGATCTTGACTATTAATTCATATTAGCTGATTAATGAGTTTGAATATAGATGATAAAATAGAACACGCATATGGCCAGGGGGTTAAATTATGTCCCTATCCTAGACCTTTGCCTTTTCTTGGTTTTTTTGGTTTTTTTGTTTAATCATAAAATTATTTTTTTAATTTCCCAGTTACATATAAAGATAGTTTTTAGCATTTGTTTTCATAAGATTTTGAGTTCCAAATTTGTCTCCCTCCTTCCCTTCCCTCTTCCCTCACCAAGACAGAAAGCAATCTGATATAGGTTATATATATATATATATATATATATTTGTATATATATATATAAAACTACATTAAGCATAGTTCTGCATTAGTCATGTTATGAAAGAAGAATCAAAACAAAAGGGAATAACCTCAAAAAAAGAAAAAAAAACAAAAGTAGAAACATTATGGTTCAATCTGCATTCAGAATCTGCAGTTCTTTTTTCTGGATGTGGAGAACATTTTCCATCATGAGTTCTTTGGAACTGTCTTGGATTATTGCACTGCCGAGAAGAGCCATATCTATCACAGTTGATCATCACACAGTGTTGCTGTTACTATGTACAATGTTCTCCTGGTTCTGCTCACTTCAGTCAGAATCATTCAACTTAAGTCTTCCCAGGTTGTTCTGAAATCTGAATGCTCATCTTTTCTTATACCACAATAGTATTCCATTACATTCATATACCACAACTTGTTCAGCCATTCCCCAATTGATGGATATTCCCTCGACTTCCAATTCTTTGCCACCACAATGAGAGCTGCTATAAATATTTTTGTACATATTGGTCATTTTATCTTTTTTGTGACTTCATTGGGATATAGATCTAGTAGTGGTATTACTGGGTCAAAGGGTTTGCACAGGGCATGCCCTTTGGGCATAGATCCAAATTACTTTCCAGAATGTTTGGATCAATTCACAATGCCACCAACAATGCATTAGTGTTCCAATTTTTCCACAGCTTCTCCAACATTTATTATTTTCCTTTTTTGTCATATTAACCAATCTGATAGGTGTGAGGTAGTACCTCAGAGTTGTTTTAATTTTCATTTTTCTAATCAATATATTGGTTTAGAGCATTTTTACATATAGCAATAGATGGCTTTTATTTCTTCATCTGAAAACTGCCTGATCATATCCTTTGACCATTTCTCAATTGGGGAATGACCCCTTTTCTGATTTTGAGCTGGCAATGGCAAGATGATCAGTGAGGGCTATCAAAGCCATCAGAGCTCCTAAGGGTCAATATAATTGAACACATAGTCTATTGGAATAGTAGGAACTAATGATGGAGGAAGGACGTGAAGATGGAGAGAAAGATAGTTTTCTGAGGATCTCCAAAGCTTTAGGGATTTTGACCCCTCATAACAGAGAAAAATGCTGGCTTTGGGTTCTAGCAGCTACACTTAACCACATGAGGCAGAACTTTATGAGCAGTCTATTAATTGGGAAGAGGATATCTAGGGCCTGGAGTCTGGGGGTACCCATGTCTTCTACACATGTATTTCATTGGCCTTAAGGTTGGAAGTTTGGATCCCACTCTTCCCAGGGATAAGTGTGTGTGTGTGTATGTGTGTGTGTGTGTGTGTGTGTGTGTGTGTGTGCAACTGGAGCATGTGCCCTCTGGATGAGAGGAGAGTTTTATAGCCACTATAACTTTTCACTAATTAGCCTTTTCTAGGAACTGATAAATAAGGCTCTATTTGATTTATAATTTAAAGGGTAGTGAATGGAGGCAGATAACTAGTACAGTGGATAAAACCCTGAACTTGTAATTAGGAAGACCTGAGTTCAAATCCTGTCTTAGATATTTATTAATTGTGTCACTCTGGGACAGTCACTTACCTTTTTTATTAGTTGTCAGTTGATGATGTGTGTATTGGAATAGAGGTAATACCTCTTCTAGATGGGCTTTCTTCCCCTCACAAAATTTCCCTTCCCACTGGTATAGCAGGTATTTTAACTTTCCTCTTCATTAGTCCTTGTCCAGTTCTTTCAGTCATGTCCAACTCTTTATGACCCCATTTGGGGTTTTCTTGGCAAAGATACTATAGTGAATTTCTATTTCCTTCTCTATTTCATTTTGTGGACTAGGAAACTGAGGCAAATAGGTTTAAGTGGCTTGCCTAGTGACATGCAGCTAATAAATATATGAGGCTGAAATTTTTTTTTAAATCTGAGGCTGGATTTGAACTCAGGTCTTCCTGAATCCAAACCTGGAGCTCGTTCCAGTAACCCACTTAGGTGCACTAAACCTAGCTTCTTTTTAAGAAACACAGAGGCCATTTAATCACTTGTGAGAAAACTTCTCTTTAAATATCAGGATATTTGATTGGAAGTGTAGGGAATGTAAATATTAATGAGAGACACAAGAAACAGGGCACTAACGTCAACATTGAGATTTACCATCAATTTCTAAGTGATACTCTACGACCATAAGTTTTAGAGAATAACAATGATCATGATGATGACAATGATACCTAGAATATTTAAAATATTGAAGGTTTTCCAAAGGCTTCTCATGTATTATTTTATTTGATCCTCAGCATAACCCTATAAGGTAGGTGCTATTTTTAATCTTGTTTTTCAGGTGAAGAAACAGAGGCCTAATGGAGGTAATAACCTCCTTTGGTAGAGGCATTTTCCACCTCTAAGATTTACCTATAACAATAAGTATATGTCCAGTCCTTAGCAATCAAAATTGGTCTTAAAAAATCTACCAACTTTAAAGAAATGATTGCTAGAATAGCTGTCTCACTGATTACACTGTCCTTGGGGGTTGAGTTGTGTTGATAGGTGGTCTACATCAGCAAATCATTTGGCTGCTAATGGGGTCTGGTTCTGATAGCATCAGACAAAGTGAAGAGGCCTTCTCATTGACTTCTCTGATTCTACCTACTTCCCACTATTTTTAGGAGCCAAGCTATCTCAAACCTTACACAGTGGTCCAAACTTTGCAGACTCATTTTTCTATCAGTAATAATAACAAAAGTCATCATTAAGGTTTGCAAAGCATTTTATACACATTATCTCATTTATTTCTCATAAAAGTCCTGTGAGGCTGTCATTATACCCAGGGCACACACATACAGAACAACACAGTTTCACCTTCCAATTCTCATGCTACACTTCAAGTCAACTGAATTCTGACTCAAGCTTGGGATAGCAGCATGTCAAAAATGATAATATGTAATTATCATTTCCAGATGTTGTTGCACTCTCAGACGATGGAAAGACATCCTAGCTTTCAGAGAGTTTATCTAACCCATCTCACGGTATCATCTCTCAAGGAATTTAGCATCATGTACAAGTGACAAGCAAAGTGTGAGTTTCCAAGGTTTTCTCCTTGCCTCAAGGCTTCTACTCAATTTGGCTAAAAATGAAATTTCCACTTAGGAAGTGAGGTGTTTGATAAGGGGGCAGCATGGAAACAGAACTGTGATTTTTCTGATATCAGGAAACCCCTGATGCATACACTCCCTCTACCTATGCAGGTAACTGTTGCCTGGCAGTTTAGGAAGTGCATGAAGCCCAGAGCCCAGGGTCACACAGCCAGTGCTGTGTCAGAGGTAAGTCTTGTACCCTGCTCTGTCCACTGTCCCACTTCACCTTAGTGTGTCAAAGGAAGAGGGGGAGTTAGTTGGGCAGAGAGAAATACATTAGCCTGAGTTCTTTTCTCTGAGCATGAACTGAAGCCATTATTTCTATTGAAAATGAGCCAGACCAGCACTGGCTGAACGACATGTGTTCACGAAAGAAAGCAATCAGGCTAGTCTAATATTATTAACTTAACCTTAATCTCCTAAGTGGCCCCATACAAAACATACTTCAGGGCCAATGTTTCTCACAGTAGGAGGCATCATTATAGGTTTCCCATTCAGTTCTTACCTTTCTGACCATACCAACTTGTTTTGAAGTAAAAGCAATGGGGAGCCTGGAATGGGAGTTGAAATCACGCCAATTCCTTCTTTCCTTCAAGGTTTTCTTCTCCCCTCCTCTCCCTATGCCTAAGTCCATCTTTTGAGCCTTTCTCTTTTTCTCTTCATCGCATTTCTCTGTGTAAATTTCAGTTTGCCTCTTGTCATCACCCATTTTGATCTCTTGCTTGGGTATCCCCTTATCCTTCCAATCTCTCCTGTTGACATATCCATGTCTTTTAAAAATAACTATTTAACGACAGGGGAAAAATCATCTAAGTTGCTGTCAGTGAAGTACATTCCATTTCGGGAAGAGGGTCATGTCCATATCACAGTGCTGGTTAATTTATAAATGCACAGGGCCAGGAGGGAGATGTTCACACATCATGAATTACATAGAATCTGCCTTTGAAAAGAAGAAATGCCTACAATCAAAATGGATCCTCCTGAATGCAAAGCACTTATCATTCTCTTATAAGGATCAACTAAGGAATTTTATGTATAGGAAATATGTATGGTTCTGATGGGAGTAGAGTCTGGAATTTATGACTCAACACAATGTAAGGTGCTAATGATTAAAGGGAAGATAATCTGCATTTTAAAGGGTACACATATAACCCAGCATTCAAGCCAGGTGTCTAGACAGAGGACCTTCCTTGAGTAGGGAGGGAATTACTGTAGCTGTGTTTTGAAAGGATGGTTGTAATTGGCAAGAACTTGGGAAAGGAGAGATTCTTTTTCTGATTTCTAGCTTCCAGAGAGGACATGTATGGGGTCAATCTCTCTTCAGGAAATTATCTATGGAAAGAGAAGTTCTTTGCAAGGCAAAGACATATAAAGAATAAGGCTCTTCAACATGACCTCGACTTAATTTGCCTCATTAGAGATTTCAGGGGATTTCAACTTGGGTGATACTGGACACTCTATCTCTTGGATGAACAGAGCCTTTTTGTTCCCACTGAGAAAGTTCATTCACTGTATATTGTATGTTCTATTCTAATTTGTATCTTTTCTCTGATTTCTCTCCTTGGATAAATGGGTTTATTTAATACTCATGGTTTGTAATTGTCTTTTATGTAACCAGCATTTGACAATAAGGGATTAAAGCCTTTAAGTATAGTTTAGGCATACTACTTTTCCTTTAAGAAACAGCAACAGGGGGCAGCTAGGTGGCGCAGTGGATAAAGCACCAGCCCTGGATTCAGGAGGACCTGAGTTCAAATCTGCCCTCAGACCCTTGGTACTTACTAGGTGTGTGACCCTGGGCATGACACTTAACCCTCATTGCCCTGCAAAAAAAAAAAAAAAAAAAGAAAAAGAAACAGCAACAAAGGAAACAGTTCAAACTTAGAAGTAATTTCTTTTTTTTTTTTAACCTAGCAACATTTAAGGGAGAAAAAAAAAGATATAATTCCAGTATGATTCCTTTACTATGAGGAAAACATAGGTAGCTTGGTGGAGAGAGCACCCAAGTTGAGATTCTGACTAGCTGTGTAACCCTGAGTGAGTCACTTAACCTGTTTGCATCGATTTCATCATCTGTAAGAAGGGGGTAGTAATAGCACCTACCTCCCAGGGTTGTTATAAAGATCAAATTAGATCATATTTGTAATGTGTTCAGCAAAATGCCTAGCACATAGTAGGTACTATATAAATGTGAGCTATTATTATTATTAGAGCAGAGTGGCTAGTTCTGTGGGACCCTTCTGCCCTCATTCAGGCAACAATTAATGTCTTCCTTAGAAAGGAAATTTTCAGGGAATAACTATTAAAGTCTCCCCATTCAGACACACATGTAAGCTACATAGGCAACACCCATAGCTTACACATGAAAAAAAATATGTACAGGAGTCCATGGCTCACACAGCCTCCCATATATAGACATATTGTATGACAAATATCACTAATAATATTGAATCACTGAGTTAGCAAAATTCAAATTCTCCCCTGTGGTTTTACTTTCCTCTGAATCCACACCTATGGCATATGGAAATTGAATACATGTGTTTTTGATTGCTTTATGCTTAACTTGTGGAAATACTAGTTATCACATGATTTTGCTTTTACTAAGATCTCCTTCTTGGGGAAAAAAGGACTATTTGTTAAATGCCAATGAACCTAAAGTCTATTAGTGTGAAGCTTTTGGGGAAGAGAAGGGCTTGAAAATGGAAAGAATAACTTCTTTATCTTTACATTACAATGTCATGAAACTGAGAGATTGAAATGATATTGGGAATGTCACTTAACTCATTTTCCTCTCATCTACCATGATTCAATTCAACAAACAGCTATTAAATTCCTATTGTTCTGTTTGCTTCAGGTAAACAAAGACAAAATCAAAACAAAACAAAACACTTTCTGACCACAAGCAAAGTAGTGTGGCATATTTGATAGTGGACCAGCCTCGGTGTCAGAAAACTAGGTTCAGTCCTGTCTTTGCCATTTCTAAACTGTATGTTTTGGGGTAAACCAATTAATCTGAGGCTGTTCCTCAGCTATAAAATGAAAGGGTGGAGCTAAATGACTACCTCTTAATTCATACTATTTCCCAGTTTTAGAAATCTAGGTACCTCAGGGCAGCTAGATGGCGCAGTGGTAAAGCACCGGCCCTGGATTCAGGAGTACCTGAGTTCAAATCCGGCCTCAGACACTTGACACTTACTAGCTGTGTGACCCTGGGCAAGTCACTTAACCCTCATTGCCCTGCAAAACAAAACAAAACCAAAAAAAAAAAAAAAGAAATCTAGGTACCTCAACCTTGCTGAGGCAGTGGACTGGCAACATCACCAATGCATATGAGAGGCCAGAAATATGGCTCTATAACAGAGAGAAGAGACAATGACTCTACCCCATGAGAGATTGTGACTCATGCAATCCAATCTTTGTCGGAGTTGAGACTTGAACATGGGCCATCCTAGCTCTGAGCACAGCTTTCTATCCACTATACTAGGGTACTTCTGTCTTTATACTCTACTGATCCAACAGAGCCACATTCTACAAAACAGCATCTGACCAAAGCTATGTGTCAGGTTAGCACAACTGGCTGACCATGAGACCAGTAGTCTCTTTATTCTGTGAAGCCATGCAATAGATAAGACTAGAAAATGTCAGAAGCCCTTCAGAACCAGAGTTGTGACTTGTGCACACATGCCTATGCTCTCATTGTATAAGTTCCCTCTATATTCATCCCTCCATATGTGTGGCATGGTCACCTATATTCCTTGGGTGTGTGCTCCTATGTATAAATTTCCAACATTTACCCACTTTTCCTTTGATGTGTATATTATAGAAAATTGAATGCCAGGTTTATGGGGGAAAGAATTCTTACTACTTTTTTATACCATTTTATTCAATGCTTTTACTTGGAAATAAATGAATTCTATAGCTGACCAGTAAAGTTAACATATTGGAGGGAGTTTGTGAGTTATGTAAACCCACAGAATGTTTTGATCTAAGGGTAGTCATTCTCTAGAAAATATGCCCTGTGAACTTGGTAGGGGTGTTGTTTTTGTTTTTGTTGGTATTCAATCATTTCAGTCACGTCTGACTCTTCCTGACCCTACTTGGGATTTTCTTGATGAAGATATTGGAATGGTTTGGCATTTCCTTTTCCAGCTTATTTTATAAGAAAACTGGGGCAAACAAAGTTAAGTGACTCACCCAGGTTCATGCAGCTAGTAAGTGTGTGAGGCTCGATTTGAACTTGGCTCTTCCTGAGTCCAGGCCTGGCACTCTATCTGCTGCACCACCTCGTTGCTCCCTTGGAGGGGATGGGGGTATGTTAACAATAATGACATAAATAGTAAATGTGAGTAATTGAGCTTTGTGTCTTGTATTATAATGTACTTACAGATGTACATGTTGCTTCCCTAGTAGAAGGAAGGTACCTTAGGGACAGCACCTGGTATTTCACTGGAATAAAGGTCTCCTCTTCTGGTTCCGGTTGATCCCTCCTTTTTCCATACAGTCCCAGAGAGGTAGAGAAGAGTGGTGTCAAACTTGATGGCCATCATTGGTTGGCAAAATCATGATAGGCCAACCCAGATTAAATGAATTGGAAAACGTTTAACAAAAGAAATGAAAATCCAATAAAATAGAGAACAATTTATTTTTATTGGGTTTGACATTACTGAGTACATAGAGCATTGACTTCCCCAGGGTCACACATTCAGGAAGTGTCAGAGGTAGGGATTGAATCCTTAAGATTAGGAATGATTACTATTTTTTCTTTTTTGGTATTATTATATCTAGAATCTAGCAAAGTTTGGGGCACATGCACCAGGTCCTATTAAAAATGTTTATTTATTTATTAGTTGACTGTGTAAAGAGGGAGTTCTATAAACATTTTGGGTTATGGAAACTGGCTTAAACATGCCTTTATTGTATAGACAAAAGCTGCAATCTATTTTTTCTCTGGCATCCTGGTGATTTTTCAGCACACGTGAAAAGAGCTAGTTTTTCTAGAGACTCCCTGTGCAGAAATAAGGCAGGGAAAAAGCTTGCCATGTTTGTTCAGTGATTGATGGGTAAGTGTAAGAGTCATCAGGCCCAGAGTTCTTCCAGAGGAGAATCTCTGAAAGATGAAATTCAGAGTTTTGACTCCAATCCCATAGCAGAAGTGGATACTAAATTTCTTATCTATTGGTACTAATTCTTTCCTTCCTTCCTTCCTTCCTTCCTTCCTTCCTTCCTTCCTTCCTTCCTTCCTTCCTTCCTTCCTTCCTTCCTTCCTTCCTTCCTTCCTTCCTTCCTTCCTTCCTTCCTTCCTTCCTTCCTTCCTCCCTCTTCCTTTCTGCTTAGAGGAATAGAGCTATAAAAGACATGACTATATAGAGTACTTTAGCCTAGTGAAAAATTGAGTGTCTCCATAGGGCATCAGCTGGAACTTGTCATTTTCCTTAGAACATTTCCCACTCACAGCACTTGGAAGAGATGTGCAGGGCTCCCTTTATTGATGGCACTTACAATATTGGCTCTATTATCCCAGAAATAAATTCAACCTCATTTTTTTATTCTTGTAGGAGAGGAAACAAATCTGTGGCTATCTGGCTTGATAGGTGTCAGGAATTGCATATATAGGAATATCTAGGAAATTTACTTTCTCAGAAATAGGGAGGGGGAAACAATTATTCGACCTCTGTGGGGGCACTTTCTAATTAGGTAATCTACCATTTTGTAGGTTGAGAAAACTGTGAAAGGATGAGCAATTGAACAGCAAGGAAGCTAGATTTGCAATAACTATTGCATTTGCAATAAGCTCCTTAACAAATGGGGGAAAATATAGATCACACTCTTTTAAAATTGGGAAAACTGGGGCAGCTAGGTGGCGCAGTGGATAGAGCACTGGCCCTGGAGTCAGGAGTACCTGAGTTCAAATCTGGCCTCAGACACTTAACACTTACTAGCTGTGTGACCTTGGGCAAGTCACTTAACCCCAATTGTCTCACTACAAAACAAAAAACAACAACAAAAAAAAATTGGGAAAACTGCATCCCAAAGAAGTTAAGTGACTTCTCCAGTTTCACAGGGCTGGGTCAATTAACTTTAATATGCATTTAGTAGATGCTTATTATGTCCCCAGCACACCAAATGCTACAGATACAAAAATGAAAAAAAAAAAAAAAAAACACCTGCCTTAGGGAGCTCACATCCTGCTGGGGGCAAATAGTATCTCCACTGATAAGTAGATACAGAATGGATACAACATAAATAGGATCTAATTTTGGTGGCAGTGGAAATAAGATACTGTGGGGTCAGGAGGCGGCATTGGCTTGAGTCTTGAAGGCAGTTAGAGCCCCCAAGGGGCAAAGATGAAGAATAAGATAATTTATGGCATAAGGGACAGCCTCACCTTGGAAAATGAGGTTTTATGTGAGAGGGGCAGCAAGAGGTAAGTTTGGCAGGGCTGAAGACCTTGTGAAAAGTAATGATGAACCTGGCCAGATACACTAAATGTACATTGCTGAGGGCTAAACAGAGGAGTTTCTATTGTATCCTAGGATCTATAGTTGTGCACAGAAGCATTTTGAATAGGGGATTGATATAGTCACATCTGTGCTTTTGGAACATCAATTTAATAGCTGGATGGTGGATGGAATGGAGAAGAAAGAGGAAGCAGTGTGGATTGATGTTAGAAGGTGAATTTAGAAGTAATAGGTGGGGGGGAACTCTGTTCAAAGCGCCTCTTCTTTCCTAATCTGCATAATGGGGTTATCTGGCATAGTGAATGCTAGAAATTAATTAAATATGAGAAGGCAGTTGCATGATAATCATATTATAGTAATAGCTAACATTTGTGTTGTCATTGGCCATCCTCTATTTTTAAAGAAAACCAATAACATCATAGGCAGTGTTTGACTTGTGCGTGGATTGGATTAAGTCAGGCAGACTTGTACAAAGTCATCAGCCTTGCCCTCTTTTCCAGAGTCATCCGAGTCCAGTGGTAAGACAAAAATCAAAATGACTGGTGATGACCCAGAATGCAGTGGATAGCCTTAGCATCTTCAGTATCAGAGCAGGCTCTGAAGTCTTTACAGTGCCTGCTTCATTCACCTTCATGGACTTAGGAACAAATTGTTCTCATCTGCCCATTGCAATAGAGAAAAGCATTTGTGTCTGTGTGTGAGTACATACATACATACATACATACATACACACACATATATATATACATATATAAACATAAATTATATATTACATCTATTTTCATGTATTCACATAGATTATTTGTGCCCCACCTGCAGTAGAGAAATCGGAGGTCATATTTGTCTGGTCAATCACAGTCAGACACACTGTAACTCGACTCTGACATAGTGATGTCATTTTGATCCTTTTTGAGAATGAAGGACAATAACCCATTAACTAACCAACATCTACATTATGATGTAGTTAAGGTTGTCAGTGATATATAGATATAGATATATACATACACATATACACATATATACACACACACATATATATACACATACACATATGTGTATGTGTTTGTGTGTGTATGTATATGCAGATTAGGTTGAGCTGGGCCATACCCTAGGACTTTTGCTTATAATTAAAGGCAGCTGGAACCAGACAGCAGCCCCTGATGTCCATATTTCTTCCTTTGGGCTTCATGGCATGAAGGGCAAAATAGCCAGAATGAAGTTTTACTTGCTCAGTCTGCTAAGGGTGGCCAGCATCTCATGACCAGGCCTTGCTACCTTGTACTACCCTCTCCCCATCTCCACTCAAAAGAATAAGAACCTTTTCATGGGTGTCTTAGTTGGGAAATCCATTGTGTTTTGCACCCTTTGCCAAGGGTGGTGGGTTTGCTACCCTGTTATCAATTAAAGATGCTTTTTTCCTAAACTTATAACTTTGATTTATTTCAGGACTTGACAAAACCAATCAACCAAAAACTAATCCCAATTCTCAAGGAGCACTCAATCTAATGTGTGTGACAACATGCAAAACAAATAAACAAACAACTATGTACCAATAAGAGATAAATGTGATCACCTGCAGATAATTTTGGAGAAAAGGTATCAGCGCTAAAGGATTAGGAAAAGCTTATTGCAGATTATAGAATTTTGTCTGGAACCTAAAGGAAATTAACGAAATCCGGAGATGGGCTTGAGCAGGGAGAACATTCCTGGTATGGATTACAAAGACAAAATGCACAGTACCAGGAGATAGTATACATCAAACATCAAGAAGCCAGTGCCACCAGAGCATGTATAGGGAAGTAAGATGGAAAAATACTGCAAGATAGGGATGGATCAGATAATAAAGGGGTTTAAAAGGCAGGTTGAGGATTTAATATTGGATCTGGAAGGTGTTAGGGAACCACAGTAATCCATGGTCATACCTGTGTTTTAGGAAGATCAATTAAAACCCTCTCCATTTTGAAACTTCCCTATTAAGGTTGAGAGATCCCTCATTCTCCCAGTCACCCAAGTTGACAACCTGTATATCATCCTCAACTTCTCACTCTCTCTCACCTTTTATATCTAACTTTTTGCCAAGTCTTATTAATGTTATGTTTGTAACATCTCTCAAATATGTCTCTTTCTCTCCTCAGACAGTGCCACCACCCAGATGTAGGTTCTCATTCCTTACATCTTGATTATTGTCAGAGCCTTATAGTTGGTCTCCTGGCCTCAAGCTTCTTTCCATTATAGTCCATCCTCTACTCAATTATCAAATTAATCTTCTTGAAGCACAAATGAAATGATCTCACCTGTCTACCCAGAACCCTCCAATCACTCCCTATACCTCTAGGACTAAATGTACCATCTGTTGGATATTTAAAGTCATCCCTGGAACAGCTTTCTATTTCTTGTACAAGACATTCCATTTCCAGATGCCAGCCATTTTCACCGCCTGTTCCCAGTGCCCGGAATACTGTCCCTCCACATCACCAATTCCAAGTTTCCTTGGTTTCCTTCAAGTAATAGATAAAACCTCGTCTTCTGTGAGAAGCTTTGACTCTCTATCTTTAACATAGTAAGTGAAATAGCATGAAAGATTTAACAAGCAGACACTGAGGGAATAAGCATCTCAAATCAATTAGACCAATAGACAGTTTATTTTGTTTAACCGATTCTCTTATGCCAACATTAAAAGAAAGACAGGAAAGAGATGTATACAAACAGAAATGTGGAGTCTTCAAAACAAGAAAATATTTCCACTTATGAATTTGTCAACATTGTTTTCTCTAGAAATGTGTTTTAGATCCAAAGTGAAAGATAACCTATACTGGCCAAGTCTTCCTGTGTCAAAAAAGAGCCATTATGATAAAAGATGCTTCTGGCTTTACGGGGCACCAGAGATGAACAAAAATGGACCATAAGCAGTAACCACTTGCTTATAAACCAATGGCTTTGAACTCTCTCCAGTGACTCGAAGAAACAGCTGCAACACAGTTAGGTTTTTTTTTTTTATCATCAGTAGAATTTAAGCTGGTTGAGAGAACTAGTCTCAGTCTGATAGCTTAAATTTGTTTAACCTTTAGTCAGTTAAGAAAGTGGACCTGCTCTGCTCAGCTGAGTGCACTGCATGTGCTGCCAAGATTTTGAAATAACCAGCTTTGCCTTTTCCTTGCTATTTTCAGAACTTTTTTGTATGTTAATGTGCCCTTTCATTCTTTGAAGTTTTCATTCACTGAGGAATGAGCTTATTTTAGTATGGGGCTTATCTTAGCTTTAGATTGAAAGACCCATAAAATAATATTTCTGAATGAAGTAATTGAGAAAGAGACCTGAGGAGTATCATTTTTCTGATTTTCCAGAGCATCTCCTTTAGAGGAAGCAAACAGAATCCTTCAGGTCTAAGATGTATTGCTTCAATTCCATTTCTCTTGGGCTATAATTCATTATGCCACAGGGTAAAGGACAAACATTTCAATTGTAGGATGCAAATGATTTTAAGTGCAGTTCTATTTCCATCTTTTAAAAAATAAAACAAATCCATGATTATTTTTAAAAACAATAAACATTTTTAATTAAAGTTTTAAGTTCCAAATTTTATCCCTCCTTCCCTCCATCCCCTCCTCCTCCTTAAAGTGTTAAATGATCATATGTGGGTTAAACTTATGCAATTATTTAAAACATTACTGTATTACTCATTTTGAATAAGAAAAGTTGAATAAAAGAAAAAATGAAAGAAAGTAAAAGTAGCATGTTTCAGTCTGTGTTCAATCAGTATCAATTCTTTCTTTGGACGTGATTATTTCTATTAATATTTCATTACTCCCCCCCCCAATTACACGTAAAACTATTTTAACATTTTATGAACTTTTGAGTTGCTAATTGTCACTCCATCCCTTTATCTCAGATTATAAGCAATCTGAAATAGGTTATATATGTTCAATTATGTAAAAGACATTTCTGTGTTGGTCATTTTGTGAAAGAAATCTCAAACTGAAAGGAAGGAAGAGAGAGAGAGAGAGAGAGAGAGAGAAACAGCAACAGAGAGACAGAGAGACAGACAGAGAGAATGAATGGTATGCTTTGGTTTGTATTCAGATGCTATCAATTCTTTCTCCGGAGTATTTTTCATGAGTCCTTTGTAATTATCTTGAATCATTGCCTTGCTGAGAGTAACTAAGTCATTCACAGTTGTTCATCATACAACATTGCTGTTACCATGTAAAATGTTCTCCTGATTCTTATCACTTCATTCTGCATCACCTCATGTGTTTTCAGGTGTGTGTGTGTGTGTGTGTGTGTGTGTGTGTGTGTTTTCTGAAAGCATCCTGCTCATCATTTCTTATAGCATAATAATATTCTACTACAAGAATATGGCACATATTGTTCAGCTATTCTCCAACTGATGGACATCCTCTAAATTTCCTATTCTTATCTACCACAAAAAAGTGCTGCCATAAATAATTTTGTAAAAATAGTTCCTTTTGGGGCAGCTAGGTGGCACAGTGGATAGAGCACTGGCCCTGGAGTCAGGAGTACCTGAGTTCAAATCCGGCCTCAGACACTTAACACTTACTAGCTGTGTGACCCTTGGCAAGTCACTTAACCCCAATTGCCTCACTTAAAAAATTAGTTCCTTTTCCCTTTTTAAAAAATCTCTTTGGGATACAGACCTAGTAGTGACATTGCTAGATCAAAAGGTGTACACAGTTGGATAGCTCTTTAGGTATAGTTGCAAAATGCTCTCTAGAGTGGCTGGATCAATTCACAATTCCATCAACAATGCATTAGTGTCCCAGTTTTTCAATATCCCCTTCAATGTTCTTCATTTAACACTAGTTCTGGATATCCCTCTGTTAAAGAATTAACTCTCACTCATTTTCTGATTAGAGACACCTCACCTTAAGCACACCTAATGAAACAAAGGCCCAGTGCCAGAGAAACCACATGCATAGGCCAAACAGCATAGCAACTTAGCTATAGACCACCTGGGAAGATGCTTTAAATCTACTCCTCCCCAGGAGCTGAAGTCTTAGACTTCTCCTGGCCATATCCCCTCATAATGAATAAAATTTTTATTACCCATGATCATAATGTGTGCAAGAGTTAATTCTCTAACACAGGGATATCCAGAACCACTGTTTCCTCTCTGAAAATATTAGCCAATCTTATAGGTGTGAGGTGGTTCTTCAGAGTTGTTTAATTTGAATTTCTCCAATAAATAGTGAATTGGAACATTTTTATATGATTGTGAATAGTTTTGATTTCTTTATCTGAAAATGGTCTGTTCATATCCTTTAACCATTTATGAATTGGAGAACAAATTATTAGAATTGGTGATTATAGCAATGCTTCACCCCTCTGAAGGCATTCAGCCTCAAACCTCAATAGTTGAAAATATAACCAAGAAACATAAAAATAGCAAGAAACATGACCACAACAGTCAGAAGAAATTTCACTAAGCTTGCATTTTACTCATAGGGAAGCATTTGGGGGATTCATTCTTTTTTTGGGGGGGAGGCAATTGGGGTTAAGTGAGTTGCCCAGGGTCACACAGCTAGTAAGTGTTAAGTGTCTGAGATCGGATTTGAACTCAGGTCCTCCTGACTCCAGGGCCAGTGCTCTATCCACTGTGCCACCTAGCTGCCCCTGAAATTCATTCTTATGTTAGATATTCAATCCAGGATTTAGCACAGTGCACAGCACACAGTAAGGACTCAATAAATGTTTATTGATTGATCAACAAGCAATTACTAAGTGACCACCATACTTGGTGCTGAAGATATAAAGATAAATGAAATACTTTCCCTGTTCTCAAGAATTTGACATTCTTATGAGGATTCAGGTGAAATATTTGTGCAGGTGAGTAAACTCAATGTAATTTGAGGAGAGAAAGGATGCAAATAATTAGCTGTGTCAGAAAAGACTTCCCATAGGATCTAGCATCTCAGCTGAATCTCGAGAGAAGGTAGAAACTCTAAGAGTGATAATGCCTCCTCAACTATGGGACAATAATGAAAAAAAGAGACAATCAGGTAGTGAAAATACAAAGACAGAGCTACTGGGGTATCCTGGTATTCCTAAGTGGTAAAAAGAATCATGAAATGGCTCCTAGCATTTTTACTTGATCTTCTTGGCATGATTTGTTGGAAAAAGCATGAAAAATAATTATGTGTGAGAAGATAGAATGGGGGGCTGCTATCTCTTACAGTGGAGGAACCATCACAACATCCAACAGGAGTGTGGATATAAGGGCAAAAGAGATGTTTCAGACAGATTTGCATTTCCAAATTTTTTAATTAAGAAAAACTGTTTTCCCCCTAAGTCTGATTGGACTAAGCCTCTGGCACAGTGAGTAAAAGTTACACAACACCTAAGATTACTATGAGAAACAAAAATAGCTTTTAACATTTCATATTTCCCTAGCAACTTTCTTCTGTGAAACTCAATGTTCAGTAAATCATCTTTTGGTAATTCTCATTCTATCTATTTCTTAGAAATAGTCATCCTTTAGATTTGGCAGATAAGGAAACTGAGTCCTGATAAGTCCATCCTTAAAGTCACAAGGATGGGACTGGAATGTGGTTTCCTGGTTCCTAATCTATTTATCCAGTGAAACCCCACAGCTTTTGAAAACAGGAATCTGATATGAAAGGGCTCTTTTCCACTATGCTCATCTATGAAAAAAAGCTACTGAAAATCCTAGAAGTCCATTGTGGTTTAAACAAAAAAAGAGAAAATCCATGGGAAGAGCCTTTTCTGCCCTTGTTAGTTTATGAGAAACAGGAGGGGAAGGAGTGTTCAGAAAATGGAGTAATTTAATGGCTTCAAAAAGTTTTAGAAATTATTCTCAAGAAGAACCAGATTGTCCCCCATTAAACATTAAGTGGGGTCACCTTGGATCTCTTCATAGTACCTTCTCTGTTTTGTTAGAATTCCAGAGAGGGGTCAGTAGTGGCATCTGGCTCACAGTTAAAAATCCAATTATCCTGGGCTTTGTGGTTCTATTGCCTTCAACCCAGTCGTTCCCCATGGACCCATCACAGACAAAAATCAATTGATTTAGGATGTTTATAAATAGAGAACTTGGGAGTTTTTGGTGAGTTCCCTTGTTTTTTGCCAAGAGTTACTGGTCTATTTTGGATGTTTATATAGCTCACCAATAGGAATGTTAAACAAGAGGCCCAGAACATAAAGTGTAAGATCAGCTGAGCCAGACATGACACATTCTGTAGTTTTCCTTTTTCTTTCTGCACTGGATATCTGAAACTTATATAATGGCATTTTTTAAAGGGAGGCACATGGGAAATTCACAAATTTTCCAATTCTTTCCAAATGGCTTAAGTCACATAACCCCCACCTCACTGACTAAAGACCATTTGCCTTCCAAGTAATTAGGATTCCATCAAGGAGGCAGCAGTTATGAGATCCTGGTGGTGGTTTATATTTTGTTTGTTTGTTTGTTTTTAGCACTTGACAAGGCCAAATCAATTTGCATTTATCAGTTGTCCAGAAGCAGGGTTGTTTAGGTTCTAGAGATGTTGAGGTCTCTGTTGCTCAGCAAAAGAAACAACATGCCAGATCCAAAGCTGTGGCAAGGTCACAGACAAGAGGCTGGGAAATCCCTTAATATGTCATGTCAGGGGGCAGCTAGGTGGCACAGTGGATAAACCACTGGCTCTGGATTCAGGAGGACCTGAGTTCAAATCTGGCCTCAGACACTTGACACTTACTAGCTGTGTGACCCTGGGCAAGTCTCTTAACCTTCATTGCCCTGGGAGGGGGGGGGGAAGAACACGGGTTAAAATGTTATGTCAGCTACCTCTTGCCCACATATAGGACTCCAGATTTACCATTTTGGGAAATTTAACTTCTAAAGAACAACAGGAAGAAATTTTTTCAGACCTCTCTTAACTACCCAGATCTATTCACTCCCTCTTCTAAATTTGACTCCTCTTTCCAGAAGTGGATGAAGTCCTTGTTTCATCCATGAAGCTATTCCTGGCTTCTTAGATTCTCACTAATTCGTTTCTTCTTTGAATTTTTAAAAGTTAGTACTTAATTATATGCCATCTGGTATTTTCCTCTAATTGTCATTTATTAACATTTATTAAGTACTTGCTATGTGTTAGGCATTGTGCAAAGCACCAGAGTTACAAAGAAAGGCAGAAACATAGTGCCTGCTCTCAAAGGACTTATTTTTTTAATGGCAGAAAGAATATGAAAACAATTATGTGCAAAGAAAGTTATACAGAGTATAACTGAGGGGGCAATCTGACTGAAAATGGGGTAGGGGAAGGCCTCTTGAAGAAGGTGAGATCTGAGGTACCTTAATGAAAGCTGGGAAAGTCAAAACTTGAAGGTGGAGAGGGAGGCATAGGTCATTTAGGATAAAGGGTCAGGAGAAAGATTAGCAATGGAGATATAATTATCTGCATTACTACTACTACTACTACTACTACTACTACTACTACTACTCACATTTATATAGCAATGCAAGGTTCTCAAAGCATTTTATAAATATTTGATTTTCACAAGAATTCTGGTAGGAAGGTATTATTATCACCACCATTTTGCAGATGAGGAAACTGAGGCTGAGAGTTTAAGTAACTTACTGAAGATTTCACAGTTAGTTAAATATCTGAGGCATGATATGAACCCAGGAAAAACCCAGTCCCTAACTCCAAGTCTAGTGTGCTAACACTTAGTTACATAGCTGCCTCAGGTGAACTGTAGGAGTTGATGAGACCACCAAGAGACATAGCACAGAGGGGAAAGAGAACCTAGTACTGAGCCCTGGATGATACTTACATTTAGGGCCATTAGCTGGAAGGGAATTCAGGAACAGAGACTGAGAAAGAATTGGCAGATAGGTAGGACAAAAGGCAGATGAGAAATTTGTCATAGAAACCTTGATAGGAGAGCATGATAGTGTCAAAAGCTTTGGATAGGTCAAGAGGATAAGGATTAAGAAAGATCACTAGATTTAGAAATCAAGGAATCATTACTAAGTTTGGAGATTAAACCCACAGATTTTGAGCTAGAAGGGGTAAGCAAGCCAATTTAACCCAAGCCCCTCATTTCATAGACCAGGAAACTGAGTTCCAGATGAATAAAGTGACTCATGGAAGTTCACACAGACAGCAAGTGGCAGAACTGGGATTCAAACCAACATGCTCTGGCCCAAGCTAAT
Organism: Dromiciops gliroides; assembly: GCF_019393635.1. Classification (NCBI taxonomy): domain Eukaryota; kingdom Metazoa; phylum Chordata; class Mammalia; order Microbiotheria; family Microbiotheriidae; genus Dromiciops; species Dromiciops gliroides. Next base: position 14,558,996 of record NC_057863.1, on the reverse strand, counting down.
GCTCTTTCCCTGGGAGCCTGCATCCTGGCTAAGTTGGTATTTATGCCATCAGTTAACAAATGTCATGAAGTATCGACTCCACCTTTGCGTAGATGGTAGCTCACTCTTGGGAGAAATATTCTATGCTCATCATCTACTTGACCCTTAGGTTGGGCCGAATCACAAGACTGATTTTTTTTTTCAAGATTAAAAATTATGAACGATATTAAATAAGTTTAGATTCAGGCAACAGATGCTATTTTAGTCTATGATCCTCTCCCATAGTAGAACAAAGGCCAGTATTAGAGAAATGATCACTACATGAGAAAAGCAACAGATCGCACAACTTTGGGGGTGGCCATAGCGATATTTCTAACATCCCATCAAAGAAGTTAGATATGGGAAGCAACAACAGTGGGCTGACAAATAATTTACAACTGGTTACTTTGGGATGGGAGGGGGATATGTATGGCAGACTCATAAGTTCAATCTTCATTATTAAGATTTTCTGGCTCATTTTCCCAAGTCTAGACAATCAACAAAACAATAAATAGAAGCCTGATTTATAACACTTGATTTCTGAGGTGTCAATGTTTACACTAAAATTTTACCAATCAACTCGAGAGCCAGTATGAATTGGCTCTACCATATTCTTGACTTTAGAGATCATCTAATCTGAGTGCCTCATTTTAGTCAGCTAGTCAACTATGAAGACGTATTTAAACATTTTTATATGTCCAAGGCAGCTTGGTAGTACAGTGGATAGAGTGCCAAGCTTGGAGTCAGGAAGACTTATCTTCCTAAGTTCAAATCTGGCCTCAGACCCTTCTAGCTGTGTGACCCTCAGAAAGTCACCTAACCCTGTTTGCCTCACTTTCTCTTCCATAAAATGAGCTGGAGAAATAAGTGGAAACGATTCTGCTTACCTTTGCAAAGAAAACCCCAGATGGGGTCATGAAGAGTTGGACAGGACTGAAATGACCAGACAAGAATATATATGTATATATTCTTGTATATATATATACTCATTATTGTAAATAAGCACCAGAGGTACAAATAAAGACAAAAATATGGTTCCTGCCTACCAGAGGCTCATATTGAGAAACTTAAGTCCTTAGAGGTATGTTTGAGTTCAGAAATGGTAAAAAGAAAAATTATCATTTACACTTTCCTGAATTAATAAAATACTAGAGTTATGTTGTAGTCTTGCAATGTGTGAAATTACTTTTAAACTCAATGAAAAGTAGCTTACTATGCTACTGAACTCTGAAGTATACATATATAATATTTTATATATAAATATACATAAATTTATAAATATATACATTTATATTAATCCATCTCTGAATCTAAAATTGTAAATATTGGTCAAGGATTAACTACATTATAGGGAGTGAACAACTGGTGAGCCACACAAATTGGGAATGAACATAAATGAAGTGAGACTCCCTTATTTGGCAATCAGGATGAGTTCATAACCCAGTTCCATGTGCCCAAGCTGCCAAACCACAGCCATGGTAACGGAGAGGTCTTGGGCCCTGACCCATCCAGAAGAGTAACAGAAAGAATGTCTCTGGAAAAATCCCAGGGCCTTGGCCACTACCCCTAGTTCCAAGTTTTTCTGTCAAAAATTTGGGGCCCAGTCAAGTGGACTGTTCATGATTTTTAGTCATACATACTGCTGTTCTCCTTAATTATTGTCAATCATTCAGTGTCTATTCTGTTTTATATTTTGAATAAGTTTAAATAGATCATTATTATATTCTTGTTTATATCAGTGGATTTTTGGAACTGCTCATTGAATCCTTTGTGCCCAAGTTTATGAAATGAATAGCCACCTGTTTGGAAGGATCAAAGCCATTTACCTTATCACTACGACTCAAGGCAAAGTGAATGATTATGTCTTTCTAAGTGGGTCAGAATCCACTTCCAAAACTTGTGATGAAGTGTTAACCAAGCTATTCTTTGATCACATAAATGTGCCCATGTATTATTAAAGCAATCAGGGAGAAAGTGATAAGAGCCAGGCAGTCCTATTATAAATTAAAGTTGTCTGTAATTCACCAGTTTGGATTCCCACTGAGAAAATAAAGCATGATAATCGTCCAAATGATTCCTCACCCTCTGAATTTTGATTTGATATTCTGATTCATAAGACCAGGGCCAAATTCAGAACAATATCTGCCATTTCATTTATGGCTGAGTATGAAGCTGGCCTCAATATAGGCATCATTTTCATGTGTGATGTGAACCAACAAAGCAGTTCTTCTGTTTCTGCCAACCTCCCTTTTATAAACTTCTTTGAATTTTCCTTTGTCAAAGAGCTTAAGCTAGCAAAGGATTCATCAAAGAGCTTGGGTAGATTTGCCTCATCTGCGGATAGCATTTGTACCCAAAAAATAGACTTAGGAAATGACTCACCTTCATTAAAGTGTTATTCCAAAAGGGACAACTGAAATCCAACTGTGACAAGGATAATAGGTACAGAAAGCGGGATAAAATTTTTGATGTTAAAAAAATAGTGAATAACTAAACATATTATTAAAGAAAGGAAAGAAAAATCCAAGGAAATGTGACCATTGGTTTCCATGATTAAAAAAAAAAGGCAAAGCCTGAATTTAGAGGAGAAACCACCTAGAGATGAACAATGTTATGTTCCTATCAGGGAGTATATGTCCTTTGACTCCCCCAGTTCCAGGGCCAATAGTGTTGTTTGCATATCAAATCTGCGCATTAAAAATGCAAACAGATGAATCTTGAACATCTTGAGTCATGCTGTGTTTTTCTCTCTTAGCCAGATTTTGGCAGCTATGAATCATTACTTGAGCATGTGCTCACAATAAAACCAATGAGGAATCTGACTCTTGCTTCAGGCTCACTTATGACTTGGCTGTTCAGTTTTGGATGTATAAAAAAATAAAATCTGCATTTTAGCCTTACAGTAATAGAAAATCATTTCATGTAACTTTGACATAGCTCCCCATACTTTATTTTCTTTGTTGCACAGTGTCCAAACCACCCATAAGTTATGTTTTTAGGGACATATATAAACATTGTGGTCTATTTGAAAATTATTTAGTGAACTATAGTAGTCTATTCTATTTTTTTTTTCAGGGCAATGAGGGTTAAGTGACTTACTTGCCCAGGGTCACACAGCTAGTAAGTGTCAAGTGTCTGAGGTCAAATTTGAACTCAGGTCCTCCTGAATCCCAGGCATGTGCTTTATCCACTGTGCCACCTAGCTGCCCCTATTCTGTCTTTTAAAAATGAGAATCTGGTGTCTCTTGGGGTTTTGGAATCTGGGGACATCAGTTCTACTAGAAAGTAAATCCCTTGAGGGTTTGGACTGCCTGACTTTCATCTTTTCTTCACTAGACCCTAGATCTTTGCTTCACTAGACCCTAGATCTTTGCTTCACTAGACCCTAGCACAGTGCATCACACACAGTGAATTCTTATTAAATGTTTGCAGACTTGCAGAATCCCTACCATTCTGATAATTGCAGTTAGAGCTGCAAAGCAGTTTAAAGACCCCCTAGACCAGAAATTCTTAACATGTTGTTCACCACTGCCCTCCCTCCCAAGATACTGAGATACATATTAGGCTGATCTATGAACTTGGATGGGGAAAAAATTACCTCCTTATTTCAACAGTTGTTTTCTTCTGTAATCCTATACATTTAAAAGATTATTCAGAGGAATCCATATATTTCACCAGATTGTCAAAAGAACAATGACACAAAATAAGTTTAAGAATGCCCTATTCTAGAATACTACCTACAGTGTTGCAAATGCAATATGAGATAATGTATATAAAAGGACTTTGTAAACTGCAAAGAATAAATGTTTTTCTTAAAACAGTCCATTTCTCTTGTCATCAATATCATCTATCCACATCGATGAGTCAGCAAGCATTTATGAAGTACCCACTATAAGTCAATGAGATATTGTGCTAGGTACTAGAGGTACAAAGGCAAAAATGCAAGTCCCTGATTTCAAAGAGGTTACATTGTAGAAGGAAAGACAATTTGTATCCCTATCCGTACACACTTATATGGATAAAAAAATCCCATCATTATCATGATGTTGACAATGACTAGCGCCATCTTTACCACCACCATCATTCCTATGCAAGGGAAACATTTAATCTCCTTAACTTCAGGTGTCAATCTTGAAGATGCTCCATGGGGCTAGTCACCAATAAAGTTGGGGTTTCTTCTCTTCACTGAACCAATCACATTCCTATCAATCAAATAAGGAACTAGTGTCTAAATCCGTCTTGGGAGTAGGCTCAGATTTTCGATTTCCTATTGAAAACCATAATAAAAATAATCATGATGGTGCAGTTTTGTCAAGAGAATTAAAGATGAGGTCATCATTCAAAATGGAAAGTCCATTTCTCATTTGATCCTCCTTAATCCTGTGTCTCTTTTATGTACATACCTGTTATACACATGAAGGACAACACTGCCCATAAAAGACAAATGTGGGAAATGGGGCATGTTATGAAGTGATGAAAATACAGGCTGGCATCTTTTAGTGATGCAGGTACCTTGGTGCTTTCCATTTAATTATTACACAGTTTCTTCCATAGTGAATAAATTTAAAAAGTTCTACCTTTAGGATGAAGTAAAATAAGATAGGGTTGCTTCTTCTTAAAGTCAGTTGCCAGATGAAAGAGCTATACAGTCCTTGGATTTACTTATACTCCTTTCCAACCAAAGGCAACATAATTGACTGTTACAACTTGAAGCATAAATCTTTGCCAATAAATCTCACCCAGTGAAATAGATTCAGGTTTTGGCTATGCCATGGTTATTGTAATCTTTTGTGATGGAACTATAATTAACATGTAATGTCTGCAGCAGGCACCGCTGCATCTCTCTTTAAGGGGCTGACAGCATTTTAAGGATAATTATCTATATCTATATCCATATCTATATCCATATCTATATCTATATCTATATCTATATCTATATCTATATCTATATCTATATCTATATCTATATCTATATCTATATCTATATCTATATCTATATCTATATCTATATCTATATCTATATCTATATCTATATCTATATCTATATCATCTATATCATCTATATCATCTATATCATCTATATCATCTATATCTATATCTATATCTATATCTATATCTATATCTATATCTATATCTATATCTATATCTATATCTATATCTATATCTATATCTATATCTATATCTATATCTATATCTATATCTATATCTATATCTATATCTATATCTATATCTATATCTATATCTATCTATATCTATCTATCTCTATCTCTATCTCTATCTCTATCTCTATCTCTATCTCTATCTCTATCTCTATCTCTATCTCTATACCTATATCTATACCTATATCTATACCTATATCTATATCTATATCTATATCTATATCTATATCTATATCTATATCTATATCTATATCTATATCTATATCTATATCTATATGGTACATGGACCATGATGAAATTAAATTAGCCAGGAAAAGCTGAAAAGTTAGTGCAAACTTGCTAATTTTCAGAAAGTCTCTTATAATAGCTTAATTTGTTATGTTTAAAGATTTTATTCTATAATTGCTGTCACTTATTCAGTGATTTATTTCCTGCAATAAATTCTTTCAATTCCTTAGTTCAATTCAACTAGTATTTTTTGAAATGCTATTATGTGCCACACATTAAGAGATTATTAAATATGTCTTCCTTTTCTACTATTAAAGTAGTCCTTAGATTCTCATTCTTTAATTTCCTTGGATCTGAATTTTGCCCATCTCTGTTTATATTAAGGTAAACAGACATAACTTAAATGTAATTACTGGCACATTCTGAATACCAAAACTTAATATTCATTTAATAGGTAGAAAATGAAATAATTTGAACAGGGGAGAAAAGGTAGAAAGTATGATTTCTCTGGGGTCAGTACATCACACATTGTGGAATCTCCTTCCATCATGGAAATTGTCAACTTGTCTGTACTAGTATTTGTTGTTGTTCTTTTTTTATTGTTTCAGTTGTGTCTGACTCTTCCTGACCCCATTTGGAGTTCTTGGCAAGGATCCTTGAGTGGTTTACCATTTCCTTTTCCAACTCATTTTACATATGAGGAAACTGAGGCAATAGGGTTAAGTGACTTACCCAGGGTCACACAGCTAGTAAGTGTCAGAAGCTAGATTTCAACTCAGGAAGATAAATCTTTATGACTTCAGGCCTGGTGGTCTATCCACTACACCACCCAAGGGTTCATATCTATTCTTTTTTTGTTTGTTTGTTAATAATAAAAGTATTTTATTGTTTTCCAGTTACATATAAAGTTAGTTTTCAACATTTGTTTTCATAAGATTTTTAGTTCCAATTTTTTTCCCTCCCTCCCCAAGACAGAAAGCAATGTGATATAGGTTATACATGCACAATCACATTAAACATATTTCTGCATTAGTCATGTTATAAAAGAAGAATCAGAACAAAAGGGAAAAACCCCCAAAAAGAAAAAAAACACACAAAGTAGAAACAGTATGTTCAATTTGCATTCAGAATCTGCAGTTCTTTTTTTCTGGATGTAGACAACATTTTACATCAAGAGTCCTTTGAATCGTCTTGGATTATTGTATTGGTGAGAGGAGTTAAGTCTATCACAGCTGATCATCACACAATGTTGCTGTTACTGTGTACAGTGTTTTCCTGGTTCTGCTCACTTCACTCAGCATCATTCCACTTAAGTCTTCCCAGGTTTTCTGAAACCTGCTTGTTCATCATTTATTGCAGCAAAATAGTACTCCATTACATTCATATACTGCAACTTATTCAGCCATTCCCCAATTGATGTGCATCCCCTAGATTTCCAATTCTTTGTCACCACAAAGAGAACTGCTACAAATAGTTTTGTACATGTGGGTCCTCTTCCCTTTTTTATGATCTCTTTGGGATACAAACCTAGTAGTGGTATTACTGGGTCAAAGCATATGCAGAACGGCCATCTTCTATTCTTGCAATACTCACAGGAAATGGGTGGTTATTCTATTACTTTTTGTTTTTTGCTTACTTGTTTTGGTTAACTGAGATCAAACATTTAGTGACCTCCAGATGAGTGAAACATTATTATGTTTGATCTATAGAAAGTTATGTGCCTGTGATTATAGAGCCAATCTAAACAAACCAAATGAATGGAGCTCTTATTCACAGGATATTATTGAAAGGGCAGGTTACTTGTGTTAAGGGCTAAAATTCAAGCTAAACTGTCTAAAATATCTAATGAGTGGTTGCCAATAAATTATAAGCTTTAGCAAGAGTTAGACTTTTAAGCATTTATTAAGGAGAATAAGAATTTGGTAAAGAGAGAGAAAGGCCTAGATTCCTATCTATTAAAGCGAGACCACATTTCTAGCTCCGTTCTCCACCAGAGTCCAAAGGAAAGAGAGCCAGACAGAGCACTAGTCTCTTCCTTCTTCCTCCCACTACCCAACGTCACTTCCTGATGCCAAAGAAAAGACTCCTGGTCTTGCCCTCAAAGACCTTTGCTTCATGGGCGGAACTCTTCTACAGTAAGTCTCCAGCAGGTGGCGTCATTCCAATCGTTACACTTGCAAGGTCAATTACTTTGAGTGACAAAGCATTTTTTTTGGTGTTTGAAAAAACAAATAGCTGTCCCTTTGCATACTTTGCATATATGAATACACATGCATACACACACACGCACACACACACACACACACACACACACACACACACCCTATGCGAACATGAGCTAGTCTACTGTCCAATCTGGTTTTCACTTACATCTCCTCTGTCAAAGGAGATGGCGAAGGTCCTCTCCAAGGGCTTTTGCAATTCCTACAACCTATCATTCTGTGGTCACCTAGCTACCCTTTCTGTGTTTGAAAATTCACATTTTAATGATTTGGCCATTTTCAAATTTGAACTTGTCAGTTTCTTTCTCTAGATCTTCTGGCTTTGGAAGAGGAGAAATATCAATTTACATTTGCTTTGTGATTGCAAGTATACAAGTTGATCAAGTAGGTTTAATTAAGCACATCTTATATTTCAGGCACTATGCTAAGCACCTAATGTGTGAGTCTATAGGAATGACAGCATTCATTCTCAACTTGATCCTATACCTTTCAAGATTTATGACAAATTTAATTATTAGTACTTTAGCAAATATATATGTATATATAATTTATTAATAAATATAGAAATATTGCAAAGCATATTGAATTTTTTTAACTGATAGACTGTTTGATTAAAAAAATATGTAGTCCTCTGCTTTGTTAGGAAGAGCTGCATGCCCAACACATAATTTTGCCTCAAATTCACCATTTCTAAAGGCATTTACCAATAAATTTAATGGTGATGTCAAGGACAATGTTGGTACTGTTAAATATCAGGTGGTCTTCTAGTCTTACTGTGGCTTAAATATATTCCACTTCATCCTGTAGAGTGTGTAAATATGTCATTTTCTTTTTTTTCTTTTTTTCTTTTTTTTAGTGAGGCAATTGAGGTTAAGTGACTTGCCCAAGGTCACACAGCTAGTAAGTGTTAAGTGTCTGAGGCCAGATTTGAACTCAGGTACTCCTGACTCCAGGGCCGGTGCTCTATCTACTGCGCCACCTAGATGCCCCAAATATGTCATTTTCAAATGATCCATGTTTTGGGATGCATTTTCACTCATTCTTTTTCAGGAATTATTAAATACATGAACACTCTTAAAAAGAAACCTACTAAATGATTATTCCAGATAGTTCTGTCCTTGGGCACTTTCCTCAGCTCCCCTTCCTTCCTCTAGAATGAGGTGTTGTACATGGATACGATAATAAGCTACTTTTTAATACCCTCTCTCACCAGGCACCCAGTACATCAACCACTTAAATTGGTTATGATAGTACTTTGTGCCCATAGTAAATTATGGAAGACTCAATTCACTATCTAGTTTCAGATAAAATGATCCTTTGGACTCATTTGATGTTAATTTCTATGAAAGTCTTGCATCCCAGATATAGAAATGCTAGTGTAAATTGAATTCATTTGTAAGCAGGCATGTTATTCCTCACAGATGTGTGGAGAACACTTAATTTTCCAGCATTATTTTTAAAGGAAAAGAATTCCACAAATACTGAAGACTTCACAGTATTTTCCCGAGCACTTAAAAGCACTTTACAAACACTAATGTAATTAAGAATCTGAACTTTCACAGAATTTGAGAGCTGGAAGGGACTTTAGTGACCATAGTGTAATCCAAATGCAAACAGAATAGCCAGTGTAATTTTCCCAATAAGTCATGTTTGAAGATACCTTGGAGTGGAATGAGGCAGCCTATTCAACTTTGGGTAATTCTAATTGTTAGGAATTTGTTCCCCACCCCCTCCATATCAAGCTAAATTGGCCCCTTTTCCAAATTCTACCTGTTCTACCTTCTGGGACCAAACAGAACAAATTTAATCTATTCTTCAAATGAAAGACATTAAGATACTTAAACCCAAGCCCTATATCCTTCTGAGTCTTTTTTTTTTCAGGTTAAATATACCTAATTACTTTAGCTAAATATGACATGGACTCAAAGCCCTTCACCATCTCTGTGTCCTGCTCTGGGCACTCTCCACGTGACTCCAGATGATATCTGATGAGGCCTACTATCAACTCAGTCATCTTCCAAACTAGGCCCAGCTTAATGCAGTACAAGCTTGCATTGCATTTGTTTGCCTCACTGAAACAGCCAGGTCTTTTTCAGAACAATGTTTGCTTAATCCTGCCTCCCTTATCTTGGACTTGGAAAGTTGCATTACTGTAGCAACTGTAAGAGTTTATATTTATCTTTCTTCAATTTCATCCTAATTGATTCAATTCAGTAATCTAGCCCATAAAATCCTTCTGGATCCTGACTCTGACACCCATTGTGCTGGCCATTCCTCCCAGATTTGTGCCATCTGCAAATTTTCTGAGTTAAAATACAAACTGCCTAATTCTTGATGCTCTTACATGCCAGGACATGCCATATCCTGTATCATTCCTAGTCCCCTGACCATGCCTAGAACATGATCCCTTCCTACTGTCATATCCTAGTAGCTCTGCTTTCCAGCAAAGCTCAGTTTACATTCCAACTCCCATAACAAGGCCAATCATAATCCCTTAGCTTGCTTGTTCTCCCCTCTTCCCATTATCTTCCTTTATGAAATTATATCATATATATATATATATATATATATATATATATATATATATATATATATATATATATATATTTGTTTATATACCTTTTGTATATATTGTTTTCGCTCCTATAGGATGTCTGCTCCTCAGGGGTAGAAATCATTTGCTTTGTGTCTCTGCATTCATAGTAGTACATATGATATCTAGCACATTGGAGACACTTAGCAAATGCTTCTGGAATGAAGGAAGGTAGGAAGGAAGGAAGGAAGGAGAGAAGAGATAAAAAGGAAAGGAAAGGAAATTAACGGAAAGGAAATTGAAGGGAAGGGAAGGGAAGGGAAGGGAAGGGAAGGGAAGGGAAGGGAAGGGAAGGGAAGGGAAGGGAAGGGAAGGGAAGGGAAGGGAAGGGAAGGGAAGGGAAGGGAAGGGAAGGGAAGGGAAGGGAAGGGAAGGGAAGGGAAGGGAAGGGAAGGGAAGGGAAGGGAAGGGAAGGGAAGGGAAGGGAAGGGAAGGGAAGGGAAGGGAAGGGAAGGGAAGGGAAAGGAAGGGAAGGAAGGAAAATTTTTGTTTGTTTCTTATTTTTTTATCTATAAAATGATAACACCTACTAGCTGTGTGACCTTGCACAGTTCTCTTAACCTCTCAGTACATTAGGCATCTCTCCAAGATGAAATGTCAAATATGGTGCCAGACATTCATGGGTAGAGGGAGTTTCTTGTACCCATGAAATGGAGCTTATTTATATAAAGTCTTCAATGATGAGGCTCAAATGAGATAATACTGTCACGTGCTTTGCCTTCAAGTCCAATGCAAATAGCAGTTACAAATAGAATTCCCTGGATTCCCCTCTCAGGCCTCATAGCTTTCCCCTGCCTCCTATTGGATACTGTAGTTCATTATCCTGAGGAATGTTGATCCCCAGTGCCTCTATGCTGCTAAGTAAGCTAATTTAACATCCTGACAGATTCTTGGGCTCTTGCAATCCCAGTTGAGTTTGGCAAGGGTTTCACTAATAGGCATTTTCTGGAGCAAGAGTTTGCTGAGTCCACTGTGGGTCAGACTGACAAAGGAAGCCTCTAATTTAGCTCATGTGATTTTGGGCATACAATTAGCTGAGGGTGCAGAAATTGTGTGTTCTACTAATTGAGCTCATATCCTGTCCACCCCCAAGAACAACTGCTTATACATTTAATCAATGTCTGATGCCTTAGATTTGCCAAATTTTGCTAGACACCAAGCTGGAGAGGAGTCTCTGACTTTCTACTCCTGCTTTCAAATCCTTCTTATTTGTAGTTCCAGTCTTCTTGTAGTCAAACTTGAATTGTAAGGGGGCAACAGTGAACATCTGGGAAATAGCTTTAATTAGAACCAAGTCTCTTTACTGAGAAGTAGATCTATACAAGACGCATACTACATACTACATTAACAATAGAAAGCTGAAATTTATATTTAAAATCAATTTCTTCCCTCTTTCCAAGTAAAACTGAATTTAATTATACATATATATGCGTATTATATATATACATATACATGCATATGTACACATGCACGTATTGTGATGTGCATTTCAGAGTAAATGAGTAACTAAGAAAAAGGAAGTCACCACTGGAAGTTAAATATTATGAAGTCTGAGATTTCAAAAACCTGGGAATACTTATATAAACTCATGTGAAGTGAAGTGAGTAGAATCAGGAGGACATTGGATGTAGCAATAACACTACTGTACAAATAATGCACTGTGGACAAGTTAGCTACTCTGATCAAGACAATGACCCCAAGACAATTCCAAAGGACCCATGATGAAAAATGCTACCCTCCTTCAGAGACAATGGACTGATAAATTCTGAATCCAAATTAAAACAAACTTTAAAAAATGTTTATTTCTGTGGTTTGTTCTGTTCTTGTCTATGTTTTCTTTTTCAACATGGCTAATGGGGAAAGAGGTTTTGTATGACATCACATGTGAAGTCAATATCATATCGCTTGCCTTCTCAAGAAAGGGGATGGGTGGGAGGGAGAGTCAAAATTTCATAAAAACGTTAGTTAAATATCTATAAAACTACTAGATCTGTATCTAAAAACATATTCAAAAATAAAAAGCAAAAGGGGACATATTTATACCAGCTCTTTTGTGGTGGCAAAGAATTGGAAATTGAGGGGATGCTCATCAATTGAGGAATGGCTGAACAAACTGTGGTATGTGATTGTGTTGGAATACTATTGTAATGATGAACAGGATGCTCTCAGAAAAACCTGAAAAGACTTACATGAACTTATGCAAAGTAAAATGTACTGGGTACAAAGTAACAGCAGTATTGTATGATCAGCTGTGAATGACTTTAGCCATTTTCAGCAATATAATGATCTGAGACAGCTCTGAAGAATTTAGGATGGAAAATGCTGTCCAACCCCAGAGAAAAACTGATGGTGTTTGAATACAGATTAAAACAGACTTTTTCTACTTTATTTTTCTTAAAATTTTTTGGGGGTGGGGGGAGTGTATGTGTCTATATTTTCTTTCACAATATGAGTAACATGAAAATATGTTTTGCATGATTATACACATATAAACTACATTGAATTGCTTGCCTTCTCAATGAAGAGGGTAGAGAGGGAAAAAGGGAGAGAATTTGGAACTCAAAGTTTTATAAATGAATGTTAAAATTGTTTTTACATGTAATTGGGGAAAATGAAATACTAAACAATGTAAAAACTTATTTTTAAATAGTTTTGAATTTTTTAAAAAGTTATTTTTCTGTAATTAGGAAATATAAATAAAATATATTAAAAGGCAAAATAAAGTGCTTTGCAAACCTTAAAGCACTTAAAAAATGATATCTTGATATTTCATTCCGCATTTTCCAAATAGGAGAAGGTTCTTTTCCTTAACTTGAGATTCATTTTATGAGGAAATATTTGCTTTTCCCTCTGAATCATTGAAGAAATGTCTTATACTTTCTTGTTGTATTCTTATATAGAAAAAGATCTTCATTAATTACCTAGAATACCCGCTGTTCACTTAAAATCTTTATTAAAATAGAAAAGAAATAACCTAGATATACGTATATAACACATATATGTGTGTTATATACATACACATACACATATACACACATGCACACATGTATTTGTATTTGTATTTGTATCTGTATCTGTATATGTATATAGGCTGGCCACACTGACTTATCTGGGACATACCTTATTTCCGGTTTCTTTTCATTATCTCTCTGCTGAAATCCTTTGTTGACATCATGACTGACTCTGTTTACTCTTACTCTAGTATGTGTTCAAATCAGCTGTCAAGGAAGTCTATTTAAGTCAAACCGCTTGATTATCTCCTTAATGATCATACCTTAGAACACTATGAAACTCTTGTGTGGTAACCAGAAGCAATAAGGTATATTCTGCTTGGGTTAATGTTTTTCATAAAGTCAATGAGTGATTCTTTCCAAAATGGGATGGAAAGCAGTGAAGAGTTGGAAGGAAGCAAAATTAGGAGCATGAAGAAATCCCAAGGTTCCTTAGATCTAGGCATCTGTGGCATATGCATATGGATCTGTGTGTGCCTGTGTTTTAATTTGGCTTGAATTTGTGCTTAGGAATTCCTAGAATACCAAAATCTCAGCATTCCAATTTAACTAAATTACATTCTAAAGTGACTTAAAAATTTTTATCCACTGATAAAGAATTATTCATACGTATGTTTCTTCCGATTAGCTTTGCATCTGATTGCTTCCATGCACTGTAGGACAGGGATATTGCATGGAAATATTTGCAACTATTTAGATTGCCAATTGAGAGATTGCTACCTTCATGAGAAGCCATGTGGCATAGAGGATGGGGAGTTTCTCTTCAGTTAGGAAGATTTGGGTTGAAGTCCTACCTATGACACATATTAGTTATGAGACCCTGGGCAACTCCGACTATATATTTTAGAAAAGGTGCCACACTGATTTTGTTAGAGAGATTCTCTGAAATCAGTGAAATCACAGATACCATCTCTCTCCAAACCCTGTGTAATGGTTATTATTGAGAGGATTTTACACAGTCCTTCTGAATGAGAATCCTCTTTCTGGTGAATGGCAGTTCCCCAGTGGGGAAAATGCATATGATTTATTGAATGACAGCACATCAAATAGGATGACAGAGTACACTTGACCCAGAAGTGGGATTAGAGGCTAAGAGCTTCCCAGGTGCCAATAATTCAGCATGCCTCATGTGCCCTTCCCTCCAGGTACTTCTCCTCCCACATTCTCAGGACATGCAGGGAGATAAACAAAGGGCATAGGAATCACTTCTGTCCTACATGCATCTGTTGGATGCTGGGGTTGGGAAAATCCCTGGCTCCTTGCTTCCATAATTAACAACTGTGCATCCATCTCTTATCTACAAACTTTACGAATACGTGATGCCTTTGACTCTTGGCTCATAGAATGCTTAAAGGGAAGTTCTAGAACCATAAACTTCATCAGAATTAATTACAAAAGTCAAGAAATTCCAAAGCAGAGTTTCAGAATTGGAACTTTAGAGCTGGAAGCAATTCAGGAATCTTTCAGACCCTTTAGTCTAAGAACCCTCCCAATCAAAGGAGAAGGAACCCAAGGCCCAGGAGCAGATATGACTTGCCCCAGTCATGAATCCCAGACTCCTAAGTGGATTGCTCTTTCCATTTCAAAGCACTGCCTGATTTAATTGAAAATACTGATGAACTCCAAAGTAGTAGAATGAATAAATGAAGTGGCACTTTGGACTTCCAAGCTTGGTTTCAAGCATTTTTAGATCAGGGGATTTTCTGTGAATTTAGAAAATATTTTGAAAACTTAATTTCCATTTACTAATTGGTTTCCTTTGTACAATTCAGCATTTCATGCATTAAAAAGGTTATTCTAAGAAGGGGCCAATAGGGGTCACCAGATGGCCAAAGGTGTCCATGGCAAAAAAACATAGTTAAGAATCATGTTTTGGATGAATTTAGAACATACAAAGTCACAGCCAAAGGAACCATGTTTCCTGGTTTTTTAAGGTGCCTATCCAAACTTTCACCAAATCTCTTTTTTTCCTTTTGGAAAGAGGCATGGACACCATGTTCTTCTTAGTGTTCTTCTTGCCATTATGCATTTCCAATTTTTTTGAAGCTAGGTCTCTCTTAAGCTCAGAGAACTTTATACTCTTTACTTTTTTTGTTCTTAATGTACCATATTGATAATTTCCTTAGAGGCTCCAGTATTTCTTTTGTTCTTTTAGAACATTCAGTAATGCCTTAAAGCTCAGCTCTCATTTAAAAATTCTTCTAAATCTCCTAATTAGTCAAGGTGAGCTATTTAGCATGCATTATAAAGCATGTTCACCCAGCTCTATTACTATTAACAGCTCCAACTGTTATATCTGAACAATTTTTTTTAAATCCAATTTATTTTTTACCCACTCTGCTATTTCTTAATAATCCATTTATTTTCCCAGTTCTCTTGTCTCAGAATAATGCTGAAGTGTGCTTAGGCAGTGGATACTGTATGAAGAACAATGCAAATGTATGTGTTTTCACAGAATTCTAGGATTCCAGGATCTCAGAGTTCAAAAGGACTTCAGAGCTCATCTGGGACTGGCCATGATGGAACAAGACCCCAGCATCCACAGGAGGCTCTGCTCTCTCACCTCATCTCTGATCCTTGAAATCACTACTTCCCTTTAAGGCTGTGTTCAGGCCCTTCTTTTTTTTCTTTCTTTCTTTCTTTCTTTTTTTTTTTGTGTGTAAGGCAATTGGGGCTAAGTGACTTGCCCAGGGTCATACAGCTAGTAAGTGTTAAGTGTCTGAGACTGGATTTGAACTCAGGTCCTCCTGACTCCAGGGATGGTGCTCTATCCACTGTGCCACCTAGATGCCCCTCAGGCCTTTCTTGATCCCCTAGTTGTTACCTAATTGTTTTTCATTTATATGCATTTTGTTTTTATATTTACATTTAATATTAATGTATTATCTATATTTTAGAGTTACTCATCGAATTATTATTGATTCTTCCACAGCTGGTACTGGTGCCTGTATACATCTTGAAAATACCCATTAGAATTATTTGTACTCCAGTGCCTAAGAAAATACCTTGCACATATCAGGGGCTAGTGTTTGTTGAATTAAATGGCATTAGGAAAGGCCTGTATTTATTAAAGTGGCTTGAGAAGAATAATGGAGAAATGTAATTAGTGTTTTGGAGGAACCTACATGGAATAGTACATAGAGCACTGTATTTTGAGTCATGGAGAATTGAATTAAAATCCTGCCTCAGTCACTTGCTAATTGGGTGACCCTGGGCCTGTATTTAACCTTTTTGAGACTATTTCTTTTCTAAAATGAGAAGGTTGAATTTGATGTCCTTATAAAGTCTTTTCCAATTCTAATTCTTTCATCTTACAACCCTATGGATTCCAATGGAAATATCAGGGTGTTGCTACATCTAATTTATTCCCTGGCTTGTTTAAACCTTTCCCCTTTGCTTTCAAACCAAGTGAGAAGTTATCTGTTTCCTCTTGTCAGAGGAAAGACCAGGTTTGGTCACTTGGCATAGACTAGGGTTGGCCTTAAATAACTGTGAGACCTTTACACGCACAGGTGGACTCTCCAAACTTTAAACTGCTATGGTCTCAGGTAACATCTACTCTTAAAAATGTCTCAGAAATACCCAGCAGGAGTGAGTCTATTCATCATGTTTTATCTCTCTGTGTTAAGATCTAAAACCACAAAGTAAATAGTTTGAAATTATTTTTTTTGATAACTTTTTCTTTCTTCTTCTTTTTTTTTTTTTTTTTTGTGTGTGTGAGGCAATTGGGGCTAAGTAACTTGCCCAGGGTCACACAGCTAATAAATGTCAATGTTCTGAGGCCGGATTTGAACTCAGGTACTCCTGACTCCAGGGCCAGTGCTCTATCCACTGCACCACCTAGCTGCACCTATTTTTTTATTTAGAATTTTATTTTTCCCCAATTACGTGTAAAAACAATTTTTAACATCCATTTTTTTTTTAGTGAAGCAATTGGGGGGGTTAAGTGACTTGCCCAGGGTCACACAGCTAGTAAGTGTTAAGTGTCTGAGGCCGGATTTGAACCCATGTCCTCCTGACTCCAGGGCCGGTGCTCTATCCACTGCACCACCTAGCTGCACCTATTTTTTTATTTAGAATTTTATTTTTCCCCAATTACGTGTAAAAACAATTTTTAACATCCATTTTTTTTTAGTGAAGCAATTGGGGGGTTAAGTGACTTGCCCAGGGTCACACAGCTAGTAAGTGTTAAGTGTCTGAGGCCGGATTTGAACCCATGTCCTCCTGACTCCAGGGCCGGTGCTCTATCCACTGTGCCACCTAGCTGCCCCCTTAACATCCATTTTTATTATTTTTTTTTTGAGAGGCAACGGGGATTAAGTGACTTGCCCAGGGTCACACAGCTAGTAAGTGTTAAGTGTCTGAGGCCAGCTTTGAACTCAGGTCCTCCTGAATCCAGGGCCAATGCTTTATCCACTGCACCACTTAGCTGCCCCCTTAACATCCATTTTTAAAACTTTGTCTTCCAAATTCTCTTCCTCCCTCCCTCTCTCCCCATCCCCACTTATGAACATAAGCAATTCAGTATCAGTTATACATGTGTACTCATGCAAAACAGGAAATAATTTGATATGGACACACATATACACATATGCACACAAACAGTCATAAACATATGTATCAATTAGGTACTGTTTCTGGACTTTCGGGTTTTTCTCTGGGCTCACTATCAAAGAATCAGGCTTTTCTATTTCCTCCGTAGTTTCTAAGCATTTTTCTTCTCTAATGTCATTAGCTCAAGCCCCCCACTGGTTGTACTCCTTTCCACCACCCCGATAATAATCGCTAGTATTTATATAGCATTGATTGGTTCCTGGCACTGGGCTAAGAACTTTACAAATACTATCTAGTTTGATCCTCCAAACAACCTTCGGAGGTAGTTGCTATCACTATCTCAAAACTGAGGTTAAATGACTTGCCTAAGGCTATACAGCTAGTAAATGTCTGAGGAGAGTTTTGAATACCAATCTTCCTGACTCCAGGCCCAAGGCTCAATCCACTGCACCATCCAGACACATGCCATTTAGCCCTTAATAACCAGCATTCAGGTTCCATTTAACCACTTAATATCAGTTAAGTTTTAATAAAGATTGTTTTTTTACTTTGAAGACATAATCATTTTAAAACTATAAACATATTCTCCCTAATAGTTTTAGGGCATTCTCTCTATACCATCTTGCTCCCTGCGTGGAGATAGGGCCATTTTTGCGTAGCTTTGGTTTTACCAAGGTCATGTCCAGTGATATGACTGCTGGGTGGTATAGTTACTCCATTCCCGAGGCATTGATGCTAGGCTAGTCACAAAATCCAGTCTGGACTTGATTCTTGGGCTCCTAGGCACCTGATGCTCAGATATCTGGGTGGCTTCTTCTCTTGACCTTTGGATACTTCCAAGATAATTGCCTCTGATTCCTCCATCTAAAAGGAAGTAACAAAGAAATACCAAAGCAAAGGATATAGACCCATTTCAACAGAGCCATGTGTTGGCATCACACAATTTGTTTTCACCAGAAGTCATCAGCACAAATGCCAAATCAGTAGCATAGGTTCACCGAAAGACAAATGCCACAGTGAATGATGGCCTTTGGAAGGTACCTCTAGTTTAAATTCTATAGATACAACTAATCAAAGAAGGTACTGTCCACCACTTAGAACGGATTATAGAATTTCTACACATACACCAAACTTTCTCCAAGATACTCCCATGACACAATATTGAGGTTCCTCAGGAGCAGACTCCTCAGCTTCTTCCCCATATGAAATACACATATACATGTGTGTATACATATTCAGGTACATGCATACATGCATACATTCTCCTTGAGGGAAGTACACATATACATGCATGTTATATCATCCTGGAGAGTAGTCTCAATATACTTATATATCTCTATACATGCATGTACACACATGCACACTTGTATGTATGCATTATTTGATGGTGTCTTCATATACATAAATTTTATCTCTAAATACACGCATGTACACATGACACAAATGTGCACATGCTTCTTGAGGATAAATCTACATATATACATCTCTAAACACATGTACATGTATATATATAACACAAATATGTGTTTGTACTACACAGTAAGTCTACATATACATAACTATATGACACACATATATGACATACACCTATATATGTACATACTCCAAGATGGTAAATCTACATATACATACATCAATGTCTCTCTATAGAAACAAATATATATACATACAATATTCATACACATATGTGTGCATATACTACTTGAGGGCAAATGCCATTTCATTTTTATTTCTTTGAGTCTGGCTCCTATAAGAGGGCCTGCTGTACAGCCAGTAATTAATAAACACTTAGCAGTTGCTTGGTGGGTCTCCAAAAACATCAAAATGATGACAAGAAGGCCTCCAACCTGTTGGTTGGAGACTATATGGAATCTTCATAGAAGAACATGGAAAAGAATTGTGCAGCAGAGTTGGCTGGTGGTTTGCACCAATGGAGGGAGCAGCCAAATTAATGGGATCCTGGATTCCTCCTTCTATTCAAGTATGATTTTGGATAAACATCTGTGTGTATGCAAGTGCAAATTATTGATGTAAATAATCAACATAATGGCTCCCTCCTTCTTCCTTTAGTGCCTGAGAAGTCTGAGGAGGAAAGTGTTATATGAGAAAACATATGTATCATGAACACCTCATTGGTGCTTCTTCTAGACATCATGAAGGCATTCAATGCCTGGAATTCTCTCCCTCCTCATCTCAATCTCCTGGCTTCCTTCAATTCCCAGATAGTATCCCACTTTTTACAAGAAGCCTTTTCTCATCCCTCATTCCTCTGTCAATTATTTCCACTCTATCCTTCACATGCCTTGTTTGTACAGAGTTATTTGCATTTTGTCTCCTCCATTAGACTGTGGGCTAGTTGATATCAGGGACTTTTTTTCTGCCTTTCATTGTATTTCCAGTTTAAAAATACAGTTCCTGGAACATAGTAGGTGTTTAATAAATGCTTGTTGACTGACTGATCAATCAACTACTAGGGCTTGGAGTATAGAAATATACATTATATACTCCCAGCCCTCAAGTAACTTAGAGTCCTATAATCAAGATCAGATATATACATAAATATATATGATATAAAACATAATGTAAAAGGGTCAAATTAGAAATGAAAAAATGCTAAATGAAAACTTGAGAAAGGAGCTCTTGCCTCTTGGTAGACAGTTGACTGGAGCACTAAAAACAGGAATGGTATCATTGAAAATGTCTTTCCTCTGCCATCTTGCTGAAAAAGTCTAAACCCATTTAAGGTCAACATCAATTCCCATGATCCCTAGGTCATATGGCCCCCACCTCCCCCTGAGTATTGGCTGCTTGAATATTTATACCAAATATAAAAAATGTGTTTGTGTTGGAAAATATACTATCATTAAAATAAAAATAAAAATCTAGTACCTCCACAGCAGGGACTTTAGAAAGTTTCTAAGTCACATGCTTCATTTTACAAATAAAGAAAATGAGTCCCCAAAAGGTCCAAGATCCAATAGGCATTAAGTGGCAGAGCCAGGATTGAAATCCTGTTGTTCTGACTCTAATTTCATCACTCTTTCCACTCAACCATATCTTTCCTACTTTCCTAAAATAGAACACAGTTCAGGCCTTCCCTCAGATGCTGCTATCATGCAGGTCCTGTTGTAATCACTTCTTATACCCTCCTTTCTGAACTGAATCATCATTCTACATTAGGTTGAGTATTTCCTTCTCTTTTGTCCTCTTTCACCTTTTTTAACCACCATGGTCAAGTCTGTTCTCCAATTCATTGACTACAGGAAGAGAAGGGGGAAGTAAGGAGGGGTTAAAAAGCAAATAAGCAAATGGACAGAGAACGAGTGGAAAAGAATAAACCATTGTTTTACTTCACTAAGGTAAAGGACAAAAGGCTCTGCACATTTCAGGAGTAACTCATCAAAACCCCACACATTTTGTGGTAAAGTTCTTCAGTGTTCCTTGTAACATAAGCATTTATGAATGCTCTAGGCTCAGCAATATGCCAAGGGACAGGGACTGTATATGATATTTCACTGATATAGGGAACTCCAGGATGAGCAAAGTCTCTTCATCAATTCAGGTCTGTATACTCTTAGCCCCTCATAGTATTAGAGAGTTGTCTAGTATGCCTAGAGGTTAGTGACTTGGCCAGGCTGACACAACCAATAGATATCAGAGACATGACATAAACCCAGAGCTTCCAGACACCAAGACCACTTCTTTACCCAGTACCCCTTACTGCTTCCTAAGAACTGGGACAAAAACTGCAAAGTGAAATAGTAACACTCAACTCATTTAAAGCAACCCAAACCTTTGTCATTAGAACCCTTGGATGAAAACTGCCTCATGAGTTGCAGTAAATACAGGGAACAAAAATAATCTGCAGGAGAGGATTGTACTTATGTCAATGAAAGGACCTGGCATTTTTTACTAAGTAGATTGATATCAGAATTGACAAGGAATAATTTGATTTTCTTTTTATGTTTGTTTGGTTTTGATTTTTTTTGAGGGGGAGGCTTATTGTGTTTTGTTTGTTTGTTTGTTTTTGTATTTGTAGGGCAATGAGGGTTAAGTAACTTGCCCAAGGTCACATAGCTAGTAAGTGTCATGTGTCTGAGGCTGGATTTGAACTCAGGTCCTCCTGAATCCAAGGCCAGTGCTTTATCCACTGCACTACCTAGCCACCCCCGGGAGGCTTATTGTGAAAGAAGAATTCTTCACCCTACATTATATGAAGAAATATCAACCATGAATTAGTCAGACACATTTATGGGCTACTTCATATGAGCTTTTTAGCTGAAAAATTATAACAATACAAAGAAGCAAAATTTCTCCGTGTAATATTATAATACAATTAATGGAAAGCAAAGGCCGACAATCTTGTTTTAATTCCTCTATCACCTGAATACTTAGACAATACCTTTTTTTTCTCAGTTTCTCTTTTAGCTTTAAAAAATTCCATTCAATTTTGCTTGAATGGAAAACTTAGCTTTTGTTGATAAGGTTTGGGGTCAGCAGGAAGGTCTTGCATTTTTTTTTGAACCTCTAAAAGCTACTCTTCTATCTTTAATGACACCTTTTTAGATGTTATTCAGTTTAAGAGGACCAGTTCTGAATAAGCAAGATGAGACAGAAAATGACTACAAGAATAGCAACATCACAGCCTTCCTGAGACAGAAAATGAAGCCGAGTGGACTGTTGGGAAACTATGCCCAGTATTCATGAACATAAGAGACTCTTAAATCAAGTCCTGTTAGAAAAATGGCATAATTGGCATTGACTTTCTCATTTGGATTTACTTGGGCTGACTAAATAACTATGTTTTGCAACATATGAAAGAGAGGTAGGTTCCTTTTTACTATAATGGAATGATTTTGTTAAGTTTAAGAATCCATTTTATGTAGAGAACCATATGTTGTCAACTAAATATGAATGTACAAATTATACAGGTCTTTCATAAAATGGAGAGAGGCACAGTAGATAGAATGGATAGAGTTCTGGGCTGAAAATCAGGAAGACTGGGGACTTTAGATCCTACCTCTGACCCCTTCAGCTGAATGTTAACACCCTGGCAAGTCACTTGTACTTTGTATGCATCTCCCTAGGACTTATTTACCAAGCCATAGATGGGTTGCTATCTTTCCTGGCAAAGGAAATTTCCACAGTAATTCCCATCACTGAAAAAAACATTTACATAAGCATAGTATCCCTTCTTATGTATGAGAAAATAGAATAAAATTTTGCTTTTCAATGATGGTTTTCTTGCTTTGGTATTTTGATGCATCTGTGAACTTAAAAATGGGACCATCCCATCCTGTGGTGCAGATTGCCATACATTTATACCTTACCATTTTGTGTGACTCTTCTCCACACCCTCTCAGAAACATGTTCACCCATACATGCTAGAGACCTTCTTTTAGTGAGTTAGAGCATTTCTTCATATGACTATATGATTTGATTATTTCATCCAAAAATTTCTTGTCTTTTGACTATCTATCAATTCGGGAATCTCAATCTCTCTCTCTCTCTCTCTTTTTGTGGGACAATGAGGGTTAAGTGACTTGCCCAGGGTCACACAGCTAGTAAGTGTCAAGTGTCTAAGGGAGGATTTGAACTCAGGTCCTCCTGAATTCAGGGCCAGTACTTTATCCACTAAATGGCTCTCTTTTTAACAAATTTGACTCAATTCTCTATGTGTTTGAGACCTGAGGTCTATCAGGAGAGTGGGACTTTAGCTGAGACTTGAAAAGTGCCAGAAAATTCGAGAGGTAGCTTCAATAATGATACAATTAGACTTTGGACAGATTGCCATTATTATTTACACTTTTGCACAGGGGAAAGGACATAGGCTTGTGATTTCATTGATCTAGAGAACTCTCAAAGAGGATAATCTGACAATGCAGGTTAGTTCCTCTTTGAAATTTTTCCTCTTAAAAAGTATCCTAGGACCCTGATTAGTTCATTTGCCCAAGGTCATACAGTTAATATATATCAGAGAAAGGATTTGAACCCAAGTCTTTTTTAATATGTGGCTGCCATAAAATATTTCATCCTGTAAAAATATTCCTACAGAAAACAAACATATAGTTAAAGTTTTGACCACATCCATTCATGAGAAAATCTATTGAGACATGGGATTATTACATCATGAAGAAGAATGACCCCCAGGGATGAAATCACATATTGTTTTTTTTAATGGTAAGATAAGTAAGTCATAGCATGCTTCTGCCAATTCTATGAAGGAATCGGTGAATTCTTAGTACTTCATGAAATAAAAATAATACAATTCCTCAAAAAGGGTGGATATTCATCTGGTTTCACATTTTAAAATTAATAGATTCTTGACTTACTTTTATGAATAATAAGATATCTCAAAACACTGAAACCTCCATGCCCCTAGTCCATTCATCAACATCCAATGACACTGCAGTGGTAACAACCTTCTTCAAACCTGAAAAAGCCAAGCTCCTTTTCAACATCCTTTTGGGAGAATTCTAGTCAGTGTTCAGTCTTTGGAGGGGGGTATTGTCTTTTTTGGAGAGTGATGGCAATCTGTCAACAATCATGATTAAGTTTTCCTTTTGAGGCTTTGTGCAAGGGCTACCTCCTAGAAGGGTATATGGAGTATTCAGGGAGAGCTAGCAGCCTGATGTGAGGGCTGCTTTTCCACCTTTGGTGTCCACCTGTCACTCAATTCTCACTTGTGGCTCCAAGAATCTGTAGCATGTGCTGCAGCCACACCCTAGTAAACAATTGCAGCAGATGGGCTAAACTAGATTGAGGGGAACCAATGGGGCCTCAAACCTCTTGGCAAATTAGAGAGGTCAGCCCCAAGCATGAGAACCATTTGTTCCAAAGACCCATGATGTAGACTGAAGGAGACACTAAAGAATGCCTAGAGCTTGATCAGACACTGAAAATGCCTTTCAAGGTCTTCCACTACATCTCAGGGTATCAAAAGTTGTCTTGACTTTTGTTCTGCTACTGGGCTTCATTGACTTTGGAAGAGAGAGGGAAGCTGATGACTGTGAAGCTCTCCCTCACTTAAATCTAATTTACCCATGAGTCAAGTTATCACCTTTGGATGTTATCGGTCCTCTTTAAAACAAAAGATAAACAAAAGCTCTTACAAGACAATCTCTTTTCATAGGATTTAAAGTTGGAAAGGCCCCGAAGGATCATGGAGTCCAATTGCTTTATTTTACAGATCAGGAAACTGAGGCTTAGGGATTCTAAATGCTTTTTTCCTGGGTTGCACAGCTAGAAAGTTATCTCTATCAGGTTTCAAATCCAGGACTTCTTGTCTCAAAGTGCAGGCTTCTAAATATGCCATCATATAGCCTCTCATTCCTGACCTTCCTCATTCTACCAATTGATTTTATGTACAAATATATTTGGTTTCTCTCTCTCTCACTCTCTCTCTCTCTCTCTCTATGTGTGTGTGTGTGTGTGTGTGTATCTCCATACACATATCTCCATACACACACACACACACACACACACACATATATATATATAAATATAAATATACACATCTACACATATCTACACATACACATATACATTTTATATCCATTCATATATGTATGTGTACATGTACATGTACATGTATGCGCATGTATACATATCCTGCTTTCCCCTTCCCCACTCTAGGTAGAATGAAAAATTCTTAAGAGATCTGTCTATATATCCCCAGTTCATAGTATATTATCTGGCACATAACAGGAACTCAATTCATTCTGATTTAATTGATTTGAATTTATATCACACATACTTGCTTTCCCATATCAATCACATACCAATTTTAAGACCAAAAATTATACCCCCTTTCATTTTCTCCTCTTCTAATGCATATGATCCCTTTCTTATATGCAGTTACATACAGGTACCTGAAGAAATATGCAGTAGGTATCATTGATGCATCCTGTGAAACATTTACTCAAACAGATCTGTTTGCTGTTGTTGAGAATATTTATAGATCATAATAAGCTCCAGAGCTGTAAGTGACCTTGTAAGTCATACTGCCAAATGACCTCTAGGCTCGTGCATCTAACCTCCTTGATTGTCACTGGCAGGTTGGCTCCACAGATGGCACCTTTGAGGGTACTGGGGGAACATGGAGCAATTGAAGGCTTTTCTAATCCAGTCACTAATGAACCCCCTTCTGGCAAACTGCCCTTTGATCATCAACCAACCAGAATTAAATAGGTTTTAGAAAAAGGTATATCTGATTGATCAATTGATTGATTGATTGATGAGGAGGAGGATTGCTTGATGATGATGACAACCTGGAAAGAGTTATGTGAACTGATACAGAGTGAAATGTACTGTATACAAAATAACAGCAATACTGTAAGATGATCTTCTGTGAATGACTTGGTTACTTTCAGCAATGCAATGATCCAAGAAAACTCTGAAGGACTTATGAAAAATACAATCCATCTACAGAGAGAGAACTGATGGTATCTGAATACAGATTGAAGCATAGTTTTTTTTGTTCCTTTATCTGAAGTTTTGTTTTTCTCTGTTTTCTTTTACAACCTGGCTAATGGGGAAGTGTTTTGCATGACTACTTATGTATAACTTACACTGAATTGCTTGAATTCTTTGGTGGGTAGAGAGAGAGGGAAGAAGAGAATTTGGGAAAAAGTTTTTTTTTAATGATGTAAATTTTTTTTGCATGTAATTTGGGAAAATAAAAATTCTAAATCAGAAAAAAAAATTAGGAAGAGTGATATCCTAGGACAGTATAACAACAACAGTTTCTACAACTGAGGACATTTTTCCTTCTCTTGTATATTCAAGATACCTGGAGGGAGTGGGCTCAAACTTAGAGAGGACAGATTGCAAAGGACTAATTTGGACCTCGTGGTTTCTGGGAGTCCTTTTCTCTTTTTTATGGCATCCTCATAAACTTGTACTCTGCTGGGCAGGCTCTCAGAGTTGGTGACTTTGTGGAGCACTTAGGCTTCCTGTCCTCATTGTGTCCACTTTGTTCACATCTCCCAATGTAGACACTGCCCACAACTGCTGATATTTTGGGAACGCTGCTACACAGGCTGATGAAAAGTTCAAATCTGCTCAATGTCTATAAAGGTCATCCTTTGCTTAAGCTTGAAGGAGTAGACAGAGACTCTCTGGTGTCTCTATGTCCCCCTACCCACAATTCCCAAGTGCCCAAATGTTCCGTTTCTGTGACTTGGCTAAAGCTTTTCCACTTGTAGGCTGGTTTGTTATTGGAGCATCCATTTCTGAATTGTCTCCCAGTTTTATACAAAGCCCCAGAGGGCATGACTGATTCTTTTCAGCCAACTACAAAGCATTTCATGATAAGAATTATCTTCTTTCATTCATTTAGGAGCTAGTTTACACATTTCATTGATGGAAAAGAGACCTAGCAGTTGTTCACATCTATTTTACACCTTCCATTGATTCTGTAACTCTAAGAAGGTTCTCTCCAGATAAAGTTATTAAGGTGTACAACGTCTTGTTATTTACATTATGTCTGAGGAGTATTGGACACCTCTCTTACACATATAAGGAAACTGAGGCACAGTCTCATGGGCAAAGGAAATACCATTTATGAGATCACGCAAGTTCTAAGTGGCTGAATTGGCTATTAGAACCCCGGTCTTCTGACTACAAATCCTAGAGCACTCTTATTACTGTCTCAATGGCAACAAAATGTTCTAATAGATAGAACTCTAGCCCTAGGGTAAGAAATTTAAGTTCAAAACTGGTTTCAAACATTTACTAGCTATGGCAGCTTGGGTAAGCCACTGAGACTGTCTGCTTCACTTTCCTCAGCCTTAAATAGGGATGATAACAGTACCTTCCTTCCAGGACTTTTGTGATGATGGAATGAAATGATATTTGTAAAGCCCTTATCATGGTGCCTGGCACACATTAGGCACTTAATAAATGCTTATTCATCTCACCCACCCCAGTAACCAAACTTTCACGAATTACCTCAAAATCTAATTGGTTCCTCTCCTCCCCATTTCATGTGGCTATAGGAAATAGGAATATGTGACTCTTATTCTTCCTATGCTGACAGTCTTTATTTTATTACTTTCCAGTTACATGTAGAGATAGTTTTCAACATTTGTTTTTATAAAAATTCTAGTTTCCAATTTTTCTCCCTCCCTCCTCCCCAAGACAGCAAGCAATCTGATATAGGTTATATATGTACAATCACATTAAACCCATTTCTGTATTAGTCATGCTGTGCAAGAAGAAACAGAGCAAAAAGGAAAAACAAAAAAAATAGAAATAATATGGTTCAACCTAATCTAGATTTCACAGTTCTTTTTTTTCTGTATTTGAAGAGAATTTTCCATCATGAGTCCTTTGGAACTAACTTGTACAATTGTATTGCTGAGAAGAGTCAATTCTATCACAGTTGATCAACAGATAATGCTGTTGATACTGTGTGCAATGTTTTCCTGGTTCTATTCATCTCACTCAGCATCAGTTCATGTAAGTCCTTCTAGGTTTCTCTGAAATACATCTGCTCATTGTTTCTTAAATTATGCTCACAGTCTTGCAGGAATGTCTTCCCAACTCCCTGCTAACCCTCTCAACATTAGAACCTTACCTTGAAAACTTGACCTGTGATATGAAACCTTCTGGAGCTCCACCTTTGCCTTGGATGCTTCTCCTAGGCTTCTGAGAGGGAAGACTGATGACCTTGGCTTGCTTCTACAACTTCCCATCTCCTCTCTAATCCTATATGACTTACAATAGTATCTTCTGACTAATGACTTGAATTTTAAATGCAAGTATTTGGGTAGGAGGTTACCAGTCCTACTTGCACTGATTAAGCTGTTTATAGCTATACATCGTATACAATGATATGTTTCCACTTTAGACATATCATTTTACATAAAACCTCAACATCTTGAAGCTTCCTTTAGAACTTTATTGTTAGTTGTTGTTGTATCATTTCAGTCAGGCCCAATTCTCTATGATCGCATTTGGGGTTTTCTTTCCAAACATAATGGAATGGTTTGCCATTTCCTTCTCCAGCTCATTTGACAGATGAGGAAACAGGGAAACAAAGCTAAGTGACTTACTTGCCCGAGGTCACACATATAGTAAATGTCTGAGGCCAGATATGAACCCATGAAGATATGTCTTCTTGACCCCAGGCCTGGTATTCTATTCACTGCACCACCTAACTGCCCTCTTTAGAACTTATGCAATAGCTAAAATTCATTTCAGTTCTTTAGTGAGAAAAATTATAGAGGTTGACACCAAGAAATCAATTAAAAACACTTTTCTAAAACAACTCTGACTGTTAAAGCCCTGTTTTTCAGCATTATTGATCAATGTGTTTTCATGCTTTCCTTGAATCTAAAAGGTCTTTCCTAATCTGTGGAATAACCATCCATCCCTTAAAACCTAATCCAATTGCCACCTCTTCCATTAAGAGTTTCCCTAGCCTCTCCCTGACCTTCCAAATCAATCATGACCTTTTTCCTCTTGGTGCTAACATAGTAGTGTTTTTAATTGGACACCCTGTAATTGTCTTCTACTCAATGCATCAAAAAATGAACTCAGTATATATTTCCCCCAAAACCTTCCCTCTTCCATAGTTCCTTGTTTTTGTCATCCAACATATTTAATCTGTTGTCAAGTCTTGTCATTTTTTCCTTTCACAACACATTTCCTGAACCACCCCTTCTCCTCTGTGACACTGGCACCCCGCCCCCCAGTCCTAAGCAGGCCATCATTACCTTACACCTGAATCATCACAAGAGTCTCCTGGGGGGGTGGGGTTTGTCTAAGTCTCTCCCACTCTGGTATCTCTTCCACTCACCTGCCAAAGTGATGTCTCTAAAATGCAGCTCTGAGTCCATCACTTACTCCCCACTCAATAAACTACAATTACTCCCTGTTACCTCAATACAAAGTGCTCTGCTTGACTTTTATTATTAAATGCTTGCTATGCACCAGGAACAGTGCTAAGCACTGGGGATACAGAGAAAGGCAGAAGATTTTTCTGCTTTTGAGTAGCTCACAGTCTAGAGGCAGAGACAGCACACAAACTGATATGTACAAAATACTACATACAGGGTAAATGAGAAATTATCACCAGAGGAAAGGTGCTGGAATTAAGAGGGATCGAGAACTGCTTTGTGTAGGAATCTGGTGGAATTTTACCTGGGATTGAAGGAAGCTTAGAAGATGGAAATGAGCAAGGAGAACATCGAAGAAAAAGCAGATCAATGATTTGGATATACAACTAAAAAAACTAGAAAATGAACAAATTAAAAATTCACAACTAAAAAACAAATTGTAAATCTTGAAAATCAAAGGACAGATTAATAAAATTGAAAGAAAACCATTGAGTTAATGAATAAAACCAGAAGCTGGTTTTATGAAAAAATAATAAAATAGACAAGCCATTGATTAATTTGATCAAAAAAGGAAAAGAAGAAAACAAAATTAGTAGTATCAAAAATGAAAGGGTTGAAATCACCACTAATGAAGAGGAAATTAAGACAATTATTAGGAATAATTTTGACGAATTATATACCAATAAGTTTGACAATATAAATGAAATGGATGAATACCTACAAAAATATAAATTTCCTAGACTAAGAGAAGAAGAAATAAAATATTTAAATAACCCAATTTTGGAAAAAAAATTGGTCAAATCACCAATGAACTTCCTAAGAAAAAATCTCAAGGATCAGATGGATTCACAAGTGAATTCTACCAAACATTTAAAGAACAATTAATCCCAATGCTATACGAATTATTTTTAAAAATAGGTGAATAAGGGGGCAGCTAGGTGGCACAGTGAATAAATCACTGGCCCTGGATTCAGGAGGACCTGAGTTCAAATCCAGCCTCAGACACTTGACACTTACTAGCTGTGTGACCCTGGGCAAATCACTTAACCCTCATTGTCCTGCAAAAAAGAAAAGAAAAGAAAAGAAAAGAAAAGAAAAGAAAAGAAAAGAAAAGAAAAGAAAAGAAAAGAAAAGAAAAGAAAAGAAAAGAAAAGAGGTGAAGAAGATGTCCTACCAAACTCCTTTTATGGGACAAATATGGTTCTGATACCCAAACCAGGAAAATCCAAAACAGAGAAAGACAATTATAGACCAATTTCACTAATGAATACTGATGCAAACATTTTAAAATAAAATAATAGGAAATATATTACAGAAATATATCACAAAGATCATACAGTGTGACCAGATAGGATTTATACCAGGAATGCAGGACTGGTTCAGTATTAGGAAAATTATCAGCATAATTGACCATATCAATAACAAAAGCAATAGAAATCATATAATTATCTTATTAGATGAAGAAAAGGCCTTTGAGAAAATACAGCACCCATTCCTATTAAAAACACTAGAGAACATAGGAATAAAAGGAGCTTACCTTAAAATGATAAGTACTATTTATCTAAGACCATCAGCAAGCATTATCTTTATTAGGGATAACCTAAAAGCCTTTCTGATAAAATCAGAGATGAAACAAGGATGCGCATTATCACCTCTATTATTTAATATTGTATTAGACATGTTAGCTACATCAATAAGAGAAGAAACAGAAATTAAAGGAATTAGAATAGATAATGAGGAAATAAAATTATAATTCTTTGCAGATGGCATAATTTTATACTTAGAAAATCCTAGAGAATCAACTAAAAAGCTACTTGAAACAATTAACAACTTTAACAGAATTTCAGGATACAAAATAAATCCACATAAATCCTCAACATTTCTATACATTACTAATAAAGTTCAATAACAACAGATAGAAAGAGAAATTCCATTTAAAATAATTATGGCCAATATAAAATACCTTGGAGTCTACCTCCCAAGACAAACACAGCAACTTTATGACTACAACTACAAAACACTTTTCACAAAAATAAAGTCAGATCTAAATAATCGGAAAAATATTATTTGCTCATGGGTAGGTATAGTAAATAAAATACAAATGGCAATCCTACCTCAGTTTATTTATTTAGTACTTTACAAAATGTCAAAAATATTTAATAGAACTAGAAAAAATAATAACAAAATTCATCTGGAAAAACAAAATTTCAAGTATATGATAGGAATCAATGAAAAAAATACTAAATAAGGTGGTCTAGCAGGACCAGATCTCAAACTGTATTATAAAGCAGTAATTATCAAAACAATCTGGTACTGGCTAAGGAATAGAGAGGTAGATCAGTGGAATGGAATAAACAGAAACAACACTATAGTAAATGACTAGAGTAATCTCGTATATGATAAACCTAAAGATCTAAGCTTTTGGAAGAAAAAATTTTATTTAACAAAAACTGCTGAGAAAACTAGAAAACAGTATGGAAGAAATTAACTATACACCAACATCTCACACTGTATCCTAAAATAAGGTCAAAATGGGCACATGATTTACAAATAAAGAATGATACCATAAGAAAATTAAAGGAGTATAGTGGGGCAGCTAGGTGGTGCAGTGGATAGAGCACTGGCCCTGGAATCAGGAGGACCTGAGTTCAAATCCGACCTCAGACACTTAACACTTACTGGCTGTGTGACCCTGGGCAAGTCACTTAACCCTCAATTGCCTCACCAAACAAACAAACAAAAAAAACTTTAAAGGAGTATGGAATTGTCTATCTGTCAGATTTATGGACAAGGGAAGAATTTAGGACCAAAGAAGATATAGAGAATAAAATTAAATGTAAAATAGAGCATTTTGATTATATAAAATTTCAAAAACAAAACTGATGTAATCAAGGTTACAAGGAAAGTAGAAAATTGGGAAAGAATTTTTGAAACAAAAATCTCTGATACAGGCCTCATTTATCAAATATATAAAGAACTGCATCAAAATTTTAAAATAAAAGTCATTCCCCAATTGATAAATGGTCAAAGGTTTTGAACAGGCAGTTTTCAGACAAAGAAATCAAGCTTGTCAATAATCATATGAAAAAATGTTCTAGAGCTTTATTGATCAGAGAAATGCAAATTACAAGAACTCTGAGATATCACCCTACACCTATTATAATGACAAATATAACAAGAACAGAAAATATAAGTTGTTGGAGGGATTGTGGGAAAACTGGGATGCTAATCCTCTGTTGGTGGAGGTGTGAAAAGTTTCAACCATTCTGGAGAGCAATTTGGAACTATTACCAAAGCGTTATAGAATTGTACATACCCTTTGATCCAGCAATACCACTACTTGGTTTATTTCCAAAAGACATCCCCCAAAAGAGAAAAAGACCTATTTGTACACAAATATTTATAACAGCTCTTTTTGTGGTGTCTAAAAATTGGAAATCAAAGGTATGCCCATGAATTGGGGAATGGCTAAACAAACTGTGGTATATGATGGTAATAGAACATTACTGTGCAGTAAGAAGTGACAAACAGGATTACTTAACCAAAGCTTGGAAATACATGTATGAAATTATGTATTGGGAAGTGAGCAGAACCAAGAGAACACTGTACACAGAGACAACAATATTGTTTGATGAAGAACTGTGAATGACTTGACTATTCCCAACAATACAATAATCCAATAAAATCCCAAAGGATTATTGATGAAACATACTATCCACCTCCAAAGAAAGAACTGATATTGATGGAACAGATTGAAACATGCTATTTTCACATTCTTTCATTAAGTGACAAATATGGTGATGTTTTGCATAATCATATATATATATATATATATATATACACACACACACACACACACACCATATCAGATTGTTTGCCACCTCAGGAAGTGGGGTGGGGTGGGAGGGAAGGGGGGACAAAGATTGGAACAGAACAATATAAATAAAAATGTTTAACTTGAAAAAAATAAAATATTTAAAAAAGAAAGAAAAAGGGGGCATCCAGAGAAAATGCCGAGAATTAGGAGATGGAGGTTCTTCTTTGAGGAGCATCATGGAGGCCAATGTCACTGCATCACAGAGTATGTGGCAAGTCATAACGTGGATGAAGACTGAAAAATTGGAAGGGACAATTTTTAAAAGGCTCACAATGCCAGAGAAATATATATTTGATCCTAGATGCAATAGAGAGCCACTGGAGCTCATTGAGTGGGGTAGGGGGGAGTGAAATGGTTAGAGCTGTAATTTTGGAAGATCGATTTGACAGCTAAGTGGAGGGTGGATTGGAGGATGGAGAGACTTGAGTCCTTCAGAGCTACTAACAGGCTATTGCAATAGTCCGGGTAAGATATAATGAGGGAGTGCGCCAGGTTGTATCAGAGAAGAGAAAGGGCATGTACAAGAGACATGATGAAGGTAGAAAATGACAGGTATTGCAAGAGATTTGAAATGGGACAGGAGAGAGATTGTGGAGCTGAGGATGACCCTGAATGTTTGGAATTCTCTCCCTCCTTACCACTGATTACTCATTTCCTTCAAGTCTTAGCTAAAATCTCATTCATTTGCAAGAAACCTTTCCTGGTTATCTTTCATGTTACTGCCTTGTCTTTGAGGTGACATTCCATCTTTCCTGGAGACATCTTGGTTGTAC
This sequence comes from Dromiciops gliroides, assembly GCF_019393635.1. NCBI lineage: Eukaryota > Metazoa > Chordata > Mammalia > Microbiotheria > Microbiotheriidae > Dromiciops > Dromiciops gliroides. Next base: position 14,524,718 of record NC_057863.1, on the reverse strand, counting down.
CAAGTCCTTAGCAGGTTTTTGCCCCCCTTTGAAAGGAAACTCCTTGAGGGCAGGGACTGTTTTTATCTTTCTTTGAATTTCCAGTATTTAGCATAATGTCTGCCACATAGTAGGTGTTTAATATGTGCTTCCTACCTGACCGATGGGTTTCCAGTTCTCATAGGTATCATGTGCTATTTGCATGCTATAGAAGAACAGAAGGCAAAGGCCTAGAAGAGGCAGGGTTTTATAGCGAATAGAGGGCCAGCCTGAGAGTCAGGAGAGGTGGGTTCAAGTTCCTCATCTTATTTCAGACACATCTTAAAAATATGACCCAGAGCATGTCTGTCCCTTCTGGGTGTCCTTGCTAACTCTCTGAGACTTTAAATTATAGATGAGCTACCAATCTTCATTGGAGTGGATGGGGGAAGTTTTTATACACTGAGGATTTGCAGCCCTGACGAAATCATGCACGCAGCTAGGAGGTGCTGCATCAGATAGAGCATTGCACCTGGAGTCAGAAAGACCTGAGTTCAAATTTGGATTCAGATACTTACCCACTGTGTTACCCTGGGCAAGTCACTTAAACCTGTTTGTTTCAGTTTCCTCATCTTTAAAATGAACTGGAGAAGAAAATGGCAAACCACTCCAGTATCTCTGACAAGAAATCCCCAAATGGGGTCAAGAGAGTTGGATATGACTGAAAATTTCTAAACAACAATACTAAGCTGACCAAAATCAAACCAAAGAATCTATCTATGGTTGTGCCTGCTCTTCCTACCAGACTGGAAATTCTATGGGGTCAGAGACTATACTTTATCTCAAGTTCATCTACCCTTCAACCTTCATCATGATGCTCCTTACACAATAGGCCCTTCATACATTTTTTGTGACACTGCGTTGAATTTCCTGCCCACAGATACCAAGAACTAAATAGCTTCAAATGAATCCATGCCTTTTCTCCCACAAACTGTCACCTCTTCCAAATAGCATCTTATCATGAAATTCTCTTCATTCTTAATATTTCTCATTCATATGAAAAAATGATCTAAATCATTATTGATTAGAGAAATGCAAATTAAAACAACTCTGAGGTACTACTTCACAATTGTCAGGTTGCCTAATATGACAAAAAAGGAAAATAATAACTGTTGGAAAATATGTAGAAACATTAGAACACTAATGCAATGTTAGTGGAATTCACATACCAGCTTTGCTATTTACTAAATTTGTCCCCATCAAGGACTCACTTTATCTGTAATCTTTATCTCACTTTATCTTAATCCATGATTATAGCCATTGCTTATGTATATATATATATATATACATATATACATATATATATATATCTTTTTTGAAAAAAATGAATAAATTTTATGGTTCTTTAATCAAGAAAAAATTTAAAAAATTACTGTGTGACTTTTGACATCACATTTGGGCACATCATATTTCTCCCAATGTTTAGTCCTCTGAAAAATCTTTCTAGGCATGTGATGCAACATCATTTAGGATGATGATTGAATAAACTTGTGTTCTGATTAATTTGCTGCTTAATTTTAAGGACTCTTGTAACCTTAAGAAATCTCTGGTTTACCTACTGCAGAGCAGGAGTCTGTTGCTAGGGAGACTCAGCTAAGAAGTTAGGTAAATTACAAGCCACCATCTGAAGGTTTGAGCTAGAGGACCTCTATGCTCAAGAGAGTCAGAAGAGGAGGGAAATTAGAATGAGTTCTTACAGAAATGGTAAAAAACACAACAACAGCAACACAGCTTTCAAGCATGATCCATGGGAGATAGATAAAGGAGAGGGGGTCCAGTGGTGGGAAGGAGTAGGATAGATGAGGATTTTGACCTGGAGAAAAGTGGGAGGGACTGAAGACAGACTGCAAGAAGGGGGCATTTATACAAAACTAAGAAGGTAAGTGAAAAGGAGTCTCTCATTTAGAAGCTGACTTCAAGGACACAAGAGAGGGAAGAAGGCAAACATTAGTTAAGAAAGATACACTCACATATCTTCAAGGTTTCTTTGTTTTTGTGCGTGCCATAAAGTGTCAGCTTTTACTTTAGTGATTATTTGAAATGTTCTTAGATTAGTATTTTTACTATGAGGTATAGTTGATGGAGGGATCTAAGAAACAGGAGGACCTGGGTTCAAATTCTAGCTCTGAAACATTAACTCACCCACTAAACCTCTAAAGCCCCTGGGCAACCCTCCAACCCTGAGTTACAGAGGAGCTGCTGATTTAAGATGGCACACCTAGATAACATTCACATTCATTTAGAGAAACCAAATGGGAGTCCCCTACTCCCCTTATCCCTCAAGATTGGGTTTCACAGGGAGCCAAGATGGCAGAGGAAAGGCAGTGAGCTCCTGAACTCATGACACGATCACTCCAAAAAAACATCCAAATAACACCATAGGAAAATGCCCAGAGCAGCAAAACTCACAGAAAAATGTGCTGAAATCATCTTCTAACCAAGAACGGCTTGGAAGGTCAGAAGGAGGGAGCTGCTGTGCTGATACAGGAGTTGAGCCCAACCAACCCCACAATCACTCTGACACAGATCCAGTCCCAGGAAGGCCTCACCAGAGAAGCAGACCCCCAGAGCCTCTGAATCAGCTGAAGCACCAGTGTCATCTGGAACTAAGCTCACAGTCTGGTGAGTGGGCTGAGCCCTGGGCAGGGGAGAGACTACAGGGTTCTATGCTGGTGCTAAGGCAGAACTTGGATTTTACACCCCTGCTGAGAACCAGGAGGTAGGCTTGAGTAGCAGTGGCCCAGGTCGGGGAGGCTCATCAGAGCTAACAACCACAACACACAAAGATGGTTGATTGGCAAGTTGGTCTGGGATCATCTAAAGACTGGGAAACAGGCCTGGCGAGGGAAGAACCTGATTCTCCTTAAATCATACCACCTGGGACTTCTTCTTTTTTTTTTTTTTAAGTGAGGCAATTGGGGTTAAGTGACTTGCCCAGGGTCACACAGCTAGTAAGTGTTAAGTGTCTGAGGCCGGATTTGAACTCAGGTACTCCTGACTCCAGGGCTGGTGCTCTATCCACTGCGCCATCTAGCCGCCCCAACCTGGGACTTCTTAAGCTTGGGATACTGCAGCCTGGAAACAGTGCCCCACTTTAAAGAGCTAAAAGTCTAGTAAAAGAAAGGCAAGATGAGCCGACAGATAAAGGCGAGGACCATAGAAAGTTTCTTCAGTAACAAGGAAGACCAAGGGGCACCCTCTGAAGAAGATGTCAGCATTAGAGCCCCTATATCTAAAGCTTCCAAGAAAAATATGAAGCCAAAGAGGTGCTCAAAAAGAACTTTGAAGATAAAGTTAGAGAGGTAGAGGATAAAATAGAAAGAGAAATGAGGGTGATGCAGGGAAGACATGAGAAAAAAGTCAACAGCTTGAAAAGTCAAATTGGCCAAATGGAAAAGGAGGTACAAAAGCTCTCTGATGAAAATAATTGCCTTAAAATTAGGATTGAAGATTGGGTTTCACAGTAGGAGGAAAACCAAATCTGACTGTAAATTGATGACTCAGTCCTAGTAACACCCCAGTGATTTTATATGGAAGTTTTAATACCTTTTCAAGAATCATTAACAATAATGACTGCATCATTACAATATTCAGAAACAACAAAGTATAGACTCAAAGCACTCCGAACTCCATGTTGGCCTCCAATCACTAAAGAAGTGTTGGGATGTCAACAAGTAGCTGAGGCCCCAGGCCCTGTGTCTAATTGAAGCACCACCTGCATGTAAAAGGGAAGAATTCTGTTCTCTAAATCACAAATTTAGAAAACCCAAAGTGAATGAATGAATGCCTCTCCAAGCCCTAGTTCTTTAATTTGTCTAACCTCTCTCTGAAGTCTGGAAACCAAGTGTTTAAAGTAGAAAATCACTAAAAGGCAATGAAACTGAATCTGACCTTTTCCATTCCTGGCCATGGAGTCCTAATTAAATGAACTAGGCAATATATTCTATTCTGGTACTTGTCATCTGTACCATCTATACTGACATCTAGGTGGCACAGTAGATATGAGGGTTGGGTTCAGGAAGACCCAAGTTCGAATTCTTCTGCAGACACTTACTAGAATGCTAGAGTGATCCTGGGCAAACTGCCAACATCTCTCAATCAATTGCCTCATCTACAAAATGGGGGAAAGCATAGAAATTATCTCAGTATTGTTGTGATGAACAAATGAGATCACATATGGAAAGTGCTATATAAATCGCAGCTATTTGATGACAAGAAATAGCCAGCAGGCCCCTAAAAAATGGGACAATGTTTTTTTCCAGTGCAGACTGACCTCAAACAGTAAGCATCAACCAAGGGCTCTTCTCTTCATTGGACACCCCAACTTCCTTCACCCACAGTCTCTTCTGCTAACAGCCATCAACAACTTTGTCACAGTGACTATAATGTTATTGATGGTGCCTGCTTTACTGATTGCCTCTCTAACCCACATTTCTAGGCTGGGATGTGTGAAGCAGAAGTAAATATCAGAGGATGAGAGACTTAGAGCTGGCATGATCTTTAGAGGTCATTTAGTGTGCCATTATTATGCTCCTAGTGCTCAGCTATAGCACGATCTAGGAATGGTGGGGGTGGAGAAGACAAAGAACAAGGAACTCCAGAGAACAGGAGTAAAGGATGTCATTGAGGAACTATATTACAGGAGGAAAAGATGGGCTGGTTACATGGCAACAGTGCCCAGTTAGAGAGATCCAGTGGTTTCCTCATGATACTAGGAGAAAGCAAGGAATCCATTTGCCATAGTGGGTGAATCCTCTTCCCCAACTGAAAAACTTTTTGGGAAAACAAGGGACAGGATTTGATCAGAATAAACAAGCATATAAAGGCTACAATTCACATCCCCTGAGGGGATTCCCAAATTGTTCAAATTGCATATTCATTTGAATATTCGAGTATTTGAGTACACTTAGAGTTGAAACAGCATATGCTCTATGAACCATTGATTTAATAAGCTTCATTGTGTCTGAAGGTGGTCAGCTACTCTCACTCACTTGCTCTCAAACTCAGACATTTACACTGAAGAATGCTTTGGTTGTTCAGGGTAGGAGGATATATAAGCTCCCACACAATTCAAGTCTTGAACATTGTTCTTAATGAGGCAAATATATTGTCTGTGTCTTATACTGCCTTTACATATAAACATCAAGAGAGCTGGTGGGAAATCAAAAAATTGTAAAGTTGATGATTCATCCAGAACTCTAAGTATTAGAATTATGTGAACTATAGTCCAAAAAACATCAAGTTTATCAAGGAGGGTTCTTATTCTATGACAAAATCTTTTTAGTCTATCACCCTCTTAGAAATCCTCAAATTAAGACAATAAAGATTTTTACAAAATATGCCAGTATATACATAATATGTCTGTGTATTCGCATTTGTTAAATTACAATGTATATATTATTGACATATATGTGTATCTTCTCTACCTAACTGGGGTGTATGGGGTGTTTAGGGAGAACTAGCACCTCTGATGTGAAAGCTTTCCAATTATATTTCTCATTCTTTTTTTTTTTTTGGTGGGGCAATGAGGGTTAAGTGACTTGCCCAGGATCACACAACTAGTAAGTGTCAAGTGTCTGAGACCGGATTTGAACTCAGGTCCTCCTGAATCCAAGGCCAGTGCTTTATCCACTGGGCCCCCTAGCTTCCCCCTTTCCAATTATATTTCTCTTAAAAAATTATTTTATATAATATTTTATTTTTTCCAATTACATGTAATTTTTCCATATAAATATTTTATTATTTTCCAGTTACATTTAGAGATAGTTTTCAACATTTGTTTTTATAATATTTCTAGTTTCAAATTTTTTAAATTTTAAACTTTTTAATTTAATGTAGTCAAAATCATCCATTTTGCATTTCATAATTTTCTCTATCTCTTCTTTGGTCATAAACTGTTCTCCTTTCCAAATATCTGAAAGGTAAATTCTTCCTTCCTCTCCTAATTTCTATTTATATTTCAAAGCCTCTCATCTACCTTTGGTGTTCATCTGGCACTCAACTCTCACCTGTGCCTCCAAGAAGCTTCAGCATAGGCAGCAACCACACCCTGGTAAACCATCTCAAGAGAGGGGTTAAATCAGTTTGAAGCCTATGGGTAACATACTTTTAGGTGAGTTTGGGGTGGGGTGTCTTCCCAAAGCATGTGAAGACTTCTCCCAGTGGAAGGGGTGGATGGGAATAATTTGTTTCAGTATTCATAAAGGCAACTGAAGGAGGTGCTGTGAGGTTCTTAAAGTGTGGTAAGGCATTGAAGACATCAAGGTCATCAACTTCAACCTGGGCCATCACCAGTCATCCTGACTTTTGTCTTGCCACTGAACTTCTATGACTCTGGAAGAGGGAGTGAGGCTGATAACATTGTGTATTTCTGCTTCACTAAGTTAGATTTAACTAACTCATTCACGAATCAAGACATCACTCATGATGTTGTTGGTCTTCATTAAACGCAGGAAAAAGGATGAAACGAAACCATCACTCTTTGCAGATAATATGATGGTATACTTAGAGAATCCTAGATAATCAACTAAAATTACTTGTAACAATTAACAACTTCAACAAAGTTGCAGGATATAAAATAAATCCACATAAATCATCAGCATTTCTATACATAACCAACAAAGTCCAGCAGTGAGAGATAGAAAGAGAAATTCCATTTAAAGTAATGGAAGAAAATATAAAATACTTGGGAGCCTACTTTCCAAGACAAACCCAGGAACTCTATGAACACAATTACAACACACTTTACACACAAATAAAATCAGATCTAAATAATTGGAAAAAAAATCAATTGCTCATGGATAGGCAGAGCTAATATAAAAAAATGACAGTTCTACCTAAATTAATTTACTTATTCAGTGCCATACCAATCAGACTACCTAAAAATTATTTTATAGAGTTAGAAAAATAATAACAAATTCATCTGGAATACAATAGTTCCAGAATATCAAGGGAACTAATGAAAAAACAAATGAACAGGAAGGTGGGCTGTACCAAATCTGAAGCTTTACTATAAAGTCACAGTTATCAAAACTATTTTGTACTGGCTAAGAAATAGAGTGGTGGATCATAGAATAGGTTAAGTACAGGAGACACAGTAGTAAATTATTTTAGTAATGTACTGTTTGATAAACCCAAACACTTCAGTTTCTGGGGTAGGAACACAATATTTGACAGAAACTGATGGAAAAACTGGAAGATTTTATGGCAGAAACTAGGCATAAACCAACATCTTACACCTTACACTAAAATAAGGTCAAAATGGTTACATGACTTAGACATAAAAGGTGATACCATAGGTAAATTAGTAAATGAAGGAATGGTCTACCTCTCAGATTTATGGAAAGGAGAACAGTTTATGACTAAACAAGATATAGAGAATACTATGAAATACAAAATAGTTGATTTTGATTACATTAAATTAAAAAGTTTTTGTACAAAAAGAAGCAATGCATCCAAAATTAGAAGGGAGGCAGAAATCTGGGGAACAATTTTTATACCTAGTATTTCTGACAAAGGCGTCATTTCTAAATTATATTGGGAACTAAATCAAATTTATAAGAATCCAAGTCATCCCCCAATTGAGAAATGGTCAAAGGATATGACCAGGCTGTTTTCTGATGAAGAAATTAAAACTATTTTCATATGAAGAAATGCTCTAAATAACTATTGATTAGATAGATACAAATTAAAATAACCCAGAGGCACCACCTGACACCTATCACATTGGCTAATATGACAAAAAAGGAAAATAATAAATGTTGGAGAAGCTGTGGAAAAATTGGAACACTAATGCATTTTTGGTGGAGCTGTGAACTGATCCAACCATTCTGGAGAGCAATTTGAAACTATGCCCAAAGTTTTATAAAGCTGTGTGTACCCTTTGACCCAGCAATACCACTATTAGGTCTTTTTCCCAAAGAGATCATAAGAAAGGGAGAAGGACCCACGTCTACCAAAATATTTATAGCTGCTCCTTTTCTGATGGCAAGGAATTGGAAATTGAGGGGATGCCCATCAAATGGGGAATAGCTGAACAAGTTGTGGTATATGGATGTAATGGAATACTATTGTGCTGTAAGAAATGATGAACAGGCAGATTTCAGAGAAACCTGGAAGGACTTGCATGAACTGATCCTGAATGAGATGAGCAGAGCCAGGAGAACATTGTACACAGTATCAACAACATTGTGTGTTGATCAACTGTGATAGACTTAACTCAGCACTACAATTGTCCAAGATAGTTCCAAAGGACTCATGATAGAAAATTTCCTGCAAATCCAGAAAAAGAAGAACTATGGAATCTAGATGTAGATTGAATGATTCTATCTCTGTTTTTTTTTTCTTTTTTTGAGGTTTTTCCTTTTCTGCTCTGATTCTTCTTGAACAGCATGACTAATGCAGAAATATGTATAATGTGACTGTATACACACACACACACACATATATATATACATATACATACATATGCATGTGTGCGTGCGCGCACACAGACACACATATAAACATTGGATTGCTTGCTGTCTTGGGGAGGGAGGAGGGAGAAAAAATTGAAACTAGAAATCTTACAAAAAGAAATGTAGCAAACTATTTCTACATGTAACTGGAAAATAATAGAATACTTTTATGGACAAAAGCAAAGGACAAACAACAACAATGACTACAGCAGCAACATTTATCTATCTGTGTGTATCTTACCAATTTCTGTAGATAGATAATAAAGAAAGACCAAAATTAATTAAACAACAGTCCCTGCCCTCAAGGAGCTTAGATCTTTGTCGGGGAGCAAACCTGTTTGTCTGTCTGTCATGTCTATCTGTCTGTCAAATGTCTTTATATTTGTATACACTCAAGATATATAGAAATAAAATTCAATGTCATACTTGTGCAGTAAAGTAAAACATCTTCATCTTCCTTCAAAATGTTTTGCTTTTTATTGCTCTCTCCCCGAATCTGCCATTCCCTCCTTCCCTTCTTCCCCTCCACTTATCTCCCTCCCCTCCCTCAGGGCAAAATATATTACTATAAAACTGAAGTTTTGGGTTTGGGTTTTTTTTTGACTATTTTCTCTCACAACTAGCTAATATGGGAATTTTTCCATGACTCCTCATGTATAACTTATTTTGAATTGCTTGATTTCTTGTGGGTGGAGGTTGGGATTGGAGGGAGGAAGAGAAGTTGGAACACAAAGTTATAAAAAATTGACATTAAAATTTGTTTTTACATATATTTTGGAAAATAAAATTCTATTCAAAGCAAAAAAACCCAAAACACTCCCGCAAAAAAAGAAATAAAATTAAATACAGGGTGGGCCAAAATTCAAGAAAGGGTTTCAATATTTAATAACTCATTTTTTGTTTTAAATTTTCAATACCATAACCTCAGTATGGTCTAATGTCCTATATAAAGTGTGTATAGGAAATGCATTTGTATTATGTATTAAAAATTAAATCACATAAATGGCAAAACATTTAAAAACCATTTACAAAAACTTATTAAAGCATTGTGACTTTTGGCCCACACTGTACAAGGCATCCTTAGGGAGGAAGATGGTAGTAGCTCAGAAGATCAGGCAAGACTCCCTATTATATGTGATGCTTGGGCTTAGTTTTGAAGGATAACAGGAATGTTAGGAGGTGAACACTGGGAGGATGAGCTTTCCAGGAATGGGTGATAGCCAGTACAAAGGCATGGAGATGTGAGATGGAGCACTGTGTGTGAGAAATAGCAGGTAGAGCAGTTTGTATTGTAGAGTGTATAGAAGGGTATCACGTGACAGAAGAATCCAAAGCTAGAAAGGCCCAAATTAGAAACTTATTTAAATACCCGAAAGAAGAGTTTATGTTTCGTTCTAGAAATACATGGGAATCTCTGGAGATTACTGAGTAAGAGGATGGCATGGTCTGTTCTACCCTTTAGGAAATACATTTTGGTGAGCAGCTGGATGATGGACAAGAGTAGGAAAATACTGGAGAGAGAACAAGTAAGAGGTGATGATGGCCTGAATTATAGTAGTGCCTATGGCATATTGGGGGAAGCTAGGTGACACAGTGGACAGAGTGCCATCTGGAGTCACTCATCTTTCCTTTTTTTCCATTTTTTTCACTTTTTTCTCTTTCTTTTTTTCACTTTTTTTTCAAACCTCTTAGTTAAAATCTGGCCTCTGACATTTACTAGCTGTGTGACTTTGGGTAAGTCACTTAACCCTGTTTGCCTAAGTTTCCTCATGTGTAAAATGAGCTGGAGAAGGAAATGACAAACCACTCCAGTATCTTTGCCAAGAAAACCCCAAATGAGCATGAAGATTTGGACATAACTGAAAATATCTGAATAACAACAACAAGAAGAATGGCACATTGCGTATAGCTTTTGGATCACCAAGTTCAAAATGTCTTATAGGTAATCTCACTCTTGAGTTGCATATCATAGCATATCATCAAGTGCCTATTTGTCATTCAACCTGATGTTTCCATAGACACCTCAAACACAACATATTCAAAGTAGAGCTTATTATTTTTTCTCCTAAACCCAGTCATCTTCTCAATTTGCTATTACTATTGAAGAAACTACCACCATATAAAAATAAAACCAACGAAATATCCCAGAAACTTTTAAAATTTAAATTCGTCTTAATCATAACTCAATACATTATGTCAAGTATAAGTTCACTTATAAACATATCTTCATAGGTATATATGTGTGTATGAACATATAATATATACATACATACATATATACATACACACATATATTATATATATTTATATATATACTTTGTGTGTGGATGTGTGTAAAGCATCACACAGACAATTTTTACTAGACATCATTTCAGTGATGTAAGAAGAAATTCACAAGAAACTCCCTCAATCAATGCAGAACAGCAAATGATCTGCAATTTATAACCAGTCATAAAACATTTATTAAGTGCCATGTTCCAGGAACTGTATCATGTGCTGGGAATAACAAAAAGAGGCAAAAGACCTCAAGAAACCCCCAATCTAATGGGGGGATGATAAGCAAAAATCTATGTAACAACAAACCATATACAGGATGAACAGAAAATAATCATGAGAGAGAATATATGCCTATATTTGGTCACAAATATGCATGCATACCCCTATATCATTGGTTTGGGAAGGATGGGATGCCGTCCTCCTCACATTTAGCAAGTTTCAACGTGCCTGTGGCCTGACCACAATCATTTATAGGACATTAAACCTCTGCCTGACACTTGTTTTGTTGCTAGATATTTAATTTTATCCTTTTGATTTGTGTAGTAATTTAGGTGCATGCTGTAAAAATGTATTTTTCCTTAAGAATTTGCAATCTTTTCATTCATTAATTAGTATGAACACCCCATCCTAGATAGTTGGATATTATTTAATCAATGCTGAAACCTCTCCTGAGAGTAATTATTCTTATCTATAATTAAATAAATGCTAAATACTAAACATATATAATTTATTAATGAATGAAGGACATAAAAAGATAAACACATGCAAATTCATGAATATTTGGCTATGACCAATGTCATATCCCTTAATATATAATAGTTGAGTTCTTTTCACTTGTCTGAAAACTCTGTCTTATACTATTAAATTCACTCCAGATACTGAGACTGACTACAATGTTGGAATGATTTTCTTAGTAGTTTTGTTGTTGCTGTTGTTGTTGTTGTTGTTGTTGTTTTTGGTGGGACAATGAGGGTTAAGTGACTTGCCCGGGGTCACACATCTAGTAATTCTCAAACGTCTAAGGTCAGATTTGAACTCAAGTCCTCCTGAATCCAGGGCCAGTGCTTTATCCACTGTGCCACCTAGCTGCCCTTTATTATTTCTCTTCAGGGCTAGTCCTTCTATCTTTCCCTTTACTTTTTAAATCACAAGTAACACTCTCTCCAAAACCCTTGTAATTCTTCCCAAATTCTTTATGAAATTCTGTTTAGAAGGTTTGTTGTAATACATTACTTATAACTGCTCAAATGAAGAAATTTCACATTATCTTCTATTCCTCTGTCTTTTCCTCATGAATCTTCATGGATTCCACATTAAAACGCCTACCCTCTCTCTGATTCCATAGAGAAAAGTAGTTTGTATGAAATTATTTTCTCAATTTACTTTTTAAACCGCCAACTTGAATTGCTTTTATTCAACATTTATTTGGGACTTAATGCTACTGTGAAAGAAAATAGGGTCAGAGTTATAAGTATGTTTGTATCTCTATCATTTTAAATCTTTCTAGAATTTATTATTTTAGTCATGTATGACTCTCTGTGGCCTCATTTGGGTTTTTCTTGGTAAAGATACTGGATCATTTGTCATTTTTTTTCTCCAGCCCATTTTATAGATGAGGAAACTGAGGCAAACAGAGTTAAGTGACTTGCAAAGGGTCACATTAGTAAGTGTCTGAGACCAGATTTGAATTGAAGAAGAAAAGGCTTTCCTACTTCAGACTTGGCACTGTAACCACTGTTCCACCAAGCTACCCAGAATATATTTACAAATACACATATTCAGGAAAATCCAGGTTGGAATAGTAGATAGAGAGCTGGCCTCAAAGGTGAAAAGACTTGAGTTTACACCTTTCCTCTTAAATCTACTAGATGATAAAGACCTAAAGGTGGAGTCAGGATGACTACATTTCAAATATTATTCCTCTATATCAGTATTTGACAAAAACTGCTTGGAAACTGGAAAATAATATGGTAGAAACTAGACATAGACCAATATCTCATATGATATACCAAAATAAGGTCAAAATGGCTAAATAATTTAGACATAAAGGGTGATACCAGAGGCAAATTAAGAGAGAAAGACATAGTTAACCTATCAGATCTATGGAAAGGGAAAGAATTTATGACCAAAAAAGAGACAGAGAATATTATGAAAAGCAAAATGGATCATTTTGATTACATTAAATGAAAAAGATTTTTTTCACAAGCAAAACCAATATAACCAAGATTAGAAGGAAAGTAGAAAGCTAGGAGATAATTTTTATTCAATATTTCTGATAAAGGCCTAAGTTCTCAAATATATAGAGAACTGAATCAAATTTATAAGAATACAAGTCATTCCCTATTTGAGAAATGGCCAAAGCATATAAACAGACTGGTTTTTTTAGGTTTGTTGTTGCTGTTGTTGTTGTGCAGCAATGAGAGTTAAGTGACTTGCCCAGGGTCACACAGTTAGTAAGTGTCAAGTTTCTTAAGCCAGATATGAACTTAGGTCCTCATGAATCCAGAGCCAGTTCCTTTACCACTGTGTCACTTAGCTGCCTCAAACAGACTGTTTCTAGATAAAGAAAGTAAAGTTATCTATAGTCATATAAAAATGTTCTATATAACTATTGATTAGAGAAATGCAAATTAAAACAATCCTGAGGTATAACCACATACCTTTCAGATTGGCTAATATGACAAAAAAGGAAAATTATAAATGTTGGAGAAGATGTGGGGAAATTGGAACACTAATGTATTTTGGGTGTAATTGTGAACAGATCCAGCCATTCTGGAGAGACATTTGGAACTATGCCCAAACTGTGCATACCCTTTGATCAAACAATATCACTATTAGTTATGTATCCTAAAGAATTCATAAAAAGAGTAAAGCGCCCATATGTACAAAGATATTTATAGCAACTATTTTGTGGTGTCAAGCAATTGCAAATTGAGGGAAGGCCCATCAATTGGGAATGGCTGAATAAGTTGTGGCATGTGGATCTAATGGAATACTATTGTGCTATAAGAAATTTTGACCAAGTGAATTTCCCAAAAACCTGGAAAGACTTAGGTAGATTGACGCTGAGTGAAGTGAGCAGAACCCAGAGAATATTGTATATGGTAACAGCAACATTGTGTGATGATCTGATCAACTGTGCTAGACTTAGCTCTTCTCAGAAGTGAAATGATCCAAGACAATTCCAAAAAATTCATGGTGGAAAGTGCTTTCCACATTCAGAAAAAGAACTGTAGAATCTGAATTTAGACTGAAGCATACTATTTTCATTTTAATTGTTGTTGCTTCCCCCTTCTTGTGTTCTTTTGTCTCTTAATCTATTTTTCTTTCACAATATGACCAATGTGGAAATATGTTTAACATGATTGTACATATATAACCTATACCCAATTGCTTGTAATATTGATGAGGGGGAAGGGTGGGAGGAAGGGAGGGAGAAAAATTTGGAACTCCAAATCTTACAAAAATGAATGTTGAAAACAAATAAAAATACTATAGTATATAAAAATATTTTATTTTTCTTTAGCCAGAAAAACTCTTGAAAATTCTTAGATTCTTAAAATGCCAATTTGGTCACACATCTGTGCTTAAATATGAATATATTATCATCATCCATCATTTATTAAGCACTTATGATGTGCCAGGAACTGTATTGTCTTGGTTATACACAAGTGATGCCCACAGGGAGCCTATATTCTTAATAAGGGAGACAATACACAAACTATTATATACAGAAATGGTATGTATAGCATAAATGGAAAGCAATGTCAGAGGGCAAGAATTAGCAATGGAGAGGAATAGGAAAAGTTTTTTGTGAAAGGTAGAATTTCAGCTGACTCCTGAAGGTTCCTATGATTTTTATCATTGATATCATGATAATAACCATCACCACCACCACCACCACCCCATCATCATCATCATCACATTTATATTGTTCAAAAAATTTTACAGTGGATTAATTCCGGACAAACATTTCTTCATTGTAAAATTGATTTTTTGCCGATATTACATCTATTTATCCTATCCAAGTTGCATGTGGTCACTGGAAAAAGATCTGGATCTAGAATCAGGAGACCTGGGTGTAAATGCTGGTTTGATTAGAAACAATGTGTGTCTCTTCATCCAAGCTTAACGTTTCTGTGGCTCTTTTTACTTATTTGTAAAATGCAAAAGTATTGGACTCTGATCTATGAGGAACTTTCTTGCTCAAAAGCTATGATCTCTTTAATTGTTTATTTTTAAGCAGCATCAAGAATAATACCAAAACAATTTGACAATTTAGTGCAAGAAAAGGCAAATTGTTGGAGAGTTTAGAATTACATAGTCAAAAAAGTGAGCTAAGTAAATTCATTTCTTTTCCCCCTCCATTGTTTTGATGACATGAATGAGATGCAGTGATTGGCCCAATGTCACCTGATGAATGAATGACCCATGACTGCACAGACATCATTCAAAAATGTTTAAATAGTACCATTTGGGGGCAACTATTTTGATTTAACAAAGAAAAACAGTTGAATGAAATAAGAAACAGAAATATCCCAAGCCTATCTGAAGTCAAAGAATGGCTGTTTAGTTGGATAATAAACTCCTGGGATAGTTGCAATCATGAACAGCCCCCTTTTTTATTTGGATTAGAGCATAAACTATTATATTGCAAACCATATAAACTGATTACCCTGAAGGAAGCAATGATAACATATGATAAAAGCTAACTGGAGAATACTGACCTAGCTTAGCATTAATCTGTTTGAAAACACAGTGTGAATTCCAATCATATATTCCACTCACACTGGGCAATTTTCCATCCATTTTCCTTCTCTTATCATCATTTGCTCTTCACAGCCGAGTTGGAAGACTTCCAGTTTAATTTTATAACATTTTGAATGGCCTAATTTCTATTCTTCACACCATTATGTTGTGGATAATCTGGGGCCATTTCATATCCAGTTGAACCCTTTGATTTCACCTTCTGGGCCAATCAGTTTGCATACTTAATTTGGACAGGTGGTAGCATATGCCTTTAACCTTGAATGAGGAGGCTGTTAGAAAGTCATTCACCTGAAACTTTTATTTCTCACACTCTTATAAAATTAAGTAAAGAAGTTAGTGGTGATGGCATCAACAAGTGAATAGATACTTTTAAAGGTAGCATAACCAAATGGTCACTTTCCCATCATTCATGTAGGACAAGTAAAAAATGATGCTCAATGAGTATCACAGAATGCTGATTTTTATTTAGGTCAGAAGAAATCAAATTGGTTTATATTGACATGGGCCACTTGGCAAAACATCATATTTTACACAGCTGAAATAAGGTATCTCTAGTACAAGGGTAGATGTTTACTTTCATTTTTCAAGGATGTATAATTTCACGTGTCAGTATGAATTCTCCCTCCACTGTCTTAAATTTCAATCCCTCACAATTTCATGCGTTGTGTTCAAGAATTTCTGTGACCAAAAAATTTGTCACTCCATGGGCAACTTGATCACAAGTCTCTCAAAACATACCTAGGCTTGTCCTTGGACAAACTATCATATAATTAAAAGGCCAGGTTTGTGATATATTCAGGCCCTACCTAAGTCCTGATTCATGTGAATAATAAATCCTATAAAGTGTTCACACGCATATGAATTCACACTATTTGTAGTTATAATTATGTTAAATAATGTAATTGGTTCCAACACAATGGACACATATGATGTAAATCCAAATAATGTGACATTGGGGATTTATTTTTTGCACTAATTGGGACACAACTATACATTGTAATCTACATTCTAATCTTCAAATATTCAATTTTACTAATGAATAAATCCAACCCGGGCATTTCTTTGCCTTGTCCCTCCCTCCTTCCTTCCTTCCTTCCTTTATTCTTTCTTTATTATATAAAGTTTACTGGACTGTAACACCTATCCTAGAACCTCAACTTATCCAAATCTTTTTGCATCTCCAGAGACATGAAAGCTGGAAACAAGAGTCATTATACAAGGTAGTATTCTCAAATTATCTCTCCTGGTCCTATTTTCCACTTCGGCAGTTTTTCCCAGAAGATATTTCACATTGCCCTCTATTTTTTTATTCATTTGGATTTGCTTTATTGCGTCTTGGTTTCTCATAAAGTCACTGGCTTCCTTTTGCTCAATCCTAATTCTTAGGCAATTATTTTCATCAGAGAGCTTTTGTACCTCCTTTTCCATTTGACTTTTCAAGTTGTTGAATTTTTTCTCATGTCTTTCCTGCATCACCCTCATTTCTCCTTCCATTTTTTCCTCTACCTCTCTAATTTTATCTTCAAAGTCCTTTCTGAGCACCTCTATGGCCTGAGACCAATTCATATTTTTCTTGGAAGCTTTAGATATAGGGGCCCTGATGTTGACATCTTCCTCTGAGGGTGTCCCTTGGCCTTCCTTGTTACTGAAGAAACTTTCTATGGTCCTCACCTTTTTCTGTTGGCTCATCTTGCCTTTCTTTTACTAGACTTTTAGCTCTTTAAAGTGGGGCACTGTTTCCAGGCTGCAGTATCCTAAGCTTAAGAAGTCCCAGGTGGTATGATTTAAGGAGAATCAGGTTCTTCCCTCGCCAGGCCTGTTTCCTTGTCCTAGATGACGAACTTGCCAATCAACCAGCTTTGTGTGTTGTGGTTGTTAGCTCCAATGAGCCTGTGCCCCTCCCCCACCTGGGCCACTGCTACTCAAGCCAACCACCTGGTTCTCAGTAGGGGTGTAAAATCCAAGTTCTGCCTTAGCACCAGCTTAGACCCCTGTAGTCTCTCCCCTGCCCAAGGCTCAGCCCACTCACCAGACTGTGAGCTTAGTTCCAGATGACACTGGTGCTTCAGCTGATTCAGAGGCTCTGGGGGTCTGCTTCTCCGGTGAGGCCTTCCTGGGACTGGATCTGTGTCAGGGTGACTGTGGGGTTGGGCTCAACTCCTATATCAGCACAGCAGCTCCCTCCTTCTGGACTTCCAAGCTGTTCTTGGTTAGAAGATGATTTCAGCACATTTTTCTGTGAGTTTTGCTGCTCTGGGCATTTTCCTATGGCATTATTTGGATGTTTTTGGAGTGATTGTGTCATGAGTTTGGGAGTTTACTGCCTTTCCTCTACCATCTTGGTTCTGCCCTGGAAGTCTACAAGGTAGTATTCTGAAAGGGAAACTGAGAAAGAGAACATCACCTTCTGGGGAAGAACTCCTTGGCAGGGTTCTCCATGAGCAGTATCCCTCCAATGCCACATAGGTCATAGATTTGTTCTACCTTAACTTCATTCCTGCTCTACTGAGACTTAGTCAACAAATTAAATATACATATACATATGCATATAAATACACATACTATATATATATATATTTATGTACACACATATAAAATGCATGTAAATATATATGGATCAATATGTAATATATATCATGTAAATGTACAGTATATGTATATCTCTATTATATTTCCATCAGATCCATGATTTCATTTAATAAGAGAATTGCCAATGAGGAACCTCTTTTTACCAATGCAGATTGGCAACTGCTTGGCAACTTCAGTCTTGGACCATTACCTAGGGCACTGAGACACAAACTATTTGTGGTAGAAGTTGGACTTGAACCCAGGTGTCTCTTACTTCAAGGATGTATGGATGGATTGAGATATGTATGTTATAGACACACATGTAATCATATATGTTTACACAATTGCTGTTATATGGAAATATGTGTGTTCATATGTCTATATGTACATATGAATGTGTCTTTTAGCATCCTTCATATAAAAATATAACTATGTTTTAACCAATCAAATCAGTAAGCATTAATGTAAAGCCCACTATGTGCTAAGTTTTTATAATACAAAAAAAAAATGAAACAGTCCTTCTCCTTGAGAAGGATCATCTATAATTTATTCTGCTTATCTCCTTTGTACTTCATGGTTTGCTTGTTATCTCTTCCATTAGACAGTGAACTCCTTGAGAACATGCACTGTTTTTTCCTTTCTTTTTACCCCCATCCTTGAGTACATTGTCTGGTACATTATAAGCACTTGATCAATGTCTTTTGACTTAATTTGAGAATAATATCTTAGTAACCTTTCACCAGTTGCCAAAATTACTAGTTATAGCTTTGCTAGCTGGTCAAATGTGGATTGACAACTTTGCAAACCAGGGGAACCAATGGTGGCAAAAGGACAAGAAGCCACTCTCCCTTTTACTTTGAAGCCATTAGTACAAAATTTATAAAGAACTCTCTATAGACCTCTTTATGGTAAAAATAAAATATTGAAATGTCATGACTACCCTGAAAGACCCCAAACACTCATCATCATCATCATTGAATAAAATACTGCCAAACACTTAATTCACTTGTCACATTGACTAATGCCACAGAACAAAAAGGGGTATAGGAAAGAACTTCTCTGTATTGCTTAGTTTTCTTTTCTTTACAACAAGAGAGTTAGACGACATATTCTCTATAATGCCTTCTCTCTCTAAATCTATGGTCCCCTGCTATACTCTACAAGTAAACAGGACAATGGATTTTTTATTATAATCAATTAGAAAATACAAAGTAATATTTGGACCGTCCACCGGAAATAGTCTTAAACAATAAACCACAGCATCATAAATTTATAGAAGTTACAGAGATGGTGAAGATGATGCCCCTTCTTTAACAGAAGAGAAAGTTTGAACAAGAAAGGAGGTCAGAATTTACTGCTTGCCTCTCTTAAGGAGTTTAAAGTCACTTAAATTAATATTCCTGTACAAGTTTCTCTGGTAAAGAATCTGTTATAAAAATGAACTACCTGATTAAGCACCAATGAACCTGTATGTTTGCATCTTAAAATGTCTCCAGCAAAGGATTATTACAAGATTGCTAGGGGTTTAAGAAAAATATTGAGGGAATAAATACAGACAGAATAGTGAGGCTCTCTTTGAAACAAATTTATAAACAATTCCATGCCATTTTATAACTAGCTCCCCATATCACCCTCTAGAGGACATACATTGAGCTACATAATAGTTTCATTATCATCAAACCCCAGTAAATAAACATTTTAACATAGCATTATCCAATATAAACAAAAACTTCATGGCACTAAATGTCAAATGTTTACAAAGGATGTTTCCCTCCAATGTATTTTAGGAAGGACTTAGCTAAACATTGTGTAGTTGTCACTTTGCCTTGTTTCCACATCCTCCCTTTGCCTAGCAATGATGTGGCATTAAAATCTGCCAGCACTTTATAATAAATATTGCCGTAATATGTTTTTTAATCTTTATGGACTCACCCTGGTAGTTAATGTAAGTTTCAAATGCATTCATTTTTACTGCAAACAGAAGAGAACAGACATTAATTGGTATTTGCAAGTGTGAGACTCAGAATAATAATTGTCTTAGCCTGGATGGTAGGAGTCACTGAAGCATTGTGGACAAAACAAAATGTGAGAATGAGTCACTGAACATGGGAACCCAGAATGTCAAAATCCACATAAGGTTTCAGCAGGATGGGGAGATAATATGAAGCAGAGACCCATGCTTTACAAAACACCTTTTATAGCCTCTTTACAGAGCTACCTTCCCAACATGAAGTGCATATTAAAAAGTTGGACATTTAAGGATTACTAACAAGTCACATGCATCCATGGAGATAGCTCTGCTGAGACAGCAACTAAGTCAGTTTACGTGAATTATAATATAGTTTTTAATAACAATCTGCCAGGGACAGCATGGACCAGAGCTTCTCTAAACACATTATTAATTCCATACTCATTCCCTGCCCTATACACCATAGGTTCATGCTAATACTTAAGTACTCCAAAAGAACATAATCAGTAAAAATTAAATACATTTATTATCCTCTAGAGTTCATTTTGGAAGCTATAAAAATGAACTGCCTTGTTTCCCCAATCAGAGTGTCGAGCTTGAAGTCAGGAAGACTCATCTTCCAAAGTTCAAATCTGGCCTCAGACACCAGCTAGCTGTGTGACTCTGACCCTGTTTGCCTCAATTTCCTCATCTGTCAAATGATATAAAGAAGGAAGTGGCAAGCCACTCCAATACCTTTGCCAAGAAAACCCCAAATGGTGTCATGAAGAGTTGGACATGACTGAAACAAATGAACAACAAAAGGTTTTATTTTCCCCATTACATAACTTACTAGTGCTTTATGCTGTGCATAGAGTCCTTTTGATCTATGTCTTCTTTTAATAGAAGAGCTTCTGTCACCAGAATAAGGGACAGGAAGCTTTTTTGTGTCCTTAGATAATACAGCAGTGAAGACAAACATGGACTGATGGCTATTAAGATCTGCAATTATGTTTGGAATTTTTATTTCCTCTTCAGAAAAGCATTTTTCTTTTCCCCAGAGAGTAGAAGTAATGTTCTAAAATCTTTATTTTTTCTGAGGATTTTTTTTTATAATGACCTCCTCCAACTCCTTTCTGAAGGCCTGCTTCTGCTTTCTAAATGTACATGGTTCTAAGCATGTGGATACTATAGCTATAGGATGTCAGCCAAAGCAACATTTTCTGCTTTCCTGGGGTGCAACCTGGACTTGGCCATTATGAAAGGATTTGGATTTCTCGATCCTGTCACAGTCATCTTCAGCAAGACCTCAAAGGACACAATGATGGTGACAGATACCCAGTCAAACTTGGGCAGCCTTTTCTGCCAGAGATTTCCTCTTAGGGACTTTCTTTATAGTCAGTCGCCCAGGTCACTTTCCCATCTGCGAACACTCACCAATGCCACTTACTGCATTGAGCAAACACACCCCAACCCTAAGATCCATAGCAAAATGCTGTCCTCCAAAATTAGCTCCCTAGCTCTTAGATTAAGTAGAAGCAGGATAAAAATCCGTGCTCTCTTCTCAAGCCTCAGGAGCTTTGATGTCCCAGAAATTGAGTGTGTGTGGCTCATCTTTTTTTTTTTGGGGGGGGGGAATCTGAGCTCCTCAATAAATCCCTGGAAAGAACATCTGCTGTCCTCAAGTAGATAAAAAATTAAGGCTATAATGACATGCTGGTCCAATGTAATTCTTTGTTATCTTCTGAAACATGATGATGCCGATGGGGACCTGTAGGAACAACAGTGTAAACAAAGAGAATTAGGCAGGTTTGGGAATCCAGGTGCCTCACTACATGTTCTTATTCTTAACACTTTATTTTCTCTGTTACCTACCATCATTATCATGCTATTTCATCAAGGGGGCTCAAGGAGGGAGAGACTTCAATTGATCAGGCTCCTTCACCACTATACAGAGAATAGGCAGAGATGTTATTGTTGTCCATCCATCCTTCAAGAAGATAGGCCTAGATCTGTGATTTTATTGGCATTGGGAACTTCAAAGTGATCTAATGATGCATGTTGAACCATACTATGCCATTTGTCATCTTAGAGAGTCATCTGGGTCACTGAAAAGATAAGAGGCTTGCCTAGGGTCACACCATCAGTTTGTATCAGTGATAAGCTTCAAGCCTAGGTCTTCATGGTTTAAGGCCATCTTTCTTTCCACTGTACCATGGTGCTTCCTAAGTTCCCACTGCATTCCCACGTCCTTTCTGAAGATTTCTCTGACTATTCTAGCTATCAGTGAATTATTCTGAATGCCAATGATTAGTTTTCAATTCCATGACTCTTCTGGGATTCACTGGTTTCCTTTGATCATTAGCTTTTTATGTGTATAGATTTTGCCTCTTCAGCTTCTTGAAGGAAAGGGGACATTTAAGGGAAGAATGGTATAATGGAGGGAGGACTGAAGTTGGAGTCAGGAAGACTCTGATTGAAATCCTGTTTACAACACTAGCTAGGTGGCTGGCCTTTTTCAAGGTCACACAGTCAAACTATTTGGATCTTAATTTCCTCATTTGCAAAATGGACTTTGGTCTTTGTTTGGACTTTATTACCCCTAAGACTCCTATAAGCCTATGAATCTAAATTGTTTGAACCCTGGTGACTGGGAGGATAGTGGCAGCCTCCCGATAGAAATATAGGCATTGGGGGTGGGAGGAAATTGGTGTCAATGTGTTAAATTTGGTAAAATAAAAAGACAAGCTAGGGGAAGCTAGGTGGCTCAGTGGATAGAGCACCAGCCCTGGAGTCAGGAGGACCTGAGTTCAAATCTGACCTCAGACACTTGACACTTAGCAGCTGTGTGACCCTGGGCAAGTAACTTAACCCCAATTGTCTTATTAAAAAAAAAGACATCCAAGTGGAAATATCCAGCAGCAGGTAGAGACTTGAGATTAAAACTTAAGTGAAGGATGGAAAATTAGACTTGGGAACCATCTTCAAAGATGTAAGAGTTATATCTCTGAGAATAGATACGCCTTAGGGGAGTGTGTGTGTGTGGGGGGGGGAAGCACTGCAAATATTGAAATTTACCAGATGTCCTCATTTAGATAAATGGAGGAAAGAAGTGTATGTCATGAGTAATAATTAAGAAACTTGAGATAAGCATTGCACAATGTATGTTATGAGGAGTAGCAGGAGAGTTACTCTTGGATGACTTTTGTGAGATAACTTTAGGCAGGAGTGAGAACAAGGACTTGGAAGAAAGAACAGAGAATTTGGAACATAAAGCCCTGACTTGGAAGAATCCCCTCCGGATACCATCTTGTAGGGAGAGGGAGTTAAGGAGAAAGAGAGCCTGGGATACTGGAAAGTTACTGTTGGGGAGGGCATCATTAGGACAAAGATCAGGATTAGGTAAAGCAAAAAGATCATCTAGTATTGGGTAGAGAGGAAGCATGACATTTATGAGTTTCTTATACTTTTAAATAATAAATTGTGTTTTGAGTGTCCCTAAATCATCTTTTTTCCTCTTTCTGAGATAATTACTTGTAACAAAGATTTTTTTAAAGAAAAGGAAAAAATCAGCAAAACATATTTAGCAGCACATTTAAATATATGTATGTAATATTTCCCTAGTTACATGTAAGAACAATTTTTAACATTTTTCTAAAATTTGATTTCCAAATTCTCTCTTTCCCTTCCCCCTCATTGAGAAGACAAACAATTTGATAGAGGTTATATATGTCCAATCATGCAAAACATTTCAATATTAGTTATGATGTGAAAGAAAACACAAACCAAAAACCAATCAAACAAGAAAGTAAAAGAAAGTACAAAAAGTATTTATCAATTTGCATTTATTCTCCATTAGTTTTTTTATTTGCTTGCTTGTTTTGTGGGTTTTTTTCTGCTCAAGGTGGGTAGCATTTATCATCATATGTCCTTTCCAATTGTCTTGGATCATTGCGTTGCTGAGAATAGCTAAGTCATTCATAGTTAATCATCGCATAATATTGCTGTTATCGTGTACAAGGTTCTCCTGGTTCTGCTCTTTTCACTTTGCATCAGTTTGTATGAATCTTTCTTGTTTTTTTTTTTTCCAAGAGCACCTGGTTTGTCATTTCTTATAGTGCAATAGTATCCTGTCACAATTATATATCACACCTTTCTCAGCCATTCCCCAATTGATGGGTATCTTATTTCCAATTCTTTGCTACTACAAAAAAGAGATGTTATACATATTTTTGTACATAAAGGCCTTTTCCTTTTCCTTTTTTTAATATTTGGGATACAGAACTAGTAATGGTATTACTATATCAAAGGGAATGGATGGCTTTATAGCTCTTTGGGCATAGTTCCAAATTGTTATGCAAAAATGTTGAATCTATTCGTGACCCCACCAATAGTACATTAATGTCTCAATTTTCTCACACCCCCTCCAACATTTGTCATTTTCCTTTTCTGTCATATTAACTTATAAGATAGGTGTGGGGTGGTACCTCAGAGTTGTTTTTATTTGCATTTCTCTAATCAATAGAGATTTAGAGTATTCTCTTCATATGACTATGGATAGTTTTGATTACTTGAATTTGAAAATGTCCTGTTCATATCCTCTGACATTTTATCAGTTGAGGAAAGGCTCTTTTTAGTAAATTGACTCAGTTATCTATATATTTATATATCTATCTATTTAAGAAATATAGCCTTTATCAAAGAAACTCCCTGGAATTGTTCATACTTATGATTACTGACTTTATTTCTCTTCATATTTTTCACTCTGTTAATGCTACCTTTTTTCTCTTCTTTCGACCTGTCCAAACTCAAAAGTATTTTCCCTCTTAATATTGCCTCCCACAATCCACCCTCCCTTCTATAAGTCCCCCCACTTCTCTTATATCCTTCCCCATGTACTTTCCTGTAGGTTAAGATAGATTTTATACCAATTTGAATGTGTATGTTATTCCCTCTTTAAGTCAATTCTGCTGAGAATAAGGTGTAACACTCCCCTCCACCTCCCTAATCTTCTGCTCCATTGGAAAATATACTTCATGCAACTTTTATTTGAGAAAATTTGAAAATTCCAGTAGCAGAATTGAACAGAGGTCAGTATACAATGTTCATTGATCTGACTGAGACAACTTTGAGACTGTCAATCAAGAGGGCTTCTGGAAAAATCATAGTAAAATTTGGTTGCCTGGAGAAGTTTATCAGTAGCATACTTCCATGGGTTCTGGATAATGGAAGATGCTTTACACTTTTCCAGTCACCAAGTGAAGCCGGGCTTTGTGCTTGCTCTCATGCTTTTTAACATGATGTTTTTAGTGATGCTGACCGATACCTTAAACAAAGACTAACACAGCATCAGGGACAGCTGCTACACTGATTGTAAATTATTTCACTTTAAAAAGGCTACAAGCCAAGACTAAAGTGAAAGGAAAGCTGCAGCTTGACTTTTGTTCACATATGATTGTTCACTTGAAGCCATCTCTGAGTCTGAGAAGCAAGAGTGTTTGAACAGATTCTCGGCTTGTGATAATTTTGGCCTAAAAATTAACAGCAAGAAAACAGAGGTTTTCTACCTGTGAGCACAACACCATTCATATGTGTAACCATCTGTTATAGCAAATGGAGAAATTTTGATTATGGTGGATAAGTTACTTACCTTTGCAGTATACTTTCTAGGAATGCAAACATAGATGATGAAATTGATGTATGCATTGCCAAAGCTAGCTCAGTGGTTGGTGGGCTCTCAGGGAAAGTGTGGGAGAGAAGTATTAGACTGTTTACAAAACTGAAGGTCTATAGAGCCATTGTGCTGATCTCATTGCTGTATGCCTGTGAAACCTGATCAGTCCACCAGGAGCATGACAGGAAGCTGAATTGTTTCCATTTGAATTGTCTTAGGAAGATTTTGAAGATCACCTGGCAAGATAAAGTACTGGACACTGAAGTCCTTTCTTGAGATGAACTGCCAAGCATTCAAACTCAATTGCAGAGAGTGTAACTCTGATGGACTACCCAATTTGTTCAAATGCCAAATGCATGTTTGCCTAAAAGACTATTTTATGGATAAATCACACAAGGAAAGCACTCACATGGATGTCAGAAGAAGTGATACAAGGATATTCTCAAGGGCCCTCTGAAGAACTTTGAAATAAATTGTGAGATAAAAGATATTGACACAGGAACACTGTGCAAGGATTGCCCACATCAAAGAAGGCACTATGCTATATGAGCAAAGCAGAATTGAAATAACTCAAAAGAAACATATGATATGCAAATTTAGACATTTTCACTCTGAAAGTACATATGGACTATTCATGTCCAACCTGTGTTAGAGCCTCCTGAGATCATATTAGTTTGATCAGTCAGGCACACTGTACCTTGACACCCAATGTAATTATGTCATTTTGGTTCGCTTTAAAAATAAAGGACAACAACTCACCAAACATGTGAGATAATTTACTTCATTTTACCTCTCCCCTTCCCTTTTCCCCAGTGCATTCCTCTTTCTCACCCCTTAGTTTTTATTTTTTGGATATCATACCATAATATTAAACTCATATCCATGCCATCTGTCTATATATACTCCTTTTAACTTCCCTAGTAATGAGAAAGTTCTTAGGAATTACAAGTATCATCTTCCCATGTAGAAATGTAAACAGTTTAAACTTATTGAAAGCCTTATGATTTCTCTTTACTATTTACCTTTTTATGCTTCTCTTGAGTCTTATATATGGAAGTAAAATTTTCTGTTCTGTTCTGTTTGGCCTTTTCATCAGGAATGTTTGAAAGTCCTCTCATGAAATGTATATCTCCCCCCCCCACCACCACCACCACCCTGCCCCGCCCGGAGGATTATACTCAGTTTTGCTGGATTGGTTGTTCTTGATTTTAATCCTATTCCCTTAGACTTCTGGAATATTCCATTCCAAGTTATTAAATTCTTTAATATGGAAGCTGGTGAATCTTTTGTTATCCTGACTGTGGCTCTATGATATTTGAATTGTTTCTTTCTGTATGCTCGGGATATTTTTTTCTTTGAACTGATTGATCTGTAATTTGACTATAATACTCCTGGAGTATTCATTTTGGGATCTCTTTCAGAAGTTGATCA
This sequence comes from Dromiciops gliroides, assembly GCF_019393635.1. Lineage (NCBI taxonomy): Eukaryota > Metazoa > Chordata > Mammalia > Microbiotheria > Microbiotheriidae > Dromiciops > Dromiciops gliroides. The sequence continues at coordinate 14,497,576 of NC_057863.1, read as the reverse complement.
CTGAATCAATATCCATCTTGCTCTCTGGCTTTAGAATATCAGGACATTTCCCCCTGATCATTTCTCTTTTTTAGGTTATATATGTGCAATCACATTATACATATTTCTGTATCAGTCATATTGGGAAAGAAGAGTCAGAGCACAAGGGAAAAACCTCAAAAAAGAAGGAAAAAACAGCCCAAAAGTAGAAACTGTATGGTTCAATTTACATTCACAAACCAGAATTCTTTTTTTCTGGATGTTGAGAACATTTTCTATCATGAAGGTCTTTGAAATTTTTTTGGACCATTGCATTGTGAAAAAAAAGCCAAGTCTATCACCATTTTTCATCACACAGTGTTGTCCTTACTGTATACAATGTTCTCTTGGTTCTGCTCCTCTCAGTCAGCATCAGTTCATGCAAGTATTTCCAGGTTTCTCTGAACTCCTTCCACTAATCATTACTTTTCACATTGATTTTTTAAAACTTTCTGTTATAAATTTTCTTCTTCCTTCCCTCCTCATCCCTTCCTATGAAATCCAGCAATTCAATATGTCATGCATGTGCAGTTATGCAAAATATCTTCTCATTAGTCAGGCTGTGAAAGAAAATAGACAAAATACCTTTAGAAAGAAGAGCTAACAAATAAAATCATACTTCAAAATGTATTCAGATAACATCAGTTCTATTTCTGTTGATGGTTTGCATTTTTCATATGTCCTTCTGATAGCATCCTGCTCATAATTTCTTTCACAATTACTATAGTTAACTGTATTACTCTCTATCTTATTTCCTCCCCTTGATATTTACTCAATTTTTTATCTTTCTTCACCCTATCCCTCCTCAAAAGTGTTTTGCTTTTTACTTCCCCCTCCTCCAATCTGCCCTTCCTTCCATTGCCTTCCCACCCCCCATCCCCTTCCCTCCCATTTTCCCACAGGGAAAGAAGATATATTACTATACCCCATTGAGTGTGTATTTTATTCCCTCTTTGAGCCAAAATCTGATTAGAGTAAGGCTCACTCACTCCCCTGCTCATTCCCCGTCTTCCCCTCTACTCTATAAGCTTTTTCTTGTTTATTTTCTGTAAAATACTTTTCCCCAATCCAGCTCTCCCTTACCCTTTCTTCCAGTACATTCCTCTTACCCTGTAACTTTATGTTGAAGATGTCATCATGCGTCAGCTAGGTGACAGAGTAGACAAAGCACCAGCCCAGAACCCAGGAGGTGCTGAGCCCACATCCAGCCCCAGACATAAGCTACTGCACCCTGCCTGCCCCACGAAAAACAAGGATAAACAAAAATATATATATATAAATGCTTTACAGATATCATCCCTTCATATTGAATTCACACCTGTGCTTTCTGTCTAAGTATATTCCTTTCAGCTACTCTAATATTGAGAAAGATCTTATGAGTCAGAAGTATCATCTTTCCATGTTGAAATGTGAAGAGTTTAACCTCTTAACATTCCTCATGATTTCTTTTTCCTGTTTACCTTTTTATACTTCTCTAGGATCTTGTATTTCAAAGTCAAATTTTATATTTAATTCAGGTCTTTGCATCATGAATGCCTGAAAGTTATCTTTTTCATTGAAGCCACATTTTTCCCCTGAAAGATTATACACAGATTTTTTGGGTAGGCGATTTTTGGATGTGGTCCCAGTTCCTCTGCCCTCTGGAATATCATATTCCATGACCTACGGTCCTTTAATGTAGATGCTACTAGATCTTGTTTCATCCTTACTGTAGCTGCACAGTATTTGAATTCCTTTTTGTCTAGCTGCTTGCAATATTTTCTCCTTGACCTGGCATCTCCAGAATTTGGCTATAATATTCCTGGAAGTTTTCCTTTTGGGATCACTTTCAGGAGTTGATTGGTGGATTCTTTCAATTTCTATTTTACCTTCTGCTTCTAGAATATCAGGGCAATTTTCCCTTATAATTTCCTGAAAGATGATGTCAAGGCTCTTTTTTTGATCATGGCTTTCAGGTAGTCCAATGATTTTCAAATTATCTCTCTTGGATCTATTTTCCAGGTAAGCTGTTTTTTCCAAGGAGATATTTCATATAGCCCTCTTTTTTTTGTATTCAATTGGATTTTCTTTACTGTGTCTTGCTTTCTCTTAAAGTCACCAGCTTCCATTTCTTCAATCCTAAGTCTTAGGCAATTATTTTCCTCAGAGAGCTTTTGTATCTCCTTTCCCATTTGACTTTTTAAGCTTTTGACTATTTTTTCATGACTTTCCTGCATTGATCTCATTTCTCTTTCCATTCTTTCCTGAATCTCTCTAAATATTCCTTCTGTCTTTCCTACTTTATCTTCAAAGTCCCTTTTAAGAGCTTCCATTGCCTGAGACCAATTCATATTTTTCTTAGAAGCTTTGGATGTTAGAGCTTTGACTTTGTTATTATCTTCTTCTCGGGTTATAATCTGGTCTACCCCTCCCCCAAAGAATCTATTATCTATTGTCTTTTTTTCCTACTCATCTCAGCTCAGAAGTAGATGTCTGATTGAAATATGATTGTCTACGGTCAGAAGGTTGATGTGCCTGTGCCCCTCCTCCACTGGGCCACCACCGCTCAATTCGGCCCACTGGTTTAGAACCAAGGCACTTTGCCCCAACTCCAGCAGAGATTGCATCCACTTCACTCCAGCCAACTGCCACACCCCCTCATTGGTCCATGAGCTGAGCCTCAGAAGAAGCCATTGGCTCTGAAAACTCCAAGGCACTTGAAGCATTGTCTGTTCCTGACTGGGTCCAGCCTGCATGCTGACCGAGGATCTCAGCCTGATCAGCAGGTGGTTCCAATTGCCCTCTTTGGCTGGAAAATAGTCTCACTCTGTTCTTATGTGTGTTTTGGGTTTTTTTTTTGTTTGTTTTTGTTGTTGCTGTTGAGGTTGTTGTTGTTGTTTATGGCCATTGATAATTTCTTGAAAGACGATGTGTAGACTCTTTTTTTTCCAGCTAAGTTGTTTTTCCCAATTAGTTCACTTCACCTCATTTTCCATTTGGCCAATTTTACTTTTTAGGAGTTCTTTCTTCATTGACCTTTTGTACACATTTTTCCACTTGGTCAATTCTGCTTTTTAAAGGAGTTCTCTTCAGGGATTTTTGTGCCTATTTTACCATTTGGCCTATTGTGTTTTTAAGATTTTATTTTCTTCATTATTTTTGTGTCTCCATTACTAAGCTGTTGAATTTTTTTTTATCATTTTCTTACATCACTCTCATTTATTTTTGCCAATTTTCCTTTACCTCTATTTTTTGATTTTTGAAACCGTTTTTGAGATCTTCTCAGAATTCTTTTTGGTCCTGAGACCATTCTTTTTTTTTTTTTTCATTTGGGTCTTTGAATAAAGCAGTTTTGCCTTTGTTGTATTTTTCTGAGTTTTTGTTTTGGTCCTTTCTGTCACCAAAGAAATTTTCTATGTTTATATTCATTTTGTCTTTGTTTTCTCATTTTACCAAGCATTTCTTCACTTGTAATCTTATGTTAAAGTTGGACTTTGCTCCTGGTTGGAGAGGACACTATCTAAAGCTTCTGTGTGTGTGTGTGTGTGTGTGTGTGTAGCTATTTTCACAGCTAGTTCTGGGGTTATGTAAATTTGCAGTCCTTTCAAGGTAATATGATCTAAGAAGAGATGTGTTTACTAGTGTTCTGGATTGTGCTCTGCTCTGTGAGCAACTACATGAACTTTTTCAGCTCTGAAATTGTGTACAGGGACTCTACTCCCCTGTCACAGAAGTCAAGGAGAATGAGACCTGAGAAAAGGTAATAGGTTTGGGAAATTAGGAGGTTGCTGTTGTGACCTATTAAGAACTAACATTTTGAATAAGTTTTTTTTTGTTTGTTTTACTTTTGTGTTTGTTTTTGTGTTTGTTTGTTTGTTTGTTTGTTTTTAGTGAGGCAATTGGAGTTAAGTGACTTGCCCAGGGTCACACAGCTAGTAAGTGTTAAGTGTCTGAGGTCGGATTTGAACTCAGGTCCTCCTGACTCCAGGGCCAGTGCTCTATCCACTGTGCCACCTAGCTGCCCCTTTAATAAGGTTTTGATGATTACAAAGCTCCTTAAATATTTTGATTAGACTCTTACAGTAATTTTAAGAGATATGTGTTTTAATCATTCCCATTTTATAGGCAAGGAAACAGGATAAGAGAAGATGAGAAATTTTCTCAGGATTGCACAGCTAATAATAGGTTGGCCTCAACTTCCAGCCTTATCCCTTCATTTCCTGTTTGGGCCAAGTTAAATGGAACAGTCTTTGGTAAAGGGAATGGTGCTTTGTTCAGATGTCTCCTTCCATTTGGAATGGTCTCTTTTTTGGGGGGGTGAGGCAATTGGGGTTATTGACTTGCCCAGGGTCACACATCTAATAAGTGTTAGGTGTCTGAGGTCCGATTTGAATTCAGGGACTCCTGAATCTAGGGCCAGTGCTCTATCCACTGTGCCACCTAGCTGCCCCTTGGAATGGTCTCTTACCTCATCTACACTCATGAAAGTCTGATGTATTGTTTGAGATTCCTCACAAGTCACACTCGTCTTGGAGATCTTTTTAAAAATCCAATCCCCTAGTTGACAATGATTGTGATTATGCCTGAACTTTATTTATTTTTGAAAAATAATAAACATGTTTAATAAAAGTATTTCATTATTTTCCAGTTACATGTAGAGATAGCTTTCAGCATTTGTTTACATAAGATTTCCAATTTCTAATTTTTTCCCTCCCTCTCCTCCCTCCCCCCCTCCCCCAGACAGCAGGCAATCCGATATAGGTTTTATATATATATATATATACACATACACATACACATACACATACACATACATATACATATACATATACATATACATATACATATACATATACATATACATATACATATACATATACATATACATATACATAAGAACACTAAACATATTTCTGCATCAGTCATGCTATAAGAGAACAATCAGAGCAATAAGGAAAAACCTCAAAATAGAAAAACAACAGCACCAAAACAAAAGAAATAGTATGGTTCAATCAGCATCCATATTCCATAGTTCTTTTTTTTCTGGATTTGGAGAGCCTTTTCTATCATGAGTCCCCTGGAACTCTCTTGTGCCATTGTATTGGTGGGAAGTCCAGTCCATCACAGTTGATCAACACACAATGTTGATGATAACTGTGTATAATGTTCTTCTGGTTCTGCTCATCTCACTCATCATCAGTTCATGCAAGTCCTTCCAGGTTTCTCTGAAATTCTCCTGCTCATCATTACTTGCAGCACAATAGAATTCCATTACATTCATAAACCACAACGTGTTCAGCCATTCCCCCAACTGATGGGCCACCCCTCAATTTCCAACTCCTTGCCACCACAAAAAGAGCAGCTATAAATATTTTTGAACATGTGGGTCCTTTTCCCTTTTCTATGATCTCCTTGGGAAAAAGACCCAACAGTGGTATTGCTGGGTCAAAGTGTATGCACAACTTTATAGCACTTTGGGCATAATTCCAAATTGCTCTCCAGGATGGCTGGATCAGTTCAGAGCTCCACGAACAATGCATTAGTGTTCCAATTTTTCCACAGCTTCTCCAACATTTATTATTTTCCTTTTTTGTAATCTTAGCCAATCTCACAGGTGTCAGGTGGTACGTGGAAGTTATTTTAATATGCATCTCTCTAATCAATAGTGATGTAGAGCATTTTTCATATGGAATTAGCTTTGATTTCTTCTTCAGAAAACTGCCTGTTCATATCCTTTGACCATTTCTCAATTGGGAAATTACTTGGATTCTTATAAATTTGATTTAGTTCCCTATATATTTTAGAAATGAGGCCTTTATCAGAAGTACTGGGCATAAAAATTGTTTCCCAGCTTTCTGCATTCCTTCTAATTTTGGATGCATTGCTTCTGATTGTACAAAACCTTTTTAATTTAATGTAATCAAAATCATCCATTTTGCATTTCATAATATTCTCTATCTCTTGTTTGGTCATAAACTGTTCCCTTTTCCAAAGATCTGAAAGGTAGACTTCCTTCTTCTCCTAATTTACCTATGGTATCACCTCTTATGTCTAAATCATGTACCCTTTTGACCTTATTTTAGTATAAGGTGTCAGATGCTAGTCTATGCCTAATTTCTGCCATACTATCTTCCAGTTTTCCCAGCAGTTTTTGTCAAATACTGAGTTCCTATCCCAGAAGTTGGAGTCTTTGGGTTTATCAAACACTACATTAATAATGTCATTTACTAGGGGGCAGCTCGGTGGCATAGTGGATAAAGCACCAGCCCAGGATTCAGGAGTAACTGACTTCAAATCCAGCCTCAGACACTTGACATTTACTGGCTGTGTGACCCTGGGCATGTCACTTAACCCTCATTGCCCCACATAATAATAAAAAAATAAAAATAAAAAAATTTAAAAATAATGTCATTTACTACTGTTTCTCCTGTGCCTAGCCTATTCCATTGATTCCCCCACTCTATTTCTTAGCAAGTACCAGATAGTTTTGATGACTGCTGCTTTATAGTAAAGCTCCAGATTTGGTACAGCTAACCCACCTTCCTGTGCATTTTTTTTCATTATTTCAATTGATATTCTTGCCTTTTTTTTCCAGATGAATTTTCTTATTATTTTTAAAAATATTTTAAAGTTTTGAATTCTAAATTTTATTCTTCCTTCCCTCCTTCCCCCCTCCAGTCCCTGAGGTGGTAAATAATCAGATATAAGCTGAACTTCATTTGGAATTCATAGTATTAGGGCGGCTAGATGGCACGGTGGATAGAGCACCAGTCCTGGAGTCAGTAGTATCTGAGTTCAAATCCGGCCTCAGACACTTAACACTTACTAGCTGTGTGACCCTGGGCTAGTCACTTAACCCCAATTGCCTCACTACAAAAAAAAAATCATGGTATTGAGAAGGGTTTTACTTGTCTCAATGTTTAAATAGGAGTAAATGTGTTCATCGATCAACAAGTATTTATTAAGTTCCTACTATGTGCCAGAGCCTATACTAAGAAATAGGAAAGAAAGGCAAGAGATGGTTGTAGTGGATAAAATACTTGTTTGAAATTATTAAGCCAGAGTTTGTATCAGATACTTATAGTTGTATGGCACCAGGCAAGTCACCGATATTCATTATGCCTTCATTTCCTTGTTGTAGTGAGGACTATTATTAGATTGTAACCTTCTTGTGGGCAGACATTTTTGCTCCCCTCCTTTTTTTGCTTTCTTAGAGCTTAGCACAATGTTTGTTGTATAGTATGTGGTAAATACTTCCTTCAAAATTCTTCCTTCAAATCCAAATGTGTAGCTCTTAAAATTTTACAAAAGGCATTACACTATCTCATTTGAGCCTTACTACATAGCCCTGTAAGATAAGTGCTACTGCCAGGAAGGAAGAAAGGAGGGACCCTAGTATTTATTAAGTATATATTATGTGCTAAGCAGTATACGAATATTATCTCATTTGATACTTCCAACAATCCTAGGAGATTGATGTTGTTATTATCTCCATTTTACAGTTGAGTAAATTGAGACATATGATAATTAAATGGCCTGCACAGGGTCACACAGCTGGTAATTATCTGAAGCTAGATTCTAATTCTGTAGTCTTGCTGAATCCACGCCAAATATTTTATCCTCTAAGCCACCTAGATTCAAAGGACTTGAGTTTGAATTCTTGCTTTGCTTGCTACATCTGTGGTCTTGGACAAGTCATTTCCTTCATTACACCATCAGTTTCTTCTTCTATAAAAGAGGAGTTGGGCTAAATGGCTTGTAAGTTCTCTTCCAGCTCAACATCCAATATCTCAACAAATATCTAGGTAAATGGTCAATTATTAAGGTTTGGGAAATTGCAACATAAGTATAGGCATTTCAGGCAGATTCCATCATTCCTGGCATTCTTGAAATGTGATCACTATTGGTTTTTGCTTTGGGGACTTCACATATCTAATGACCCTATTAAACCCAAAGATGCACATGAGGCTTTATCCAAAGCGACTGATTAATTAGCTGACATCAGAGAGAAAAATCACCTTGATGGGAGTTGCCATATGGCCAGTTGGGAATGTCGTACTTCAATAATTCTTGACCTATACTTTCTTTACGTATTTATGTTTATAATTTTTCCTTAAAATAAAGTTGCATCTCATTTATTATTATTATTATTAGTCTTTGTAACTGTTGACGGTTGGTTTTAGTTTTGTCAATTGTTTGGAGTTTTGAGGTGTCAGTAGAATGATAATATATCTATATCTATATATACACACACATTTAAAATATGTACACATTATACACATAATATATGAATGTATATACATTAATATCTTTATGTTCAGAGAGAAATGAATTAAATCATGACAATATTTCATGGTTCAGTGGAACTCAAGGCAAAAATGAATTTATTACTTTAGGAATGACCAGAGAGTGTGCAGCATTTCTCTTCCCTGAAGGAAGTGGAGGTACATTGTTTACTTTGGTTTTACCTTATTATTTTATATTCAATAGAAAAAGTGGTTAGGTTAATTTAGTTATTTGGTGCTATTTCCTGGTGTTTAGCACAGTACCTGGCACAAATTTTGTACTTGATAAATATTGATTTATTGATTTATTATTTGGCTCATTCCCTCATGGTAGGTTTGACTATAAGGAAACCTCTTTTTTATTGATATTAAATATTTTTATTTAAAGTTTTGAGTTCTAGAATTATATCCATCCTTCCTTCCTTCTCCTCCCCCCTCCATGAGTTGGTTAGCAATCAGATATAGGCTATACATGTGTAATTATGTAAAACATTTTCATATTAGTCATTTTGTATAAGAACACTTGAATAAAAGAAAAAAATGGAAAATAAAGTGAAAAGTAGCATGCTGCAGTCTGTGTTCAATCAATATTAGTTCTTTCTCTGAAGGTGGATAGTATGCTTCATCATTAGTCTTTTGGGATTGTCTTGGATCATTTCATTGCTGAGAATAGGTAAGTCATTCACTGTTGTTCATCAAAAAATATTGCTGTCACTGTGCACAACATTCAAGGAAAAATCTTGAATAAAGTTTAAGTAGAACTCATTCCCAGATTTTCCCATAAACAGCTGGGTCCCAACTTGCACTCAATGTATATGGATATCAGATATGGGAAAGTCCTCATTTCATCCAGCACAAAAAATACAAAAGATGCAAAATACTTGAAGAAGCTTATATACTTAAATACTTATATACATATATACTTAAGCAAAAACTTAAGGGACTCAAATAGCTCAGTAGACTCATTAAACTTCCTACCCAAAAGATAAAGTTACTTGATGAGGATGAGAAATGAGAAATCTCAATTCACCTTGAACCTGCACAAGCTGAGTAATTCATTGCTTTTCTCTCTCCCAGTAGAGTTGTATCTGCTCAAGCTTCATGGGGACTATCCTCTTCTTTTTCTTAGGATGTCTGTGTCTCCATCTGTCTCTGTCTGTCTGTCTCCCTCCCCCCTCCCCATTGGTGTGTGACCTTTTGAACTCAAGATGTACAGAACATGGAGTAATCCACTACACACCTTCCAGGGATAGTGTGTCCAAGAAATATTCCTGCTCTTGGCAGAATACTATATTTCATTATCACATTGCCTTTTGAATTCAAATTCCTGTCTCCTCCACAAGATATCGGGTTTTTTTGGTGGGGGGTGGGGCAATGAGGGTTAAATGACTTGCCCAGGGTCACATAGCTAGTAATTGTCAAGTGTTTGAGGCCAGATTTGAAATCATGTCCTCCTGAATCCAGGGCCAGTGCTTTATCTACTATGCCAGCTAGCTGCCCCCAAGATACTGGGTTTTAAGAATCATGCCAATCTTAGATCATATGGAATGATATGTCTATTGCCACTGGCCACACACTTGTGGAGAAAGGAACAATTAAGCAATCATTGGGGGAGAGAAAGAGGAAAATACACATTGTGATTTACTATACTCTGGGTATAGTACAAGGAAAGGTCATAGCTAAGCTGTGCTATAGGTCATTTTATCTTGTGGTCTGTACCTTATTATATATTATAGAACATAATATTATATTATATTATACAACAAATAAGAAAAAGAATGCTTAGTTTTATTCCTCCTTTTCTGACCTCTCCAGGGTAATTTCATATTTCATCATAAGAAACTCTTGGTATTTTGGCTTGTTAGAACACAGTGCAGTGAAGAATATAAGACTCTCAGAGTTTCAAGTTCACATAACCAGGCAAAAGTATCCAAGGCTGACTTCTTAAGTTGTGGGAGGAGAGGGAGGAGGATGGAGTTATAGTTCCTTTGGACCCTCCTGGTTGGGCTTATGCTGCAATTGTTTCAACCATTCCCCAATTGATGAAGACATAATTTTGTTGTTATTGTTGTTCTGCTATAAATAATGCCCCACTGAATATCTTTTTAGGAATTGGGAAATTTCTTTCAATGACCTTGAGATTAAAAATTCAGTAGTGGTATAATTAGATTAAAACATAGCAGTCATGGTTTAAGTTTCCAAATAGGTTTCCTGAAAACTTAAACCAATTCATAGTCCCACAAATGGTACATCAATGTGCCCATCTTCTCACAGTCCCTCCAGAATTTAGTGATTCCATTATATTCCATCTCCCATCTTTGCCAATTTGTCATCAGTAAGGCAATATTTAAGTATTGTTTTGATTTTTCTTATTGTTAGTGATGTGGAATGTTTTTTTTATATATAATTGTTAACAATTTCCATCTCTTCTTTGAAACTGCTTATACACTTTGACTACTTATCCTTCACTGAATCAGTCTTACTGTATAGACCTTCTACTAAATAATAAATGAATTGTAATTTCTATTGATAAAAGCATAATCCTCAATAATTAATGGATAATTGAATAATTGGAGTGAACTAAGATTATTTGGATATTGGATTACCTCATGTATTTATAGTCCTGCATCTGGAATACTATAGCTCCAGGGAAGAAAGTTCTACCAATAAAGTACTTCTGGAAATGAACAAAACAGATCAGTCCTCCCTTTTGCCTCCCTTTCCCCATGTGCTACATTGTTAGCAACCTGATTACAACCATATCTGGCACCCTATGTGAGAGGACATCTTCAGTCCCATAATAGGTGCAATGTCCAGAATGAGAGGAGTGAGAGAAGTGCCATCTTCTGCCCTGCTTGGACTAAATCTGTGGAAGAAGGTTCAGTTCCAGGTCCTAGGCTGGAACTTCTCTAGAGAAGGGTAATAATGTCATATAAGGATGACTTGAAAGGACTGGAAATGTTTCTTCTAGAGAAGAGAAGACTCAGTGGGAGAAAACCACAAGTATTTGAAGGATTCCTAGTGGAAGATGAGTTAGAAATGTTCTGTTTGGCTACAGAACCTAGCACCAGGAATATTTCCAGCATGTGATTGGTTGACTTCTCTTTTTATGATTGAAATATCATTTTCTTTACAAACAACTCTATAGGTATTTGCAGTCTTTCCAGAATCACAAGGAGCAACTCAATGATAACAACTTGCTCTTTACTGCCCCCAAATGCCATTTGTCCAAGACCAATATGTTAAACTCATTGAAGGTAGCTACATGTTCTCTTACTAACCCCACTCTCTACTTTCTTTTAGCACCTTTTGTTCTCATTCTGCATCCATTAACTCTATTTCTCCATTCTTCCAAAACTCTTGATGTCATCACATATTCTCTCCTTTCCCCTCAATGAAACTAACCTTTTCATATTTGTCCTTAAACTACATGTCTCCTATCTCCAAAGTGTTCTTCCTTCAATCATCTAATTTTTTTTCTACATTTTAATCTCTGCCTTCCCTTGAGATCCTTCCCTCTTCACCTACAAACATGCCTAGACAGGTATTATGAGCTAGGACTTCCAAAAATCTCATTGATGACAGCTTTCAGAGAGCAATTGTTTGCTCACTCTCTCTCAACCCCTCATGTTTGTTGCCAATGTTCTAGAAAATAGTCTATACTCAGTGCATCTCTTTCCTCACCACTTAATTGTTCATCTCCTCAACCCTGTCCCACATCTGACTTCTGTTCCCACCTTGCTAAGGGATTATCTTTTTTGAGTGTTATTAATGACCACTTTGAGGGAAGAAGTTAGGACTGCTCTTTTGATTTCATGGACATAGGGAACACTTGGCAAGGAAAACACTTCTACTAATGAAGACTGGCATCTGCTTAGTAACTTATGGTCTTAGTGAGTTATGTGGGGACTCTGAAAAAATTAAGTTACTTTCCAATGGTTCCAGATTATATGTGCCACAGGAACGACTTGAATTCATATCTTATTCAACTTGAGGTCAGCTCTCCAAGCACTGAGCCAAGCTGTCTCTATTCATGGTTTACTTATTGTTAGCTCCAGGAGGTATTTTCTGTCTTCATCCTCTGAGACGTAATTAAGCATTTGACCTTTAAGATCTAACATGAAGCCTATCAGTGTTAGCAGCAGCATCTGTCTATCCTGTCCTATTTATCTATCCATTTTCCAATCATTTGTCAATCTATCTTCTCAGAGTCTAGCACAATATCAGCTTGCTACCCACCACTCATTTGGCTTCTATGTTACTCAACACTTTATGTTTTCCTACTGATATTATTACCCCCTTCTTGCCTTTCTCAAAAGCTTCACCTCCTTTTCCCACCCTTTAAACGTAGTTTTCCTCCAAGCATCTGACCTTGGGCCAAATTGTCCAAAACTCAATTCCTTATCACCTTCTCCAAATCTACTTCTCCCTCTAACTTCCCTGTTTCTCTCAATGGTACCACTATCTTTTCAGTTACCCAGACTCAACACTTCTGAATTATTGTTGACTCTTCCTTCTAAGATGATTTTTGTAAAAATGCTTAGAATTTAACACAATTCTTAGCATACAGTTAGCAATATATAAATGCTCATTCCCTTCCCTTCTTCCCCACATCTCACTTATCCCTTATATCCCATTTGAAACCAAATCCTGTTGTTTTCTCCTCCACAATATCTTTCACATTTGAGCTCTTCATTTCATATCCACTTCATCCCTCCTAGTTTAGGCTCTTGTCTCTTCTTGCCTTTTTTAACTACCTCATCACTGGTTTCCCTGCCTCAAGTAAACTTTTATTAAAGCACCATTATTATTAGGTCATTTCTTAATAAAACAAACAAAAATACACATGTATAATTCCAGCGGTTGCTTACCACCAAGTGACTAATGTATGCACATATGCTTCCAGAAAAAAAGATCCTGTATAATCTGGATTCAATAGACCTTTTCTGCCCCTGTGGCCTAGTAGATAAAGAACTGATCTTAGAACCAGGAACACCTGGGATCAAGGCACACATCTAATACATAACTGTCTGCATGACCCAAAGCAAATCATCTAGTCTCTCAGTATTAAGGCAATTCTCAAAAAAAAATTTGTTACACACAGATTTGAACTGTATTGGTTGAGAGAGTTTTCTCACCTTTGAATTCCTCATAGCAACTAAATCACTGCTCCATTTCCTACCTTCAATTGCTTCACGAAGACTAAATTATAGCCAGGCTGTAATAGCTACTGTTTTCCTTCCTAATCCTGCCTCTTTTTCCCTTCCTTTTATTTTTTCCTTCATGTATTTTTTCCTATCTCCTGTGCTGGACATATATTCTCTTCATTCTGTTTTTTCACATTTCTCTCTTTTTTCAAGGACTAGCTCAGGTATTATGTCATCCATGAAGACTTCTTTGGTATACCTTGTATTTGGAAGTGGGATTATTAGTCTCATATTCCTTATAGCACAGCACAAGTATCTTTCCTTTTGCACTAATCATTCTGTTTTATATGACAGTCACCTATGCACGTGCCTCTCCTTCTTGACAACTCCCAAACAGCAAATAAACTTCTCGAAAGAAATGTCTGGGTCCTGTTTTTATTTAATCATTAGAACACATCCTAAAGATAGTAGGCACCTTGACTATGAATATTCAGTAAAATTGAACTTGCAGGAGTAGATAACTAAGAACTAAAGTGGAGACAGAGGGCAAAAGAGAGAGAAACAGAGAGACGACCTGGAGAGGAGCCTTGGAGCATGGTTACATTCAGAGGCCTGAAGAAGGAAATGGGGATATTGAAGGAGAAACAGGAAAAAAAGGGGCATGAGAGAATTAAGAGAGTATAAATCAAGGAAAAGAAGAATACAGAAAGAACTTCAAGTTGAAGGAATGTTCTATATTAAAAATATTTAATGTGTTAAGGAAACAAGAACACTTTATTTTCTTTTTAAATCCAATGGACTTGACATTTAGAGCCATTTTATTTTTTCCAAAGCAGTTTGGTTGAGGACTGAATGAGTCATATGCAAGTGGGTCTGTTGAGTGAATATTACTCTTTTTATCACTTCCTATGTGCCAGGTACAAGTAATGAGATGGTAGTGAGAAAATTGATCAGTGTTAGGGTCAAGGTAAAGTCATTTTTTGGATTAATAAGGCCCTGACTATGTTTGTATCCAAAGTAAAGTAGGTCATCAAAGTGGGAAAGATTGAAAATACAAGAGATGTGGTAAGTGATGGATGGAGCTAAAGGAAATGGGAGGGAATGGAATTGAGAACACACTTGGAGGAGTTAATCATGAAAAGGAGAAAAGAGTCAATCATTGAAAGGAAAGGGGTGGGGCAGCTAGGTGGCACAGTGGATAGAGCACCGTCCCTGGAGTCAGGAGTACCTGAGTTCAAATCTGGCCTCAGACACTTAATACTTATTAGCTGTGTGACCCTGGGCAAGTCACTTACCCCAATTGCCTCACTAAAAAAAAGAAGAAGAAGAAAGGAAAGGGGCTTTGTCTGAAGCCAGGGAAGTGGATCAAGGAAGATAGATTTAGAGATGTAGTAGAAGGGAACTAAGGGAATTTCTATTATTTATCTATAATCCTCTTGGTAAAACTGGAGGCATGATAATTTGTGATTGAAGGGTCTGGAATGTGGTTAGGGTTTTGATGAAAGATGAAAGTACCTGGGATGATCAGTGTGGAAATTTGGTAGGGGGGTGGGTCAATAAGGAACAGATAAAAAAGTTTGCTGAGCAGCAGTAAAGAACCATTGGTAGATAAAGGATGTGTAAATATGATATTGTTTGTTTTCTTTTTTTGTAAATTTTCAAATGATGAGAAGCAGAGGAAAGCTTGTGGTTCAGAAATTAAAAATAAAAAAAAAAAAGAAAACTAGGGGATAAAAGAACTCTCACCAGTTAGTGGGTGCTTAATAAAAACTTGCTGACTTACTTTCATATCTTTCATAAAATGCAGTGGTCAAAATTCAATTTAAAAACCCACCACTAACATGAATATAGCCTGAGAGAAGAGAAGCAGGCTACTGTTATGCTGCCTAACAGGATGGGGCAGATGGAGGAGTAGGAGAATTTGAAGCTGCAGGTAGTCAGGGTCCTTACACTATATTCTTGTCACTTCAAGTAGCAGATATAACAATCATTATCAAGAAACAGGAACTTGGTTTAGGCATATGGTTCTGTGCTAGGTATTCTACAAAGCTAATTAATCAAATGTGAACTTTGTCCTGAAGAAACTTAAGCAGATGATGTGACAAGAGAAAATATCCCCTGGGAAAAATGCAGAAAGAGACTCTTGAAATGCAGTTTTTCATCTCTGAACTAATATTCATTTTATCTGTTAAGAGTTTGCTGAGCTCAAGCTGTAACAACTCAAGTCAAGTCAACAGGCACTTTTAAGTGTTTGTGGGCCAGTTAGTGTGCTGAGCACTGGAGATACAAATACAAAGCAAGAGAAAGACAGTCCCTGCATTCTAGGAGTTTAGATTCCAATGAGGGAAGAAAACACATGAAAGGAGCTTCAAAAAGGGGCCCACTCCAGGGCAAAGTCTAGAGAGTCAGGAGCACAGAGGGTCAAGCCTGGATACATCCTCAAAATGATAGGAGAGGAACTCACCAGTAGGAAAAAGGAGCTCCAACGACTGTAGGGAGAAGGGAGATGAAGCACAGTGGTCAAGTCTGCAGAATGGGAAGACTGAGGGAAAAGAGACTTATTGGTGGATAGAAATGCATTTGATAAGCACTTAGTAGTTGCTGACTATGTACAAGATCATGTGCTAGACACTGAGATTTAAAACATAAAACATATAAAAAACCTGGATACACACATGTATGCATGTACACATACACACTTGTATGTATATATGCACACAACCACATATTTATTATTCTTATATGTACAATGTGTGGACATGCACATACATGTGTGCAAACACACAGATCATATAGGCATCTCTATAAGTGCATGCACATATACACATGTGTATATGCATACATATATGTACCGATACATATATGTGCATATACAAATATGGTTGCTAGATGGCTCAGAGAAAAGAGTATCTAGGCTTGAATTCAAATCTAGCCTCAGACATTCATTCACTAGCTGCATGAACCTGGGCAAATCATTTAACCTCTGTTGGCATTAATGTACTGGAGAAGGAAATGGCAAAGTACTCCAGTATCTTTGCCAAGAAAACTCCATGACAACTATTGGTGGACTATCATCCACAGGGTCAAGAAGAGTTGAACATGACCAACAACTGAACAACACGTACGTATACATACATTTGTGAATATGTATGCATGCATATGTATTCACAAAGCCTTTAGAAATTCTAGTGATCTTGATTTTTTTTTAAAGCTGAAGTTTGTTTTATTTCCATTATCTCCTCCTAACCAAACTTTTTATTCAGCCAGGCTTAGCTCAGACTGGTTCAGTGATTCAGTTTTGGGATTGGAATGAAATTCCACAGTCTCAGATCACAAAGTGCATTAAAATCATCTTTATTTAGAATAAGGTTAAAATGACATTAATTCAGATATAATACTTTTCCCTTTTGCTCCATATTCACCATGGCAGTAGGCTACACTACACCAGAAGAGAATTTAGTCAGGCAATGAGAATTCTGCTAAAACTGTGCAAGTACCTAATCCCCATCGGCTGAGTCTTTTATACCTCAGGGGGGAAGGAAGTCAAATTAATAATTCATTCAAGCCCTAGTTGATAAGGCTTGTCATCCTAAAAGAAAAAAAAAAACTATCCTAGCCTATATAAAATAGGGATTGCTTCTATCTCACCTACCTATTGACTGACTTTCACTGAGTTAATCCACAAAGGAAGAATCCCTTCCTATGACAGTCTGACCCTAATCATTATCTCCCATGTTCTCATGGGTGTAGCTTTGTCTCCATTTACCAGATCTTTTCTAGGAGACCAGATAAGAATGCCAATGGAAGAACTCCTACTGCCTCTCAGTTTCCTTGCCACTGCTGAATGGTACCAATGTTGAAGATCTTCATTTTCAGCTATGAGTCTTGTTCACCTGGTTTTAATGGTCAAGAACTAGTGATGTTTAAAATCTAATGTGTGTCCTTAAATGCCCTCCCAATTTTGGGGAGAATCTAGCTAAGATTTACTGATAAATTCAGCAAGAGTTTAGGCTTTTAAGTATTTATTGAAGAATAAAGACAACACATGGAGTACCATAACACAAGAAAAGCCTATCTACTCCCCCCCCCATCTTTGCCACCAACCTGAAATCCCATTACACAAAAGGTCAGTCCAGGTCTGATTTGTTGAGGGTGGTCTCCAGTTGATGTAGTAGTCCACAGCCTCTGAGAACAACACCCAACTCAGGGCCAGCCACGTGTGGTCCTGATTTAATCAACCTTAAGTAGGTTCTCAGTCAGTCTCTCAGTCTCACCCTATTCAATCAATTTCAAATCAATCTTCAGGTGGGGGCCCCTGGGCATCTGCCAAATCCCATTATATTATCACAAACTATTACAGGTCATATGAAGGGAGATGAAAACAGTTTCTCCCCTCAGGAAGAGGTAAATATGGTAGACAGGGCAGAAATACTTTGTTAGTTAAAATCCCATTAAGGCATATTTCAGCATTTGAAAGCATTATTCTAAGGTAATTCCACCTGTAACTTTACAATTTAGTAATTCTCAGGGGAGAAACAGAAACAGAAAAGAAATACACAGAAAAATGAGACTAGGAAGGAACTTGAAGAATATTCCATGTGAGCCAGTGGCTGCTTTATGGAGTCTAATAGAATATTTTCTACTAGTAAGTGCAAATATTATTACCCAACCAAAAACTATTGGAGCTCAGCTCTTCTACCATTACCAAAAGTTGGGAGGAAATGAACTCAGTGAAAGGGAAGGGAATCAATTTCTTTTCCCTTCAAGAATATTTTGGTAATCATATTGTACTACCAATAAAAATAGCCAATTTAATAATTATCCAATTTGTAGGTATTTAATGAATTTGTTATTGGTCAATTTAATGAGAATATTAAAAAAAAAACAACAATAGCAAGCAACCTTTGTCTTCTTCTTATTTTGAGGAGAGAAGGAAGATCTTAGTGGAGGAAAAAGCCATAAAAATATAAACAACTCTATATATGTATATCTACATGATAGGTCTATATGACATATATGTATATATGATACCTATATGAGAGATATGTAGATATATCTCTAGATCTAGATATGACATACATACATACATAAGTAATCTGAAACCTAGTTATGGCTATGACAGACTATTAATTCATATAGAAATTAAAACTCTGCAATCAATTTATTTATTTATTTATTTATTGGTGGGGCAATGAAGGTTAAGTGACTTGCCCAGGGTCACACAGCTACTAAGTGTCAAGTGTCTGAGGCCAGATTTGAACTGAGGTACTCCTGAATCCAGGGCCGGTGCTTTATCCACTGTGCCACCTAACTGCCCCCTCAAATTATTTCTTACATAGCAATAATGCATATAACATTTGTATATTGATTTAATGGTTTACAAAGCACGTAACATGCCATTTCATTGTTTACTGTAATAACCCTAAAGGGTGTGAGGGACCACAATTTTTATCCTCATTTTCCCAACAAGGATACTGCGTCTCAGAATTTTGAAATGACTCACTATAGTTCACACAGCTACAAGTGTCAGAGGCTGAATTTGAACCAACTCAAAACTTCTTCCAAAATGCTTTTTTAAAAATGGAAGTAATTCAGTTCAATCAGATACAGAATATCTGATCCATGTAACTATTATATTTGGTAAAAGCATATATTTCCTACTGTCATTTCTCTAAGACATACATTTCCCCCATGTTGTTGGGTTTGTTTGTTTGTTTGGCCAATTAGGAGGGAAATCTTTGTTAAGAAAAGGAAATTCTAGGAGGTGGCTTGGTGGTGCAGTGGATAAAGCACCAACCCTGGATTAAAGAGGACCTGAGTTCAAATCCAGCCTCAGACACTGGACACTTAATGAGATGTGTGACCCTTGGCAAGTCACTTAACCAGAATTGTTTCACAAAAAAAGGAAATACTTTCAAACAATGAAGACTGGTCTCTGATATTTTAAAATTTAGAGTTTTATGAGAATTGAAATTTTGTCAAATAAAGAAAAAAAGGAAAGCACTTGGGACTTTTTCTGTGGTCTTCCACCTATCTATATTCTAGATATCCTTCAAAACCATCTCAAATTTCATACCTCTCTCCCCGATGAATCTGTCCAGGAGACTATTCCATAATATCTTCCTCATTTCCAAATTCTTCTATTATTTATGATTCTCACTGTCAGTCAGTCAGTAAGTGTTTTTTCAGCACCTACTATGTGTTAGCCACTGTGTAATCACTGGGGATGCAAATATGAAAAAGAAAAGCTCTCCTTACCCTCAAGGAGTTTACAATCTAATGAAAGAGGACAGGCTACAAAAGGAAGTGGAAGATGAGGGATGGGGGAAATAGGGTATATAGCCATGAGGGCATGGAGTAGTCCAGTCCAAGGAGTGTAGCTGGTGTGAAAATGAAGAGATGGCTGGACCCTCTGGACCTTCTTTAAATGGAGGTTTGGGGATGAGTTCTTTGTTCCACCCTCCAGCCCTCTAATCAGAGGGGTAAAGAAGACTGAGGGTATTGGTGAGATAGGAGTAACAAAACTGATACAATCTTGAAGGACAATGAGATTCCTAATGGGAGAGGGCTACCTGGGAGCATGCTGAAGTCCTGTCCAAAGTCTTAGTTAGAGGTAATACACTGCCCAATATTTCAAGTAGCTGTGGCCGTGGTGTCAAGATTGCTCTGGATCTCAGGGGGCAGCTAGGTGGTGCAGTGGATAAAGCCCTGGATTCAGGAGGACCTGAGTTCAAATCTGACCTTAGACACTTGACACTTACTAGCTGTGTGACCCTGGGCAAGTCACTTAACCCTCATTGCCCTGTAAAAAAAAATAATAATAATAATAATAATAAAGAGTGTTCTGGATCTGAAGAAACACGTCCAGGATTAGAACCCCATTTCTGCCGTTTCCTATCAGTTTGACATTCTACCTTCTTGGACCCCAGCTTCTCATCTGTAAAATGAAGGGGAGGGTCTAGATGATCTCTAAGATTCCTTTAAGTTCTTTTATTTATTCATTCAATCATTCTTTATATTATTTTAAAATTTATTTTATTTTTAAACTCTAGGATAAAACAAGCATTTCCATAACAGTATAATACAAAGACGATTGATCATGCAACTGCACAACCATTGTGTACAACTTGTTACTTCCTTATATATACAATACAGTTATCACATAAATTTATTTGTTTTTCTTCCCTTCCCACTCTAGAGATAGTTACCATTAGACACAAAATGTATTTGTAAAATTAGTCTATACATACTTCTTCTTCTTTTTTGTTTTTCTGCAGGGCAAGGAAGGTTAAGTGACTTGCCCAGGGTTACACAGCTAGTAAGTGTCAAGTGTCTGAGGCCAGATTTGAACTCAGGTCCTCCTTAATCCAGGGTCAGTACTCTATCCATTGAACCACCTAGCTACCCCCTATACATATTTCTATACATCAGATAGCATCTTTCCTCATGGGCCCTTTATAGTTAATCTGCTTATTTATAATGACATTCACTCAGAGTCATTTGTAACACAATGTTGCTGTTACTGTACACATTCTCTTGATTCTGCTTATTTTTCTCCATTGCACTCATTTTACTGTGATATTCCTTTTAATTTGTTTTCCTTCTATCCTCACTGGTTAGTTGATGTCTGGCTATATGCCTAGCATTGTGCTAGCTTCTGTGGGAGATTCTTAGAAGTATAAAGGAGAATTTTTGCCCAGAAGGAATTTACACACATTAAAAACAAACAAACAAACAAACAAACAAACAAAAACCAATTCTGGGGCAGCTAGGTGGCACAGTGGATAGAGCACCAGCCCAGGAGTCAGGAGTACCTGAGTTCAAATTGGGCCTCAGACACTAACACTTACTAGCTGTGTGACCCTGGCTGGGCAAGTCACTTAACCCCAATTGCCTCACTAAAAAAACAAAACAAGACAAAAAACAACAACAACAACAAAAAACAAACAAAAAAAACCCTATTATAACAGCACAAAATAACTCAGAAACTGATGAATGAGTGACTTATAGGACCTGAAGTAGGAAGAAAAGTTTGCTGGGGATAAGATCTGACTTGGACTTTGCAGAAAGCAGAGGTTTGGAATATGATTTAAAAAAGGATGGAAGTGCCAGGGTTTTTTTCCAGACTTTCTTCTACTAGTTGAGGAAATTTGACTGGGGGTGTGGGACAGTGCAAGTCTTCTGGACTTTCTGTGGCTACTTAATCTGAGTCATTTTATCAGAACAACTAGATTTTTAATTTTCCCTCTTTGACCCCAAACTCTCAGTTCTAACTTGATTATCCTAAGCCCCTATCCTTAGCCAAATTCCTGAATGATACAAGAAAGCTCTGTTGATCTCCCACCAAGGCAAAGAATCTTTCTTGGCAAACCATGCCACTTTTGCACAGTCTGCAATAAGAATGGGAACACATTTCAGTCAGGGATAATTTTTTAAAGCACTTAGCATAGTGTTTGACACATAGTGACTGTTAAAGGCTTTTCTTCCATTTATCCATTCATATATCCATCTATCCACATATCCTCCCCTCTTTATATCCAACAATCCATTCATTCACCTCAGAGAAAGGGTAAAGCAGTCCAAGATAGAGTGCCTAAAGAGACTAAACACTTGATTGAATAATATAACTTAGGGGTAGAGGAGCTGTTCTCCAAAGGCATAGTAGTTCTCTAAGGGATGTGGAAAATGAAGATTACTAGTGAAAGAATGCAGAAGAAGAGAAGTAACTTGAGGGTAGAATCTGGGTCATTTTCCCCTTTGGATCTGCTTTGCACATAGAAAGTGCTTATTAATAAGCACTCACTGAATTAGATTGAACTGATTAACTAAAGCATTTTCTTCTCATTTAAATCAAAGTCATTCTTAGGAAAGACTTATAGTTACAAATGAAATATACTGTGGATGACATGATGGAGAGCGTTTCACAAATCCTTTGAGGTATAATCGACCTCTTTAGTGTTCCTACAAAGTCCTAATCTGGATTGTTTGGCTAGTAGCAACATCAAGGTTCTCCATATTTTGCTGCTTTCCAGACTACTGCCTCCTCTCCATGGTGGGAATGACCTTGCCATACTGACAAACTAATCATAAATGTAATGATAGCATTTCCCATCAACCATCTGGAACTCTGTCATTTGGCATTGGAAAGTTCAAGAATCATCAAGTGCTATCTTTCAAGAGAGGTTAAAAAAAAACCCTCATAAATAATCTAAAACAATGACATTGTCAGTAAAGGATAATGCCACGATACTTCCAGGTTTATTTGTGGTGTTTTGGTGCAGGTTGGGGGTGGGGAGAGGTGGTGTCAGGGTTTTCAATATTTTTAAAGGAAGACTACATTTCCTTTTTGGAGAAAGACACATTTCTCACTGAGGAAACCCCTATGACACACTTTTCCTGAGGCAAGAGAAAAAGAGAACCACATGTTCACCTATAATTTTAGAAAGATGGATGAGATACTGAGGCAGAGTCTGCCCACACCACTTTGAATCACCAGAAAGGAGGCGGAAAGGGGGCACTGTGCCTTTAAAGGAAACAGATTTGCTTTAGAAAGGCAGTTGAAGAAACATCTGTAAAGTCTGATAATAGATTTACTTCCTGAAATTTGGGGTAGACTAGAACTGTTTGGGGCAGGAAGTTCATGCTTCTTATCTCAGGCTTGAAAAAAAATGCATAGAATGATACAGGGAAACTTAAGCTATATGCTGGAATGCAATTCCATAATAAAATGATTATTTGAGAAAGCTTAGTCTTAAATAATAAATGCAACATTTAGTTATAAGATTCATATTTTATCTTTGCTGAAGTCTTGCGCATAGAAAATCCACTAATCTATTCCTTCCTCTTCATGGGGACCTTTTCAGGAGAAAGTCATATACTTTCCTTGTTAAGGCAAGAACTGTAATCTCTTGCCTGAATTACTAAAGCCAGCATCCAATTTTAATGGAAATTACATTTAATTCTCCCAGAGCAGCAGTTTTGGTGCAGAAATGTCTTGGTTTAACAAAAAATACTAACAAGGAGAAAATATTTCATAATCAAGAGGAAAATTAACCTTTCTGCTTTGAGCATGTTAATTTTGGTCCCCAAAGCTTAGAATTAGAGGGATGGCCACCTTTTTATGGTTACTAAGCAATGTAGCATCAAATGAAGAGGGCATTTGTCTAAGATTTGGTGAAGCGCTCTTGGAATTTGTTACTGTGTTTCATCTCATTTCTCCCTAAAGATATGAGACACTGTTAGTTTACTCTGTCAGCAACAACTAAGACCAACATTCTTCATTTTAGGTTGGCTTTTAGAAGTATGCAAATTTCCCCCCAAAGAGAAAAATACCTATTTGTACAAAAATATTGATAGCAGCTATTTTTGGGGTGGCTAAGAATTGGAAATCAAAGTAATGCCCATCAATTGGGGAATGGCTAAGTAAACTGTGATATATGATGGTGATGGAATATTATTGTGCTATAAGAAATGACAAGCAGGATGATTTCATAAAGGCCTAGAAAGACATATATGAACTGATGTATCATGAAGTGAGCAGAACCAAAAGAACATTGTGCACAGAGAGAGCAATATTGTTTGATGAAGAATTGTAAATGAGTTGACTATTCTTAACAAGACAGTCCCAGAGGACTAATGATGAAACATACTATCCACCTCCAAAGAAAATTGATTTTGATTGAACACTGACTGAAGCATGCCATTTTTCACTTCCATTTTTCTTTTATTCAAGTTTTCTTGTACAGAATTACTAATATGGAAATGTTTTATATAATTGCACATGCATGACCCATATCTGATTGCTTACTGCCTCAGAGAAGGGGGAGTGGAGAGAGAAAAGGAGGGATATAATTTGGAACTCAAAACTATAAATAAAAATGTTCATTATTATTTTAAAAGGATGGAAATCAGCATTGCCAAGCCTTCTAAATTAAATTCCTTAAGAGAGATTGGCCTCATCCACACAGAGAAAAACAAGTGGATGAATAAATCAACCAATACACATTTATTAAGCACCTCTTATGTCCCAGGCACTGTTTAGTGTCAGGGATACAAGAAAAAAAACTGATCTCAAGGATCTTATATTCTATTCAATGAAAAATGTCCATTGCAGTTAGAAAACCTACAGAATTTGTTGATCCGTACAAACACACAGACATATGAGCATGTACATATGTATATGTATGCACACATAGACACATGTATGTAGCTGTGTATACATGTATACATATATGTATGTGTATATATATAAATACATACATATACATATACATACATATATATGTGGGTGTGGGTGTGGGTGTGTATATATAGGAGATCCTGTTGATGGACAAAATCCTAGACTCAGAATTGAATAGGAAGAAAAGAGCAACCTGGAACACCTTTGAAAACTACACAGGCTTTTTTTTTTTACTGACAAAGTATTCTGTTAGTATGTTTGTATTAATTTTGATGAGAACATCAGTTTCCAAGTGATAGAATATCATAGTCTCTAATAAACCTGGCTTGAGGATCACCCAAAGGGCATTGGAGAAACCTCTGGTGATCAGGAACAGGCTGAAATAATATAACAAAACCAGTAACATAAAGAAGAAATGGAATAAAGTAGGACATCAGAAAACTGGTGGGGTGGGGGTGGGGGAGGAAATATGCTGGTAATATAAGGAAGCAAGTACATTCATGTTCTCTATTAATGTCTTGGAAATGTCAAATGAACTAGACAAAGACATTCAATATATTGGGTGGATGCCTTTTGACAGATAGATGGTACACCATGGACAAAAGTCATCCTGGATAACTAGGCATAGGCAGGTTGTGAGCTGAGTCATCCAACAACCTTTCTCACAGCACTAAGGTCACAGGTGTATATTTTAAAGCATAAAAATAAAAGAAAATTTGTGAACTTTAGTCTAAATATTTGAAAAAAGCAGTATTCACTTCCAGATCAAGCAAGCAACCAAAAGTGGATTTTATTATATGGGACAGCCAAGTGGCTCAGTGGATTGAGCACTAGCCCTGGAGTCATGAAGTCTTGCATTCTAAAGAGCAAGTACAACTATTTAATTACTGTTGTTATCATTGTCATTGTTCTGGTTGTTGGTATTTTTATGGTCATGATGTATTTTGGTGGAAGGAAAATGAAAACTGATGAAATCATCAATCCTTGTACTAAAATAAGAAGTGAAATAACATTGTGGATAATGTATAGACTCTATGTTTATAAAAGCATTTTCTCTATATATGTAGATATTCATATTCCAACTACCCCACCATGACAAGGGAGTCAGGGAGTAGCAGTGAAAGCGATGAAACAGGTGGTCAAGGAAGTTGTGTTGTCAGGAGAGAGCCAGGTCTCAGTGAGTACAAGAGGATGGAGTGATCAAAATAGGAAAAAGTTTAAAAATGAAAATTAGATTGTTACCTAGGGAGCAAGCACTATGCTGAAGGGGTGGGTAGCTTTTAAGTGAGACCCTGGTGGGATTGGGTTGAGGGGATGAAAGTAAAAGAGTAGTCAGTGGGGGACCAGGAACAGAATTTCAACAATGGTAGCCAGAGGTTCAGAATAACTGGGATGGGGAGGGAAGGAAGGAGAGGCAGCATTTTAAGCATTGAGGGATGACTTCAGAGAGCTTGTCATTGTCCCAAAGGGTTCAGCCTCAGAGTACAGCTTCCCCAGCCCATGGGGTAGCTGTGCGTAGCTGGTAAATGTGGTGTGGCTCTATGAGGCCAGATAGGCTTCCTGGAGCACAGTGAAGAGGATGCTCAGGGAGCTCAGAAGGTTTTTTTAGGCATGTACAGGCAAGGCGACTGTTTCTTATGGCTTTCCCAGCATCACTTAGCCAGTATATGTCAGTGGCAAGATGTGAACTCAGTGCTTTCTGCCTCTGAGTACAGCTATCTACTGTGCCATATATATATATACATATATATCACATATATGGTACATTATGCATATATGTGTTACATACATATGCATATACACATAACATGGCATATGTATGCATACACACACCCCATGTTATATATGTATGTAATACACATGTGCATAATGTACCACATGTGTGTATACACACATGTATATATTTGTGTGTTCAAATATACATATATTTACACATGTATGTATTTGTGTATTACATACGTGTGTGTATATATATAGAGAGAGAGAGACAGACAGACAGACATGCATATGCAAATAACCCCGGAACACACTTCCATCCTTTCCTCTTATTTTTTGTAGTTATAGTCTGAAATAGAAGCCCCAAAGTGGGGATTTTTAGCACAGACCCTGAATACACAGTTCCAGAGGGTTTTGTACCAGTGGAATCTCATAGTTTTAGCTATTTTTCTTTTCCATCCACACCTTTCACTGAGCACCTAGGCATAGAAAACACTTATACATTCAAATCATCCTTGTAATTAAAGTCACTTCTTGATGATCTCTGAAAAGGAGGAATGAAGATAACAGGGATATATTCCATGTACTTTACTTATCATTTCTAATCTGTTGCTTATGTAGGAGTTTCTGTTATGCATGCAGGGGGTGAACATTGGCTAGCAGTCTAGGGACTTGAAGTTTAGACCTGGTTCTGCCACTAACTAGTAATGGAAACTTAACCTTGATGAGCCTGCCCCCTCTCTGAGCCTCAGTTTCCTCATTTGTAAATTTCAGATGATGGACTAGATCTTTAAATTCAGTTCAATTTTCATCTATCATGGAAAACAGTGTCCTTGCTAAAAATGTTAAAATAATCTTTCTTGTTTGAATGTTGCATTTCCCCAGACATCTTCCAAGTATCCTTTCATTTTAATTCTCTTAGTAGTTTTTAAACAAGCCAAAGGCAAAGATCAGGAGACAGAAATAGGAGATCGCAAGAGCCTTGATAATCAGCTGGTAACTCCAATCTCTAATCTAAAACAGAGAAACAGGAATGTTCATTACATTGCTTCTGTTCCCTCTGTGTCTCCTGGAGGAAGGATGGGGGCAGGGATGTGTGGAGACCAACTCAAACAGCTCTCATGGTGTTGAATTTCCTGCATGAGCATTTGCATCTCAGAAATTATCAAATTGCTACAGATCAGGACTTGCCTTATTGTTTAGTTGACTTAATAAAGTGATAGAGAAAATATGAATAAACTTAAAAGTGCGTCCATAGTTTGTTTGTTTTTCTGGAGAATTGGTTGCTGAATATTTCCCAGGACATTGATGGATCAGGCTGGAGTGGGGGGAGGGGATTTATATTTGGTTCTTAGTTACATATTAGGTAAATACTCTGGCAAGTTAGTGAGAGGATATGAATGAGAGTAACCCAGGATAAGTTTTCATTGTCATTGTTGAAGGGAATAACCACATCTATGAGATTCTGTTGTGACCAATTCTTTTTTTATTTTATTTTTTTGTTGTTGTTGTGACCATTTCTGAGGAGGATGATTAATGATCACACCAAGCTGGTGACCATACTGGTGACTCCATCCCAGAGGTGGTCATACTCAGTCCACACTTTATGCATGCTTTGGATGAAGTTTGAGTATTTAAGCATTTTGTGTCAGTAGACAGGCTGTGAGGTATCGGGATTCTTCTTGACTTGGAGTATCACCTAGGCCTGGGGATATGCCTGATATTTGACCCTAGTTTGGGTAAAAACCAAAGATAATTTATCGGATATATCATTTATAGTAGGCTGCGCTTATGTCAAGTACCCTACCCAAGAGGCTTTGCTTACAGATCCAAACTAAGCACCAAACTCCCTTCCCTTCCTCTGTCTAGCCTCCTCCCCCAAGAGTGGTTTTGTCAGCTCCAACAGAAGTTTCAATCTGTGAGTATCTCCTGGGTGGTGGAATTCCTGTGGCTAGGGAGACTGTTTATTCAGTGTAGCTGACTGCTTGGGGCAATTTAGATTGCCAACCTTTTTCTTTCCTTTATATCCTTCAGTAAAACTATGAAGGGAAACAACCATTGTGGCAGCCCATGGAAAACCTTTGAACTCAGGAACAACACAGCTCCACATTTAACCATGGCTTAGGGTCTTCAAATGGTACAGTTACTTGGGAAGATGTTTGAAATCAACCAGTCCAATTTCCTCAGTCACTTCACAAATGAGGAAACTGATACTTAGAAAGAAGAACTAATTGTCCAAAAGTCACACAGCCAGTTACTTGTAGAGTTAGTTTGACCCTGACTCTGGGAGCAGGACCCTGCTGTGTTTTAGTCCAATAGGCCTTCCTGTTCACCATACTGACACCTTTTGACATAATGGGTCTCAGGCTTGTTGTTCTGTCCTAATTAGAAACCATGCTGAACTAAGAGCTGTTCTTGTTCTGTCATTTCAGTTGTGTCTGACTCCGTGCCCCCCTTTGAGGTTTTCTTGGCAAAGACGCTGGAGCAGTTTGCCATTTCATTCTCCAGCTCATTTTACAGATAGGGAAACTGAGACAGAGTTAAATGACTTGCCCAGAGTCACATTGCTAGGAGCTGTCCAAGGCTGGATTTGAACTCCTAAAGATGTCTTCCTGGTTCCAAGGCCAATACTCTATCCATTGCATCATTTAGCTGCTCAAGCTAACAGCATCTACACTTTATTCACTGCCTAACTCATGTCCTCTCCCCTTCACCTCCAGATATGTGCTAGCCACAGGACTAGTTGATCAAACCACCAGGCACATAGCACAAGAACCCAAACATCCGCTACTTATCTAAGGCACATTGGGTCTCTTCTCTAACATCTTTATCGTGGGATTTCTAATCTAAGCAAGCAAATCACCTCCCTACTTATTTCCTAGTTACCTTGCATCCCCTGTCAGTAGATTATATACAAATTAAGCACATGTGTAAATTACCCTCCTGGGGAGTCCACTTCAAAGAAATTTATTTAACAAAAATGCAGCAAGTCAACTCCAGGCTATATGGACAGATAGCATAAATACCATGCAAATTCAAAACCACAATAAGCATATCAATGCTTAATACATTGCTGTTAAACCATTTACAGAGGTAACATGATATAGGGAGGGGACAGAGAACCAATCTGAGACCCAGGGAGACCTAGATTCAGGTTCCATCTATAAAAAATACTGACTATGTGAGTCTGGACAAATCACTTAACCTCTCTCTTAGCCTCACAACTATCTAAGACCTTAAGTTCTAAAGAAGCTTATAACCTGCCTTGGTAATGGGAATTTTCTCATCTGGAAGTTTCATACAGTAATAAATTACAAGTCCAAGTTCTATCCCCATGTTAATTTACAAATTATGTAAGAATTATTCATCTAGTTGGAACAGTGGATAAAGCATTGGGTCTGACGTCAGGAAGAGTTCAAATCTAAGTTCAAATTTGGCATCAGACACTTTGTAGCCATGTGACCCTGAGCAAGTCACTTAACCTTGTTTGCCTCAGTTTCTTCATCTCTGAAATGATCTGGAAAAAGAAAATGACAGACCACTTCATTATCTTTGCCAGGAAAATCCCAGATGGGGTCACAGAGAGTTAGACATGATTAAAAAACAAGAGTGGAATATGAAGAGATCCCTTTCAACAGGGTATGTAGGGAAAGGAGTGACGGGTTTATGCAGAAGAGGACACTTTAGCTGGGCCCTGAATAATAGAACAGCTCTCTATTCAAAGATGTGGAAGCAGTACTTTTCAAGTATTGTGGTGACCTATGCGACTACAATGAGTTGTGTGTGGGGGGTGACACAAGGCTATGATAATTAGGGTAGGTAATGTCTTAATTCTCTACTTCTGCCATGTTGAGAGTGTGAAAGGGCATACAAAAAAAGAAGATTGGACTGAATTTTTAAGCGCAGTCACACAATTAATCAATCCAAAAAATTTTTATTAAGCATCTACCATGTGCTACAGAAGTAACATCTAAGGGGAGATATCCAGCAGATACCCAGAAATTCAAGACTAGAGGCCAGGGTAGAGAAGGGGACGAAATCTAGAGATCTGAGAGGCATAAAGGTTATTATTGTAGTTCTGGCAATACCTTTCTTAATGAGGTGATTTAAAAGACTTTGAAACATTGTTTGTTGGTTTCATGGTTCTGTGCTTGAGTTGAGTCAATTTGTTTCACAGTACAAATGCAAAAAGCCGTGAGGTGAAAAAGTGGCTACTATTTTATATTAGGAGCCAATAAAAAGGGCAATACATAGCTATTCTCTCAGGATGATGGGAGTAAGGATAATCTTTAAGTCTGTCTTTCTGCTGAGAAGACATAAAGAATTAAAGAGGATTTCAACTCATTACCTCCACTTTAATTCTGTTGGTTCATTGTTAATAAACCCTTTTGAGAATCTTCAGTTACATGGCTGTGGTATAGGCAGCAGATGGCAGTGATGGACTACCCCCAAAGGGTAAAGATTTATCCTATACCTTATGGGAATGAGATGATCCATACATTTTGTACTTTTTAGAGGTTAAGAGAAACAGTAGCAAGAGCCTGTTACATCTGGAAGTTAAACTTATCCTAGAATGTAGCAAAACACATTCACTCAATTCACCTATTTTAAAACAACAATGCCATGAATATTGTGGGGGCAGGGAAAGGAGGAATCCAAACTGTTCCAATAAACTTCATCTCTGGTCATGACTCTTCTGCTAGTTGGTTGTATGTTATTAAACTAATCACTTCGGTGGCTAGGTTGTGTGGTGGATAGAGCACTGGACCTGCAGTCAGGAAAGATCTGAGTTCAAATTTGGCTTCAAACACTTACTAACTGTATGATCTTAGGAAAGTCACTTAACCCATTTTCCTCCATTCTCCCACTTATAAAATGGGGGTAATATTAGCACCTACCTCCCAGGGTTGTCATGAGGATCAAAAGAGAAAAGGTCTGTAAAATACCCAGCACATAATAAGCACTATATAAATGTCAGTTATTATTGATCAGTTCATTCAATTCTATATTGTTTAAGTATCCATTTGTGGAAGTATGCTGTTCTAGACACTAAGGATGAATATGACAAATTATGTGGTTCTTTCTCTCAAGAAACTTATAATCTAGCAAAATTCATGGCCCAATAGAAGGAATCTTAGAGGCAATAAAAATGGGTTTGGATCTTAACTCTGAAAGTCACTGGCCATGTCGCCATAGTTAAAGAAAACCTAAGAGCTTCTTCACATGTAAAACTGAGATATTGGCATAAACTAGACAGGAATGTCACCTTCCAAGGGATAAAAAAGGGGTTGGGAGAGACTCCAATAACTGAATATGTACAAGAGTGGGGAAAAAAAACAAATCAATAAAACTGTAACTTTTGAAAGCCCACATCTATATCCCTTAAAGGACAGCCAAGCCAAGTAAATACCTCAATAGAAATGATTCATGCAAATAAAATAAATATATGAGTGTGCTTATATCTACTGGATTCACTATCTTTTGAACTCTCTTTTCTCTGTGGTGGTTAGATTGAGAGCCCAACCTCACTTGTATTATCTGCAGACTCAGCTGGCAACAATGTGGTTGACCCGAGCCCAACTGAACACCCTCACACTGGTTTGTCAGCAATAACTAACTCAATAGATCTTGTAACTTCTCAGTGAAGAGTGAGGATTACAGTGTGGGTCCTTCCCCATCCCCCAACTTGGTGTTTCTGATAAGCAGAAATAGTGGAGTCATATTCTTCTTATGATAAGACTTGTGAAAATGGTCTCAGTGTGCTATTTAAATATTTCCTGTTTTGCCTCATTTTTGTATATTTCACATGTTTATGGGTTTCTCTATCTTTCAGACTTGGTTCATCATTTCCTGTGATATGTCTGTGTGCATGTTAAAGGCAAAATGCAAGGGGTATTCAAAATAGCAATTGCAATCAGGCAGTAGACCGTTAAAATAGAAGAATGATTAAGGACTGAAGCAGAGACTTGAACTATCTCTACATAATTAAAACAAGACCCATAGATAAATGAACAATTTTGTCAATCAACCAAGCAGCTGGTTTGAGTGAGGTTTTTTTTTCTTTCCATGGAATTGTCCAGGAATTTAATTTTCATTGAATTTAGCAGCCTTGATCGGTTTTTAGAATAGCCAGGGACATTACTTTCCAAGAAAAAAAATGACTAGCTACCTCTGGCCTATTCTTATCCAGCTCTCTGTTCTTTATAGTGTCAGAGAATCATCTAATTTTAGAGTTGGAAGGGATATCAGAGAGCATCTAGTTCAACTCCTACCTGAACAAGAATCCTAGCATTTCTCCAGACTCTTTTCCCCCAATTACTTCTAGAGAAAAGTTCACTAATTTTCCTGTGAGAATCTGCTTCCACTTTTGAATATCTCTGACAGGATTTTTTCCTTTGCATATTGTAAAAAATCTGCCATTGAGTGGCAGATTATTAGATAACCCTGCTTCAAATCTCTGGAGACAAGCTCTTCCACATAATGGTCCTTTATATAGTTAAAGATAGCATTTCTATATCCCCTCTGTCTTCTATTCTCTAGGCTGGACTACTTCCTTTAATAGGATCTTAAGCCCATTGGCTATTCTGGTCACCTTCTTCTAAGTCAGGACTTCTGAAACTTTTTACACTCATGACTCTTTTTTGCTCCCCCCAAAAAATTTTTATACAACCCCGAGTATATAGGTACATAAAAGGTATACATGCAGTTATGCAACTGAATATGAGGATATGGCCCACTGTACAAGAAAATAGGTTCTAGACCCTCTAGAAAATCTAGATATTCTTCATGGCACATAGGAGATGCTTAATAAATTATTGTTCACTGATTGATTAATTCCTATATTTTACTGCCCAGACCTTAACACAACATCCCATTTGGGGTCTCAGTGGGGAAAAGCAATGTTTTATGTTCACTTTCCCACACACCTCATTCTTTTATATTCTCTTAATGTAGCCTGAGTTTGCATGAACTCCTTTGGCTGACTTGTCACACTGATGACTTGCATCAAACCATTACATTGCCAGCTTTTTTCACTTAAACTGTTGTGTAGAATCTTGCTCTTTCTTGAACAATTTCTGCAATAGTCCACATCCCCCCCCCCCAGAAAAACAAACAGACAAAACCTTTGGACTAAAAATGATGGTGTATTGCTTTTTTTTCTTTTCTTTTTTATTGCCCTTCCTTCTTTCCTTCCTTCTCAACTTCTTTCTTATTTTCTTTGCTTTTAACTTACTTCTCTTCAACCTTCCTGATTAGTTTTCTTTCTCTTTCTTTCCTTCCTATGTTTTCCTTCTATTTTCTTTCTCTTTTCCTTCATTCCTTTTTTTTATTTTTTAAGGAAACACATTGTGATATTTGTATCATTCAAGAGTTCAGATCAAATACCATGGCTTCAGTGATTTGAGTAAAACGAAAGCAGGAAGAAGAGTTAGACAAAAAGTTGGGCAAGGGTAAAAAAAATGGTGGCAGTTTCTTGGTGAACTGAAATGTTCCAGTGTGGCTCAATCACAAAAACAGCAATGCAGACAATTATAGTTAATGCACATAACTCCTCTTGACTTCCTCAGTGCTGATAAGTCTTTCCTTAAATAGAATCCCAGAAGACCCAGGTGATGAGCATCCTCACAAGCCACCTGTCATTAAATCCATCCCCAGGAGAGCAGCCTCCCTCCTGACAATTAGCAGTTTTTCTGTGTCTGCAGTGTGCTGTGCCTCACTACAAAAGTTCAGCTCTTTTCCAGTCAGGTATTGCTGAGTTCTTGTGCCATGAGATCAGACATTGACATCAGTGCCTGTGAAGTGCTCAGGAACAGGGCACAAGAATATTCCTAGGGTTTGAAGTTGGTCTATGGGCCAACATTACATTACTGTCACTGCTATTAAAGTAACGAACTATGGGAGTGTGTATGTTTCTGTATTGCTCATGTCGATATCAGAAAAAAATAAGGGGAAAAACATTGTATCTCTAGCCTCCTGAGAGTCATTAGGCATTTTGGCTCATATGAAGCATTTGTTAAAATAAAATAGGTCTGGATTTTATAGCAACTTATAATTACATGTTGAAATTAGACCAGGGCAGTTCAGATATAGTTCATCATCCCTCTAAATGTTTCTTTGTTAATTTTCCCATCATAATGGCACCTTTTTCCCCAGTCAGGAAAAAAAAATATCCTTCACCATTTAAAAAGTAGAACAATTAAAACAGACAAAAGAATTAGACAAGGAAAGCTGGAAATGGGTTTTAGCAATACTGGACTAATCTTTATGCAGTCTATTCAATGAAGATATCACTGGCCATGCAACAACTGATAATGACTGAGGTGCCCAGACCTACATGCAGAACACAGGAAATCTTTCTGTGACTCATGATACATTAAGAGGTCAGAAACCTAGACATAAAGAAGGC
Organism: Dromiciops gliroides; assembly: GCF_019393635.1. Lineage (NCBI taxonomy): Eukaryota > Metazoa > Chordata > Mammalia > Microbiotheria > Microbiotheriidae > Dromiciops > Dromiciops gliroides. Next base: position 14,462,845 of record NC_057863.1, on the reverse strand, counting down.
ATCCTCCTTCCAAAATGTTACGTGATAATCCAGCTGCTTTGGGAACAGAAATGCCAGAAATATCCAGAAGCAGCCCACAGAGTAGACTTCAAACTTGTAAAAGCTTGAAGGATTGTGTGTATGTATATGTGCGTGTTTATGTGTATGTGCATATGTATGCACATGTATGTGTGTCCATATACATGTTTGTATGTGTATGTGTGTGAATGTGTATGTATGTGTGAGTGTGTGTGTGTGTGTGTGTGTGTGTGTGTGTGTAGGGGAGATCCGAAGGGGAGCTTACAAGAGAGAAAAGAACTTGGAAAGGAAAATGACAGTGTGCCTCCTAGTTATTCACAACTGTGACATTTTTGTCCTTCCTGCACAACCCTCAACCCCAACTTTAGCTCTCAGTACATGTAATACCTTATGCCAACCACATCTATAATAAGATGTGTGTGAGAGAGGAGAGCCTCATAATCTTGTTCCCCTGAAGAAGGTTTTGAACACACTGTATACATAGTAACTGGGATACTTGTATTACAAAAGCCCCCCAAAGAGGCAGCTCAGGTGTGAGGCATTCTATGTGTTCACATCCACTGAAAATGACAATTCATGAGCCCCAACTAATGGGTGTACTCTTAGCAGTTAGCTACAAGACACAATATATCAAAACAAAGGGTATTAAACCAAATTACCTTTTAAGTAAAATAACAAAAAGGCTACTCCCCAAGCTCACAAGTAGGGGAGGGGACACTCAAATGAGCCCATACTACCAATGAGGGAGATCATGCCCATGCTCATGTGTGATAAGGCATGGCACTCATACATGGAGGACATTCATAAAGCCTTCACATGCATGAAGAAATGTACCTGGCCAGGGAACATAAATGGCAGGAAAACATTCAAGGAGAAGTGAAACTTCCATACAGTCATGACCAGGGAAACTCACAAACCTTACACTGAAGAGCTGCCAAGGTATCCAGGAGATGGGATTGTGTTGCTCTTGGGTACTCTCTACTTTAGGCTTTCATCCAATTATTTGGCCTTCAGCTTTTATGGGTCATATGCTGCCCTGTGCTCCTTTTTAACTGACATTTCATGCTAGAAAGCCCCATCTTAACAAGGGCAAGGTTATTCTCTTTTAGTGCAAAGATGAAGCAATTGGCACAGTACCCAAGCATCAAGTCATGCCCTTCCCCCCCCCCCAGTAAAGTCTCCCAGGGCAAGATCATCAATTTCATTGATTATGTTTGTTTGGAGTTGTGTTGAGATGTTAGGCTCCAGATGATTTTCTCTCATTATTAGAATATTTTCTAAAATTTCTAATTTAATCTATGTCCCGTAAAATCATTTTAGGGACTCCTTTCCCCAGGAATCCCATAAGGTTTGTGTCTTGACTAGATAACAGGTTCACTTTGCTCCTAAGATGCTCTTTGCCTACCAGGGCTATCACAGTGGCACAGCTAGGTGGCACAGTGGATAGAGAATTGGCCCAAGTCAGAAAGACCCTAGTTTGCCTCAGGCACTTGATACACACTAGCTATTTGACCCTGCTCAAGTCACTTAACTGTGATTGCCTCAAACATCCAGAGTCATTTCCAATTGTCCTGATGAATATCTTGCTACTGGACCCAGATGGCCAAGGAGGAGAGAGTGAGGTTGATGACCTTGCACAGCCCTCTCTTACTTAAATCCAATTCAGTGCAAGTCATGACATTACCTCCCTATGTCATGGTCCTCTTTGAGAATGAAGGATAAAAAACAATGATTATCTATCAGCTACAACAATGTTGATCCTTTTGTGCTACATTCTAGGTAGCACAGGCCTCCCTGGTCCCCTTTTCTACATTGTCCATGAAAGAATGGAAATATGAAAGTAATCTTAAGGTATTTCAAGTGCCCAGGAATCCATTTTCTTCTTTTATTTATTTCCCTAAACAACAATGAAAAGAGCTAATATCTAATTTACTGGAACAATTGAATAGACATATCTTAAGTCCCTATTATATGTAAGGTACTAGAGACATAATCACAGAAATGAAGTAGTGGTTCCCTTAATGAAATTGCTTTCTATTGACATTAATATGGTGCTTTCAAATTTGCAAAAATATGTATATTATCTCATCTAAGTCTCACAAAAAAATCCAGTAGATAGCATAGTGTTTTCTTTGTCCCATTAAAATATCCTCTTAAATCATTTTCCTGACTCAACTCTCTCCACTCACCAATCCATCCATACAGCTGCTAATTCAATGTTATGTAAACTCAGGTCTAATCAAGTTGCTGGCCTCAATAAACAAACAACTACCTATTAGGCCTAGTATGAAATAGAGACTCCTCTGGCATTTGGCATTTTCAGCCCTTTACATCCTGGCTCCAACCTTGCCTTCCCAGGTTATTTTATGACTCCACTTCTTGTATTCCTTGGTTTAACTGTATTGGCCCTATTGCTACATACTAATACTATATATCCTGAGGTGGTGGTGGTGGAACATGGTTGTTGTTTTTGGTGGTTGTTGATGGTGTTGGTGTTTTTGGTGATGTTGGTGGTGTTGTTGTTGGTGCTATTGGTGGTGTTGGTGTTGTTGGCGTATGGGTGTTTTAGGAGAAATAGCACCTCTAGTGCGAAAGCTGCTGAGCCCTTTCCAGGTCTGCTTATCCACCTTTGCTCTCCATCTGGCACTCAATTCTCACCTGTGGCTGCAAGAAGCTGTAACATGGAATAATAGCCTTACCCTGGTAAGCTATCTCAGCAAACATGCTAAACCAGGCTGAGGGTAATGGAGAGGTCTCAAACCTTTGGCAAATTGTGGGGCCAAGTATGTGAAGACTTCCCCTGTTGGGATGGGTGGATGAGAACCATTTGTTTCAGTAGTCGTAAAGGCAGCCGAAGAGAGTGTGGTCAGACATCGAAGATGCCAAGGTCAGCCATTTCATCCAGAACCATTGCCAGTTGTCCTGACTTTTGTCCTGCCACTAAACGTTGACCCTGGAAGACAGAGTGAGGCTGACCATTTTGTGCAACTCTGCCTCATTTAAATCCAATTTATGCACTAGTCAAGATATCATCCAGTGATGTCATTGGTTTTGGAAAATGAAGGACAAACAACATATCCTGTCTCTATGAATTTGTACAGGCTGTCTGCCCCTTATATCTGGATTGAATTCCTTTCTGCCCACCCTACTGTAAAATCCCTACTTTCCCTCAAAGCTCAATTCAAAAGTTACTCCGGATAAGAGGTCTTTCCTGATCCCACCATCTACTAACTCCTCCCTTTCTCCCCCTCTCTTCAAGTTACCTTGGATTTATTCTGAATATATCTATGTGTGTACAGGTAGTTTCCCCCAATAAAATATAAACTCCTTGATGTCTAGGCATTTTAATATTTATCTTTTAATTCTCAGTATCTAACACAATGCCCGGAAGAAAGTAATTGCTTAATAAAAGCTTCTTGATTGATTCCATTCATCAACAAGGAAAGTGATGCATGAACATGCTTAAGTCTGTTTTCCCAAGGCCATCCCATCATAAAATGGAGATGATAAGAGCCCCTGCCTGGCAGAGTTCTTGTTAGAATCAGTTGAAATAAAAATGTGTAAAGTACCTAGCCCAAAGAAGGCACTTTATGAATGCTTTCTTTCCTTCCTTCCACCCTAGTCTATCATTTTTTTCTTAGCTAGATGTCTACAATTTGGAAAGTCATTAAGAGGTAAACAGTGATACCTTGGTCTTGTGTAGGCACAAACATTGTGCATAGATTTTCAGGCATTTGCCTAAGATCAAGTATAAACTGAATTTCCAGGCATTTCTTTGAGCTTATGATTCAAACAGGTTTTTCCAATTAAAATTAGATGTTGTTGTTTATAAAATAGGATTATAAGTATTTTTAAATGACCCATGCCCTTTTTATCAGTCCTCATCCTTCTTAGGTTCTCCTTAGTCTTTTATTTTTTTTAGGGAGGCAATTGGGGTCAAGTGACTTGCCCAGGGTCACACAGATAGTAAGTGTTAAGTGTCTGAGGCCGGATTTGAACTCAGGTACTCTTGACTCCAGAGCCGGTGCTCTATCCACTGCACCACCTATCTGCCCCAATCTTTTTTTTTAGTGAGTCAATTAGGGTTAAGCGACTTGCCCAGGGTCACACAACTAGTAAGAGTCAAGTTTCTGAAGCCAGATTTGAACTCAGGTCCTCTTGAATCCAGGGCCAGTGTTCTATCCACTGTGCCACTTAGCTACCCCTCTCCTTAGTCTTTGAACCTGTCTATCACCGTCTGTTCATTAGTACTTTCTTCTCTCTAAGTTTTAATGATACTGCTTTTGTCTGGTTCTCTTCCTACTAGTGTGCCTTCTCCTTCTGTCTCAGTTTCCTTTGCTGCATCTTCATCTAAGTTCTGCCTAATAATAGTGGGGTTTTCCCCAGATGCTGTTCTGGGCCTTCTCTCTATATATCCCTCCCCTTGATGATTTCTTCAGCTCTCCTGGATTCAGTTGTTAATTCAATGCATAGGATTGTCAGGTTGATTTATCTTAACCTTTTTTCTGACCTCCACTCTCACATCTCCAACTGTCTACTGGACATCTTGAACTGTATGCCTATAAACATCTTTAACTCAACATATACCAAATTGAACTCATTCTCTTTCCCCTAATGATTTTAAAAAACTATGGAAAGACTTGCACATAATTATGAAGAACAAAAGGAACTGAACCAAGAAAACACTGTAAATTGTAAAAGAAATATAGTTTTAACAAGGTTGAGCAATTAAGTTATTTTGATATTTGTATAGTGGTTTGTATTTTTTAATTCATTGAATAAAGCAAGCATTTCTATAATATAACCCAACAACAAAATGGCACATGAAGCTGTGAATCTGCTATGCACAACTTGCTATTCCTTTAAAAAATACAAGATTATCATGAAAATTTCTTTTTTTTCTTCTCCCCATCCTAGGGATGGCTACCATTATAAAAATAGGTGATTGTATATGCATGTATGTATGTATATATATATATATATATGTGTGTGTGTGTGTGTGTGTGTGTGTGTGTGTATGTGTATGTGTGCTTAAATATTTAAATATTCTATACATTCTTCCATTTATCAGTTCTTTCTCTGAATGCAGATAGTGTCTTTCTTCATATGTCCTTTTTAGTTAATTATATTAATTCATTCGTTATTTATAATAGAAAAAATAACTTAATCACTCAAAGTTGTTCTTAAAACAATATTTCTGTTACTATTTGCAGTTTAATCTTGCTTCTCCCCATTTTGTTCTTCATACTTTTGTACAAATCTTTCAATATTTTTCTAAAATCATTGAGCCTATCATTTCTTATAGCAGAGGAGTATTCCATCAAAATCATATACCACACCTTGTTCAGCCATTACCCAACTGATAGACATCCCTGAAATTTCCAATTTTTGCCACCACAAAGGGAGATGTTATAAACATTTTTAGAACATATAGGTTCTTTTCCTTTTTCCCTAATCATCTTTCAAAATAGACCAAGTAGTGGTATTTATGGGTTAAATAATATAAGTAATTTATGAACTTTTTGCGTGTAATTCCAGATTGCTCACCAAAATGGTTGCATCATTTCACAATTCTACCAACAATAAATCAGTATTCCAATTTTTCCACATCCTCTCCAACATTTGTTTACTGTCCTCTCCTATCACTTTATTCACTCTGGTAGGTGTAAAATGATACCTCAAAGTTGTTTAATTTGAACTTATCTATTCAATAATGAATCAGAACATTTTTATATGATTATTTTTTAAATTCCTTCATTGCAAAACTTCCTGTCCATATTTGACCATTTAACAACTTTTGAATGACTCATATTCCTATAGATCTGAACAAAGTTCTGTATATATTTAAATATGCGATCTTTGTCTGCTAAACAGTCTATAAAATCCCCCTCCATTTTCTGCCTTCTAAATTTGACTATATTTCTTTTATTTGTGCAAAACCTTTTTTTAATTTAATGTAATCAACATTATCCATTTTATACCTAACTTTGCTCTCCACCTCTTGTTTTTTTCATAAATTTTCAACTATTCAAAAGCCTGAGAAGACCCCAGACCTTCTTTCTTCCTAATATCCTTATTTTTTTTCCAAGGCATCTCAATTTAATATTCATTTAACCCCAAAGCAATTGTGCAATAAGCAAAATATCTGAAAGGGAAAACAACAAAATGAACTTCTCACAGGGGGATATGTACAGAAATCAGCCTTCACATACAGGAGTCTTGTTTGAGTGGCCATTGAAGATCCAGATTCCGGGAAAAAATAAAAAAAAACAAGTATGACCCACATCAGGAATGTTCCTTGGTGCTTAACAGTTTCTATGTGGGCTGCCCTCTAAAAGAAGGAATGAAGTGGTGCCAGTATACATTGGTTAGTGGGAATCCCACTGACAGATTAATTACAGAAAGGGAATGCCCCAGATGATGCTGCCTAAGGGTTCAGAATATGGGGTGGACTGGGGTGGGCTGAGGTGGGGGAGTCTACTGTTCCCTAACATACGCTTTGCCACCCAGAGAAAGTCGTTAGTGCCCAAGAAGACCGTCTTTAGAGGGTTAAGCTTCACTAAATGAGGGGTAGCCTATGGCATTCAGGACACTTCCTTGCTTTCTAGGTCTCAGGAGTCACAAGTCCCATTTGGATCCTAATGCACAGCCCTGTGTACTCAGTGTCCTGCAAATATACACCTGTCCTGTTTCAAGCTCTCCCCTGCCAAGGACGGAAGTAACCTGCTCCAAGCCACCAGAATCGTACATACACTAACAACATGACAAAAAACACAGCAACTGGGGCCAGTTTGGCATAAGTGAAACGCATATTCAAATACTTTGCATCCTGACGGTATTTCTTGGACAAACTGGGACAAATTGTTGGCTTTGGAATCCAATGCTGAGAGGGCTTCTCCTCGCTGTAAGACTTCTTAAATATTAGCCACCATGATTCTCTGCAAAGCCTGTAACTCAGTGTTGATGGAGCCCAAGTTCCTCTGTGCACCGCTGTCAATGTACAGGTTTTTGGTTTTCTGAACGTAAGTGTCAAATTCAATGAAGGAGTAGGGTCTGGAGACAGTAAGCACCTTCTTTCCATGCTGTTCATCAAATTCAGAATGCAAATCCTCAAGGTAGGCAAATGCCAACTTTTTGGGCAAAGCAGCTTCACACAAAACCAGATAACACACTCCCTGCTTGATAATGTAATGAAAAGCCATGGCTTCTGCTTCCAAGGTACATCTTGTAGGAGACAGTTCATTCAGTTTGCGAAAAAGGAGCTTGGCCTGGCTCTGGTACTGTTGAAGGTCCCGTCCAGACTGCTCGTCTTCCTGCATGGAGGCCGCCAGTGGGAGCCCATCCTCCATCCGGGCTATCATTGTCAGCAACACCATTTCCTCCGGTTACAGGGGAGCCAATATCGCCCCCGACAACAGTAGTCGCGCTAGTCTACCCTAGCACTCTGCCGGGCGACCGCTCAGCCCTCCACTCCTGTAGCTTCCTCCGCTTGCGTCTCCTCCTCCCCGCTGAGGTGGCTGCCCTAATATCCTTATTACTATAGAGAGTAACAGCATTCTCCCAATACTATGACTTTTAATATTGGCTCCATCCTCAATTACTCACATTCCTCACATATACAATCAATTGCAAAGTTCTCTAGATTCTACCTTTGCAAAATCTCTTGTATTTGCAACACTCTTTCCTCTGACACAATGAACCGACCTTGTGGATGTCATTATAATTTTATTCATCAAAAATTGCAATAAAATTCTACTTGACTAGTGTCTTCTAGTACCCAAAGGTCAAGCTCATTTCATGTAGCTCTGCACAGGGCTTCAGAGAAAGTCTAAGACACAAGTCATGCTCTTGCTGGCTGTTTTGTCACTTCATGTCCTTCTGTATTCATCCCCAACATTTTTGTAAGTATCATATCTAGTCCCTCTACCAATGCTTCCTGGGAACCTGAAAGGTCTATGGTTTCTCTCCAAGGTGAACTTTCTCACACTCACCTTCTCTCTATGTATATGAAGTAATTCATGATGAAGAAAAGTAGAATACAAAAAAAAAATCAAATGTGATAAATAACAATAAGCAATAAGGTCTAGACCATATGTCCCCTTTATGACAGACACCTGCTCCCATATATAGGTTTATTCCACTATAAGAATCTAAACTCCTACTAGAATCTAAAGATAGGGATTGCCTTTTTGTGTGTATTTGTATATTCAGAAAAAAAATTGTTACTGTTTGGTCCTTTTAGTTGAGTCTGACTCTGTCACCCCATTTGGGGTTTTCTTGGCAAGGATATTAGAGTGGTTTTCCATTTCCTTTATGAGCTCATTTTAAAGATGAGAAACCAAGGCAAACAGGGTTAAGTGACTTGCCCTGGGCCACACATCTAGGAAGTGTCTACGACTAGATTTGAACTCAGGAAATGATTCTTCCTGACTTGAGGCCTGACATTTTAACCACTACCCCATATAGCGTCACCGAAAAAAACAAACAAACAAAAAAAAACCACAAGAATTTATGAAATATTTTTTTCTTGATTTCATCATTCGTTCATTCATTTTGTATAGACTTCCCCTCATTGGAAGTTTTTTAAGCAGAGAGAGTACTGTCATTTATCAGGCATGTATAGTGGGGGTCCTTTTCGGATATGGTGGGAAAGAAGGCAAGGACATCTAGGTAGCACAGTGGATTTAGCACCAGGTGGGCAAGTCATTTCATCCTGTTTACTTCCTTTTCATTTGTAAAGTGAGCTGGAGAAGGACACGGCAAACCCCTCCTGTATTTTTGCCCAAACCGTGAATGAGATGACAAAGAGTTGGATGTAACTGAACAGTGACCAAATGGACCAGAAGGCCCAGAAAGCTATGAAAGTCCTTTTTAATCTCCAAATTCTACAATTCTGTAACTGCATACAGTTCTTTTTCTGATGTGCCACATTCTCTTTTAATTGAGGATAATGCCAAAGGGGGTCATGAAGAGGCAGACACTACTGAAAAAAAATGACTGAACAACAGTAGACCCAGTTCCACTCATTTTAGCTTAGAAATGTTGTAAAAAGCAGAACATAGATTGTTAGAGCCTAAAGCCTGACCTTAGGCTCTCAGGCCCAGATCCTTAAATCTTCACTTGATCTAAGTCACTTTGCTAACTCTAAACTCTTCGCTCAGATTTTAAACAACCCCTTGACAATGTCTAACATATCTCGAAGATATAAAGAGAAGTGAGGCAAAAGTCATCTTCCCAGTGACTATGTATAGCATTATCAATAACTACTGAAACAGCTCATTTAAACTTGAAAAGAGCTCCACTGTTGCTCATATGGCTTTCAAATGAATAAGATCTGAAAATATGACCCTTTCTCAAGGAGTTTACTCCTGAATTAGCTGAAGATAAAACTCCAACTTTAATAGGATTTGAATATTTGAGGTAACACAAAAGAGGGAATAAAAGAGCTCTCATTTTTTTCAGGGAGGGAGTGGTCCTCATCCTGTGATTTCATTCTGGGGGAAGTCTCTCCAATGGAGCTGATTGTACACCTGTTATATTTAATAGAGAAGGAAACAGGCAGTATTACTTACCATGCAGCAGCTGCTGTGTAAAGTACTGGGAATACTAATACAGGAAAAGAATGAGAATCCGTGACTTCAAGGAGATTACAGTCTAAAATGCATAAAATGAAGCTAAAAAGCAGGGGATGGGTGGGTGGGGGGTGAAGGGAAGTACAGAATTAAGGAAGAGGTACCAGAGGGGAATGAAGGCCAGTCTGAGCCCCTCTACAAAATGAAAACACCAGGAGGAACTCACCAATGGGAGAAGGGAGCCGGCCTTAGATTGGTTGAGAGGATACAGGAGTGATTTTGTGTTGCAGGACAAGGAGCCCTTAGGGGGTTTGAGCAAAATACCAGAGTGAGGAAGTAATAGAGACATGGTTTTGAACTCTGGAAGGTCATGTACAGGTTCAAGGAATCTTGCATTCTATACCCTGAAAAGTCCGGACAGCTTTCTTTTTTTTTTTTTTTTCCCTTTAGTGAGGCAGTTGGAGTTAAGTGACTTACCCAGGGTAAGTGTTAAGTGTCTGAGGCTGGATTTGAACTCAGGTACTCCTGACTCCAGGGCAGGTGCTCTATCCACTGTGCCATCTAGCTGCCCCCGGACAGCTTTCTTCTCTTCTGTGCCTTATCTTGCTTATGGACTTCTGATTTAGAGAGCCATCCTGGGCAACAACTCATGTTTTTTTTTAGCATATTAAACGGTTTTAAATGTGGTTTTTTTTTTTTTTTTGGTGTAGCATTTATGGGCTGTGAGGGTCGTTAAACCAAACCACACTTTCATTGGCAAGTCAGATCCTAGAACAACATTAGATTTTTTTTTGTTGTAGTTCTGTCATGTCCAGTGCTTTGTGACCCTGTGGACTATAGCACACCAATGCTATCCATGGGGTTTTCTTGGCAAAAATAAAGGAGTGGTTTAACATTTCCTTCTCCAGTGGATTAAGGCAAATAGAGGTTGCCCAGGGTCACAGAGTTAGTATCTCAAGTCAAATTTGAACTCAGGGCTTCCTGATTACAGGCCCAGCACTCTGTCGACTAAGCCATCTATCTGCCTCTAGAACATTAGATAAATGTCCTTATTGTACTATAGGCATTAAAATTAGACTCAGGCTCCCCTAGCAGAGCTGCCCCTCCACCTCCATTTCAGCTGTAAGGGGGCCTCTGAGCCAGGCTAAGCTGCACAGAAGAAAAACCCAGGCCCCGAGTGTGGCACGGTGGGGCTCCTGTGCACAGCAGAGATGCGCACAAAAAAACTGGAAGTACACCAGGATTTGCTTTGCCCAGCCCCCAGCTCCGGGCCTGTTCAGCAGGGGGTTTAGCTGGCCCTGGGGGGAGCAGCCCGAGTTTCACCTGAGAGAGGAAATTAATAAAAAGAGATGCAGGGAGATGAAGGGTGTACACTAAGGAGAATGAGGCAATGTGAAGCAGGGGCTTTTGAGCTAGAAGAAGCACAGGACAGAGAAAGTTGGAGAGGACTGAAGGCGAATGTGTCCAAGTGAGGCGCAGCTGCAGGCCACAGTGGCAGCGGCCAGCACACCCATAGGCGAGAGGTGGCAGAAAGTTTAAAAACTAATGGGTCGTATTTTACTTTTGTTATCCCTGTTTCTACATTTAACTCTAAATTTATGCCCCTAAATAAATCCCATATTTGCTTTAATTAAAAGAGGCATTTTAATGCTTTTTTTCTCATCAGTCTGCAAGGCAGTGGGGGAAGGGAATGGCCCTAACAGACCGACTTAAGAAATTTCTAGCAGTCAGATAGCCAGCCAGTCAAAAGTCCACAGATTAGGCCCCCCACTTAGTTAAAAATATTTTTACAGTACATCCCACTCTCATCCCGAAGTCAGGTTTCCAGAAGGCATGCTAGCTATAAACAGGGGGCCTTTATCCTAATCCCCACTTTCACTGTCCAAAGCAAGTCTCTATCTCCCCCTTCAAGGTTCTAGAGGAAAACCCTGAATGGTCAAGGTACCTTCCTAATCTATCAGCTGGAGACTCTGTTCTAGCAAGTTCTTTCTAATATCATTTAGATATTAATTACCTGTTATTCTCAGCATCTTCTCTATAAAAATGACTGGTTCCAGTAATCGTTTAACTTATTAGCCTCAATTTGTAAACATTAACAAAATATATTTTCTAAGAAGATATAGCAAGGACAATAAGGATAAACATATCTTCCTCCAGCTGGAGACATATGCTCCCTTTACCCCTTCAGTCCCTAGGGAAAGTGGGTTCCAATTTAAAGCAGTCGCTTACAAGCATTACCTCCCTTTCCATTCCCACACCACCCCCCATGCCAAATTCATTTCTGGGTGTGCATTAGCTTTCAGAAACCAGATTCTTGTGTCTCTCTGTTGCAGGACTGGGTTAAGCAGGTCACTCGGGGTTTGCTTTTCACCATGCTTGGCTGCCTACAAATACCACCATGGTCTCTGATGAACCTAAATTACTCTGATGTTTTGGATTTCCCAAGGCCTTCTCCTTCACTTAAGAGCAGGACAGAATAAATGCAACCAGGCAAAGGAACTACAAGGAACCCCATAATCATAACCACATATCAGCACAGGTGGAGAGAATGGTAGCTGACTGTCCACCTCTGGCAATTGCCTCTATTAGTTTTACCTATCACTCCACCTTGCGCCCTACAATAGTTATTGATTCCTAACTTGTACGCAGTAAGGGAGGACAAAAGCTTGAGTTGCACCCTTGGAGGTTGGTCTTTTGTATGCACACCCAGTTCTGCCTCATCAGCCAATCAAAAAAAGCATACAGCTAATTACAAAGAGTCAGGGAATGTACGGCCATTGTCTAAATGTATTACATCAGACTAAGCATGCTTGAGCATCAAGTTGCATATGTTTGTAGAGGCTGGACTGACATTGGTCATCCTTCCAATGCCCATCCAACAATATAGATAGGGCGAGGCTAGGGAGGGAGGGAAGAAGTCTAAAAAGTCAATGCTTCATAGTTGTAGCAACTCATAAAAACTCCCTCTACCATTGCAGATTAGCACCTCCTCTAAAATTTACAGTCTTAAAGAATTGCCTCTGGCACTGAGAGGTTAAGGAACTCACCTAGGGATGTGCTACTAGTCTATATATGAAGAATGACTTGAACCCAGGTCTTCCTAATTCTAATGTCATTTTTCTATCCATTACCCCATGGTGTTTCTTTGGACAAGTATCATTCCTATTTTATAAATGAAGAAACTGAGGCATCAAGAGTGATTTGCCATGGGCAGCTAGGTGGTACAGTGGATAAAGCACTAGCCCCAGATTCAGGAGGACCTGAGTTCAAATTTGGCTTCAGACACTTGACACTTACCAGCTGTGTGACCCTAGGCAAGTCATTTAACCCTGCATTGCCCTGCCCCCCCCCAAAAAAAAGAGTGACTTGCCAATGATCACACAGACAATAATGGTAGTAGTCCATGTTCCCCATCGCTCAATCCATTGCCCTACCTGCCCTCTCAGTAAACTGAGGCACCCAATGTTTCACTGATTTCAATTGTCTTTTTTGGGCCAAATCCGGCAGCTTTATCATGTGCTTCTGCTACCATAGCCTACTCCATTTATTTTATTTTCTTTTTTAAACCATAGCCTATTTCTTAAGGGGTCAGGTACTTTTTCTCTTCAATAAACATTTTAAAAGACCATTTGAGGAGATGAACTTTTGAGTACAGTGATGCGGTGGCTTCCTTACAGATTTTGGGGGAAGTAATTAGTAGTTTTGCTTTTCTCCCTTAGTCTTATCATTCTCATTAAGAAATTAGCTAGTTTTCAGTCTCAGGGTTTGTCTCCACACATACTTTTTATTCCTTTTCTTACATAGGGATAGCCTGTTTGTCACCCAAATTGGGACAGTGTGTTCAAGTAGACAATTCTTGGCAGGAAGATGTAGGCTGCTCTATGCAAAATATTTGTTTCAGGGAAAAGAAATTTGTATTGTAAAAATTGAGACTTAATTGATCTGCACAGCCATGGAATAAATAACATTATACAAATAATAAATCTTATGAGGAAATTCTTCAGTGGTAGTATCCAAAGTCTGCAACATATTTTCTTTGACAGAAAACAAAATAATAAGTCATTAGGCAGATGTAAACAGCATCCGTTGGTTGTCCTGAGTCTCAACCCACTGTATCAGTCAGTGTTGACACTGCATAAAGGCAATACTTTGCAAAGCACAAAGAGTATCTGCGATTTTTAACATGTTTTCTTTCAGAGCTGAACAGATTTAGAAGCGTTATGACTTTTTCTTCTAATTAATATAAATTGCTTCAATGCTTCCAAGAATCCATGACCTCAGTAGTGGAGGTATTCTCTCCTCCATTATAAATCATGTGCCCACCAGAGCTCTTCATTCTTGGTGCTCTTGTCCACATCTTTCTCCAGATCCTCCAAAGATTGTCCATACAATGTACTCAAGACTTTCAGTAGTGAAGTTAATGTTATTTTAAAAAATAAATTATATATAATATTCCATTATATGTATGTATATTTAGATTACCTAAATGTCTCACTGTATCTCTCCTATGTCTCCCTATCAGAGATCTAGGCCTTATAACAAAGAATTAAAAAAAAAAACCAAACAGGAAAAGTTCAGCAAAACCAATCAACATTATCTAAAAAACAATCTGATGAAACATGTGCTGTTCCCCATCCAGATTCTCCTACCTCTGCAAAGAAACAGCCACTGAGAGTATCTTATTTCCTTTGACTATGTTAATATTACTTGGATACCAGTTTGGTCTCAGATACTTACTAGTTGTGTGACCCTAGGTAAGTCACTTAATACTGCTTCAATTTCCTCATTTCTAAAATGAGCTGGAGAAGGAAATAACAAACCAATCAATTATCTTTGCCAAGAAAAGTCCAAAGAGAATCACAAAGAGTTAGACATAACTGAACAACAGTAACCAGTGTACCAGCCCAATCATCCATTACACTGTAATTACATTGTCCTTACACTGGCTACAAGACTGATTTAATTGCTTTTGCATTAACAAAAAGAATTAATATTTTTACATAATTTATTGTGGTTGTCATTGTTGATAAATATCTACAGTTCACTTAATACTACCACCACTACTACTACTATTATTACTATTAGTACCAGTACTAAATAGCATTTATGTTATATTTTAATTTGCAAATTGATCCTTATACATATCTTGTGAGTAGGTACTATCATTATGCCCAATTTACAGATTAGGAAACTGAGACTCAGAGAGGCTAAGTGAAATAGCCAGGGTTATACAATTGGTATCTGATACTGTATTTGTACCTGGTTGTTCCTGACTCCAAGTTCATCACTCTCTCCATAATATCTCTCTTTCACTTTCACTCATCATTTTCATTTGGGACACCTAAAATTTTGAGTCTGTAGAATATGTAGTGCTCCAATATTTATAGCCACATATCATCTTTAGCAAGATATGTATTTTAAAGTCTTGGATTTTAGGGTGTCATTTAAAGTGTCACATAACTTTGCAGAGTTAATTTCTTCTTCCTTCTACTCAGTTCTGAACTTAGCTCATTCTTCATCTCTTATGGCTTTCCAAGGAATATATAAATTGATCAATGGGTACCCACCCAATTATAACTTTCATTCTATTGATTTTTGCTAGATTTTTAAATATTCTAACTATTCCTATGCAGATCGTTTTTGAGCTTCACAGAAATCTTGGGAAGGAGATGCCATTATCATCCTAATTTAGCAGATGAGAAGGACATAGAGTGAATTGCCTAGGGTTAACACACTAAGTAAGTGTGTCAGGCTGGTTTTGAATTCAAGTCCTCCTGACTCCTAGTGCAGTACTCTATCACCTGGGATACCAAGTGCTCCCAGGGAAGGGAGAACTAGTTTAAAGCCAACATTCCCTAAATCTGCTAAGATTACATGTACCAAAACTAAACAATGGTATTTAAAAGTGTCATTTAAATGACACTTAATCCCTGCCATTGCAGAGGTGGTTGACACAAAGGTCAAAGAAGAATTCTGATATCTAAGGGAGGAAGGGAAAGCAGTACATCTCTGGAAAAGTCTGAGATGCATATTATCAATACCAAATGATAACATTAGTGGCAGTAAAAAAGGCTGAGTGAGCACAGACTAAATACTTCTACTCTGATGATGTCTCTGAGAATGTGCCATGCTTTTAGGTTTAAATAAGAAATCTGGTACTGCTGCTTTTGTTGCAATCCATTAAAATATATGGAGGATTTATGCTTTCCATTGGCTGAGATGACTTAAGGGGTCTCTTTGAACTCAAAGATTCTATGGCCCTAAGACTCTTCAGTGGATAATATGTCTCCATGGTGATGAGTTCTTTGTAAATTTAGTTTGGGAAAGGAATGTGTAAAACATTCCATGTGAATTATAAACCACATTTTCATAAGGATGAGGAAAAAAAACCATGTTGACTTGGTTGCCAGTGTCAACATAATCCACAAAGGCTGTTTTGCTTCAAGAAAAATGAGAAGGATTATTGTAATGAGAAGAATCTGCAGCTAATGAAGACAACATCGGGTACTTTCCATTAACCTCACCTGCCCCTCCTCTCTGGGCCAATCCGTCTCATCCTCCCTCATCTGTTCAACATCATTTTCTTGTCAAAAATGAATGCAAAGGCATTTCAGGTCTCTGCTTATGGGCTGTGGGATTGGTGAAATGGATTTTCTCATAGGGAAAAATAAACACTAATGCCCCTGCTACATAGGCTGTTGCAAGTAAATAACTCTTTTCTCTTAGTCTACCCTCCCTACCTCAGTGTTCCCATCATACCTACTGACTGGCTTACATAAATTAGGTCACTCATTTCAAACTCTTATAGACACACACACACATAATTGCAATAATTGGACCATATTTTTTTATCAACACCAAACACTTGGAGAGTACCTACTGTGTGCTGGATACTGTGGTAGGTATTAGAAATACAATTACAATAAATAAAACAATCTCTTCTGTGTAATGGAGCTTACCGGCTAACCATAGGGATTTGTATATATGTGTATGTATGCATATACATATATATATATATATATGGTAAATTTATCTGTGTATAAATAGAAAGAATATAAACATATTTGTTTGTATTTGTGTATGCATGTATGTTATATATATAATTTATACATATTTATATTTATTTTATATAAGAAATATACATATACTTGTAAATGTACATTTACATATGTATATATATGCATAAATATATGTAGCTACACCTGCACCTGCACCTACACCTACACCAAAACCTGTACCTGTACCAACACCTACACCTATACATATACCTTCATATACTCATCATATACACATACACATACTCAAAGACATATATATATATATATACATACATACATAATATACACATACACATACATGTGCAAATGAAATGCAAAAAGACTAAATACATGGTTATTGGGTGGGAAGGGCCCTAACATTTGAAGGGAATCAGGAAAGTATTCATGTTGGAAGGTGGTGTTTGAGTGGTATCATGAAGGAAGAGGGATGTAGTATGAGGCAGAGGTGAGGTGGGAGTAAATACCAGGCAAGGGAGGGGGCAGATCAACGCAAAGCCACAGAAATGGAAAGTGGGTGCTGTGTGAAGAACAAGAAGAAAGCTAATTTGGATCAAAAATGTAGGAGTGGAATAACATACAACAAAACTGGAAAGATAGATAAGTTGGGTCAAGTGTGTGAAGGGATTTCGAAATTAAACAGAGGGATTTATATTTGATTCTAGAAGCAGTAGAAAGTTTCTAGAGTTTATTGAACAGGGAAGTGATACGTTCCAAAAGACTCAAAATGAGACTGTTAACAAGTTATGGTATCTTTCTTTCCCTCTCAGTTGAGCCACCACCTGACCTTAAGATCTCCAGATTTATATAACTATTCTGTAATAGAGTCCCACACCTCTAAACTCCAACAAGGAAAAATATCCGGTCTTAATAGAAAATCAAAGTATCCCCTTCTGCAGGCAAACTTTCCCTCCCCTAGAGACCCATGCATTCTCCATAGGTAGGTAGAATCCTACCTTGGAATTTTCCCCTGAAGTGGGGAGAGAAAGTGGAGATATCTCGGGAATCAGGGAATTCACTCTAGTACTGTCCTCCCCCTGTACTTCCCATGGGAACTTACCTGGCTATCAAAGTTTCCCAAGTTTAAAATCCTCTGTGCCACATCCGTATTTTTGTGCACAAACTATCATAGTTTTGTCACAGATGATCAGATTTTCAATTATGGAACACATTTCCTGGTCTTGTCCATTTATCAGAATCCTTAGCTTTCTTTGAGTTTTTTTCCAGTGCCAATTCCTCTCTAAAGTCTTCCTTGATCCCATAAACTTTGATTCTTCCTCTTTTCAAATTATCCTGTATCTCCTTATTTTCTTACATGTTGTACCCCCAGGTACAGTGTAATCTTTGTCAGTCCTTGGGTGTTGTTTTTTTTTCAGTTTTGCCTTTGTATTCCCAGCACTTAATATAGCAACTTACAAACAACATTTTCTATTTGTTGGAGGCAGTTGGGAGCCACTGGAGTTTAAAAATAAGGAAACAATAAAATGTGATCATCAGATTAGGGAATTCCCTTTGAAAAGTTATCCACATGGTTAAAATTAGAGCTATACTCTTTCTCCTCAAAAAAACACAGAGAAAAATAGGTAGGGAGATAAAGAAATTAAGGAAAAAGGAAACGGATTAATGCATTAAATCAGTTGAGTACTGATACCATTACATTGACCTATGTATCACTTTGGTAGATAAGAATCCCATGGTTTTATACAAGAGTATGCCATTTCCAGAAACTCAACTCATTTTTATAATCCAGGTAGTATTACAACCTGATTGCCTATGAGGAAGTAAATATTTTGCTTTTGTTTGAATTGGCAGCCAATCTCACTGAAGATCTCAGCCCACTTGTGTAAAATACCCTCAATTACTGTTTCTTCTTTTTCTGCTTTAAACCAGAAAATGATTGAGCGGTTTCTCTCTCCTCTATCTATCTTTGACCTCCAAGTGATTTTATTCCAAAGTTATATTAGCAAGGAAATTACTAACCCATTCAATCACCTCTCTCTTTCCTCTCCAATGAATAATCAATGGATAATGGCAGGATAGCTTGATAAGAGAAACAAGCAAAAATTTTGGAGTGGGATTTCTTTTATGAAATGAGGGTTTCCCTGAAGCACTTCCATGATGCCTCTCAACTGAAAATCTCATGCCTTGACTCTTTCACTTCACCTGAAGCTTTTACCAACTGACACAACACCGACCCCCCCGCCGAGTTTCTTGTCAGAGCCTGACATTTTCCCCTCCCCTCCTTTGAATGTTTCAAAAACAATCGAACATAAAAGAATCACTTATTAAACAAGTCATACAATGCCTTCCTCAGGGTGGAAAAATAGCTCCTTGGTTATTTATTTGAATAAGGACTATCATAGCATAACCTGAATTCTTTTATTTTCTCTGTTTGAAAGGGACTTCTTTGAGGAGATGTTACACAAACAGCAACTATCTCCTAACACTCTTGATGCACCTACCTCTATTTTTTCCAGCATTTAGGGATGTAGTTTTCAATGGGAGCTGAGATGACAGGGAATCAAAAGAATTCACTTTTCCTGTTCTCACCCCTTTTAGTTTCCTGTTACTTAAGTGACCAGTCAGGTACCCTACGTGCTGCCAGACAAGTCATAACTTCAATTGCTTTGTAAAAATACCCTTCAGTTCTAACAGTTTCTTTCCTCCCTGACTTATCTCTTTGTTTCTTTTGACTGAGACAAGTGAATGAATCACTTTAGTTCACATCAAGTTTATCCCTAAAAACAAATTTTTTCAGGATTTCCCCCAAGCACTGATTTTTGTTTTTTCTTTTTATTGCACACTATTTGGAATACAGCAAACACTTACTAAGTGTGTATTGGACCGCCCGGGGTTGGACAGCATTCAGTTTACTGCTTTGTGCTGGACAGAATAGCCCAGCTTCATGCTCTTGTGGCAGCAACAGCTGGGAAGGTTCAATCAGCCTGTGCTTATTGGAGCTGAACACATCATCCTCACCAGGTTCTGTATCACTATTACACAGTTTGGGGCTTACTGGCTCTGAGTAAAAAGATTTCCTTGCAACTGTTTGGGTTTGGGCACACGATAACAGTGCATACACACATACAGCCTGGGAATGAGGCAATCGAACAATACTGTTTTCAAATAGCATGAAATTATCAACGGGGAAACACATGGTTGCCAGATACTTGAGTGTGTGCTTGCCAAATCCAGCTTAAGAATGAAAGGTAGGGGAGAAGGGAAGATTATTAAACATCAGAGAGAGTTCCTTATATTGGAAGCTTAAATGATGTTTTAGGGCTTGGGAGATACTTGTATGACCAGTTTAGTGAGTCTTCAGATCTGCAAATAGGCAAGTACCTTTAAGGACCAAATGAATGACATGGCTTTTTAAAATGATTTTTTTCCAATTCATTATACATGGGATTTTTTAAAGTGCACATTAGGGGGCAGCTATGTGGCACAGTGGATAAAGCACAGGCCATGGATTCAGAAGGAACTGGGATTAAATCCGGCCTCAGACACTTGACACTTACTAGCTGTGTGACCCTGGGCAAGTCACTTAACCCTCATTGCCCCATTAAAAAAAAGTTAAAAAGTGCACATTAGTAGGAGTTTTAGGACCTCAGAATCTATCAAGTCCAAACTATGTCTGAAGAACCCTGACTACAACACTGCCAACAAGTGACTCCCCCCACTCTTTGCCTGAAATCTTTCAACGAAAAGAATTCCCTGACCTCCCTCCTTCTCCCCATGATTTTACAATACTTCAAGTATTAGTAAGGTTTTCCGAAGATTAAGCTTATATTTCCCTGTTTTCAATTTCCACTTCTTTCTCCTACCAGCCCAAGGTATTATAAAGGGTAGGGGGTGTTAGAATCACTTTATTGCATTTTGATTTTAAATTTGTACTATAAAACCTTAAATTTATTCCATTCATTCACCAAGCATTTGTTGAGCAGATGTGGTCCCCACCATTGGTGTCATACACTAATGGAAAGAGCCACTAATGCTTATATAAGGATTCCTGTAGGCTGAATGTTGACTTAGTTTTAAAATGTTATCT
Organism: Dromiciops gliroides; assembly: GCF_019393635.1. Classification (NCBI taxonomy): domain Eukaryota; kingdom Metazoa; phylum Chordata; class Mammalia; order Microbiotheria; family Microbiotheriidae; genus Dromiciops; species Dromiciops gliroides. The sequence continues at coordinate 14,442,152 of NC_057863.1, read as the reverse complement.
ATGTTTGATTGCATTTTTATTTATTTTTTGTAAAATATTTCCTATTTATATTTAAATAAGTTCAGACAACATTCAGGAGTTTTCTGCTGCTTCTTCAGAACGTCTGTTGTATGGGACACACCAAATCTAGAGGCCTGTTGGCAAAAAAAAAAAAAAAAAGATGAGAGAACAATCTCTATTCAAAAATAATTTATTCAGTCTACTATGGGCAAGCCATTATGCAAAGTACTGGGGATACAAAGATGAAATGGAAACATTCTTTGTCTTCTAGAAGCTTAAATACTACTGAAAAATATAGCCTATACATAGAAAAGTAAGAGAGTGCAGCACAAATTACATGTTTATGAAGCACCTATTGTATGGTAGACACTGTGCTAAGGTCTAGGGATACAAACACACACAGCAAATAAAATAACTGTCTTCAAGGAGCTGCTAATCTAATGAATGGAATAAAAAAATTAAAATGTTTTGAAAGAAAAATCTAATAATTGGGGGTTGGAGGGTTAAGAAAAGGTCTTTTCAACCATGTAAACCTGTAAACATGTGCCACATAAACCTTTAAACATGTGCCATGTAAGCCATGTAAACCTTTAAGCCTGAGTCATGTAAACCATGTAAACATGTGCCATGTAAACCTGTAAACATGTGCCATGTGAGCCATATAAACCACATACATCTTTAAACATGTACCATGTAAACCTGCAATCATGGGCCATGTAAGCCATGTAAAGCTGTAAACATGTGCCATGTAAACCATGTAAAGCTGTAAACATGTGCCATGCAAACCATGTAAAGCTGTAAACACATGCCATGTAAAAACTGAGGTAGGCCTGGGTTTACATCTTGCCTCCTTATAGGACCCTCAGCTCTTCTGTGGTAGAGAGGGTTTTTCTCTGTCCCCGGGAATCCTCTGCTGCAAAGGAATCAAAATTCTATTTTCATGAATGAGATAATCACAGTGAAGCTTCAAAAATCCTGTCAATGGTAATATTGCAGAATATCTCCTTAATCCTGAAATGTGGCTATCGTGCCAACAGTTTGGGGGCTTTCCTCTCACCTGACGAGCTTTGCTAATGGAATACTACTCACTCCCTGGATCATCTAGGAGAGCATATTTTTTGCTTTAGTTGAAGGAACTGGGGGTGTTCAGCCTAAAAAAGAGAAGATGGAGGGCTGAGGTTGCTGGTTTTGCTGGGGTTGGGGATAGAGAAGGGGCATGATCATTGTGTTCAGATACACATGGAAGAATGATTAGTTTTATTTTATTTGTCCCCAAGGGCAGAACAAGAAGTTCTGGTGGAAGTCTCAAAGAGTTGAATTGAGGCATGTTGTTAGGGACAACTTAATAGTAGCTAGAGTTAATTAAAATCGGAATGGGTTGCCTCATCATTGGTGATGGGCTCCCCTTCAAACAGGTGCTGGAAAACCACTTGCTGGGTATGTGGGCATTTCTTTCTTTTTGATATGGATTGGACTAGATGGTTTCAGACATCACATCCAACCCCCAAATTCTGTTATTCTGTGGTTCTTGCCTTTGCACTAGGGATGGCTCTGGGCTAGAGCTGGTTCTTAGCGAATGAAAATAGAATGGATGTGTTTCAGAAAGAAAGCAGGGCTTTTCACTGTAATTATAGAAGTGATCCCTGAAGGTTAGAGATTCAGAATGAGCCTTTGGGTCACAGGCTTGGGCCAAACCTGCTTTCCTACATTTCCTATTATAGTCTTCGCTCCAGGCATAGCAGTAGCTCTGTAATATTCTCCACGGTGCTTTAAAAATGAGAAAGCAGAGGGAGAGAGAGAGAGAAAGAGAGAGAGAGAGAGAGAGAGAGAGAGAGAGAGAGAGAGAGAGAGAGAGAGAGAGAGAGAGAGAAAGAGAAAGAGAGAGAGAGAGAGCATAAGAGTATGACATGAGATGGCATTGACAGATGGGAGGTTTATCAAATTCATTTACTCTAAAGCTCAAGTTAAATGTTACACAGAGTCATAGAATGTCAGACCTGGAAGGGACCTTAGAGATCAACTAATTCAATTCCCTTATTTGATAGAAAGACCTTCTTCCATCTAAAATAAAACTATGCTGTAGTCTGTATGGCTCCGAAATCCTTAGACTGAGTTACAGGTAAAGATTCTCTGTCTCTGTCATTTCCGTCTCTCTCTCTCTCTCTCTCTCTCTCTCTCTCTCTCTCTCTCTCTCTCTCTCTCTCTCTCTCTCTCTCTCTCACACTATATCTATCTATATCTATCTATCTATCTATCTATCTACATACATACATATATACATACATATATGTATTGTATATAGGCATATATGATTTGAATATATACATATACACACAAACACAATATATAGTATGTGGGTGCATGTATATATTCATATATCGTACATGCATATACATATATGCAATATGCATATACACAATGTATATATACAATATATGCTTATATAATACATATGTAATATGTACACTACATGATGTGTGTATACATGTGATATGTTTGTAGAGATAGAAATATGAACATATATGAGGCTATATTGATATCTACATAAGTATATTTACTTTGCAAAACTTAAATTGCCATATGTATTAGCTATAATTATTATGCACTATATCCGCACCTATGAAGAAATAGTCACTTTAGCTATAGTGCTTGTTTCCACCATGCAGATTTGTTCCTAGGTGATTCATATGAAGAAACTGTTTGATCATAACATAAATTTGCGTTTGCTTATGTGCACTTCTGTACAAGACCACATTGAAGGGCAGAACTTGAATCCAAGTCACACATTGCAACCTTTCTGATATCTGCTTTTACAAGCAAACTTCATGTCATTGTCACAGTGAAATGCTTTCATTTCTACTGGGCACAGTAGGAGCTGTGGGCTGAACAGGGCTCCTCTACCCTCCATGCCCACACCTCCCACCCTCTCCCCTGAGTGATAAAGTTGTGGCTAGCCTCTCCCCAGTGGCCACTGGCTTTGCCAGCAGGGGTTCATAGGAAGGAGCACAGGGCAAGCAGCACACTGAAACTGAGGCTGCTGATGAGAATAATCATAAGATTTTTTTTTTTTTTTAGTGAGGCAATTGGGGTTAAGTGACTTGCCCAGGGTCACACAGCTAGTAAGTGTTAAGTGTCTGAGGCCGGATTTGAACTCAGGTACTCCTGACTCCAGGGCCAGTGCTCTATCCACTGCGCCACCTAGCTGCCCCAGAATTTTAATATTTCTTAACCATTCCACATATATAAAACTGTGCTACTATTTTCATGATATTCCTCTATTTTTTTATGTGACACTAATGGAGTTTTTGACTGTTATTCTACTAGCCCTCTTTCCCCCATAATCCCTGGGGTTGTTATGACATGATTTTGCACAGGATGATGATAAAGCAAAACTGACCGTACCTAGAAGACACAGTATGCCATCCTAGATAGAGAACTGGCCTAAGAACAAGGAAGACCTGGCTTCAGGCTCTGTTTTGGATACACCCTGCTTGTGTGGACCTGGACCAATCACTTGAGAAGTCCCTGTGCTCAGACATGTCTTGAAGCCTGGAAACTGAAGGTCATATGCTGGTCTACATCAGTAAAGGAACTACTTCTCTAGGTATTCCTTCTGTATACTGAGGAAATCACAGACTACTTAAATATGCATACATTCATGCATATCTGAGCACATGTATCTATCTACAAATGAATATTGTTATTGGATCATCACTGTAGAACTTGAAAGGATTCTTGAGGCCATCAAGTTCAAAACCCTTATTTAGCAGGTGGGGGAACTAAGACCAGGCAGGTTAATGGGTTGAAATACTACTTATTCTTTTAATAAAAGTACCATTTGTTTCTAAGATTCCTAATGACTTTTTAGCAGAAATTGATGGCATATTTTGTCAAAAGCATTCTCTACATCTACTGATGTAATTATGTGTTTTTTGTCATTTTTGTAGTCAATTATGCTTATCATTTTCCTAATTTTGAATAAGTCTTGCATTTCTGGTCTCATTGTAGCATGGTAATGGTTTATGATTTTTTATGAAAAATGACTGTAATTTCTTTGCAAATATTTAACATTTTAACATCAATATTCATTAGTGAAATTGATCTATAGTTTTCTTTCTCTTCTTTCTCTCCCTGGCTTAGGTAATAAAACCATATTTCTGTCATAGGAGAATTTCCCTAGGACTCCTCCTTTACCTATTTTAAAACAGTTTAGCTAGTATTAGAATTAATTTTTCTTTAAATGTTGGGTAAAATTCACTTGTAAATCCAACTAGTGCTGTTTTTTTTAATTGTGGAATTAATTTATAGCTTATTCAATTTATTTTTCCAAGACAGGGTTATTTCTGCATTGTGTTTACTCTCCTACTAATTTGGGTGATTTATATTTTTGTAAATATTCATCCATTTCATTTAAATTATAAGTTTTATTAGCATATAGTTGGGCAAAATAGCTCCTAATGATTATTTTAATTTCATCTTTTTTGTATTCACTCTTTTTTAGTTTTAATATTGGTAACTGGGTTTTTCTTTTTAAATTGAATCAGTCAAATGGTTTATCACTTTTATTGTTTTTCTTGTATTATTATTAATTATTATTATACATTTTATTTATACTTTTGGGTTCCAATTTTTACCTCTTTCCCTCTCACCCCTCCCCCTTCCCAGAGGGAGCACAAATCATATATGGGTTATACATGTATGATTATATAAAACATTACAATATTTGTCACTTTGTACAAGAAATATTGTGGGGTTTTCTTAAAATAGGCCCTAGTTTTGTTTATTAAGTAGGTTTTGCTACTTTTCATTGTATTTCTCTCTTTGATTTTTAGAATTTCTATTTTGCTGTTAATGGAGATTTTCAAATTTTTTTTTATTTTTAGTTCAATGCCCAATTCATTGACCTTCTTTTCTTCTTTTTTATTGATGTGTTTAGAAATATCAAATTTTCAAGTATTATATACAACTAAGAAAAATATATACTCATTTATATTCCCTTTCAATTTTCTCTGGAAATATGCTATATTTAACTATTCTAAAATTATAGTTATCTCTTGAACATCTTTTTTTGTTTATGTTATTGTTAGATTTATCTAGATCTGAGAGAGGTAAATTGAGGACTCCCACTAGTATAGTATTAAAGTCAATTTCTGTACCATTTAACATTTTCTTAAAAATTTGCTGTCATTTGGTGTACATATGTTCAGGATTGATATTAATCCATCATCTATGGGAACTTTTAGCAAACTGGTTTCCCTGACTACTTCTTTTAATTTGATCTATTTTAGCTTTTTCTTTGAAATCATGATTGTTACCCCTGCATTTTTTACTTCAGCTGAAGCAGAATAGATTATGCTCCAGGCTTTTCTTTTTAACTCTGTGTCTTTCTATTTTAAGTACATTTTTTGCAAACAACATATTTTTGGATTCTGGCCTCTAACCATTTCTGCTGTCCTTTTCTGTTTTATGAGTGAGTTCATCCCATTTACATTCACAATTAGGGTTCCAAACTGTATTTCCATCCATCCTAATTTTTTTTCTATTTATCTTTTATTTTATTTATCACTTTTTTGTGCTGTCCCCTTGTCAAAAGTCTATTTTGGTTCTGACCACTATCTCAATCTACCTTCCCTCTTTTTCTTCCCTCCTTATCCTAGCTCCTTTGTCTCCTAACTTCCCTATTGGGCAAGATACTTTTCTGTACCCAACTCTGTGTGTCTGTGTGTGTGTGTGTGTATTCTTCCCTCCTTGAACCAGGTCAGATGAGAGTGATATTCAATTATCAACACCACTTCCAATCCCTTGCAAAATTTCCCCTCCATTATATAAATTCTTCTTTCTGTTTCTTTTATGTGAGATAATTTTCCTATTCTTCCTCTCTCTCTCATTCTTCCATTTATTTTTTGTGCTCATCCAAATATAATAGGTTCAAATTCCTGTCTTTGTCATAGGAGAGTCCTTTTCACTATCTTGAAGATGATAAAGATCTTAGGGTTTATGTGCATCATATTCCCATGAAGCAATATAGAGTTTAACTTTGTTAAATTTCTTATGATTTCTCAGTCTTGTTTACCTTTTAATATATCTCTTGGGTCTTTTGTTAAAACATCAGGGTTTTGGTTTTTTTTCAGCTATGATCTTTACGTAAGGATGTCTAGGCTCTCTGTCTTTGTTGAGGTATCTGTCTCTCTCTCTGGATTATGGCTTTCAAATAGTTTAATGATTCTTAAATTATCTCTCCTTGATTGAGGTCAGATTTTCCTATTAGATTTCACATTTTCTCCATTTTTTAGCTTTGTTATCCTTTCTTAATGTCTCATGGAGTCATTAACTTCCAACCGACTAATTTTAATGTTTAAAGAGCTATTTTCTTTAGTGAGGTTTTGTACTTTTTTTTTTTACAATGTGACTGATTCTGATTTCTAGAATTTATTTTCTTCAGTATTTGTGTGACTCTTTTACCAAGTTATTATTTTTTCATAATTGTCTTGCACAGCTTCCATTTTTATTTTCCATTTTTCCTTTATAGCTCTTATTTGATTTTTAAAGGTTTTTTGTTCTTTTTTTCTATCTTTTAGACCTAGTTTGGACTTCTCTCCAAATTGAAATTTTATCTGAGGCTTTGCTTGTTGATATTTTTAATTCATTGTCTTCTTCTGAGTTTGCATTTTGAAATTTCCTTGCAACAAAGGTTTTTATGTCCAGATTCTTCTTCTATTGTTTGCTCATTTCGCCACCCTATATATTGATTTTAAACATTATATCAGGGTTAAATTTTCCTGACCCTTTTTTTTGCACCCCTTGAGAGAGTGCAGGGGGAAAGGGGATATCTGGCCTGAGCTTTTGTCTTCTACATTGTTGTGCTGCTTTCAAAGCTCACTGGGGAGCTTTCAACATGGTGAGAACTAGCATGAGGTCAGGTCACTGCCCTCCTTGTCTGTGCTCTAATCCTTATACATGTAGGGCCCCTGCTCCCCAGGGACCATCCCTGTACCTCTCTCCACTCTGGAACTGTGACCTGGAGTTGTGTAATGGTTGATGTGGCAGTCAGGTATCACTCATTCCTCCATTCAGTACAGGGGTCCCCTTTTCGATCTCTTTATAACCAGGTATTCAATCACCTAGCCATTCTTGGACATAGAGCTACTGCTGCCACAGGTACATGTTGCTACCCTCATTGGTGCTGCTTTTGCCTCAGGCCATTCTGTTAGTCAGCTTCAATTCCAGCTAGAAAAATAATTATCCATGACTTTTAATTAGCTTTTTTGATTGGGGACCAGAATGTGGTTTAACACATTCTTAAGTTGTTTTGGAAAAATTGTACTAGAAAAGTTTGGCAAAATTCTCTCCACTATCTTCAATTCACCTCCTCCCTTATTTATCATTGGATTTGTTTTTTTTTTTTGTTTTGTTTTTCCCTCTTATCCCTGGCCCTTCCCCTTTCAGATGAAAATCTGTTATAGATGGGTTTGAATGTAGGGTCCATATCTTTTGTTGCTCCCAGCCCTAATTTTGCACAAAGTGTACTCTGGATCAATACCATTGTCTGAGGGAGACTAATGATGCAAAGTCTTGTAAAACAATGACCAAGATCATGTCCTCAAGGCTTCCAACACTATATATCACCCAGATTCATATCACCAGGAAATCACCCACTGGGATAGCAAAGAAAAGAAAGCACAGTGCTATGAGGGAAACAAGGACTGAACCTGTGTTAAATGAAATGAATTAAATGAGGATTCTCAAACAAGCATACACTTTGAAAAGATTTATGAATTTTAAAATAATGCCAGAATTTGCTACTGTGTCCTTTAGAATTACTATCCTTCAGGTGGATAACTGTTTTTTTTCCTCTCTTCCTATCACCAGCACTTAGCACAATGCATTAAGAGTTTAATAAATACTTATTTACTGACTGTTTTTAGGCTAATTGTTTTGACTCTATACCCTCAAATGACTCATCTGTGAAAATGTTGGAGGGGATGAAATAGAATGGTCTCTATGTTTCCTTCCTACCAAGTATAGATATGTATAGCTTTGTGAGATCAAAAAGCTCTTTTAAAGAACTTTTAATTTAATTTAACCCCTTGAGAAGGGAAAAACAAATGAGGAAGTGAAAATTTTAAAAGCTCAACTCCTCTTTATGTTAGACCTTTAATTTCATTGCTGTAGGGAGTTCCATGGGATGACTCCTCCCACCCAATACTGAAATCAGAGTGTTCCAGCTCTTTTGGACTGTTGAATATTAAAATATAGTTTTTATATCTGCTTGTCTCCTACAAACAGATCAGAGAAATAATCTTTAATCTCACCTACAAACTTAATAAACAGATCAGAGAAAGTATAATATCTTATAATATCTCCTACAATTTGTTCCCATACCTGTCCTTCTATAAATATAAGAACCAGATCAGAGAACATGGTTAAAAACCAGATCAGAGAATTTAATATCTCCTACAACGCAAACCAGATCAGAGACAGACAGAAAAAACAAACGTAATTTCAATTTAATATTTAGTCCCAAGAAGAAATATAACATATGATCATGTGAAGATTCCCCTGCCAAGAAGAGAACTCAGTGGACTCCCCATTTCTAAGGGTATATATGTTTGTTTTTTTTGTCCACTGATTACAGGGTGTTGTCAGTTTCAATAGTATGATATAGAAGCAAATGCAGTTTAACAATTTCAGTCACAACAAATATGGAGGAAATACCAAGCATCATGATAAGACTACAGGATTCCAAAAAAGGGTTTGGCAAGGATAAGGATACCCAAATGTCAACATAAGTTACAGACTTACTCTTATGAGGGAAAAGAAGTCACTAGATAGGGTCTTTTATCTGCTAGCTATCTGGGATCAGTTTTGGTTCCTATTAATCTTATTAATCCAGAGTTTCATAAAAATACTTTTGGATAAGAAGGCACCTCCATCAAATCCAGGTGATCCACACATTCATATTGACAGGACCAATAATTAATTTGCCCCAGGTCACACTGACAGCTGGTGGCAGAGATGGGATTTGAACCCAGTTTTTTCCTGACTCTAAGATCAGCATTTTACTTAGTTATTCAAACAGCTAAATTGTGCATTATGCTCTAATAGTATGCTGCATCTGTATTTTCACTGAAAAAGGTATTCTTTCCCATGATGAAGACCTGAAACTTTTCATATCTTCACTTCTGCTGAGTCCTGTGCATGTCCTCCAATAAATATACCACAGAGGTCCATCTAATAAATAGGGAGTTTGATTCTCTTTCTTCTGTTAAATGTATAGTAAGAGAGCATGTGGGATTGGCTAACATGAGAAAAGAAAAAAAAATGCTAGAGGGGATGTGGAAAAATTTGTACACCAATACATTGTTGGTGGAGTTGTTTACTGGTCCAACTTTTCTAGAGAAAAAGTTGAAACTGATCAAAGGATTATAAAACTCTTGTTCCCAGCAATATCATTACTAGATATATATCCCAAAGTACTTAAAGAAAAGGACCTATATGAACAAAGCCATTTGTAGCAGCTCTTTTTTTTATTGGCAAAAATTAGAAAATGAGGGAATGCTCTTCAGCTGAGGAATGGCTGAAAAATTTGGGGTATGTGGTTATGAGGGAATAGCATTGTGTTATTTAAATATATATTTAAATGAACAGCAGGATGGTTCCAGCAAAACCTTGGAAGAACTATATGAACTGCTGCAAAGTGAAGTAAGGAGAACCAGAACACTCTGTGCAGTAACAGAAATATACTGAAGATGATCAATTGTGAAAGACTTAGTTACTCTGATCAAGACAATAATTCAAGAAAATTCTGAAAGATCAATGATGAAAGAGAACAGATGGATTCCGAGTGAAGATTGAAAGATTTTTTTCACTTTCTTTATGTCTCTTGCCTTTTATTGTGTGATTTTTCACAACATGGCTATTACGAAAACAAATTATGTATGACCACATGTATAACTGATATCATAATGCTTGTCTTCTCAGTGAATGGCAGAGGGACAGGATGGATAGAGAATTGGGAACTCAAGATTTTTTAAAAAATATATATTTTTAAATGAAGTTGGGAAAATATAAATATATTTGTGACATGTATATAATACATACAATACACATATGCATACATATATGTATGTGAATATATGAATATATGTGAGTATATGAATATATGAAAGAGATAGCATGTGGTCTACTCAGAGAGTCTGCTACTTGGGACATTGGATAGAGTGTTGGGCTTAGAGTTAGAAGGTTCTGAGTTAAAATTCAGACTCAGACATTCAGGCTTTGTCACCTTGGGCAAGTCACTTGATTTTTGTTTGCCTCAGTTTCCTTAACTGTAAAACAGAGACAGTAATATCATCCAATTCTCAGGATTGTTGTGAAGATCAAATGAGCTAAAATTTGTAAAGTGCTTGTGGTAAAATTAATAAATTGCTTAGCACAGTACCTGACATGTAGTAACAATTGAAAAACACTTAAAAATCAGTATCCTCTCTCTCTCTCCCTCTCTCTCTCTCTCTCTCTCTCTCTCTCTCTCTCTCTCTCTCTCTCTCTCTCTCTCTCCCTCTCCCTTTTCCTCTCCCTCTCCCTCTCCCTCCCCCTCCTCTCTCTCCCTCTCCCTTTCCTTCTCCCTTTCCCTCTCCCCTATTTTTTCTCTCCCTTCTCTCTCTTAATGTGGGTAACTCACCTTATTTTTAAACTCATAACATTCTCTGGTGACATTCAAAACATTCAGAATCTCTTAAATGAGACCCATGATATCTCAAAAAAGTGTTCTCTACCAATACAAGTAGGAAAAACTGAATGGATGACCAATGCCTTTTGTCCAGACCCTAGTGTACCATTGGATGGACAAACCTTAGAACATCATCACTGGTATGTATATGTTGCACAGTCATGGAAAACAGATGATAAGCTGGACCCAGAACAGACCAAGAGCCAGAAAGCCAGCTGGATTATATTCAGGGATTTGTACTGTTCAGTTATAATTATATTAAAATCCCCAATAATTTCACTGCCAGAATAATTTTGTGCAAGTGAAAAATTACTTATTATCTAAGCTCTTTGTAATTGGGTAACCTTGAGCAAATGGCTTGTTTTGAGTTTCTTCTTTTTACTTATGACATAAAAAATCATAATATTTATAGCTTACCTTACTCATCAAGGTAAAATGAAGAATAAACACATTCCATATGCAGCTTTGACCGACAACACCAACATGAACCTTGCCTCTGGAAGGTAACAATTATTACACCTGAGGAATAAAGTATGAATATTTCCTCCATTTTACAGCTGTTTTATTTCCCGTATAAAAAGAGCTGCTGCTTGCCCTTTTATTGGGGTTAGTAAATTCTTTGTACTTATTTATAAGGATGACCTGCTCTTGTGAAAAAAAATGTTGGAAAAAATTTGGTTATTAGGGAATATGCATGTGTGTATACAAATGTATATATGATGAAATATATATGAATATATGCAAATATACATATATACATCCACATTTAGCAAGACCAAAATGGAGGGAGGAAGGAAGGAAGGAATGCTAGGTGGAGGGCATCTCCTCATGTGAACTGGAGCTCACCAGTTTGGCTTTTTCCTTTTATTTTGGCCATTTTAAAGGAGCATTTTAAGAAATAGTTGAAAAAATGTCATATGCTTTGATTGCTTCCTCTCTACATTATGATTATTTGTTGTTGTCATCCTGCGGCAAGGGATGATTGTCTCCTTATTTCTGCCATTTTAATTGCTCCTAATAAAGACCCCAGGTTGGACAGATGGAAGCACACTGAAGATCTGCACAATGAATCTGACTTTCCAACATTCATTTACTCCAGTATTACTGAGCTAAAAATCCAAAATTTTGCATAATTGATTTATACATAGACTTTAGCTCAGCTTGTGTAATTAACTCATTTATCTCTTTATGTGTTTTCATGGGGTTGTTTATGCTTGTTGAAAAGATATCATGGTTGTTCATAGAGCATTTGGACATTCCTGGCACATCTTTTGTGGCAAGGTCATAGTTCTTTTCTTATAATGGCTTCTTCTTCGTATGTGAATGCCAGAAATAAAATGATTCACATAAATACTAAATTCATAGGGCTTCTTTCAACAACACCAAGGTTTCTGGTCTCAGACTGATTCTTAATGTTTGTGTCCTTGAATCCTATGTCTGTGAAATTGGACAGCAGATTTCTTTTTAATATCTAGGCTATTTTACATTCATTTCAATAGCTAAACATTTCACAGACTGAATACAGTGGGATAAACAGTCCCTCTGCTAGCAGTGTCTCAGAGGCAACATTTCTGTTGACTTATTTGTGGAATTGGAATGCTGGATTTTATATTTAGACAGCACTCAAGGAAATCTGGGCAGTTGTGAGAAGGCCCACATTAAGGGGTATGTATGTTTGATTTACTTTGGAGAACTTACTGCAAAGTCAGCAATGTCAGCAGCATATCTCAATTATATGGACAGGGACCCAGTTGAAGGCAGTGCTTTTAAATCATACAGGTTGCATTATTACCAAGTACCACTGACCTTTGATTTTACATTGCAAATAGCCAAATGAGAGCAGGGTCCATTTTCTTGATCTATTATGCAGTACCTACTGAACACCAGGATAAAAGTGAATGTGAACTAGGTAGAAGAATTTGACATTCCATTCAAAGTGAACAAAGTAGTTATATGATTTGGGATCATTCATTTTTTTCCAGGAGGGAACTAGATTCCATTTTTTGAGACTGATATATTAAAATGTGTCCCATCCTTTCCTTAAGAGGAAAGTAAATATAGTGGACCAAAGTGCACTGAATTTGAAGCCTCAGGACCGCTATCCAAAACCTGGATTTTTTACTTACTACTTTTATTAACTTTGTGAACTTCATCTTTGTCATCTGGAGAATGATTAGGTTGGATTAGGGGATCTTCCTTAAGATCCCTTCCTTCTCTAAAATTGTGCCACCTCACTGTCCTGCATCCTAATTCTTCTTACACCTTACCCCCTCACATAGATCCAGGAATACTGGTCTCATTGTTGTTCATTGAATATGACATTTAATTTCCAGATGCCAGGAATTATCCCTGGCTGTTCTCCCTGCCTAGAATGTGCTCCCTACTTATCTCTGCCTCCTAACTAAAAAGGAATGTCTTAGAGAGTTGATGAGACATAAGTGGCTATCAAAATTGCCTATTTTCATACAGCAAGTATTAATCAGATGCAGGACTTTCTGACCCTTGCTCACTCCCTCTATCCACTATGATGCCCTACCATTCCATGGACCTACACTTATTCCCTGTGATTCATTTTGATATGTCTTTATCTATCTTTGAAATCCATACTCACTTCTCTCTGGGATTTGTTATGCTTTTTTTCTTGGCTTTCTTCATGTCTGTCTGGACTCTTTCTCTCCCCATCTCTTTTACTGAGTCATTATCCATATCACGTTTTCTAACTTTAGGTAGACTACAAGGTGCTCTTTCCTAGCCCCTCTTATCTTTCCTCTATTTCTCTCATTTGATGGCCTCATCATCTCCCATGACTTTGAGTAACTCTATGCAAACAATTTCCAGATCTTTGCATCAAACTCACTTTCTCTCCTGAACTTGAGAACCACATTACTTAATGATTATATGACATTGCATACTGTATGTCCTCCAGCCATATCAAACTTATTATGATCAAAAGAGAATTCTTTATCTTTCCTCAAGAATATACTCCTCTATCAAATTTCCCTTTTTATGTTAAGGGTACCACTCACCTTCTAGCCATCAGGGTCCTCAACCTTGGTGCCAGCTTCAACTCCTCATACTTCCTTATCCCTCATATCTTTCTCCCTCAGACAATTTCCACATCTTAGACTATGTGCCTCCACAACATTTCTCATGCAATCTCTCTTCTTCCACTCACCCAGCCCCCATTCCAGGACAGTTTCTCATCATCCTCTCCTTTGCACTGTTCTAAGAATTTCCTAACAGATCTCTCACAACCTGAGTTCTCCCTCCATAAAACTTCCAATGTGTTCTCCTGAAGTTCAGGTCTAACCATGTCATTTGCCCCCTCTAATTGACTCCCCTAGAATAAAAAAGTAACTGTATTCCATGTTTAAAGATTTTTCCAATCTGAGCCCATTCTAGCTTCTCAGTCTTGTTATGTTATCATACTCCTTGTGATCTGATTTGTCAAACTGGGCTCCTTGCTCTTCCTCACACACAAGGCTCTATCTTTCATGTCCATCCTGTTACATGTATTGTCATCCATGTCTGTAATAGACTCCTTCTTCACCTCTACTTTTTGACATCCCTGCTGGCAGTTTAGTTACTCAGCAGAAACATCATCTTTGAGATAAGGCCTTTCCTGATCCCTGTAGAAGTTAGTCTACTTTCATTTTTATTAAAATAAGGACAAGTGTTTTATTATTTTCCAGTTACATAAGGAAAATTTTCAACATTTGTTTTCATGGGATTTTTAATTCCAAATTTTTCTCCCACCCTTCATTACCTCCCTCCTCCCCAAGACAGAAAGCAGAGTTAGACTACTTTCCAAAAAGGTTAGGTTCTATCAGTTTGTATTTGTAATATCTATACCAATACAGGTATATTTTATCTCCTCCCCCACAGATTATCAGCTCCTTAAAGTATTGTACACTTCTACTTTTATCTTTGTGCCTTGATTCCCTAGTGTAACGATTGGAATAACGCCACCTGCTGGATACTTACTGTAGAAGAGTTCTGCCCATGAAGCAAAGGTCTTTGAGGGCAAGACCAGGCATCAGGAAGTGACGCGGCCGAGTGGGAGGAGGAAGGAAGAGACTGGCGCTCGGTCTCAGGCTCTTTCCTCTGGACTCTGGTGGAGAGCGGAGCTAGAAATGTGCTCTCCCTTTAATAGATAGGAATCTAGGCCTTTCTCTCTCTCTTTACCAAATTCTTATTCTCCTTAATAAATGCTTAAAAGTCTAACTCTTGCTAAAGCTTATAATTTATTGGCGACCACTCATTAGATATTTTAGACAGTTTAGCTGGAATTTTAGCCCTTAACACTAGTATAGTACTTAGTACATAGTAAGGAGCTAGGTAGAACAGTTGATAGAATGCCCAGCATCGAGTCAGGCTCAAATAGTTACTAGCTTTGTGACCCTGAGAAAGTCACAACCTCTCTTTGCCTAAGTTCACTCATCTGTAATATTGGGATAATAACCATTTTACCTCAGTTTCCTTATATATAAAATAATCTGGAGAAGGAAGTGGCAAACCACTTTAGGATATTTGCCAAGAAAACTACAAATGGAGTCACAAAGTTCTTCATGACTGAAATGACTGAACAGCAACAAAAATATAGTTCCTACCAACCAGGGTTGTCATGAGGATCAAATTGGATAATAATTTTAAAGCATTTGGCATATGTGCTATATAAATTTTAGCTATTATTATTATTTTTATTACAATTAATATTAAAGAATCTGAGGGTTATTTGATTGGTCAGTTGATGGCAAGAAAAATGACATTTGGATCATGGTTGCTGATACACTTGTTAATTTTGGGGAGAAATGTGAAATTTATTGGAGGTAAGAAAACATTATTTCAATTTTTAAAATGAAATAGTGTGGTTTCCTTAAACATAAGCTAATGAGCTTGACTTAAATTCCTAGCAAATTTCTAGATTACATTATTAGATTCCCTTGAAAAGGATAATGTGATCATTAATGTCTACATAGCTTCATTATGAATAAGTCATGCCATATTTAATTCAGTTCCATTTCTGTAAAGGTTACCAGACTAGTAGATTAGAAGAATGCTATTGGTATAGTATATCCTAGTTTCAGCAAATTATCTAATAAAGTCTCATATTTTATGGACAAGATGGAAGAATATGGGATAGATAATCATACAAAAAAGTGAATCCAGATTTTGGTGAACAACTGAACCCTAATATCATTGACTATTGGACTGATGTCCCCTTGGAAGGATGCCTTTTTTGATAATAAGTCATGTTTATGTAGTCCTTATGCGTAAGAGGTTTTCTCATAACGCTATGTTGATAAAAGTCAAATACCTTGTCTAGGGTTACACAACTAGTAAATGACATATCTGGAAGTCAAATTAATTTCCCTCCTTACTCAAAGTCCAGTACTCTCTACTGGGCCATGCTGCTGTTCCGAATAGAATTTTGGAGGGCCACAGGACTTTATCCTTGGCCAAATTCTGACACTATTGTTATTAATTTTGTTGAGCATAGAAAACTTGGAAAAACAGCTAACCTTTTGAATGATAGAAAAGATATCAGAACAGCATCAACAGACAAACACGTCAGAATTCATTAGGCTGAAATTCACTGTGGAGAAATGTGAAATCATATTGTTGGGTGCAAAAAAATCAACTACATAGGTAATATATGAGAAAAATATGGCTAAACCAAATTTCATTTTGTTTTGTTTTTGACAAAGACAGAACTTTTAATGGACCAAAATCTCATTTTGAGTCAATAAAGTAATGCAGCCATCAAAAAGAGATAATGATATTTGAAAGAGCAGAAACAGAAGCATGGAGTCTAGAATATACAAGATTCCATCCCACTCACCTCTACCCGATTGCAGTCACATATAGAGTATTCAGTGTGAGGTTCCAAGTTTTCAGAAGAGCCTTTATAGGCTAGTGGAAATCCAGAGTGTGGTGACTGAGATATTTATAAGATAGTGGGAATCTGCAGGTGGGTGACCAGGATACTGATGGGAATAAAAACTACACCATCGAAAAAAGAGAGGAAGGAGGTGGGGGTGTTTAGCTTGTTGAAGAGGAAACTTATGGGGAACATTGATAAAGAGATCCCTGGGGTCCCTTGCAGATACAAATTCTAGGATTAGCTATAATTCTGTGACATGATAGCAACTTAAATGTACTGAAATAGTTGTAATGTGGAAGAGAGATTAGATTCATGATACTTTTCAGGGGGGAGAAGTAGGCAGTAATGATTGGAAATTGAAGAGAAGGAGAAAGCAACTTATTTTGTAATCATAAATTCGAATGGACTTAGAACTGGAGGGGACTTAAGAGAACTAGTCTTACCTGTCATTTCATTAAATTTAATTTTTAATCGAAGGGAATAAAATGATGATTTTCACATTCAATGTAGGAAAAAATACATTTCTACATGAATTCACAAATCTCTATTACTTATAGCTTGTTTTTTTGTTTTAAGTATATATTTAAATCACCATTTCATTTTCAAAGTCACATGATTATCTGTTTCCTTCTCATCTTCCTCCTGACTTTTTGTACATTTTAAAGATAATTTCACTAACTCATTTCTTCCTTCCCTCCTACCTCCCTCTCTACCTTCCCTTCCATTCTTTCTTTCCTTCATTCCTCCTTCCTTCCTTCCTTCCTTCCTTCCTTCCTTCCTTCCTTCCTTCCTTCCTTCCTTCCTTCCTTCCTTCCTTCCTTTCTTTCTTTCTTTCTTTCTTTCTTTCTTTCTTTCTTTCTTTCTTTCTTTCTTTCTTTTTCTTTCTTTTTCTTTCTTTTCTTCTCTCTTCTTCACCTTCCTTCTTCCTCTTTTCACTTCCTCCTCATTTATTCCTTTCCTTCCTTTCTTCTCCCTCTTCCTCCTTCCTTCCTTGTAACTCTATATCTATCTTCCTCTCATAACTACATTTATCTTGGCCAAGGTGAAACAGGGATTAAGTACCTAAATTGCCTATCAAATCAAGGTCTTCTCCCAAAATAGAGATGTTCAAAATAACAATGGGCTGCTCAATTAGGCTGTGAGTTCCTCATTACTCATTGTCCTTAAGCAGAGGCCAGATGACTACTTGTCAGATATATGATAGAGATGTTTTTCCTTAGGCATGTATTGACTTCCAAAGTCCCATCCAGTTATATAATTACATTATTCTAAATCCCCTTTCTGCTACCCAACTTTATCTGGTAATCCACCTGCATTGTCATAGATACATTCATGATATAAATGAAGGAAAACTGAAATGTCTCAACTTCAAGGATCACCTGAGGATGTTGTTAATTGATGACCTGAAGTTTCTAGAAGAAGTCCCTTTATTTTTTTATCATTAAAGGAAGGATGTGATAGCAAGTAATTATAGAGAAAAAAATAAACCTATTAATTTTTATCAGAATTTGTGTGTGTGTGTGTGTGTGTGTGTGGGGTGCAAATGACCAAAAGTCTACAACCAAACATACCTATTGGGGGAAATAGTAGACACCTGTCAATGCCTTTGGAACAATAAACTATAGCAAACTTGGCTCTGCTCTGGAGGAGCATCAAGCAGATGATTACCTTTTTCTCTTAGTATGGGGCTTTAGCTTCTTTTGAATTTTATTTCTTTGTTTGTTTGACCGATACTAAGGAAAACCTCCAGCCTTCGACAAAGTCATTTTTAGGAGGAGTGGATATAGAAGCATTCTTAGAACCATGCACTTGAAAGGGAAGAAGATAAAAAGTCAACAATAAAAAACAAGTTTAAATCCCATCTAAATGGCTTAGATAATATGATCATCAAGGTAAATCCATAATCTGGGCTTTCTGAACTTTAAATCCAATCATGGTTATTTGGAAACTGAATTGTTTGGATATCTCTGGTGAAATCAAATTTATGACACACATTTTTCATCAACAACATAGACAATTCCAGTTTTGATCACTATCATGCTTCATTCACCCTACAAAGAATGATCAGTTGGCAGCCCAATTTGTGCTTCCTAGTGATGAATCTTGGTAGAAATGTTAACTGTTGTTCCACAAAAATATAAAGCCCATTATGCTAGATGAGTTTGTACATTTCTGTATTTTTTGGCATAAGCAACAACCTTTTCATTTCCACAGCAAATGTTTGCAGTTAAAAAACCACACCATTATTTCTTCTAGTGCAATGAAAATAAGGCTTGAGGTAATTAATACTGAAGACACTTTTTCTTATTTATGAGAAAAAAGTAGCATGATTCTAAATCATTTATGTAAATATGTTCAGATGCACCCTATAAGCACATCTGAATGTTATTTATTCAAAAATAATCTATTTAATTTTTGTCAACTAAAATAACTATAAATTGGATCTTATAATATTTCAAAAGGATTTCATTTTCAAGTTAGAGATGATTACACGTTTATAACTTACAATATCAGACACTCATTTGCATAGACAACTAATTTAAAGTGAAAAATCCTATTAAAAGTATTGACAGAGAGAATTGCACAGGCATCTACATGTATTTAAATAGGTTTAATTTCTTCCAAACTCCAAAGTATTCATATCCAACATTTTTCATCACTGACTCTATTTACATGAGGGAAGACTAATAATTTTGTACAATTACCCTTGTTTCTAGCCTAGATAGGGGCCAGGCTCACAACTGTCAAGGAAAGAGGAAGGTATGCTTTTGCTAGGTTTGTTAACAACATTAATTTGCTGGACAAATTTAGTAGACATCCCTTGAGTACCTATCATGATCAAGGCATTATGCTAACTTCATGGGGTCCAAAGATGGAATTATATACATTCTCTGTATAGCTTAAGAAAGGGAGTCGACCACATCAAAAAAAATGTACAATTCAAAGCAAAATATACCAAGAGAGAGATCAGACATTGCAGTGTATGTATGAGGCTGGAAAGATACTTGCTATTGAAAGAGTGGAGGCCATTGTCTCCTGAGCTCAGTCTTAAAGGAAAAGAATGGTTTTAAACAGAAGTATTATGGGAGGCAGGGGGCAACTAATATAGGGAACAATACATAATAATGCATGGAAGTGAGAAATAGTTAGGCAGTATCCTCAATTTATAAATAAGGATATGAAGTCCCAAAGAGTAGTACAGCTTTACATTAAATCTTTAATCTCTTGAGCACTCATTCATTCCTGCAAAACCTTCACATTCATTATATTCTCCTGCTTTGTCTCTTCATCCCTTATGATTTTCAATGCTCACACTAAGGTACAAATAATTGATAAGAGTCCTACTCCAAAGTTTTCCTATTGCCTCTAACTCCAAATTTGCACACCATAGCTTCACTTTCAAAATGCTTCATAACATGGCTAAAACTGCCTCTACAATCTTCTTGTACATATCTCTCCATAATGATTCCTTTTTTCCAATAAAAATTTCCTTCTTTCTGGAGTAATCATGTCCTGAGTCCTGAGAGCTTACTGCCTTTCCTCCACCATCTTCGCTCTACCCCAGAAATTAATTTTTCCTTTTTTTTTGTTCCAAGATTCACCAACAATCTCAATTCTACTCCATGAAGCTAAATTGGACCACATTATAGTAAGGGTGGGATGCCAGGTGACAGAATTTAGACTTCATTAAGTAGAAAATATTGGAAGCCATGAAAGAATTTTATCAAAATATCAGTATCATCAAATGTGAGCCTAAAGAAGTTTAATTTTTAAATAATGTGAAGGAATAAAGACCAAAGTGGGAATAGATGCTTCAAAATCTAGGTTAGTGAACTTGGTTCTTGCTTTTGGAAATGCTTTCTAATGCATTATTTAAAGAATGTTTTATGAACATTTAGAAATGGAAGCAGGGTCCCTAAGAAATTGAATAGTCACTTTTTGATAGCACTGAGAGGGAGTTTTAATTAGCTTTTACTTGTATCAGATGAATGACGGAAAAAAGAAAGGAAGGAGAAAGATTAGAAGGAGGGAAGGAAATAGGAAGAAATAAGGAAGAAAAGTGAATCAAGGAAAGAATGAATTAATAAGGATTTATTAAGTATTTATATCATTTGAAGTGTTATGTATCCAAATAAAAAAGCAAGACAGTTCTTCCTCTCAAGGAATTCTCATTCCAATAGAAGGAGACATCACATACAGAAAGGATCAGCTAGAAGTCAGTTACTAAGGCCCAGAGCTTTTCCTTTGAGTATTTCTGAGGTACCTTCTAACTCTTAGGTTCTGCATCCCTGTGGGGTATAGTTTGTCAAATCCAGTCTGTATCACATATTTTTGAGGTCATTTGTGATTCAGAGAGCTATTTAGCCATGCCATTTGGTTGGTATTGGAGCCTTTGGGATCTGAATTAGTAATACATATTTGGGCATCATACACACAGAGGTAATAATTGAAGCCATGGAAACATATAAGAACAAAAAGATAGAGCACCTATAGAGGAAAAGAAAAATTTCCTAAAATGGAGCTTTGCAAAATACCTTCCCTTGGAAGAGTAGGAGACTCAGGACAGAGCAATGACCTTGGAGACAATAATTGTGTGAGGACATAGAAGGAGAGGGTGTTCTGGCAGCATCAAATACAGCCAGGAAGTGAAGGAAATGAAGAGATTCACCAACACCACTGGGTTTCTGAATAAGGTACTCAGTGGATATGTAAAAAAATAGAAGTTTCAATAGAATGCTGCATAACAGATACCAAGGGATCAAGGAGTATGTATGTGGTGAGGACATAGAGTCAGAAAACTTAGAGTCATCTAAACATTTTTTGGTAGCAAAAGGGAGAAAATTTATATTATGAGAGGAAAGGGTTTCATTTCTGTTTGATTTGTGTTTTTTTCTTTAAGGATTGGGTTTTTATTCATAAAGGAGTCACTATTGATGAAAAAAAGCTGTTGGCATGATGGATTGAACAAGGACCTGGAGAAGATGGAAGGGAATGGTTCCTAAGGCTATGGGAGAGGAATTAGTTTTAGTAACCCTGAGGCAGGAACAGAGAACTGGGTGTTGACAGACAGAGGTAGAGGTATTAAAGAACTGCTATAGAGGACTCCATAAAAGACTGGTTCAGTAAAAGAAAAGTAGGAGGTAAGGTTATGTACTCAGAGAGGGGTGGAGCTAAGGTTTTAGAGAAATGAGTTCTGAGAGTGGTTGTAGGGAAAGTGATACTGAATGAATGATATATACAGACCTGGTAAAGAAAATAATTACCTTGTTGCAATGAATACAAAGATGAATAGTGTAGCTGTGGTTAAATAATAAGTTTACTATAGATCCAGTCGCTAAGGTTTGATGCCTGACTCATACAGTGTTGAGAAGCTGAAGTGTAGGGGATGAAGAAGGGAAATGGTGGGACTTGCTTAGGGTAGGGGTTATAAGTTCTAGAACAGGTATCTAGCACACACCTAGGTGGGTCAAGAAAGAGAAGAGTTCAAGGGTAGAAACAAATAATTATTGTCATTATTGCTACTGGAAGTAGTGAGAAGCAATGTGATAGAGAACAAACCTTGAAGTCTAGGAAACCTGACTTCAAGTCCTGCCTCTGGCAAATATGGGTTCTGTGACCTTGGGTAAGTCTTTCATGACAGCCTTCTGGGCAATTCTTTAGACTATAAAATGCAAAGAATATGACAGTCTGAATTTGTTGAGGAAATTCCCTCTCCTAGAGAATCTTTTACACTAATAATATCACTAGTCTAATTTCTATCCTTATACCTATAACATTTTTTTTTAAATGATTGATGACTTTTTATTAGATTATGGCCATTTAAGACCCCCGTCCCTAGAGTGCTTCCCCTTTGACAAAGCAGCATCAACCAACACTCAGCAACTTGACCCGATTGCATATGTAACATGCTACATCCATAGCCCTCCACCTTTTAAAAATAAGGAAAGCTATTTGAAGCTGTATATTTACATAAGAAAAGGTAGGTCTATCTAAATACACATAAGGGAAAATGACTTCTGGGTCTATTCTTCTTTAGGTCTTATGTATTGGGAGAACAAACGGTAATTACTATCATTAGAAATGAGGAGGTGGAACAGGACTCTAGAACCTAATCCCTCCTCACCACTTATTTATACCAATCTGTTGTAAATAATTCACATATTTGTAAATTGGGGAGAACCTTCAAAGTCTCTATTAAGCAGTCAGCTTTGTAAATCTTTAATATTATTGACTATAAAAATCTTTATAATCTCTTTTCAATATAAATGCAACAGTCACTGGATGCCAGCTGAGTTAAAGTTATTTATTAATAAAAGATATAAGACCCTATTGTTTAGCATCTCAAATTAAGCTTCAACACAGGAGAAAAATGGAATGTTTTTATACTATAATTATGCTTATTAATATATTTTCAATGGGCAAGTATTCAGAAGGAATTTTCAAGGGGTCTTCACAACCAGTCTATTCCCCTACTGACTTTTCATCCCAAAGCTTATGGAAATTTAGAACAAAGCCAAATATATTTATTGATCACATCAAACAGTATGAACTTTGAAACTCTCAATATGGTATGTTGAGATAGTCTCCTTAAGGAAGAGTGGTAAATGAAAATGGAATTATGTATAAGTATTCATTTGAATCCAAACTAAAAGTCACCTTAAGTGCAGTCTGCCAGAGTCTGAAAAAGCATAATAAGGGCCCACTAAATTTAGTAAAATATTCAGTTGTCTTCACATCTAAATGTGATGTATTTTGAACATTAAAATGGTGTTCACTAGAATTTAAGATTTATGGAAGAAATAGATCAATTCCTGAAATCAAAAGTCAAATATTGTTTTCTCTGAGTGAGGAAATATCTGATAAGGTCCTTCTCTCACAAGTCCTAACAAACAAACATCAAAAGATGATGTCTTTCTCTAACACTTTTCTTATGGAAAAGAAACTTAGTAATACCAGAAAGAAAGAAAACAAAAATATTTCCTGCTCTTGCAATAGAGTATAAACATGGGCAGTGTTGTGTTTTTAACCATCTTTGGAGATAGAGGGAGGCACAGCAATTAAAAGAGAAAAGTGACAATCTGCTGTCTGTGCTGCATAGAACTTTGTGACAGTATTGGCTTTCTTTTTAAAAAAAATTTTTTATTGTTGTGAAATGAGGGTTAAGGGACTTGCCCAGAGTCACACAGTTAGTAAGTGTCAAGTGTCTGAGGCCAGATTTGAACTCAGGTCCACCTTAGTCCAGGGCCAGTGCTGTATCTGCTGCACCACCTAGCTGTCCCCAAGCATTGGTTTTCAAATAATAAAGGAAAAATATACACGAGAGGCAAAAGAAACAAGAAATATAAAATAAAATTCCAATGAAACCAAATAACGAAAAAAAAATTAGGCCACTAGAGAGACTATTGTGAAACAACTGTACTTTCAAATAATAAGAAGCCTTCCACAGAGCCTTCTGGGACTTCATGAAATGGTATCTAGATCCTCTGTTTTCTAACAATGAAGGTAAAAACAAGAAAGAAAGGTACAAATAAATTCTCTGAGGCTATTCTGAAAAAGAAAAATAAAACACCATGTATGTTTTCTGAAAACTCTAAATCCAGGCTAGGAAGAAGAACACACACAAAGGTTCACACTGATTCCTAGTTGGAGACTGATTCTGGCCTCATAGGAAAATAGACTGGATTGGCTTTTTTTCAAAGCCAAACATTTTCAGGGAGCAGAAAAATGAGAAATATCTAGCATGAAGAAAACTAAAATCCTTTCCTCCCTAGGTTATTCCACATGCTGCACACTGAATGTGCTAAGCAAGGAAAAAACTGGCAAAATTCTCCCTTTCTTCTGTTCCAAAGAGAATCAATAAGTGAGTTGCATTTTAAAGAGAGGGGGGAAAACAACCCTGCAATTCCTGTTTCCCATTTTAAATCTGCTTACAGTTATACTAGTGTGGACATACCTGAGGGTGGCCACTTATGTTCAGCACCTTGGAGAAGTACAGTGATGTGAAAGAACCAACCATTACTTCTTTTTGGAAGTTGTTGTTTAATTAGTTTTCTTTTTTCCCCTAGTCATGTCTGATTCTTCATTATCCCTTTTGGAGTCTTCTCAGCAAAGATGCTGGAGTAGTTTGACATTTTTTTCTTCAGTTTGTTTTACACATGAGGAAACTGAGGCAAATAGTGATTTGCCCAGGATGACATAGCTAGTAAGAATCTGAGGTCAGATTTGAATTTTCCTGACTCTAGGCTTGGCATTCTATCTACTACATCACCTAGCTGCTCTCTCTTTGGAAATAGAGGTGTTTAAGCACTTTCCATCAATCTTTTTTACTTTGTACATCTAGCAGGAAAAAAATATTTGTTGCATGTGTATATAGATATATATCATGATAGATGTGTTTCCCAGTTTTTATAAAGAATGCCTAGCACTTACTCTCAATCATTATTCAAAATTACTTTACATCTTCAATGAGAATGTATAAATAATGACTCTAGGAAAACATAGGATCCTCTCTGCAACCAACTCAAAAATCTAATCAAGTGGATTATGGAATTTAGTGCTTATAAAGTCATTTGTTTCTCAGTATGTTTTAAGCTCAATCAATTGTGGTCAATCAAATTATAACTTTAGACCTGGAAGGATCCTTTAGAAATTGCCTAGTTTAAATTTCTCATGTTACATATAAGGAAACCATGGTTCATAAAGGTTAGATGATTTAGTCATAACTGAGATGGAAATCCATGTTTCCTGCTTTCCAGTCTTGTCATACTACCTCTGACAACTCCTCTCCCAGGGCACGCTCTCTTTATTTTCAAATATAGCACATCATTTGGGTATTTGGTGTCATCTTGATTCCAAAAGAGAGGAGTTCATATGGTCTTATAAGTAATCCCTGCTATGATCTCAGTCTCTATATATGTTCAATGTCCAACACAATGCAAAGGAGCATTTAAGTTGTATATGAAGCAGAATGGGATTTCTCTTTTTCAGGGAAAGAAGAGGTCATTTGTGATAGTCAGTGTTTACCTTAAACAAAGTATGTAAAGCATTTTAGATAACACAAAAGCTTAACAATCATTTCCAATGACAATGCCATGGATTTTCCTCACAAGCCCTTATAAGTATCATGCCTCTCTTTTCAAAGAATTTAAAGTCATATAGACTATAGAAACAGTGATATAAATTGTGAATTATGTGATAGTGTACATATCATTCATAAATCTCAAATGCTGTAACTATTTCAGTGTAAATTTTTGAGACATTTCATGTTTTTTTGAGGCAGTTGGGGTTAAGTGACTTGCCCAGGGTCACACAGCTAGTAAGTGTTAAGTGTCTGAGGCCAGATTTGAACTCAGGTCTTCCTGACTCCAGGTCTGGTGCTCTATCCACTGTGCCACCTAGCTACCCCTCAAGTTACTTTTTTACTCCCTACCCTCAGTAGGCCTATTTTCTAAAGGGGGAGATAATGTATATAAAGAAGGAATGGTCAGGGAGGAGTATTGAGTTTGGAAGATGAAGAAAGGATTAATGGAATCATGGGATAGTAGATTGCAACCAGCAATGGAAGTATTGATTTTAATTATAGTTTGAAAAATAGAAAGCAGGATCAGAGCAGGCAGGTCTTCTGAAGCTAAAAGGATTCAGTCAACCAGGATATGGCTTCTGGACATGCTGGCAAAGCAACTGGAAAAAGATGGATGAGCAGTAAAATGAAGCATGACTTAAAGTGGCCTCCATATATTGGGTCTAATGGGGCCCTCATCAATGAAATCAGTGGAGGTCCAGAGGGGAGGTGCAGCTCAATGAGTTAAGTCTTGATAAGGTACTCTGTTAGGTGCTAGGTTTAGCACTGCCAGCATTGAAAAGACAGAGACAGCAGGATACAACAGAAGCAGTTCCCATGGGGCAACTAGATGGTGCAGTGGATAGAGCACCAGCCCTGGAGTCAGGAGGACCTGAGTTCAAATCTGACCTCAGACACTTGACACCTACTAGCTGTGTGACCCTGGGCAAGTCACCTAACCCCAATGGCCACATCAAAAAAAAAGTTCATGGAAATTGTACATAAATACATTCATTGACTATTTCTCCAATTATAAAAGCCCCCCCCCCCCGCCCCGCCACACACACACAATGGAAGAAATACAGATCATTTCAGAGAGTGCCAGAAAGGATCAGCAGTAGACAGTAAAATAGGCAAAGGGTATCCATCTATTCAAGAGCCCATATGATGGAATGAGCTTTGTAGAGTTGAAAGTAAAATATTTTTTAAGATGATAATACTCTAGCTAATGTCTTCCTGTCAAGCTAAAACTTCTTTAGTTTCTACTCAGAAAGATGCAGTTCCTTTTTAATATCATTAATAAGCATCAGAGCTATCCAGAACTCTCTTCATCAAAGAGGTGAATTACGTGAAAGGCAGATTAATGCTCCCTTTGTTACAAGAAAATTTATATTTTTTAAAAAGACATTAGCCCAGGGGCAGCTACGTGGCACAGTGGATAAAGCATCGGCCCTGGATTCAGGAGGACCTGAGTTCAAATCCTGCCTCAAACACTTGACACTTACTAGCTGTGTGACCCTGGGCAAGTCACTTAACCCTCATTACCCTACAAAAAAAAAAAAAGACATTAGCCTAATATTTGCCATATTGTGTAATCAACTTGTCACAGTTGGTATAGGAAACTGGTATTCTTTTTCTTATTCTTTTTATTTTAGACTTTTATTTTCCAAATTACATGTAAAAGCAAATTTTGACATCAATTTTTTTTAAACTGTGTTCCAACTTTTCTTCCTCCCTCCCCTCCGACCCCCACCCCAAGGACTCAAACAATTCAACATAAATGATACATGAGTTGTCATGGCAAACAATTCTACCTTATCTAGGTTGTGAGTGGAAACAGATAAAAACAAAACTTCAGATTAAGGTATTGTCAAAAAAAAAAAAGGTGTTTCAGTCTGTTTTCAGATACCATCAGTTCTTTCTCTGTAGATGCACTGCAATTTTCCTAGGTTCTTTGGAGTTATATTGGATCATTGCCTTGCTGAAAATAATCACATGCTTCCCAGCAGACCATCTTATACTAATACTGTTATTTTGTATACAGTACATTTCTCTCTGCTTCAGTTCATGTGGGTCTTTCCAGGTTTCTCTGATAGCATCCTGTTCATCACAATTTCTATATTGTGCCTTGAACTTGACAGAGAATTTTCTTCACAATAGCTCAGCAGAGTAGGTGCCATATATTTTGACCCTGTAGTCAATCAACATAACTATTTCCCTCCATCCCATTCCTTTCCAATGATATTTATTCCTCCATCAACCTTATTTTTTCCTAATCCTCTTCATAAGTGTTTTGCTACAGACTGCCCCTCCCCCTCTCTACCCTCCCTTCATTCACACTTCCCTCCTTCTCCTCTTCCCTTCCTACTTTCCTGAAGGGTTAAATAGATTACTCTTCCCTATTGGATATGTGTGTTATTCCTTCCTTGAGCCTGCTCTGATGAGGTTATGGCCTTTGAGCTAATTCTGTTTTCTAAATTTTTCTTCCTCCCTCCTCAACTCTCCCTATGAAATCAAGCAACTCAATATATGTCATACACGTCGTGTTATGCAGAACATCTTCATGTTCCTCTAAGGTGTTTTGATTTTTACAACTTCCTCCCCCAAACTTCCCTTCCCTCCTTTGCTTCCTCTCCCTGCCCCCCATCTCCTTCTCCTCCCAGTTTTCCTCGGGGCAAAAATATATTACTATACCCATTAGAGTATGTACATTATTCCTTCTTTGAGCCAATTCTGATGATAGTGAAGTTCACTCACTCCCCCTATTAGCCTCCCCTCCATAGGCTTTTTTCTTTTTTCCTTCCTATGAGTTACTTCTCCCCATTCCACCTCTCCCATCCCCCCTCCCCCAGCCTATTCCTCATACCTCTCCCCCTTATTTTAAAAATGTCATCATGGGTTAGCTAGATGGCACAGTAGACAAAGCACCAGCCCTGGGCCCAGGAGGCCTAGAGTCCAAATCCTGCCCCAGACACCAGATAACCCACCTTGTTTGCTCCAAAAAGAACAAGGATATACAAAAAAATGCTTTACAAATATAATCCCTTTGTATTCATTTCAGACCTGTGTCCTCTGTATATTCCTTGCTGAAAAAGTTCCTGTGAGTTGGAAATATTATTTTCTTATGTATGACTGTAAACTGTTTAATCTTTTAATGTCCCTCGTGACTTATTTTTCCTGTTTACCTTTTTATTATTCTACAGGGTCTTGTATTTGAAAGTCAAATTTTCTATTCAGTTCAGGTCTTTTCATCACAAATGCCTGAAAGTCTTCTTTTTCATTGAAATTCCATTTTCCCCCTGAAAAATTATGTTCAGTTTTGCTGGGTATGTGATTTTTGGCTATAGTCCCAGTTCCTTTGTCCTCTGGAATATCATATTCCATGCCCTCTGATCCTTTAATGTAGAAGCTGCTAGATCTTGCTTTATCCTTATTGGAGCTCCACAGTATTTTAATTCCTTTTTTCTAGCTGCTTGCAATATTTTCTCCTTGACCTGGGAGTTCTGGAATTTGGCTATAATATTCCTGGAGGTTTTTCTTTTGTGATCTCTTTCAGGAGGTGATCAGAGCATTCTTTCAATTTCTATTTTAGCTTCTGCTTCTAGAATATCAGGGCAACTTTCCCTCACAATCTCTTGGAGGATGGTGTCTAAGCTCCTGTTTTGTCCTTGGTTTTCAGGTAGTCCAATTATTTTCAAATTATCTCTCCTGGCTTTATTTTCCAGGTCAACTGTTTTTCCAAGGAGATATTTCACATTGCCCTCTATTTTTTCATTCAACTGGATTTGCTTTACTATGTCTTGGTTTCTCATAAAGTCACTAGCTTCCATTTGTTCAATCCTAATTCTTAGGCGACTATTTTCATCAGACAGTTTTTAAATCTCCTTTTCCATTTGGTTTTTCAAGCTGTTGACTTTTTTCTCGTGACTCTACTGCATTGCTTTCGTTTCTCTTTCTATTCTTTGTTCCCTCTATATATATCTTCCTTCTATTTCTCCTATTTTTTCTTCAAAGTCCCTTTTGAGAGCTTCCATGGCCTGAGACCAGTGCATATTTTTCTTGCAAGCTTTGGATGTAGGGGCACTGTGGTTGATTTCTTCATCTGAGGCTGTACCTTGATCTTCCTTGTAACTGAAATAGTTTTCTAAAGTTTTGAACTTTCTTTGTTTGCTCATCTTTTAATTGATTTTAAACTCTCCACTGTTGGTGGGGGTGGGGGTGGGGAGCTGCTTCTTGGCTCCACGTCTGTTCCCAGCTCCAGAGGGTCCCAAGTGTTTTGGTTTGAGGGAGGGCTGGCTTTGCTCTTGCCTGACCTGTTCTCTGGTCCAGAAATAACCTCAATCCTACTTACTAAACAACCAACCAGCAAATCTTTCAGTGGTGTGTTTTTTAGCTTTGGGCGAACCTGCATACCTCCCCCACCTGAGCCTCCCATGGCTCAGGATTTCGTCCTGGTTCCCTGCTGGGGTGGGACAGCAGAATTCTTTCCCTGTCCAGCTGGCATCCCTTCAGTTTCTGTCTGCCCCCATCCAGCTGATTTGCCCTCTCACCCTATTGCATGCTCGTCTCCAGAAGCTGTTAGTGCTGTAGCCGATTCAAGAGGCTCCAGGCTAAATTCCTCCGGCAGCTCCAATGGTGTGTCTAGTGTGTCTGTCAGCTTGATCACGGGGCTAGACTTTACTCATGGTCCAGCACGGCACCCTGAAATCTATCTATAGCTGGAGAATAATCTAGCCCATATTTTTGTGTGTTTTTCTGCTTCAGGGGTTCTTTTATTGCTGTTTTGGGGATGATTGTATCAGAAACTCTGTGTCTTTAATGTCTTACCTCCTCCATCTTGGCTCTGCCCCCGTGGGCTAGTAGCTTTTTGATATATCGAAACTGGTATTCTTATATGTAAAACACACTTCTCCATGAAGGGATTTTGAAATATAATTAGTTCCCTTTACTGATGAGAGATTTGAAGGATAATTAACATATGGCCCATTGGTTGTTATTGGATATAAGGGAAGTTCTAGATTCATACTTTTTCAATAACAGGCATAATGTTCTGAAAGAGACAGCCACAAAGACACACACAAAAAGATACTTGTTGAATACTGTGAGAATGTGAACTTTTCAGAAGATTTGCTCTTTATTAAAATTGGAATACATCAAAATGATTTCCAGGAATTAATAATATGATTATTTCAAACATTTTATTGAAACCTTTTGTTTTAGTATCATTTTAATTTTCTAAATATGTTTTAATTTCTAAATACATTCTCCCCTATTTCCTCTCCCAAACATCTCTTGTAACAAAGAAAGGGGAAAGGGAAAAGTATTCATATAGCATCTACTATGTTCTAGGCTCTGTGCTAAATACTTTGAAAATATAATACTATCCAACCCTCACAACAACCCTAAGAAGTAGATGATATTATTTATTGCCCTTGTTTTATAGTTGAGTAAATTGAAACTCAGTGACTTGACTAGGATCAGATAGTTGGTAAAAGATGTGAGATGAAATTTGAACTCAGTTCTTCCCAATTCCAAGCCCAGCATTCAATTAATTCACTCTACCATGTAAGTTAATTGGCCACATATAAAGTTTGTGAAATATATATGTACTAATAGGCCACTTCTATAAGTTCATTTTATATACACACACGCACACATATATGTGTGTGCATATATGTATATATATATATACATATATACATATATATGTGTATGTGTATATATATATATATATATATATATATATATATATATATATATATATAAAAATGGGATTTTTGTGGGGCAATGAGGGTTAAGTGACTTGCCCAGGGTCACACAGCTTGTAAGTATCAAGTGTCTGATATCTGATTTGAACTCAGGTCCTTTTCAATCCAGGGCCAGTGCTTTATCTACTATGATAGCTAGCTGCCCCCAAATGGGAATTTTAAATATAAAAATGTGTGTTGGGTTGGAAAAACAAACAGGGCTTTTATTGAAACAAAATATAGATATCAATGAGTTAGTCCATTCTTTGTGTAGTGGGGATGTTTGAAATAGATGTATTTTCCAGATAATGTGTCTTGGGTAATTATCTACATCTGTACATGCACCCCAACCCCAATATTTCTCCAGGGAATAACTAAATAGGACTTAAGAAGTCTCAAATGCTATTCTATTGACCAAGGGAGTATGTACCTGTAGTTTCTTTACTGGGCTTCATGCAGAATGATACCGTTAATATGCTTTCTGGGCAAAAGCACATTACTTCATTGAAATAAGAATTCACTATACTGGTAGTAAATATAAAATATTGTCAATCTTGTTGGGCCTGCCATGATGGAAGTGACTAATAACATGCAAACATCTGGCACAGGGAATGTGAAAGATGCCTTTGGACATACTACTTGTCATTTATTGCTCGAGCTTCTCTGGAGCTTACAGTATTCATACTGAAAATGAGCTGCTGATTGGAGTTTCATGCCCTATCCTTAACTACTCTTTGGAATATTGGAATTTTGGAATCAGTACCTTGTAGAATCTTAGAATGTTTGATGAAGATAGGGGTTCATTGGATAGGGATTTATCAGTCCTCTCCACCAGAGATGGTTACCCTTTATAATTTGTCATATAGCACTTTGACAGTTTGATGAAGCCTGCAGGACCTTTCTCAGAATAAGATTCTTTTTTATCATAAAAGTATTTTATTATTTTCCATCTCCATGTAAATATAGTTTGCAAAATTTGTTTTCATAGGATTTTTAGTTCCAAATTTTTCTCCCAACCTCCCTTCCCTCCTGCCTCCCCAAGACAGAAAACAATAGGTTATGTATGTACAATCACATAAAATGTAGTTCTACATTAGTCATATTGTGAAAGAAGAATCAGAACGCAAGGGGAAAACCTCAAAAAAGGAAAAAAAAAACAACCAAAAAGTAGAAACAGTATGGTTCAATCTTCATTCAGAATCCACAGGTTTTGTTTTTTTTTTTTTTCTGGATGTGGAGAACATTTTCTATTATTGAGTTCCTTGAAATTGTTTTGAATCATTGTACTGCTGAGAAGAGCCAAGTCTATAATAGTTGATCATCACACAATGTTGCTGTTACTGCGTACAATATTCTCCTGGTTCTGCTCATCTCACTCTGCATCACTTCATGTAAGTCCTTCCAGGTTTCGCTAAAATCCTTCTCCTCATCATTTCTTATAGCACAATATTATTCCATTACATTCATATACCACAACTTGTTTAGCCACAGAATAAGATTCTTAAACACATAAAATGAAAACACAATTACAAAGAAAATTAATTATATTTAAATATAGGTATGATTTTTTTCTCACCCAAATAAAATGACCTCTTGAAATCTATCCACAAATCTCTTAGAGGCCCATGCAATCTAAGCTGAGAATCCTTTACTTAGACTGACCCTTTCCTTTATTTTGCAAAGAAGGAAATTGATGTGTAGGAGAGAACCTATTTCCCTAATGGCATATGACATAGATGAATAAGAATCTCCTCTCTGTCATTTGAATCCTTTCACAATCTGAACTCATCCTACACACTACAGTCCAGGAAACATGGCCTGTTTTTGCTTCTCACATACAACACTTCATCTCTTTTCTCCATTCCTGGAAGAAAGGAAAAAAGCATATATGCTGTACCAGATATATATACTCAGTGCTTCATAGGTTTTGTTTCACTGGATTCTCGAAATGACCTTGGGAGATGGGTATTATTATTTTCCCATTTTACAATCGAAGAAAGTGAGGTAGCACCTTAGTTCAGTTCATGCATCTAGTAATTATTTGAACTCAATATTGTCTTACTCTAGGTTCAGTTCTGTGTCCATGGTACCATCTAACTGTCTCTGGCTCAAGAATCCTGAGCTCTCTTCAAGGATCAATTCAACATCTGCTTTCTGAATGAAATCTTTCTTAAGCCCCTCTTCCCTTCCATTGCTAGGGCCTCCCCCAAGTGTGTCTATACTTATATATGTACATGTTGTTTCTCCTCACTCAACTGTGAGCTCCTGAGGGCATGAACTGCTTCACTGTTGTGTTGTATGCCCAGCACCTCTTATAGCCCCTGGCACATATTAGGCACTTCATAAATTTGCGTTGAATGTTTATCTAAACCCTCTCAGCTTTGAACTAGAAGCCTATCACTTTCCCCTTATTGTGAATTATTCAAAACCCTTCAACAAAAAACCAAAACAAAAATTAAAAAAAAAACCTTCGCAATCTTTCTTGACCTAGTGTATCTCTCATTGCTATCTTCCTTGAACTCTTCTGCTCTGCTACTATCAGTTAACTCACTAGCATTTTCTCATTCCCATGTGACTCCTTTGCATGCACTGTTCCCTTGGAAATCCTTCCTCTCTCCTCTCTCACAATCTTAAACCTTTGCACTCTTCTAAATTACGCTCAAGTCAACACTTCCATGAAGACTTCCCTGATAAGCCTTCCCAACAGTGAGCTCCAAGCCTTTGTATTCCTAAAACAATTATTGTTACACTTGTTCCCTTGAAATTCTTTTGCTTTGGATACAGAATTGATCCTTGGGCTTCTGTGTTGGGAGGAACTTGGGCTTCCAGAAGACATCATGAATGCATCAGCTAAACATCCCTATTAGATGACTAAAAACCAAATTGATCTTTTGATATCATGCCTATTAAAAACACTTACTAGGGGCAGCTAGGTGGTGCAGTGGATAGAGCACCGGCCCTGGATTCAGGAGGACCATAGTTCAAATCTGGCCTCAGGCACTTAACACTTACTAGCTGTGTGACACTTGGCAAGTCACTTAACCCTAATTGCCTCACCAAAAAACAAACAAAAAACACTCACTACTCACTCACCTATTTTTCATAACTTCATACTATAAGAGAGGAGTAGAAAATTATTCAGCTTCCTAGTTCCCACAGATGCTTCCATGCCAACTTCAATCAGGGTACAACATTGGCTAAAATGGCAATGTTTCTGAATATCCTCTTTGAAAGCTACTGCCCAGTTCCTTTTCCAAGTTTCACCCCGTCCCAATCTACTCTTGGAATACAAGCCTATGTTTCTCTTCATTTTCCAAAGGCCCTTCTCTATAGTGCCCACAAACTGATCTCTATTAAGATGTTTTTTGCTCCAAAATGATGTCACTGCTTTCTTCAATCGAATCCAGGATATCAAGCTTGTCATGTCTCAGCTAAGATCCAACTTCTGCCACAAGCCTTTCCCAGTGCTTAATCTTAGTGCCTTCCTTTCAATGTGGCCTATGCAAATTTCTTTATATCATTTTTGGCATATTGTATCCACCATTAGATTGTAATATCCACCATTAGATTGTAAACTCCTTGAGAGAAGGGACTTATGGGGGCGGAAATAAATTCTAGCATATTACCAATGATTTTTGTGTAATAATTGGCATCAAATATTGTCAGTAATAATAACAATAACAATAAAACAACTAGCTTTAATATAACATTTTAAGGTTTGCAAGACGCTGTACAGAGAGGATTTCAGTTGATGATCACATGTCTAGTAGGTATATTCTGAGATAAGGAAGCTGAGCCTGAGGATAGTTAAATGATTTGCCTAGAGTCACATGGTTAGGAAGTGTCAGAGGCTACATTTGAACTCAGGTCTTCCCTACTCCAATTGTAGGTTAGGAATATACATTTCATCATCTAGATACCTTTTGTTTAATTCCTTGAGATAAGCATGATGCAGGGGGCAGCTAAGTGGTGCAGTGGATAAAGCACCCACCCTGGATTTAGGAGAACCTGAGTTCAAGTCAGGCCTCAGACACTTGACACTTACTAGCTGTGTGACCTTGGACAAGTCACTTAACCCTCCTTGCCCTGAAAAAAAAAGAAAGAAAAAAGAAAGAGATTAGCATGGTGCCTAATACACAGTAGGTTCTCAATAAGTGCTAATTGACTGACTGTTAGGGAAAAATACTATAAACTTTAATGAGTTTCTGGTGCATGTGCAGACACAATGACCTTGCTAAAGAGAAATATCCATGTGAAGGAAATTTGGGGGTTACTTTCAAGAGAATCATAATGTGTGAGGAAAACACTTTGAAGAAACTAGAGCATGAATGGACATTTGGCAACTGGGTCCTGTTGACATATTATCTGGTTATGAGGACACCTTTTTCTGCTGCCTGGGGAACAAGGACTCTGCACCTAGAAAAAGGCTGGAGTCAGCTCCAGCTGTCACTTTGATGTATTCACATCTGGAAGAATAAGGTTACTCTTTCACTTGCAGTTTCTAATGAGGGGGAAAAAAGCTGTAAGGGAAAAACCTTGGGGTTTCCCCACTTAGGACACATGGCCACAGAGAATTGGGGTTCTCTTGCTTTTTCCTTCCATTACCTTTCCTTCTAAGTGCAAGCAGGAGAGTTTTCAGTCAAGGTCAAGAGTGTGATTCACATACATTTGGGAGTCAGACTGATCTTTGATAGCAATCTTTAGCACCCCAGTCCAGAAAAAAAAAAACTATCAGCAATGATGCCACCTTTGGATGTGAACTGTGTGGGACTAATGCTATGGAGGAACTGAGCTAAATTTTGACCTAATCTTGCCACCTCTTATTCACTCCAAAGAATGAGATGTTATTAGGAGTATTGTGCACTTCATGTTTTAAGAGAGAGTTTCTATGCATTTGTTATCTGTGTAATGAATCTTTATAAAAGAAACCTGGTGTTAAAAGTTTAAATACCACTTGAGTGCTGTCACTGAAAGAGAGGAGGAAAGGAGGAAAAAAAGGAAGGAAGCAAGACATGAAGGAAGGAAGAAAAAAGAACATGAAGGAGGGAGGGAAGGATATGAGGAGGGATAAATAGATGAAGGAACAGAGAGAGAAGGAGGGAAGAAGGAAGGAATAAAGGAAAGGAGGAAAGGAGAAAAGGAGAAAGGAAGGGAAGTGGGAAAGAGGGAGGGAGGAAGGATGGATGAGGAAAATTGAATGAATAGCGAGAGGGAGAAAGAAAGGAAGTAAGGGATGGAAAAAGAAGAGAGAAAGGAAAGAAGGGGGAAGGGAGGGAAGAAAAGAGGGAGGAAGGAAAAAAAGGAAAGGAAAAAGAAATGGGAAGGAAATGAAGGAGCAGAGAAAAATGGAGGGAGGGTTTGGTAGTTAGGGAATATCATCTAATAAGTCTAAATTTTCAGGGACAGTCAGCTTTACTGCAAGACTCAAGAACATAAAACGACCCAGTTAATTCTTGAAAAAAAACCTCCCTTCCCCTCCTCCAATCCCCCCCCACCCCCAGACTATTACAGGAGCCAGCAAATAACTAATGGAGCCATCAGTCAGCATATGAAAGATGTCATTTTTCATTGGTGGGGCTCCCCCTCCCCCCATCCATTCAGCCCCACACTTTTGAAAGCTCCTCGAGCTCAAACATTAGTGCAGAGCTCATCCTTTGCTCCCTTCCTTTACACTCTAGAGATGTTAGAAGCTTTTGTAACTGTGCAGGGCTCTGAATGAGCACTTTCTTCATTTCACAGACGCATTCCCTGCCTCCTACTCTTCCTTCCTTTCTGAATGCAGAGCTCTGCTACATAAACCACCTTCTAACCCACCCCCCTCTGAATGCTATGACAGGCAGTCATTCACACACCCCTCCATCAGGACTCCAGCTCCTGGACACAGAAATAAGTCTTTAGACCCCCCACGGCTCATTTGCATTTCCACTGATGGGGCTCCTGTCTCAGAAACCTTTGTTTTATGTCTTTGCATCTGTTCAGATTAACACTGAGATCAGTGGTGCTTTTTACATTTTTTCTCACAGAGGGTCACATTCTCCTCTATGACTTGCCCCAGGCTGGTATAAATTGTATCAGAATAAAAACTATGTCTGCTTAGATTATGTTCTCTATAGCCGAATATCAAAACTCACTTTATCAGAAAGAAAGGAAAATAAGGAAAAAAAGAAAGAATGCTAAGAACTTGTCTTTATGGCATTCACATAGTTGTTTTTTCTCATGCCTATGCTCATCTTTGACTTTGCCTTCCTTTCACCATCTTGATCATTTGAGTGAGAGCTTTGTGGCTTTTGGCAACTTTTAATTCCTAGTGCTTCCTTTAAAAGGAGAGTTGTTTGAAGGTTCCACAGAGAGATATTTTGCCGTGTGTCATGTGGCTTTTGAATTATTCAGCTGGGAGATGCTGTGAAATGACTGAACTTATTGGTAT
Organism: Dromiciops gliroides; assembly: GCF_019393635.1. Taxonomy (NCBI): domain Eukaryota; kingdom Metazoa; phylum Chordata; class Mammalia; order Microbiotheria; family Microbiotheriidae; genus Dromiciops; species Dromiciops gliroides. The sequence continues at coordinate 14,404,304 of NC_057863.1, read as the reverse complement.
TTTTAGATGGTCTCTTTAAGGGGAAGAATTTCGTGTCATTTTACCTTTCTGTCAGTTGATTTTCTAGCTGAATTTGAAATATGATATAGAAAATAACAAGTCTTTCTTAATAAAACACATCTCTAATCAATCAATCAGTCAAGCAACAAGCATTAAGTTCCTCTTCCTATGGATAAGAAATGTAGTAAGATGAAATTGACAGGAATGTAGTTAATCTCACTGTGACACTTGTCAATAGTTTTTGAAGAGTAGCATAAGAGCCGAGTGTCTTGTGATCCAGACTAAGTGGACTTCCTTCCCCTAAAAGGAGAAATGTTAAGATGTAGATAGTACCGGGGGCAGCTAGTTGGCACAGTGGATAGAGCACGGGCCTTGGAGTCAGGAGTACCTGAGTTCAAATCCGGCCTCAGACACTTAACACTTACTAGCTGCGTGACCCTGGGCAAGTCACTTAACCCCAATTGCCTCACTAAAAAAAAAATGTAGATAGTACCAAATATGTTTGAATAAGAATCCTTGCTGAAATTGAAGTAACTATAATGACTGCCACTGTTTAGTGAATATCATTAGATTTATCCAAAGCTGTTTTCAAACCTCCTCTGATGTTATGCATGCTTGCCTTATTGACTACCCATCTGCTCTAAGCCTGGCCCCAAGTCCATGTTGGATCTTCTCATTCCCTATTTGTTTTTCCCATTGACCTCACAACTTGACCCAGCATGACACCCATGATTACACTCATATTTGATTATGTGGTCTTAAGAAATAAGGGCAAATCTTCAAAATTTCTTCTACCTATGTAGAGAGAAAAGTTTAATTTGAGACTAAAAAAATCACAGTTAATTTTAGCATGTTATATTTTTAACTAAAGACAATTTAAAAGGATATTTAGTGGGTACACTCTGAGATTATTTTTTTAAAGCTTACATTGAGTTAATAAGATGAGTCATCACTTAAACTGTTTTCATCTCAATAAAAGTATTTTAAACTATTTTCCTGTTTACTAATGACAATAAGCTTGAATTCAACTTTTTGGTATTCTTAACAATTCAGTAAGTATTTTGATGTGCCCACTGCAAGGGCTAGAAAAACAAAAAAGTGACACCATCCTTATTCTCAGAGAGCTGAAATTCTATTAGAGATTCCACATATATGCTTATAAAAAGAAAATTGGTCAGGGACAAATCAACTGTGCGAATCAAAGAATACTTCATGAAGGAGAGGACATGAATTGAGTCTTAAAGACAAGGAGATTGTGGGACAGAGATAACTAAGGAGTATATTTTAAGCATATGATATTGAATTGAATGATTGAAGGCAAGAGATGACAAAATATTGAGATCAGGGAATAGAAATATCCTATTTTACATGGAATGTGGAGTCTGTAAAGGAGAATAATAAGAAATAAACTTGAAAACATAGATGGCAACCAGATTGTAAAAGTCATTGAATGCTCTCATAGGTAGTCTGGATTTTCTCTGAGGGAGAGTAGGGAATCAATGATAGATCTCAGGCACGAGGACAGAAACAGACCCAAATTTAGGAAGATTAATATGACATCTCTGTAAGGATGTTGAAATATTTTATTTTTAAAAGTGATGATGACTCCTATTTCTTCAAAGTTCTAGGAATGAAAAGTTATAATCAGAGAAACACATGAACACATGCATGCACACACATGATTGCTAGAGAGAATGACTGCTTTGGAAATGATTCTTATTCAGGAGAATAAGACCTCTAACCAGCCAGATCTTCAGGCTTAAACACAAGACTGATTTCCTTCTCAGCACTTTACTGCAATGCAGTAAGTGGAAAAAGTCCTGATTTTGACATCAGGGTAAAAATCCTGGCTCTGATATTTACTTCCTATATGTATGAGTGAATAAATCAGTGGACGAAAAAATGTATTAAGTACTTTCTACATACCAAGAGATGTGATAATCTCTGAGGGTCTAACTAGAAAAATAAGATGGTCCCTGCTCTCCAGGAGCCCATACCCTAATGAGACAAACAACACATATGTGAGAATTTAGCTGTAAGGAAGATGGAAAGATCCAGAAGTCTCAAAGAACTAACAGCATGGACAGATGCCAGGTCTTAGTGATCTTAGAGTATATAACCTTGGATGTCACTTCACTTTTTCATTTATGAAATGGCAGTGTGAATAGTTGGATTAGATAACTTCTACATTCCTTTATAACTCCATATCTATAATCCCATGATGCTACAGAAATCCTGCAATCCAGGACACTTCTGCCAACTCAAAGACCGAAGGTCCCATGAATGGTGCCTGCCTTGGAAGCACTTGGGTTAGTCTCTACTCATATTATTCTACTAGTCTTCTAATATTTCATTACTATTAGACCATGTGCACATAAAATTGTCCTTCCAATTAATGTGATGCCCCTTCAGGTGTTCAACAGACAACGAAGGAAATTTCCAGGCCTAAATCCTACTGGGCACCATCTGTCTCAATGCGAATGCAGGTGCACTCAGAGGTGGTCCTGGTCCTTAAGTGCTGATGAGAGGTATAAATGTGGGAACTGTGTGGAATCATCATCCCTGATGTTGCTAGTAGAGCCAGACAAATTGGAACCAGCTAGTCATATTGGTCATTGTGCATATGGGCTGCGCCATTTGACATAGACTTCCTTTTCCAGATGGACTTAAGAACAAATAGATATTTATATTTATGCTCTGACTTGGGGCTGAGAATTTGCAATGGTAAGATTTGTGTGTGCATGTGTCTTCTGTCTTAAGTATTATTAATAAATGGAATCCTATTGGTATTTCATAAATATACTTTAGTTTCACAAGTCTTTCATTAAAGAAAAGAATAATTCCATCAACTAAGTCTTCCATGAGCTAATATATTCCAACATGCTATAAGCTCTTACCTAAATCAGCAAATATTTAACTTTGAGAATATAATTATAAATCAAATCATAATTCATACATTTCTTAATTGTTATTCCTTTCTCTGGACATTGTCCATAACCTACATGTACACTATGATTTTTCCTTTGTACAAATTATTGTAATTGATCACAACGTTGCAGTTTTTCAAAGCATCAGGAAATAAAGGCAGATGAATTTTGGACACTATTGGTATTAAATTGTTTTAGAACTTTTCTCAGTAACTACATAGAATCATAAACCATAAGAGATTATTCAGTCTAATTCACTTATTTTACAGATGGATTGATTGAGGCTCAGATGGGTTGTATCCCTTGCCCTAGATCTTTCAAGCAATAGTTAGAAAAAAAAAAACAGAATTAAAAATTAGATGCTCTCTTCCCAAATCTGATATTCTTTCTACTGTATAATGTGTTTTTGTGACCTCCATGATCAAAAGTCAATGATTAAGAAATATTAAATTCAGACTTCAAATGGCATTGTCTGTTTTGGGATGGAAAAAGGATTGCATTCTTTGTTATTGATTCAAATAAGCTTTATAACTTAAAACATTTTAGAGAAGCCATTGCATTAGGGATTTACCCTACAATGGATAAACCTTGGCCTTATCTCCACTTGTTGTGGTGTATTGCAAAGTGCCTAATTCTCAGAATTTGAGGGTATGGCTCTATTTAGGGCTCCGTAACAAAATCACCATTCTTTTCACTCAACTTCAGTAAAAGACCAAAGGATGTCTAGGCAAAGCATTCTGCCAAAGTCAGATTATCAAGATCAATCTATAATGAATTATTACCCATCAAAAGGAAAGTTATTTTTAGCTACTTTGAAATAGCTTCTAAAGGAGATAGAAAAAGAAAACTCATTTTCAGAAAACAGTAGCAAATGTGTACATAGCAACAATGTCCCATGGGATTTGATTCAATAGACTAGGGAATGTGGCAACTTTAGCTGCGCTCATTTCTATCTACCACTATTAAAGTTTGCTTTTCTGTGAAATAACAACAACAAAAAATACATCACACACTTATAAACAAGCGATACAACCAACAGCCAGTAACATAACCAATAGCCACAAACTTAGAGAAAACATAAATCTTTCTTTGCGAGAATGTGAATCATAAAGGACTTCCCAAAATATAGTCTGAGAAAGATCTGAGAAAATTAAAACTGCATTCATTAGGTTCTTGAAGCATATCTGGAAGGACTCCAACACTCAACAAGTGATTAAACAAAATGAAAAGAAAAACAAACCATGCCTGTGTGTATCTTTAAATCAGTTATTTTTCATTCAAACAAAAAAAAATCACATTTTAGATTTGAAGTGATTTTTTGGCATCTCACAGATATTTTAGATAAAAAATACAAGAATCAGCATTTCAAACCTTGTGTTTTCCTTTTTTAATGATGGGAGATTTTTTTAAAAAGTCATCATTTCATGAAGTTGTTTGCTGATATGAAAGGTCTTGCCTTGAAAAATAGCATGAGGGGGCAGCTAGGTGGTGCAGTGGATAAAGCACCAGCCCTGGATTCAGGAGGACCTGAGTTCAAATCTGACCTCAGACACTTGAAGTTTACTACCTGCGTGACCCTGGGCAAGTCACTTAACCCTCATTGCCTGCAAAAATTAAAAAAAGAAAAGAAAAATGGCATGAAATCAAACATACAAAAGATAATGCCTTTTAAATTTACTATTCAAAGAACAACTCCCTCTATGAAGTGGATTCAGACATATAATTTAGAGAACAGACTAGAGGAGGAAGAAAGTAAAAGTATGGGTGAGATGTTAAAAGTAAAATATAGCCTGAAACTGTATTTTTCAGTCAATAATTATTTATTAAGCATGTATTATGTTCTAGGCACCCTGTTTTCATTTGTTTTGCTTTTTTGTTGTATTTTTTGGGGGGTCAGAGTTAATAGGCATAGTTCTTTGAAAAAACAACATTTTTTTAAAACTGTGGTTCCTGTTCTTGTCACTATCAACTTAATTATTTAATAGAGTATCTTAATTAAAGGTAATTTTTCTTTGTTGGCGATGTATAATACCTTTCCAATTAAAATCAAATACCATGAGAGTAATCTGGATTGATATATAATATTCCATAAACTGTTTTCCATAATCAATTTAAAGGTAAAACAGGAGATGGGGCAAACCAATTGATAAGCTTATATAACCAAGTGATCAAATAATATGAGCCAAGAAGTTTCAGCTAATTTGTAAAAGCCATACATATATCAATAACATAAGTGATTGAAAAAATATTTTTTAAACTATCAGTCTTTTTCATACATATACATATATATATATATATATATACATATATATATACATATATATATATACATATATATATATACATATATATATATATACATATACACACACATATATACATATATATTTTTTGAGTGGGGCAATGAGGGATAAATGACTTGCCCAGGGTCATACAGCTAGTAAGTGTCAAGTGTCTGAGGCTAGATTTGAACTCAGGGCCTCTTGAATCCAGGGCCAGTGCTCTATCCACTGCATCACCTAGCTATCCCTGGTCATTTTCATATTCAATTGTTTGTAAGTATTATTGTATTATTGGTTGTATACTCTTTATGTATAGAGTGGGGTGTGTGTGTGTGTGTGTGTGTGTGTGTGTGTGTGTGTGTGTATGTATGTATGCGTGTGTTGAGAGGGTATTGTCCTTCAGAACTATCATTCCCACAAGCCAGGGACTGCTTTATGTCATAGTATTTCCACAAAATATTCCAATTGGAATCAAGTTCTAGCAGTACACCATTGCGGGGGAGGCTAGGCACAAATTCTCTTCAAAGAATGGTGATGCAGGAAGAGAGAAAAAAGGGCATTGGAAAAAGAGCCAAACAACTGTCCTCTAGCTCCATAAAACAGGAGAATTTTCCTCATCATCACCAGGAAGCCACATGTGTAAGGTTCTTATGCTTCACACATGCTACTGAAAAGAGATCCCAGAATTCAATTACTGGACAAGTTTCCAACTCCTTTTTTGCCTGTCACAATGATGCTGAGACATAATAATATAGCAACCCTGAAAATGTCAAGAAAGTGGACAAACAGACTCACGTCCTCCCTTTCCCCCCAGCCACTAGCTCTTGCAACTTGGATTATCAGCCAACACAATATGAGACAAAGAGACAGCTGAACTGAAGTTTCTTAGCTATTTTGGAGTATGTCATTTGTCAAAATGGTTGAATGAGCGTGTTCACTGTTTGGTTCTTATTTCTTTTCTATACCTTTCACTCAGTGATAAGGATACACCTTTTTTTTTTCATCAGTATAATGTCACATGCTAAATTCTCCTGGTTGGGGTCGTTAAAAGGAAAACAAAATGAAATAAGTTCATGAACCAAAGTTGGATGGTTGGCAAGGATGAGTGTGCTCTAGGTGTCTTACTGGAACAGTGGAGCACTAAGAATTCAGATAAGAAAGAAAGGAAAAGCCAGAGGATGATGATACATATTCTCATCAGTATGTGCCGAATCTGAGCCATTGGAGAGATAGCACGTTACTGCTTAACTTCTTACAACATTATTTAAATTATTTGCCAAATGGGAACAATAAGGCTTAAAGTTCTTTGCAAAAATGAAAGCACTATGTAAACAAAAGTTAAAATGATAACAGAGAGCAATCTCACTGCACCATGATCCAAGATGAAGTCAAATGTGAAAGCAGATCTCCCTGTCTTCATAATGGTCCCATCTGCCAATTCCCATTATGTTTCTGGTTTGTGTTATTTTCTGAGTTTTGGGGAGATAAGTAGTTTTAAAAGGTGTACAAAGTGAGGTCAGGTCAGTGGTAAGCATGGGAATTACAATGTGACATAATCAGCAAATTTTTCCAGAATATGACATTCCAGAAATGTCATAGTTTGGGATGGGAGGTATAGTCTTGCTATTTCCAGAAAACAATAGGAAAAGGGTCCTTGGCATGTGCAAATTGGTGACACTAATGGAAGCCTGGTGGTAACAGGGTTGAAAGAGAATTTATGTTGTATTTTAAATGTCTTTTCCCAAGATATCTGGATTTTACAGTTTAATTGACAAGTGAAAAATTCGGACCAAGAAAAGGAAGATGATAAGGGAAAACCATTTCTGTTATAATCTTTAAAACTGCACCCACCAAAGTGATTTCTACTTATTATTGATTTCCAATGTTGCCATTGGTAGGGCTTTTTTCCAGAAGAAAGGAGAAATCAGTGCATAGAAACCATTCTTCAGAGTTTGACTAGAAAAGAGACAGAACCTGGTGATTTTTTCCAGCTGGTTATGGAGACTCAGTGACAGCATGATTCTCTGAATCATCCACCTAAACTTTATGTGACCTTCTCTATAGGATTGGTTCCAATCAGACATCCTCTGTGGTATCTCATTAAGACTGCATTAAGGGGCAGCTAAGTGGTGCAGTGGATAAAACACTGGCCTTGGATTCGGGATGACCTGAGTTCAAATTCAGCTGAGACACTTGATACTTAACTAGTTGTGTGACCCTGGGCAAGTCACTCAAGCCTCATTGCCCTGCAAAAAAAAAAAAAAAAAAAAAAAAAAAAAAAAAAGGCTGCATTAAGGGGGCAGCTAGATGGCACAGTGGATAAAACAGTGGCCCTAGATTCAGGAAGACATGAGTTCAAATCCGGCCTCAGATACTTGACACTTACTGGCTGTGTGACCCTGGTCAAGTCACTTGACCCTCATTGCCCCACAAAAAAAAAGACTGCATTAAATATGTTAGATCAAGAAAAGGCCTAAATTAACAAAATCAATACCCTTTTGAAGAGTCTTAAATGCTTGGCCTTGCCGCCAAATAACTTGGACAATTTGACCCATTCCATTGATTTCTTGAGACTTTAGTCTATTACCCAAAGGCCCCAGGAAACTTTTGAAAATTGAAACCAACAAGATCCTCTATGTTCCCTCTTCTATGCCTTGAACAGATTGTTCAGTCAAAAGAAACAGTCCTTTGTAATGTTTATTCTTGAAATGCAACTGGCACAGAAAATGGGCATATTCCCTCTTCTTTAGAAATATCTGACTTCTACTAATTAGAGTGAGTAGAAATTAACTACATCTTGGGATTCATGATTTATGTGTGGGTTACTTCCTGGCATGGTTTAAATACTACCCAAGCAACACCTGCCTTGCAGCAGTTTCATATAAAAAGGTGGAGCCCTCTCCACTGGAGCTATTTTAATTGTTTTACAATTAACAAACAAATAGAAATTAGGCTGCTTTTTACCACCTCAGGTAATGAGATATTTCTGAGGCAAGAGAGAAGAGGGATAAAAGAAGAAAGAAAGGGGAGAGGCCTCTCTAAACCCTGTCTACTTGTCTCTTCTTGCTCTGAATCTTTCAAGCTCATCTATTACCTAACGCCCCCTCTAACTCAATCATCTTTAGGAAAAGGCTCATGTTTTTCATAGCTTCACATGTGTAATGGTCTTTCCTTTTTTTCTTTATGTAATATTTTTCTATGTTACTATCTTCCAATATAATTCAGAATTTTCCTTTATTTCTTTATATCCTTTTAAAAAGAAAATTCTCCTTTTTGAAAGACATTTTCCAAATCTATAATATGATGGGGCTGATCCAGATGTCCACTGAAACTCTTTAAAGTTCTAGATATGTGAGCCTATGATCCCATGGACTCATTCCAAGTCCTGGGAGGTTGGAGAAGGTGGAGAACCAAAAGGAAGCAGACATGGTTTGGACATGGCCAGGAAGGAGTATAATGGCATAACTCCAAGAAAGACATTTTCTCTCTCTCTCTCTCTCTCTCTCTCTCTCTCTCTCTCTCTCTCTCTCTCTCTCTCTCTCTCTCTCTCTCCTGTCCTCCCCAACTAACAAGTTCAATACTGAGTTGTAATACTCATTTTAAAAATTTGAATAATGTAAGCTTATGAACTTTATACCTTAAAAAAGAATCAAGACAAGAGAAGAAAAAAAGAATAAGTCTAAAGAAAACTTTAATATATGTCCAGCTCATAAAAATCAATAACCAGCTCAAAGCTTAGAAAGTGAATGACAACAGATGAAAATTGATAAAAAGCAAGAACACTGAATGTACCACATTGAACTCTAACATGTTCCGGAAATACCACCAAAGGAAATGAAAATGGCATTCAGTTGTTTGGCTTAGAACGTTTACCTGGAGGAGGCTTATACTGGTGGTGATGCCATGGAGAGTACTAAGGAATTAATAACTAATAATGAATAACTCCATTGATCAGAGAATTAAATGTGCAGGGGAAAGAACATTTGACTTTGTTGTTTAAAAAATAAATTATAGGCAAGAAAATACCAGTAGCTTCTCTGCCACATCCCTTCTTTTCCATCTAAACAAAATTATTTTGTGAAAATAATCTACCTGCTCAACATATGCCAATGTATACCAACATACAAAAACTTACAGAATGTGCCACCCTCAGTCAGGATGAACAATATAGAGTTTTAATGGGAGGCAAATTTCCTACAGATGGTGAGTTTCTCCAGATGGTCCTCTGGGATTTTTTCTGCTTGCATCGAGCCCTAGAATATTGAGATGTGTTTAAAGAAAGGGTGTAATCTAATTAACTACAGTAGAAAACCAATGTAGATAAAGAATTCCTTCTCTCCAGAATGTGTACCGCAGTTCTATGGCCAATATACAGATTGTATTAGCCAGGACATAGAGACTGCAAATGGATGATGAACTTAATTTGGAATTGGGAATAAAGGGTTTGCCATAGTCAAGTAGATTATCTGGGGAAAATTGCACTGTATTTGGAATGGTCCCTCACTTCTCCTGAAATGAATACCCATTTTGTTCAATACCAGTGTTATATAGATGTTATGACTGCAATTCATGAAATGCTTTGGTCTCCAAGGTATGGAATCTGAGAAAGAGGAATTGATGAGTAGGTGCATATGAACTATGAGTACACAGCATCACTTATATAAAAAAAGTAATTATTCAGGACTTATTGGTAAAGGGGACAAACATAAAAAGTGCTATTTAGACCACACCTATAATTCCATTGCTTCAGGGAATTCTGATAAGGAAATTCCCTCTGGTAGAGGAAGATCAGTACCTATCCTGTAATTTATAGTGTCAGAGGATTGCCAGTACACTGAAAGGTAAAGCCTATAGTCATCTGGACAGTATATGTCAAAAGACAGAATCTAGACTTGGAACTTGGAATGCATGGGCTCAAACCCCTACCTCAGACACCTATGAATTGTGGCACACTAGACAAGTCATTTAATCTAACTAAGCCTCTTAAAATAGAGCAAGGTGTTTTCCTTTGATCTAGTGAAGCTGTTTGAAACACTGTGTGATGTATAGCATAGCTTCTGAAAGTGTGGATCACAACCTCATATGGGATCATATAACTGAATGTGGGGGTCATGAAAAATCTGGTAACAGTAAAAGGCTATGCATCCTTATTTTACATACCCATATACCTGTGGTCATGTAAAAATTTCTTGAGTGAAAAGGGGTTGGTACTGGAAAAAGTTTCAAAAGCCCTGTTGTATAAGCATCGGTCCTGGAGATCAGTTCAAATCCTGGGAACAAATTCTGATATCTTTCAGTCTCTTGCACAGGGAACATAAACCACATTCATTTTCAGGTCATGTTTGTTCAAAGAGTAGAGAAGGAAATTTGCAACAATCCAACCCCTGCCATGCTAAACTGTTTTCTTGCCTTTTTTTTTACAGGAGAAAGAGACATATTCTCTTTTATTCTAGAATCACTTCAGTAGATCTGCACTTCTGTGGAAACTAGAAGGAAGAAAAAAATATTATCTCATCAAGTCTCTTTCCACCACTTCCTGATTAGCTGTTGTTAGCAGCCATGAGATATAAAGACAGTGACCTGGGACAGTAGTCAAGCCAGTGTTACTGGGACTGAGTCATGTAAGCAGAACTTCATGTACCTACTATTCACATTGCTTATAATTAAGCCAAAATTAGGAATTAGCCAGTGGATAATCTTCATTTCTATCCTAATAAGGCATTACCAAAATAAATATAGTGATTTGGGCTTTCACATTTGTAGCAGAAGTCATTCATCCTGGTCCATGGACTCTCAATCTCTCCCCACCCCCTCTCTCTCAGTATGAAGTTTTCAAGTGGGCTAAGATTTAAAACCATCAGAATCATGTCATATCTGCATCCTCTTTGATATTCCTGGTTGGAGGCAGGGCAGTGCAACCTGTTGATGAAAAAAGTAACATGAAACAGCATGTTAGTCAATAATGTGATTAAAACATTGGACTGTGAGGCATTATTATTCATTTGCTAAAATTATTTAGCTGCTGAATTAATGCATTGGAATATATCTGAAATAAGGACTAACATAATGAGGTTAACATTTAAATATCTGAAAAAAATGTAAATATGTTTGTGGTTAATGAAAAAAAAATTAGGAATGTAAATTCCCTGCCAGTGAATTAATACCAGTCAGAGTGATTTAGATAATGGTGTCTATTGGGAGATTAATCAGGGTAATTGTATAATAGACATCATTAGCATTGATTTTCTATCTTAAAGGGAAAAAAAGAATTTAATAGACAACATTAGGATGAATAGGATTTGTAGGGTCTCTTCCATGTGTATGTGCAAATAGTATAAAGACAGGCTAAGTTTGAGCTTTCTTTACGGGACATCCAAGTAGATTTATCCAGGAAAAAATGGAAATATGGGACTGGAACTCTGGGGATAGATTAAAGAGGGGGATGTAGGTCTGAGAGTCATCTGTATAGAAATTATCATTGAGGTCATGAGAGTGGACAAAATCATTAATGGAGAGAGGACAAAGAGAGAAGCAAAGATGACCAAGAGTAAAATCTTCAGATAATTAGCATTTCAGGAAAGAAAAGAGTGTAAAAAGTCTTTCCACCTCCACTATAAAAAAAGAAAGGCAAGAAAGGACTAAAGAGGGAAACTGATTGACAATGATAGTCTATCTTCATAGTAGTAGCCCAGTGAGGAGAGAGCACTGAGAAGAATAAAGAATTAATATTGTCCAATACCACAAATAAGAATGATAAGGACAGCTGTTAATTTTGCTTTTTAAGAGTTTTGAAATTTTTATTTCTTTGTCATTTATTTTTTTATGGCTCATGTACCTTATAGCTGTATTTGCCTGTTTTTGTTCCTTTGCCATTCATTCCAAGCTTCACTTTCCTAGTCTTCATCTTTCATAATTCTTTATAAAGGGGATAATTTTAGCACCCACCTTTCAGGGTGGCTTTGAAGAGCAAGTGAGATAACGTACATTAAGTTATTTACAGACCTTAATGTTCCCTGAAATTATGGATGTTGTGGTGGTTGTGAGCATTCTTATTCTTCTCATCTCATACTCAATGGGGGTCAGAGAGATATGATTCGAGCGCAAGTTTCAACCCAACTATTTTTATCATTTGACAGACTATTGGGGAGGTAATATAAAGATTCCTTTCTCTAATTGAATTCAGTATGGGAATGTAAACATATCTTCTGGAGGCTTGAAGAAAGCATGATGGAACAATTTCAGTAGCTGACAGGATGATTAGAATGATGGGATCCTCAATTCTTCCATTTCCACTTAGTTTTGATTTCTTCTGTTTGGTCTCTACATTTTGAAAACTTTTCATACCATGTGGTTTGAAGATTCTTAGTATTTTTATTTGCTACCTAAGTGAAGCTAAGTCAACAAGCATTTATAAGTACCTACTATGTTCCTGGTGTCAGTAAAAACTGAGTTCAATTCTAGCCTCATTTGCTTGTTGGCTGTGTGATCCTGGGGCAAGTCACTTAACCTCTATTTGTGTTAACCCACTGGAGAAGGAAATGGTAAATGACTCCAGGATCTTTTCCAAGAAAACTCCATGAATAGCATTGGTGTGCTATGGTCCATGGGATCACAAAGAGTGAGACATGACCAAACAACTGAACAGCAACATCTATGTGTCAAAAACTGTGCTAAGCACTGGAGAAACAAAGAAAGGGAAAGTGGTTCCTGTTCCCAAAAAGCTCAAAATCTTATGGGAGGAAAGACATGCTCACTATATGAACATAGAGATATATAAGATAAATTAGGAGGTAATCATTGAAGCATATTGACTAGAGGTATTATCTGGTCAGATCTGAATTTTAGGAAGATCAATTTAACAACTGAATAGAATATGGACTAGAATGGAGAGAGCTGAGGCAGGAAGACTAATTAGTAAGAACTGCAATAAACTAGGCACAAAGTGAGAAGGGCTTTTGCGAGAAAGAGAAAGGGATGTATTAGGGAGATTTTTCAAAAGAAAAATCTATTAAAACTTATTCTTTTTTTTTCATGAGGCAATTGGGGCTAAGTAACTTGTCCAGGGTCACACAGCTAGTAAGTGTTAAGTGGCTGAGGCCCAATTTGAACTCAAGTATTCCTGACTCCAGGGCTAGTGCTCTATCCACTGTGCCACCTAGCTGCCCCAAAACTTATTCTTAAATTTGTATGGCTTAATGATATGCCCGGGTGATTGTGGGCAACAATGTTACCTGAAATGATGTTCCACTTCAAGTTAGGTTTATTTTTGAATTCTCAAATATATTTTGCTTTTGTATTTATGGTATGAGGATTCGTTGTATCCTAGTTTCTCAATAGTATTGAACTTCTCATATAGAATGCTGTTGACAATCCCTATCTAGGTATCTGATGAATTGCTAAATGTTTTCAACCTACAGTGATATGTTGCAAAATGTGCAATTTCCTTGCAAAATCCACACAAATCAATACATCTTTTTTTATATAATTTCTGATAGCTATGGCATGGTCTTAGAGCACTGTCATAAGGCCTTCCACTGCTCTAAACAAATCTGACTCAGCCATTTGACACACCTTTGTTGACACACCATTGACAAAGTTCATGTGGGCATCACATGTAGAGGACCTTTTGGCTCTGAACATAAATCTTAGCCATTTTGTAACCTCCATAGAGAGGTAACCTACTACCAATGACAATAAGTAAGTTCAGGAGCATATACGTACTGCCAGCTCTTACCATTCCAGTGTGGAGTGATATCTCTTTGCTCCAGGAGTATTTGTCAATAGTGTTAAGCTATCGTATAACCTGAGATCATCTCTGATTTTTCCCTCCTTTTGGACATGGAAACGTTCAACTTTGTAGACATGCCTTATCAGTAGTAGTATTACATTTAGGTTCTGATTAGTGCAAATAATGAATCACCCTGAAGGGGGTCACATTTGTCTAAAATAACTTGCATAGTGCCATTGGACTGTAACCAATTATCATACTCTCTATATATAATTTCAAATAGTACCCATTTGAGTACAAGTGATCACTTCATGGATTCATTGTCCACACTAATCAGGACCCAGGTGTATCTTGTCTCCGTGAACTTCAGTTGCCTTAGCTCTAAAACAAAACTATTACCCTCATTACTAAAAAAGAGGCCCGGCTATTCATAGCCAATATATTTGTGAGCCAAAGTTATATTTAATGCCATAGAATGTATGCTCCTAGAAGGCAAGAACTCTTGTTTGTTTGTTTGAAATTTTGTCCTCTTTTTATTTTGTCTTTTTTGTCTTGCATTTCTATCTCATGACCTATATAGTAGTTGGCATGTAAGAGTTCTTAAATATGAATAGTTATTGGATATCAATTTAAAATAGTAAACTTCTGTTTTTAATTAATCATTCAGTTGTGTCTAACTCTTCATGATCCTGTGGACCATAACACACCAATGCTGTCCATGAGGTTTTCTTAGCAAAGATACCAGAGTAGTTTGCCATTAACTTCTCCAGTGCAGTAAGCCAAATAAAGATTGTGTGATGTGCCAAGGATCAGGCATCGAGTAGGTGACTCCATAATTGGAGTCAACTATGTGACTCAGTGATAGAAAGTTGGGCCTGGAGTCAAAAAGACCTGAGTTCACATCTGTCATGAGACACTCAATAGCTGTGTGACCCTGGGAAAGTCATTTAAAGTCTGTTTTCCTTAATTGACTGGAGAATGAAATGGTAAACCCCTTCTATTTCTTTGCCAAGAAAAGCCCATATAGGGTCACAAAGAATCAGACATGATTGAATGACTAAACAAAATTAAATTAATAAATGTTAGATCAATGCATCTATTACTCCCCAATAAGATTGCATATTTGTGAGGTCAGGTAGTCCAATCTCATCATTTTCTACATAAGGTGACATGCTCAGTCATCCAAAGAAAAAGTGACAGACCTGTAACTAGGACCCATGCAGCTCCTTTCAAATCTATAGTTCCACCCCTCCTCTCCAATTTTACACTTCCTAGTTCTATGAAACTTTGATCACTTTTCTCTCACAATTTGTAGATTTCTAAAAATCATGGGCACTTCCAATTTTAAAGCATTCAACTCTGTGTCACATAATTTTCTCTTGATCATATTTGGGATAGTAACTTCATCTTTGTGTATTTGGTAGAAATCAAATGAATTAATATATGTAAAATAAATGGAGCATAGATTTTCATTTTAAAAAATTTCAAATGAGTTGACTGGAGAAATCACAATTGGTGAGTAATCTGGGAAGGCCTACATTTTTGCTTGGAGAAAATATCAATTATGGTGATATTTTGTTTGGAGAGATTTTAAAGAAAATAAATGTTTCTTAATTGAAATAAATTTAATTCACAACTATGTCCAAAAAAGGATCTTGTTGAATTCCTTGTAATAAGAATGCCAGTGCTATCAATGAAGTGTCAATTGGAAATGGAATAGCTTGACAGAAATGAGAAGATAAATGTGTCAGCTAATAACAGGTATAATCACCTTGTGATGAGTTTCCCCAAATTGCTTGAGCTACAACAGTTACACCTGACCTATAAAAGTAACATACTTCTCAGTCACATTTGTTAATACCCTGCTCTTGCCTTTCTTCTCCAACAACCTTGTTGTCTCCCATATTCCCACAATGAATTGTCACAATATACAAATATGTTTGCAATAAATCTATTTGGAGCTCATCCTTAAACACATATTCTTATGAAAACCAAACAAAACTGCCACAGGTGAGATTTTGTTAAATTCCATACTAATCTCATTGTGAAAACATTAAAGCTATTTCTTTATTTCTTTTTAAGTCCTAGCATAATGGAAACTTCCTTATGCTACTTATAACTTGTAAGCCATGGGAAAATTCCCTCTTTATGATGAGAATATGTGCCTCGCTCTTGAGATATAAGTGTATTTTGATATTAACTAAATGTCAGACTCTCTTTCCAGGGACAGCTAGGTGGCACAGTGGATAAAGCACTGACCCCGGATTTAGGAGGACCTTAGTTCAAGTCCAGCCTCAGACACTTGACACTTACTAGCTATGTGACCATGTGCAAGTCACTTAACCCTCATTGTCCTGCAAAAAAAAGAAAAAGAAAAAAATCTCATTCCTAACTTGCAATTTTGTTTGCAGTAGTCACACAAAATAGTAATCTTGCTACTTGAGTAGTTAGCTCCACTAGTTAGGACATATTGTACTGGTTTGAATATGGAAAAGTTTCCTAACACTCTCCTACTGACCTCATGGACATAATTGATTTAAAGTAAGAAAGGTAGCACCCAGAAACAAACACAGTACTCCATCTGGGGTATGACTAGAACAGGGGCCAAAAGGACTTCCTTCCCAGAAGCTCTTGCTCTCTTAATGCATGCTAAGATATGACATCAACTTTATTGGTAGCCAACGCATTCTGTTGACTCACTGAGCTTAATGTCCAATAAATAGATTAAATCTTTTTCTGATGAATAATTGACTAGATATACCTCAACCTGCATTGGTAAATATGATTTTGGGGGGTTAAATGTAAAAGTTTACATTTTTTCCTCAACATGTTTTATCTTATTTGAGTCAGTTCCTAGGTGGTCTAATTGACAAAGCACTAAGATCAGTCAAATTCCAGCTGTGCGATGCTGAGCAGGCCTAATAACCTTTTGCCTGCCTCAGTTTCCTCATCTGTAAAAAAACTGAAAACTAATAGTATCTACCTCTCAAGGTTTATTGCAAAGATAAAATGAGAAGATATTAGTAATTTTTTGCAAACACTATGTAAATGTTATTATTGTTGTTGTTGTTGTTGTTGTTGTTATTATTATTATTATTCAGCCTAGTGTTCTAGCTAGTCAGGATTTTTTGTTTTTGTTTTTACTGTTTTTTCTCTTATCTATTATATTAGCTCTCTGTCCTGCCTTTATATCATCTGTGAATTAGAATTTTGTAAAGGTGAAAAATTATGTTGCTACTCCACAAGTTGTACTTTTAATATATATTAATTCAGAAATTCTTGTGTTTATTGTTCATTAAGGATTTGTGGATCTTTTTCACTAACTTTATATTTTTCCACTCCCAGGGTATGGGAACCAACCAAAAATACAAATCCAATGAATGCATAGGATTTTTATAGTTTGATTAATCAAATGTTTGATGACAGCTTCTTGGGGGCTTTAGAAGAGAATGGGTTGTTATAAGAGATTTGTTGTTCAAATCTTTGTAATTCCATTTGAGTTTTTCTTGGCAAAGAAAATGGAGTGGTTTTCCATTTCCTTCTCCATTTCATTTTACAGATGAGGAAACTGAGGTAAACAGTGTGAAATTATTTGATCAGGGTCACACAGCTAGTAAGTGTCCCTTTCAGTTCCAAATCTTTTATAGCATGAAGGCATGTCATACATGGGAACCACGTGAATAAAAGACTTCATAACAGGAGAGATAGTTTGGGGCAGAGCACAGAGATTAGTTAAGTTTGGTTTATTTTGCATGGACTCATGTACCATCTGCTCTGGGCCATCATTTCACCTCCTGCAAAGTAACTCCATTTGGAGTGCTATGTAAATACATGTTAACCATCATAAAAATAAATACATATTAAGAATGCATATATCAAAAGTATTAACAGCTATGTTCTGAATTAATCATGTATTTTAGATAATTTCTCAACCAACTAGGGAAAATCTAAAACACACTTTGCCAAGTATGACATTTCCCTCAATTTTTAAACCCATGAACATATTTGTAATCAGAGGAATACGTAAAACATATACCCTGGCTCCATCCTAACCTAGTTAGCTTTAAATCACAACAATGAAGTTTGTATCAAAGCTATTTCATGCTTACATTGCCTTTAGGATCTTTTCCCCAGACTCCAAAATTAAATTTAAGTGGTGTTTTCCATATTGCAAAATCTTACATCTTGTAGATGAAGTGTGGGAAGAAATTGAACACTGTAAGTGTTATGACTTTGAAATTTGATGAGATACTTCTGCAGTCTCAGTATGAAATATTTATTGAAGATAACCACAATTTCCCACATGACTTGGGTGGTACCCTGGAAAATGGGAGAGTTAATAGATAATCATCTTTGCTTCTATCTTCTGAATCTCCCACAAGAACATGAATTAGCAACCCAGCTCTGTAGTTTCTCTATTATTTATCATCATGGGATCACTGTTTTAACATTACATTAATTTGCCAACCAATTAGTTGTAAATCAAATGGAAAATCTTTGTCCTCTAAACAGTGACACCCCATACTTTCATGTGCTAATATTTAAACATGTCCCATTTATCAGCGGCACTACCCTGATCCCAGATGGGACATTAGTAATTAGATTACTTCTCTGAGATCTTTAAATAGATTCATTTTAGCTCCCTTCTCACACATGGAGGCTGAGTGGGCTGAAAGCTAAACTGTGAAGTCAACACAATTCATTCTTGGAGCTTTCACCCTTCCTCTTCCAGCCCTCTTTGTTATAGGCCCTCATCTAGAATCTGTTTTCCTTCCATGGCTCCCTAGTGGCCTGAGGACCCTGTTAGGGTAACCCATATAGAACTAATGTAAATTTACTTATGTCTTCCATTTCCTTTCTTTGGGTGTCACAGAACTGGAGATAGGAGGAGCTGAGTGCAAATCCAGGTTTGAGATTTATAAACAGTGTGATCCTGGATCCCCTTAGCGATATATAAATGCCACAGCTTAACTTGGTTTCATGCAATGGCTAAATTTTTTGACTCTTTCTTCCCCTTCTCTTTCCTCTCTCTTCCCTCCAGTGAGTTCATTCTGTATCCAAAAGAAAGATAATAGGGGCAGACCTTGTTTTATTGTGTTTTTCTTTATTATACTTTGCAGATACTGTGGGTTTTTTTTGTTTGTTTTTGTTTTTGTTTTGCAAATAGAAGGTTTCTGGCAACCCTGTGCTTAGCAAAGTCTTTCTTTGCTGTTTTACCAGCAACACATACTCACATCATGTCTCTGCATCATAGTTTGGTCATTCTCAAAACATTTTGAATTTTTCATTATTATTATTATTATAGCTTTTATGGTTATCTATGATCAGTGAACTTTTATTTTACTCTTGGAATTGTTTTGGGCCATTACAAACTGTGACCATATAAAATGGCAAACAATTGATAAATGTTGTGTGCTTTCTGACTGCTCTGCTTACATGACCTTCCAGTTTCTCTCCCTCTCCTCAGGCCTCCTTATTTCCTGAGACACAAAAATATTGAAATTAGGCCAATTAATAATGCTACAATGACTTAAAATGTTCAAGTCAAAAGAAGAGTCAATCAAGGCAGCACAGTTTATCATTGTCTTATTTTAAGAAATTGCCAGAGCCATCCCAACCTTCACCAACGATGACTCTGATCAGTCAGCAGCCAACAATAGCAAGCAAGCCTTTTCACTAACAAAAAGGCTATTACTTGCTGAAGGCTTTGATGATGGTTAGCATTTTTAGCAACAAACTATTCTTAGTCAAGTTATGTACATTTTTTCTAGACATAATAGTTTTGGAAACTTAGTTGACTATAGTATAGTGTCTACATCAATTTTATGTGCACTGGGAATAAAAAAAAAAAAAAACCTTGTGTAACTCACTTTTTTTGCAACATTTGCTTTATTGTGGTTGTCTGGAACCAAACACATAATATCTGCAATGTATGCCTGTATTCTCCTTTGGTAGTAGACTGAAGACATATTCATTTATTTGCTAATCAAAATGTCTCCTTCTGCAGTCACTAGGACCCTAATCTGATTAATCTGATAATCCTATCCTAAACTCTAGATTGTGCCTAGGACTTCTTTAGAAAAACTTTCTTTACCCTTTTGGAATAATTATATGCAGTAGTACCTTAAAAATGTTGTCTTAACCATAGACATTACTCTCTAATGGTAAATTGCTGATATACTACAAGGGCAGAAGGCTTGTGGTGCCTGTCTTGGAGATGGGGTTCAAGTTTTCAAGAAGTCTCCAAATTGTACCACATTGGTAAATGTTTTTCAACTGCAGGTAAGAGCAGCCTTTCCTGTGGCCATCTAGAGAATAGTATGTGTTAATATTAGTATCATGATGTTCTACATAAACACAACTTACAAGCTTCTGTCTCTACCTCAAGGTAACTATGAGCTTGAGGAAATCTCTTAAACTTCCCCCAGTTTCATCTGTCAACTGAAGGAGTTACATTAGATGATTTCTTCTAGCCAGAAAAATGCATTGATTTCATATCCTAGAATGTGGTGAACTAGACTCTCTAATAAAAATCTGATAATCCACTAAATTAAACTACAATTTGACATTGTCAGGTCGGCTTCAAATAGTTGATTTCTATACCTTAATGAATCTGTGACCTCACTGATGTAGGTGCGCTTACCTATCTATCCCCAGTAATGCAGGTAACTCCCAACTAAATCACACTCTTTTAGTCCTTGTATCTATTGTCTTTATAAAGGGTTCATTTACCAAATGTACAGTCTTCCTCTAGTCTTCATGTCATGGAATGCATGCTGATGGAGCACGAGAAATCTCTAACTGAGCCTTCACTCTGGCCATGGAACTAGTCCGCCGCCTTTTCCTGTTTTATCTCTAATAATAAATTTCACATCTCTTCTCTTGAGCTGTTCTTGGCTAATGTTTGAGAGGCAGCTAAATGATCCATTAGATAAAGCACTAAGATTGCAGTCAGGAAGACTTAATTGCAAACCTCAAATGAGATTATAAATGTATATGTAGAGATAGAGGTAGAGGTAGAGGTAGAGAGAGATGGAGATAGAGATAGAGATGATGGAGATAGAATGCTTAGCATAGTGCCTAGAACATAGTAGGTAGTTAATAAATTCTTATTTCCTTTCCTTCCCACTTATACCTCAACCCTCTCTCAACCTCTGCATTGTCCTTTTCATAGTACTCCACTTTTTCATAGATTTTCATATTATTCAATTACCACCCAAATGCAACACCAGAAAAATATAGATATTAGAAAGATATAGGTTTTTGTTTCATGGATAAGATTGAGGTCAATAAAAGTACAGAATTTGCCAAATCAACTTAGCATGGTCCTCTACTTCTTTTCATTTTATAAATGGGTAGGACAGTGAGATGAGCACTGAATTTGGAATTAAGCTCTGTCCACTGGCACTGTCACATGCTACTTACTGATGTGACCTTGGTTAAATTACTTTATCCTTTGGGTACTCAGTTTCCTCAACAGCAGCAGCAGCAGTAGTAGTAGTAGTAGTAGTAGTAGTAGTAGTAGTAGTAGTAGTAGTAGTAGTAGTAGTAGTAGTAGTAGTAGCAGTAGTAGCAGTAGTGGTAATAGTAGTACTAGCAGTGGTGGCGGTAGTAATAGTATTAGTAGCAATAATGCAGTACTAGTAGTCCGAGGAGGAGGAGGAGGAGGAATAACTGGCATTTATAAAGTGCTTTCAATTCCCCAAAATGCTTCCTAAATCTCATCTCATTTTATCCTCACAACAACCATTACAGATAGGTGTCATGAATATACCCATTTTACACGTGAGGAAACTGACACACAGAAAGGCTGTTACTTGGCTATTGTCACACAGCTAATAGGTGTCTGATGCAGAATTTGAACTTAATTCTTTCTGGCTCCAGGTAAAATTCTCTATCCACTGTGACATTTAGATATCTATATTATTGTAATGATGATTATCATCATAATCAACATCATCATGGCCTTCATTGTTAATTATTAATTAAATATTAGTAATAATGTTGATAATAATAATAATGAGGATGATGAAGATGATACTACTGCTAATAATCTGAGGGTTAGATCAGATGGTCCCTGTGGCACCTTATATCTACAAATCCTTGACCTTGTGATCTAATGACATGTGTTAGGGACTGATGGACCAGTTCAATGGTCTGTCCATCCTGCTGCAAATAATAGTCTGGAAAATGGACGATCATTATCCATTTTGCTTCAGTCACTGACAGTTCTTATAGACTTCTGTAAACAGTTATGGCTCACCTGGAGGGGCCTGGGGACAAACTGCTCTGATGGGCCACTGAGTAAAGTCTACCTATCCCTTAACATCTGGCTGGTCTCAGACTATGTGTCACCTTCCATGTCCCCATCTATCCTGGACATCTTACCATCTATCCTAATGTTCTGTATGCATGTGTGTGTGTGTGTGTGTGTGTGTGTCTATACCACACCTCACTCCCTTCTGTAGTGTGTTCTGCAACTATAATCCATGCAGTACTACTGTTCATTCTGGTAAGGGCCCATTGATACACTCACTAGTTTTTTGATTCCTGAGACCAAGATTCCCTTCCTTGGCCACCCTTTTTTACATGGGATTTCTCCTTCTTTCCCCATTAGGATGTGAGTTCCTTGAGGGAAAGACTGCTTCATTTTTGTCTTTATCTGTAGAGCCTAACACAGTGCTTAGCACATACTATGTACTTAATCAATGCATTTTGTTCATTCATTCATTTTTTATTCATGACATCAACATAATGTAACCTACAAAAAAGAGAGTATATCTTCAAAATTAAATTGCCTACAAAAACAAAGACAGAGGTAACATTTATATGGTATCTCAAGGTGTGCAAAGCACTCTATAGATGTTACTTCATTTGCTTGTTGTTCAGTCATTTCACTTGCATCTGACTATGATGCCGTTTGAAGTTTTCTTGGCAAATATACTGAAGTGGTTTGCCATTTTCTTTTCCAGTTCATTTTACAGATGAGGAAACTGAGTTAAACTGTTTTATGGGACATTCCCAGGGTCACATAGTTAACAAATATCTGAGGACAAGTTTGAACTCATGAAGATGAGTCTTTCTAACTCCAGGCATGGCATTCTATCCACTGAGCTGCCTATCTCACTTAGTAGTGCATATGAGAATATCTAAAAAGGTTAATTAAACATATTCTGGGTAGAATCCTGCTCCTGGAATGTAAGTAAAGCAAACCAAATGTTTATCCATCCCTCCTACATCAGAGCAGCACCATGGTGCTGCTGGCTGCTTAAACAAATGAAAATTTACCTGGTCATTTTACAACAGTCACCTTATCCCATCCTTTCCACTCACATTTTCCCCAACATCACCCTTGCAGGAATTTAGAGGATTTGGACAGAGTTTATATAAATAAGAAGCTTGGTAAAAGCTTAAGGAAGATACCATGGAAAGAAGAGGGGATTTAAAGGGGAAATCTCTGAATTGGCCTGAATTAAAAGTTTTGTTTCCAAAGAAGTTTTCATTCAATAAACTATTTAATATGCATGTATTACATGTTCAGTCAGCTAGGTGGTGTGATAGATAGAGCCCCAGAACTGGAGATAGGAAGACCTGAGTGCAAATCTAGCCTCAGACACTTATTAGCTGTGTGACCCTAGGCAAATCACTTAGGCCTGTTTGCCTCATTTTGCTCATTTGTAAAATGAGCTGGAGAAGGAAATGGCAAATCATTCCAGTATCTTGCCAATAAAACCCCAAATGGGGTCAGAAAGAGTCAGATATCTAAGTCAGACATGACTGAAAACAACTGAACAACAAACAACATTAGTGCCAAATGGGAGCAAATGTTGGGAATGTAAAGCTGAAAAAAGGATGGCTGTTTCTTCCTTAAACCGGGTACAGTCTCATCGCAGATGAGATTTATTGACAAATGAGATTGACACAAACTAGAATGTCATTAGAGTGGGTGGGTAAAGCATTATGAGTTTGACTTGCCAGTAAGATGTCCAAAGAAGATAAAGCAAACCAGTAGTGGGACTCTTAAAATGGGAGTTTAGGAGAGAGCTTGGGAGACTAAAAAAGGGCTTTGTTTTTTTAAAGATAAAATCTGCCTCAAAAGGTTGAAGTGCAGTCCTGAAAACTAGGAGACAGGTGTTTCAGGTCATTGTTACACTCAAGTCTTTGGAGAGTTCATGGAGATTTTTCATTTCATTCTGGAAATGGATTGGGGAATTGTCAGCAGTTGCTGGGTTTGTGAACATTGGATGATACCTTCTGCATGAGCAGGAGAAAGCTTCAAACAGGATCTGGAATGAGAATATCGCATTGCATTTTCTCAATCTTTCTGCCATAGTTAGGTCCTTTTGGAAGATGAGGCTTAGAGGAGGAAGCAGAGGTAAGGATGCTGGTGAGTTATTTGAGAAAGCATTTTCCTGAGGTTGAAAATTTTTTTAAAGGCCAGAAACAAAAGGGGGAAAAAAACTGCTCAAGCCAAGCCATCCATAGCTCTAAGGAGGCTTTTTAGTTCCAAGGTTTGTGTGTGTGTGTGTGTGTGTGTGTGTATGTGTGTGTGTGTGTGTGTGTGAGAGAGAGAGAGAGAGAGAGAGAGAGAGAGAGAGAGAGAGAGAGAGAGAGAGAGAGAGAGAGAGAGAGGCTATTAGGACTGAGAAAATTCCATAATTCTATAGTGGAACTTGAGTGGAAAAAAATTAAAGACAATAGGGCAATGAACTCAGCCTTGTACATATGTATTCTGTTGACTACCCCACGGCTCAGAACCATGGAACAAACTGGAGCACACTATCGCACAGTGTGACTTCTTATTTTGTTTCCTTTTGCCTCAATTCAAATGTACTTTATCCATTGTTTCTTTTTCAGATAACTGTGTGGGATGTGATGTTGAGGTTGCTATAGTTACACATTTTTAATGAATTTGGAGACTTTATTATCAAACCAAGTCTCTCTCTCTCACCCTCTACCTCTCCTTTCTCTCTTCGTCTCTCTTCTCTGCCTCTTTGTGTGCCTATTTTTCTGTCTTTATACCTTTTTTATCTTTTCCTATATCTGCCTCTTACCATTTTCTCTGTCCTTCTCCCTTTTCCCTATCTCTCACTTTTTATCTCTCTAATCTCTATCTCTGTCTTTCTTTTTCTCTTTCTTTTTCTCTTTCCTTTTTTCTCTCTTTTTATTTTTGTCTTTTCTGTTTCTCTGTTTCTTTCTTTCTTTCTTTTCTCTCTCTCATTACTGCCTGTTTTTCTTTTTTCCCTTTTTCTGTTTCTCTGTCTCTCCTAATGTCTCTTTGTTCCCATTTTTATTTCTGTGTCCCTGTCTCTTGCACACTGTGTCTGTGTCTCTAAGCCAACATCTGCTCTTCTGTGTCTCTGGCTTTCTCTTTCTGTCCCTTTAACCTGCAACACCACTTTGCTTTTCCAGTCTATCTTTAGCTTTCTAGCATCCCCACCTTATTTTTCTTAGTGGGATCCCCTGCCTTTGAGGTCCCCTTACACCAAGGAGGAGAACTGCATCAATTCCTTTTCCCTTTCCACGTTGTCAGACAACAACTCACCTTGTCAAGGGAATTTACAATGAAGAAATACAGCAAGGCAGCTAGGTGATGCAGTGATTAAAGCACCTGTCCTGGATTCAGAAGGAAGTGAGTTCAAATCTGATCTCAGACACTTAACACTTACTAGCTGTGTGACCCTGGGCAAGTCACTTAACCCCAATTGTCCCACCAAAAAAAAAAAGAAAGAAAGAAAAAAAAGAAATACAGCAGAACATGCAGTTCAGGTGGGGAAAATGAAAAGCATAAAAATATTCTTCATTCTGGTAGTTTACAAAGCTAAAGTATGGCTAATTGTAGCTATTCCAGATCCTTAGCATGAAAAGCATAACAGAGGTTCTGAGCTGGAAGGGACCTTAGTGTCCATGTAGACCAAGCCATAATTGGGGAAAAATTCTCTCTGTCTTCTTCAACTAGTCCTAACAGTCAAGTAGCAAGAGAAAACTAAGCATCTTCTGGAGTAGCCCCTTCTACTTAAAGATTATTCCAATTGTTAGGATATTTTCCTTGAAATCAAACCTGAATCTGCTTCAATAACAGGTGCCTTACATTGTGTGTGTGTGTGTGTGTGTGTGTGTGTGTGTGTGTGTGTGTGTGTGTGTGTGTGTGTGCATTATGGATATCTTTAGCAATCTGGTAAAGGCACTGACCACATCCATAATGAAAGGTCATGGAAACCATGAAACCTATCTATCCATGGATCACAGATTAAGAATTCCTGTTCAACAGATTGCCAAAAAATGTCCATGATACACAAAAAAGTTAACATCCATTTCTCTCTATTCTGACTTGGAACCCAGCAAAACAATCCTAATACTTCCAGTGCTCTTCTCTAAGATCAACACTTTCAATTCCTTAAACCATTCTGTGTATCTGCTGACTGGGAACTGTTTCATTTGTTTTATTTTTATCCTAAGTGTCTAGCCCAGTACCTGAAATATAGTAGGTACTTAATGAATGCTCATCAATTGATTAATGAACTCAAGACCTTCAGGATTGCTATGATTCTATGCCTTAGGATGTTAACAATTCTGCCAATTTTCTCCTTCAGATGTGGCAGTAAAACTGAACAAATTCTGCAGATCATCTCTGACTAGGACTGAGAAAAGCAGGACTATCATTTTTCTAGTCTTGGACACTGTCCATTTTATTGCAGCATGAAATTTCATTCACTTTTTGTGTCTTCCAGAAAACTTTGCAAATGGATACTGATTGAGCTTTCTGCCCCCAAAGCATAGAGATCTGTTTCACATGAATGGCCATCTAACCATGTCCCCCCTATCTTGTCTTTGTAAAGCTGATTTCTGAAGCACAAGTGTAAGACAACATTGACCCCTATTGATATTCATTTTATCAATTTTTTATCAAGATTTGAAACTATTGAGATTTTCAGGGATCCTGAAATTGTTAATCAAGAAACTAGTTATCCCTCAGTTCTATGTTATCTGCAAAGTTGGTAAACATGACCCCATCCATATTATCAAGCCTTTATTCAAATAATTTATTGAAAAAAATGTTAAAAATCCAAAGACAAAGCACTGAACCCTGAATATGCCACCAAAATTCCCTTACCAAGATGGCTTCCAAATTTTAAGAACAAGTCTTTATGTATGCCAGTTTAGTAAATACTAGAACTGTCTAGTTAGTCCATCATCTTCTTTAGATTTCTTTAGCTCTTTGGCAAGAAAAGTATGCTATATTTTGTCAATTTTTGGATAAAATATAACCTATAGCTATACAATCCAATTGACCTCAGGGTCTTAGAATCCTGAAGAAAATTAAATAATAGACAGCACTGGTTGTTGGATGTCATACTGGATTTAAAATTGGAGGACCCAGGCTTAAATCTTAATACTGTTGCTTCCTTCATACTGTGTTCTTCAGCAAATAATTTTTCCCCTTTGAGTGGCCTAAGTTCCACTGTCTATAAAATAAAAGGTTATACTAGATCTTTTTTCTGTTCTATATCTATGATTATATTCTAGCTAAGCATATTTTTTTAAAAAAAACCTAATATCATTTGTTTTTTTTTTCGTTATTGGGGGGGGGGCAATGAGGGTTAAGTGACTTACCCAGGGTCACTCAGCTAGCAAGTGTCAAGTGTTTGAGTCCAGATTGGAACTTGGTTCCTCCTGAATCCAGGGCCAGTGCTTTATCCACTACACCACCCAGCTGCTCCATATCATTTTTTTTTAAATATTAGCCCTATCATCGCCACTAACACTAGGAAATGGGCATGTCCAAACAAAAAAAAAAATGTAAAAAACTAACTTTCCTTAACCCATGTATTATATCAGTATTATATAAACATCTGTTTTATTCCAAGCATTGTGGTAAGTGCTAGACACACAAAACTTTTCATTGTCTCTCTATACCTGAAAGAAAAAATGGATTGGAAAAAATTGGGAAAGTGCAACCACTAGAAGCTAAATAGAAATGACCACAATTAAAATTTCTTCTAATAAAAAAATCAAACTACAAAAGCTGTATTATAAGATTTAGTTTGTAAAGGAATTTCCCCAAGTAACAATTTATTTCGGTACACTTTCCTACTTCCCATACATTTTATTGACTGTACCTAAACCCTGAAACTTATTCCACTATCTAATGGAAATATTCTAACTATGAGACAATGACAAATAGGTGATACATTATTTGACCCCAAAGCCCAGGCAGGCAAAGAAGGCAAATGATATGAAGGCATTGCTCAGACCAAGGAATTTGTATTTCAGTCTCCATCTCACAGAAATGAAGTCTAGGAAAGAACGAAAGAGTAATTCATGCCATGTAACAATAAGCTAGAAGATTAAATATTTAACTGGTCTCAACAGGAACGATGTTCTCAAGCCATCCTCATTACTAGATATGACAATGTTCTTGTCAAAACCTGAGCCAGCAAGCTTCAACGGCAGAGATTGCTTTTTGTCATCAGCAAAATGAACACTTGACAAGATAATAAATTTATCAAGTAATAACCCACAGGGTTATATAACATAAACAGTAGACAAAAACTATAGAATAACATTTATAATAATATGTGAAAATTACCTCCATTAGACAGCCTATTAAAACTTCTTCAGCCAAAATGCAGCATGTTATTACAGTAAAGTAAAGTGCTCTGTTTTTCAAGCCCCACAGTGTTTGGTAGACAAAGTCACAGTATCAAAATATCATCTGTTTCAGGTTCACCTCCATGCTGTTATAGAACATCATTCTGAAGTCTAGGTAGGAACCAAAATATATATATTCTCTTACTTTCAAATGGGAATTTATTGCTCAAATGCACCAAAAAACCCCAATAAGCCATTCCCCTTTGGCCCCTTCCCTTTGTTCCTCAAAGTATGAGAGCATAAATTTGCTTCCTTTTAAGCAAGTGTGATATGTCAGTTAGAAGCAAATGACTATGAGTTGGGTTCTATATCTGCTTTTATTAAGGATTCTTTGATTTAAAGTGAAATTAAAAGACTAACCCTAGCATCATTATCAATATAGACAACATTTACATAGCACCTTCTATGTGCCAGAATTATCATAAGTACTTCACAAATATCTCTCTCTCTCTCTCTCTCTCTCTCTCTCTCTCTCTCTCTCTCTCTCTCTCTCTCTCTCTCGGTAATGAGGGTTAAGTTTCTTGCCAAGGATCACACAGCTAGTGTCAAGTTTCTGAGGCAGGATTTGAACTCAGGTCCCCCTGAATCTGGACAGGGCCTGTGCTCTATACACTGTGCCACCTAGCTGCCCCCACAACCATATCATTTGATCCTCACAACAGCCCTGACCAGTAGGTGCTATTACTATCCCCATTTTACAGATGAGGATACTGAAGCAAACAAGGTTAAATGATGACCACATCACACAGCTAGTCAATGTCTGAGACCTGATTTTAATTCAGGGCTTCATGAGTGCAGCCCTGGCCCTCTATCTCCTTCACCACCTAGTACCTAGGAGAAGGAAAGGAACACTAACTTTTGACTCAGATAACTTGGGTTAATATCTTATTTCTGTTCCCTCCTATTTTGTGACCTTGGACAAGTCACTTAGCTCCTATAAGTCCTAGTTTCCTCATTAGCAAAATTAGGAAGTTGGAACCCATTATTTATGAGGTCCCCTCTAGTACTACCTAGATAGATGATCTAATGAACTTCCATTTCTTGGACCCATACACAAAAAAGTGATTCCCAACTAATTCAAATCAACATAATGAATAATGGGACTAAGTCATTATTTGGAGCACCACTCAAATGATGCTTTGAATGTTATAAGAAATGGAATTGATTTTGAACACTTAATGGCTTCCATACTAATTAGGAAGAGTTTCCAGGACCAGAACTTGAGAGAATTAGTCTAAGAATACAACTAATCATAGTATACATAAGTTCGAATTCTCTTAATCCAAGTGCAGCTCATCAAGCAGTTGCTATTCACTTGGAAGTGACAGGATTAGCAGTTCCAGATGCTAATGGCTATCTAGGAAGCTGAAGAAAAATTTCACAGGTTTTCTGAACCCAAGGGCAAGGCTGAACATGCTTATTCCAGATCCTTCAGAACTATAAACCTAGACAAAATATATCATTTTCATGATAAATATAACTAAACTAGCCCTCATAATCAGCCTCATGGCCTGATAGCCTGTTTACTGTCATCTGCAGACATGCAAGGATATCCAATAAGGATGCCAGTTTCGCTTGTCCTTTCTCTCCTTCCTTGATTCACGCCTACAACTGCTATGTGCACAAAGCCATAAGGAAGGTTAGAAAATATCTAAAAAGTATAGAATTATTTAATTTTTCTTACCTTCCAGTGTCAGATGATAGATAAATACTTTTCAGTTCTATATAATAGTATTTTATTTGAAAAGTACCATCCAACTATGCCCAAAGGACTATGGGGTTGTGCATACCCTTTGACCCAGTAATACCACTATTAGTTTGTGCCCCAAAGATATTATAAAAAGGGAAAAGGACCCAGATGTACAAAAATATTTATAGCAGCTCTCTTTGTGGTGGCAAAAAAAAAATGAAAATTGAGGGCATTGCCATCAATTGGGTAATGGCTGAGCAAGTTGTGGCATATGAATTTAATGGAATTCTATCATTTCATAAGAAGTTATGAGCAGGAAGATTTCAGAAAAACCTGGAAAGACTTAAGTGGACTGATGCTGAATGAATTGAGCAGAACCAGGAGAATATTGTACACAGTAATAGCAACATTGTGAGATGATCAACTGTGAAAGACTTAGGTCTTCTCAGCAATACAATGATCCAGGACAATTCCAAAGAACTGATGATGGAAAATGCTCTCCGCATCAAAGAACTGTGGTATCTTTTTTTTTCTTTTTGGAGGTACTTCCATTTTGTTCTGATTCTTCTTTCACAGCATGACTAAGGAGGAAATATGTTTAATGGGATTGTACATATATAACCTATATCAGATTGCTTGCTGTCTTGGGGAAGAGGGAGGGAAGGAAGGGAGGGAGAAAACTTTGGAACTCCAAATCTTATAAAAACAAATGTTGAAAACTACATTTACATGCAACTGTAAAAAAATACTATTAAGATTGAAAAAAATTCCCCAAGCCCTTAAGTATTGAAAATTATTATTAATCATAGTTACCATTTACACAGTATTTTATGTTTTGAAAGAATCTTGATGTTATTTGATTTGAACCTCATAGCAACACTAGAAGTTAGGTAGTCTTCTTATCCCTATTTTAGATATGAAGAGACCAAGTCATGCAGATTGAAAGTGAAGCATCCAGGGTCACACAGCCAGGATGTTTCTAAAGCCAGCTCCACAGCCAATTCTTCCTGACTCCAAAGTCAGCACTTTATGCATTGCACCAACTTTTGTTCTCTGTGTTGTTCAGTCATTTTCGTCATGTTTAACTCTTTGTGATCCCATTTGGAGTTTTCCTGGAAAGTATATTGGAGTGCTTTGCCATTTCCTTCTTCATCTCATTGTCCACATGAGGAAACTGAGGCAAACCAGGTGAAGTGACCTGCCCAGGGTCACATAACTAGCAAGAGTACGAGGTTGGATTTGAAGTCATGTCATGAGACTTTGTTGCCACATCTTTAAGGGGTTCATATCACTAGTTTATATCAATGAAAAACAATCATTCAGGCCAATTTAAAAAAATATTCATACAAAGATCCCATTCAGAATACACAAGAAAATCAGCTCAAAGAGTATTCCCAGGGTCCTTTAGATACCACTATAACCATAGAGATAGCTGGGCCAGAGTTAGGGGCAAGAGGAGCATATCAATCCCTACCCCAAATAACATTGGGGTTCATAAGGGACTTCCAATTCAAGAAATAACTGAGAGGAATTCAGCTTAGCAGTGGGTGAATTCATTACTACAGTAGTTTATGAAATAGAATCTCCTAAGTGCAAAGGGATCATCATGATTATTTCCTCCAACCTATCAGTCACACAATCAGTCAACAATCATTTTAATTAAGTACAACTTCTGTACTAGGCTTTGTATGAGGCACTGGGGAAACAGACAGAAATGGAAGATCTTTACCATTAAATCAGTGACATTTTTTGAATGGGTAGGTAACATGCATATGTAGATATATACAAAATTGATGCAAAGTAGCAAGGTGATTTGGGACAAGGAAGCTAGGAGTTGGGAAGATTAGAAAATGCCTCATATGTAGAGTGAGGCTTGGGTTGGATACTGAAGGAGGCTAGACCTTCATAGGTAGAGATGAGGAGGGAGCCCTATTCCTGGTACAGTGAAAGCCAATGCTAAATCCTGGAATTTTAGAATTGTGTATCAGAAAGAGCATCAAAGATGGTTAGGACCACAGGAAACAGGGAGAATTATGGGCTATTAGTGGGTCAAGCATGTTTGGGGACAAGTTCTAAAGGGTTCCCTCATTCTTTTTTTAATTCACCTGGGAGACCTCCATAAAGTTCCCACTTGTGTAGCTTTTAGAAGAGAAGGCAGCCTTTCTTCATGATTCTCCTCTACTCCCCCAAGTATTACTGCTTACAGAGAGAGAAAAAAATTATAATAAGGGTAGAGTGACTGTTTTTGACTCAGGGTACTTAGTTTAAAGAATGATGATGGTCACTTTCAATCCTTCAGTGGTATAGAAATAGTAAATCTGAGCATTATTGGTAAGAATAATTAATTAAATATAAAGCTAGCAGATGTCTAAATGACTATATGGGAACCATTCCTTCTCTGACCCATCCTGTTCTGTTCCTTGGATTAACTTCCCAAGAATTTGTCCTCATCAGAGTCCTGCAGGTGCTATTCCCCCTCAACTGCTGTGTCCCATACTCCAGATAATTTGTAGTACTCACCCTACACTAAACAGTTCCTATTCTGGCTTTACATAGGTTGACTTGGAAAGGATGGACGCAAGGAGAAGCACTGGGAAGGCAATAGAGATTTCTTTATAATGTGAAGGGAACATGGTGTTATGGAAAGAATACTGGGTGTATAGTTACTAGTCTTGGGTTCAAATCTTGACTTTGTTGCTTCCTACTTGTGTAACCTTGGACAATTTCCTTATCTTCTATAAACTTCATTTAAGTCATTTGTAAAATAAAGAGGCTGAATAATGAGATCTTTTTTTATTTCAATATATTATGTTAATATCTTATCTTTTCTGTGATCCCTTCTAACTTTAAAATCTGTAAAATCATGAACCTCTGAGAGAAGCAGGAATTGAAAAGGCAGAAATGTGTTCTTCATGTAGATTTTGAGAATGATAATATTGCTTTCCCTGATCCATCATCCACGTCAGAGGAAACCCTATTAAGATCAATTGTCTCCACCTAAAAGTTGGGATCCTTATACTTCCTTATACTATGCATGTATTAAAATTTGGGGGCCCCCTAAATTTCAGTGCACCGAGGCAAAGCACCAATTGTCCACCCTAGTTACTTCTTAGTACTGAGACAATCTTGCAAATGTGCATAAAGCTCCTAGAGAATAAGATTTTAAAATTTCCTCAAAACACAGTATCTTATGACTCTTTAGCCCCAGGAATGAATATCTTTTTCTAATAACCAAAGTCCTTTTTCTTAAATGTACATGGGAGCTTCCAGAAAGGCACTCTTTCAACCTAAAGAAAGAGAAGTTGGTTTAGAACTTAGCTGAGCTCAAAATCGTTTGTTTCTTATTTTTTCTTGAAGATACATGAAAAGAAATCTTGACAATTTTGAAAGCATGCCTGAACCACAGAAGAAAATGAGTTTTGCATGGCAAAAAGAGTCATCTCACAAAGCCTGTATAAATGCGACTTTAATTCATCCCACTCACAATTTGGCTTCTGCAAAGAATTTTTCTAAAAACAAAATTAATATGATTCACAAACTGATTTTTTCTGGGTTTGAATTGAGATTAATATGTGGTAAATAGCATAATTGAAGAAGCAAGTATTTGAATCCTTAAATTGGTAGGTTATTTTTTCAAAGTAACCATAGAAATAGGAATTCATAAAACATATAGCCTCATTTTCTTGGGCAATTTCCTTTTTCATGATGTTTTGGGACTTTAACCATTTTATTGCTCATGGGATTTAAAATTGGAATGAAAACTTTTAGTTTTAGGCCCCAAGACTCTGGGAGTCAATGAGTTCAATCACCTCATTTCCAAGAGGAAGAACCTGAGGCCCCAAGATGACTTGTCCAGGTTGACACAGGTGCTATGTGGATGATCAAGTTTGGAGCTCCAATACTTTCCCTAAAATGTGTATGCTTTTCCTTCTACATCTCACTGCCTTTATTTGGAGCTGACTCATCATTGTTCTGACTAATGGGTTTTAGGATTCAATCACACATAGATTTATGAAAACTGGAAATGTGAAATCTTTGGAAACTTTTAAAACCAATGAGTATATGATAAAACTTCAATATATTTCACATTTTCCAAAGGCACCATTGAATACAGTTGATTTGCCTTAACCTAAAAATGGAGTATATCAAAAGTGTCAAACTTGCCACTAGATTGAAATATAATCATAGAGGGCAGATCCAAGATGTCAGAGGAAAGACATTAAACACACAGAGCTCCTGATACAATTACCCCAAAAACAGCAATAAAAGAAGGCCTGGGGCAGAAAAAAAATCCACAAAAAGATGGGCTGAGATTATTTTCCAGCCATGGACAGATTAAAGAGGGCCATGCTGGACTGTAAGAAGAGTCCAACACTGTGATCATGCAGACACAGACCCCCCAGACACACCACACCAGAGGAACTAACCCCTCCTCCCCCAGAGCCTCTGAATCAGCTACAGCACCAGCATCTTCTGGAACTGAGCTTGTAGTTGGGTCAGATAGCTGAATGGCTGGTGGGGGAGAGGGGGAAGTGCAGGAGTGTCAGCAGGACCGAGGGAGGAATTCAGATGCCCCACCCCAGCAGGGAACTAGGAAGAAATCCTGAGTGGCAGGAAGCCCAGGTGGGAGAGGGTCATAGGCTTGTCAGAAGCTAAGAACCACAGCACAGAAAGTTTTGCTTGTTAGTTAATTAGTAAGTAGGCTTGAAGTTATCTTCAGACCATAGAACAGGCCAGGCAAGAGTAAAACCTTCCTTCCCTCAAACTGAAACACCTGGGACCCTGTAAAGACTGGGACAATGTAGCTTGGAAGTAGGACCCCACTGTAAGAGGGAGTTAAAAGTCAAGTAAATGAGAATCAGATTTCAATCAAACATCTACTTCCAGCTTGAGATGAGTCAGCAAATAAAACAGCAAATGATAGCTTCTCTGGGGAAAGATAGACCAGAATACACCCTCAGTAGATAATAACAAAGTCAAAGCTCCAACATCTAAAGCTTCCAAGAAAAATATGAATTGGTCTCAGGCCTTGGAAATACTCAAAAGGGACTTTGAAGACAAAGTAGGTGAGAGAGAAGGAAAATTTATAGAGAGGGATGAACAAATGGAAATAAAATTGAGAGTGATGCAGAAGAGTCATGAGAAAAGTCAATACCTTGAAAAGTAAAATGGGAAAGGAGATAGAAAAACTCACTGAAGAAAATAATTGCCTACGAATTAGGATTGAACAAATGGAAGCTAGTGTCTTTATGAGAAACCAAGACACAGTAAAGCAAATCCAAATGATTGAAAAAATAGAGGGCAATATGAAATATTTCCTTGGAAAAACACCTGACCTAGAAAATAGATCCAGGAGTGATAATTTGAAAATCATTGGTCTACCTGAAAACCATGACCAAAATAAGAGCCTAGACATCATCTTCCAAGAAATTGTAAGGGAAAATTGCCCTGATATTCTAGATGAAGAGGGTAAAATAGAAATTGAAAGAATTCACTGGTCACTTCCAGAAAGAGATCCCAAAAAGAAAACTTCCAGGAATATTATAGCCCCATTCCTAGATCAAGGAGAAAATATTACAAGCAGCTAGAAAAAAGGAATTCAAATACTGTGGAGCCACAGTCAGGATAACACAGGATTTAGCAGCTTCTACATTAAAGGACTGGAGGGTATGGAATATGATATTCTGGAGGGCAAAGGGACTGGGACTACAACCTAAAATAACTTACCCAGCAAAACTATGTATAATTTGGGGGGGGGGAATGGAATTTCAATGAAAAAGAGGACTTCCAGGTATTTGTGATGAAAAGAACTGAATTGAATAGAAAATTTGACTTTCAAATACAAGACCCTAGAGAAGCATAAAAAGGTAAACAGGAAAAAGAAATCATGTGGGACATTAAAAGGGTAAACTGTTTAATTCTTACTTAAGAAAATAATACTTCCAAGTCATAATAACTGCCTCAGTATTAGGGCAGCTGAAAGGAATATACATAGAGGGCACAAGTGTGAATTGAATGTGACAGGATGATATATGTAAAGCATTTGTACATGTATTTTTTCTTTTTTTTTCTTTCTTTTTTTTTCTTTCTTTTTTTTTTTGTGGGGCAGGCAGGATAGGGTGGCTTATGTCTGGGGCTGGATTTGGAATTGGGGCATCCTGGATCCAAGGCTGGGGCTTTGTCCACTGTAAAACCTAGCTGACCCATGATGACATCTTTAAAATAAAGTTAAGGCATAAGAGAAATGCACAGGAAGAAAGGGAAAGGAGAGGTGGAAGAGTATATAAAAGCTCACATAAAAGAACCAAGGAAAAGCTTATGGAGTGGAGGGGAAAATGGGGAAGGAGTGGGGGAGTGAGTGAGCCTTACTTTCATCAGAATTGGTTCAAAGAGGGAAGAACATGAACACTCAAGTGGTTATAGTAATATATTTTAGCCTGAGGGAAAGTGGGACCGGAAGGTGAAAAGGGGAGGGGGTTAAAGGAAGGGAGGGCAGATTGGGGCAGGGGGTAGTAAAATGCAAAACACTTTTGAGGAGGAAAAGGGTGAAAGAAGATAGAAAATGGAGTAAATATCAAGGGGAGGGAATAGGATGGAGGATAATACAGTTAACAATAGTAACTGTGAAAGAATGATGAGCAGAATGATATCAGAAGGAGATATGAAAAAAGCAAACCATCAAAAGAGGAAGAACTGATGGTATTTGAATACAAATTGAAGTATAATTTTATTTGTTGGTTCCTCTTTCTAAAATTATTCTATTTTATTTCACAACTTGACTAATGTGTAGATGCATGGCATAATTGCACATGTATGACATGTTGAATTACTTGATTCCACAGGTAGGGTTTAGGAGGGAGGGAGAAAGAAAATTTAGAACAAAAAGTTTTAGAAAAAAATCAATGTGAAGAAATGATGAACAATTGGATTGCAGAGAAATCTGGAAGGACTCACTTGAACTGGACAGAGATATTGGAGTGGTTTGCCATTTCCTTCTCTAACATATTTTACAGATGAGGAAAGTAAGGCAAACAGGGTTAAATGACTTTCCAGATTTGAACTCAGGATGAATCTTCCTGATTCCTGGTCCATATTATAGCTCAACCTAGCTGATTTTGAAAGGAAATGTGCTACAAATGGGATACCCAATGTCTGTGAGAGCATTCAAGTGGTCTTCTTTTCACAAGCCTATAATATATGACACCATCTTTCCTTTTAGGCCTGGAGTCAGGAAGACTTGAGTTCAAATCTGGAAACAGACACTTACTAGCTTTGTGACCCTGGGCAATAACAATCCTTATCTGTAAATGGTGATAGTATCAGGACTTATCTTTCAGAGTTATAGTGAGCATCAAATAAAGTAATATTTGTAAAGCACCTAGATATTTGTTCTTCCTCCTTTGCACTCTATTGACACTGTTATTGTCTGTACCATTCCTTAGGTTCTTAGCATTCTAACTTATTATAGTGTTGGCCACCTCTTCATGTGCACAAGAAGAAATTGGGCTTTGTTCAAAAGCTCATTTGCAGGTTACTTGGAACTTGCAATATCGTTCCCTATAAAAAAATGTTTATGAGGAGGTTAGGTTCCCAGGCCAGCTCAAAAAAGCTGTCACACTCACATCACTGCATTATAGCACTAACAGCAGAAACTAGAATTAGGTGTCCTGGAAGCAGGGAGCTTCAATCACTTACTGTGGTACCCTATGCAGACTTGCCCAATATCTCAGATGTTCCATTATGCTAAAATACCCATCTCCCCTCGTCTCCAGTCAAGATGTTAATTCTCTTGGTATGGTAGCAAGTGGTTTGGGGAAGAAAGTTGTACGTTTGAACAATAAACAAATAATCCATCTTACGTCTCTCACTTTCTTTTCTGAACATATGTATCAATTCAAGTGAATCATCTTTGCATTTGATACTGAAATCTCAAATCAAGTATGCATCTCTCATTTCCCAATCTGAACACAGACTCATTTAAAATACCCAAAATAAGAAACTATGCCTGGAAGATGAATAGATACATATTGATTACATATAGATGTAATATTTACTACCTAACCTTTCAATACTCTTTGTATTCTTTCTTGACAATGACACAAGGATCCCTAGTGGAAAAAAATAGTTAAATTCAAAGGAATAAACCTTAACATCTCAGACAAAAGATTATAAATAACACCAGGGATAATGCCATCACCACTAAATGAATTAAAATAAGATGTTTCTTCTTCAAAAAGGACAATAAACAAGGGAGCACATTTTTCACTAGATTAAGACAAAGTTGCATTTCTTTCATGCTTAATCTATATTTCATGACTTTCATAATGAAGATGAAAAATTTCCTCTATTTCATAGCATTTTACCAAACTAAACACAAAATGCAAATGATTGAGCTAGAATGACTTAGAAATGTAGGAAAATCATTTTTCCTGGTAAAAAGATTGTTTTGTTGCTATTCTTTTTGTGGCTGCTTTACTAATTAGATTAAATTTGGATTTTTTTTTCTTTTTTCATACCATTCTTTCTGGTGACATGAGAATTTTAAAAGAAGATTCTTTGAATAATTTAATAAGAATCTAAACTCAATTACAAGTTATTTTGCCTTTATTATTTATGTATCATATATGATACTCTACTAGACATTAAAATGAAGCAGCAGTGAGTAAAATGTACTCCTTGCCTCCAAGGCTAATTTAACAGCTGAGGTGGGAAGATGATGTCACTACAACCAAGTAGAAAACAAATGTACTTACCAAATTATTTTCTCCTCAAAAAAAAAAAATCCATTTCCACCATATAACTCAAGCGTACAAAGAAGGTAGTGGTCACTTTGGAGGAGCTTGGCCACCTAATCTTACACTATTTTTTACCATGATATGATATGATATGATATGATATGATATGATATGATATGATATGATATTATGGCAGTCTTTACATTACAATTCTTTTCTTCATTGGCTACAGATGAATATTCAATCACACTTTTAAAAATCAGCATTCACATAACAGCATTTGCTTTCTCCTCCACACTCTTGGAAACTGTTTCTATTAAACAGTTTCTGTTTTGCTTAAAGGTCCAATTGATTGCTAGCAATGTGGATGGATGTCTTCTGATTCCTATTGATCATTCATGTTATTTTAGCTTGACAGTACCTTCACACCAGCTACTGAAATGAAGCCATGTTTTTGGCAGCAAGCACAGTCTCACTCAGATTTCTTTGCTTTTTTGGAAAAATGGCATTTAACAAGCTGGAAAAGCTTTTTCTTAATGCTGTTCAATGTATATTTTTGATAAAAATCATATATAACATCATTTTCAATAGTCCCACTTACAGGCATTACTGAAACTGTCTTTTCCGTTTTATTTCCATTTTTCCCATTATATAGTCTGGTGTTTTTGCTGCTGTTCTTTTTTGGAGGCAATGGAGGTTAAGTGACTTGCTCAGGGTCACACAGCTAGTAAGTTTGAGGCCAGATTTGAACCCTGATCCCTCCTGACTCCAAGGTCAGTGCTCTAGCCACTGTGCTGACTAGCTGCCCCATAGTGTGTTTTAAATAGTTGTTTGCATACTGTCTCCACTATTAGATTCTGAACTCCTTGGGGTCAGGGGATGTATTTTGTCTTTTTTTTATCCCCAGTGATTGACACAGTGCCTGACACATAGTAGGCAATAAATAGATGTTTATTGACTAATTGGCAAATACAAATTACTATAATGCAAAAGTATAACTGCGTAAGTGCATGAGAAATACACAGAAAAATGCTATGGGACATACAAGTTGACAGGACAGCAAAGACTGCACAGAGTCAGCAAAAGAGTTGGAATTTTTTAAAATGTCAAAATTTTTCATTAACTAGCCCTATGTTAAGTGTTGGAATTTAGAGTTAAATTAGCATCTCTAGGCAAAAGAATTCTCAGATCTATTTATCCAGCTCTCACCTCTCTCTTGTCCTCCAGTCTCTTATCTTCAATTGCTTAATAAACATGTCAGATATATCATGGAAATATTGATCTCAATGTAGCTAAAAGCTGAACCCATCAATTTCCCCCTCACATAGTCCCTTCTTCTTAACTTCCCTTTTCTGTCAAAGTCACCACCATCCTCCCAATCACCCAGGCTCCCCAGCCAAGTTGACTTTTACTCTTTTTTGACTTTTCATTCTCTCATGATCCTTCCCAAATCCAAACTGTTGCCATGTGATTCGACCTTCACAGTATCTCTCTTCTAAGTCAGCCATCATCCTGGTGCAGACTTTTCTGACCTCACTCCTAGATAATGGAAATAGCCTTCTGGTTGGTCTCCATGCCCCAAATCTCTCCCCATTCTAGTTCATCCTCCACACAGGTATCAATGTGATCTTCCTAAAAAGTAGGTCTGATCATATTATCCCCTTCCATACTCAATAAAGTCCATTTCTCCCCATAACCTCCAGGATCAAACATAAAATTCACTGTTTGAC
This sequence comes from Dromiciops gliroides, assembly GCF_019393635.1. Lineage (NCBI taxonomy): Eukaryota > Metazoa > Chordata > Mammalia > Microbiotheria > Microbiotheriidae > Dromiciops > Dromiciops gliroides. The sequence continues at coordinate 14,363,560 of NC_057863.1, read as the reverse complement.
TTTTGAAGCCTTTTGTATTGTGATCCTTTCCTTCAGTTCCAGCCTTCTAATACTTTGTTCCACCTACCCTGAAATGTAATGACCCTGGTCTCTTTGCTGTTCTATTTGTGACAGTCCCTTTCTTGAATGGACATTTACAGGAGCTGTCTCCCTGCCTGGAATGTTCTCTCTCCTCATCTCAGCTTCCTGGTTTCCTCAGATTCCTTCAAGTGTCAGCTAAAATGCCACCTTACACTAAAAGCTTTTCTTGGGTTAATATTAGTGATACCTCCTAAAGTGATGCCCAATTTACCCTGTTTATGCCTTCTTCTCACATACGTGGTTACATGTTGAGATACCATTAGACTATAAGCTTCCAAAAAGCAGGGACTTAAAGAAAAACAAACCTTTATTTGTAACTCTAGCACTCAATACAGTACCTAGAACATAGCATGTTCTTAATGCTTTTTGACTTAATGACTTTACTACAAAACTAATAACAAAACACCCCCTTACCTACTTTTAGTAGGAACAGATAATTAACTATGACATACATAAAGTACAAAGTACAGTAGGGAAGGGGAACTCCTCACCACTAGAGAAACTGTGATAAACCTCATGAAGGAGCTGGTACTTGAACTAGACCATACAATAATTTTGAGATACTCTACTACAGCAGTGAGGAGGAAGAGCATCAAATAAACAGTTCATGAAAATACAAAAGAAAGCAAAAATTGATGCCATAAATATAGGTTTGCTATTTTCCTTTCTATCGAGCACAATTTCCATATACCCTTTCAGTCTTCTCAGGATCATTTGGGCTAGGATCTTGGGGGCAGGGTATGTATTATAGATTCCTTTGTGACTGTACATTGTACTTAACAGAAAGTAGTTCCTTCAGAAGCCAGAGAACTGGATGCTTTGACAGCCCATTGTCCTTTCAGATCTATTATCATGAGCCTATTGAATCTTTTATTCAAGGGAGAGATTCTTGTCAATTCCTGGGTTATAGCTCTGTGCTTCGAAGGACATTCCGATGTTGTTGAAACTCTAAATTATGGGGAATCAATCAGTACATAATTGAAAGAAATGCCATTGTTGAGTTCTTACTCATTACTTTGGAATTAAAATTCAGATGTACTCCAAAGCAAGGAGACACAGCCACATAGTGATTTTATTTTATACTCTAAATAATGAAATAGGTATGCTTTATATAATAGGTTATATTTACTTGACAACAACCGGATACCATGTTTTTTTTTTCCATTAAGTAATTCAAAATCATACTGTTTCAAAACATGTAGATCAAATTATTCCTTGACTCCCCTTTCCAATTTCCATTCACATGTCTACCATGGTATGCACTGTAACATTGCATATTAGCTCCAAGAGAATTGTGCCTGCAGTGCATATACATAGTGCATATTGCTATCTTTAAGTATCTCATACTGAACTACAGATGGGTTATGACCAGTCCAAGAAAAAGAGAGCAGCCTGACTCCCATTTGGGGAATTGCCATTATTTCAATGTGTTTATGTGCTGGAAAAGCACATCTTTACACCAATATTCTCCCAGGGGTGGTATAGGCTTGCAACTCTTGAGATAACATTCCTTTTACTTTTTTTTCAATTATCAAGTACCCATATTTTTTCTGTTTTCAAACTACCCTCATAGGGAAATAAGAAGAAACAAAAAACTCACTTGTAACAAATAAACATAATCCAGCCAGATTCTCATATTAAACCTGCCCAAAAGTGTGTCTCAACTTGCATTAGTTTATCACCTACCTTTCTGTCAGGAGGTAGGCAGCAGGCTTCTATTCTAGAATCATGGTTGATCTTTGTATATGATCAGAGTTCTTAAGTCATTCAAAATGGTTAGTTTTAATAATTTTGGTGATAGAGTATAGATTCTTCTGGTTCTGTTCCCTTCACTCCCTATCAATTCAGACAAATCTTCTCAGGTTTCTCTGAGACTTTCTGTTTCATCATATCACATAGCATAATGGAATTTCTTTGCATTCATACACCTTGACTTGTTCTTCCATTCATTATATGTGATCTTCCCTTCTTTCTTGGATCTCCCCACAATATAGGTCTGGTACTGATCTAGCTGTGTCAAAGTACATGAACAATGTAATCATTACATGGGAATAATCATAAATTGTTTTTTAGAATAGCTGTACAAATTCACAGCTCACAATTGTGCATTAATATGTTTGATTTCCCATTATTCCTCCAACATTTTTCATGTTACTTTTCTATCAGTGTTGCCTAACATATGGGTATATGGCTGAAGCTCAGAGTTGCTTTATTTTGTACTTCTCTATTAGCTTCCCCTCCCCCCCCCCGCCATATAGCTAAAGTTAACTTGGATTTTTCACCAGAGAAATCCCTGTTCATATTTTGGGCCAATTGATAAATGTCTCTCATTCTTATAAATTTAAATCAGTTCATTATATATCTTGAAAAGGATACTTTTATCAGAGAAACTTGTTGTGAAGCCCTCCCACCCTTATACATGCTAATACATATTTCCCTTCTAATATCAATTGTATTGGTTCTATCTGTGAAAAAACTTTAAAAAATTTTATGCAATAGAAATTCTCCATTTTATCTTCTGTGATCTTCTCTAGAGCTTATTTAATCATGCAATCATCCATAGATCTTGTAGGTAAATTTTTTGCTCCATTAATTCATTCATAATATGACTTTTTATATCCAGGTTATACATTTTTTATCTTATCTTGGTATATACTAGGAGGTGGGTTTCCAAGCCTAATTTATGCTGGGATCTTGTTCAGTTTTCTCAGCAATATTTTGTCAGTTAGTGAGTTCTTACTCCCACTTCCTGGGGTCTTTGCAGTGATCAAATGCCAAATTACTAAATGTCCTTGCTTTGTACATTATGTGTCTAATCTGCTTTACACTATATTTTCTCTATTTTTTAATCAGATGTTTCAATTATTTGAAATATAGTTTCAGATTTATTCTGATAGGACCCCTTCTTTTCCAAGTTCTAGATAGAGAGAGAGAGAGAGATGTGTGTATGTGTATATATACAGACACAAAAACATATCTACTTTTCCTTTCTTACAACTCTTGACTTTTTTGTTTGCACAGAACAATTTCATTTTTATTATTATAATTTTTAGTTCTATAGAGTGATCCTTTGGCAGATTAACTGCCATCACATTGAATAAGTAAATTAATTTAGGTTGTAATGTCATTTTGTTATATTTGTTTTGCTTACACATAAGAAATGAACACTTTTATTTATCTAATTATTTTGGTCTATATTTGTGTAAGGATTGTTTTCCAGTTGTATCCATGTAGCTTCTTTCTGTGTCTTAGGAGAAAAACTACATATTTTATACATTGTGTCATTATTTTACTTGAAATTTCTCTCTTTTTTGCAGAGTTTTATTGGTAATATAAACAAATGCTGACGAGATAAGAGGGCTTGTTTTTATATCTTGCCATTTTGCCTAAGGCTTTATTTTTTTTTCAATTGAGTTTTAGTCGAATCTCTATGCTTCTCTAAGTATACCGTTGTATCCTTTGTATAGCTGGTATTTTTTTCTTTTCCTCCTATTATTTCCAGAATCTTTTGTCCTTTTCCTATAGTAACAAATTCTAAGATTATATAAAATTGTGGTGGTCATAATGGCCATCTTTGTCTTACCCCTGGTCTTAATGGAAATTATTCTAGATTATTCCCATTATATATATTATTTGGTTTTAGCTGTGATTTTTTAAAAATTCCATTCATGTCAATGTTTTCTATTTTTTATAAAAATGGGTGTTGATTTTGTTACAAGCTTTTTCCACATCTACTCATATAGTCATATACACAGTTAGTTTTTTTTTAAATTAATTTGGTCAGTTATGTTTATAGTTTCCTAATATTAATGAATTCTTCATTCCTGGTGTAAATCCAGATAAATCAGTGAATAATTTTTGATATGTTACTTTAGCTTCCTTGTTGATATATTATTTTATAATTTTGGAGCAGGGATATAATTTTTTAGGATTTTAAAAAATAACTTATTCTTGGCATTCATCAAACCACTTATAAATTCATGTGATCCTCTTGGGAAGCATTAATTTACCCAACTTAATTCAATAAACATTTATTAATTACCTACTATGTACCAAACATTGTGCTAAGTCCTGGGAATACAACTGATGAAAAGACAAAAAATAAAAGGATTTAGGAAAGTTGGTGGAAGGGGGGATGCCAGGGGTCATTTTGTTCCATGACATTGAAACCAGGCAAAGCAGCAGATGAAGAATAAAGAAGGCTAGTTTCTTTCTAAAATAAAGGAAGTCATTGGAGGGAGTTTGGTATTCTCCTCTCTAGTTCTCCAATCAAAGTCTGAGGAAGGTGATGGCAATCAAAACATGAGTTAGCAGCATGATAATTAAATTAAAGGTGATGAGCTTAACCTGGGACAGACTTTTTTGTTAATAAATGGAACTTAGGCAGAGACACTGAAGTGGATTCTATATGGAATGGTTATTTATGATTGATTGAATTCTCAAATGTTTATGCTACTAATCTGTATATTTTAAGTATCAAAAACATTCATCTATTTCCTGTGCCATTAGTTTTATTCAGACATAATTGGGCAAAATGGTTTCTATAATATTCTATATTTCTTATTCATTTGTGGTGAATTCGTTTCATTGTTGACACTGGTATTTTACTTGCCTTCTTTTTAAAAATCAATTTAGCTAGTGGTTTTATGATTTTATATTTCTGATCTAGTTTTATTTATTAATTAATTTCTTATTTCAATTTTGTCAGATATTTACTTTTCAGTATTACTATTTTGGTGTTTAAATGGAATTTTATGTTATGTAATATTGTGTTTAGCTGTGATTTTTTTTGTTTTTTTTTAATACATTCCCACTTTGTTGATCAGTTCTCTCTGTCTCTTTTGTTGAAGAAAGCATTTAGACATCTAAAATTTCCCCTAAAGTTGTTTTAGTTATATGCCTACAAATGTTGCTGTGCTGTCTCAGTTTTATTGTCTTTAAATAATTTTATCTCATTTCTATGCATTGTTTTTAATGCACCACTTATTTGGGACTAAAATATTAAATACCCGGTTTATATTTTTATTATCATAAAAGTGTTTTATTATTTTCTAGTTACATGTAAAGATAGTTTTCAACATTTGTTTTCATAAGATTTTTAGTTTCAACTTTTTCTCACTCCTCCCCTCCTGCTTCCTTCTTCAAGACAACAAAGAAATCTGATATAGGTTATATATGTACAATCTCATTAAACATATTTCTGCATTAGTCATGTTGAGAAAGAAGAATCAGAACACAAGGGAAAAACCTCAAAAACTAAGGAAAAAGACAACAACCAAAAAGTAGAAAGAGCGTGGTTCAATCTGCATTCAGAATCCACAGTTCTTTTTTTCTGCATGTGGAGAATATTTTCCATCATGAGTGCTTTGGAATTGTCTTGGATCATTGCACTGCTGAAAAAAGTCGTCTATCATAGTTGATCATCACCCATTGTTGCTCTTACTGTGTACAATGCTCTCCTGGTTCTGCTCACTTCACTCAGCACTTTTTCAGTTTATTTTTAATTGTTTTTACAAAAACTCTTTATTGAATATACATTTTATAAACATTTTGGTCAATACATACATATTTAATGGCACCAATTTTTTGCATTTGTTCAAGAGGTTTATGTGCCCTATTTCATGCTTAATATTCATAAAAGTGCCTTGCACAGCTAAGAATAAGTATATTTATTTTTATTCATTAGTTGCAAGAAATCTATTATATCAAACTTTCCTAAAATTTTATTCAAATAGTTAACTTCTCTCCTTTTTTCCCCCTTTTTCCTTTTTGGTTAAATTTGTCTTGCCTTTGAAATAATACATTGTATTTCTCTACTGTTGTAGTTTTACTGAACTCATTCATTACTTTTTAACTGATTCCTCTTAGTGGTTATTATTGCCATTACTCTTGACTGTTATGACTAGGAGCTGGGACATATCATCGAAATCAAAGAGTGCCTTTCTTTTCCTTATCCTCTCTGAATTTTCTCCATGTTTTGAAACAATAGGCAATACCCAAATATTTAGCTTTCCTAACCTTTTTTTCACCTGGTTTTCTTACTTCTCTGACCATGTCTCAGTCTTCTTCGCTGGATTTTTTATCCCTTAGCTTAAGCATTAATCAATGTCACTCAGCCCTCTGTCCTGGGATTTGTGTCTTTATACTCTCTCATGGTGATTTCATCCATTTCCATTAGTTTGATTAGCATTTCTAGTCATATTGTTACAAAAATCCATAAATCCAGCCCTAAAATTTCCCCTCTAAGTTCCTTTGCTATACCTCAGTTATTACTAAACAATTACTTGGAGTTTCTGTATGTATCTCAAACTCACCATATGCAACATAGAATTGATTATATCCCTCACCCTTACCACTTAACCCAACTTTGCCCAACTTCCCTATCTTGTCAGTACTATCTTCCTGTATAACTAGACTTTAAATCTCCAAGTCATCTCTTATCCTTCAATCTCCCTCCTCCTCCATTCCTATCAGTGGTCAACTCTTGTCAATTTTATCAATACAACTTTTCCTTTATCCTTTCATTTCTATTCACACTATCGCCATTCTATTTTAATAATTATTTCTTGCCTAAAAATTATAACACTCTCTTAAATGTCCTCTATAGGTTTTGCTTCTGTAATACATTCTTCACTTAGCTTAAAAAATAATCTTGGTTGTGCACAGATCTAACAATATCAATGCCCTATTCAAAAACTTTCAGTGACTTCCTACTGCCTAGAAGATAAATAAAAATTCCTTGGTCCAGTATCTAAAGCCCTGCACAATCTGGCTCACCATACCTTTCTGGTGCTATTCCATATTATTCTTTCATGTTTTATACTTTACAGTTAAATCACATTATGAACCATCCCATTAATTTGGCAGGTTGTCACTTATTTCTGTGCAGATGAACAAGCCTTCCTCCCTATCTACAGATTTTCTTTTCCTCAAGAATCACCTTCAGAGCTGTCTTCTCTCTGACACCTTCTCTGATTCATTTCTTGCTACCAGCCTGTAGCCTGTCCTATATTACATTGTATTTACTCACATGTATACATATTATAGCTACATTCTGCCCCCATTCCTATTAGTGAAATGTAAACTTCAGATTTTTCTTCATACTGTTAAGGGCTAAAATTCTACCTAAACTGTCTAAAATATCTAATGAGTGGTCGCCAATAAATTATAAGCTTTAGCAAGAGTTAGACTTTTAAGCATTTATTAAGGAGTATAAGAATTTGGTAAAGAGAGAGAGAAAGGCCTAGATTTCTATCTATTAAAGGGAGAGCACATTTCTAGCTCCACTCTCCACCAGCGTCCTCAGGAAAGAGAGTGAGAGAGAGCGCCAGTCTCTTGCTTCCTCCTCCCACTAGCCCGGTCACTTCCTGACGCCAAAGAAAAGACTCCTGGTCTTGCCCTCAAAGACCTTCACTTCATGGGCAGAACTCTTCTAGAGTAAGTCTCCAGCAGGTGGCATTATTTCAATCATTACAATACCATGCAATTTTCTAATGAATTACCTTTTTCATGGGTACCTAACATGCATTTTGAATTGAATTGAACAAAGTCCCAAAGGAAACACAAAAATAATATGGTTTATGTAAGCAACCTAGAGCTAGTGAAAGAGCACAAGCTCTCAAACCAGAATGTCTAGGTAAAAACATTATCTGTGACATTTACTACCTATGTGAACTTGGGGAAAAATTACAACCTCTCTGAACCTCAGTTTCCTCTTCTGTATAATGAAGGTATTGGGTTAAATGTCCTGTGGTGTCTTTTCTAGCTCTAGATCTTTGATAAATATTGCAAAAAATATCATTAAGAACATATTTACTCCAGGAGGCAGTGAACCAGTCATGTAAGAGAGAATGGAATACTTTTTTTGGAAACGTAATTGCTATCATCATATGCATGCTATATTAATAAAATGAGGAGGCTGAAAGCTCATTTGTTAGGTATACTATGGGTGATTTATGGAATGATATGCATGAGAATTGTACAAGATTAGAGAAATTAATGCATGATGAGCCCCATGGGTTAGAAATCCTCAAGTATGAGCTCCATTGTTGCACATGTGATTCTAATTGGTTCAAAAACTAAAAGAAAAAAATACATATAATCAGGCAATTATATGATAATCAAAATACAAAATGATGCATGCTGAAGAGGCAATGTTTATTATTTGGTGCATTAATTGACTGAATAATTCTCAATTGTGGCATCTCGTTGGCTTGTTTTCCCATTAACATGTGTGTTTTTATTTTAGAAGCACACACCTGTCACTGTTGCTATACTTTGATTAACGGTAAGAAATGTTTTCCTTCCCATTGGATTTTGATTGACTTGATATCTTTAAGGACACGTGGGAATGATGGAACTTGATTTCAATTCGATGAACTGTGATTGCACTCTCTGTGCATTGGTTCCTAATTGGCCCCATTCTTTCAAATTTCTATCCTACGGAATAACCATTTGTAGCTAGGGTCAAATGAAATAATATATTTAAAGCACCCTGAATGTTTTAACATGCTATAAAATGCTGACTATTATAAAATAGGTATTATTATCAGTGCTATTCAAGCCATTTCCCCTTTAAAAAGTAGCCTGATGATTTTCTTTCATCATCATTACCATTTTAATTTTTATCATTATTTCTGAAATAAGAACATGAGAAAGAGTTAACTTGCAGGCAAATTTTGAAAATACTAACTAGCATGAGTTTATTCGATATACATTCTGGTCTCTCTAAACATAGACCTTTTGTTCCTTTGGGATCGGAATTTGAACTATAGAAAGTAGAGGGGAAAACTTAAAATTAAAACTAAACATTTTACTCACTTGAAGGGAAGTAACTAGTCTTTGCACTAATATGCAAATGTATCCACACCTCCTACATATTGCAGCTGGAAAGTAATGGAGTGACCCAATTAATAGAAATATCTATGGGGGAGGCCAAGGAGAAAGCATGAGAAGAGGCTAGAAACCCAGCAAGAGATAAGGCTCCAAAAAAAGAGTCTTTGTTAACACAAAACAACATGTCTTATTAACATTGTAACAACCTTCCACTTATGACAAAGTTGTGTTTCTTTCCACACTCTGCTTTTGTCTCTTTTGTTTCAGCATTCTGATAACTCCTCACCAGAGAGAGAGACATGGGATTTTTTACAAACCCAGAGATGAATAATGGCATCCCCACAGACCTCATCCAGTCATACATCACCTCCAGCTTACCCCATCAAGTACCCTGGAGGTCAAGGGGGAAGAAGCCAGAAAGGGTTGGTTGGAAACCCAGATGTAAGTCAGTTCCCATCCCAGATGTCTCCCTAGGGATATTGGGGAGGGAAATTAAGCATCCCAAGGTCAAAGTACAAGAACAAAGAATTCTTAGGCAATAACTAGTTACAAAAATTCCTGACAACAGATTTGGGAGGATCAGGCAACTGAGGCTAATATGGGAAGCCCATACTACCAATATAATAGCTTTCTGCATCTGTCTGTCTGTGTGTCTGCTTTCTGTTTCTGCATGTCTGTCTCTGTCTCTCTGAATTTCTGTGTTTATCTTGGCTACTTTGTCTAGGACACTGTTTCTCTTTGTCTTCACTTTTTCCCTCTCAGCTCCCTCCCTCACTGTAGTTGATAAGACTGATATTGGAAAGAATAACTAAGATCTAGTATGTCTGCATTTGAGTCTTAGATCTGCCACCATGTAGCTATGTGGCCTTCATAAAGTCCCTTCATCTGGCTGGGCCTCTGTTGTGAGAGATCTTTTAATTGGCAGTTGCCCTGAGTGACAACAGTGACAGCCCACCTGATGGTTGAAGGTGCTACTGATGTAGGGAATTCTGACTATAGGAGGAAGGCTCAATTGTGGACCAAGGTTCTGTGTGCAGTGGGATCTAATTCTTGCTTACTATATACTGAAGCCACCACTGCAGCACCTTTTAGGAGATTTTACCTAGTTGAGTAGAAGAAACATTGTCTTAAATGTATCATATTATAATCTTTCTGCTTCTATGCTGAGAGAGCTTTCTTTGTATCAGATCAAAACTACTTGTAACCTCTTAAGGATCTTGCTAAAAATTCACCTAATCTTCTCTTATTACCTTGTGAGAAGCCTAACTGTGCTCCTTATCCACTCCTTAATGTCCCCTTCCACTTCCAACACTTGCTCACTCAAGATAATAGTAGCTTCTTCCAAGACCATTTTCAGTACAGCTATTAGTACATGCACAATGCAAGTTTCCAACAGTAAGACAAAAGTTACCTTTTAAGGTTACTGAATGTGCATCATCCTTAGGCTAATTATGAGAACCAGCCCAATGCAACCCTCCCACTCCAATAATAGTCACCTGAGTGACTTGAATGTACACAAAATCCAAGCTGCCCAAAGTGTCAATCATGACTTCAGAATAACTCTCTATAAGCTCAACTATATATAATCATGTCAATGAGCATTTCCCAAACCCTCAAGTTATACTAAAGAGAAGTTTTTAATAAATAGCATCATAAACAAGGCTCACCCCACCAAAATAATATGCAAAAATTGTTTTTGTTCAGTTGTGTCCAACTCTTCATGACTCCATTTGGGGTTTTCTTGGTAAAGATACTATAATCATTTGCTATTTACTTCTCTTGCTCATTTGATATGTGAATAAACTGAGGCAAATAGGGTGAAGTGACTTCCCCAGGGTCATAAAGCTACTAAGTGTCTGAGGCCAGATTTTAACTTAGGAAGATGAGTCTTCCTGACTTTAGGCTGAGCACTCTACCTACCAAGTCCACCTAGCTGCTTTAAATTGTACTCTGTCTCTAATTTCTATTCAATTTTCACTAAAAACTTGCATGTTCTAGCATCCTTCTCCATCATTTTGGGACCTGGCTGGCTTTTCTGTTCTTCAACATATTCTACTTTTGGATATATAAGGTACACACTGCACTTAACTTTCACTTTTTAGAAACAAGGTCACAACTCTTAGTACAAAGCCATAGAGTTAGAGAGCATTTGGTTCAAAATGTTGGGGAAAGAGAGACTAATCACCACTCAAACCTTTGAAAATCTTCCCTTGAATCCAGGATATTTTCATATATCCAAACTTTAAAATCAGAATGCTGGTTAAGATTATCATTTAGATACCACTTAGCTCTAAAATGTAACAAATATGTTTTTGTCTCCAGTTTGAAATGAATATATTTTTAATTTTTTGTTTCAATTTTGAATAAAGCTACAAAGTTGAATCTTCAACAAGAAGATGCTGACTAGGATGAGCATTCAAAAACTCAGCTACCTACCCAAAACTGATCTATATAAAAGATTTTTCATTAGAGCAGAATCCTATGAGGGTTCGGATAATGACTAACTATTTCATATAAAGCTGAAAGGGAAGAATGTCTAGTCCCACATCCTCATTTTACAGATGAGGAAACAAGCCATTCTGCAAAATTCATATATTCAAATATTCAGATATTTTTAGTTCTTTTGACCACATTTCTTCTTGGATGTTTATTTCACTTACTATTTAAGCAGTCTTGCCCAAAACAGACACACAGGGTTTATTGAATTCCTTTAGTCATACAATCTGATTTTGCTCAATCATGGGAGACATCCGAATTAACATGATTGCATGAAAATAAATCCAACATATAAATATAAAATGAATATCTAATAGTATTTATCTATATATGCTTCATAGTCAATCCTGTTCGACAAATAATTAAACAGTACATGTATTATCTACCTACTCTATGCAAGTCACTCTACTAAATGTTGGATATACAAAGACAAAAATAAGTTAACAGTCCCAGTCCTTGAGTTATTATAGCAATCTAGTATTTGATAAACCCAAAGATCCAAGCTTTGGGGGAAAAACCTCATTATTTGACAAAAACTGCTGGGAAAAGTGGAAAACAGTATGGCAGAAACTAGGTACAGACTAATATCTTATACCATATACTAAAATAAGAATAAAATAGGTACATGATTTATACATAAAGGGTGATACCATAAGCAAATTAAGAGAGCATGAAATAGTTTATCTGTCAGATTTATGGACAGAGGAAGAACTTAGAAACAAAAAAGATATAGAGAGCAATACAAAAGGTAAAACAGATAATTTTGATTATTTAAAATTTAAAAGCTTTTGCACAAACTAAACTAATGTAACCAAGATTATAAGGAAATTGGGAAATTAGGAAAGAATTTTTGAAACAAGTATCTCTGATAAAGGCCTCATTTATCAAATATATAGAGAACTGAGTCAAATTTATCAAAATACAAGTCATTCACCAATTGGTTAATGATCAAAAGATATTAACAGAAAAAAATTCAGAAAAAGAAATCAAAACTATCTATCATCATATGAAAAATGCTCTAAATTGCTATTGATCAGAGTGGCAAATAAAACAAACAAAAAAAGGAAAATATTGGATGTCGGAGAAGATGTTGCAAAAATGGGACAATAATCCACTATTGGTAGAGTTGTGAACTGATCCAACTATTCTGAAGAGCAGTATGAATTATGCCCAAAGGAATATAAAAGTTTGTGTACCCTTTGATCCAGCAATAGCACTGCTAGTTTTATATCCCAAAGACCCCCAAAAAGCTAAAAAAAAGACATATTTGTACAAAAAAATTATTTTTATGGAGGTTAAGAATTGGAAATCAAAGGAATGTCCATCAATTGGGGAACTGTTAAAAAAAGCTGTGGTATATGATTGTGATAGAAGGCCATTGTGCTATAAGAATTAGCAAACAAGATGATTCCAGAAAGCCTAAAATGATGCATATGAATGGATACATAGTGAAGTGAAAGAACCAGAACAACACTGTCCACACTAACAGCATTATTGTTTGATGAAGAACTGTAAATGACAACTAGTGTCAGCAATACAATGATCCAAGACAACCCCAAGGGGCTAATGATAAGGAATACTATCCAACTCCAAATAACGAACTGATATTGATTCAACACAGACTGAAGCATGCTATTTTTCACTCTTTCATTTTTTCTTTTATTAGAGTCTTATACAAAAATGACTAATATGGCAATATTTTACATAATTGCATATGTATATCCTATATCAGGGAAGGGATAGTGGAGAGAGGGGAGGAGGGATAGAATCTGAAACTGAAAATTTTACATAAAAATGTTTATTACTAATATTTTTTTAAATGCCTATACCTTCAAATAGAAAATGCAAGATTGGAAAACATTAGTGAATGGGAGCTAAATTCAGGAATAAAATCTTGGTGGAAAATCCACCCCTTGTTCAGAAAAAAAATCTATAAATGATGATACAGCAAAGGAGACTGAAAAATAGGGCTTTGGCAGGTAGGAAGAGAAAAAAAGAGATTAGTGTTATATAAGTCAAGAAATAACTGAGAAGGTAGTCAGTAATATCAAAATATATAGAGAAGTAAAAGGGAAAAGATAAAAATTAAGAAAAAATCCTTATATTTAGCTGTTACAATGATACTTATGATCTTGGAGAGAGCAGTCCAATGGTGGAGCAAGAAGCCAGATGGTAAGATTTTAAGAATTGATTGGACCCACTGGTACCACTTCTAGGTCAGTATCCCAAAGAAAGCATAGAAGAGGGAAAAGGACCCACGTGTACAAAAATACAGCAGCTCTCCTTGTGGTAGCAAAGAATTGGAAATTGAGGGAATGTCCATCAGTTGGGGAATGGCTAAACAAGTTGTAGTATATGAATGTGTTGGAATACTATTGTGCTGTAAGAATCAATGAGTAGGTGGATTTCAGAGAAACCTGGAAGGACTTACATGAACTGATGCTGACTGAAAGGAGCAGAACTAGGAGAACATTGTACATAGTAACAGCAATATTGTGTGATGATCAACTGTAATAGACTTGACTCTTTTCAGCACTGCAACGATCCAAAACAATTTCAAAGAAATCATGATAGAAAATGTTCTAAACATCCAGAAAAATACCTGTGGATTATTAATGCAGATTGAACCAAATTGTTTCTACTTTGGGGCTGTTTTCCCCTTCTTTTTTGTGGTTTTCCCTTGTGTTCTGATTCTTCTTTCACAATATGACAGAAATATGTTTAATATGGTTGTACATAAATAAGCTATATTAGATTACTTTCCATTTGGGGGAGTTGGGAAGGTGGAAGAAAAATTTGGAATTAAAACTCCTATGAAAAGAAATGTTGAAAACTATCCTTACATGTAACTGGAAAATAATTAAATACTTTTATTAAATGATTGGGAGATAAGTTCTCAATGGTAAATTACTTCTCTTTCTTTCTTGGAGTTCAGCTAGGAAATGGAGGGGGAATAGTATAGTAATTTGAGGGTTTGGAAAGTAAAGGAAGTGATTTTTTTTTTAAGAAAGGGAAACTGTAGACAACAAGGAAGGGTAAAAATGATAGAACATAAATAAGAGGGAAAGGATGATCAAATGGGAAAAGTCAGAAAGGAGATAGCATAAGATAATTGTTCAAAAGTATAAGTGAAAAGCTTGGTCCGGGTGAAAAGAATTTGGACCAAAAAAGAAAAGGATGGGGTAATATCAAGGATGGACTTTCTAGGTATATTGTTCTTATTGTCTAAAATTTGTCAAGTGTAAACAAAAAAACAGCAGACAGAAAAGCACTAATTTCACTTTGGCACCAACTGCTAATCACAACACTAATCTTCCCATATAACACTGGAAATCAATATAATATAAGTAAAGACATAATTTAAGAGCATATAACATTAGATCAAAATCCAGCAATTCTTCTTCAAGCAATTCACCATATTTATTTATACTAGTCTTTTCAGACAAGTAATCTCCATCCTTTTCAATTAAGAGAACACTATTTTAATGTCAAAAACTTTTCACATAATTCAGCATAATCGTAGCTGCATTGTCGATACATTACATTAATTGAGAAAATACATAATAATAAAACAGTTATAATTTAGTAATACTTTTCAATGAAATGAATTTTTATTGATCAGAGTAGCATCTACACACATATATGTGTATATATGTAGTTACATGTTGTATAATATATACATATCTCTATGTTATAACTGCATTTTTAAATAGCAACTTATTTATTTGTTGGACATTGTTCAACCAGCTTTGTGTGCTGTGGTTGTCAGCTCTTCCCCCACCTGGACCACTGCTACTGAAGCCTACATCTTGGTTCCCAGCAGGGGGGAACAGGTTTGTTGGCGCTGACAACCACAGCACACGAAGCTAGTTGATTAGCCAGTGGGTCTGGGGTCATCTATGGACCAGGGTACAGGCCAAGTGAATGTAGAACCTGCTCCTCTTTAAATCATACCACCTGTGACCTTCTGAAGATTGGGATAGTGCAGCCTGGAACCAGTGACCCTCTTTAAGGAGCTAAAAGTCAAGTAAAAGAAAGGCAAGATGAACAGACAGAGAAAGGGAAGGACCATAGAAAGTTTATTTGGTGACAAGGAGGATCAAGGTGCACCCTCAAAGGAAGATGTCAAAGTCAGGGCCTCTGTTTATAAAGTTTCCAAGAAAAATATGAATTGGTCTCAGGCCATAGAGGCACTCAAAAGGACTTTGAAGATAAAGTTAGAGAGGTAGAGGAAAAAATGGAAAGAGAAATGAGGTTGATGCAGGAAAGACATGAAAAAAGTCAATAGCTTGAAAAGCCAAATGGAAAAGCTCTCTGATGAAAATAATTTTCTAAGAATAAGGATTGAACAAATGGAAGCTAATGGCTTTATGAGAAACCAAGTCACAATAAAGCAAATCCAAATGAATGAAAAAAGAGGCTAATGTAAAATATCGTCTTGGAAAAATTGCTGACCTGGAAAATAGATCCAGGAGAGATAATTTGAAAATATTTGGTCTTCCTGAAAACCATGTCAAAGAAAGAGCTTAGACATCATCTTCCAAGAAATTGTCAGGGAAAATTGCTCTGATATTCTAGAAACAGAAGGTAAAATAGAAATTGAAAGAACCCACCTATCACCTCCATAAAGAGATCCCAAAAGGAAAACTCCCAGGAATATTATAGCCAAATTTCAGAGCTCCCAGGTCGAGGAGAAAATATTGCAAGCTGCCAAAAAGAAAGAATTCAAGTACTGTTGAGCCCTAGTCAGGATAACACAAGATCTAGCAGCTTCTACATTAAAGGACAAGAGGGCATGGAATATGATATTCCAGAGGGCAAAGGAATTGGGATTACAACCAAGAATCACATATCCAGCAAAACTGATTATGTAATCTTTCAGAGGAAAAAATAGGACTTCAATGAAAAAGAGGACTTTCAGGCATTCATGATGAAAAGAACTGAAATTTGACTTTCAAATATAAGACCCTAGAAAATCATGAAAATTGGAGTTAGAGAACATACCTGGGATTGTAAAGTGTGTCTGTCTTGTGTCTGCAGCCAGGTTTTGACTGGGGTCCCCCTGGGTACAGGGTGGGTGCTTTGTCCACTGTGTCAGCTAGCTGCCCCGTGATGACATTTTTAGGGTAAAATTGAGGAGTGAGAGGAATGTACTGGAGGAGGGGGAAGGGCAGAGGTAGCATGGGGTGAAATCCCACATAAAAGAAACATGAAAGGGCTTATGGATGAGGGGAAGAGATGGGGGAGGAGTAGGGCAGTAAATTAACTTTACATTCATCAGAATAGGCTCAAAGACCATAATCTCATAAGAATTGACACAAGGAGGAATTAACATACAGACTCATTTGGGTGGAGTAATCTATCTAAACCTGCAGGAAAATAGGAGGGGAAGGGGATAAAGAGAGAGGGGCAAAAGAAGGGAGGGCAGATTGGGGGAGGGGACAGATAGAAACAAATCCCTTTTGAAGAGGGATGGGGTGAAAGAAGATAGATAATAGAATAAATATCATAGGGAAGGGAATAGGATGGAATGAAACAACTAATAATAGTAATCACGAAAAAGGGGGGGAATTGTATAAAAATATTTATAGCAACTCTTTGTGGTGGCTAAGAATTGGGAATCAAGGGAATGTCCATCAATTGAGGAATGACTGAAGAAGCTATGGTGGTATATGGTTGTAGTGGAATGGTATTGTGCTATAGGAAATGACAAGCAGTATGATCCCAGAAAAACCTGGAGAGACTCACATGAACTGATGCATAGTGAAGTGAGCAGAACTGTGAGGACATTGTGCATAGTGACAGCAGTATTGTTCTAATAGCAATTGTGAATGACTTAATTACTCTCAACAATACAATGATCCAAGGCAATCCCAAAGGACTAATGATAAAGCATACTATCCACTCCCATAGAAAGAACTGATAAAAAGAGCACTTGTAGGATTGTACATATATAACCTCTATCAGATTGGTTACTGTCTTTTGGAGGGGGGAGAAAAATTTGGAACTCTAAATCTTATGAAAATGAATGTTGAAAACTGCCCTTACATGTAACTGTAAAAATTAAAATAAATTTTGCATATAGATATACATATATACATATATATACATATATTTGTTTTGTTTTGTTTAATTTTTTTTGTTTTTATAAAACCTTCATTTCCAAATATACCTCTAACCATCCCCTTACCAGAGATACATCCCTTCTCAGAAAGAAGAGAAAAATAACACCTTGGAAAAACTACACAACATCTTGAATAACCAGTCAATCAATATATGCAATGTTCCAATGTCATAGCGCTCCACCTCTGCAGCACATATCTCTTTATATACCACTTTCAATAACTCTACAACCTCTCTTCCCTCAGAGGTACAGAGTCAATAATTTGGGAACTAGTGCCTGAGTTTACCCAGTCATTAGATTTTGAAATGGAAGGAACCTGGGAGATAAAGTAATCTAACTCCCTTCATTTAAGAGATTAGGGAACTGAGGCTGTAAGAAGAACAAATACTTGTCCTTGGCTATATAGCTATTGAAGGTCAAGAGTCAGGATTAGAACTCAGGTCTTCTGACTGACGAGTAAGGTTCACAAAGCAAGGTGAAAGGAAATATGAATAAAATAGTGTTTTGACCTACTAATGAAAAAGCCAACAAAACCATCCCCCAAGATCTGATTTATGATGTGCTATGTAGATTCAATCACTACATCACTGGTCCTTTTCCATCCTCAAACTGTAGCTGCTTCACCCTCCAAACCAAATCTCTCAATACCATTACCAGTGGGAGCTAAGGCACTCATCTCTGACCCCACCCCCTGAACCCACGCTTCTTATCCCAGCCAGTGTCTGCCCTATAGTTTCTATATCTACCATTCCCTCCATCTCCCCTCCAAGACACATCATCCCAAGCCCCACTTCCATTTTTTTTTGTTCTCAGACCTATAATTAAATCAAAAGTACAATTGCCTTTGCAAAAGACAACTGGTTTTCTAAATCAAAATAACCCTCAATGGCCGGATTCTTCCTCCCTCATTAGAAGGCATGTTCTTTGAGGACTGTACAGTTCTTACTTTCGTTTGTGTGTCCCCAACACTTTGCACATGGTAAATGTTTAACATATACCTTCCTTCATTCATACATTTAACAGACAGAATGAAATGGCAGTGAATGGGTGAAGCGCTTTTCAGCTGGGACTGCACCCCAGCTGTTCCACTACTCCTGTCCCTCTTCATCGTGTCTTGCTCTAATCAAGCTAGAATAGAAGTGGGAAATGAGCTCCCTGATCTCCTGAATGTTGATATCTAAAGGAACCTCTCACCGTTTCTATCATCTATTTCTTCCATAACTGGACATTTTGACCAGAGCATTATAGCAAAAGCAGAAAGACTAGGGGTAGTCATGGGAACAACTTTTTCTCATCACATCATTTTCAGTTCCTAGGTCTTGGGGAAGAAGGGATCACAGAGTGCATTCCTTTTTCCCCTTTTCCTTTCTTTCTATGATTTCTTCTTCTAGGGACAATCACAGATAAAAAGGAATAATTATTCCTTCCTGTGAAAGGAGAGTTAAAAATGGAATGTGGCTGCCAGAAAAGCTGACGTGATCTTTGGCTGCCCTAATAGAAGCATATTGTGTGGGTCAAGCCAGGCAGTGATTCCCATTGTACTGAATAGTCGAATAGCATCTAGAGCACTGCCCATCCAGATCACTCATCCTTCCCCGAGCTGATTCTGACCTTTTCTATATCCATGTGTTTTCTGATCCCCATTCAATGCCCGGACTGTAGTACCTAATATTGAATACCCAATGAATTCGTATTCATCATTCAGGTCCAGTCAGCTCCTTCATGAAATCTACGCTGATCCCTGAACGACCTTAACACTCCTCCCTTTTGTCAGTAGTAGTTTTCTCTCCTACAATGTCTCGTGGCACTTAAGTTTCATCTTTTGTGAGTTTTTATCACATTCTATTATAAAAATCCCTCCAGTATTAGTTTGTAAACTCCTTGAAGGTCAATCTATCTTATGTTCATATTGTTTATCCCCTGTTTTATGCAAAGGGTATGTGTCAGGTACTTAAATAATTGCTGTTAATTTGAATTGTCTTCAGTTTTATGTGCCAAACTCTAAAAGGAATGATGAGAAACTAAATGGTATCTAAGGATGGTGAGAAGACTTGTAAGTATGATGTTGAGTAAGGAAAGATTGAAAGAATGTAGGGTTTCTATCCAGAAGAAACTAGAAATTAGTGGGAACATGATAAAAATCAATTCACTTTTTATCTCTTATTATAACTATCTATGAATATGGCATATACTAATTTATAAATATAATTTGATACTACTAATATTTCTAAATATTATTTGGTATTGATATGTCAATTACTATTTATTGATATTATTATATATTGTAATAATTTAATAACATAACCTATATGCATGAAAGAAGGCACTGAGAATACAAAGGTATGTTCAAACAATAAGAACCCCTGCTCTCAGGGAGCTTATAGTTTACCAGTGAGGGATTTGAGATAAGGATATAACATTTATATGCATAAGTAATTTCAACACATGTCCATAGTGATGCAAATTAATTTCCAGAGAAGAAGAAGAATTATCACTTGTGAAAGATGGATAGTTCCAGAGATCAAAAAATAGTTCTTAATGGGGAGAAATTAAGGGAAGATGGATATCAGGTCAGTGTCAGGAGGGATTTCCTAATTGAGAGCTATCCAGAATTAAAAGGCTTGTCTTATGGAATGGCAAATGTGCTGTCACTTAAAGTGTTCAGGCAGAAGTCAGATAATCATAGATCTCTGCCTTCCTTCCAGGCTCAGCTCTCTTCTGCAGCAATTTCAAGGTATCTTCAGATCTTTGAATCTTTGTCTCTAAGACTCTTCTACTCTGTGTGTGTTTTGAATGTGCCTATTTATCTACATTTTGTCTCCCCCATTTGAAAATATCTTGTTTTCTTTGAATTCCCAGAATTTAGCAGTGCCTGGTATACAGTAAATGCTTAAAGAATACTTGTTGATAGATTAACATTCTAGAAACATTTCCCCCAATGGGCAGGAGATTTCATAAATTGCCTCAAAGGGAACTTCTCCAAACTCAAAGATTCTATAATTCACAAAGGTTTGAACCAACAGGTGAAAAAAGTTATAAGCATTAGAAATGCAATTATGATTGTAGTATATCAGAGCAGTCCAGGGGTAAAGGAGTGATGCATTTAGGTTTCATATTTACAATCAAGATGAGATGTCAAAGACATTTATTTCAAATCCTTTCCTTTTTTTTGGGGGGGGGGGCAGGGCATTGAGGGTTAAGTGACTTGCCCAGGGTCACACAGCTAGTAAGTGTCAAGTGTCTGAGGCTGGATTTGAACTCAGGTCCTCCTGAATCCAAGGCCAGTGCTTTATCCACTGCGCCACCTAGCTGCCCCCAAATCCTTTCCTTTTAAAAAGATTTCAGATTGTGAAATGCCAGAACTATCAATTAAAATTGATTAGTATAGACTTTTAAAACAAACGGATATCAAAAGAAGTAATAAATTACTTTGCTGAGATCTAGAGGTAGGTCCACTATGCCTCAAAATAATGTCAAAAAATGAAACTGAACTATACGCACTACTTTGTAAACATTGATACATTCCTGAAATTAAGGCAACCACAAATCGATTGGACTTGTTTGGGTTTTAGGAGTAACATAGTAATGATGATGACAATGATAATGATGCAGGTATCTGATACTTATTAATATTTTAAGGTTTTCAATGTGCTTTGTGTATATCCCACTTGGTATTGTTATTCAGTCATTTCAGTCATGTCCAAGTCTTCATGATCCCATTTGGTGTTTTCTTGGCAGAAACACAGGAGTGGATTGTCATTTCCTTCTTCAACTCATTCTACAGAGGAGGAAACTGAGGCAAACTCAGTTAAGTTACTTGCCCAGGGTCATACCTAGTAAGTGTTTGAGGCCAGATTTGAACTCAAGATGTTTTCCTAATTCCAGGCCCAGTATTCTATCCACTATGGTGCCACCTAGTGGCCCAAGCTCTCAATAGAGCTAAAAATAACACAGTTAATAACTAATGTCCAATTTACAAATGAGAAAACTGAGACTGGGGGGTGAGTAGGTGGCGCAGTGGATAAAGCACTGGCCCTGGCCTCGGACACTTGACACTTACTAGCTGTGTGACCCTGGGAAAGTCACTTAATCCCCATTGCCCCGAAAAAGAAAGAAAGAAAGAAAGAAAGAAAGAAAGAAAGAAAGAAAGAAAGAAAGAAAGAAAGAAAGAAAGAAAGAAAGAAAGAAAGAAAGAAAAGAAAAACAGAAAACTGAGACTGAATAGAATCAAGTGATCAAGTGACTTGACCATGGTCACTAGGTTAGCAAATGTCTAAGTTGGGATTGGACTTCAGGACTCCCTATAAGTTCTATGTTCTACCTATGTGGTAAAAAAAAAAAAAAGACTTCATTTAATAAAAGAAATGCCTTTGTTGTAAATATTGTATATAAAACACATCAGCAAGTGATCATTCACATCAGAAAACTAGTCTTCATTGTGTAGAAAGGAAGATTTCTGATTGTCTATAATTGTATCATTAATTGTTTGGTTATTTTATTATTATCATTGGTTAATATTTACATCTCTTTTAAAGTTTGTGAAGAATTTTACATGCATTGTCTCATTTTCCCTAGTTCCTATCAATTTCAATACATTTTATGTATCTTTACATTTTCAAGAACCTTTTGTTTCCCCAAGTTCTGTTCACAACCTGAACAATGTCTCTCTGGTGAAAAGCTTTGCACAGCTGCCTGCCTGACATACACTGATTTTTTTTTCATGTGCCCCAAAGTGACCCAGGTACCAAAGGATCTGTCACTTTGTAGAAAATCAGATTGGTTTTCCTGGGAGTAGCACTTTGTGATTTAAAGGAGCAATGCCCAGCCTGAGCAAACTGAAAGAGAAATGTGAACAATTTGGTTTTGTTGTTGCTGTTACTGTTTTGTTTTTAAATTATTAACAAGAAGCTTGAACAGAACAGACCTTGCTTCCTGTCCACTTGACCAAATTCTGAGCAGTAAAAAGCCCAGGGGGGCAGATAGGTGGTGCAGTAGATAAAGCACTGGCCCTGGATTCAGGAGGACCTGAGTTCAAATCCAGCCTCAGACTCTTGACATTTACTGGCTGTGTGACCCTGGGAAAGTCACTTAACCATCATTGCCCTGCCAAAAGGAAAAAAAGAAGCCCAGGATGGTGACTTCTCTCTGAGGGCCTCTGTCATCTGTCTCCTGCTCAGTGATTCATGTGTCACACTTAGGAGACGGTATCCATTCTAGTACAGAAGTAGAAAGGGGACCAAATGATATACATTCACCTGTGCTTGTAGCATCAAAGGAAGCTCTGATGCTCACCTTTATCATCAGCCCTTCTGAGCAGCCAGTTTCCAAGCCATGTTTTAAGTTTCCAAGAACTGTTGCCTCTCTCTTCAAATTGCTTAGGACCAGAAGGGCTGGACTATGACTGCATATTCCTCAGGAAGGCAAAAAAAGAGTTTAATAATCACAAAGGGAGGCATATCCAGCTTTGCTTATCTCCTGTTCTGGAACTTGGCAGGAGACAGATCCTGGCAGTAGCAGCAGCTGCTTCTCCTAACCAGGCCTGCATGTTCTCTGACCATGCCACAGAATGGCAGCCAGATGGAAGAAATACATTAGTCCCAAACAATCTGATCAATTTTCTGAAGCCCACATAATTTTTTCTTTAAACTTTTCTCTTGGTAAGTACTTTTCTGTTCTGTTTTCTCACTGTCAAATCAGAAGAGGACCAGGGTCCTAATCTCTATGACAAATTAGTTTAACATGGCTTGGACAATACAATAATCCAACAAGTATTTATTGAGAGCCTGTGGTGTGTCAGGCATTCTACTAGGTTGGACATGGCAGGGGGAGGGGGGTGATCAAGATGGAACTGTCCCTTTCCCCATGGATCTTACACTGTTTTGGAGAGAAATAATCCAATCCAATCAACATTTATTAAGCACCTACTGTGTGTCAGACACTATGCTACACACAAGGGAAACAACTAAAAAGAAAAAGAGTTCCTACCCTCAGTGAGGTTACATTCTAAAGGTGAAGACAACACACAGAAGGAAGGGGGAGGGCATGAGGGGCTACCTTGTTTCATGGAGTTGAAATCAGGCAGGGCCACAGATACATAGTGGAGAGGGATAGAATCTGCAGATACTAATTTTAATGCAAAATGCATACAAAGCTATTTCTACAAAGAATACACTCGTAGTTGGTGGGATCAGGATAAGCTTCCTATGGTGGTAACCCATGAACTAGGTCTTGAAGGAAGGTAGTAATTCTCTGAGCCAGAGGTAAGGAGAGAGTGAATTCCAGAAAATGGGGACAGCTTGTATAAAGGTAGAAATGGGAAATGGAATACCATATGTGGAAAATAATTGCGGGTGTGCCGATTTGTCTAGAAGGTCAATGCATGCAAGACAGTAACATCAAAAATCTTGGAAGAGTTGACTGGGTCCTTATTGGGGAAGGCTGGAAAAGCCAAACTGAGGAGTTGGAGTCAGAAACGCCTAGATTTAAGGGCTGTCCCTGAAACTTACTTACTCTGGGAACCTGATTTCCAATCTTGTCAGACCCTAGACAACTCTCTGAGGGTGTCAGTTTCACAGAGGTGATTTGCATCAGTCAAGGGACTGATGGGACTCTCCTTCACCAAAGATTCCCCAAACCAATGAAATCAGAAATCTTGTCCAAAGATGAGTTGGAATAATCAGTGTTTAACTACTCACTTCAGAAGCTTGTTGTAAAAAAAAAATATTTATTAACTGTAAAGCAGAATAGGAACACAGGTTGTTTCTTATAGCAGGGTCTATGAATAAAGGATAATATTTTGGAGGTTTCAGGAAAACATTTACCTTTTAGAGGTAGATTAGTGTAGAAATAAGGATAGATTTGGAGGCAGAAACAGCTTAGTTTAAACCATAGAATCATAGATTTTGAACTGGCAGGAACCTTAGAATTCATCCAAGGAAGCCACCTCATTTTAACGATCAGAATTGCATTGTTGTTCAGTTATTTCAATTGTGTCTGACTCTTCATGACCCCATTTCAGATTTTCTTGGCAATGATCCTGGAGTAGTTTGCCATTTCCTTCTCCAGCTCTTTTCACAGATTATGAAACTGAGGCAAACAGGGTGAAGTGACTTGCCCAGGATCACACAGATCAGGTCTTCTGACTCCAAGCCTGATACTCTATCCACTGTGCCACTTAGCAGCACACAAATAAGAATATTGAGGTCTGCAGAGATGCAGTGCCACCTAAAATCATGATGTTAGTGAATGTTAGAGGCAGAATTTGTACAAGCCCAAATCTTTCTCATTACACTGACATTGAGGCTCCCTCACTGCTTCATGTTGACCCACCCACCTATTTGTATCAGGTGACAGGATAAAGCTGCCATAGAAACGTCATGCCAGACTCTTCCCCAAGCCCCCATCCCCAGGCCCCATTCCTAGATTCAGTTTGCTGGCAGCTCTTTGTGGCTTGAGGCTGGGTAGCTCCTGAAAACACCATGGGTAAACCTGCCTTCTCTGTTTTGAGTTACAGGGAGTTAAAGGAAGAAGAAATTGAGGGAGCAAAGGGGGAAGCAATGGAGCAAAATCTCAAGACTCTGGTAATGGGGCTGGATTCCAGACTGCCCAAGGGATCTTTGTTGTCAGCTTGAGCTTTCAATATGCCACAATCTTCACCAAAATGAATGCTATTTCATGAATAACTATTGTCTGAGAACCACTGATGGAGAACTAGAGACATTTCTCAGGCCCACAAAATCACATATCCTTTAGGATTCCTATATTTAACAATAACATTTGTATTTCCTAACTGCAGGGTAGCCCATCTCAGTCAATATTTTCACACACTATCACTTAAGATCAAAGAGAAGAATCTTAATTTAAAGCTAACAAATAATTCACAAGAGTCCACAAAACACCGTACTTAATGAATATGCTTCTCAGGCCTTTATTTCAGATTTGGAGCCTTTTCTTGACAGAGCTAATTTCTTTGAGATGTACGCTTTCTTTTTTCAAATTGACACAGAGTGAATGGAATGAGTCCTTTCTTCTCTCTCTTCATATGTGTGTATACATATACATACATACATATACCTCTATGAATACACATTTTGGAGGTATATACACATACATACACCTCTGAGGTAGATAGATAGATAGATAGATAGATAGATAGATAGATAGATAGATAGAGAGATACATGCATGCATGCATACATACACACATACATGTATAGGTATATATAGGTGTGTGTATATACTATACATATACCTATGCATAGTATCTATCTATTTATCTGTCTATCTATCTATCTATCTATGACTCAGAGAGTTGCATTGACTAGCTTGATATCACACAACTAGGAAGCATATTATGTTGTTTAAAATCTAAATTGTGGGTTCTAATCTGCCCCTACCTCCAGTCTTGGGGGATAGCTGGCTAAAATCACTGATAAATTTAACAAGAGTTTAGGCTTTTAAATATTTATTAAAATATATATTATAAGTTAGTGGAGAGAGAGAGAGCTTGAGAACAGATTCCTTATAGCATGGAAATCCTAGCTTAGATCTAATTCAGTATAGCCAGAGAGAAAGAAAGCAATTTCCTTTCATAGCAGCCCACGTGAAATCTCTCACCCCCAAGCCAGTGTCCGAATGACTAAGAAGGCCTCCCCCACCCCATTCTCCATCTGATGCCACGCTCATTTCCCGGACAAAAAGAGGCCAATCCTCAATGGCTTCTCCCAGAAGCCATCTTTGAAACAGGAAGCATGGCTGTCCACACACATAGTTCCAAGCTAATTGGCTGGTAGCTTTGATTGACATGACTATAGGCAATTCTGTAGATGTAACTTCTGGATGCCAAGTCACATGTTTTCTCCTCAGGGCAGAGCTCTGATTCTCACAATATGAAACAGGATTTAAATGGAGATCTTTCTGACTTTGAGTGAAAGGCTCTAAGTATCACACCACAAACACTGATGAATCTTTAGGGAAGAATCATAACTGGAAGGACTGAGTCTAGGTGACTGGGAGAAAAATGGCTCCATTGAAGGAAATCAGAAAGTTGAGAGCAAGTTTTCTGAAAGGGCAGATACTTGTTTTAGTTTTAGATATGGTAAATTTGAAATGATGGCAAGTTACCCAATTGATATATTTCCCAGATAGGTAGACCAATAGAATTCAAGTTCATATCAGAGGTCAGAGCTGGAAAAACTACTATTAGCAGAAGGGTAATAGTTGAAGTTGTGCTGCAAGATTAGTTAAGTGAAGAAAAATGCAAGGAAAGAAGAAAGAACTGAGGACTGAGCTTTGGAGAGTGCCCCAGATTAGAGGGTTGAACAAAGAAGAATTTGTACGAACATTGAAAAGTTGATCATAGAAGTATCCAATGCTAGAAGCAGAAGTGGTATTCGCTGGCAGATTGCCCAATCCTGCAGCATCAGGAAAATCAAAGATAGTTAAGGTAGCAGAAGTGTTTCACCTATCAACTGCTACATGGTGATCATAAAGGATGGGGACTGAGAAAAGATCAATGGAGAGAGCAAGAAGGAGGTTACTGATGACCTCTGGGAGAGCATCTTCTGGAAAACAGAGGAGACAGATATCCTCTTGCATAATTCTATGGAACAGGTGTCTCAGAAATGAAAGTAACACAGAATTACATGAATTGATGCAAAGTGAAGTGAGCAGAACCAGAAGAACATTGTACATAGTAGCAGCAATATTGTACAATGAAGAACTGTGAATGACTTAGCTATTCTCAGCAATAAAATTATCTCAGACATTTCTTTTTTTTTTTTTTTGGTGAGGCAATTGGGGTTAAGTGACTTGCCCAAGGTCACACAGCTAGTAAGTGTCAAGTGTCTGAGGCGGGATTTGAACTCAGGTCCTCCTGAATCCAGAGCTGGTGCTCTATCCACTGTGCCACCTAGCTGCGCCTATCTCAGACAATTCTTTCTTTTTTTTTTTTTCTGCAGGCAATGGGGGTTAAGTGACTTGCCCAGGGTCACACAGCTAGTAAGTGTCAAGTGTCTGAGGCTGGATTTGAACTCAGGTACTCCTGAATCCAGGGCCGGTGCTTTAACCACTGCGCCATCTAGCTGCCCCCGATCTCAGACAATTCTAAAGGACTTTTGATGAAAAAATTTATCCACCTACTGAGAAAGAAATGATGCAGTTTGAATATAAAGTGAAGCTAATTTTTTCTTGGGTATTTTTTGCCTGTTTTCTTTCACAACATGAATACTATGGAAATATGTTTTGTGTGATTACACATATATAATCTGTGAATGGGAAAGAGGGAGAAAATGTGAAACTCAAAAATCCACAAATTTTTTAAATAGTTTTACATGTAACTGAAAAAAGAATATTTTTAAAAAGAAAAATAAATAAATAATGTTGTGGAATTAAAAAAGAGAGAGAGAAATAAAGGTAACAACAATGAAACACTTGACATAGCAAAGAGCAAATTAGAGTTTCACATAGAATTGGATTCAAATTTTACTTCAGATACTTCAAAGGCATAGGTCCCTGGACAGATCACTGAAGCTCTTCAGGCTTTACTTTATAGATGAGGAAAGTGGGCTCTGGGGAATTCAGGGACTTGGTCATTTATATATCACTTTCTGTTTTGCAAAGCACTATGCATGCATGCATGCATGCATGCATGCATACACTACATATATACATATGTACACACATATACATACACATCACATACATTATATATACATAAATATTATATACATATATACACACATATATGTGTGTGTGTATAATTTGCTTATTGCCCTTTCCTCCTTATCCTTGGACATTGTAGTCAATCATGTCCCCTTCAGCTTACAAAGTAATACAGAAAATGAGGGAGGAAAGGAGACATATGTTTGGGGGTACTTGCCTTGGGACTTCTTATTCCTTTGAGTTGAAACTAGCAGAGCAGCAGATGCATAGTAAAGTGAGTAATTAAAAATCTTCCCCTCAACACCACACTGAAGTAGAATCTGAAATGTTTTTCTTTCTTGTTTTTTCTTTATTATCTGATGAAAGTTTGGGCATTAATCTCTTCTTAGTCTGAGGCTGGCCAGTGACTGAATGTTCCCTATTATGACTGGCTGTCACAGTTTTATTAATTGAATGACAGGCAAGTGGGCTGACATGCAGAAAATAAGCATTCATTTATCTACTAAGAAATGGTATTTGTGTGGCTGAATGCTCCCACTCCAATACCTCCCCATTGTATGGAGAAGGATGGGAAGCTTTGGCAGGTTCTATCAAACTGGAAAGTCTTCTGGGAACAGCTTGGTGACATATTGTGTCTGTCATGTGAGGACCAGTTGAGCTAAATAGAGAGAGAGGCTAAATGGAGGGTACTTTTAAATGTACGTGCTATCTCCTCTGATAGAATATAAGCTCCTTGAGGGATGGCATGATTTCACTTCTGCCTTTATATCACCAGTACCTGAATATATAGTAAGTACAGCATAAGCATGGTATAGTGTAAAAACCCCCGGTTTTGAAGTCACAGGACCTGGATTCAAATCCCCCTTCTGATTATTGCTGTCTTGTGACTTTGTCCAGATCTCTTAGCCTTTCTCACTGAGGCTCAGTTTTCTAATTTGTGAAAAGATAGGGCAGGACTAGCTGGCCTCTGGGATCCCTTCTTGCTTCTGATCTATGATCTTCTTCTTGATTAACACCTGAGTTGAGCCTTGAATGACAATAATGGTTAAGAATGTTTGGGATGAGGAAAGAGTATATTCAAGCACTGCTCACAGGCAATCCTTAAAGAAAGCATAGCCTTGTAAGAAGGCACATCAAAGTCAGGGTAGCCAGTATATCTGCTGGGCTGGAACATAGAATCTTTGAAGGCGAATAATGGGTAATAAATCTAGAAAGATAGCTCGAAGTCACACTGCAAAATGCTTTAAATGCCAATATAATAAATCATGTATGTTATCTGAGGCACTAGGGAGTCACTGGAGTGTTTTGAGCATGGTATTATGGTTGGACACTGGGTGGTACAATAGATAGAATTCCAGGCCTGGAATCAGGTAGACTCATCTTCCTGATTACAAACCTGGCCTTAGATACTTACTAACTTTGTGACCCTGAGTGAGCCACTTAACCTTTATTGCTTCAGTTTCCTCACCTGTAAAAAGAGCTGGAGAAGGAAATGGCAAACCATTCCAGCGTCTTTGCCAAGAAAACACCACATGGGGTCACAAGTCAAGTTGGACATGACTGAAAAATGGCTGAAATGGTGAATGATGATGAGAACCATGGTCAGACACGTGCCGCAGAAAGATTATTTTGGAAAATAATGAGGGTCAGATTTCAAAGGACCATGAGGTCCAAGTATTCAAAGTTGGACTGGATTTCACTGGTGATTGAGAATAGCGCCTTCCTTTGACAGATGAAAAAATTGACGATTAGAGATTACTTTTCCAATGTGACCCAGGGAATAAATAACAAAACAGAGATCCTGAACTTTGATTGTCTCACTTTCAATCAAGCGATTCTTCCATATCTTGCCCCCAATCTGTGCTACTGGGGAGAGGACTCCTAGAAATGAAATTATAGATCCTCAAAAGATCAAAGCGATGTCATATTAACTTATCTGTATCAGAGATTTTTCTCCTGTCTCTTTCTCTGTGTGAGTCTCTGTCTCTCTCCCTCTTTAAACGCTATTCTTTCAGCCTCAATCAAAATTCTAGTATTTTTTCTTATAAATATGGATATATTACTTCATGAATGGCTTCTTAATGTAAACTAAAGCCTTTTAAAGGGCCATGAATGTAATTCCCTTATAAAATCTATGTGCAAAATCTTTCCATAATTCAAAGATGTAACAAAATTGAATCAAGTCCAGTTTATTCATACTCGTACTTTGTGCCTGAAGGGTCAGCGGGCTAGGAATGTAATGAAGCAAAACGAAAGTTGCATAAGGACATTCCATTTGAAAAGGAAACAATTACACAAGAAATCCCAATTCTCCTCCTGTTAATGATGGCATTTGGGTTTATGGGCACAAGATTAATCTCAGGGTCCAGGCACTGGGGGAGGCAGGAGAATAATTTGTTGTTAAATTAGTATGTGAATTACTTATCCAGTGAACTCAATTCTTCTAGAAAGTGTTGCTTTAATTCTAGTGCCTACATGTCTCCTTTTTTTCTTTATCCTAACCAGGAAGGAAACGTGGAGTGAATCATGCCCTCCTGACTAAGGCCACTCTTGATGGCTCCCACTTGAGAATCTGATTTACTGGAGCAATTTTTTTAAAGATCAATTATCAGACAACAATATTACAGGACAAAACCAAACCCTCTCTACTCTATCAGCTGTGTCCAATTTCCCATGATCTTCCAAAAGGGAGGCTCTGGTTTCTCCTTTGAGACTATAGTACATAATTAAAGAACTGGAGAATCCAGGAGCCAGAAGAGACCTCAGAGGAAAGATTGATAATCAGTCAATCAAACTGTGATTCCTTGGAAACTATGATGCTCGCCCTGAAGTCAGTCAGGAATTGTCTGACTTTTCACAACTGGCACACTGGGATGCGCAGGGGAGACATCCATCTTTTTGTATCAGAGTTCATCTGACATCAATAAAATGTCTCGATCACAATCAGGAGAATGTGCTTTCAGAAGGCAGTTGGGTTGCCAAGCTATAATTGAAGTAACTATAAAGTGGCATCTTATGACAATAGCCAGTTTTCTAGTGGAGGACAAGGGCTGCATTAATAATTGAAACCCAAAGAAAATACCCAAAAGTTATTTGGAATCTTTATACACTTAAACCTAGTCATATATTTCTTCAAGTTGTATAGACATTTTAATTTTTTTCTTTTTTACTATTTTGTTCTCCTTCCTCTTTTTTCTTTAAATGTAGCTAAATTGAATTATGTAAATTTCACTCTCTTCCTTTTTCAATCACAGTCTGAGGGATTATAAGAGTGGCCAAAAACTGTGAAAAACCTGAGCACTAATGGAGACTGAATATAGATACCAGAAAAGGCATGAATAGATTATGTTTCCAAGGCAGTCAACTAAACAAATTCCTCAAGAACAGCTTCTTCTCTACAAAGTTACATTAACAGACATTTTGCTGTCAAAAAATACTTGCGTTAAATATGGGGAAAACCTAACACGACACAATCTGGCATTCAATCATTGCTATTGCCTGATTCCTCTCAGGGGAGGATAAGTCTATTCAAAGGAAAAAGTTAGTGTATAGGATTTATATCCACACATTCTTGTCATAAAGCATCCATCATTCAACAAGTATATATTAAGCACTGGCTATTTGCAAATTCTGAATTAAGTTCTGGCATAAATGAAAATATAAGCCAAATAGTCTCAGCCCTCAAGGAGTTGTCTCTTGGGGCACTATAGTACATTTCATCGTAATTCATAGGCAAACCAGCTGGCATGAGCAGGGCCTGACTCAGGCCAATCCCGGGGTTATTTAGTATTAGAATTAAATGAGATAATAATAGGTCATTGAACATTTAACAGAAAGGCTTACTTAGGCATAACAGGGGGAAAGCTATCCAACAGAAATATTCAGAAAAAACACCAAGGTGATTCAATTGAGCACAGATTTCCACATGTTGGTCATACTGTTAGTTCATAATCAGATGCCTCAGAGAAGGAGCTAGAGCACCCAAAGCATAGGCCTTTGGTATCCAGGTGACCTGGCAGCCATGCCATTAACCTGAGGAATACCCTGAGGCAAATGTTAAATGCTTTAAGGAATAGAATTAGCCTACACAAAAGAGTTTTAAAGAAAGCTATTCAGTCCATTGAACACAGTCCTAGGAAATACTGGTTCTATGGCACCAGCCTGGTGAGAACATCAATGTACCTCAAGGAACAGTCTAAAGGTGGCAGTGGCCAGGCAAGCAAACCACCCCAACATTCCAATCACCATTTTCTTTCAGGCTTTCAGGGAAGGCAGTGCAGGACCTTATACCCTAGAGACCAGTAAATAACAGGCTTCCCAGTTCTTAGCTGTGCTTGCAACCTTCCTCCATGTCCAACAATCATCCAGGAGAATAACCACCATAGAGACCCAACCTGGCATAGAACTCTTCAGGTGCTATAACTCCCCCATCCCATCTCCTCTGTAGCCACAGCTCCTGCCCATCCAGAAGAGAAAGTTCTCACCACCAAAAACTCTTGGCCGTATGGAATGGTTCAATGTTGTAAATGAATTTTTACTTTACCAATGAAAATATATATTGCCATCTACTTTGCAACTTCATCTTGGCCACCACTGATCATTTCCATCTGTCCTACCCCTTCCAATCTTCCAATGTGTGTTGCCACCCCCATAAAAAATGAACACTTTCAGAAGAGGGACTGTCTTAATATTTTCTATGTAAAATCTGAGTGCTTGGTGCATAATAAATTTTCCATCCATCCATCATTCATTCATTCCATCAGTCAGTCAATAAGTCATAATTTTAATTTCCTCTGATCAAGTCGTCATCACAGTGTGCAGATGACCCCAGATTTTTGAAGCCTATGTCAGTCGACTTGAAAGTCAGGGAGATTCGAACATATAGAAAAGGCTTCAAACATAGTCCCAAATGATGCCTACTACCCAAGGGTCAAGGGAGCAAAGTTTGTGTATCAAGATCATTGATGAATTTTCACCATAGACACTGGAATGGAGTTCCAGTTAAGGCATGGAGCAATTGTCTTCTGCAATCATAGTGTAATAACCCAAGCAGACAAAACCACGTATTCAAAGAGCTTTGATTCAATGCTTAAA
This sequence comes from Dromiciops gliroides, assembly GCF_019393635.1. Lineage (NCBI taxonomy): Eukaryota > Metazoa > Chordata > Mammalia > Microbiotheria > Microbiotheriidae > Dromiciops > Dromiciops gliroides. The sequence goes on along the minus strand of NC_057863.1, from coordinate 14,330,269 downwards.
GTCGTTTGTTTATTTTTAATTTGGGGGGGGGGGGTACTTTCCACTTGTAACACTCACTCCATGTACAGTTTAACACGGGCTTTATCAGTGATTTTGATAAAGGTAGAGATGGTATGATTATCCTGTGAAGAGTCACAAGGTGGGAGGGATAGCTAATACCCAGATGACAGAGTCAAGACCCTAAAAGATCCTGATGTCTCAAGTATTGGACTGAGTGAAATAAAATGAAATTAAGAAGGAATAAATGTAAAATCTTGTCCTTGAGTTCAAAAATTCATCTTGAGCAATTCTACACCAGGGAGGCCTGGTTAGGAAGCAGTTTGAAAAACACCTGTGGATTTTCATATTCTGCAAGGTCAAAATGAGTCATCAATGTGATGGAATTCAACTAATTCAGTTGAACTTTTTGAGAGAGATGTAAGTACCAACTCTGGAGCTGGAATGACATTGTTATCTCCCAGATGAGGGAACTGCCTCTGATGATATAGACTGGCACATTATGGTCTGAGAGAGTTGCCAGGTAGTACTCAGAGGTAAGGTGACTTGTCTATTGTCACATAGCCAGGAACTGTCAGGGGTAGGCTTTTATCCCACATCCTCCTGACTCTAAGTCCATTCCTCTACCCATTATGCTAAGCTGTCCCTCATGAAAGGCACATGTTCCAGGAATAAAGAAGTTCATCCGTACTCTGCCTTAGCCATACCACACCTAAAGTATTATTGCATTCAGTTCTGGGAATCACAGTTTAGGAAGGACATTGCTAAGCTCCATGGGAGTGGCAATCAGGGTAGTGAGGGGATCATAAGATCTTAGTTTGGATCCAAGCAGCTGGTGATATTTACTGTGAAGAATAGAAGACAAGGGAATGATAGTTTTCTGTGATATTGGAGGATTAGACTCGATCTGTTTTGCCCTCAAGGACAGAACCGTGAGCAGGGGGGGGGGGGGCGTAGTTTAAAGAAAGTAAATTTAGATTTGAGGTCAGTGAAAAAAAACCTCTAAAATTTAGATATGTCCCAAAGTAAAATACTTTCATATGTAGTCAGTTGCTCCTTGTTGGTGGTTTTCAAGCAAGGGCTGTGTTCAGAAAGGTTAAAAGTAGATTCTTTTCAGGTAGGTGCAGGAAGATGAAGTATTTTCATATTCTAAAATCCCATGAATCTGGGAAGAGAAGAGACATGAAATAATCCATTATAAAGAGCTATTTTCCTCAGATTTTGAATATAGCTTTTAGACAATAAATGCTGTTAAAAATAAACATTGCCCTGTTAAGTAAAGCAAAACACAAATCCATCTTCTTCAAAGGATGCTTTGTTCATGGCTTTGTTTGTGTCTCCATTAAAGGTCATTATATATTTGTTTCATTTACTCAGCCTCCAAAATGACCTCTCTTGCACATGTGCTCTGTATGGGGTGCTATTAGCATGCTCATAACAAATGATTGCACCATTGTTTGAAAGCATGCAAATGCAACATGCAAGAGAAACAAAGCCTTAAATCAGATCATTTCTTTTTTTATCAAATAAGAGGTTAGAAAGGCACAATTACAGTGGAAGATTTGAAGCAATTTTGATCACATTATAAGGAATATGAATTCAAATCACGTGAAGTTATTAGGAGATTGGAAGTGATAATTCTCCCTGAGACTTCTTTTGTTCTGATATTAAAATATCCTGGTCACTGAGATGCAGCTGTCCACATATCAGAGAGCACATTCTCTCTATTCTTATAGGTTGAAGTACATCCAGGATTTGTGATTTCATCTTTATGAATACTTCCCCCACACATGCCAATGATAACCTCCTGTGCCTTAACAGGTATTCTTCAGGGCTTACTGGTGCCTCTAATTTCTTTACCTGGTGACCAGACAGTCTCTGACCTTGAAACTTGGCTAAGTTAATACTTTAACAAAAGACAGGCAGACTGAATGCTATCTTATCCCCAATTCTACATTTCAGATTCCCTCCTACACAAACTCCCATCCCCTCCTCTACTCCAGCCTCAGAGGAAATTTTGGCTTATTTTCCTGGCTGAAGCCACCCCTTACACACACACACACACACACACACACACACACACACACACACACACACACACACACACACACACACACAAACATATTCTCTCTCTTTCTCTCACTCTCTCTCCTGCCCTTGATCCCATCTTGACTAAGAATTTACCTCTTCAATTATCCTCTTTCTCTAGTCTTATATTTCTTTCCTTCCCTGCTGCCTACAAACATAATAAGATTGCCCCATACTGAAAAAGCCAGTCAATAAACATTTATTAAGTGTCTATTAAGGGGCAACTAGTTGGCATAGTAGATAGAGTGCTGGGCTTAGAGTCCTGAGTTCACATCCAGACTCAGACACTAGCTGTGTGACTCTGGGCACTTAACCCTGCTTCCCTCAGTTCCCTCATCTGTAAAATGAGCTAGAAAAGGAAATGGAAAACCATTTCAGTATCTTTGCCAAGAAAACCCCAAAATGTAGTTGAAGGATTCCTGACCTTTCTTCCTATAACAAGTAAATCATTCACATCTCTGCCTAAGCAATCTTCACAAAGTGGGTCCTGGTGCTCTGATGGGAAGTATGCTTGACTTGGACTCAGGAAATCCGAGTTCAGAACCTGATTTTGATATTCATTATCCTTACCGACCATGAGGCACTGGGAAAATCCCTAAACCTTAGTATCCTCATATATGGCTGTTGCCATTTGTTCAACAAAAGCTATTAAGGATTCCATTATGTACAAAGCACTCTACTGGTCACTTGCCTGCAAAGTAATTGCATTCTACTCTAATGAACATGCTTTATAACCTGTAAAGCTCTGTATAAATGGAAGTTATCATTATCCTGTCACACTTCTGTTTATATATATATATATATATATATATATATATATATATATATATATATATATATGTGTGTGTGTGTGTGTGTGTGTTCATAATATATAATATATTATAATGTATTTAACAAATTATTTTATTATATTATACAAAGATTCTATTTAATATTCTATTATACACATATATCATGTTATAGAATGTATATAAAACATATATGTATATATGTGTGTGTTTATATAGTAGAACTCGGATTCATCCATTTCTCTTTACTCACCTGGGTAACCACAGTAGTTTAGAACTCCTATCACCTCTCACTTGGCCTATTACAACTGAACTTTCCTATTTCTTCTCCCAGCCTCCATTATTTCCATTCTCTCTAATTCATGCCCCCAAAAGTTGCAAAGTAGATTTTTCTCAAGTATGAGGAAACTCAGTCTCATACACCTAAAATAATTTATTCAAGGTTGCTCACATGATATCAGAAGGATTTGAACCTAGGACCTCTGTCTCCAGATTCATTGTTCTCAAGTATCTCCTGAAAATATACTGAACTGGGTTCAGATATCATCCTTGCTATTATCTGTACAACCAAGGGCACGTCTCTAAAATTTTCTGAGTCTCAGTTTCTTTTCATATGTAAAGGATATCATGATAATTTTGCTTATATATGTATAGAAATATGCACATGTATGTATGTATGTATATTATGTGTGTATGTATGTATATTATGTGTGTACACCCACCCAATGATCTTTCAGGTTTGCTGTAAGGATCAAATGAGATAAGATATAGTAAACTCTTTGAAACAATTAAGTTTTACTGTAAATGCAAGTTTTTACATTTTGTCTTATTTTCATCCTTTATTGTTACCACCATCAGCATCAGTAACTCCATTATTACAACATTAGTTTGTGCTGTGTGGGCTAGAGGTATTTTGATTACATTTTGTTTCCAAAGTCCTTTACAATAAATTTGGTGACTCCTCTCAAGTGCTATAGTATACCATTGGTAGAGGGTGATTTTTTTTTCTTTATTAGTTAGAAAATTCAAATTAAATTTGTTGTTCCCCTTCATTTCAGCAAATTTGATACTGTGTTAAAGTTCTGAGTTTAAAAGACAAGCAAAATAGTCCCTGTTCATAAAAAACCCCATATATTCAAGTGGGGAGAGACTATGTATGTGTATGTGCATGTGCATATGCATGTGCATGTGCATGTGCATGTGCATGTACATGTACATGTGAATGTGTATTTATTTGTATGTGTACATTCATGTGCATGCATATATACATAAGCATATGCATGTGTATTATACATATGTAGGTGTATATATGTGTGTGTGCATATACATGTGCATATATGTGTGTGTATACATGCATGTGTATGTATTCTAAAGGTACAGTCAGTCCTCACTTTACATAAATTCACGTGACAAAAATTTCAACTTTATGTAAGGAACTCTGAAAGTTTAGTTAAGGCTATTGCTTGCTATGAGATAAACAAAAATTTTAAAAAGAGCCACTGTCAAAATGTCTCATGATAGATTAATAAAATATCTTACATAGCCAACCCCTTGTGCAGTGGATGCGGAAGAAGCAACATACTACACACCTACATTAACTTTACTGTATGGTCTTGTGTATTTTATCATTAACTTTACTTTCAATTTATGTCTGTTTATTATTATATTACAGTATTTAATATGTCTGCATTTAATATATTTTATGACTTGTGTAAAGGTACTATTTTGTCTGTCTTTCTTATATAGGCTAAGTGAATTGGGAGGGTAGAGGCAAATTTGCATTACATTAAAGAAAAAAGTGTTTTTTGTAGAGGTCTGAAGAATGGTCCACTTACAGAAAGTGAGAACTGTCTGTATAGGTAAAGGTATAAAATAGGCATGGGTATACATATGGAAAAGAGGAAAGAGCACAAAAATGGGGCTTGAAGTGGTCAAAGGTTATCTTATGAAAGGACATTTGAAATGAAATTTGAATGGAGCTAAAGATTCCAAGAAGAAGCAATAGCATGTGGAGTAACTTGCTCAAACACATGGAGATGGGAGATGAAATATCATGGATAAGGAACTACCTGCATCCCATTTTTTTCTATAAAGCAGAATGTTTGAGGTGAAGAAAGTAAAATCAGTCTGAGAAGATAGGTTGGGGCTACATTGTGGAGGCCAACTGTTAATGGCTTTAAATGCCAAACAGAAGAGTTGATATTTAATCCAACATATAATAGGAGCCTCTGAAGCTTCTTGAGCAAGTGGGTTACATGGTCAAATCTGTGTTCTGTGAATATCACTTTAATAGTTGAGTAGACTATGGATTGAATAAGCAAGAGACTGGAGTCAAGGAGAAAAAATTCAGGAAGACTAATTGAAATAGGCAAAGAAAGGAGGGTTGAGTGCCTGAACTAGTCTGGTAGCTTTCTGAATGGAGGCAAGTGAAGGAATTGAAGAAATAGTGTGATAATAGAGGCCAGAGTGTCAATTTATTGATATATGGGGGGAGGGGCTTAAAGAGTTAAAAATTGAAACATAAAATAATTTAATTCTTCAAATACAAAAGTAATTATTATGAAAAAAATCCCCTCATCTTTTGATACAATTTACCCAATTTTGTTTAATATACTGTTGTGGAAAGAAAATAAGGTGGAAATGATAAAAATGTAAAAATGCGGGAAAAAAAGTAATTTGTGGGTAGAGAAATTGTGTAAGGAAAAATTTGGAAGAAAAAAGTAGATAAGAAAGTGGCCAGTGAATTATGATCAAAAAGCAAAGTATGATGAGTGGATTTTCTTTGCTCCCCCACCCCCACCCCGCCCAATTCCATATGCCTTAGAAGAACCATGAGAATACCAAATGGTCTATCCTTGCTGCTGATGCTGCTAGTTGCTAAGAGAAGTTTGAAGGATCAGTGCTCCATCTAATGATATAATACCAACATCTGTTAAAATGACTCCAAAAACCTTCTACTGAAGTGTGAAGAACATGCAATCTGCCCAGGAAGATACTTTGAGATGCTAATTATACATCTTTCTTGCCTATCCTTTGAAAAAGCATCTAAACAAACATTTGGTCAACCTGGTTCTAGATATAGGATGAACTTGAAAATGATCAAACTGAATTTTCTTTAAACTTTTATTCTTCTAACATTTCACTAATGTTTCTAAGTATTCACCTATATTATCTTGAAGGGATGAATTTTTATGTTACACCTGTAATTGAATATTAGTTAAATGAGTAGAGAAAATACATAGAGATACATTGGATAAAAAAGGATCATAAATTTAAAATTTGGTTTTGAGAAATCTTCTACTCAACCTTTTAATTTTATATGTGAAAAAATTGACAGCCAAAGAGATAAAGTGATTTAACCAGTGCAACACTGTAATTTGAACCCAGTTTCTTTGGCTCCAGCGTTAATGCATTATAGCATTATAGTTGGGGATTCTAACCAAGACTTCCCTTAAGTCAGAACCTACCAGCACCATACCAGCAAACTATTAATGCATACCTTCTAAGCTATTGTGATACAGTGGGATGACAGTGGGCAAGTGGGACAGTAAAGAGACAGTGGAAGGTTAGCAAGGCAGGCTACTTCCTATCATGCAGCTTTGCTGGGTGGTAGTGGAGTTGGGCTTGTTGTTTGTTCCTCCTCCTTTAAAAGGTACACAGTAACTTCAACCAACTGAAACCCCAACTATTGTCAGCCCCTACTTCTAGTCATAGACAGGTGCATATATAACTGCAGGAGCTACCCCCCTCTTTTCTTTCTTATTCCATATATGCCCATAAAGTCTTCTCTTCCCACTATCTTTATGGCATCAATTTTTGTTTTCTTTTGTATTTTCATTAACTGTTTCTTTGATGCTCTTCCTCCTCATGGCTGTTGTATAGCATTTCAAAATTATTGCATGGTCCAGTTCAAGTACCAGCTCCTTCATGAGGCTTGTGCCAGTCTCTCTAGTGGTGAGGACTTCCCCTTTCTTACTGTACTTTGTAGTTTATGTATGTCATAGTTAAGTATCTGTTCCTCCAGGGACATGTGACCAGACAGACAGGCTGTTCCTCCAAGATATATTTAAAGGCAGGTAAGAAAGGCAATGGCTTAGGGCAAAAATTCTTTAATTGTGGGTCAAGACTCCATGTGGGGTCACATAACTAAGTGTGGGGGTTGTGAAAAATTTAATAACAGTAAAAGGTCATGTATACTTCTTTTATATACCAGTATACATGGGGTCAAAATTTTCTTGGGCAAAAAACCAAAAAAAAAGTCTTCACCTAGGGCACACCCTGGGGAAAGAGAGAAGAAAAGTACTTCAAAGAATAATTTAAAATATTTTTAATTTTTATTTAGTCTTCCAAAGCTTGTTGGCTCTATTTTGGGATTTTCTTAGCAAAGATACTAGAATGATTTACCATGTCCTTCTCCAGTTGCTTCTACAGATAGGGAAACTGAGGCAAACAAAGATAAGTGAATTACTTGCCCAGGTTAACACAACTAGTAAGTGTCTAAGGCTGGATATAAACTCATGAAGATGAGTCTTCCTAATTACAAACCCAGGGTTCTATCCACTGTGCTTCCAATCTGCCCTTTAAAATATTACTTTTTATAAATGTCTATTTTTAATGCCAGAAAATTATGCTCAAGGCTCAAAACCTACACTGTAAAACACATGGCAAGCACAATTATCAAACCCGGTCTGCAATGTGCACTGCGCCCACGCGTGTGCACACATGACACACAAACACGCAAACTCTTTTTTTCCCTTTCTCATTACAATATTGTCAAATATTTGGAGGGTTTTAGAACAAAGGGTGCAGATCACTCATTCTAGATGCATCAGAAAGTATAAGAAACAAGGACTTTTTTTCTTTTTTTCCCCTTTCTTCCCCTCCCTAGAAATGAAAAAAAAATTAAGATGGGGGGCAGCTAGGTGGCACAGTGGATAGAGCACCAGTCCTGAATTCAGGAGGAACTGAGTTCAAATTAGGTCTCAGAAACTTGACACTTACTAGCTGTGTGACCCTGGTCAAGTCACTTAACCCTCATTGCCTGCCCACCCCCCAAAAAACATTTTCAAAAATTAAAAGACAAAAAAGAAATAGGAACTTTCCCGGTAATACTGAAAATTCATGTAATTTGATCATAGATCTGGGATTTGGAAGGGCTCTTAGAGATGACCTAATTGAGTTCCCTTCTTTTACAGATAAGGAAACTGAGAATCAAAAAGTAAAATGACTTGTCCAAGATTATAGAAGAAATAAGTAGCATGGTCAAGATGGGAACTCATGTATTCTGATTCAAAAACCCATCTCTGTCACTTATTAACTGTGTGATCCCAAGTAGGGCACAACCCTCCTGGGCATGAATTTACTCATTTGTAAAGTGGATTTTGGCTCAGTGTTCTGTGAGGTCTCTTTCAGTTCTAATTCTATGACCTTCTCATCCTATAATAGATTGCAATAGAATTTACAAGTCTAAGAAAAAGTAAATGTCTATGTTGAAAAAAATATATATGTCTTCTAAAACATGCATGCAAAGCCATTATTTTGAGCAGACAGAGGGTTATGAAAACTCACAGGGAAACATCACTTCAGTATTTTCACTCAGGATAGTCTAATCCATAAAGAAATAAATGTCTGCAAAACTCCAAATCTAACCCAACTCTGACCTTGCTTTTATAATCCTAAATGGTGCCTTAGCTAGATTAAGTATTGAAGCATTTATTGGCGATCACTGACAGATGAAATTCGAATACATTCAGATATAGCTTGATATGACCAAAATAATCCTGCTTGGGGAATCAATAACCTCAGAGCTACACCACCAAATTATTTTGTTGGAGATGTTTTTAAAGGTAATCCAATTCAGATACTGATTTCACTAACCCACCTCTCAGACTCAAGATCCTGTCAAAATGGGAGACTGATGTTACGAAGAAAATTCCTGGTCCATTTTTATGCTCCACGAGTCCTCCAGGGAAGGATATTCATGTTTTCAAAGCAGAGATCAATATTATTGAGGGGCTCCAATCAATTGGCATTATTACTTCGTCAAGAGTAAGAACCATTTCATTTTATCTTTGTATCCCAAACCCCTACACCAGTGCTGGACACAATGTAGGTGCCTTATGAATGTTTGTTGGTAGATTTCACTTTGTTTTCCAAATTCCCACTGTGAAGTTGGACTACTCATTCTTCCTCAAACTGAACATCATTTTCACAAGTGACTCCCACATTCCTTAAATGTTCTTCCTCTCCATCCTTTTTCTTTGATCCTGGTCTTATACTACCTACATTTAATTAATAAAAAATTCAACACCTAAAACTCTCTATACCCTCAAAACCAGGGGTTCTTAGCCTGATGGCACTAACCTTGATTTGTTAATATTTGGACAAATGTATTTTGATGTAATATGTTTCTTTTGTGCTTTATTTTCTTCATTTAAGAACATTATTCTGCAAATACTTCATGCCAGAATAATTTGAAACTTTGTAATTTGTCCAACCCTGATGTGGTACCACCTGTTAGAAGCTTCTGTTGGAATAAATGAGATGTGTCTTGTGGTCTAACCCTGAAACCTACAATCCAACGTTTTTAGTGATTGAATCCTACAAGAAGAATTTCCATTCTGGAAAAAAAATATGAACTAACAAATCAACTCTGGAATATGGCCTTGGACTTTGTTTATTCTTTATTTGTTTGAACAAAGTAGGTAAGTGATGTTAATCATTGCCACCTTTTTCATTTGGATTCCATATTTGACGAGAGCCTAAAGAAGGTTAGAATACTCTATGACAGAACGAGTTGAGAACTATTACAAAAATTCATGTCTCAGGCTTAGTTTGGTGAAATAATTATGAAATTATAATTTGAGTCTTGTTCACCCACTTACCATCTGCTGCCCTGAGGCTGCATTCTAAGCAGTTGAGTTGAGAGATGAAAAATATGAACCCTTTAGAGATGGATCATATTTACTTGAAACAGTATGGGTTGCTATGCCATTATCTTCAAGGACAAATCTACATTCATGAATTGGTTGTGTTTCCTATGAGCCTGACTAATTGAGGGGACATAGGTGAGGACAAGCCTCTCTAGAATAAAGGATCTTTTCTACCCTACTCCACCAGTTGTTCAGGGTATTCAGATTGGAGGTTCTATTTAGAGCAAGCTCAACATAAATTAAAACATCTGAATAGGGACATCTGCAGATAGAACCTTGTTCAGTGACTGTGTCATCAGATGAGTGGGAGAGTTGGGGTTATAACAAATGCAGTCAATATTGCAAGAAAGACTTGTGTAGGCAGATCCTTTATTGGATTTTATAGGACAGAAAATTGCAAAGTATTTCACCACAAGTTACAAAGTAAATGTTAGACTATACATGTAACACCCAGCAGGTATTTTCATTGTAAAACTGAGGAGTCATGGAAAGAAGGCAATAATTGGCATTTTGTTAAATAAGCCAGCATTTGAAAGTCACATACAATAATCTCTAGGAGTCTCTCTCTCTCTCTCTCTCTCTCTCTCTCTCTCTCTCTCTCTCTCTCTCTCTCTCTCTCTCTCTCTCTCTCTTGCTTTCTCTCTCTCTCCCTCTCTCACCTTGGGGGCAGCTAGGTGGTGCAGTAGATAGAGCACTGGCCCTGGATTCAGGAGGACCTGAGTTCAAATCTGGCTCAGACACTTGACACTTACTAGCTGTGTGACCCCGGGCAAGTCACTTAACCCTAATTGCCTCAAAAAAATAAATTAATTAAAATAAAATAAAATACAATTTTCATACTTAAGATTGGTTCTAAAAATCCCTCCTTCCTCATCCTTACCTTTCTCATAGCTAGTTTATAGCTGAAACAGAGGTGAAGGGTGGATTATGGGAATTGATTGCTCCCACAAGGCTGACAGAGTGAACAACAGGCTAGAAATTCTATATCAAGGAGAAAAATTCCTCAAGAAAGAGATACTGAAAGCTTGGTCAAAGCAGTTAGTTGCTGTTAAGCATGATTTCTCTTACTTTCAATAAACAGGACCACTCTGGCTGTTCACCAAGGTTTTTGAGCCACTCGTTAATACTGAAAACTGCAACGAACTGTCAAGAGTGAAATAAGAGAGATGAGGAAATAGTCATTTCCTTGTCAGGTCAGTGTCTCCTGATAGAGATGTGATGGAGAGACCAGATGAACAGGAGAGGCAATGGACTCAAAGTGCAGAACGGGGTGTTTTGGGACATGGCAGATATGGAATTGAGTTTATTTGGCCATCAATATTTACCATAATAGTTTTCTTTTATTTTTCCCATTGGAAAAGTGATGAAGAAAAAATAAAGCATGTTAATTGGAAAAAAATAAATTGAATTAAAAACTTTGGACCCATGGAAGACATCACAGAAAAAGAGGAAACAAGGGAACAAATGTTAAAATTGTAGTGCTTCAATTCTTTGAAATGATTAGAGAGAGGGGTGCTTTAGTTCATTGATTTTCTTTACAATTAACTATAGTTATCTTGTGTGTGCCAAGTTATTTTAATGTCTTTCTCCCCTAATAAGGTTTGAGTTCTTTGAGAGCAGGGTCTGCATTTTTATCCCATCGAGACAGTGAAACTTAATAATCCAAAACAGTACCACTGTGAAATTTAGGGACTTGTGTTTCTGGAACTAAAGCAGGTGGTGCAGTTGATAGAGTGCTGGGCCTAGAGTCTGGAAGATTCATCTTTCTGAAGGCAAATCTGTCCTCAGACACGTATAGTTGCATTACCCTGGGCAAGTCACTTAATCGCATTTGCCTCAGTTTCCCCATCTGCAAGTTGATATGAAGAAGGACATGAAAAACCACTCCAGTTTCTCTGCCAAGAAAACGTAAAATGGAGTCACAAAGAGTCTGATATGACTAAACAACAACAAAAATCTCTGGAACTTGTTTTACAACCACAAATTCTTAATCTAGCAAACACCTTCTCCCCTTTTCCAAAAAAAAAAAAAAAGACCTTTAATTAAAAAAAAATGCTTTATTGTTGTATGAAATAGTGGAAATCATGCTGAAATGGCGAAAGGAACCTGAGTGCCCATCCACTAGTTTAGCCACTAAATAAAAAGGTCTCCTCTTCTGTGAAATAACAGGAAGGGTCTAGATGACCTCTAAGGTTCTTCTCATGTCTAACTACTGAATTACTGAGCCACAAAACAAAAGGGGTGATTCTTTTCCTAAAATTTGAAATACTAATAATCTCATAGAGCTAGGACCTCAATGTGTTTATCTCTTCCAACTGTAAAGATCATAAGGGCCAGTTAGGTGGCACAGTGGATAGAGTAATGGCTTTGGAGTCATGAGGACCTGAGTTCAAATCCAGCCTCAGATACTTAACATTTACTAGCTGTGGGACCCTGGACAATTCACTTAACCCCAATTGCCTCACCAAAAAAAAAAAAAAAAAAAAAAGATCATAAGCCTTCTGTGCTTTTCCCCATGTCTTTCCTGCAATCCATCATAAGAGTTGCACCCTACATCCATTTTGAATAGGGGCCTTGCTTAAGCTCTCTTGATTTTGTGATGACACCAATGAGTCATATGGATTGTCTATCTCCCTCTCACTTTCACCTTGTGGCCAGTTCATCTCCTTTTTACCAATAATACATTTCTTTAATGACATCCAGGTATAAAATCTCATAAATCTAAAAGAAAAGACAGGAATTTCAAATATAAAACATGTCTGGGAATGGAAGAGAAAAGAGGAGATTCACAAAAACAGTGTATTAGGACAGAACTTGCTAAAATACTCAAGTCACAATGTTCATACAAATGTGATTGTGCTCTTGGATCTATTATTATTATTATTATCATTCTGTCAGCTTATCAATAATCATAACAAATGATATTAATATAACATTTTGATGACTGTAAAGGACTTTACATATATTATCTCCTTTGAGTCTATAACCCTGTTATGGAGAGGCTACATTTATTGTCATCTCCATTTTATATGAGAGAAAAATAAGACTGAGAGTTTGTAATGTGCCTATGGTCAAATGGCTGGTCAAGATTTGGCACTAGAACTCATATATAGTAAGTGCTTAATAAATGCTTGTTGACTTTAAATTTAGCATTCCATCATCTAAGCTAGAGGCCAAATCATAAACTCATGCCTCTAGCTAAAGCAAGGATTTCTTTTTATTGAGATTTCTTTATTAGGAAGTAGAAAGTTTCAGAAATTTGGAGGGAAATGATGGTTAAATAAGCTAAACAAAATCTCATCCTAACCTGCACAGACAAAATGAGAAGTTATTCTCCCCAAATGAGCCAGATTAACCTGAAAAAGAGTCTTCTCTCTAGCAATAGACAATATAAGGCTTTTAAAATAACTTCTGGGGGCAGCTAGGTAGTGCAGTGGATAAAGCACTAGTCCTGGATTCAGGAGAACCTGAGTTCAAATCTGGACTCAGATACTTGACACTTACTATCTGTGTGACCCTGGGCAAGTCACTTAACTCTCATTGTCTTACCAAAAAAAAAAAAAAGACTTCTGAAGTGGGTTGTAGTTGTCACAGTGATTGTTTTATTGTTGTGGTTATTCTTGCATATCTATGTGTTATTGTTGTTTGTAAGGTTCATTGTTTATTGCTGTTTTGAATGCAAGTTTTGAGAAACAGCTTTGGAGCAAAGGTCTTCTGGGTATCCCTCACATTCCTTCTTGTTTCCATTTGTAGAAAGAATGGTAGTAGGTCCTGTTTCTCTGATGTCCCCAGTAACCTGGCTATTTTCATTAAACAGAGCATTACTTTATCATCAAAACCTTCAGCCTCTGACCTGAGCAGTAAGAGCAAAGAGTCTGGAGTTGGAGAAAGGGTTTTCAAATTCTGCCCATATTGTATGATTGTAGGTACATTTATATGTCCTATAACACCACTTCCTGCTTGAAATATGTGAGTTTATGGTCCTGTGATCCATTAGAACAAAATCCATAAACATGAGAACAAATGTCTCTGCTGAAAAGAAATCCCCTGAGTGATATACAGAACACATAAAAAATGTCTTTGGTCAAACAAAAAGTTCTGAAAACTCCCAGGGAGCTGGACACTTCTGGCTTCTGACCCAGGATATTCTAATCAGCTAGAGGTTCCTAAACTGGGTTCCATGGACCTCCAAAGAGTCTGTGCAGAGATTTCAGGATTTCCATGCACTTAAATAAGGGGGGAAGTCATGTCTTTATTTTCATCATAATTGGCTTCCTTTGAAATTCTATTTCACTTTTTTTTAATTAAAAAAATATATATTCTGAGAAGAAATCCAGGATATTCCTGAAACTGCCAAAGGGATCCATGAGCAAAAGGGTTTCTAGAAACGTGTGCTAGAAGAAGGGGAGATATCTATGGAGCCCACACCAAAGTCAAATTAGGTCAGGTCAACAAACATGTTTAAAATGGCTACTATGTGAGAAAGTATGAGAAGCGCTGGAAGCTCTCTTTTTTTTTTTGTGAGGCAATTGGGGTTAAGTGACTTGCCCAGCGTCACACAGCTAGTAAGTGTTAAGTGTCTGAGGCCGGATTTGAACTCAGGTACTCCAGGGCCAGTGCTCTATCCACTGCACCACCTAGCTGCCCCTGGAAGCTCTTTTTAAGCATTCTGAATGATGCCTTACAGAGATAAGCAGTATGTGGAATCATTAACTAATATAAGGAGAAAAGACTAAGATTGAACTGGGAGTCTATTCTCTTGTGTACCACCCACTTAATAATATGCTGAATTACTAAGAGCACTACTCTGGGAATCAAAAACCCTAGAGATTCCACTGCCACCCCCACTTGCTGAAGATGTTTTTGAATGTTTTCCTGGTCAAATCCACATTGAAACAATGCTTAAGTGGCACAGTTTTTGAATTCTGTAAGTGTTGAAAGATAATCCAAAAGACTAAAGAACTGTGCATACCCTTTGATCCAGCAACACCACTGCTAGGTTTATATCCCAAAGACATCCCCTAAAAAGAAAAAAGACCAATTTGTACAAAAATTTTTATAGCAGCTTTTTGTGGTGGCTAAGAATTGGAAATCAAAGGAATGCCCCTCAATTGGGGAATGGCTAAACAAGCTGTGGTATATGATGTGATGGAATATTAATGTGCCATAAGAAATGACAAGCAGCATGATTTCAGAAATGCCTGGAATGACTGGTATGGACTGATATATAGTGGAGTGAATAGAACCAGGAGAACATTGTGCACAGGGACAGTGATATTTTTTGATAAAGAACTATGAATGACTCAACTATTCGTAACAATACAATGAGCCAAGAAAATCCCAAAGGACTATTGATGAAATATGCTATCCACCTCCAAAGGAAAAAAAAAACCTGATATTGATGGAACACAGAGTGAAGCATGCTATTTTTACTTTCTATTATTTTTTTTCAATTTTTATTCAAGTTTTCTTGTACAAAAGGACTAATGTGGTAATGTTTTACATAATTCAACATGTATAACCTATATCTGATTGGGAAGGAGGGATAAAAATTGGAACTCAAAACTATAAATAAAAATATTTGTTACTTTCAAAAAAGAAAGATGATCCACTTTGTCAAGTCAAAGATACTTGAAATACAAGTTATCACTGCTAGTACCTAGTAAGATCATTGCCTATCTTGAGCTGGAAGGGAACATGGAAGCCACTTAGCCCAACTCTGTCATTTCACAGATCACCAAACTGAAGCATGGAGATGTCATAAATGACTTGCTAAAGTGTTAACATCAAGTTTCAGAAGTAAAATTTTACCTCAGGTACTGAATTCATGATCTGGCTACAACTTCAGCACCATTTCTATTATATAAACCCTACCATGCCTTCCCATCTTATTCTGAATTTGTCCATACTCCATTTATATCTTTGCTATAAGGGACCCATCAATAACCCTATTTCTAGATGTCTTTTGGCATTATATGAAAGCCAAAGGCTACCTGAGCTATGCACTGCTATGTTTCAGTTAAGTTCCTTGGTTTGTCCAGGAGAGTTTGAAATCTTGAAGATAAAGGAAATGGTTAGAAATATTTCACATATGGCTATAATGTTTGAGATTAGGAATCAAGGACAATTTAGTAGAATCATTGTCAAGCAATAGCGAGGGTCCATTTGAGATTACAGATAACAACAAACAGTGGATGAAAAGTTCTTCAGTCATTTTTTATTCATGTCTGACTCTCTGTGATGCCTTTTTAAGTTTCTTGACAAAAATACTGAAGTGGTTTGCCATTTTCTTCATCAGCTCGTTTTATAGATGAGGAAACTGACACAAGCACAATTAAGTGACCTGGCCAGGATCACATAGCTTGTAAATATCTGAGGCTGAATTTGACCTTGGTTCTTCCTGATCCCAGATCCAGTGCTCTATTCACTGATTCAATCAGCAGTCTAGGATTCAGTGGAAAATAACATGATGGGAGATATCCAGGGTTGATTAGCAAATTGGAATCCGAGAAAGTTGGGGGGTGGGGTGGGACAGGTGATTCTATGGTGGTAGCTAATGACTTATTGGAAAGACTGGTAATGGTGTTATGATTGTGTATCAAGGCACATAAAGGAAGAGGAAGGAAAACAGATGAGAAAATTGAAGAGCCAAGGGAACAGAAATAATAATGAAAGCAAAAGATGTGTTTAATTTAACTGAGAGAAATGAGGAAAGCTAGGTGGCTATTAACAGAGGATGGCATTTCTTAGATCAAAATCTTGGAAGTCTTGAAACTCCAAGCAACATGGTATGTAAGGACAGACTGTGCCAACTGTTTGACTGAAGAGAGACTGGATTGCCCTGGATGAGTTTGTAAGGGTCATGACTTTTGAGTATTCATTTGGCTAACGGTCTCTTGGAGATTATGTGAGAGAATAAAGCAGGCATCAACTATGCCTACCCATTTTGATGTCTTATTAGTACTATCTAGACTCTAGAATCAGAATAAGCTCCATGTCCAGAAAGCACTGAAATTAACAGTAGATACAATGGAAACAGACAGACATAATGCATTGTATAGACTTTCTACACATGATCATAGACTTTAAGTCAGAAGGGACCACAGAATCCATCTAGTTCAACCTCTTCTTTTTTATAGATGAAGAAACTAAGCCAGAGACATTAAAATATTTTCCCCAGGTCCCACAGGCTTGTAAGTACCAAAGCAAGGGTTTAAACCTATTTCTTTTGCTTCCAATTCTAGCATTATTTCCATGGTTTGTCTGAATTTTATCTACCTATGAAGAGTCAGGAGAGAGTAGCAGATAGAGCTGGGTTTTGAGTCAAGAAGAAAACTTCTTGCTCTGTTGCATACTGACTCTGTGGCACTGGGCAAGTCACTTAAACTCTCGTTGCCCCCAGGCAACTAGAGCAAGTACCATTGACAAGGACAGTTTCTTCTCTGGGAATTCTCTATACAAACCAAATTGTGAATCCAGTATAAAACCAAACAAAACCAAACAGTAAATTGAGGGTAAATATAAGCCTGAACATACAATATACTTGATAGGTTCAAAAATCATTATTTTTTTAAAAAGAGATACTAAAATTCAGAAATCCCTAAACTTTATCAATGTCTCCTGGTCACCTGTGCTGTTTATATATACCCATGCACACTAATGTTACGTATATGTGATATGCACATATATAAGTACATGTAGACACACTTATATGTACATGTGTATATATTATTTTATCTGACTGCGGCAAATCAATATTCTTTCTAGTGGAGCTCTTAATAAACCATAGACTTCAGTGCACCCTGGACAGCCTGCCTAGCATTATCAAAAACTTATGAAGCTCTTTAGCTCATTACTTTCTACTGATCTTATTGTCCATCTCACCAAAGTGTCCTTTTTCTCTTTATCTTTTTATTTTTTTTCTCTTTTGGTGAGGCAATTGGGGTTAAGTGACTTGCCCGGGGTCACACAGCTAGTAAGTGTTAAGTGTCTGAGGCCAGATTTAAACTCAGGTCCTCCTGAATCCAGGGCCGGTGCTCTATCCACTGTGCCACCTAGTTGCCCCCCAAAGTGTCCTTTTTATTGTAAGTTCTCTGCAGGCATTAAGCAATAATGAAATGTGACAGAGAGAATTTTTCACATGCCTTTTCCAAATGCTCTCTCCAATATTGTTTTTTTTTCCAAAATAAATGATTCACTAAGTTTTGCATATGGCTCATTAATCCACTACTGTGGGCCGGTTTCTTAGAAGTAAAAATAGTGCATACTGTATCTCTAAATAAAGCCAATCTTTGTGTTGTTCACTATGCCCTTTCCCTGAGGTGTATAATTGGATTCTTCAGTCATATATCTCAAAGTAAAACCACCAACTGAGGTGGGAACATAGAGTATTACTAAGTTTAAATGCAACAGAAATTTTGTGCATTCAAATCAAATATTACACTGAGAAGATGTATTATCTTAGTCTGCCAGAAAGCTACTTTGGCATTTCAGAAAACAAATTGCCCACGGTACATTTTCTATGCCAACATCTTCCAGAATTGAATAAAAAATAAAAGGTACAATTTCTACAATTTGTTTCCACTTATGGCACATTTTCAGTTCTCTTAATATGGGTGATTGAATTGCACAAATAGAGTGCTTTATGTCCCAGTATCTTTTCACTTTAGCTATCATGTTTCTGCAGTTACTGAAATGAACCAATTCTAAGTCAAGAAAATAATCATATAATTTTTGGCAGTAATATACTTTCATGAATTATGAATTTTTAGAGAAAAATTCTCTTAAAATGCATTGTTTATTCCAAATTGAAGAACATATTTTCCATTTTACTGATTCTAGCATGATCACTTGGGACTCATTCTCTATTAGTCTGAATACCCTTTATACCCACCCATCAAGGATGAAGAATCAAAAAAAGAAACATTTAAAATACATAATTATTATTGTTATTATTATAGACTAGAAAATCATCACCTGTGGACATTTTTAAATCCAAGGAAACCAACGAAAAGAAATTGTACATGAAATAATTAGTCTATTACATATCACTTATTTGTAATACACATAGTAAGTTTATATTGAACATTGAACCAACATTGCCTGACTTGTCTATATCCCTTTCTGAACTCTCTTCTGCTCTCCGTTGTTTATTTTTAAATGTTTCTTCAATACTCCTCTTTTCTTTTCACTTTTTCCTTCCTTTTTTCCTTCTTTCCCTCCCTTTTGGGGGAGCTCTCTATCTCTATTCTCTGAATTGTAAACCCTCTGGAGCTGTGTGTAGTCTTTACTCAGATCAGAGTTCTTAAGACTTTTGATATTTCTTTTCTCAAAGCTGTAGTAAATGGTTATATTGTTCACCTGGTTCTGCTCACTTCACTTGACATCAGTTCCTGATCTTTCTGATTCTCTGAGTTCATAAACTTCATCATTTCTTATAGAGCAATAATATTCTATTACATTTGTATACCATAATTTGTATCTCCATTCCTTAGTTAATAGATATCCTCCTTTCTACCAGGTTTTGCTTAAGCAAAAGTGGTGATATAAATATTTTTTTTAATAAATAGTCCTTTCCTTCTGTCTCTCATTCTCTGGGGTAAATACCCAGTATTGATTTTGCCAGGTCAGAGGGTATACAGATTAGTGATTTGGGGAAGTGTGTGGCAGTAGGTGGGGGTGAGAGGAGAATAGTTACAAATTGATATCCAGAAAGGTCAGATCAAATTTCAGCTCCACCAATAGTAAATCAGTATGTCTATGTTTTGAAACTACATGTATTATATCCTTTGGAACTACCTTTATTATATGCAACATTAAAGGGTCAGTTGTAAAATATGATTGGAACAAAATAAATTTAAAATTATCCATTAAAGTGGTCAAAAAATATCAAATACATTGTTTGATTGCCCTTATTAAAGGATTTTATTTTGGAAAATATGTAAAAATCATTCAGAGTCATTTTTTTTTTGCAGGGCAATGAAGGTCAAGTGACTTGCCCAGGGTCACAAAGCTAGTTAAGTGTCAAATGCTGTAGGGTCAGATTTGAACTCAGGTCCTCCTGAATCCAGGGCCAGTGCTTTGTCTACTGAGCCCTCCCGAGTCAAATTTTATAAATACTGACTTTTTTATATTGATGATTTTTTCTAAATATTTTCTGTTAATAGGTTTTGTGGGATGTCAGCTAACTTTATGTTATGAAAAAGGCAGTTGAGGGGCAGCTAGGTGGCACAATGGATAAAGCACCAGTCCCGGATTCAGGAGTATCTGAGTTCAAATCCGGCCTCGGACACTTGATGCTTTCTAGCTGTGTGACCCTGGGCAAGTCACTTAAACCCCATTTCCCCGCCAAAATAAATAAATAAACAAATAAATAAATAAAATCAAGTTAGCTAAGAGTTTATCAATTTAATTTTTAAAAAGCAGTTGAGGAAATTGTTTGACCATAAGAAAAGATAGGAAAATAATAAAATTGTTTTTTAAAGCTTTGGTCAAAAAAGATAGCTGATACCATAGAGAAATAGCAAGATGAGGGGTTTCTGAAGTCTGGTAAGTAGGAAAAGAAAAGAAGAGAAGTAGGAAGAAGTGTGAGCTACCTGTAGTTTGATTTCTACTCAAGACCGTCCTGAAGATAACAACTGAAGCAGCTTCCAGTGGCATTGAGATTGGGGTACAATTTCTTAATCTCTAATCAAAGGCAATACTCCAGGCTAAGCAATCTAGGATTACTACAAATACATTTATCCTCCCTTAGCAACACTCAGTACAAAAACTGGATGAGAGAAACACGAGTTATGCCTTTATAATTAACAAGAGCTGTCAACAAGACAGAGAGAATATTGAAGATCTTGTTACCCTAAAATATGTAAGACAAGGGGGATTCTGCAGTGACCTTTAAAAAAGGGATTTGGGGTTTGGGGGCCATTGATGTGTAGCAGCCATAGTTATACATAATACAGACAGAATTTTCTACTAAAAAAAGACAGTAAGAAGAAAAGTAATCTGGAAAGGCAGAGGAGACTTTCAACAAGGGTCATAAGGTTGGATAGTGGAAGAATGTGCCATAGTGAAGGAAGATAAGAAGAAAGTCAACAGAATATTTACGGCTTTGGAATAAGTAACAGGTTTTTCCCACAGAGAGTAGAGCTAGCTGAAGAGGAAGTAACTTCTTGCATTTCAAGGAATGAGGATGTATATCTAAAAATACTGCTTGGAGAGAGCTCATGAATTTTTGGTCAGAGGCAAAAAAAAAAAAAGAATACTGTTAGTTATTTCATTCTAAGAAGTAATGAGATATTTATATGTTGACCTGCCATGAACAATAAAAAGTTCTGGTATCATCCCAGAGCATGTAGATAGCATGTGACACAGAGTTCCTGAGATCCATCAAACTGGATGACCAGCATCTACCTCCAGTGATTCACAGAAGGAGAAATGATACATTAGAAGGAATGTTAGGAATTACAAATCCTGGATGAGAAATTGAAAAAATAATGGACCATTGATGCTCAAATATATTAGGGATTCCAAAGGGTTGAGTTATTGTTGTGATGGGAGGGGGAATTGTTGAATAAACAGCTGTGTTTGTTTTCTTTTAAAAAAGGTTTTTCTAAGATTTAAGTTTATAATATAGGAGTGATGGGCTTTTGGACAGGGAAAAAGAATGTGTAATGAGGGAAGGTATAAATGTATCACATAGTTCTTTTGTGAATCTGATGAAAAGGTAAAGCAAAAATAGAGGGGAAAGAATCAGCTAGGTGGCACAGTGGATAGAGCTTAGGCTCTGGAGTCAGGAGGACCTGAGTTCAAATCAGGCCTCAGTCACTTGACACTTACTAGCTGTGTGACCCTGGGCAAGTCACTTAACCCCAATTGCCTCACCAAAAAAAAAAATAGAGGGGAAGAAAGAAGGAAACTGGCTACATAGACTTCAAAAGCCTGTTGCCCCAGAGAAGGCAAGGTAGAACAAGGAAGTCAATTAAGAGTACACAGGTCCATTGATTTTCAGGAGCCAATAACCAAAAAGAGAGTCAATGATAAAAGCCATAGTATAAAATGTTTATATAACAATTACCAACATGATGATAAATTACAAATGAATAAGAGATCATAGTACAAGAAAAGAGTCAGTATCATACAGAGAATAGAGATCTTGACTTGGAATCAGAAAAACTCAGGTTCAAGTCCTATTTCTGACATAGACTGATGGTATGATCCTCGCCAAACCACACAAGACTGTATGATCCTTAGAGGTAGCTACATAGATAAAGTCATGGAACTCGAGTCAGGGAGTCTTGAGGTCAAATCCAGCCTCAAACACTTGATAGCTATGTAATCCCAGGCAAGTCACTTAACTTCTTTATGACTCCACTTCCTCAAGTGTAAATGGGGATAATAATAGCACCCAGGGTCACTGTGAGGATCAAAATGTGAGAAGTAATATTTGTAAAGTACTTAGCATAGTGCCTGGTACATAGTAGGTACTATATAAATTTTATTCCCTTCCCTTTTTCCCCTAAACAAGTTACATTATCTCTCAAAACAATGAGTAATTTAATAAAACACTACAGATGGCAGAGCAAGTACCAAGCTACATTGCTATTAGTCTTCCATTCCAATAAAATCATAGGTTTGGCCCTAAGTAAAGAGACCAATGTGACCCCAAAAATATCACTAAGATTTCAGGGAATTAGATGCATACCTAGGAAGTGACTCTGGAAGTTTTTGCATGATCTATTCCAAAGGAATAGGACTGATGAAGGTAATGGAGAAGCATGGAATTTTATGAAGATATAATCTTGTTGGGGGAAAAAGCAACAACTCTGGATCAGGAAAGAAGGTAACATCCTGGCAACCATTTGGGTGAAAACAAACAAAAAGAGATGAAGAAAGAGTTTTGCCATAGAACCTAGTCATAAGGAGGATATAGATGAAGAGTTGGGAAACAGGTCTCAAACCTGGAGTTGCAGCGTGAGAGTACAGGGCAGCTAGGTGGCACAGTGGATAAAGCATTGACCCTGGATTCAGGAGGACCTGAGTTAAATTCTGACCTCAGACACTTGACACTTATTAGCTGTGTGACCCTGGGAAAGTCACTTAACCCTCATTGCCCTCCCCACACACACACAAAAAAAGTGTGAGAATGATCAGAGATTTCAATATTCTTAGAATCTAGTGGGGCTCAATCTTTAGGGAAGGAAGGAAACAAACAATTATCAAGTATTTATTATGTGCAAGGCACTGTCCTAAGCACTTTAAAATATTATCTCCCAACAACCTTTACTCAGATTCAGAGTGGACTTTGGAGGATGGCTGTTACTTCAAATTCGAGGATAGCTATTCCTGAAATGATACATTTCCAGTCCTGACCAGGACACAATTATTTATTTTAAAAGGTGTTTGGTAATGATCTGATGATGATGATAATGAAGAAGAAGTAACAAAAGAAAAGCTAAGGAGAGGAGAGGAGGTATGGGGATTAGAAGGGAAAAGGATATTTTGCTTGTGAAACAAGGAAAATGGAAACATGCCTGTCATGGCCTCGGCGGCAGGTCTGGTTACATTGCTGTGATAAATAATGGAGGAGTTAGATGCTTAGATGAAAATGATGAGGAACTGGGCGGGGGAGTAAGATGTGTAATAGAGACAGGAGAGACATCAAGGATAAGAAGGACACCCTTAGATTTAATGGGAGCAAAAATCCAAACCCTGCTCAGCACCCATAAAAAGCAAATGAATGGGGACAGCTGGGTGGCGCAGTAGATAGAGCACCAGCCCTGGAGTCAGGAGGACCTGAGTTCAAATCTGGTCTTAGACACTAAACACTTACTAGATGTGTGACCCTGGGCAAGTCACTTAACCCCAATTGTCTCACTAAAAAAAAAAAATCAAATGAATGGATTTTTATCGCCATCAGTTTACATAATGATTCATATGTTCTCTTTATAAATAGTGTTTTCCCCTAGGGCATTTAAAATATGAATCAATTTATACACACACAGATTCACCTTGTGACTTCTCAGTAAGAGTGAAGGCCACCTTTTAACTTGACATTTTTTACCATTAATTCTCCCTCTCTTTCCTGCTCTCTGTCCTGAATCAAACCTGATTTATAAAGTAGTGCTAATCATATTACTTTTTTAAAAAGTGAAATGTCTATATGTTTGTGGATATGATTATATATATATATATACATATACACAGAATGAATCTTTATTTATACATACAAAAAGATATATATAATATGTTTATATGCTTATGAAAACACATACATACATTATTAAAGCAGTTACATCTGTGATGAATTGTAATCATCCCAAGTAGAAAGAAAGCATGTGCTGGACTGGAAGATAGTTACTTAAAAAGGCAGGGGCAGATCTCACAAAAACAACCTGATCAACTATACTGAGAGGAAACAAGACCCCTTGGGGGAACAGCTAGGGTAGAGGGGAAGGGATATAGTGGTTCTTATGGTCAAGGAAGAGTGAAAAGAGATTTCCTGAAAGTCAAAGCACTAAGGCCAGCCTAAATATCTTCATCATGATGAGATAATCAAGAGCCAACCCTTTGTTTCCACACAGAGTTCTTGGGATAATATCATTTACTTTGACCATTGCACTCCTGGGAAAAGCTGCATCTATCAATAACTGACAGATCAGAATGCTGAGTGGAATCCCAATAAAACAGGCCCTTTGCCCAATCGTTAGGAGATGGGAAGAAAGACATCTCAGTCAAAAGCAATCTTTATTACTGGTAAAACTGCTTTTAAATTGTGTTTTGCATTTGCTATGAACATTTAAGGGTTTGGGGGAGTCCTTCCAACCTGAAGTCCTAATGAAATTTGCCTTTGTTAACTTAGTGAGTAACAACTACCAATGCCTGGGCTTAATTGTAGTGCAGAAGTGGGAGAAGAGATAAAATAATACAAAAGTGTTTGAGCTCCTCAGAGGAAAGGTATTAAATTAATATGAAGAATGTGATTATTTTTTTTAAAATGATGTGGTCCTAATTGGAAATAGTTCACATTATTTTTATATTCCTAATAGAAGGACCCCAGAGATAGTCTGGTAGAGTTCAAAGAATACTTAACTGGGTTCAAATGACATTGTAAGACTCCTTTGTCTGACTCAGTTTCCTCTTTCATTAAATGAGGTAAGTTCTAAATTTCCTTCTGTTCAAAATTTATGACTTATGATATAAGCTTTAGTAAAAGGAAGAGACACAACCTTGGAGTTAGGAAGATCTGGGGTCACTTCCTTCCTCTGACACATACTGTTTGCATGACATTGGGGAACTTAACTGCCTGTGCCCAATGTGCTTCCCTACACTGGCAAGTTTCTGATGAGTTGGAGAGAATTCCCATAATATGAATTTCCTTCACTGTTAAAATCACAGGTCTGGATTTATTTCCCCTCTCAAAAGTGACAGAAACATTATCTACTTCTATAAATATTTTACCATACAAAAGAGACAATGAAAGAAAATATAACACTTTAAGTTTAATCTCCAATGGAAGTCTAAGAATCCAAGATATTAAGTTGATACAAGTAATTATATTTTAAAATATTTTCTAATAGTATTTTATTTTTTCTAATTGCATGTAAAGATATTTTTCACCTTTCATTTTTTATAATATTTTGAGTGCCAAGTTTTTCTCCCTCCCTCCCTTCTTCCTTCCCTTTCCTCCCCCCTCCCTAAGACAGCAAGCAATCTGATATAGGTCATACAGTTCGATCACATTAAACATATTTCCACCTTACTCATGTTCTGAAAGAAGAATCAGAACAAAAGGGGGGAAAAACCATGAGAAAGAAAAAAAGTTAAAATAATATACTTTGATCTTCATTCAGTCTCCATAGTTCTTTTTTTTTTTGGATGTGGAGAACATTTTCCATCATGAGTCTTTTTTAATTGTCTTGGATCATTGTGTTTCTGGGAAGAGCTTTTTCTGTTACAGTTGATCCCTCACAATGTTGCAGTGTTACTGTGTACAAGGTTCTACTGGTTCTGCTGACTTCACTAAGCATCAGTTCATGTAAGACTTTCCAGGTTTTTCTGAAATCCACCAGCTTATCATTTCTTATAGCACAATAGTATTCCATTATATTCATATACCACTATTTGTTCAGCAATTCCCCAACTGATAAGCATCTCCTCAGTTTCTAATACTTTGTCACCATAAAAAGGCCTGCTTTTAATATTTTTTGTACATGTGGGTCTTTTCCCCTTTGTTAATGATCTCTTTGGGATACAGACCTAGTAGAGGTATTGTTGGATCAAAGGGTATGCAGTTTTATAGACCTTTGGTCATAGTTCCAAATAGCTCTCCAGAATGGCTGGATCAGTTCACTACTGCACTAACAGTGAATTAGTGTCCCATTTTTCCCACATCCCCTCCAACATGCAAAATTTTCCATTTTTATTATATTTGCCACTCTGAGATGTATGAGATGGTACCTCAGATGTGTTTTAACTTGCATTTCTCTAATCAATAGTGAGTTAGAGCAAATTTTCACATCACTATAGATAGTTTTATTTTCTTCATCTGAAAACTTCCTGTTTATTCCTTTTAACCAATCATCAATTGGGCTAAAAAAAAAAAGAGTGTTGATTCTTTCAGAGAGAGAGAGAGATGGATGTATATATGTATATATCTGTGCACATATGTATGTGTGTACATGTATGTGTGTTTATATGTATATATGTTCATGTGTATATGTGCATGCATGTGTGTGCACACATGTATGCACATGTATGTGTATATGTGTAAATGTGTGTGCGTATCTGTGTATGTGTTTATCTGTAAATATGTGTATGCATATATATAAATGTATGTGCGTGTGTGTATATAGTGTGTGTGTGTGTATAGTGAGGGCCAATGAGAAAAAAGAGAACCATGTTTGAATTTCCACCTAGATTCTTCAGGTTGTTCAAACTTTAGGAAAGACACTGGTAAAGGAAATCTGCATTCCCTCTTCCAACACTAAGAGAACTCCCCACACCTGACTCCTGCCATGATTGAGCTACAGCTTAAAATATTTTGTTTTGGAATAGTCTAGATTCTATCCCACAAACATATAGTTCCAAATACATTGTCAGTTTATATGCATATTTTTAAATCTGAAAATGCATATTCTTATATTTTTAATCCTTTCCATAGAGCCACTTTGTCATTGCCATGTGACCTTGTTTATTTTTTCTATCTGTGCCCACAACTGGGGATGTCTTCCTCTGGGAATTATAGAGAGTGAGTGTGTATTTTTGTTCTTTTATCACTGAATTCTCTAGGTTCTGTGATGAATAAATTGGAAAGAATGAACCAAAACATAGCAAAGAAACCGAGTCTTTTATATTTTATTTTCAATTAATCCCTTCAAAGCTTCCAATACAGTATCTTGACTAAAGAAAGAAGCAGGAAATTTAATAAAGTGTGGTTATCTCATTTAGAGACTAATGTTTAGACTATAAAAGCATATAAGCAAAGCACCACAGTCACATAATTTCAATTTTTGAACATGTTGCCTCATAAGAAGGTTTGCCTTGGAGTAGAGTTCCAAACCTTTGGCCTAAAAGATACTTACTGAAAAGTTTCCCCAAATTTCTCCATATTTAGTAAAAGAATGACAAAATTTTCAAGTCCTTTCAAAAGCAATGAGCTTCTCCCTGGAACATTTTCTTCCACCTCAATATTATTCCATTAAAAAGAAGCTTGGGTGTATGCCAATAAATTTGACAATCTAAATGAAATGGATGAATATTTACAAAAATACAAACTGCCCAGGTTAACTGAAGAAGAAATAAAATCCTTAAATAAACCCATATTAGAAAAAGAAATTGAACAAGCCATTAATGAACTCCCTAAGAAAAAATCCCCAGGGCCAGATGGGTTTACAGGTGAATTTTACCAAACATTTAAAGAACAATTAATTCCAATATTATACAAATTATTTGGGAAAATAGCTGAAGAAGGAGTTCTACCAAATTCGTTCTATGACACAAATATGGTTGTGATACCAAAACCAGGCAAAGCAAAAACAGAGAAAGAAAATTATAGACCAATTTCCCTAATGAATATTGATGCTAAAATCTTAAATAAGATATTAGCAAGGAGATTACAGCAAGTGATCACCAGGATAATACACTATGACCAGGTAGGATTTATACCAGGAATGCAGGGCTGGTTCAACAATAGAAAAACTATTAACATAATCAACCACATCAATAAGAAAACCAACCAAAATCATATGATTATATCAATAGATGCAGAGAAAGCTTTTGACAAAGTATAGCACCCATTCCTAATAAAAACACTAGAGAGTTTAGGAATACGTGGAGCTTTCCTTAGAATAATAAACAGTATCTACCTAAAGCCATCAGCAAGTATTATATGCAATGGAGATAAATTAGAGGCCTTCCCAATAAGATCAGGAGTGAAACAGGGATGTCCATTATCACGGCTATTATTTAATATTGTCCTAGAAATGTTAGCTTTAGCAATCAGAGAAGAGAAAGGAATTAAAGGAATTAGAATAGGCAAGGAGGAAACAAAACTATCACTCTTTGCAGATGATATGATGGTATACTTAAAGAATCCTAGAGAATCAACTCAAAAATTACTTGAAACAATTAACAACTTTAGCAAAGTAGCAAGATATAAAATAAATCCACATAAATCATCAGCATTTCTATACATGACCAACAAAGTCCAGCAGCAAGAGATAGAAAGAGAAATTCCATTTAAAGTAACGGTACATAATATAAAATACTTGGGAGTCTACTTGCCAAGACAAACCCAGGAACTCTATGAACACAACTACCAAACACTCTTCACACAAATCAAATCAGATCTAAATAATTGGAAAGATATCAATTGCTCATGGAGAGGCAGAGCTAATATAGTAAAAATGACAATACTGCCTAAATTAATTTACTTATTCAGTGCCATACCAATCAGACTACCTAAAAATTACTTTATACAGCTAGAAAAAATAATAACAAAATTCATCTGGAAAAACAAAAAATCAAGAATATCCAGGGAAATAATGAAAAAAAAATTCACAGAAAGGTGGGTTAGCAGTACCAAACCTGGAGCTTTACTATAAAGCGGCAGTCATCAAAACTATCTGGTACTGGCTAAAAAATAGAGTGGTAGATCAATGGAATAGGCTAGGCTCAGGAAATGCAGTAGTAAATGACACTAGTAATGTAGTGTTTGATAAACCCAAAGACTCCAGCTTCTGGGATAGGAACTCAGTATTTGACAAAAACTGCTGGGAAAACTGGCAGATAGTATGGCAGAAATTAGGCATAGACCAACATTTTACACCTTATACTAAAATAAGGTCAAAATGGATACATGATTTAGACATAAGAGGTGATACCATAGGTAAATTAGGAGAGAAAGGAATAGTGTACCTATCAGATCTTTGGAAAGGAAAACAGTTTTTGACCAAACAAGAGATAGAGTATATTATAAAATGCAAAATGGATGATTTTGATTTTATTAAATTAAAAAAAATTTTTTACAAACAGAAGCAATGCATCCAAAATTAGAAGGGAGGCAGAAAGCTGGGAAACAATTTTTGAGGCCAGTACTTCTGATAAAGGCCTCATCTCTAAAATATATAGGGAATTAAATCAAATTTATAAGAATCCAAGTCATTCCCCAATAGAGAAATGGTCAAAGGATATGAACAGGCAGTTTTCTGATGAAGAAACCAAAGCTATCTATTCCCATATGAAAAAATGCGCTAAATCTCTAATGATTAGAGAGATGCAAATTAAAACAACTCTGAGGTACCACCTGACACCTATCAGATTGGCTAAAATGACAAAAAAGGAAGATAATAAATGTTGGAGAGACTGTGGGAAAATTGGAACACTAATGCATTGTTGGTGGAGCTATGAACTGATCCAACCATTCTGGAGAGCAATTTGGAATTATGCCCAAAGGGCAATAAAGCTGTGCATACCCTTTGACCCAGCAATCCCACTTTTAGGTCTTTTTCCCAAAGAAATCATGGAAGGGGGAAAGGGACCCACATGTACAAAAATATTTATAGCTGCTCTTTACGTGGTAGCAAGGAATTGGAAGTTGAGGGGGTACCCATCAATTGGGGAATGGCTGGACAAGTTGTGGTATATGAATACAATGGAATACTATTGTGCTGAAAGAAATGATGAGCAGGAAGAGTTCAGAGAAACCTGGAGGGTCTTACATGAGCTGATGATGAGTGAGATGAGCAGAATCCGAAGAACATTGTACACAATATCATCAACATTGAGTGTTGACCTACTGTAATGGACTGTATTCTTCTCACCAATGCAATGGTACAGAAGAGTTCCAGGGAACTCATGATAGAAGAGGATCTCCAAATCCAAGAAAAAAAAAAAAAGAACTGTGGAGTATAGATGCTGATTGAACCATACTATTTCTTTGGTTTTGGGTGCTGTTGTTTTTTTTTTCTATTTTGAGGTTTTGCATCACTGCTCTGATTTTTTCTCTAGTAACAGGATTAATGCAGAAATAGGATTAATGTTATTATGTGTATATATATATATGTATATGTATATAGATATATAGATATAACCTATATCAGATTACCTGCTGTCTAGGGGAGGGGGGAGGGAGGGGAGGGAGGGAGAAAAATCTGAAATTATAAAGCTTGTATAAACAAAAGTTGAGAACTATCTTTCCATGTAACGGAAAAAATAAAATACCTTATATGTTTAAAAAAAAAAAAAGAAGAAGAAGAAGCTTGGGGGCGGCTAGGTGGCGCAGTAGATAAAGCACCGGCCCTTGATTCAGGAGTACCTGAGTTCGAATCCGGCCTCAGACAGTTGACACTTACTAGCTGTGTGACCTTGGGCAAGTCACTTAACCCCCATTGCCCCACCAAAGAAGAAGAAGAAGAAGAAGAAGAAGAAGAAGAAGAAGCTTGGTGTCAACAGGTATGTAGCCAGGCTCAAAGTCAGGAAGACCTGAATTCAAGTCCTGTCTATAACGCACACTGGCCATGTGACTCTGGGCAATTATTTAACCACTCAGTGCAACAGGCTACTCTCTAAACTACAGAGAAGCAACCAAGCTGCACTTTTAGAGGGAAGTCCTTTCCCTGAGAGTTCCTTGGACCAATGAATTTCCAGGTTTAGTCACCATTCCTATGGCACCATAAGACTACTTAAATGCAACATTCATTAAATGTCACAATCTCTAAGGAATCTGAATTCTAGGTCATCTAAGGGATACAACATAGAGACACATGGTAAAGGATATAAATGGGCCACACAATATTGCTGACCATGAAGTATGTGTGTGTGCTCATGTGCATGTGTATGTTTCAAAAGGATGTTAAATAATCTAATAGTATATGCCTGGAAAACAAAGTTGGTTCATCATACAGCAGCAGTAAAGTAGAAATGGGTGGGAAGCCCACAGGGACCAAACTTGTGATGTTTTGGGTATGAGGCACTCACTGAAGAAACTTCCTCAGCTCTGCAGCTTGGCCCCATCTCTACAACTGAGTCATAGACCCAGAGTACTGAGAGGATGAATGGCTTACACGGCAACACCTAGCCAGGATGTGGACCTGAGGCTGACACTATTCACTGCATTTTCTGGACAGCTTCTTTCCTCCACATGTGTAAAGAAATTTGGAACAAGGCCTCTTCCATACTGGGTAGATCTCTGAATTTACAAAAGTCATACAGAGTAAGAAGGTATGGCTGGGTGTTCTGTTCCATTGAAGAGAATAGACACATGAAGTTGGGAATATAGCCATTGAAATGTTGAATTCAACCTAATTTTCAACCCCATAAACATCCTCAATTCTTACTTTGCTTATTTCCCCATTCTTCCCCATATTTTTTGTTTGGTTTTGTTTGGTTTTGTTTGGTTTTGTTTGGTTTTGCAGGGCAATAAGGGTTAAGTTAGTTGTCCAGGGTCACACAGCTAGTAAGTGTCAAGTGTCTGAGGTCAAATTTGAACTCAGGTCCTCCTGAATCCAGGGCTGGTGCTTTATCCACTGTGCCACATAGCTGCCCCCACTTCCCCAGTGTTTTTATTTGCACTGCTATCATTTTCTTACATCCAGCCCCTTCTCCACATTTACACAACCACTATCCTACTTCAGAATTTTATCACTTCTCTCCTGTGCTATTGTGATGGCCTCCGATGTGGTCTTCCTATCGCCAGCTTTTCCCTTCTCCAGTACAGGCTACACTCACCTATCAAAGGGGTATTCTGAAATCTCAAGTCAGACCATGTCACTCCTCTGCTCAGGAAAGCTCAATGATACATTATTTCCTTGAGGATACCATAGACACTGACCATGATTGTCCTAGGCTGTCCTTCACAATGTGACTCCTCCTCTCTACTTTTCAAGTCTCACATCACATGACTAGCTCATCATTCATTCTCTTTTAGATAAATTGTCCCGTTGACTGTTCCCTGCATATGAAAGTCTATCCCCAACCCCTTTGTACTTGCCCATGTTGTCCTCCATGCTTAGAATGCTAGCCTTCCTCACCCCTTCTCCTTGGAGGCCTCTTCATTCAAGGCTTAGCTCAAATGGTGCTTCCTAAATGAGGCCTTTACTGATCCTGAGAACCCTCTAGGTGTTCAATGGATGCTCCAAATCTCCTCCATTTCGATATGGGGGAAATATCCAATCCCCCTCTCTACCCGTTTTACAGAACTTTAGCCCAGAGCATTTGCATGATCTGCCCAGCTGGGTCAGCAGTAGAAGCAATGCCAGAATCCAGGTCGTCAGCTCTCCTGGTCCAACCCTCCATCAAACACATATAGGGACACACTTGTTAGCTGGAAGAATTGGTTTGCATACTGTCTACTGGGGTCTTCAGTGGGGCTGGTTTGGCCTTTCCTAGAAAGAAATCAGCCCTTCAAACTCACCTCTTCTCCTCCAGCTCTCTAAGACTGAGATCTCCTCAGGTACGCTGTAGAGTCAGCCTTTCCAAAACCTGATTGTTAAATGTTCAGGGTAAGCATTTACATCTTCAAAATCAGCAACCTAAAAACCAGAACTTAATGTATTGTTTTGTTGATTATCTAGATTTAAGAAAACGATGAGGGAAGTGGTAATACTGAAAATTAAATTTAAAAGTGCATAATACTCCTTTTTTCCCCTACTTTCTAGGAGCCACTTGTTAAGCATTTACTAGCCCATCCCTTGATATGCTGCTGAGGAATCCTGGTGATCCCTCCCTTCCCTAAACCCACACCCAGAAAACAAACAAACACATACAGAGCAAGTGATGAGAGAACTTTTCTGCTGATCTCCTACCTGGTCAAATCCTGGCCCAGGCCAGGTTCCTCCTAATCCCCATACATTCCTTCTCTGAGGAGGCTGGGAACACTGTGTCTGTGATAACCAGTATGTCAGAGAGACTGACACCTCAGGAAGAAATTCAGTTGTGATCCAAGCAGCTGCTTAGCATACAGAATGCACTCTGAGAAGAAGGCATCACTCACATCCCCATACAAACAGCCCTTCTTGCACCACAGGATGCCAACATCCCTGGGATTGTTTCCACTGAATTAATCTAATGGGAAGTAAAGCACAACATCTCAAACAAATGCATAAATTATCTTAAAGAGAATGAATGTGTTGGAAATGTGCACGGGCTTTCTTTATGCTGAATAATCACTTATTAAGAGTCATTATTATTTCAATTACTGGAGCCATATCGCACCTGATAGGGTATATACAGCTCTGGAGCCCCCTCCCCCAAATTCCATATTGAAACAGGTAGATTTTAATCATGAATGTCAAGTCCTTTCTGCTAATTAACCTTATCTGAGCTCTTTGTTAAGGAAACAGCACTCCGAATGAAGCCACTTAGTCATGATGCTATTTTATTAAAGGTAAAAACAGGTATAAAGTTCAACACCCCTCAATATTCATTCCTGAGGTGGTTGGTTATAAATATATATCTTGTTTCTTATCTTGTCTCACAGAATTGTTTTTTTAATACATAAAGTCCATCATATTATTTGGCAAGAACAAAAATACCATAAAATATCATAAACCATGTTTGTGTGTGTGTATGTGTGTGTGTGTGTGTGTGTGTGTGAGAGAGAGAGAGAGAGAGAGAGAGAGAGAGAGAGTGTAGAGGAGTGAGAGAGAAGAAAAGAGAGGGGGAGAGACAGAGACAGAGAAAGATAGGTATGAGCCAGCTTCAATGAATTACAAAAATTTGTATAAGTCTTATAAAGAACATAAAGAATGTCATCAAATAGATGAATGGTCCAAGATCAAATGAGATAATTTTATGAAGCTCCTTTCAAACCTTTAAGTATGCAATAAATTCCAGCTATTATCACTATCAACATCATCATGAAATATTATTATTGTCCTCATTATGATAGTGACGATTATTGATGATAATGAAAATGATGAAACTTGGATGAGACCAATGGGTAGTGGGCAGCCCCTGGAATTGTTGACTTGCATACAACATCAAAGTCAGGGCCTTCACATGGGGGTAGACTTTCTTGGAACAGATTGACAGGGGCAACATGGATGGGTAGAACAAGCTGGTTAGTCACACATCGGCTTATGTGATAGACAGAGCTAAAACTCAAGTCTATTCCTAAGGTCCAGATTTTCCTTCAGTACCAGCCCTGGCCCTTAGTACCTACCTGATCCAAACAAATCATTTAGTTTCACCCTCAATTTGTCTTTGAAAAAATAAAGTAGTTGAACTGGAAGGTCTCTGAGGTCTCTTCCAACTCTGGATTTATTATACTATATACATATGCATACATATAAACATAGACATTCATGCAGACATACAGATCACATGCACATGCATATATACGTTTATATATGAATAGGCATATACATACATATATATGCAGACATATACACATTCCAACATATACCTATAATTACATACATATGCATGTGCATATATACATATGTATAGTACATGTTCATGATATACACATTGATATATGTATATACATGCATACAGATACAGTGCATAATGCATACAACCACAAACACATGCACACATGATGCATGTGCATGCATATATACACAGAAACACATGTATATACACATATGCATGCACATATGCATAGACATACATACTCTTCTTAGCTATATGACTCACAACATGTACACACATCCATTTTCTCAACTGTAAGATGGCAATCACATTGGCCCCTAACCCCCAGGGTGTTTTGAGCATTCAAATGAAATACTATTGTAGGGGCAGCTAGGTGGCACAGTGGACAAAGCACTGGCCCTGGATTCAGGGGGCCTGATTTCAAATCTGGCCTCAGACACTTGACACTTTTTAGCTGTGTAACCCTGGGTATGTCACTTAACTGTCATTTCCCCACCCAAAAAAATACTATTGTAAAATGCTTAGCACAGTTGCCCGGCACATAGCAGGTTCTATACAAATGCATGTTGACTCTCCTTGAGGAGAATCAGGGCATAGTGAATAAAGAGATGGCTTTGGAGGCACAAATATTTGGATTCACATCATACTTCTGATGTAAACTTGCCAGTGACCTTGGGCAGCCAATTTAACTCTTGTTGTCTTTTGCAACTATCTAAGATTTTAAGCTGCAGTTAATAGACTGATGGACACCAGCAGAGGAGTTTCATGCTGGAGAGAAGAGATCATGAATTTAGACAAAAACGCACATATGTGTGGGTGTACACAGGCATGCACATATATACAGATAAAAATATACACACACCATTCTAGTTTTATTTGATCTATTTTAAACTGAGTAAAAGTAGACATATCAAATAAAAGAGGAGTTTGAAGATAATCTTCACTTAGCTCTCAGTAGTCAACAGGGCTGCTATTTAGTCAAACTTAAAAACAAATCTGCATTTCATTTCTCTCCATCATTTTTTTCCAGCATTGTTGACTCAGTCTCAATCAATGCAGAATTCTATGGAAATCTATGGTGATATTAAACTGCATGCAGAAATCTACTGCAATTAATTTTAAATTTGATCACTGGCAAGCTCTCCACAGGTTCAATAAGTTACTTATTAAAAGGAAAGTCAAGAAGAAGTCTGCTTTGCTGTTGATGAACATGAAGTAAAACTTGGCTTTAAAAGAATGATCACGAGGCAAGGGATTAATAAGCTTTGTCCAATTCATTTTAAGATGCATATGGAGGGCTTTGCACCATTTTGTTGGTACCATCACAGTTTCTGTCAAAAGCTGAGCTGAGCTACCTTGGGGAAAGCTCCAAAATGAGTGAGTGTTTGAAAAAGAACAAGTAAAGACAGATTTTTCCTTGGATTCACAAGGGAAATGCAATCTTTTAAAAGGAGAAACAGGAGCATTTATGAGAACAAGGCTTGTCCTCTGATATGTGTGGGATATAAAGTTAGGAAAAAATAGATTCTAGTGATAAATTGCCAGAAGGTTTAGGGTCTATACCCCTGGAAAATGACATCTTTTGTATGAGGGATGTTGACTCGAGAACAGAATGGGAAGACTCTGGAGTTTTAGGCAGTTTTTCCTTCTTTCTGGAGTCAGCACGAAGATGTGAAGGAAGAGGAGGGGATTCCTCATTGGGTAATGGTAACATATGTCCCAAAGACAAATCCTCTTTGGGGTGCTGGGGTATGTGGTGATGTGAATATGGGATTATGAATTGAAGTAGCAATATATGACCTTGCATAAAGTCCTTCACTGCTCTGGGTCTCAGTTTCTTTATCTGCTCCCCCTCCCTCCAAAAAAGGAAGTCAGGCTAGATTTATGAGGTTCCTTTCTCCTCTTATAGTCTATGGTCAATTAGATTTTTGCATTTTTCCCTTGATATGATTTCAAGTTATAGTGGGATGGGGAACTCCCAGTGATGAAAACTCAAAGTATTTGTTCTACAACCTATCTTCTTAGAGAATTGTCTGGGGGGCAATTATTTGTCCATGGAAATGAAGCTGTCCAGCATCATGTGCTTTGCTTCTGCAGAAAAGTACAGAGATGAACTGTTTGCATATCATGGATAATAGGGAGATAATGTATATCTGGCTTTGGGATGCAGCTTCCTGCCTTTACCAGCCTAAGCCACTTCTTGTATGGTCATGGGAAAGCTCTATAACTTGTCTAGACCTGGCTTCCTCAACAGCAAAATGAAGGTACAGGACAAGATCACCTCAGAGGGCCTTCCCAGATCTAAATTCATAAAATAAAAAAGCCACCCTAGGAACATTCAACCCAAGAACAATGAAGACCTGAGCCAGCTTCCTTATGTGACCATGAGCTTAACTTCCCACCAATCCTCTTTATATTCGCAGATGTTGAAGAATGTTATTATTGAAAATACTAAAAGATTTGGAGTCAGAAGAAATGCATTCAATTCATTACTCTTTCTGTCACTATCTGTGTAAACTTGGGCTAATTCTTTTGGATATCTGGGCGTGTGTCTTTAAGGGGAGATTATATGGCTTTTAAGATCTCTTCTAGTTCTGAATCTATGAGGTTATAAGCCCAGGTGGTGTAGTGGATAGAGACCTAAGCCTGGAATCAGGAAGACCTGACTTTGAATCTAGCTGATGTCACTTGTTGACTATGTGACCCTCAGCAAATGACTTAACTTTTCCTGTTTCAGTTTTCTCATGTGTAAAGAGGAAAAAAAAAGAACAATAATACACCTACTTCCCAGGGTTACTGTGAGGATCAAATGAGATAATATTTGTAAAGTACCTAGCACAGTGCCTGGTATATTCTAAATGCTTAATAAATGCTTGTTCCATACTCTTCTTTTTTCTTTCTTCCTCCCTTTCTTCCTTCCTTTCTTTCTTTTTCTTCCTTCCTCTCTTTTCCTTCCCTCCTTCCTCTTCCTTCCTCTCTTCCTCCCTTCCTTCCTTCCTTCCCTCCTTCCCTTCTTATTTCTTCTTTTTTCCTTCTTTCTTTCAATTCTTTTTTCTTTCTATCATGTCTACTAACTTTACACCTTTTTAAAGAAAAAACAACATATGCAAAAAGTTCACAATTTATAATTCTCTTTTTTGTTCTTTTTATATTGAGGTGTCTGTGTTAAGGATTATTAGATTAATAATGAGAAAGAATATATATATATATATATATATATATATATATATATGGAGAGAGATTGAAAGAGAGAGCACTTGATAGTGAATTTATTAGCAGAACCCTAATTCCAGGAGACATTTCTCATATGTTGCATCTCACTTCTTTCTTGCTTCTGCCTCCTTTATTGCCTGTGCTCCATCTTCTTTTTTTTTTCTTTTTTCTTTTTTTTTGGGGGGGGTGGGCTGTGCTCCATCTTGATCCTCTATGTGCCTTGGCTCAGTTTCAGGCTTAGAATTCTTACTATCAAGCCCAATTTCACCTGAACACAGGCTCGCCAAATCCTACTCAAAGTAATCTGTCTACTAGTCAAGGTCAAGTGTTCACTTCTTGGTACAGCCTTTCATGACTATCTCAACCAGAAATGTTCCTGGCCTTCTTTGGAATCCCATAACATATATCTTGTATAATTGTTTTACGTTGCATTCTGTGTTCTATCCATTCATGTATGTCTTATTTCTCCTACTGGATGGTAAACATGATGAATTAATCACTCAACAAATATTTATTAAGCAACCATTATGTACCAGGTATAACTTTGGGTCAAGGACAATG
Source organism: Dromiciops gliroides (assembly GCF_019393635.1). Taxonomy (NCBI): domain Eukaryota; kingdom Metazoa; phylum Chordata; class Mammalia; order Microbiotheria; family Microbiotheriidae; genus Dromiciops; species Dromiciops gliroides. Next base: position 14,291,820 of record NC_057863.1, on the reverse strand, counting down.
TCTCATTTTCTTCTGTAAGGTCAAGACAAATTCTTACTTTGCCTTTTTTTTTTATCAGTGCTTTGCACATACAGTGCACAAACTGAATAGATTTTGTCACTTTTAACTAAGTAGCACAATTGCTTACTCATAGCAAATATTAAATATAAATACACACACCCCTATACAAATATATACATACATATATACATGTATATATGTATATGTGTATGTGTGTGTATATATATATATATTATATATATATATATATTTGTTGATGTGAATTGAATTGAGAAACTTTTGCTTATCATCTCTGTCATTTCTTCGTGTTGGTATGAAGAGTTCCCAGTAACTGTTCCTCCTATTTCTACCTCTTCCTTCTCAGAAGTGAACCTCAGTAGAGTTCTATTTTTGAGCACTTTGCACTCATTTTAAGGGAAATAGTTAAATTGAAATTTTTATCCTGAACTAGAAGTTCAAATGAAGCAACTGATCCAGAGAGATTTGACCATTTGGATTGGGGATTTGGATAGCAATTCTGACCCATGCTTTTCCTTCCTACACAAAGCCTACAATGAGAATTCTCATTTTGAAGAGGAGGCTCAAGTGTCCTATTCTGGCAATAATTTAAGAACCTCAGCCAAGAACTGTTGTTATGTTTCTTATAGTTGCTCTTGATATTTCATATTTGTCACTTGGAAATAAACTTTCTTATCCACAATGGAACTGTCCTACTTTTGACAAGCATCCATGTCCTTGGGTTCTAGGAACCTAAATAGTTGTATTTTTATCATTCCTTTTATGCAGCAGTATTACACAAGGAAGCACAGACATATGTCTGCACAAATGATGCTATTATCTATAATGCAATAAAAGCTTGTGGTATTTATTTTTAACACATGTACACATTTGTATTTCATGGTAAGCACATACACATTATTTTTATTTTTGCCCTGATATAAGATGGTGGGCCTAGTGAGTCAAGAGACAAAGAGTCAAAATCTCTTACTCTATTTCTTTCTTTTTTGTGGATCGTTTAGAACATGCTAGAGTCTGAAAGATGGTCAATGGTAGCTGCTGAGGAGATTATGTGAAATTATTTCATGATCACTGATAATCACTAATATTTAAGATTTTCTGGGACAACATGGGGCAATGGAGTAAAACCAACTTACTATGGATACAACCTTGGGTAAGACACTGAACTTTTTCAGGTCTTAGTTTCGTTATCTATAATATGAAGGAGTTGACCCAATGACCTTCAGCTTGCGACCTATGATGGCTGAAAGTCATAGTTTGCTGAATATAATGAGATCACTGTACTAATAATCATGGTGCAACAAAAAGAATTCTGTCTAAGTCACAGCTTTCTCCTGACCCTCCAGAGTATGGTTGTCTCTCTGTTATATCTTTATCCAGTCTTCCCCTTTCCCTTTCTTCTTCCCTCCCTCATCAAGGTTTTATTTCAAGTTAACCACTTTCCCTTGTAAGAGTTAAAGGAATCAGAGAAGGAATCGTTTTAATACTTGAGGAGTCGTTATAATATTCAGTGAAGACTCTGCATCTTGTGGAATTCTACAGAGCAAGAAAACCATGGAACATTAACTCATTCTTCTTTGAATATCTTTATTATATAAGACTTTCTTCAATCTAGACAATTCTTTTTTATGATTTGTCTGCCCCTTGTTCTTTGTGGGGGATAGACTTTCTTTTTAACAATATGTTCAATTGTTTTATTGACTTGGTGGTTGGTCATGTGAACTTGGGCCTCGATACTCAGAAAGTCATCAGTTCCCTGCCCTTTTCTCCTGCAGGGCTGGGAAGCTTGATGTGACCTCTGGAAACAAAAATTGCTCGGCTTTGGTGTTTTGTCTGTACAAAGGTCTAGTTTCAGCAGCAAGACTTCAAAAATGGGAAAAAATCAAGTGACTCTGGCTTTAAACCTGACTCTGGGACCTCATCCAGTGCTTCTTTCCTTCTTCTCATGAGAAATCCTAATTTCAAGGCAAGACTTGCCTCCCCTCAAATGTCCCTGGATGAATAGCATCTCTCAATAATGGATCTTGGGGTAGGAAGAAAAAAGGGCAGAGGCAATGGGGAAAGATGGTAGGAGGGATGGGAAAAGATCTTCCCTGATTAGACCCACATAACTGTTAAAAGAAAAAAAATGCATATATGCTTTCTACTTATAATAGAATTGTTTTCTTTTCTTCTTACAGGCAAGGTTAGATGGCCAGGCTAAATAGAGACATTTTCCTTTTGAACAGCTACAAATCACTTTTTCAGAGCTCGAATTAATAAGCTCCCCTACAACAATGTTTCTCTGTGCCTGCTCAGTTTGCTAGATGGAAATCTGTAGAATATCAGTCCCTTTTTCTTTTTAGTTAAAAGAGAGGGAAAAAAATGACCACATGAGGCTCTTTTAGAAACATTCATCCGATGCTAGCATTTTTAATCATTTATCAAAGGAGGGCACTATACTCTGAGTGAATAACATGGCATTTTGAACTATACCAAAGATAGGGCTTTGCTTCCATAGTCATGTCAATGCTTCTCAGTCCCAATATAATGAAATTAAAATTGTGCAATCTTGGGAAGGAATATTTTCTTCACTCCTCTCATCTCTATTAACTATGGAATTCCTACCCCACCCCCTTTCTTCACCATGGCAACATAAGGACATAATGGGCCTGGCTCTCACCTCCACTCTGACAGCTGATAGAAGAGTCAGGAACAAAGAAAGAAAAGTAAGCACAAAGATTCCAAGGGACAAGGCAGAGCTTTGGATCCAGGGCAGCTGGGGGCCAAATTGATCACTTTGGGATACCTTGCTTCAAAAGGACTTGGGTAGACAAACTGATGTGCAAGTGAGATTTATTTTATATCTGATTATTATTAATAATACTAAGAATAGGGGTAGCTAGATAGCAGAGTGGATAAAGCACTGGCCCTGGATTCAGGAGTACCTGAGTTCAAACCCAGCCTCAGACACTTGACACTTACTAGCTGTGTGACCCTGGGCAAGTCACTTAACCCCCATTGCCCTGCAAAAAAAAATAAGCATAATAAGAATAAATAATACATTTATATAGGTGCTAAAGGATTTGCATTTAAATCCTGATATTCACTACCTGTGGGACCTTAGGCAAGCCAGCTCACTATCCCTGAGCCTCTGTTTCCTTATGTGTAAAAAGAGGAGCGTGCATTAGATGGCCTCTGAGGTCCTTTCCAACTTGAGACCTAGGAACAAAATGTTTTAAGATTAAAGATATGTACCTAAGTTGTTTCATTAGAGATTTTACAGCACCTTATTATCCCCATTGGCCAGAAGAGGAAACTGAGGCCCTGAGACATGAAATGGCCAAACCATGATCAGTTCATGCACATCAGAGGCAAGAGTCAAACTCAGGTTTTCTATAGTCCGATCTGCTGCCCCAAGCTGCCGCTGACCAGTGATTGAACCAGTGAAGAATGAATTATTATTTTTTTAATACCAGGAACTGCAAAACCAACTGAGATGATGTCATTGGGTAAGCAAGTGAATTCCAGCAAAAAAGGTTCACCCTGCCAGCAGGCTTGAGCTAAAGTTCTCAATTGCTAATGATTACAATCATTAAGGTGAGGGTAGAGAGAAATATGGAAAAGGGAAATATGTGTGTATACATACATAGAAACATACAATGGGGGAGAGAGACAGAGGGAGAAAAAGAGGGAAGCAGACAGAGAAGAGGGGAGAAATTTAATAGAAAGGAAAAGAAAGATAAAAAGAAAGGGGGGAAGATACACATAGACAGAAGGAGAGAAAGAGAAGAGGGAAGGTAGGAAAAAGGGAAGAAGAGAAGGAAATTCTACCCTACCCCAATTTTGGCATTATTTTTTAAAAAATCAAAGTGGACTTAAATAAGGAAACATCAGACACTTCATAAATAAACTCACATTTGGTTTGAAATGTAAGAGATAGATTCTGCATTTTGTTTGACTGTCATTGTTCAAAATATCCCATGCCATTCATCTCTCTGACACTCTGAAGCTTTTAATGAGTCACATTCACCAGGACAACCTGACACGGGCAAAACCAAACAGAAATGAGGCCAGTTTCCCAATTTCCCAGCCTGTTCAGAGAAAGGCAAAGGCTATTATCACCGGACAGAATATCACAACAATAAAAGGGGCAAAAGCACACAGATAGCCCTGAAAAAAGAAAAAAAAAACAGCTAAAAAGAATATGAAAAAAAAATCAAATCATTCTGCAAAGTGAAGGATAACAATGTATGCAAAAGCTACAGAAATTCAAATGGGAAGAACAGTGAATAGTAAGCTGGCTGTTCCCTATCTGTGCTGATCGATCCTGGCCCTTAGAAGTGAAGCAGACTCACAGCTCCTTCTCTTCTTTAAAAAAGGTACCAGATGCTGGGTGTGCAACAGGGAATCTGCTGCTGTACTTAATGGATGGATGTGTTTGTTGGCTTTGCTCAACTGCTCTGCTTTCTCTTTCTTTTCTATTCATTATAACAAGAGGTGACTCCCTGAGTAAGCGAGTAGACATGAGGGTAACATAAAAACAAAATTGTCAATATTTTTAAAATAAATCAGTTACTCTCACTGAAGAAGCTAACTGCACATTTTCTGGAAGTAGCAAAAAATGTCATTGGTCTGGGGAGGGGGGGGTTATGAATTAAAAATAAAAATCCACTGGGATGATTAGAAGTATCATGGTAAGGTATGGTAAGCTTATTCCCCTAAGTGTCAGGAGACTCCAGTTTCCATAAGATGTTCTGCCTCCAATTAGCTGAACTATATCTCTGTGTTTGGGTTTCTTCATCTATTAAATGAAGGGGTTGGGCCAAATTTTATCTAAGGTCCCTTCTAATTCAAACATTCTATGTTGTTTGCTCTTCATTCTCCAAGAGGACTATGATTATCTAAAACACAGGAAGTTGATGAGCAACCTGGATGCCAGAGAGAGTGGGAGAGACTTTAATGTCATTTTGTTTTTTTTTTCTTTTCTTAAAGGACAAAGTATAAAAATGTATTCAGAAAAAAAAATCCTTTTTTTTTTTTTTTGCAATGGAAATCCCATTTAATCATTTATATCAAGTACTTATACACAGGTATAAGATTCCCACCGATAGCTAACATAGTCATTTGCTGATTCATAATTTATTCATTTAAGCCAACTACCACCTATTGAATGTCTACTACATACAGAGCCCCTAGGTAGTCCTACCCTGATGCTCATTGTGGTGTGCAGGTGATCTTGGGATCTCAAGGTTTATCCTGGGAGAATAACAGTACCAGCTAGCCCTGGGGAACTATAAATGGGTGTAGCTCTGGACCACATGGAGGCCAGCCTAGTAAAGCATAGGAAGGCTCATTCCCCTATAATGCAATTTATTCCAGTTAGCATTTATTGAATGTTTGCTATGTGCCAGGCACTATGCTGGATATACAAAAGGAAAAAAAAAACAGTTCCTGCCCTTCAGGAGTTTCCATTCTACCAACAGATCCAATCAACCAACCAATAAATAAGCATTTCTTAAGTGCTTAGTACTCACCAAACACTAAGCTAGGTGCTGGAGCTATAAAAACAAAAGGTAAATTCAGCAGCTGATACCAAGGACCTCTTCTGGGGTGATAAATTATGTGAATAAATCTAGATAGATAGATATTGGATGGATGGATAGATAGATAGATAGATAGATAGATAGATAGATAGATAGATAGATAGATAGATAGATAGATAGATAGATAGATTATAAGTAAGTCTAGAGAGGATTGTTAGAGGAGGGGAAACATCACTAGATGGGTCAGGAATGATGGTGCAAAGGAGAATGCCCTTGAGCTGAGCCTTGAAGGCAAACAGGGATTCCAAAAAGTAGAGATAAAGAAGATGAGCATGTCAGTCATAATGCTGTGAGCAAAGGTTTGGGGGCTAGAAGAGACAGGAAGATGGCAGGCCAAACTCAGGAGAAAGCTAGTAGGCCATTTTGGCTAGAATATAGAGCAATTGGATACAAGTAGAATGCTACAAAGCTGCCAAGGTGGCTTGTAACTGGTTTGTGAAGACCTTTAATTGCCAAGCAAGAGGATTTTATCCCAGAGGCACTAGGGAACTACTTAGGTTTCCAGAGCAAGGGAGTGACTTGACAGTTGTGTGCTTTAGGGAACTATCCTGGTAACTTTCTGGAGAATGGAAATTACAGGTCCAAGAAAGCTACAGCAATAGTCCAAATAAGAGTTTTGGGGGACACCATGGCAGGGGTATATACGTGATAAACATATAGATAGGGAAAGAGAGATATATAGACACATATGTGATATATATATATACACATCATGTATGTGTGTATATATATATATATATATATAATATGTATACTTATATAACACACATATCATTACCCTGGTGCCCTCATATCTATATAAAATGTGTTCCAACTTTTGTTTCTGAAAATGTGGTCACCACAATGTGTTCTGAAAGGTATGACTGAAACCAGACTTGGGCTTCCACCAAATAGCCTGGGAAAAGCATATAATAGGTCAACACTCATTCTCCATTTTATAGGTATACTACTCCCAGTGTTCCATAATGAAACTTTTTTTAAAAAGAAAACCAAAAACAATTAGATACTACCAAAGATGCAATTCACAGCCTTCCAAGATTCACCAGGGAACAAGCTCTACACCTCCATGTACTTTGAAGCAAGACTTTAGTGGAGATAATTTAGTAAGTTTTTCTGAAGGGGCCTATTTTATAGACAAGGGGAATAGGGCACAGGTGAAGTGATTTCTCCAACTCCCACAATTCTGCAAATATTATTTATTCAAGAAAACTAACTCAGATATTTGAACATAAGATTGCAATTTTAAATCTTGAAGGTGAGAGCATTGACCTCAGTGGGCATTAAGCTCATACCTGTCATTTTACAGATGAGGAAACTGAGACCATGGACGTTAAGTGACTTCCTAAAAACCATGTGGGGAGTAAATAAGAGGCAGGATTTAACCAGCTAAGACTGGTGGCAAATTCAAGGCTCTTTCCATTGGAAATTAATCAACTAATGTCCCATAGCTATTAAGCAAGGAGAAGAGTTGAAAAACATCTTTCTGACTCCAGGCTTATTGTTCTTTCTTCTGCATACTATGCAATCTCTTTATTGTGCTAATTATTCTCACTTTTTAAAATTCAATAATTTTATGGTTTTAAAAATTAACAAAATATTTCCTATGGAAAATTACACATTTGACAGAAATTTGCATCCAAATGTCTCACACTTCCTGTATAGGAACAGCTAAAACGTTTTGTCATCCATAAACCTGATATATAAATCCATTGACACTTGTAATGGCTCACATCTTCCCCTTGGGATATTTCAATATCTGTGTGTATGTTTTTTTAAACTATGTGCCTTCTAAAAAAATCACTTCCCCTTCCTTTTGTATCCCCAGCAAAGGTTTCAATAGGAAGCAATACAAAGATAAACTTTTTTGTTGTTGTTGTTAAAACTAGTGACATTTTAAAGGGGAAATTAAAACAATTGTATTGAAGATGGCGGAGGAAAGTCAGTGAGCTCCCAAACTCATGACACAATCGCTCCAAAAAACATCCAAATAACACCATAGGAAAATGACTGGAGAAGCAAAACTCATAGAAGAATGTGCTGAAATCATATTTTAACCAAGAACAGCTTGGAAGGTCAGAAGGAAGGAGCTACTGTGCTGATACAGGAGTTGAGCCCAACACCACAGTCACCATAACACAGATCCAGTCCCAGGAAGGCCTCACCAGAGAAGCAGACCCCCAGAGCCTCTGAATCAGCTGAAGCACCAGTGTTATCTGGAACTAAGCTCATAGTCTGGTGAGTGGGCTGAGCCCTGGGCAGGGGGGAGACTACAGGGGTCTATGCTGGTACTAAGGCAGAACTTGGGTTTTTAAGCCGTGGTGGGAACCAGGAGGTAGGCTTGAGTAGCAGTGGCCCAGGTCGGGGAGGGGCACAGGCTCATCAGAGCTAACAACCACAAGACACAAAGCTGGTTGATTAGCAAGTTGGTCTGGGGTCATCTAAGGACCAGGAAATAGGCCTGGTGAGGGAAGAACCTGATTCTCCTTAAATCATACCACCTGGGACTTCTTAAGCTTGGGATACTGCAGCCTAGAAACAGTTCCCAACTTTAAGGAGCTAAAAGTCAAGTAAAAGAAAGGCAAGATGAGCCAACTGAGAAAGGTGAGGTCCATAGAAAGTTTCTTCAGTAACAAGGAAGACCAAGGGGCACCCTCAGAGGAAGATGTCAACATCAGGGCCCCTATATCTAAAGCTTCCAAGAAAAATATGAATTGGTCTCAGGCCATAGAGGTGCTCAAAAAGGACTTTGAAGATAAAGTTAGAGAGGTAGAGGAAAAAATGGAAAGAGAAATGAGGGTGATGCAAGAAAGACATGAGAAAAAAGTCAACAGCTTGAAAAGTCAAATTGGCCAAATGGAAAAGGAGGTACAAAAGCTCTCTGATGAAAATAATTACCTAAGAATTAGGATTGAACAAATGGAAGCCAGTGAAATTATAAGAAACCAAGACACAATAAACCAAATCCAAATGAATAAAAAAATAGAAGGCAATGTGAAATATCTTCTTGGAAAAAACTGCTGACCTGGAAATAGGTCCAGGAGAGATAATTTGAAAATTATTGGTCTACCTGAAAACCATGATCAAGGAAAGAGCTTAGACACCATCTTCTAAGATATTCTCAGGGAAAATTGCCCTGAAATTCTAGAAGAAGAAGGTAAAATAGAAATTGAAAGAATCCACCAATTACCTCCAGAAAGAGATCCCAAAAGGAAAACTCCTAGGAATATTATAGCCAAATTCCAGAGCTCTCAGGTCAAGGAGAAAATATTGCAAGCTGCCAAAAAGAAAGAATTCAAGTACTGTGGAGCCCCAGTCAGGACAGCACAAGATCTAGCAGCTTCTACATTAAAGGACCGGAGGGCATGGAATACTGTAACGATTGGAATGACGCCACCTGATGGAGACTTACTGTAGAAGAGTTCTGCCCATGAAGCGAAGGTCTTTGAGGGCAAGACCAGGAGTCTTTTCTTTGGCGAGAGGAAGTGACGCGGACTAGTGGGAGGAGGAAGGAAGAGACTGGCGCTGACTCTGGGGCTCTTTCCTCTGGACTCTGGTGGAGAGTGGAGCTAGAAATGTGCTCTCCCTTTAATAGATAGGAATCTAGGCCTTTCTCTCTCTTTACCAAATTCTTATTCTCCTTAATAAATGCTTAAAAGTCTAACTCTTGCTAAAGCTTATAATTTATTGGCGACCACTCATTAGATATTTTAGACAGATTAGCTAGAATTTTAGCCCTTAACAGATGGCGACCACGAAGGGACGAAGCAAAGGGGGGAAATGTGGTAAAATATGAAAGTTTTTAACAGTCGGTTAGGATAACTGAAAGACGCCAGTTTTTCAAGGACCACCCTTTTGGGGAGGAGATGAACAGTCCGCCTGCTGCGCATGTCAGACTGCCTGCCGGGTTTTTGACTTCCAGGGTGGAGTGAACGAGAGTAGGCCTTTTGGCCTGCTTGGCGGGACTCCTGGTGGCGCGGCACAGACAGTCTCCCTCTCTCCAAAGGTGGCCTTTTCAGTTTGGTGAGTTTTTATAAGGAATATAGACTAAGCCTAGATTTAAGACGATTTGTATTGTATTTCTACTTTCCTATCCTTCTAATCAACATCACCTTGTGACTATCATAACTATAAATAAAAAGGTCTATCTAGAAAACCAAAAGCTTCTTCCATTTACTAGTTTGGGAGATAAATTAAGGGAAAGGTTAAGTAGGGGAGATTTATGATCTAATATCCAATTTTAAATCTCACAATATGATATTCCAAAGGGCAAAGGAAATGGGATTACAACCAAGAATCACCTACCCAGCAAAACTCAGTATTATCTTTCAGCAGAAAAAATGGGATTTTAATGAACAAGAAGTCTTTCAGATATTTGTGATGAAAAGACCTGAACTGAATGGAAACTTTGACTTTCAAATACAAGACCCTAGAGAACCATAAAAAATTGGAGCTGGGGGACATACCTGGGGTCATACAATGGGAGACTGTCTTGTTTCTGAGTCCGGGTTTTGGCTGGGATCCCCCTGGGTCCAGGGGTGATGATTTGTCCACTGTGTCACTTAGCCAGATGATAATATCTTTAGGGTTAAATTGAGGGGTGAAGGGAATTCATTGGGGGAGGGGGAAGGGCAGAAGTGAAATCCTCCATGAAAGTAACAGGAAAAGGCTTATGGAGTTGTGGAAGAGATAAGAGATGGGAGAGGAGCAGGGCAGTAAATGAATTTTATACTCATCAGAGAAGGCTCAAAGACCCTAAACTCATCAGAGCTGCCTCAAGAAGGGACTAACAGACACACCCAACTGGGTGGAGTAATCTATTTAATCTGGGCAGTAAATGAGACTAATACTCATCACAATTGGCTCAAAGACCTCAATCTCATTAGAATTGGCTCCAGGAGGGAATAATGTACACACTCAATTGGGTGGAATAATTTCTCTAACCCTGTAGGAAAATAGGAGGGGAGAGGGATGAAGAGAGGGGGCAAAAGAAGGAAGGGCAGAGTGGGGGAGGGGACAGACAGAAGCAAATCTCTTTTAAAGAGTAATAGGATGAAAGAAGATGGATAATAGAATAAATATCATGGGGAAGGGAATAGAATGGAAGGGAAACATTTAACAATAGTAATCATGAAAAAGAGAAAAGGGGGAAAAATTGTACAAAAAATATTTATAGCAGCTCTTGGTGGAGGCTAAGAATTCAGAATCAAGAGAATGTCCATCAATTGAGGAATGATGGAAAAAGCTGTGTTATATGATTGTAGTGGAATGGCCTTTTGCTACAGGAAATGACAAACAGGATGATCCCCGAAAAACCTTGAAAGACTAGTGAACATCAATGTATAGTGAAGTGAGCAGAGCTGGGAGGACATTGTGCGTAGTGACAGCAGTATCGTTCAATGAGCAATTATGAATGACTTAACTACTCTCAGCAGTGCAATGAGACAATCCCAAGGAATGAATGAGGAAGCTTACTATGCACCCCTATAGAAAAAACTGATAAAAAGAACACTTGTGGATTGTACATATATAACCTGATTGTGATCTTGTGGAGGGGGGAGGAAAGGGAGGGAGCGAGGGAGAAAAATCTGGAACTCTAAATCTTATGAAAATGAATGTTGAAAACATCCCTTACATGTAAATGGAAAATAAAATAAATGTTTGTTGCTGGAAAAAAACCACAATTATATTTATGACTAATTTTGCAAAATATTTTAATGTAAAATAATGGCAACCTACCTTTTACATTGTTTTAGGAATCAATGATTATATGTAGGAATTTGGGGGGGGAGTTTAAATCTGTAATTAGCTTCACACATCATGTGGTAATATTCTAGTATGTTAGTGCCAGGCAAAATGAGGATAGCAAGGTCAAGCGGTAATCTCCATATAATTACAATTGTTTTGAGCAGACTAAATCTGTAATTTCAATGTGGCCTGAAAGATTAATGACACTAAATAAATGTTCCACATTGTACAGTACATTGGGATGCTCAATCATGTTTGTAAACAACATCCTCATTCCAAAGACTCAATAAAAACACCCATCTACTTGTAACTAGGTTCCATTCATCCCATTAAAGCCCTTCTGTTCTAGCTAGACTGGATGGCCAATAGGTGATGGAAACTCTGAGGTAGAGCCATCCCCCAATAGCCAGAATCTTTAGGGACTGATTCCTACTCTATTGCTCTTTGTCTTTTCTTTGGAAAGGCCAGGGTAATGAGGTAATCAGAGTGTTTGTATTATTTTAGCATCAAAGGGAACTCCTACTCGGCAAAATCTCTACACTTTAGGTAGAAAATTTGTAATTCATTTGTTAGTTGACAATAAGTTTCCTAAGGCATTGAAAAGTTATAAGACTTACTAATAATCACATGAAGCCTTGAACCCAGCTTTTCCTGACTCCAAAGATAGAGTACATTACATGGTAATGCCTTTCTCTTCTCTGTATAGAGGACCACAAAGGGCCTTAGGTGACATATATCTTAAAAAGGGCCCTTTACCTTTTCTTTACCTATATGTGTACATGTATTGCACATATATACATATACATGTATATGCATATGTGTATGTATATATGTATACATGTGTTGCTATGCATTTGTATGTGCATATAGATATATGGCATGTATAGGTGTACATAAACCCATATACATGTATATACATACATATACCCACCCACGTGCACATCTAAACACATTTATATATGTATTTGTATACATATATATATATATATGCATGCATTTATACATGACATTTCCATACATATATACCATATTAGCTCTGTGACCCTGGGAAAGTCACTTAACATTGTTTGCCTCAGTTTCCTCATTTGTAAACTAACTGGAGAAGAAAGTGAGAAACTACTCCCGTATCTCTGCTAAGAAAATGCCAGATGGGTTTTTTTTATATATAACTGAAACAAGTGAGCAACAACAGTACATATAAAGGAAAGAGCATTGGACATGTTTCAAGTACTAAAACTACCATCCACTTCTTAGCTGTGGGCCTTGGGCTAGTCTCCTTACCCCTGTGCATACACTTCTGTGGATCTTAGCTCTTCATCCATAAAATGAGTATATTAAATTCATTATTTCTAGGATTTCTTCCAGTTCCAATATACCATGATTCTGTGAAATAACCACATGGGTTGGTGGAGAGAGAGAGGGTTAAATGAGGAGGAGACTGCAAAGCTACATTAAATATTTTAATACATTCAGATCTTCCTTGTAGTTTTAATTCTAGAAGCCTAAGCAGTAAGTTTTGCAAATGTCTTCTAAGATTAAGTTGGAAACCATGCCAAATGTTGTCATGGACATTCAAATTGTCAGAATGCCACAGTGCTTCCTAGCCTACAGGAAGAGAGGCACAATTCTGGAGAATTTATGCAAACTTAGCCTAATGACTTGTGTTTTTTACATGCAGTGTTTCCGATTTCACTGTAGGTACTTGGAGCAGCATGCACTCAATGCCTTAAGGTACTGTGCACTCTAGACACTTGGTGCCCTTTCCAATCAGAGCCTTTAGACTTGATGCAGGCTGGTTAAATGATACTCCTTCCCCCAGAAAAGGAAGGGGCCATGCAACACAACAACTAGAATGAATGATGAAAGTCACCAGAGCAGATCCTACCTCCAGAGGAATTCTCCCAACCTCCATGCTTCATCTTGTCTCACCTACTTATAGTTCTATTGTAAAACTGAGTAACTGATATCTTTTGACCCTAAGACTGATGCCTTTGGACATATTCTTTATTTACCTCAACATAAAACTTCACAATAGGTTTGAACTGATTGGCCTCTAATGATTTTAATATGTTTACCATTGGGTGGTATCTATCATGTGGCCATCTTCTTTGGGAAAATTATGATCATGATTTCATTTCCTTGGTCCAGACAAAGATGGTAGCAGCAATGAATGGGAATGCACATGTATTTTTATGCCCAGCTGGTAACAGTGAGCATGTCCATGTGGTTTCTATATTAGTCAATAAAACAGGTAGTCAAATTGACTACTTTAAGGTTTTTTCTCTGTTACCTTAAATCTAGAAAATGTCTACTACTGTAGGAAACTCAAGCATTGGAATTTTCATTTTGAAACTTGGCATTTTTTGACCACCCTCACACCTTGATTTATTATTTAATTTGAAACCCTTTCCTTTTAATTTAATTTTACTGATGTTCAATGTGCTCTTAATCTCCTAAAATTACATATGTATACATATATACTTTTATCTATACATACATAGGTTGGTGTGTGTGTGTGTGTGTGTGTGTGTGTGTGTGTGTGTGTGTGTACATTTCAATTGGGCTTAAAATTAGTTAAGAATTACTGAAAGTGAACCCTGAATTTTTCAACTTCCTTTTCAAACTAGATCTCAGCACATTTCCTATTCTGTAACTGAAGTGTGGGGGGCTGGTTGGTTGGTTTGTTTGTTTTATTAAAAACAAATTCCAAATCCCACTAACTGGTTACTGGGTCACTGACTCTGTCCTATATTCTCTATAAGGGAAAGTGCAAATTTCCATACAGAAAAATAAAATAGAACAAACGCTAAGACTTACATATAAACTGGGTGAAAGGCTTGAGTAACTCTGGGCTGAAGTGCTGCACACAGATGTCCTTGGCAATCCCCTCCTACCATTGTTTTCTGTCTTTCAGGCTCAGTTCCCAGAGGCAGGGATTTCCAAACTGATGATGAGCAACATGAGGTAAGACACAAGTCACAGAACTCTTGTTCTGATCAGAGTCCTTAATGACTACTTCAGGAAAAAGCCAGAAGCCCAGATTTGCAGACCTGTTGAGGTGAAAGGCATCTCAATAGCCACACAGTCCATACCTGCTTGAAGAAGACTTGTCTACAAATACCTGCCTGGTGGACAACCAGCATTCGCATAAGGAACACTCGCTCATAAAGCATCTCACCCCACTCTTGGGGTGCTCTAATTGTTAAGAAACTTTCCCTTACATGATGCCTAAATTTGCCTTTCTGATTTCTATCCATTGTTCTAGGCTTTGCCCTCTGAGGCTAAGCAGAAGGGTTCCATTCTCTCTTCCACACAGCAGCCCTATTATTGGAGAGAGACTGTACTGTGGTGCAAAGTGCTAGAGTAAAATTCAGTGGACCTGGGTTCAAATTCTGTGTCATCCATTTACTATCCCTGTCAGTTAATTAATAAACATTTATTAAGCACCTTCTATGTAAAATGATTCAGGGAATCTAAGGTGGCACAGTTGACAGATTGCTGGACCTAAAGTCAGGAAGATTCATCTTCCCAAGTTTAAAGCCAGCCTCAGACATTTAATGGCTATGTGACCATGTTCAAGTATGTCACTTAACCCCATTTGCCTCAATTTCTTCATCTGTAAAATAAGAAGGAAATGGCAAGCCGCTCAAGTATCTTTGCCAAGAAAACCCCAAATGGGGCCACAAAGAGTCACACATGATTTAAAAATATCTGAAAAACAACATGTTCTAGACTGGGGATACAGTGAAAGATAAAGATCCATCCTTGCCCTCAAGGAGCAATGGGTCTAATGAGTGAGACAACATGCAAACAGCTACATGCAAATAAATTATGGATGGGAAAATGGAAAGAAATCAAACCTAAACAAGACACTTAAAACCTCAGGCTTCAGTTTCCTGAACTATAAAAACAGGGTGGGGGGAGATTGGGCTCGATGACCCCTCACATCCCTTCGAGTTTCAAAATCTATGCCCCATCCCAGTTTTTATTTTTCCAGATCAAAGATGTTCACTTTCTTCCATTAGTCCTTACATGCCATAAATGTCGCCATCCATCATCCTGTTTCTCCTTCTCTGGAGGCTCCCCAGTTTATATCCATAGCATTGACAGAAGAGAAGAAGGATTAAGTGTGCTGACTATCCTGAAAGAGAATTTCAGTTGGCCCTTCTCCTTCCCTTCAGGGCAAGAGTCAATGGTAATCCTTTCCTGTGGTGTGCCCATACTGAGACCTATGTGGTAATAAAAATGATAGTTAACATTTATAGAGAGTTTACTATGTCTTGGGTACTGTGCTAAGAACTTTACAATTACCCCATTCACTTAAATTATTCAATAAACATTCATTAAATGTCTACCATGTGCTATTTGCTCCCCACCACAACCCTGGGTCATGAACGCTATTATATTCCTCATTTTACAGATGTGGCAACTGAGGAAAATAGATGTTAAGTGACTTGCCCAGAGTCACACCACTAGGGTCTGGGGTCACATTTGAATTCAGGTCTTCCTGAGTCCAGGCCTGGCATTCTATTCATTGTACTACCTATCTGTACTATGTATTATGTACTACACATACTTATTTTTCCCCTGAAATGTGAGACCCAGAAATGAACACCACACCCTGTGATGAAATAATAGGATTTAGCAGATACACAAAGACCCACCAGGAGATTAATCTAAACTGATTGAATCAAGTGAGAGTGATTGATTGCTGATTAGCCTACTTCAAAGTTAACTAGATTGTAATCACACATGGCTAGCCCTTAATGGATTTGGAGGATGCCAACCAATCAGCTTGAAGCAGTGTGTAAGTACTGCCTCTGTTCCAGACCTATAAAAACTTCCACAATCAGTTTGCTAAAGAGTTCCTGATTAAAGCAGGCTCGTGGAGGAGGACTTGAGGAAGAACCCAACCAGGCTAGAACTCTATTGGAGATAGGCCTTTTCTTAACTTTCTGAACTCCATGTTAATAACTGTATGCTTTAATAAATGTTTAATGCCCAAAGACTGGTGCTGAAGCTTATAATTTAATGTGACCACAACATAGATTTTAAACATCCCAACCCCAAGCAATGCAGACTACAATGGCACCATCACTCCCTGCGTCCTGGACAATCAACCATTCGCTGGAGCCTAAGATGACATTAGTTCTCTTGGTGCTTGATGGAGAGGGGGTTTTAGAAGATCAAGATTTCTCTCCCAATGTTGCCACTAGCCATCTTGATAGCATTTGGTAGGTCACTTGTTTTTTTTCTGATGCTTCAATATCTTCATAAATAAAATGGAGATAATAATACTATCCTAGTCAACTCAGGGTTATTAGGAAGATCAGTTAGTACATGTCCATGAAAGCAGTTTGTAAATCATGAAAAACAAAACAAACTCTTGGCAGGAGAGATACATACCTACTGTTTGTCCAACACCATCCTAGGAACTATGATGGGTAACAATAAGTATAACATGGTTCCTGTTCTCAGCTGGCTTATAATCAAATTAGGGAGGAAAAACGAAGCTTCACAGACTTGCTTTTATGTATTGTAAGAGTTTGGAAAAGAAGCTAAATGTTTCTGAAAAATCATCAGAAATTACTTCCTAGAAGAAGAAGAGTCTAGTATTCATTATGTTCACAGGAAGTATTGCTAAAATGTTTTCATTTGTAACATTGACAACAGTCTTTGAGGATATTTTAATAATCTGGAAGTAGCTAGATTTACCAATGGATAGAGCTCAGGACCAGGAGTCAAGAGTTCAAATCCAGCCTCACTCATTCACTAGAGGGGTGACCCTGAGAAAGTCACTTAACTTTTGCTAGCTCAGTTAACTCATCTGTAAAATGATGATAACAGTGCCTGCCTCCCAAGTTTGTAAAGTGCTACAACAATGGTAGTTATTATTAATTTACATATTACCAAAAAATTCAGTAAAGTTTACTTTTGTTGATTTACACATTTAATCTGTATATATGTAATTATGTAAAGCACACAGTGTTCTAAAGTTTCAAAAGCACTTTATATGCAGGAAATTCTCATTTAAACCACAAAGCAACCCATATGTAGTAAATTTTACATCCACTTTAAAATATATACAATCATCGAGATATTTTAATAGATGAAGAATGAAAATTGTATAAGAAACTATAATTTTTTGTTCCTCTGCTTTTTAAGAAATCCATGTTTATGAGTGTATACATATAACCCATACCATCTCAAGGAAGGGGAAGGGGAGTGGAAGAAGAAAGAGAGAATCTGGGAGTCAAAATTTTTAAAAACAAATGTTAAAAGTTCTTTTTACATGCAATTGGGAAAAAGTAAAAAAAAATTAATGCATTTACCTACAGACTTTAACTACATAGTAAAAAAAAATGCCCCTTTTTTGTCTAACCTTTTATATTCTCTTTGTATATTTCAATGTGATTTTTCAGATAAGGAATCTAGGGCTTAGTCAGCTTAAATGATGCTCAAGGTCACACTACTGGAAGTTTACTCACCTTCACATATTCAAAAGCACCAGAACATACATTTGTTCTCATCATCATGGCATTGGGTAACACACTATAACCATTAGGCAGAACTACCTCCTCTGTCTGTAGATAGTATTTCATTGTTCCCAACTACATCACTAAGATCTTAGGAGTCCAAGGGATGGAGGTTCAGGCAGAATTGGAATTTGGACTTGTAGACAGTAAAAGGGCCAAGCCAGAAAAAAAAATAAGTATTAGGAAATTACTAAAAGAAATAAACTCAATGGTTATCTGCTATTGCTTCCCACCAAAGAAATTACAAATGTGAAAACAAGACAATGTTGCTTGGAAAAATCTTAGTGAGCTCGTGAGCAAACTGCACCTTCACCTAGAATTTCAAAATGAACCCTGGAAAGAAGGAACCAAAAAGGGAGAAGTTCGAGCTTTGGTTGAGGAAATGGCCATGGGAAAAGGGAAGCCTGAAACTCAGGTAGGTGCACATGAGCACAGATATATTTGTGGAGCTGAGCTTTCAGGGAAGAAAAAACAAAGGCTCAAAAATCCTGTCATGGCTTTTATAAATTAAGGAGCCAGCTGCAAAAAAATGTACAACTTCCTTTGACCACTTCTAAAAAACTAATTTTGTATTATAGGCTTCCTGACAGAAGACACAACCCACTTCCTTACAAATTTTATACACACACATACACACATACACACACACCTATATGTATGTATGTGTCTATATTATATATATATATATATACATACATATATATTATTACATGTGAAGTCAGAGATCTTAAAATTAAAATATTTTAAAATTTATATTATATATGTCTGTGTATTATGAATATGTTTATATATGTGTGTATATGTTTGTGTGTGTATGTTTAGAACTATAAAGAGACAGAATGACCCAGACTTACACCAACACAATTATGGAACCAGACAATAGAACATAGTGCACATACCCATGCATATAGATATTTAGAGAAGAAAGGAAAGAAACATTATATTAAGCACACACAAGATGTACCAGGCACTGTTCTAAGAGCTTTCACAATATTATTTCATTTGATTCTTTCAACTCTGTGAGGTATGTGCTATTATTCCCATTTTATTTATTTAATTATTAACCCCCATTCATCATTGTCCTCCTCTCCTCTTCTGCCTTCCCTCTTATTTTAGAGGGCAACATTCTCCCAGTCCATCCCAGGTGACATTAGATTCCTCACTTTCTCTCACTACCCTTCCCCGTCCCCCCAGCCCCCCCCCCCCATATCCAATCTGTTGCCAAGGTTGTTGATTTCACCTCTGCAACATCACTTGTCGATTTCATCTCTATATCATCTCTCAGATATGTCCCCTTCTCTCCTCTGACACTGCCATCTCCTTGGTATAGATCCTTATCACCTCATACCTGGACTCGAGCCTGCTGGTGGGTCGACCTATCTCAAGTTTCTCCCCACTCTAGTTCATCCTCCATTGAACCACCAAAGTAATTCCCCTAAAGCCCTGGTCTAATCATGTCACACACACACACACACACACACACACACACACACACACACCACACTCCCCAGTCAATAAATCCCAGTGGCTCCCTATTGACTCCAAGAGGAAACACAAAATGCTCTGGCATTCAAAGACCTTCATAACCTCACACCCTCCTACTTTTCTGAATTTCCAGTCTTATTAGACCTACTTCCCCTATAGGTACTCCTCAGTCCAGTGACAGTGGCCTCCTGGCTGCTCCACAACAAAACCCTCCATCTCTCAGCTCTGGACACAGCTGTGCCTCACACCTGGAATGCTCTCTCTCCTCCCTTTTGACTACTGGCCTCCCTGGCTTTCTTTAAGTCATAAATAAAAGTATTGTCTTTAACCGGAGCTTTTCCCAATCTCTCTTAATTCCAGTGCCTTTTTCTCAGTTACTTATTTCCTTTTTAACCTGTATAGAGTTTGTTCATATTTGTCTGTTTACTTGTTTTCTTCCCCATTAAATTATGTGTTCATACTGTTTGCCTCTTTTTATATCCTTTAGTGCTTTGCATAATGCCTGGCACATAGTTGGTGCTTAATAAATGCTTATTGACTGGCCAATTTACAGATGAGGAAACAGACAGACATAAGTGAAGTGACTTACCAGAGTCACAGAAAGAGCTAGAAATTTCCTGAGGCAGGATTTGAATTTGTATCTTCCTGACAGCAGGCTCAGCATTCTGTGCAATATGATACCACCTTCACTTTTCATTTTAATGATTTTGTTTTTATTTTGCCTCAGAGGAAAAAAAATGAATTAGAGAAACAAGGCTTTTTCAGCTACCCAAAAACCCAAGCTCCCCTAAATACTTCTTATTTCTAGAAACACAATACCTTTTCATTTCCACCGCCTAGCAGAACTGAAGAACATCTAGAATTTCCTGTTTTTGTAGAACTATTCCATGCTTCATAATCTCTCCCACTCGTGTGAACTAAGTGATTTTTAAAAAACTCACTTCCCCTCAAGAAGAACTCAGAATCATGAATAACTGAGTATAATGCCTGTCTCAGGTACTACTTAGCTGTGTGACCTGAAGCAAGTGGCTTTAACCTCTCTGTGCCTCAGTTTAGTCACCTGTAAAATTGGGATAATGACAGCACCTGTTTGACAGAGCTGTTGTGAGGATTTTGTAAACCTTAAAGGGTTATAGAAGTGCTAGCTATTATTAATGATAGTTCTTGATCAATAAATTTGTGTTTCCTTTAGATTGGTTAATAACTTTTAGGCTTTAGGCATATAATGCATAAAAATGTAGCTATCACCAAGTGGAAATGTTGTGTTTGGTGATTGAAACATAAGCTTCTGGAGAAATAAACGTGCCCTTTCTTTATCCTTTGTTCCTGATTCTTTTTCAGACAAATTAATGACTCATTGTGCCTCACCCATATCACACCCATAAAATAGATTTTCCTATGTCCCAATGAGAGATTTTACATTGACCTCTATTAAGTTTCATCGTCTTAGATTTGGTACAATATTCTAATCTCTTCTGACTTTTTGATTCCTAACTCTAATGTCCATTGAGCTCTCTCTCCCCCCTCAGCCTTCTGTCATCTATAACTCTGAGATGTCTACTATCAGTGCCTTCAAGCAAAGCCATCAAGAAAAATATGAAGCACAGACCACTGGGAAAGACTTCAAGAGACCTTCTTCAAAGCTGTCATAAAACCATTAACTCATGATTACCATGTAGACAGAGATAAGAAATTTTATGGACGTTTAATTGTATTATCTAGCCCATGTCTCTCCATATTTTCTATATAAAAAGTTTTAGAGTTGATGAGATGCTTCTCTAAATTTTATGGTAACTGTGCCTGCACTATCCCCGATCTACCAGTCTAGTAACCTTGTCAACAAAGAAACTCATGTCTATGGCAGCACCTTTTTCTGATGAAGTTGTGCTAGAGTTTTGTGATCACAAATTAATTTTTAGCATGTTCACCTTTTAATATTTCGTTGTTGTTGTTGTTCAGTCATTTCAGTTATCATTTCAGACTCTCTGTGACACTATTTGGGATTTTCTTGGCAAAGATACTGAAGCAGTTTACCATTTCCTTCTCTGGCTCATTTTATAAAAGAGGAAACTGAGGCAAACAGGGTTAAGGAACTTGTCCATAACCACACAGCTAGTGTCTTTAATAATATATTCTAGGAATTAGCCGGGAATTACTCACATTCACTTACCTATTACTAATTACTTACAGATGATATTACCTTTCCTCTTTTAAAACTCAGAACAATATTGACCCTTCATCACTTTAGTTATTCCTCTCCTGTTCTCCCACACAGTGGATGGACAATCACATCTGCATGCTCTTTTGGGTCATGATGATTGTTTTCAATGGAAAAAGCATTTCTGTACACAAATGTTGGCATTAGGGGGTATTTCTATGGTACGTATCTTGTCTATAGTAAGAGATCGGTGAATTTCAACAATATATTTGATCCATACATCCAAAGATGTGTGTACACTCTCCATCAGTACATATAGAAAACTAGATATGCCTCCTCTTGCAAAGGTTTTGTACTTCTCCCCCACCATCCCCCATAAATTCTTAGTATATGAAGAATCTCACCTATTACCCTTTGCAGAAGTGGAGGACTATTTCTATGGAATGCTAGTTAATTTTAATGTACTGCTTCCTTCCTTCCTTCCTTCCTTCCTTCCTTCCTTCCTTCCTTCTTTCCTTCCTTCCTTCCTTCCTTCCTTCCTTCCTTCCTTCCTTCCTTCCTTCCTTCCTTTTTTCCTTCCTTCCTTTATTTCTTCCTCCTTTCCTTTGCTACAGGAAGAAGCTTTCTGGGTAGAGGAGAGGATGAGACATATTTGGAACTCCTGGTGATATAACAAAATAATGCCAATAATTCTTTTAAATGCTCTACAGATGAGATTCCTAGCATGTTGGAATCTTTCCTTCAAGTCTTTTTATATTTTGTGGGCATCACTGAGATACTTGGGTAGTCAATCAATTTGTTTTCCCTTTCTTTCTTTTACCATAAGAGTGGCCCATCTTCTTTTCTAGTCATTTTTCATGGTCAGGGAGAGAGGGCGAGTCTGGTACAGTGACTTCAGTGCTGTAGAGAATTTCCTATGTGGGGAACTCCCTCCAGAGATATACATGCTAACATTGCCATGCTTAGAGAGTTCAAGTTAGGTCAATTCCCTTAGTTCTTCAACATAGTTATGCAAATTAATGCAAAAATACAAACTAGAACTAGGCCAAATTTTGTTACAATCCAATCTGCTTGTCTTACTATAAACTCCTAGTTTCCCACCATATCTTTAATGTAAGATCAAAGTCCAAAATATAAGGTACTCTTCTCCCTTCCATGCTCCCCCTTGGAATTCCTGTCACTCCTTTTTAGCATCCCTTCTTTCATTATGGAAATAGTACTGTTTAGTTCATTAAAAATTCATGAGATGTTATTTTCTCTGGAGTGTAGAAGGCCTAAGGCTTTCAAGCATGTTTGTACTACTGGCCCAAAGCTTACCTGTAATTAAATGATTCATGAACTAAGATAGTTGCTATTGGCTGAGTGTCAGGGAAGTCTATTTTAGTTATGCAAACACCAAACTACAAGGAACCTCCAGAGGTCATATGGTCTCTGTCCTCTGCCTCTAGGCAGCCTTCCCCTCAATTATTCCAAACAGATGGGTAACTATCTTCAGCTTAAAAGTCCTCAGGGAAGGAGATTCCACAGTCTGCCTCTGTTTCCTATTTCAGAGTTTAATTAAAATTTAATATTAAGAAGTTTCTTACTTCTAGAATAATAATAATGATAAGACACTTTACATTGTTTATCAGCATTCACATAAAGACACTAAATATATTTGCTATCTGTAAAGCAACCTTGACCTTCTCGTCTCCTAAATAGCTCAAATTCACTTAGTCTCTACTTATATTTCTTTTTCAGTGTTGAAGTAGTTAGAATGGTGAGCTTATAGTCAAGAGGCCCAAGAACTGAACTCATCCTGACAGTTGCCAGCTATTTGGTTATGATTAAGTCACAGTCACACTGAATTTCAATCTCTCTCTCCACCAAACATGGGGTTCAAATTAAATTAAGTACTTTATAAGCTTTCATGTGGTACATAATACAGTAACAACAATAGTTTAAAGATGATCAACAGTGTAAAACTTAGCTACTCTGATGAAGACAATAACCCAAGACAGTTCTAAAGGGTTTATCATGAAAATGGTATCCATCCATAGAGAAAGAATTGATGAACTCTGAGTGCTGGTTGAAGCATACTTTTTAAACGTTTTTTTTCTTGGTGTGTATATGTGTGTATTGTGTGTGTGTGCTTTCTTTTGCAACATAACTAATATGGAAATGTTTTATGTAATTTCACGTGCATAATCTGTATGATATTGTTTGCCTACTCATGGGTTGGGAGTGAGATAGGAAGGAAGGAGACAATTCAGGAACTCAATTTTTTAAAAAAATCAATGTTAAAAAATATACATGTAATTGGGAAATATTTCATTAAATAAAATATATTAAAAAAATAAACAATCATGCTACATAAATAGCTTTCATTATGATTAACATTATTGTTCTAAAACTTCTATAAATTGTCCAAATCATTTTTAAATGAAGGGGTCTAAATTACATTTGGAATTGAGAATTTTCTACAATATAGAATTTTAGGACTAGAAAGTACCTTATAGATTACCTAGTCAAATCTCCTCATGGCAGATGAAGAAATTTAAACTCAGAGAAATGAAGTGCCTTTCAGGAGGTAACAAGATTAATTGGGAGTCGAACCAAAGAGAGAATTCAAATCATCTGACTATTGATTAGATTCTTAGATGGATCTGTGATCTCATCAGTGTGGGTTTTCCTTTCATTGGCAAGTACTGTATCTTCTATTCCTATAAGGTTCTTGTCTATGTCTTTCTGTAAGACCTCTATAAGGGATCCACCCAATGTGCTCAAGACTCCTTTGATTCTTTCAATAACCTCCTCAGGAGGTTCCCAGTTTATATCCATAGCATGGACAAGAAGAGAATAAGGATTAAGTGTGCTGACTACCCTGGACAACATGTGGCAAGCATCCCTTGCTCTTGCTACATAATCAGCTATACATAGTCATTCCTAGGGCAAGGAGAATGGGAATTTGTCACAGCATGCTGAAATTTAAATGGTGTTGATAGCACTTGTATTCCTTTTTTTCTTTAGAAACACCTGAACTTTTCACCTAGTTTGCAAGTACAATATATTAAAACAGGAAGCTACCAAATGATGTGTAACTGGAAGAAGGTGAACTAATCCTAAGATCATCCATATCCTGCTTCACACATTGGCAGTGACCACCTGAACAGTTCCAGGGGCTCAGTCATAGGAGCCAGTGTCTCAAGGTTTTTTCCCTCACCCCACCTCAAGAAACAAACAATTAGAATTCATGCAAGGAACTAATTATCACATTGGACTCCAGTTCCTTCACCATGAATAGAATGCAAAACCCCTCGGCAAGCTGGCAGCTAGACGGTACAGTGGATAGAATGTTGGACCTGGAGTCAATGAGTCCTATGTTCAAACATATCCTCAGATACTTACTAGATATGTGACTCAAAGCAAATCATTTAACTTCTCTTTTCTTCAGTTTCCTCATATGTAAAATGAGGATTATAATATTACTCATTTACCAGGACTGTTGTAAGGATCAAAAGACAGCTATAAATATTTTGCAAATATTAAGTGTTATATAAATGTTTATTACTACTGCTGCTACTACTACTACTATCACTACTACTGCTGCTGCTATCACTATTTCCATCAGGATATGAGACCACATTTTCCCCAATAACATGTTTATTCTTTTCATAGATGATCAGGCTATGACTTACTTATCAGTATAACAAGAAATATAAGATAGATTTCCCAGTTTTGGAAAACATTTTGGATGGCATGTGATTTGAAGCTGATTACCACCTTTCATGTAATAATACAACAAAATATATAAGCTCCTTTTGAGCAGAGGATTTCAATTTGGTGTTTATATCCCAATATATGCAAATATGTTAAATTGTATGTTGGACACAATAGGCATTCAAAGAATTATTGGGGGTAGATTGGTTGAATCATTTTATAGTTTGCCATCTTATCTCATGCAAATCCTATTCATTTGTTCATCCTTCTCTCCCACATTATCCATCTTTCCTCCCCCTTGAATATCAAAATAATAAAAATTTTGGCACTGTGCAGGATTATACACATGGAAAGGACCTCATGAGTTTTTTTTCCTGTGGATTCCCTTGTCTTCAAGAATGAGCATGATTACTTGGCAGCAATCCCTGAAAGATGATCCAATCCTCCTCAAGGCCTCCAGGGAAGGAGAATGTACAACTGCCTGAAGCAACCCTCTCCAACATTCGACAATCCTTAGGGTGAGGAGTGAGTCATGTAATAAGCCAGGATAAGCAGCTCAGCCATCAACCCTAACTGCAAGTAGAATTACACTGAAGGGAGTCACTTTTCCAACTGACAAGTGATAAAAGAGATTTCAATTGAAAATCTGAGATCATTAGGAAGATAACTTTAAGCATAAGTATTGCATTTGAGGACTTCTGTGATGATTTTCTGAAATTCCATATTAGGGTCATAGAATTTTTGAATCAGAAAGTACTTTAGAGATTCCCTTGTAAATTATATTCTTGGTAATCGACACATTTTTTAATAATAATATCCAGAGGGACATTGGACTGATGGCTTAGGAGTGCAGAATAGCAGGGCCAGCTCTAGTGGTGTCCCTTACTCACTTTGGTGGCAGGGGGAGCATTTGATGGCTCTTATGACCTTTCCTACCTCCAGGCACTACTCTGGGAACTTTTTAATTTCTTTTTTTAATCATAAAAGCATTTTATTATTTTCTAGTTATATATATAGATATTTTCCCCATTTGTTTTTATAAGATTTCTGGTTTCAAATTTTTCTCCCTCTCTCCCCTCCCTCAGCTTTCCCCAAGACAGCAAGCAATCTGATATAGGTTATATATGTACAATCACATTGAACATATTTCGTCATTAGTCATGCTGTGAAAGAAGAGTCAGAGCAAAAGGGAAAAACAAAAAAAAAAACAAAAAAAAAATACAAACAGTTTGGTTCAATCTGCATCTAGATGCTGCAGTTCTTTTTTTCCCGGTTTGGAGAGCATTTTCCATCATGAATCCTTAGGAACTCTCTTGGACCATTGGATTGGTGAGAAGAGTCAAGTCTATCACAATTGATCAACACACAATGTTGTTGATACTGTGTCCAATGTTCTCCTGGTTCTGCTCATCTCACTCAACATCAGTTCATGTGAGTCCTTTCAGGTTTCTTTGAAATCCACCTGCTAATCATTTCTAACAGTGCAATAATATTCTATTACATTTATATACAACAACTTATTCAGACATTCCCCAATTAATGGGCATCCCCTAAATTTCTAAATCCTTGCATGACAAAAAGAGCCGCTATAAATATTTTTGTACATGTGGGTCCTTTTCCCTTTTTTATGATCTCTTTGGGAAAAAGACATGAAAGTGGGACAAATGGTATGCACAGCTTTATAAACCTTTGAGCATAGTTCCAAATTGCTCTCCAGAATGGTTTGGATCAGTTCACAGCTTCACCAACAATACATTAGTGTTCCAATTTTTCCACAGCTTCTCCAACATTTATTTTTTTTCCTTTTTTGTCATATTAGCCAATCTGATAGGTATCCAGTGGCACCTCAGAGTTGTTTTAATTTGCATTTCTCTAATCAATAGTGATTTAGAGCAGTTTTTCATATGGCAACAAATAGCTTTGATTTCTTTATCAGAAAACTGCCTGTTCATATCCTTTGAACATTTCTCAATTGGGGAATGATTTTGATTCTCACAAATTTGATTTAGTTCTCAATATATTTTAGAAATGAGGCCTTTATCAGAAATACTGGCTTTAAAATTGTTTCCCAGCTTTTTGCCTCCCTTCTAATTTTGGATACATTGCTCCAGTTTGTACAAAAACTTTTTAATTTAATGTAATCAAAATCATCCATTTTTCATTCTATAATATTGTCTATTTCTTATTTTTTCATAAACTGTTCTCCTTTCCATAAATCTGAGAGGTAAACTATTCCTTCCTCTCCTAATTTACCTATTGTAGAGGCCAAATTTAATATGGGGAGAGTTAATTGGGTGGCTCACCATAATATTGGGGTTCAGAAAATTATGAGGGACCTCTCGGCCCAAAGCTTCCTCCCCTCTGGACTGCCTTTTTTTTAGTTATTTCTCCCAGGCCAATAAGAAAAGAGCTTAAGAACCTCTTTTCCACAAACAAATCAGGTTTTATTTAACGTGAATAAAATACACAGCAAAGGTGAAATTAATAAAGTCAAGGGCAAGGGAATAGGGAAAAAGGAAAATTGCTAATCTCCCTGGCTCTAGCAAGGGCTGTCTCAAACCCAAACTTGCTTTCAGCTCAGCTAATTCAAAGGGCTGGATTTAATTCATGACCAGGGGTCTGTAATTTCTATGGGAGTCAGCAGTCATTCTCTAGTTCACTCCAATGCTCCTCCAAGGCCAGAGAGAGACAGAGAGAATGAGTGAGAGTAAGTCATTTCCTCTTGGGGTCCCTTTTTCTACCTTTTTCTCTCTCCCCCAAAGGGAAGGTCCTTCAAGTAGTGTGGCTGAGACTGGTTCCCTGTTGATGACACAGTCGATAGCCTCTGAGGACACTCCTTCTCAGGGTTGGCCAAGTTTAAACTAGGTGGCTAAAAATCTAATCGTCTTTAAGTGGGTACTTAGTAGTTTCTCATTCACACCCAATTCAAATACTACTAAGTCAATCAAGTTGGACCCCTGGGTGTCTGCCAAATGCCATTATTTTACCACACTATCGTGTGCAATTGATATCTTTCTAGTTATTTAGATCTGATTTGATTTCTGTGAAAAGTGTTACACAATAGTGTACACATAGTTCTAGGTTTGTCTTGGCAAGTAGACTCCCAAGTATTTTATATTGTCTACTGTTACTTTAAATGGAATTTCACCTTCTATCTCTTGCTGCTGGACTTTTTTGATCATGTATAGAAATGTTGATGATTTGTGTGGATTTATTTTATATCCTGTTACTTTGCTAAAGTTGTTAATTGTTTCAAGTAATTTTTGAGTTGATTCTCTAGGATTCTCTAAGTATACCATCATATCATATGCAAAAAGTGAAAGTTTCATTTTCTCCTTGCCTATTATAATTCTTTTAATTCCTTTTTCTTCTCTTATTGCAAAAGCTAACATTTCTAGTACAATATTAAATAATAGAGGTGATAATGGACATTCCTGTTTCACCCCTGATCTTATTGGGAATTCCTCAAACTTATCCCTATTACATATAAAGTTTGCTGATGGTTTTAGGTAGATACTGTTATTATTTTAAGGAAAGTTTCACCTATCCCTATGGTCTCTAGTGTTTTTATTAGGAATGAGTGCTGTATTTTGTCAAATTTTCTCTGCATCTATTGAGATAATCATAAGATTTTGGTTAGGTTTCTTATTGATGTTGTTAAGGCTAAAATTCTAGCTAAACTGTCTAAAATATCTAATGAGTAGTCGCCAATAAATTATAAGCTTTAGTAAGAGTTAGACTTTTAAGCATTTATTAAGGAGAATAAGAATTTGGTAAACAGAGGGAAAAAAAGCCTAGATTCCTATCTATTAAAGGGAAAGAACATTTCTAGCTCCCTTCTCCACCAGCGTCCCCAGGAAGGAGAGCGAGACAGAGCGCCCAGCTCCCCCTACCTCTTCCCACCAGCAAACATCACTTCCTGACATCAAAGAAAAGACGCATGGTCTTGCCCTCAAAGACCTTCCTTCATGACACAGCTTTTCGACAGTAAGTCTCCAGCAGGTGGCATCATTCCAATCATTACAATGTGCTTGATTATGTTGATAGTTTTCCTAATGTTGAACCAGCCCTGCATTCCTGGTATCGATCCCACCTGCTCATAGTGTATTATCCTGTTGATCACTTGCTGTAATCTCCTTGCTAATATCTTATTTAAAATATTTTCATCAATATTCATTAGGGAAATTGGTCTATAATTTTCTTTCTCTGTTTTGACTCTGCCTGGTTAAGTTATCAATACCATATTTCTGTCATAAAAGGAATTTGGTAGAACTCCTTCACCTATTTTCCCAAATAATTTGCGTAATATTGGAATTAATTGTTCTTTAAAGGTTTGGTAGAATTCACTTGTAAACCTATGTGGCCCTGGAGATTTTTTCTTAGGGAGGTCATTAATGGCTTGTTCAATTTATTTTTCTAATATGGGCTTATTTAAGGATTTTATTTCCTCTTCAGTTAACCTGGTCAATTTTCATTTTTGTAAATATTTATCCATTTCATTTAGATTGTCAGATTTATTGGCATACAGTAGGGCAAAATAGTTTCTAATTATTGCTTTAATTTCCACTTCATTGGGGGTGAATTCACCCCTTTCATTTTTGATACTGAGAATTTTGTTTTCTTTCTTTTTTTAATCGAATTAAACAAAGGCTTATCTATTTTATTGTTTTTGCCATAAAACCATCTCTTAGTTTTATTGATTAATTCTATAGTTTTCTTACTTTCCATTTTATTAATTTCTCCTTTGACTTTTGGGATTTTTAATTTGGTATTTAATTGGGGGGTTTTAATTTGTTCTTTTTCTAGCTTTTTAAGTTGCATGCCCAATTCATTGATCTCCTCTTTCTTTTTTTAATTAATGTAAGCATTTAGAGATATAAAATTTCTCCTAAGCACTGCTTTGGCTGCATCCCATAGGTTTTGGTATGTTTTCTCATTATTGTCATTCTCTTGGATGAAGTTATTTATTGTTTCTATGATTTGTTGTTTGACCCACTCATTCTTTAGAATGAAATTATTTAGTTTCCAATTGATTTTTAGTCTACCTTTCCATGGCTTTTTATTACATATAATTTTTATTACATCATGATCTGAGAAGGATGCATTTACTATTTCTGTCTTTCTACATTTGCCTATGAGATTTTTGTGCCCTAATACATGGTCAATTTTTTAATATGTGCCATGTACCACTGAACAAAAGGTAGATTCCTTTCTATCCCCATTCAATTTTCTCCAAATTTCTATCATATCTAAATTTTCTAACATTATATTCACCTCTTTAACTTCTTTCTTATTGATTTTGTGGCTAGATTGATCTAATTTTGAGAGGGGAAGATTCAGATCCCCCACTAGTATAGTTTTTCTATTTCCTCTTGTAACTCCTTTAACTTTTCCTCTAAGAATTTGGATGCTATACCACTTGTTGCATACATGTTTAGTATTCATTTTACTTTATTATCTATCGTACCTTTTAGTAAGATGTAATTTCCTTCCTTATCTCCTTTAATTAGATCTATTTTTGCCTTTGCTTTGTCTGAGATAAGGATTGCTACCCTTGCTTTTTTTTTTTTTTTTACTTTAGCTGGAGCATAATATATTCTGCTCCAACCTTTTACCTTCACTCTGTGTATCTCTCAGCTTCAAATGTGTTTCTTGTAAACAGCACATTGTAGGATTCTGGTTTTTAATCCACTCTGCTATTCACTTCCATTTTATTGCAGAGTTCATCCCATTCACATTCACAGTCATTATTACTGTCTATTTCCTTCCATCCTATTTACCCCCTTTGTACTTTTTTCCCCTTCTTTCACCCTATTCCTCCTCACCAGCATTTTGCTTCTGACTCCTGCCTCTCCCAATCTGCCCTCCCTTTTATCAGCCCCCCTCCTTTTTCTTTAACCTTTTCTCCCCTGCTTCTGCCCTCCCTTCTATCAGTTGCCCCCCTTTTCCCCTTACCCTTTTACTTCCCTAAAGAATAAGCTAAATTTCTTTATCCAAATGAGTGTGTATGTTATTCCCTCTTTGAACCAAATCTGATAAGAGTAAGGATGAAACAATTCTCACCCCTCCCTTCTTTCCCTCTATTGTAATCAGTTTTTTTCACCTCTTCATGTGATGTAATTAACCCCATTCCACCTCCCCTTTCCTCTTCTCCCCATGTACTCCTTTTTTCACTCCTTAAGTTTCTTTATACCATCACATCAAGGACAATTTATATTTATACCCTCTGTGTATTATCCTTCTGTCTGCCCAAATAGAGATACAGTTCTCAAGAGTTATAAGTATTATCTTCCCATATAGGGTTGTAAACATTTTAACCTTATTGAATAGCTGTTTTTGTTACTGTTTACCTTTTCAAACTTCTCTTGAGCCTTGCATGTTAAGATCAAACTTTCTATTCACTTCTGGTCTTTTCATCAAGAAACCTTGAAAGTCCCCAATTTCATTGAATGTCCATCTTTTCCCCTGAAAGAGAATGATCAGTTTTGCTGGGTAATAGATTCTTGGCTGCAATCCAATCTCCTTTGCCTTTTGGAATATCATATTCCAAGTTTTGCAATCCTTTAATGTTGAAGCTGCCAGGTCCTGTGCAATCCTGACTATGGCTCCATGATACTTAAATCACTTCTTTTTGGCTGCTTAGATTTTCTCATTCATCTGATAATTCTGGAATTTGGCTACAATATTTCTTAGAGTTTTCCTTTTGGAGTCTCTTTCAGGAGTTGATTGGTGGATTCTTTCAATGATGATTTTATCCTCTGATTCTATAATATTAGGGCAGTTCTCCTTGAAAATTTCCTGGAATATGGTGTCCAGACTCTTTTGATCCTGGCTTTCAGGCAGTCTAATAATTCTCAAATTGTCACTCCTGGATGTATTTTCCAGGTCAGTTGTCTTTCCAATAAGGTATTTCACATTTTATTTTATTTTTTCATTCTTTTGATTCTGTTTGACTGATTCCTTGTGTCTCATGTAATCTGTCCAGTTCGAATTTTTAAGACATTGTTTTTTTCAGTAAGCTTTTGTACCCCCTTTTCCATTTGACCAAATGAATTTTTTAAGGAATTGCTTTCTTCAGTCAATCTTTGTGCTTCCTCTTCCAAGCTGTTGATTGTTTTTTCATAATTTCCTTGTGTTGCTTTCATTTCTCTCCCCATTTCTCTCAATTGATTTTTAAAATCCTTTTTGAGATCTTCCAAGAAAGCTTTTTGGTCTTGAGACCAATTCATCTTTCCTCTTGAGGCTTCACATGTAGGCAATTTGAGAGTATTGTCCTCATCTGAGTTTGTGTTTAGCTCTTCCCTGTCGGCACAGAAGCTCTTAATGGTAAGAGTCTTTTTCTGTTTCTTACTCATATTGTAAGTTGTTGTTTTTTTAAGTCGGGGTCTTCTTCTGGGGCACAGGGATCATTGACAAGGGTCACTGTTTCAAGCTTCTTGTGCTGGGGCATAGGAGCTGTGTTACTGGCTTTCTACTTTGAGGCCTCTATGGCTTGTGGATTCCTCACCACGTTGGGCTTGCTTCCTGTGCTTGTTCCAATCACTGGAATGGCCTGGCCCATTCATGCCTGTCTCATGGATGGCCCCCCAGCAGGCAGACTGCCCTCTCAGCTGGTGCTGATGTATCTCACAACTGGCCTGCTGAGCCAGGATCAACAGCTTGCTGAGCCAGGATCAAGGAGCCTCAGTTGCTCCACTGTGGCCAAGAACTTCCTGCTGACTTACCCAGGCCATCTCCTTGCTGCACTGTGATGATCTGCACTGGACTCCCCTTTTGCTGAGGGAGACCAACCTTTCCTGAAGTTTTCTAAATTATCTCAAGTTAGAAGATTTTTCTCTCTGTCTTTTTGTAAGTTCTGTAGTTTCAGAATCTATTTAGAGGCTTGATTTAATGTTCTTTTTGAGGGAGCCACAGGAGAGCTCAGGTTATTTTCTGGCTTCTCTCCACCATCTTGGCTCTGCCTCACTTTTCTAATTTCTACACTATGCTCCAGGAAGGTTAGTGTTGGGAAAACCTCTTATTCCTGCAAGATCCTATCAGCCTTATTATTTTACCTTATCACTACCTTCTGACTGGAGGGTGGGGCCATGAACTCCATACCCTCCTTTTAAGGATTGAGCTCAGCTCAGAATCATCTCACTTCTCACCTAGCTGCACCCCTTGACATACTTCTGACTCCTATGCCATGCCCCTCTGCTGCCTTCCCTTCTCCTTTCCCTGCTTTCAGCTTCCTTTTCTCCATTATCTTCCTCCATTAGATTTTAAGCTCCTTGAGGACAAAGACAATCTCCCCACACACACACTACTTTCATGCTGTGAGAGCTAAAATTCTAGCTACTCTGTCTAAAATATCTAATGAGTGGTCACTAATAATTTATAAGCTTTAGCAAGAGTTAGACTTTTAAGCATTTGTTAAGGAGAATAAGAATTTGGTTAACAGAATGAGAAAGGCCTAGATTCCTCTATTAAAGGGAGAGAGCATTCCTAGATCTGCTCTCCACCAGAGTCCACATGAAAGAGTGAGTCAGAGCGCCAGGCTCCCCCTTCTTCCTCCCACAAGCAAACATCACTTCCTGACACCAAAGAAAAGACACATGGTCTTGCCCTCAGAGACCTTCACCTCATGGCAGAGCTTTTCTGCAGTAAGTCTCCAGCACGTGGTGTCATTCCAATTGTTACAGTCCCTGCTTTGTTTCTTCAAGAAACAGGGCATTTCCTTGATGAAAAAGTCAAAAATAACAGAATATAATAACCTAATGTCAAATATTATATCTCACAGATATAACCTTATGATCTTTCAAAGCTCAAACAAGATTATAATCTGTAAAGTTCCATCTCATCCCACTCAGGAAATCCTAATCAGGAAAGAATAAACACAAAGCAAGGCAAAAGATATAGAGGTGCCATGGGAACATAGACTTGTGGTGACCAGTTGCAGAAATATGGCAGCCCCTCCCTTTACCTGGAAGCTCACAGCCACCTTCCTCACTTGAAAACCACCAGGAAGAATTCCCTGCAGTTAATTGTGAACCTGTTTTATGAAATTCTCTAAGATGCTAAGTTGTAGGGAAGCTGCCAACCTTCACTGGTAGAAGTGGGTCCCTCATGCAATAATTATTTATCTGTATCATTGAAATCACAGATGAAGCACTTATTCCCCTATTTCTCCAATCTATCTTTCCAGACACATTTCTTATTACTCCGCTTTCTCAATGTCATGTTCTAAACAAAATAGGCAATGAAATTGTTATTCATTTGCTCTTCCACCTGCAAACCTTGCTTGGTCTTTCATTCATGTCTAAAATGCACTGAATCCTCATCTCTTCCATTCAAGACCTTCTTCAAAGGCTCTGATCAGGTCTTCTCTGTTCATGCATCCATCTAAGATCTGTCCAGTGAAGCACCAGCCCTGGATTCAGGAGGACCTGAGTTCAAATCTGGCCTCAGACACTTGGAACTTAGTAACTGTGTGACCCTGGGCAAGTCACCTAACCCTCATTGCCCTGCCCCCCCAAAAAAAATTCCCCTGTAATTCCTGCTGTCTTCTGACTTATGTAACTATACATTTGCTTATCTGTGACAATTAGATTCCCTCAAGCAGAATGTAAGTTCCTCTAGGACAAAGACAATTTCTTTGTATTCCCAGTACATAACTGGCATTGTTCCTGCAAGTTATTTAGTGTTTAATAAACATTAGTTCACTCGAATAGAATTGTACTTCATGTCCCACAAACCAACATCCAATCACCACCATCTGATCAATTGCCAGTCAATTCTACCTCTTCATTCTATCAATCTGCTCCATCCTTTCCATTCCCCCATGTCAATACCCTATTTCAGAAACTGAACAACTCTTGCTCAAATTATCATAAATGCCTCCTTACTGGCTTCTTCACCTCTAATCCCTATCCCTATACTTTCCTAAATCATAACTCTTATCATGTCATCACTGCTATTCCCTTTCACACATACCTTAAATTAAATTGAAATATTTTTCACATTTCAAGTATTCTTTGATCATTGGTGTCAAGAAAGACATAAATTCTAGAACACTCCCCATGTTTTCACACCTCAGTGACTTTGCTAATGTGGTTTTCTCTTTTTAAAATGTTCTCTCTCTTCTGCCCAGGCTTTTCCCATCATCTCTACCTTCACTCATCTGCCCATCTGGAAATAATCCTTCCTTCCTCTGCACTCCCACAGCACTTGATTTGCCTGTCTCATGAGACCTCCCATTTGACTATTAATTTCAGTTCAAGGAGTTTGCTTTTATTTTATTAGAGGAGTGTTGTTTTTAAAATTAGGGACTATAATGTCAATGATATGGAAAACTGCAGGTGTAAAAACTTCATCCACTGATGCACATTGGTAATTCCTCTCAAATTTACAGTTCTAGAGCTGCCTAGGGCTACATGTATTCAGAGGTGGAATTAGAATGTAGGTCTCCTGGTTCTAAACATAACACACTCTCCACTATCCCAGGCTGCAGGTGAATATTTCTCTGTCTTAACTCATACAAGTGTGAAATTCAGTGAGGGTGGGAATATCATATTTTTCATTTTATTATTCCTCATTGCATTTAGCATAGATTAGGTATTTAATGAATGTGACAGGAAGCGACTTTTTCTGTGTCCTGCCTATGCTTTTTCTTAGAACTAAATATAGCCTCTGCCCAATCCAACATTTATGGCTAGGGACAGATAGGTAGTACTTGAATAGAGTGCTGGGCCTGGAGTTGGGAAGACTCATCTTTGTGAATTCAAATTTTGTCTCAGATACTTTTGAACTGTGTGACCCTGAGCAAGTCATTTAATTCTGCTTGCCTCAGTTTCCTCATCTGTAAAAAGAGCTGGAGAAGGAAATGGCAAAGCACTTCAGTACATTTTCTGAGAAAACCCCAAATAGGGTCATGAAGAGTCAGACATGACTAAAAAATGACTGAAAAACAACACTAATCCTTTATTATCTAAAATTTACATTTTCAGCAAAAGATTTTTTTCATAGCATTATTTTTTAAATAAAAGTCTGCCCCCAGGGGCAGCTAGGTGGTGCAGTGGATAAAGCACCAGCCCTGGATTCAGGAGTACCTGAGTTCAAATCTGGCCTCAGACACTTGACACTTACTAGCTGTGTGACCCTGGGCAAGTCACTTAACCCCCATTGCCCTGAGAAAAAAAAGACTGCCCCCCCCACACACACACACAAGGAAATTTAGACTTTTCCTAACTAATGCCAAGGCTTTCTCCAAGGCACCAAGTTAAGTGCTTGCTACATGCCAAGTCCTGTGCTAAGCACTGGGGATGCAAACAAAGAGCAAAATGCCCTCAAGGATCTTACCTTCCAATGGGATGATGCCATATTCTTCAAGGTATTCTGTCTCTAAGTTTCTGTTTCCACACTGTATCCCCCAGTACAATGTAAGCCACATGATAGGGTATGTTTTTATTTCTGTTGTATCCTCAATACCTTGCACACAGTAGGTACTCTGCAATGTTTGTTGGCTTGTACTTTTACTTGAGCTTTAATATGAAAAGGATCAAAATGAATGCATATCAATTGTTTCATGCTCTTATGAAATGTACATTTTTATCCAAATTATCATACAATATGTAGGTCCTTTAGTTATAATGCTATTTAACCAAATCACACATCTGATTTATAAACATTTGATTATATATTACCAAAATAGCCAAGAATATCTGTTATATTTACTGTTGGGGAATTCCCCTTAGGAAATGAAATGCAGCCTATATGGGAAGTATGTAATTAAGAGATCAGGATCTGAAATTTCATATAAATAAAATATGGAGCAAGGGAAAGAATTTTTTTCTATGGGATTTGCAAGTTCCTATCTGATTACAAAATGCATTTGTGGTGGACTATGCCAGCAAAACAATGGACTATTAAATTTGAATAATTAAATTCAGTTTAGCAAGCATTTCAAAGCACCTACAATTGCATAAAACACCAGGCACTGGGGATACAAAGACCAAATCAAAAAGAAGGATGAAAATAATGGTTCTCTTGTGTTCCTTATATAAGGTGGTAATGATTGAAGGGCCAGGTCCTGGCAGTATGGAGAAGAGCACATTTGAAATGCTAAGTATGATTCCTTCACTTGCAAACATCCATTGTCTGTGCTCCATGTTATTTCCTCCACTGTAGCTGCTGATCTCTCTCCACCTTTAGAGATGCTCTTTGTGAATAGTTTCCTCCAAAAAAATCAATCACCACCTGGCCAAACTGCTCATACTTAAAGGAATAATCCTTTATATAAAATAAAGCCCATCCCTGTGACTGCCCACATATCCTCTCGGACTTCAAATATACCAGAGGTTACAATCATACGATCAGAGCTAGAAGAAACCCTCTTCTACAACTCTCTCATTTTATAGAGGACATTAATTTGTCCAAAGTTACATGGGAACTATTAGTCAGAGGAAGGATTAGAACTTCACTCCTCTAACTCTAGAACCAGAGCTTTTTCTGCTTTACCTTGTGACTAGAACCACAATGGAGAATTGCCTTTGAGTTCAGAGAGATCTCTGTATTGAGATAAGGTCAATAGGAAGACTATTTGATCCAGCACCCATAACAAAAACTTATATAACATTAGAGATGTTAAGAACCCAACAAATGAAGTGTGAAGGGAATCACAGAAGTATCCCAGATGTGCAAAATGAATTCTCTTAGTGACAAAAACCTTGAAAACTGAACAAAGAACAAGATGGCACAAGAGATTGAGCTGTGCTGCCCAAACAGTCTATTGTTGATAGCAAATGTTCAAAATGAGTTGCCCAAACTCTTGCTGTGAACCAAATTTATAACCATCTGCCTATTTAGGATGAAATGCTGTTCTCTGCTCACAGCCCACTGGGACAAAAGAACAGCCCATTAGACCAATGACATAATTAGCAGGTACAATGGCATTCATAGCAGAGGTCAAAGAAGAGAAAGACAAGCACTTTTTAAGGAGGAATCACTTGAAACCATTGTGTGGATATATTAGTTGGGTAGTGCCAGAGCTTCAAATATCTGTTGTTCATATTACTATGGGTTTCTGAAGAAAAATCCTGTATCAGGAGCTAAACATGTTAACCATCTTCAAAGTTAATGAATGCTTTAAAAGCATGTTCATAATGAGATGAGGGACAGCTAGCAGGCACCATAAAGGATGAGTTCTCTGAAAGAGGAAGGAGTACTTTGCAATATGATTATAGACTTACCAAACTAGTGGTAGGGATCTTGATAACATCTAGTAAAACCTCCACATTTTGC
Organism: Dromiciops gliroides; assembly: GCF_019393635.1. Classification (NCBI taxonomy): domain Eukaryota; kingdom Metazoa; phylum Chordata; class Mammalia; order Microbiotheria; family Microbiotheriidae; genus Dromiciops; species Dromiciops gliroides. The sequence continues at coordinate 14,253,316 of NC_057863.1, read as the reverse complement.
ATATGGGGAAACTAAGACCCAGAGAGACCCAGAACTGTAACTGGAGATATAATATAAATGCCACAAGACCATAATACAAAAAAAAAATCAACTGTGTGACTTATTCAAGGTCCTACAGATGGTAAAAGTCAGAAGCATTATTTAAACCGAAGCCTTCTATGTCTGACTAGTGCTTTTATTTCCCCCACTTTCACAAACATTCAATCAATTATCATCATCATCACAATCGAAACCTTCAAACTTCATGCACCACTAAAGAGTAAGATTGATAAGTATGTAGTACATGTATGGACAGAACCTGGATTGTCTTGGGAAGATTCTGAAGATTACCTGGTACCAGACTCTGAGGTCATTTATCAAACTGGACTGCGAAACAAACCCTTCTGCAGAGAATATAACTCCATTGGGCTGGCCTTATTGTTCAAATGTCAAATATATGTTTGTCCACAAGACTATTTTACAGAGAACTCATTCAAAGAAAGTGTGTGTTCACAGAGGTCAAAAGAAGTGATACACGGACACTCTCAAATTTTCTCTGAAGGACTTTGGAATCAATTGTGAGACATAGGAGACACTGGCACAGGTATGTCCACCATGGCGTACCCACATTACAAAAGGTGTTGTACTCTATTAGAAAAGCAGAATTGCCGTACTCAAAAGAAACATGAGAGTTGCACATTTAGAGACATCTCCACTCCAAATATTCATTTGGACTATTTGTTCCTGACCTGTGCTGGAGCCTTTAGACTTCATATTGGTTTGCCCAGCCACAGTCAGACACTGTATATTGACTCCAAGATAGTGATGACATTTTGGTAATCTTCAAGAACAAAGGACAACCACCAACTATATGTGTGGATCCTACATTTATTTCTCGGTCCAAAGTCTCATCATGACATGGAGCTGAGCCTGACTAATCAATGGCTATGACTATGGAGTACAAATTCTATTATGTGAGTGCTACCAGGATGGAATGGCTTTGAATTTGAGCCTGGTAATGGATAGTCATCCAAAGACCAACCTATGTTTGTAAGATTCCTCGCTAATGATAAATTTTATGATCAACAAATCTTGTAACTGTGTACTAATATGCTGAAGGGTATCAGTCTACATAAGTAAAGGGACCGCCTATATTATTTAAGAGATCTTCTGAAGTTAAAGAAGAAAGCACAAACACACACACACACACACACACACACACACACACACACACACACCCTATACTGAGTGTGAAATCCAGTAACCAAATGAAATCATGAGTGGGGACATTTCTTCTGTCCTTGTCCTATGTTTTGCTTCTCTACCCCACAATTCCCCATCATCTCTAAGATTATCAGTGTAAGCCTGCGATACCTCATGGGGGGATTTTAAAACAGAACACTGATAACGACTTTGATCCTTGGGTGGTATCAGGATGATCAAATATAAATTTCATAATAAAAATATTCTTTGAACTTTAGACATTTTGTAAAACTCTCCCTATCCTCCTCAGTAAATTTGTGAACAACTTACCTGAGCATTCTGTATACTAATTATGTGGATTAATAAATCTAAACAAGCTTATGAAAAAAATCCATGGGCTGACAGGGTTTATTTGATTTTCCCATTTTTGAGTCTTTGGAACGCACAGTATCACTTCACATCTCCCCAGGCAGTGAGCAAACATCACTTCTGCTCACAAACCAAACAAGCTCTCTGCATTAATTATTAAAAGGGAAAGAGGAAGAACTGTTATAAAAAAGAAAAAAAAAGAAAAAGAAAAACAGTATCCAGGCTCATGGATCAGCAGCTGAAATTACTACCTGTGGCTAACAAATTCTAGAACAAGCTGTCAGTAATGTCGTGCTCTCAACTCCCACCATCTCCTTAGAACTATTAGTGAGGGTTTATTTTTTAGTCACATGACTCATTTCGTACTTACTCAGAGACAATTTAACTGTATTCCTTTGGGCACTATATAAAGGCATATTTTTTTTTCTATCGAGTGTTACATGCCAAGCATGGAGAAATCTAGTGACCTTGCCCTGAATTCCCATTTATGGAAAAAAAAAAAACAGAAACAAAAAGGCTGGTATAAAGTGGAATGCTGAAGGTACACAGCTGGAAAAGGAGAAAGATGAGGAGAATCCATGATACTGTTTTCTATCTTCCTGCTTTGCTATGAATAAAAGAATATCAGAAAAAAGTTCTCCATTTTAGGAGAACATGAGTGATCTCCATTTTTTGAAGGTGATCTCAACATGGATAAAAAAACAGATGAAATAGAGGTAGAAGATGGAAGGGAGACTTTTGCAGATTTAATAACGTTCTCCAGGTTATTGGCAAGAAAAAAAGTAATGTGCATATCTATTTAATCTAATGCAAATGAGCTCAATTATTTCCATAGCAGTCACAAATTCTGCTAGAATTCTTTGATAGGAAATCTTTGATTTTAAAGTGCAAAAATGAATTTTTATATATGTATTATCAATTTTTTATAAAACTTAGCTATGGGGGCCGCTAGGTGGCACAGTGGATAAACCACCAGCCCTAGATTCAGGAAGACCTGAGTCCAAATCCAGCCTCAGACAACTGACACTAGCTGCCCCACCAAAAAACAAACAAACAAAAAATCTTAGCTATAACAATAACGGATAAGCAGAATTTCAGGAAATGAGTATGATTATTATGCCATAAACTCCTCAGTTTAATTGATCACTCAAGTTGGAACTAAATGACCTAGTATTTCACATTTTTTTTTTTGGTGAGGCAATTGGGGTTAAGTGACTTGACCAGGGTCACGCAGCCAGTAAGTGTCAAGTGCCTGATGTCAGATTTGAACTCAGGTCCTCCTGAATCCAGGGCTGGTGCTCTATTCACGGCGCCACCTAGCTTCCCTTTTTCTTTTTTTTTTGGGGGGGGGGCTGTGGGGGGGGGAATGAGGGCTAAGGGATTTGCCCAGGGTCACACAGCTGGTAAGTATCAAGTGTCTGACGTTGGATTTGAACTCAGTTCCTCCTGAATCCAGAGCCAGTGCTTTATCCACTGCACCACTTAGCTGCCCCCACTATTTTTATTAATATATTAAAACATTAGAAAAAATCTTTAGACATTGTCAGGGAGTGGGGTGAAGTTAGCAAAGTCGATTCTGTAAACAGAAATGGGTTTATTGTTTTTATGTTTTTTCCTTCTTTTTCCAAGGGCACCAGTGGCATCACAATGTCAGGGTAATAGTTAATGTCTTGACTTGCATGTGAATTGGATTTTTTAGGCAGAGTTGTCAGTCATCAGCCTTATTCTCTATTCCAGAGTCCTCAATGTCCAGTGGCAAGACAAAAGTCAGGATGACTGGTGACAGCCAGGATGCCATGAATGACCTTGGTGTCTTCAATTTGGGACCAAGTTCTAAGTACTACACAATGCCTACATTAGCCACCTTCATAGTCATTGGAATGAATTGTTCTCATCTGCCCATCCTACTGGGAAAAGTCTTCACATGCTTGGGGTAGAGATTTCTGTAACTCACCAATGGGTCTGAGGCCTGTTGGTTACTCTCAACCTGGTTTAGTCTGCTACCAAAAAGGTTTGATTGAGATGTGGCTGGTGCACTTGCTATAGCTTTTTGGAACCACAGGCAAAAGTTGTGTGAGAGGTGGACACCAAAGGTGGATGAGCAGCCTCAAGAAGGCTAGGGGAGTGCTTACACTAGAGTTGCTCATCCTCCCTGAACACCTCATACACCTCACAGATACGAGTAGAAAAATAATGATGGGAGAGGCAGGACCTGAACAAGATCTTTAGTGACATGAGTGAGGTGCTGGTGGTGAAGAGGAGATACAGGGATGAAGTCAGGAGCCCACAATGGTGGCAGGCAGGAGTAGGAACAAAACAAGCTGAATCGTTTAGAGGTGGACATTGAGGAAAGTAGGCCAAATCACACAAAATCAAAGAAATAGGAAAACCAGTAGGACTGAGAAGGTTTATTAAAACCACAGAAAAGGTAGACAAAAGTAAACAAAGGCAGGACACTAGGGTGACAAGAAGTGAAGTGATAAAGCATGCCCACTGCATCACCTACTTTGCACTCATTCATTCAACCCTTGCTTGGTGGTAGATTGGGTCTCCATCATTTGTGTAATTCAGTTCCCCCAGAGTTCTGGTGTAGGCCTGAGGCACTGGATGTGGTTTGTAGCTCATGAATCCCTACTAAGATAATTATCCATGGATACCTATTAATCAGCCATGTTTAAATGGCTTTTAGAAAATAGTGTTTTACTAAAATGGTATAGTAATAAGCATTGGTACAAAGCATCCCTCCCAAATGTTTAGGATACTCTCCTACAAGTAGAGAGCTGAGAGGGAAAAGGTCTCAAGACTGGGAAGGAAATGTTGGAGAATGCTAACTCACAGTTCCTTGATGCTGGACACCCTCTTCTCTTAGGAGGGGCTTTCTGCTAGGCTTCTTAGGGCATCTTGAAGCTGCCTTCCCTCAGCATGTCTACTTTGTCTTCACCTCCCAAGGCAGATACTGCAGCCATCCTAGTGCTCTGCTGCCAGGATTGTCATGAAATGTCCAATTCCTGCAACCTTCTGGAATTTAAAATGTCCTCCTCAGGGGAAGAGGAAAAAGCAGGAAGACTGAGAATGAGGTTGAGTGGTATGGTAAGTAGATTGCTGGGCCTAGAGTCAGGACCATTTATTTATGTAAGCTCAAATCTGGTCTTGGACATTTACTAGGTATGTGACCCTGGGGAACTCACCTACCCCTATTTGCCTCAGTTTCCTTGTCTTTAAAATGAAATGGAGAAAGAAATGGCAAACCCCTCCAGTATCTTTGCCAAGAATACCCCAAATGGGATAATGAAGAATCAGACAGGAATAAAACGATTAAATAACAACAACCTCAGACCAATGAAAAGAGGCAAAGGAGACAGAATGAGGCTGAGGCTGGGACTCTTTTCTTTCCTCTCTATTCCCAAACTGCTTTTTGCTGATAGTTGGTTTTTCTTCTGGAACAACTCTCTTCACCTCTAGATCCTGAAACCTGACTTCAGAATTGGCTTACCATTTTATAGATAATCTACAGGGTGAGATCATCTTTCCTCAGCAAATAACACTATACTTCCTGTGCCCCAACATTGAGCTTAGTGTAAAGATGAAATTGGTGTGACTGTATAGACAAGTCCAAGCCTTGTACACATTAGTAAAGTCAGAGTTGAAGGACTGTCCAACAACACTGAAGATTCAGTTCCTATGACATAGCAGTGTGAGAAAATAATTATTAATAATGCTTTTGGGGGGGGCAGCTAGGTGGCGCAGTGGATAGAGTACTGGCCCTGGATTCAGGAGGACCTGAGTTCAAATCCGGCCTCAGACACTTAACACTTACTAGCTGTGTGACCCTGAGCAAGTCACTTAACCCCAATTGCCTCACTAAAAAACAAAACAAAACAGTAAATAATGCTTTTGGGGGAATCTAGTTACTCTCTGCTCCCCACTTCAGAGGTCAATTTTTAGGAGGAAGTTCTAATCTGGTGCCGGGCATGCAGGGTTTACAATAGAGGTGGAGAATAGACTCTCTGACTAGCTCAGTGAACTGATGGGATTAAGCCATGCCTATCTGAATTGCCTTTGCTCCTCAGGGAGTCTCCCATTAGACCCTGATGTCATTGATGTACAGCTCATTTTAATATGGACCACCCTCAAGTCACATCAACCAATGGAATTGAATGATGCTAGTCAATTAGCTTTGATCAGTGTGTAGAGAGCCACCCCTACTGAAAGGAAGAAAAGGATTTTACAGCAGGAGGCTTGCTCTCTTCTTCCCTGGATTCTCTTTTACTCTTGACTATCTCCATTTCTGTGTCAACAGGGCAGTTCCACTAATCCCTAAATTTTTCTTTATCCCAATTCTTGGTTTGTTTTGTTTTTTTGTTTTCTTTGTTTTGTTTTGTTTTTTTGGTGGGGCAATGATGGTTAAGTGGCTTGCCCAGGGTCACACAGCTAGTAAATGTCAAGTGTTTGAGGCCAGATTTAAACTCAGTTCCTCCTGAATCCAGGGTCAGTTCTTAGGCAAAGCTAACCAAAAGCAAAACATCTGACTATCCCAGAATGCAGAGGTCAATAAAAGACCAACATATTAGAAAGTCTTTTTCTCCCCTCCTCCAAAACAAAACAAACTGCCTCCAAGGCCAATGATGGGCCAGTTGCAAACCCAGCATGATTACATATATTCAGCATACTATCTTTTGTTTCCAGGACAATGGGGGTTAAGTGACTTGGCCTGGGTCACACAGCTAGTAAGTGTCAAGTGTCTGAGGCCGGATTTGAACTCAGGTCCTCCTGAATCTAGGGCCTATGCTTAATCCACTGTACCACCTAGCTGTGCCTCTGTATATTATCTTCTTGTTCTGGTGATGTCATGACTTGCACTGAATTGGATTTAAGTGAGAGAGGCCTGTGCAAGGTCACCAACCTCACTTCTCCAAAACCATCTGAGTCCAGTGGCATGACTAGAAATGGCCTTGGATATTTAAGGAAATTGGAGTTAAGTGACACCCCCAGGGTCAAACAGCTAGCTAGTGTCTGAGATGAGATTTGAACTCATATCCTGCCAACTTCAGGGCCAGTATTCTACCCAGTGTGCCATCTAGTTGTCCATTGTACCTGTAGGAAATGGTCTATATTCAGAAACCTGCTTGCTCAATAGAACTACATTTTGGTGGGGGCAGCTAGGTGGTGCAGTGGATACAGCACCGGCCCTGGATTCAGGAGTACCTGAGTTCAAATCTGGCCTCAGACACTTGACACTTACTAGCTTTGTGATCCTAGACAAGTCACTTAACTCTCATTGCTCCACACACACACACACACACACACACACAAAAAAAAAAAAAAAATTGTGTTTGTCAATTGATACTTTCCCCTAACTTGACTTGTAATACTGGAAAGAGAAAACCTTTTATCCTAGTAGATTTTCTTAGCACAACAAGGATGTTTGGGGCAGCATGCTATAGGCTTCATAGAGAATATTACATTCAGTCAACTAAACTAAGCACCAACCTTCTCTGATTACTAACTGCAAGACCCCTCCAGGCCTCAGCTTCTTCACCTGAGAAATGGAGATAATACTACTTGTAATACCTAACCTTCAGGGTTGTTGTGAAGAAGGCTGGATGATCTCCTCAGATCCAAGTTGCTTTGTGTTGACCTTACTGTCTCCTTGGAACCCTCTCTTAACCTCTTTAATGTTACTCAATCAGTAAACTTTTATTAAATTCCTCCTATGTACCAGGCACTGTGCTAAATGCTGGGGAAACAAAAAGAGGCAAAAGACAATCCCTTCAGCCCTGGATTCAGGAAGAGCTGAGTTCAAATCTGGCCTCAGACACTTGACACTTACTAGCTGTATGACCTTGGGCAAGTCACTTAACCCTTATTGCCCCACAAAACAAACAAAAAAACCCTCAATTCTATATGTCCTTCTTTTCACTGTTATACACACATTCTTTCATATAGTAGATGCCATATGATAGAGGAGAAAGGAGACAATGGAAAGAGCTTGGAATACAAGAGCTATATAATGTGAAGGAATTTAAGGAACAAAAAGGGGAATTGATTTTTAAGGTAATGGGAGCCACAGGCGTTTAGGAGTTTATTGAGTAGTAGTGTGACATTATCAGGGCTTCATTTAAGGAAAACAATTCTGGCATCTTTTTAAAGGATGGATTTGAAGGAAGAGAAACCTAACATAGGGTAATTAGGTCCTTGTACTGTATGGTGGCCTGTGAGTAGACAGAAGGATGTTGAGGTATAATAAACTTGCTATAATCAGTAGCGAGAATGGCACTGTTGTTCTGAGTGGGACCCTCCTCACAAGTGGAAAAATTTAGAAATGGGATATTTGAAAGGAGAATGTTAAAGAGCTTCTGTTCATTTTCCCCACTGAAATAAATGGGGAAAGGGTTCTTACTGCATGGATTTTTGGTTTAGAGTAATGTTCATTGAAAGGAATTTGTCCATATCACAAGGGAAGGGCATTAATGTTGGTGTTTTTGTCATATTCCTTTATATCTAAAGACCTTGAAGAGTTCAGCAACCAAACTGGAAGCATCTGAATGGCCACCTCAACCACCTGTCTCCTCATCAGCTAAACAATTGTGTTTCAATATAATTTACTACTTAGAAAAAAATACTTAATCCTTTCCATCTAAGACCTTCAGATATGTTTATTCAAACATCAGCTTTTCAAACTCACCTACTCACACTGCTTGGCTTATAGTAAGTAAACGTCCTCATTAGATGCTTGTTTAGTGATAGATTTATAAGAATGTAGAACTAATATATTTTTGAAAAAATGAAAAATCCAAAGCAAATCCTGTAATGATTTTTTGAAATATATAATAGTGGCATGGGACAGAGAACATAATGATCCTGGGCACCTATGTGGAAGGAATTTTTAAATGAAAATATATCATTTGCTTCATGAAACTACTAAGCCACATCAATCTGAGTCTTAATTGTGTCATTAAACCCAGAGATCACGCAAAAGCTTGGAATGGGCTATTTTGATTAATATATATTTTCAGTATTTCTTCATCCTTAAATAAACCATTCCTGTTACCCACCCACCTCCCAGAAAACATTTGGATGTTTACCCTAAAATTTTCATTGATTCAACGTGTATGCTTGGAAAAGGCTTACGTATTGAAGCCTTGCAATGGTGGTTGAGAAGTATTACAAATATACACAAAGGAAGAATCTGAAGAAACCCTCTCCAATGCACCATGGATTTTTAGAAAATATGAAATAAAGGTCATTGAAAAGGTTACGTCTTCTGGGAAATTGGTGAGAAGTCTTATTAGAGAACACATATACATAGCTCTGATGGATGTGGGTTTTAGTCCTTTCATCTTATTCAAATGCTTCCAGTTTTTGTTTGCTTTGCTCTGTTTTATTTTCCTCCCTTGCTCTGTGCTACAATATCTGGCTTTGGGGGTGATGTTCAAAAATGATCCATGCCTCATTATAAATAGTAACTGAAATTTCTGACAGCTTCCATCTCAAACATAGGAGTCTTATGGAAAAGGAGCTTGTGAAGAAGAGGCCAAGATGTGATTGTGATGTAAATGAGAAGTCCCTCTGGGAGACATGAAAGGCATTGGCGAGAATGGCACTGTTGTTCTGAGTGGGACCCTCCTCACTCTCAAACTTGGCCATTCTATTTCAAGGTTCCAGATTTGGGTTATATTACAACATAATAATACCATTTAGGGAAAATTCTTTTGGGTAGCTTCAAATCTACACATTTTCAACAATAAATAGGTATTTTAGGGGCCATTGGTTTTCTAAAACCCAGATGATTTAGCTAAATTTAAATCTAAGTTGTATTTTTTTTTAAATGCATGGAATGATAGATAGCTACTATATACCTTCAAAATACTCAAACTAATTGAGCAAATATTCAGTATAGACAGTGTGGAATACATAATAATATTAATGACAACAATAAGAAACTGGCCTAACCCTTCATTTACATTGTATTTAACTTGAATGTAATTATTTTCTTGTTATCTCACCTATTAGAAAGTAAGCTCTTATAGGGCAGGTGTGTTTTTGTCTTTATGTTTCTAGCACTTAACACAGACTGGCTCATACTAAACACTAAGTGTTTGCTAATTGATTAACTGGCTCTTATATTGTTCGTTAAAGTTTGTAAAGTACTATAATATAGAATCTCCTTTGACCCCATGGTAGACTAGGAGTTGACTTGAACACTATGGAACTCATAAGAATCTGGGTTTCAGGGGTGGATCCCAAGCATGGGCAGTGGTAGTTTCACCTGCTCCTCAGACTTGACAGAATGCAATTCTACCAGGTGTTCCTACCTGCATTCCTGAGAACACTTCTATAAACAATGCAAGGCCATGGGGACCCTTGTTCATTACGTTTTTTGATGTTGTTGCTTAAGTAATGCTATTACTTGATCATATATTTAAGACCCGAATGATTTATTTCATAAAAATAGAATAGATCTTTAAGGTGAGCTCTGTGAGATATCCTCACAATTACTCTGTGAGGGAGGAGCTAACAGTAGTCTCTTTTTACATAAGAGGGAACTAAATCCCAGAGAGATGAAGGAACTTGCCCAGGGTCACCTAGCTAGCCAGTGTCTGAGAATGTCCTAACTCCAGATTTAGCCCTCTAACCAAGGGCTTCTTAACCTTTTTCCCCTCATGACCCCTTTTCACCTAAGGCATTTTTATATGTTGCTGGGAATGTAGGTATATAAAACAGGTATATATAACTTTTTTCTCCCCTGGGCAATGAGGGTTTAAGTGACTTGCCCAGGGTCAGACAGCTAGTGAGTGTCAATTGTCTGAGGCCAGATTTGAACTCAGGTCTTCCTGAATCCAGGGCCGGTGCTTTATCCACTATACCACCTAGCTGCCCCCTTAAATAATTTCTTGATGTTGCCAAATTTTCTGTGACCCCTACATTCAGTTACATGCCTCTATATGGTGTTATAACCCACAGTTGAAGAAGCTAGGCTCTAACCAACACTACATTCTGTCTCTTACCATAGAAGAGAAAAATAACTGGGCTGGCTAGGATATGCAGCTACATGGCTTATGCATTGAGTTCACCCGTTAACATCTGTATGAGGACAAATAACTCAGTAGACAATGAATTGTTACATGATCAAAAAGTCAGAGAAGACCAGGTCAAGTTTCATTTTGGAAATTGGACAGTTCTTTCCATTACCCCAAGACAGAGTTGACAAACATCAAGGACAAAAAGGAGAAATCTCTATTATTACTCCAGTTGATAACAACCTTGCCTAGAAATAGGAGTGTTAAAAGTCATATACATATATATATATATATATATATATAAATTTCTTTCTTTCTACTTCTTTATGATCAGTATCAAGAAATGACATTGATGTCCTACTAGACATATCTGATTGAGAGAGATGATCTCATGGAATGAGAGTAAAGGATAAGAGAAGGGAACCTGCACTAGCTCTGAGAGAATATCACAAACCTAGAGGAAGGCCCTCAGCACCTTTGGCAGTTAGTCCAGAGAGGATTTATGGAAGGACATGGAACTAACCCAGGATGAAAGGTACAAGTGACTTGTGACCTGTGCCCTATCATACACTGATTTGATTCTATTAAAAAAACCCACAAAAACAAAAATGTTACTTAAGTACCTAATATGTGCCAGCAACTAAACTAAGTCCTGGAATTATGAAAATAGTCTTTAATCTTAAAGAAACTCTATGCTTTTGTATCTCTAACACTTAGAACAATCCCTGGCACATTCTTTTTTTTTGGGGGGGGGGTTGTGTTTTGTTGTTGTTGTTTTTTTTTTTTTTGCGGGGCAATGGGGGTTAAGTGACTTGCCCAGGGTCACACAGCTAGTTAGTGTTAAGTGTCTGAGGCTGGATTTGAACTCAGGTACTCCTGAATCCAGGGCCAGCACTTTAAGCACTGCACCATCTAGCTGCCCCATCCCTGGCACATTCTAAGCAAAAACAAACAAAAAAACAACCTCTTGTTGATTGACTGACATTCTAATGAAGAGAATAGAATGTTCACAGGAAAGTGAATACTAAATGAAAAATATAAAAAGTAAATTTAAACATATTTCTTTAGAAGGGAAAGACAAACAACTGAGAAAATCAGGAATGACTTTGTTTGGAAGGTGGTACTTGAGCTGAACCCTGAAGGCACTGGGGATTGTGAGAGAGAGGTGAAGAACAAGAATATTCCTGGCATAGGGGCAGCCTGTACAGACATTGAAAGAGGAGATGGAATATCACATGTGAAAGGTTTAAAAAAAAGTGTATTTGTCGGGAACATAGAGTCAGGGAGGGAGGGGAAGAGGAGTGAACTTCATCCGGAAAAATATTTTGGAACCAGTTAGTGAAGGTTTTAAATCTTTTGTTTCTTATCTCAGAGGCACAAGGGAACTATGGAAGTATTTTGAACAGAGGAAGGACATGATCAGATCTGTGTTTTAGAAATATCACTTTGGGTGCTTTGTGGAAGTTGAATTGGAGAGGGAAGAGATCAGAGGAGAGTAGATCAATCACAGGTTGATTATAATAGTCAAGATGAGAGATAGGCCAGATGAGATAGATAAGGAGGGACTGAAGTATACTGCTGGCCATGTGAGTGGAGAGGAGATGAGAGTAGGAGAGAGGATGGAATAGAGTCAATGAGACATTGCAAAGACCCTGAAGTCTTTAAATAAATAATCCAAGGACAGTTGTGTCCCCTGTTGCTAACTCCATGCTTTGGGTTTCATTCCACCCTCTTTTACCATCTAATCATCTTTAAAGACCCCATCCCCCAGGAAACTTTCATTGATCTCTCCCAGTCAGTAATGACTTCTTAACCCTTGCACCTCACCTAGGACTTTGTATCCACTGCTCTCGTACATTGGTTTTGTGTTAGTTTGTGTTTTATCGATTTGTATCAGTATTTTATCTCTTGCCAGATTGTGAACTCCAAGAGGGCAAACTACATATCTTAGGGCAGCTATGTGGTATAGTGAATAGAGCACCGAGAATGGAGTCAGGAGGAACTGATTTCAAATCTGTCTGAGACACTTACTAGCTGTGTGACCCAGTGCAAGTCACTTAACCTGTATTTGCCTGTTTCCTCATCTACAAAATGGGGATAATGATAACGCTTCCCTACCATGGTTGTTGTGAGGATCAAATGAGATAATAACTATAAAGTTCTTAGCAAAGTGCCTTACATATGGTCAGCACTATACAAATGTTAACTATTATTATACCAAGTTTTCATTGATGATATTTCTAAAGCTCTTAAAACAGTGTCTGGCACAAAGTAGGCACTTAATAAATGATTTTTCCCTTCCCCCTAGAATAGTACTGGCTGTAGTTGGTACTTAATAAATGTTTTCTTTATTATAATGAATTTCTTCATAGTAGGTCATACTGTTATTGTTGATGTCTGCACATGTTTGAGAAATGTAATTCATCATGAATCCTTTGGATGCTGAGGAAATGATTTATTCTAGTTAGTTGTTTTTTTTTTTTTTTAACTGACATCCAATATCACCAGGAAACTAATATTTACCCCCATTTCTAAGGGTACTTAGTCAGACTGTTCCAACATCTGTCCCTATTCTACCTCCATATGGTGGTTCTGGAACCAATCTCTCACATGTTTCTGGTAGCCATTTGGGGGCTACTCCCTATGATTCCCATACTGTCTAAGGCCCTTTAACCATGATCACAGTGTATAACTTTACTCATCCTTTGCAATAATCATTAGTAAAGGTACAGCATAAAGTGATGGTTGGCTGAATTGGCTCCTTGATTTCACAGAATCTGATCCTGCCTTGTGGCAGGTATCACCTGTAGTTGACTGAGCAAACATTAAGCAGAACCGATCCTCATTAATGGTGAAAGACTTTTACCCATAATAAAGGAAGAAAACAGTAGGGGGCAGCTAGGAGGCACCATCGATAAAGTGCCAGCCCTGGATTCAGGAGGAACCAAATTCAAATCTGGCCTCAGACACTTGACACTAGCTGTGTGACCCTAGGCAAGCCACTTAACCCTCATTGCCCTGTGCCAAAAAAAAAAAGACAGAAAGACAGAAAGAAAAGGAAAGAAAAGGAAAGGAAAGGAAAAGAAAAGAAAAGAAAAGAAAAGAAAAGAAAAGAAAAGAAAAGAAAAGAAGAGAAAAGAAAAGAAAAGAAAAGAAAAGAAAAGAAAAGAAAAGAAAAGAAAAGAAAAGAAAAGAAAAGAAAAGAAAAGAAAAGAAAAGAAAAGAAAAGAGTAGCTACCTGGTCCCCTGATCTGGGTGAACAAATAGTCAATAGCCATCTCCCATTCAGGCTAAAACCAGGAGTGTAGATGTCCAGAAGGTAACAGCCACTTATCTGTTATGTGCCTGCTGCCCAGTGTGGCTAAGGAACATTTGTACACCTTGATTTATTTTTCAGTCCTACATGTTGTTGTAGAAATAGCTAGCAATAATAATTATCAATGAAAACCTATTAACAGAGGAAAAAGTTTGAACAAGACAATGGCAACTTGCAGAGAGTCTCTATTCAGACAATATAATTTCTCTGGAGGCACATAGAATTTTTCATCATGAGTATTTGAGATTGTTGGATCATTATATTGCTGAAAATAGTCAAGTCATTCACAATCCTTCATTATACAATATTAATATTACTGTGTACAATGTTTTCCTGGTTCTGCTCACTTCACTTTGTATCAGTTTATGTACATTTCCCTGAATTTTTCTGAAATCCTCTGTCTTGTCATTCCTTATAGCACAATAATGTGCCATTTCAATAATACACTACAACTTGTTCAGCCATCCCTCAAGTAATGGGCATCCCCTCAATTTCCAATTCTGTGCCACCACAAAAAGAACTGTTAAAGATATTTTTGTATGCATAGGCCCTAACCCGCCCCCCTACGCACACGCGCGCGCACACACACACACACACACACACACACACACACACACACACACTTTATCTCTTCAGGATACAGAGCTAGCAGTGGTATTGATAGATCAAAGGGTATGCACAGTTGAATAATCATAGTTATTGGGCATAGTTCCAAATTGCTCTCTAAAATGTTTGGATCAGTTCACAACACTACCAAGAGTGCATTAGTGTCTTAGGCAAAACAGACACTTGGGGAGGGACTGTAGAGAGACAGAGAGAGAGAGAGAGAGAGAGAGAGAGAGAGAGAGAGAGAGAGAGAGAGAGAGAGAGAGAAAGAAAGAATAGGATGTCCTCTTCCATAAAACTGAAATAGATAGCAGGATGGATTAGAAACTAGATTGCAACAATATAACAATGTAAGAAACACACTTAAAACAGAAAGATACACACAGAGGTAAAATAATGGGCTGAGTGGAGTGTCTATTATGCTTCAGCTAAAGTAATTAATGCAGGGATAATGACCGAAAACAAAGCAAAAATGGACCCAATTAAAAGAGATAATAAGAAAAACTATATTTTGACAACAGGAAGCACAAGCAATGACATAATATAAAAATTTACAAGTTTCTATGATAAAGACTTCTATTCTCAAATATATAGGGAACTGAGCCAAATTTATAAAAATAAGAGCTATTCCCCAACTGATAAATTGACAAGTAATATGAACAGGCAATTTTCAGAAGAAGAAATCAAAACTATGTATAATCACATGAAGCAAATTCTCTATCGAGTAGAAAAATGAAAATTAAAAGAACTCTGAGGTAGAACCTTAAACCCATCAGAAATGACAAATGCTGAAAGGTATGAGGGAAAATATGTACACTAATGAACTATTGGTGTAATTATTTACTGGTCCAATAATTCTAGAGAACAATTATTCTGAAAATTCTATCCTAATTATATTTGTTTTGGGAAACTATACTTAAAGGACTATAAATGTGAATATCCTTTGGCCTAGCAATACCACTGCTAAATCTATACCCCAACGAGATGAAAGGAAAAGGAAAATAACCTACATGTACAAAATGTATATAGCAACTCTTTAAAAGTGACAAGAGTGAGTGGGGTAGATGGACTTCAGTAAGACATCAGAAGATCTAAATGAACTGATACAAATTGAAATGAGCAGAACCAAGATATCATTATACACAGTAACAGCAATATTGTAATGATAATCAATAGTAAAAGACTCAGCTACTCTGATCAATATAATGATTCAAGACAGTACCAAAGGATTCATGGTGAAAAATGTTATCCACTTCCAGAGAGGATACTAATGAAATCTGAGTGAAAACTGAAGATAATTTTTTCCTTGTATATATATTTTTTGCTTTCTTGCTGACATCACTATTACATTTTGCTTGATTTCACATGGATGATTGATATAATATGGCTTACCTTCTTAGTTGGTGGGAAAGGGGCCTGAAGTAGAGAATTTGGAACTCATCTTTTTTTTTTAAAGTTAAAATATATAAATACATATTTTTTAAAAGATATTCCTGTAAATAACACTGTCTCCCTCTTAATATTGCATTACTCAGCACCAAAATTTGTGCATTAAACTCTTACCCATGTTCCAAGTCAAAGTAATATATATATTTTTTAAATAACAGCTGGAGGCAGCTAGGTGGCACAGTGGATAAAGCAATGGCCCTGGATTCAGGAAGACCTCAATTCATATCTGGCTTAAGACATTTGACACTTACTAGTTGTGTGGCCCTAGGCAAGTCACTACTTAACTCTCATTTCACAGCAAATATATATATATATATACAGCAAAGGGGTACTTAATATTGCTTCCTAGAGGCAATTTGGAGTCCCTGAATTTTGTTGAATAGGGCAGTGATTTGGTCAGACCTGTCCTTAACATAAATCACTTTGGCAGCTGTAGAAGATGGATTGACATGGGAAGAGGCTTGAAACAAGGAGACCAATCAGGAAGAAATTACCATAGTTCAGGTGAGAAAAAATGAGAGCTCAAGCTAAGGTGATAATCTGGGTGAGCCCTGAGAAGTGGGTAAAGGTGAGATATAATTATAATGGTAGGAACATCATGGTTTTGAAAATGCTTGAGTATGTGGATTAAGGTAGAGTAAGAAACTGAATATAATTAAAAGGTTGCAAATGTGGGAGACAGCAAAGATGATGGAACCCTCAACATAAGTAGGGAAGTTGAAAAGAAGCATGGACTTGGGTGAATCATGAGTTCTGTTTTTGACATATTGAGTTTGAGGGAGCAACAAAACATCTATTGGAGATAACCAATAGGTAATTGGTGATGGTAAACTGAAACTCAGGAAAAAAGACATTGGCTTGATAGAGAGGTCCAAAAGTCAATTGCACAAAGATGATAATTAAACCCATGGGAGCTGATGAGGTCACCAACTGAGAGAATGCAGGAAGAGAAGAGAAGAGTTTCCAGGCTGAGCCTGAGATGGCACCACCAGCTAAAGATAAAACTCCTCTGACCATTCTGTTGAGCCAACATTCCCCATCAGCATATCTGACCACATAAGCAATGAACTTCTACCCCTCTCATAGACAAACTCCAATTAAGAATACTCAAGCAATATGTCCTTTCCATTATGTAACATTTCTATGCCTCATGTGGGACATTGGTTCTCTTGCCAAGAAGCATGTTTTGGAGAAAGAGCTGGCTGAGTGGGACACCCCTGATCACAATGTTCTCTCTAATTAGCAGTGATTTACTGTGGCTTGCCCTTGCTTCATAGCCTTGACCCTGAGGTCTACAGCCTCTCCTAGAATAGCTGAATCAAGATGTTTATGAGGTCTAAAACTCTGAAAGAACTGAAGCTAGACAAGTCAGTTTTGCTCAAACCAGGACACTCCTAAAGTGCCACCAGTAAATTGGAAGAACAATTAAATCTTGAAACTTATCTGCTCCCTCAGGGATCCTATAGAATAGTTGTCACTAAAAGCATAAAGGAAAACCCTTGGGTTCAAAAATAGTACAAGGCTTTCAGCTGGAACAAAAAACTAGGTTGTCCTTATTCAGATGTGAGATACCTTCTCACATAATGGGCTTCACACATTCCAATTATCAAGAATATGCCTTTAGAGCAAAGATAGAAAAAAAAATTCTCCTTGGAGATCATTGCCTATTGTCAAAAGAGAGAGTTCTTTCTCAAGTTAAGATCTGATTGGATTATCCTGTCAGGGACCCAGCTGGCTTCCACTGCCTTTAGGCTTTGGCTAGGAGCACCTAAAAGCTGAAGTCTGAAACTGGAACTATCCACTTCATTTGTTGGTTGCTTAATATCTTTTGCTTATCTCTGGGTATCAGACCTAGATGCTTTGTAGCTTTTTTTAAGCATGAGGAATGCTGCCTTCATCATCATCAGAGAACAATTCTCATTCAAGAAAGATATGACAGGGGGGAGCTAGGTGGTGCAGTGGATAAAGCACCAGCCTTGGATTCAGGAGTTCAAATCCAGCCTCAGACACTTGACACTTACTAGCTGTGTGAACCTGAGCAAGTCACTTAACTCTCATTGCCCCACAAAAACAAAACAAAAAATAAACCAAAAGGAAAGATATGACAAGACGGACTTTTCCACCACCCAAACATTAACTTAGTTTTGTTGTCATTTTTGTTTTTTATTTCTGATGAAGTATTTGGATCTAAAAAGATTACTGATAGGTGGTGATATTTTGCTGGACAATTTAGTACTCACCATTTTTTGTATGTTTCCAGCCAGCATGATGAAGAGAGTACTTCTCCTGGCAAACAACTCATTAATTTATCCTCCCAAAGCTCTCTATAACAGTTTAAAATGCAAATGAGACATACATCAAAATTAGGTCCCCTTACACCTAATCCTTGTTTGCATAAACACCCCAAAGTTGATTTAAATCTTTTCTAAAGTGCTCTTTTTGGCAATATGTTGATGACAAACATGTAGCAGATGCT
This sequence comes from Dromiciops gliroides, assembly GCF_019393635.1. NCBI lineage: Eukaryota > Metazoa > Chordata > Mammalia > Microbiotheria > Microbiotheriidae > Dromiciops > Dromiciops gliroides. The sequence continues at coordinate 14,234,898 of NC_057863.1, read as the reverse complement.
TTCCGAAGCTTTGGGTACATTGGAGAATCTAATGAGTTAACATATGTAAAGTGCTTTGTAAACCTTCAAGCACTACAGAAATGCTAGCTATTATTATATTACTACTAGATGGCAAAATGTATGGAGCCCAGAACATATAGTAAGGGCAGACATAAATTTTAATCTAGTCTCAGCCCCCAACACTCTGGCCATGTGACCTCAGCAAGTCATTTAATCACTCTGTGACTCAGTTTCCTCATCTGTAAAATAGGATTAATAATAGCATTCATGTCACAGGGTATTTGCCAGGTGATATATAATAGATATTAAGTGTTTTGCAAAGCTTAAAACACCACCTAAATGTCATCTATGACTATATGATTCTTTTGACTTCTCCCATTTTCTAGAAATACAAAGTTATATTGTGTTTCTGCTATCTCAAAGGTATTTATTTCAGTGAAATGAATCTTTCCCTCCCAAATAGGGGATGAGACTTTTTCCAAGCAACCCATACTCTTTGCAGAAATATTTGGTAGTCGGGGAAGTAAGGACCACTTTGTTTTTGTTGTTCAGTTATTCAGTCATGTCCAACTCTGTGGATCCATGAACCATACATAGTACAACAAGCCCATCTGTCCTACACTATCTCCTGAAGTCTGTCCAAGTTCATGTTCATTACTTCATGACACTATCTATCCATCTTATCTTCTGCTTTCCCCTTCTCCTTTTGCCTTCTAACTTTCCCAGCACAAGTCTTTTCCAGAGTCCGGTCTTCTTATTATATAGCCAACCATTTAAGCTTTGGCTTCAGTATTTGTCCTCCCAATAAATACTCAGTTAATTTCATCAAGTATTGATTGATTTGATCTTCTCATTGCCCAAAGGCCTCTCAAAAGCCTTCTCCAGCATCACAATTCAAAAGCACAACTGCAATTCTGCAGTACTCAGTTTTCCTTATAGTCCAACTCTCACAGCCTTATTACTACTACTTACTACTACATATTACTTATTATTTACTACTACTGGAAAAAAAACAACAACAACATAGCTTTGACTATATGGATCTTTGTTGGCAAGATGATGGTCTCTGATTTTTAGAATGCTTTCCAGTTATGCCATAGTTGTCCTTTCACTTTGATTACCTAGGTGGTCAATGTTATTAGACTCAACTTACAAGAGAAACTGAAGCAGAGGTATGAAATACTCTTACAAAGAATCAGTGGTAGAGGTTACGCTCCTTTACCAAATAGAGAAATATTTTATTCACTAATCACTTAGATAAGACAGATGATGGAAAGTGAAAAAAAATTGTTTTTGAAATCCAAGCTCCTAAGCCTGGCATGCAAAGCCATGAGCTACCTAAGAACTGCATCATGATATATTAGAAAAAAGCCATGATTGGAAGTAAGGGAACCTGTATATAAATGATAATAGCTCATATTTACATCATACTTTAAGGTTTCTAAAGAGCCTTACCTATCTAATTTGACCCTTACAATAACAAGTGGCAGGTGTTATTATCTTATCCATTTTATAGATGAGGAAACCAAGGCATAGAAATATTGAGTGCTTTTCCTGGCGTTGCTTAGTTACTAATTGTCTAAGAAAGATTCAGATTTAAGCTTCCTAACTTCAGATTTAACTCTGAATTGTGTCAGTTATCCACATGTATGACCTTGAGCAATTAACTCCACTTTCTGGGGCTTCAGTCTCCTTCACTCTAAAATGAAGGAGCTAATGAAGCTAAACTCAAACCTCCCTTCTAGTCCTAAACCCTATAAACCTGGCACCCCCCCTACAGCTCAAACCCCTCCCCCATACATGCTCTATGCTGGAGTCCAATTGGATTCTTCCTCAGGCTGCAACTTGGCTCATATTTTCCCACCTCTCTGCTATGTCTCACTCTCTTCTCTCTACCTGGGATGCTCTTTCCTCTTTGCTCTATATTTTGACATTCTGTTCATTCTTCAAAGCCAAATTTATATCCCATTTCCTCCAAAATAACTTCCTTGATTCCTCCAGCCAGAAGTAATTGTTTCTTCTTTTTTTGTTGTTGTTTTGGTTTGTTTGTTTGGTTGTTGTTGTTTTTTGTTTTATTTTGTTTTGGGTTTTTTTTTGCAGGCAATGGGGGTTAAGTGCCTTGCCCAGGGTCACACAGCTAGTAAGTGTCAAGTGTCTGAGGCCAGATTTGAACTCAGGTACTCCTGAATCCAGGGCTGGTGCTTTAACCACTGCGCCATCTAGCTGCCCTAGAAGTAATTGTTTCTTCTTATGAACTTTTTTTCTTATGAAGTCTCATAGTCCCATGTATCTCTGTTTTGGTGTTTATTTCTTTAATATGAATCATAATAAAATATCTTTAGGATATATAAATACATATATATCCTATATGTATGTATATGTATATATACATATACTTATTTGATCCTTTGAAACTCAGAAGTCCAGAGTGCATATGATCTATCAGCCTCATCCTCCCAACTCTCAGGGACTACAGGCAAACTTGGGGATTTGCTTTGGTTTTTAAGCTACCTCCAGTCCCTCTTGATTCGCAGCAAATAAAAGCAGTTTCCTTCACCTGTGATCCTTGAGAAGAGCTCACAAATCTCCAAATATTTAAAGAGGACTGCCTATGGCCAAGAGAACTCCCACTCTACGTGATGGGATACTTTCACAGACTCTCCACACTGGAAGAGACCATTGACTCCATAGAGTCTCATTGGTTCCTGGACAAAAAATGTCCTCTACACCAGTCTTTGGAAGTGGCCATGCAGACGTTACTTGAAAATCTCTGACAAAGATTTTCCAAGGCTGTCCATTAGAGCTATGGATAGTTCTATTTGTTAGGATTTCCTTCTAGAAATCAAGTGTAAATTTGTCTGTTTACAACCTGCTCTAATGCCTCCAGTTCTGTGCTTTGGACTAAGTAATGTAGTGTAATCCATCTTTGCTATGGAAGCCTTTCAAATGTTTTAGGACAGTTTTCATGCACCCCGTTAAGACTTTTCCTCTCCACATCATAGTCTCAGTTTCTAAAACAAATCCTCATATGCCATGATATTTCTAATTTGGGTTGCCCTATCTTGGATGCTCTCCAACTTATCGTTGGTATTCCTAAAATATGGCTCATAGAACTCAACCCAGTGCTCCACATGCAATCTGACCAGGGCAGAGTATAGGAGGACTATCATCTCCTTAGTGTTGCCTACCAGGTCTCTCTTATTTCAGCCTCATTTATCATATCTCTCTTCCTTCTGGTCACCAAAACTAAGATAACTACTCTCCTTGCCAAGGGCAATCTATTTTTACAACCATGAGAGCTAACATAATCAAAACTAAGAGTTAGGGATATATTGAAACATCAACTTACTCTCACATTTCCCCTCTCACTCCTGCCCCATTCCTGGGATGGGCTATTTTACTAACTAAGGGTAATATCTCTTGCCTTGGTCTGGAAAGATAGATTGAAATGAACATCTGTGGTATGGATTTGATAAAGAGCCTGGCCAGCTAAGAGAAGCATTTTCTGACCTGGGATTGGGCTATTGATCTTTCAGGGTTGTTGGGAGCATCCACCCATTAGATTCCTGTGAAACACCATTTTCAATAAATGAAGAAAATGCATCTCAGCAAGTACCTTGTAAAGTACTGATACCATCATGCCATTTTCCCAGCAGACATTCTTTGACAAAGCTATTTTAGAGTCAAAATGTGAATGAACAATAGAATTTAGGCAAGCAGTGATTAATGAAATATTTTGTGCAATTCTGGGCAGCTAGGTGAGCTCAAATTCAGCACATATTGTGTAATCCTAAGAAAAAAGCTTAAGTCTGTTTGCCTCAGTATTCTCATCTGGAAAGTGGAATGATAATGGAACCTACCTCCCAGTATTTTTGCAAAGATCAAATGAGATTATAATGGTAAAGTGCTTAGCATAGTATTTAGCACATAGTAAGCACTATATAGGGCAGGTTGATAGACTAATGGCTCTGAAGTTGGGAGAACCTGAGACCAAGTCTCACCTCAGACACTTAATAGTTGTGTGACCCTGCATAAATCACTTAACCCAAATTTCCTTAAACATCCAGGACCATCTCCAGTCATCCTGATATATGTCACCACTGGAAGCAGATAGTTCTGGAGTAGAGAGTGAGGTTGCTGACCTTTCCACAGCCCTCCTTCATTTAAATCTAATTCAGTCATTCCCAAAAAGGGAAAAAAAGACCTATCTATACAAAAATATTTATAGCAGCTCTTTTTTGTGGTGGCTAAGAATTGGAACTCAAAGGAATGTAAATCAATTGGGGAATGGCTAAACAAACTGTGGTATATGATAGCAATGGAATATTATTGTGTTATAAGAAATGACAAGCAGGATGACTTCAGAAAATCCTGGAAAGACATCTATGAAATGATGCATGGTGAAGTGAGCAGAACCAAAAGAACATTGTACACAGATACAGCAATATTGTTTAATGAAAAATTGTGAATGACTTGACTATTCTCAATAATACAATGATCCAAGACAATCCCAAAGGACTATTGATGAATCATATTATCCACCTCCAAAGAAAGAACTGATATTGATGGAACAGATTGAAGCATGTTGTTTTTTCACTTTCTTTCATTTTTTCTTTCAATCAAGTTTTCTTGTACAAAATGAAAAGTATGGTAATAGTTTACATAATCAGACATGTATAACCCATATCTGATTGTTTTCCATCTCAGAGAGGGGGGAAGAGAGGGAGGGAAAGAGGGATAAAAATTAGAGCCAAAAACTATAAATAAAAATGTTTATTATTAAAAAATTCCAATTCAGTGCAAGTCATGGCATCACCATGATTTCATGTTATTCTTTGGGAATGAAGGACAAACAACAGAACAAGCACTATATAAAGGCTAACTATTATTATTATCATCATTGTCATTATTTGCAGCTGGTTAGATTGATGGGCAAAGAGATGGAATCTAAATCCCTGACTGAATATCTTCCCCCTTAGGAACACTGAAACAAAAGAGAGCAATCATGTGCCAGAATATATCGGTTGTCCAGGAAGGTTTCAGTGGAATGGTCCGAAACCAGGCTGCTACAGTTTGAAGAAATAATGGGTGGCAAAGAAATGGAGACACTGGGAATAAACAGTCTTTTCAAGAAGTTTGGTAGTGCATGGGAGGAGAGAGGTAGGCCTTAATTCAAGTCAAAATACATTTATGAAGCTCCTCTAATATGCAAGGCAGTATCCTGGGCACTGAGGATATAAAGGCGCAAGAGATCCTGCCCTCAAGGAGCTCATATTCTATTTTGAACATGTGATGTAAACAAAGTAAATAAACATAAAATATCCTATAACATTGTCTTTAGATACTGACAGTGCCTAGATCTGGGATTTTATTGAATTCCTAAATAAGAAAACTCCCTCTATCAATACAGGTCAGCTCCTTCTGTGAAATGTATAGAAAGAGCCATCTCTATAACATAATATAATTTCAGTAGAGAAAGAGTACAAGGGGAAGTTAGGAAAGGTCTCATGCAAGAGAATTGGACCTGGGCTATGCTTTGGAAAAAAACTAGGGATCCTATGGATTGCTAGATGGCACAGTGGACAGAGTGCTGAGCCTGGGGTCAGGAGGACCCAAGGTCAAATCCAACCTAAGACACTTACTAGCTGTGTGACTCTGGGCATGTCACATGATCCTTTTTTCCTCAGTTTCTCATCTATAAAATGAGCTGGAGAAGGACCTGGAAAGCCACTCCACTATCTTTACCAAGAAATTGCAATTGGGTTCATGAAAAGTGGGACACAATTAAATCAAGAAAACAACAACAAATATGGATCCTATATGGAAGAGGGGAAGGAGTATATTACAGATACAGAGGATGACAAGAATGGGTTTCAAATCCTTCTTCAGATACTTGTTGGCTGTGTGACCCTGAGCAAATCGCTGTAGGACTCAGTTTCCTCATTTGCAAATTCTGGCATTTGAATTTGATGACCTTTGAAGTTCCCTCAAACTCAATTCTATGATCATGAAATTTATTGCAAAAGCACTAAGTCTGAATATGGCAAGCAAAGCATGGGACAAAGCTAGGCACGGTGAGAGTCTGAGGAGATGGCGCTGTAAAGAGATCTGTCCCTTCATTAGAACAAGAGAAAGGTAGAACAATTAAAGACTGAATATAGTTGGCATGCACACACATCCCCCTGAAAGCTTTCACTCATGCAGCTTGTGAGAATTCTGTCAGATCTTACTGAGACGATCTGAGTCAGCAAAGGAGTAAGCAGAGAGGCCTCTGGCTGTAGGCAAAGGGGAGACCAGAACAGTGGGGCAGGGAGGGAGCAGCTAGAGAAGGAGGCAGAAGTCCCAGAATGTGGTTATCAGGAGGAATGTGCAGATAGCAGCTGGGGAAAGAAGCCACAATAAGCTGGCTGAATTCTGAGAAGTCCCCCTGGGCCAAGCCAGGGGCTGTGGGAACCACCATGGGATGGGATAATTCTGTGCAGAATACCCCATACCTCCAAAAATTAATGAATAAATGTACATGTATTTATGAATGAATGAGTAAAATCCTCTATATTGTACTCATCACTAGTGATGCAAAAAACCCCCAAAACACCATAGTTCCTGCTTCCAAGGAGCTTGATTTCTAAGGGGAGATACAGTACATAGAGAAGGTTTTAGCTGTGACTTATTCAGAAACTCTCATGGTCTTCAGATAAAGCAGGAAAGCAAGGGGGAATAATGTCTCCTCTTTCATGGTGTTTCATAGGAGCTTCTGATGTTGAATCATGTGACAGTGCCAAGGACTTTGGCATGAAGAACTTCCTTTTGTTGAACATTAGTATCTGGAGTTGCTTCAATACCTGCCAAAGCACAGGTTCATGAGAAGAAGCTGGGGTGACTTCCCTGGATGATACCTCAGGAACTGGGCTGGAAGCAGACCAGTTGATCTGAAGGGTAATAGAATTTCAGGTGCCCTTGGGCTTACCAACATTGATGGCAGTTGGTCAGTGGCTGTTTGTGGTGGTGGTGGTAGCAATAAATATTTAGTAAGTTCCTATTATATGGCACGTACTGTATAAAGCACTCTACAAATATGATTTCATTTGATCCTCACAACAGCCCTGGTAGGTAAGTGCTATTATTATCCCTCATTTCCAGATGAGGCTGTGACTTACCCAGGGTCAAGGCTAGTAAGTGTCTTAGGCTAGATTTGGACTTAGGTCTGTCCTGACTCCAGGCCCAGTGCTCTATTCATTAGACCACCTAGTTGCAAGGAAGTTGAGCTCCTTTCCACAGGAATTCAGGTCAGTCCTTTTTCAGTCAGATCCAACCCTTTGTGATCCTATTTGAGATTTTCTTGGCAGATACTGGAGTGGTTAGCCATTTCCTTTTCCGGTTCATTTTTAAAGATAAGGAACTGAGACAAATGGGGTGAAGTGACTTGCCCAGGGTCACACAGCTAGGAAGTGTCTGTGGCTGGATTTGAATTCCTAAAGTCTTCCTGATTTTAAGCCCAGTGCCCTATCCACTGTGCCACATAGGTGCCCTTTCTCAATTATGACTGTGGATACCATGCAGTAAGCAAAACTGGTGGCTGGGACAAGAGGGAAGCTCATTCCAATTGCCAGCACTCTTAAGGTCAGGGACTGAAGAGAGATGGCTTTCAAGGTGGTGAAGAGGGTCGAACTTTCCAGGCATATTTTGCCTCCTATCTGTCCCTGAGGGTGCCTTGCTGCTTCAGCTAGTCTGGTTCACTTCCTGGGTGGGCAGCAGTTGCTTAATGGTTGGTTGGTGGCTGGCCCTTTTCACACAGTAGCTGTTTTCCCAGATTACCATTATGGAGGCTGGGTGGTCCTGCTGTTTTAGCTAGGCTGGTGGACAAATATGATCTGATATTAACAAAAAATGTATTTACTCCCTAGGTGGTGTTTGTGAGGAAAGTTCCTGGTAAACCTTTTAGAAATGTGAATTGTTATAATTATTATCTAGATCGATTGACTAGGTCTCTCCTGCTTGGAGCTCCCACAGGTAGCCCATTTGGGGCTTTGGTCCAGCTCTCTGCCAGTCTCTGCCTGTGGGAACAAGTGTACATTTTTTTCCATCAGCTGCTTTCCCTCTCAGGTGCAAGAAAGGGGAGGGCTACATCTTGTACCAGTGTAGACCGACTTAAGGTGAGATAGATGAGGCAGTGGAAGTAGCTGCCATTAGCCTCACCAGAAGTAAGTGCTTGTAATTCTCTTCTCTAGAAATTCAGAAACAGCTAGCTGAGGGCAATGGGTGAGTAGGCATTAGAGGGCAGAGTGGTATTCAGATGAGACACCTGGGTGACTTCATGCAGGTAGTTCAATTCATATTCACAGCCCTGAATATAAAAAGTCTCACTCCCCGCTCAGGGGGGGGGGGAATATGGCAGAAATTACATAATTGAGAAGGAGAAGGTCAAGGAGGACAAAAAAAAATGTCTGTTTCTGTATGGGACATGAAACCATTGTTAAAGACGGGAATGGGATACTGAGAGAGAGAGAGAGAGAGAGAGAGAGAGAGAGAGAGAGAGAGAGAGAGAGAGAGAAGAGAGAGAGAGAGAGATACCAAAGCTAAGACATTATGGTCCTGCCTGAAGCTGGCAAAGAAGAAGGGCAAATTATATTGGACCAGATTGAAAATTGTTGTTCAATCATTCAATTGTATCCAAATTCTTACTGACCCCATGGACCATAGCACACCAGGCCCTTCTGTCCTCCACTGCATGTCCCAAGGTCTGTCCTACCAATACTGTCCATGGGGTATTTCTGGCAAAGCTATTAGTGTGGTTTGCCATTTTCTCCTCCAGTGGATTCCCTTTAGTCAGCACTCCCCACTATGAGCTGTCCATGGTGAGTGACCCTGCATGGCCTAGCTCAGAGTTTCTTTGAGCTACACAAACCCCTCTGCCACAATAAGACAGGTATCCAGGAGGGGAGACTGGACATAGCAGTGTATAATTCAAGGTTCTTGAGGGGTTGGTACCATGTGATCCACATGGCCTGGGGGTTAGTCTGTGAGGGAGCAAGGAAGAGAATGGCCTTCATTAGAAAGCCAGCCATATTTCTCCCTTTGAGTACCAGATCAGATGCTAAGCCATCTCTGCTTTTTATCTCTCATGGATCTATCCTCCATTTAAAGGATTTTTTAGCCTGGTAAGCTCAGGGGAAAGGAATGCCCACCCCCATGGTGAAGAATTAAAGGGAAGGAAATGCAGACGTTTCAAAGGCCTGGGTATGAGGCCAGATTTGAAACCATTCTTTCTCATCTCCTTGCCAAGAGAGCTAGCCACCATTCCCTATTCCATCCGTATTACCTAACAGTATGATGCTTTCTTATCCACATATGTAAGGAAAGATACTGACAAGAAAAAAGAAGAAAACTTAATGACTTTTTATTTATATGAATCATAGCCCAAGGTGTTTTTTTTTTCTCCAGAGTCTTTTGTTTGGGGCTCAAGTGACTACCAGATTTATCTTGGGATTTGGCCTGATCCCAAAGAAGGGGGACAAACTTTTCACACTCTCTGATTTGTTATTCTTCCACTACAGAGTTCAAGGGGAAAATTCCTCTAAGAAACTTAATATCACTTATGGCCAGGGAACCCCCTAAAAGGAAGCAATAGGACCTTTTCTAGAAAAGATGTTTCATGTACAAAGTGTATATGAGGTAATTGTTTCATTTACTACAGAGATGATTAAAACATTAAAGATTCATAAACACGCCAAAACCAGTACTTTTAAAACAGACATTGCACTTATGCATTATCCTACCTTTACCAGTACAGGTACTTGGTGGGACCACATAACAGATACTTCATTTTCCTCTCTTATCTGCACTGTTCATTCATCTCACTAGTCTGCATTTCCCAGCAATTCATGTGACATGAATTGAGCATCCCCAGACATGCCTTATTATACATACATGGTCTTAGTACTTTTGTTCTGTGATCTAAGGAGAGGAGAATCTCCTCTGCCTCACCCTGGATGGAAGTCCAAAGCACAGTGAGCAGCATCCCAATATGGCCCAACCAAGAGAAAGGGAGGTGAGAGATGCATGTGCCTGTTATCTTCAGTTCCTCCTAGAAATGGCCTGTGCAGCTCTTTTTGGCTCCACCGCTAATCACACGATCCAAGGGACTAGTTAGAGTTGCTAGATCATGTTTATCCTTTAGCAAACAACAGAAGCACTTGTCCCATACGCCACCCCACCCTCCAGAAGGTGTGCTTGCCCAGCTCTATGAGATACTGCTCCACTCACTCCTAATATACATAGGGAATGCAATGTGCCTGTGGGAGCTATTGACTTAAAAGAAATGCTTCCTAAGGGACAATTCATCTGGAACTTCCTAACTTTTAACCTGTAATTTTCAGGGAACATAAGGTCCATTGAAAATTCAATGTTCTTATATACAGAAACACAAACACACACACACACACACACACACACACCAAGAAAAAGCAGAGCCTACCTACCTCAGAGAATGAGAATACAGTATGCAAATTTTCAGTTGCCAATGAGCACACAGATGGGGCTCAGAACAAAAACTGAGCTCGATCTGCAGGACCTTAGCTATCTGTCCACCATTTGGGCAAGAGATCTGATGCATAAGACTCCAAAGGTCTGAGTGTTCCATGAAAGATCTCTTTCTGTTGCCTGCCCAAATGCCCTTCAAAAGAAATTGTGATGCCCAAGGCTAAAGTCACTATAGACATTTATTTTAAAATTATGTAATTCAAACTTTTTGAAAAATGAGATACCAATGTGTTGTTTAAAATCTAATGTGGGTACTAATCTGCCCCCCCCACCAGTTCTGGGGGAAAACTGGCTAAAATCACTGATAAATTCAGCAAGAGTTTAGGCTTTTAAGGATTTATTAAAGGATATATTATAAGATAGTGAAGAGAGAGAAAGATTGAGAACAGATTCCTTATAGCATGGAAATCCTAGCTTTCCTAGTGGCCCATGTTCAGTTCTGCCACCAAGCTGACATCTCCAACCAAAAGAGGAAGATCCAGTCAGTCAGCCTCAGCTTCCTACTTCCTGTCTTCCTCCCTGAAATGGGAGGTTCTTCAAGTTGATTGGTTGAGAGTAGTCTCCTGTTGATTTCGTAGTCCACAGCCTCTGAGAACACACTCTACTCAGGGTTGGCCACATGTGGTCTCAATTTAATCAACCTTAATTAGATTCAACTTCTGAGAACAACACCCTACTCAGGGCCAGCCAGATGTGGTCCCGATTTAATTATCCTTAAGTAGGTTCTCAGTCTCTCAGTCTCACCCAACTCTATCAATTCCAAATCAATCTTCAGGTGGGGATTCTGGGCATCTGCCAAATGCCATTATTTTATCCCACCAACAAAGGGGGAAAATAGCATATTTTTTTTTTAAAAGTTCCCAAAGTGCAAACTATTTCAACTGATAACCCATGACCAGGGAAGAGTGTTTCTGATTAATTAAATTATCTGGTGAACTGAGTATTACATTTGGTTTACTTCACTTTCCCCTCTACAACCAAAACTTTATCTCTTCAACTGTTTTTCGCTCACCCTTTCATGATTTCTTGCTCCTCTTCTTTTCTTTTCTTCTCCCCTCTCATTCTCCTTCTCATTCTTCTTTTCCTCTATCCCTAGTAACCTTAGATCTCTGCACAGTTGTTGTTCTTCATCCACAGTTCACCTGGGTTTCACCCCTCTTCAGTGCCTTTTCATTTTCAAGGACTGGGTCATTATAATTAAGTCAGTATACTGACCACTTATAACATGTGCTTGTACTTTAGCTGATCTGGTCAGTCAATTAATTAATCATGGCTCTTCTTTAAATATTGCATCTTTGGTACTTCTGAGCATCAATCACATCTCTATTAAGACAACAGCATGCATTTATTAAGTGCCTACTATGTGCAGGGGTAGCTAAGTAGCACAATGTATAGAGCACTGGCCCCAAAGTTTGGAGGACCTGAGTACAAATCTTATCTCAGACATTTATTGCCTTCAACAACTGGTGCCATCTCAAGTCATCCTGATATATATCTTGCCACTGGGCCCAGATGGCTCTGGAGGAGAGAGTGAGGTTGCAGACCTCTTTTAAATCGAGTTCACCATGATGTTGTGATTGCTTTCAAGAACAAAGTACAAACTACAACACTTATGTGCTAAGGATGGTGCTAAAAACTATGGATATAAGTACAAGCAAAAAGAAAGACCCTACTCTCAAGGAGCTTACATTCTAATTGGGAAAAATAACACACGAAAGGAAAATGAAAAGAAAGGGGGAAGGGAAGAAATTGAATGAATGTGGCTGTCCAGGGCCTCCTTAAAGACAGAGGTTCTGGCCATTTCCTTCTCTAGTGTATTAAGGCAACCAGAGGTTGAATGACTTGCCTAGGGTCTGAGGTTGGATTTGAGTTCAGGTTCCTGTAACTCTGGGCCCAACTCTCTATCTACTGAGCCAACTAGCTACCTGTTATATTTGTGTATCATAATTTCTCTACCTCATTCCAACTATTGGCCATATGGGTTGTTTCCAGTTTTTTTCTATTATGAATAAATATAGCAAATGAATGTTTTTCTAGAAAGACAATACTTTTTTTTCCTTTTCATCATATTTTTAGGATAAAAATCTAGTAATGGAATAATTGGTCAAAAGGTATTAGTTTTGTGATTTGCTATGAAAAGGAAATGGAATTCTTGATACCCTATAGAAGTATACTTTAAAAAAATACTGGAATGAATGAATAGCTGAATGAATAAAAAAGCACTTATTAAATATTTACATTACATTGTGTGGGGCACTGAGGATATGGATATAAACAAACATGATAATCCCTCCCCTCAAGAAGCTTACATTCTAAGGAAGGAAAATAAAATGAAAGGGAAACCAGAAGGAGGAATGGGATCGTATAAGTGAAGTTTGTTGGAAATCCTTGGAAGTGGTGTTGTGGGTTAGTTCTGGGCAAAACCTTTTGAAAGCTCATCTACCAGAACCCAGGGTCCAAGGACAAAATCCAAATGCTGGTGGGAAGGTCACAAAATGGTCGGAAAAGATGGCCAGACTATGGGGAGCACGGTTTGGAAATGGCCAAGGAAAGGCTAAATATGGAAAAAGTGACACCTAAATAAAGAGAAATGACATTTTACATTCAAATTATATCATTTTACATCAATTTTGCATTTGTGTTTGACTCCTATGATCAAATCTGTTCCTGTATTTTTTTTTTAAATGGAGGTTCTGGGAGGAACTGTCTAATCATGCAGAAGGGGAGCAGGTCATGAGTTGCATAGGGATAGGAGGGATGTTCCAAGATAAAAAAGGCTGCTGGAGATAGTGGACAAAGAAGTCCAGAGAGTCAAGAATAGAGGTCATAGAAGAATGAAGGAGTGAACATTGCTGACCTGAGCACTTTGCTTGAAATGAAGGTTCTGAAAGGAACTGACCTAAATGGCTTAAATCTGATATTTATGGAATTAGCCACATACAATACAGCCCTGGTTTTAGTCTTTTATTTGCTAGGAAAATATCAACATGGCAGGAGGTTGCCAATGGAATACCCAAAGGATGTGCACTCTGTCCTGGGCAGCTAAACATTTTTAAAGAAATCAATGACTTGAACAAAGAGAGGAATGTATGCTTATTAAATCTGCAGATAAAAGCTAGGTATGTTGGTTCCTGCCTGTAGGCCCTGTTCTTGGAAAGGCTAAACCCTGATGGATCTCTTCATCTTCCATGTTTGGAACTTCGGTGCGATAGGCTCACTTCTGATTTTAAGAAAGACATTGAATAACTGGAGAGTCTTCAGAGAAGAGGAAGCAGGATGGTGAAGGGCCTTGACTTCAGGTCTTCTGGGAATCATTTGAAAGAACTAGGCATATTTCCCCTGAGAAAGATAAATCTCAGGAAGGATATGATGATTGGGTTCAAGTATTTGAAGGGCTTTCATGTAAAGGAGATACTGGTCTTTTTCTGCTTGACCTCAGAAACTAGAAGCAGAAGCAATGGGTGGAAGATGCCAAGAGCTAAATCAAGGCTTCATGTCTGGAAAAACAAAAACAAACAATAACCCAAGTCCCAAACAATTGGAGCTGTCCCATAAGAAAAGGAGCAGCCTCAGGAGGGTGTGATCTCTACCCCCTTGGAGATCTGTGAGCTGAATGGCCACTTGACAGGTGTATTGTAGTGGGAAGTTCCTTTTGTCTATGGGTTGGGGCAGATGACATCTGAGGCCCCTCCCAACTCAAATAATTGTTGGCTACTGTCACTCTGAAAAATAAAGAGGTAGCAGCATATCTTAATCAGCTGCTTATCTATTATATCATCCTAGACAAAAAGTTAATGCCATGAACTTGCTTCCCAAAATACCTTTCAGGATTCAAAAGCTGTTTGATGGACTTATTTATTGATAATATTTTATCTCTTCCTAAACATACACTCAAAATACTCCTTGAAGAAAACAATACAAGAATATGTGATCAAGGGGGTTGATTTTCGGCTAAAGCCTTCTAAGTAGGAATTTCAGCTTTCTTATCACACCCAGCTTTTCATTCTGTTCACGTCTCCCTTTAAATAAAATCTAAGAGAAAATAATTGTGTATGTGCATATTAGAACTTCCAACAGGTGAGTGTTTCCATGGATACACTGGCAACCCAATGAGTGTGTATCTATATCTATATAAAAGCATTCATTTCTTGTTCTAATAGATTTTATTCTGATAAGGAACTTCTGCCAATCATTTCATAGCTTTCTCTCTCTCTCTCTTTTTTAAAGGCAATGAATATAATAGAAAATGTGGATGTTATTTTTTAAGGCATGAGACAGTTATATCCAAATGTCATTTTCCATTATCTGACCTATTCTAGGAATGTCATGGGATTTTTATTCTTTGAAAGTATTCTGCATGTTACAATAAACAGAACTTAAAGTTTTCATATCAAGTTCTTAGCATTTATGCACAATACTTTATTATAGCTTTATGCATTTTGGATCTGTACAAATGCAAAGGTATAGGAATGCCCATTATTAAGTACAGTAATTCATTAATAAATTTAACTTTATATTGAAAAAATACTATGTTTGTCTGAGTAGAATCTAATCTCTAAATTAACTGAAGAGGCAGCAAGGTATACTGGATACAATACTGGAGTTGGCATCAGAAAGAGGTGGGCCAATGCACATTATCTCTGTGACCCTCGGCAATTCACATAAGTTATCTGAATTTCAATGCCCTCATTTGAAAAATAGTGATAATTATAGAATCTACCACACAGGACTGTTGTATCAAGTGAGATAATGAGATAGAAATTGATTTGTAAACCTTAAAAGAGTCAGTCTCTCTCTCTCTCTCTCTCTCTCTCTCTCTCTCCATACAGAATAAGTATGTATGGACATATATGTGTATGCAGACATATTTGTATATATGTATATATACACATATCTATATCTATCTATCATCTATATATCTGTCCTTCCACCCATCCACCTATATCTCTATCTACTATTGGTTTTTTAAGATCTGCTGGCTTGATGATTAGAAAACTATGCCTGTGAGTGGAAGACCTGCGTTCAAGTACTGCCCCTAACACAGACTGGCTGTGTGGCCCCAGGAAGGGTTCTTAAACAATGATTAAAGCTCTCTAAGATTAGAAAGGGCAGAGCAGGTGCCTATTTGCCTTGGGAGAGAGCATGCCTTACTAGCATTACTAACACTAATGAACTCACAGCTTCTGTCAAAAAGAGCTACCAAATTATTATTGTGTTATATAATTTCCTGTCTTTTTAAAAATCAAATAAGTTGCTTGCTTTTGTAGCCTTCCCTGTAGAAGCCGTCAATCAAGTTAGAAAACCACAAGATTTGGGCTTGTCAGGGGAAGTTCTGAAGGCTGAGGCTTTGAGGAATTGCTTTGTAGTAGGGAGGTCTGTTCTATAGTGAGTGTGCATCAAGAACCCAGACCTTGACTTTGGCCCACGGTGTCCTGAGAGCACTGGCATCTTACAGGTTGACTCTTTGGAAATGCAAAAGAGGAATGAATGGTTGACATGCTCAAAGTAGAGCTCAAAGGACTCTGAGCATGTGCAGGAGAGCTGTTCAATGTCCCTTCCATTAATAGAGGAAGCAATCCCAGGGTTCTTTCCAAGCTATGCCCTGGGCATTCTTATCTTCTCTTATTTTTATGGTACAGCACTGGTCACTGGGTAGGTTCATCCTAAATGTCTCAAAGGCCATATATTCTTTACTCAATTGCTTTAAGGAATTAAAGAAAAAGATGGGAGGAGGTTTCTAAAAGCTTGGTAACTGGAAGAGGACAGAAGAGGAAGAAGGAATAACAAACAACTGATCATTGCAATTAGCTAGATACCAACTTCATAATGCCAGGAAACATAGAAATAGTGTTTCAAGGTTTGCAAAGTATTACACATGTATTATCTCATCATCCCCATAGCTACTCTGTGAGGTGGGTGCTATTAGTATTACCATCTTACAGATGAGGAAAAGAGGCCCAGAAACCAAGTGACTTTTCCAGGATCATACTGCTAGTAAATGTCGGAAACAGATTGGACTAGGTAGCTCAGTCAAGCATTCTATCTATCATGATAACCAACTGTTATAGACACTAATTGTTCTCAGCTGAACTTCCTTTTGGGGATCAGGAAGTGGATAACTTTTAATGAAGGGTAACTGAGAAAATTACTGTCCATAATAAATACAACCTAAGGACCAAGTCCCCAGTGAGATGAACAGACTTGGTTTGTGGATACATTGCCTTAACTTTTTTCCCTAGTGGAGTTTCCAATAATAAAGGCAGAGGACTGAACACCAACACCATCCTTCACCAGATGGGGCAAGAGTAAGGAGACATCAGTTTCTGTGAAAAAGATTGAGAGACTTTAGTGGACCATAAGCTCAAAGTTGGACATTGCAGCTGCCCCAAAAACACTAATGCAAAATTCAAGAATTCAATCTTATACTGCATTAAGAGAAACATAACACATAGGAAGAGGGAAGTGATGATTTCCCTATTCTCAGTCTTGGTCAGCCCAAATCAGGAGTGTGGTGTTTCCTTCTACATACCACATTGAACAAAGACATCAATAAGTTTTCCTCAGATGACTCTGAAGTGAGTGGGGCTGATGACTTTGCAGAGTTCTGCCTCCCTTAAATCCAATTCACTTGCAATAAGCTTTCCACCCTGCATTTGATTAACAGGCCTCCAGGCAGGACTTGTGACTTGGCATCTGCCCTGCCCAGCCTGCCTCTCCAAGAGCTGCCTAGGCAAGAACAGAAATCCTTCAGAGTCCCTACATCACCAACTGAGGGAAAATCAATTCCACATTGAAGCTGGCAAATGTTTGTCTATGCTGCCTCCACAAGATCCACTGCTTCTTCCTGCTCCGTACTCAAACATCCCTTGTCACCATCTCCTGGCAACAGAATGGCCTCTTACTAAACTCTGGTCACTCTCTTATGTCATCTACCTTCGATGTAGCTTCCAGGGCTAACCATATCATTTTCCCTGACTTCTTTTTTTTTTTTGACATTTCTGTATGAGGTATTTTATTTTTTCCGTTATATGTAAAGATAGTTCTCAACTTTTGTTTATACATGCTTTACAATTTCAGATTTTTCTCCCTCCCTCCCCCCTCCCCTAGACAGCAGGTAATCTGATATAGGTTATATCTATATATCTCTATACATATACATATAGATATATATATACACATACATATATATACACATAATAACATTAATCCTATTTCTGCATTAATCCTGTTACAAGAGAATCAGAGCAGTGATGCAAAACCTCAAAATAGAAAAAAAAACAACAGCACCCAAAACAAAAGAAATAATATGGTTCAATCAGTATCTATACTCCACAGTTCTTTCTTTTTTTTTCTTGGATTTGGAGATCCTCTTCTATCATGAGTTCCCTGGAACTCTTCTGTACCATTGCATTGGTGAGAAGAATATAGTCCATCACAGTAGGTCAACACTCAATGTTGATGATACTGTGTACAATGTTCTTCGGGTTCTGCTCATCTCACTCATCATCAGCTCATGTAAGACCCTCCAGGTTTCTCTGAACTCTTCCTGCTCATCATTTCTTACAGCACAATAGTATTCCATTGTATTCATATACCACAACTTGTCCAGTCATTCCCCAATTGATGGGCACCCCCTCAACTTCCAATTCCTTGCTACCACGTAAAGAGCAGCTATAAATATTTTTGTACATGTGGGTCCCTTTCCCCCTTCCATGATTTCTTTGGGCAAAAGACCTAAAAGTGGTATTGCTGGGTCAAAGGGTATGCACAGCTTTATTGCCCTTTGGGCATAATTCCAAATTGCTCTCCAGAATGGTTGGATCAGCTCACAGCTCCACCAACAATGCATTAGTGTTCCAATTTTCCCACAGCCTCTCCAACATTTATTATCTTCCTTTTTTGTCATTTTAGCCAATCTGATAGGTGTCAGGTGGTACCTCAGAGTTGTTTTAATTTGCATCTCTCTAATCATTAGAGATTTAGAGCATTTTTTCATATGGGAATAGATAGCTTTGGTTTCTTCATCAGAAAACTGCCTGTTCATATCCTTTGACCATTTCTCAATTGGGGAATGACTTGGATTCTTATAAATTTGATTTAATTCCCTATATATTTTAGAGATGAGGCCTTTATCAGGCCTTTATCAGAAGCACTGGCCTCAAAAATTGTTTCCCAGCTTTCTGCCTCCCTTCTAATTTTGGATGCATTGCTTCTGTTTGTACAAAAATTTTTTAACTTAATATAATCAAAATCATCCATTTTGCATTTTATAATATACTCTATCTCTTGTTTGGTCAAAAACTGTTTTCCTTTCCAAAGATCTGATAGGTACACTATTCCTTTCTCTCCTAATTTACCTATGGTATCACCTCTTATGTCTAAATCATGTATCCATTTTGATCTTATTTTAGTATAAGGTGTAAGATGTTGGTCTATGCCTAATTTCTGCCATACTATCTTCCAGTTTTCCCAGCAGTTTTTGTCAAATACTGAGTTCCTATCCCAGAAGCTGGAGTCTTTGGGTTTATCAAACACTACATTACTAGTGTCATTTACTACTGCATTTCCTGAGCCTAGCCTATTCCATTGATCTACCACTCTATTTTTTAGCCAGTACCAGATAGTTTTGATGACTGCCGCTTTATAGTAAAGCTCCAGGTTTGGTACCGCTAACCCACCTTCCTGTGAATTTTTTTTTCATTATTTCCCTGGATATTCTTGATTTTTTGTTTTTCCAGATGAATTTTGTTATTATTTTTTCTAGCTGTATAAAATAATTTTTAGGTAGTCTGATTGGTATGGCACTGAATAAGTAAATTAATTTAGGCAGTATTGTCATTTTTACTATATTAGCTCTGCCTATCCATGAGCAATTGATATCTTTCCAATTATTTAGATCTGATTTGATTTGTGTGAAGAGTGTTTGGTAGTTGTGTTCATAGAGTTCCTGTGTTTGTCTTGGCAAGTAGACTCGTAAGTATTTTATATTATCTACCATTACTTTAAATGGAATTTCTCTTTCTATTTCTTGCTGCTGGACTTTGTTGGTCATGTATAGAAATGCTGATGATTTATGTGGATTTATTTTATATCCTGCTACTTTGCTAAAGTTGTTAATTGTTTCAAGTAATTTTTGACTTGATTCTTGAGGATTCCTTAAGTATACCATCATATCATCTGCAAAGAGTGATAGTTTTGTTTCCTCCTTGCCTATTCTAATTCCTTTAATTCCTTTCTCTTCTCTGATTGCTAAAGCTAACATTTCTAGAACAATATTAAATAATAGGGGTGATAATGGACATCCCTGTTTCACCCCTGATCTTATTGGGAAGGCCTCTAATTTATCTCCATTGCATATAATACTTGCTGATGGCTTTAGGTAGATACTGTTTATTATTCTAAGGAAAGCTCCCCCTATTCCTAAACTCTCTAGTGTTTTTATTAGGAATGGGTGCTTTCTCTGCATCTATTGAGATAATCATATGATTTTCTTTGGTTTTCTTATTGATGTGGTTGATTATGTTAATAGTTTTCCTAATGTTGAACCAGCCCTGCATTCCTGGTATAAATCCCACCTGGTCATAATGTATTATCCTGGTGATCACTTGCTGTAATCTCCTTGCTAATATCTTATTTAAGATTTTAGCATCAATATTCATTAGGGAAATTGGTCTATAATTTTCTTTCTCTGTTTTTGCTTTGCCTGGTTTTGGTATCACCACCATATTTGTGTCATAAAACAAATTTGGTAGAACTCCTTCTTCACCTATTTTTCCAAATAATTTGTATAATATTGGAATTAATTGTTCTTTAAATGTTTGGTAAAATTCACCCATAAACCCATCTGGCCCTGGGGATTTTTTCTTAGGGAGTTCATTAATAGCTTGTTCAATTTCTTTTTCTAATATGGGTTTATTTAAGGATTTTATTTCCTCTTCAGTTAACCTGGGCAGTTTGTATTTTTGTAAATATTCATCCATTTCATTAAGATTGTCAAATTTATTGGCATACAGTTGGGCAAAATAATTCCTGATTATTGACTTAATTTCCACTTCATTGGTGGTAACATCACCCTTTTCATTTTTGATACTGGTAATTTGGTTTTCTTCTTTCTTTTTTTTAATCAAATTAACCAATATTTTATCTATTTTATTGTTTTTTTCATAAAACCAGCTCTTAGTTTTATTGATTAATTCTATAGTTTTTTTGCTTTCAATCTTATTAATTTCTCCTTTAATTTTCAGGATCTCTAATTTAGTATCTAATTGGGGATTTCTAATTTGTTCTTTTTCTAGCTTTTTAAGTTGCATGCCCAATTCATTAATCTCCTCTTTCTCTTTTTTGTTCATGTAAGCATTTAGAGCTATAAATTTTCCCCTAAGCACTGCTTTGGCTGCATCCCATAGATTTTGGTATGTTGTCTCATTATTGTCATTCTCTTGGATAAAGTTATTGATTGTTTCTATGATTTCTTGTTTGGCCCATTCATTCTTTAGAATGAAATTATTTAGTTTCCAATTGATTTTCATTCTACTTTTCCCTGGCTCTTTCTTACATGTAATTTTTATTGCATCATGATCTGAGAAGGATGCATTTACTATTTCTGCCTTTCTACATTTGACTATGATGTTTTTGTGCCCTAATACATGGTCAATTTTTGAAAATGTGCCATGTACTGCTGAGAAAAAGGTATATTCCTTTCTATCCCCATTCAATTTTCTCCAGACATCTATCATGTCTAACTTTTCTAGTAATCTATTCACCTCTTTCACTTCTTTCTTATTTATTTTTTGGCTAGATTTATCTAATTCTGAGAGGGGGAGATTCAGATTCCCCACTAGTATAGTATTACTATCTAATTCCTCTTGTAACTCATTTAACTTCTCCTCTAAGAACTTGGATGCTATACCACTTGGCGCATACATATTTAATATTGATATTACTTCATTATCTATAGTACCTTTAAGTAAGATGTAATTTCCTTCCTTATCTCTTTTAATGAGATCTATTTTTGCCTGCACTTTGTCTGAGATAAGGATTGCTACCCCTGCCTTTTTTACTTTAGCTGAGGCATAATATATTCTGCTCCAGCCTTTTACCTTTACTCTGTGTGTATCTCTCTGCTTCAAATGTGTTTCTTGTAAACAGCATATTGTAGGGTTCTGGTTTTTAATCCACTCTGCAATTCGCTTCCGTTTTATAGAAGAGTTCATCCCATTCACATTCACAGTTATTATTACTGACTGTCTATTCCCCTCCATTCTATTTACCCCCTTTGTACTTTTCCCCCCTTCTTTCCCCCTATTCCTCCTCACCGACGTTTTACTTCTTACCCCTGCCTCCCCCGATCTGCCCTCCCTTTTTATCACCCCCCTCTCTTTTCTTTACCCTTTTCTCCCTTGCTTTTGTCCTCCCTTCTATCAGTCCCCCCCTTTCCCTTCCCCTTTTGTTTCCCTAAAGAATGAGTTAAGTTTCTTTATCCCAATGAACGTATATGTTATTCCCTCTTTGAGTCAAATCTAATGAGAATAGGGTTGAAACCATGTTCCCCCCTCCTTTCTTTCCCTCTATTGTAATAGGTTTTTTTTCCACCTCTTCATATGATATAATTCATCCCATTCCACCTCCCCTTTCCTCTCCTCCACATAGACTCCCTTTTTATCCCCTTAATTCTTTTGTATCATCACATCAAAGACAATTTATATTTATACCCTCTATATAAAGTCCTTCTCTCTGCCCAAATACATTTACAGTTCTTAAGAGTTATGAGTATTATCTTCCTGTGTAGGGATATAAACAGTTTAACCTAATAGTTTTAACCTCTGTTTACCTTTTTAAACTTCTCTTGTGTCTTGTATGTTGAGATCAAATTTTCTATTCAGTTCTGGTCTTTTCACCAGGAAAGATTGAAAATCCCCAATGTCATTAAATGTCCATCTTTTCCCCTGAAGAGAATGCACATTTTTGCTGGGTAATACATTCTTGGCTGCAATCCAAGCTCCTTTGCCTTCCGGAATATCATATTCCAAGCCTTGAGGTCTTTTAATGTTGAAGCTGCCAGGTCCTGAGCAATCCTGACTGTGGCTCCATGATATTTAAATTGCTTCTTTCTGGCTGCTTGGAGTATTTTCTCCTTCACCTGATAATTCTGGAATTTGGCTACAATATTCCTTGTAGTTTTCCTTTTGGGGTCTCTTTCAGGAGGTGATCGGTGGATTCTTTCAATGATGATTTTATCCTCTGATTCTATGATATCAGGGCAGTTCTCCTTAATAATTTCCTGGAATATGGTGTCTAGATTCTTTTTCTGGTCATGGCTTTCAGGCAGTCCAATGATTCTCAAACTGTCTCTCCTCGATCTGTTTTCCAGATCAGTTGTCTTTCCAATGATGTATTTCACATTTTCTTCTATTTTTTCATTTTTTTTATTCTGCTTGACTGATTCTTGGTGTCTCATGGATTCCTTATCTTCCAACTGTCCCACTTTAATTTTTAAGGCATTGTTTTCTTCAGTGAGATTATGCACCTTTTTTTCCATTTGGCTAAGTGAATTTTTTAAGGTATTGTTTTCTTCAGTGAGATTATGCACCTTTTTTTCATTTGGCTAAGTGAATTTTTTAAGGTATTGTTTTCTTCAGTGAGATTATGCAGCTTTTTTTCCATTTGGCCAAATGAATTTTTTAAGGCTTTGTTTTCTTCAGCTTCCTTTTCCAAGCTGCTGATTCTTTTTTCATAGTTTTTTTGTTTTGCTTTCATTTCTCTCCCCATTTTTTCTTCTACCTCTTGCAATTGATTTTTAAAATCCTTTTTGAGCTCTTCCAGGAAGGCTTTTTGTTCTTGCGACCAATTCACCTTCCCTTGTGAGGCTTCAGATGTAGACAATTTGAGGCTATTGTCCTCATCTGAGTTTGTGTTGGCTTCTTCCCTATTGATACAGAAGCTCTCAATGGAGAGGGCTCTTTTTTGCTTCTTACTCATTATTGCAGCTTATTTATTTATTCTTTAAGTTGAGGTCTGCTCTGGGGGCACCAGGGTCCCTGTTTTGGGCTTCTTGTGCAGGTGTATGGGTGCTGTGTGACTGGGCTTTTACGCTGAGGCCTTTATGGTGTGTGGAGATGCCCCGCCCTGCACTTCCTGTATGATTGTGCTCGGCCAACCAGGTGCCAGACCCCGGCGTCTGATCCCGCCGTTCGTGGCCCTCTTGGCTGGTGCAGGTAAGTTTTTCCACTGTCCTTCTTGGCCACCAGATTTTTGAACCAGGTTCCGCGAGCCTCAGTTGTTCGGCTGTGGCCCGCAGCTCCTGCTGACTTGCCCCGACCCCCTCGGCGCTGGGTTGCTGCCCTGCGCTGGGCCTCCCTTTTGCCCGAGTCAGACCGACCTTTTCCTGAAGTCTTCTAAATTATCTCTGGTTGGAGGACTGTGTCTCTCTGTCTCTTTGCAGGTTCTGTAGTTTCAGAATCCGTCCAGAGGCTTGATTTAATGTTCGTTTTGAGGGAACAGAAGGAGAGCTCAGGCAGCTTGCTGCTTCCTCTCCGCCATCTTGGCTCCGCCCCTTTCCCTGACTTCTAACAGCAAATCTAAATTCCTCCATTTGACTTTCAAGGGCTTTCACTTTCTGGTGCCCAATAATCATAGTTATCTAAATATGGAATGATCTGTCTCACAGTGTGTATTTTTCTGTTCATTTAAGACCTTCAGGTAAAATGGTTTGACGCCTTATCAGGGCTTTTGTAAGAGGGGTCCCTGCTCCGTGTTGGACTAAATAAGGGACCTCTGAAGCTCTCCAATTATCACATTCCTGGAATAAAGTAAACTCATTTCAGATTGAGTTCTTATTTACAATTCGCACCTTTCTACCTATAGAATAAAAGGAAATGAACGTGATTTGCATTCAGTAAGATTGATATCTCTGACACTTGCTATCTGTGTGACTTATGGGCAACTCATGAGCTCCTTGAGTCAGTGTCTGGAAACAGAAAATATTTACTTCTTGAAGTACTTCACTGGATTGTTTTAAGGGTTAAAAATATGTGAGAACGGTCTAACCATTCTGTACTAGCCACTTTTATCATAGCTACTATTATTCTCTGGCATTTTTTCTGAGCCTAACTGTTTCTCAAATCTCTAAATTCTTTGTGGACCTATTCCTGTCCCCCTTCTCCAGTTCAAAGGTTAAGCTTAGACTTCCAAGTTCCTGTTTTGCTGACCCCCTTTGTCAAGACAATTCTCTCTCCAACCCCTGATTTATCAATTATATATATATATATATATATGACTCCATTTATCAATGTATTTTAATATTCAGTATATTGCTTTCCTTCTTGTAGATACATATAGGTGTGACTTTTTTACTGTTAACCCTTGCTGGAAATAACCACCAAAATCATAGCACAAAATTTGCTTAAAAATTCTGAAAGGCCACATAGTTCCTCTCTCATTTTTAATAGAGTTCTATGTTGATGAGGGTTGTGGAATTATTATTGGTAAATGAGCACAACTTTATAAAAGAACGGTAAAATATGAATGTACACATAGCTTGAGATGCAAAGTTTTAGGAATAGTTGGTATGCAGAGCAAGAGACAAGGGAAATGTCTTTATGGGACCTAAACACTGTTATAATGGCAAGCATTTCTGATGATTGAGAGCTCCCTATGACAAGTGCTGCTTCCCTGGGAATAACACAGAGATGGCAGTTTACATTATTATAATCTAAGTCAAGGACCTGCCATAAAAATGCCATTTTAATAAGATAGTGAAATCCCAGAGATGCTATATGCGAAGGCACCAAATTTCAGCTTGCCTCAGAATGGCTGAGATTGGCCTCTGAGTAAGCCTGCCATTTTTAATGATTAGCTTATATGATTCTTCAGTGGTGTCTCCAAATATGGATCCCCATTATACTGTACTAGAAGGTGGCCTCATGTTGATCCATCATGCCTATTCCACACAATTCCATCCTGATACATTTGGAAGATATTGCAGCACTGAATTTATATTATCCACATGAAATTGGGAAACATGTTAATGTAGAGTGACATAGTGTTTATTTTTGACATTTTCCCCCTGCCAGTAGAATATTTTAGGAAGTTTGCTCTCCTTTTTTAAAGAATTGACGAGTCTCTCTATGAATGTCAAATAGACAATGACCCAATGCTATTAATTTTATATCTTTCTCATGAATTATAATACAATTTTCTGGGTAGATATCCTAAATGAAAGTTTGGTATTTGTATGTGATAGAAAAATCATAATGTAATAAAACCTTGTCTGACTGTTATTCTACTTCCCAGGACCCTCCATTAAGTTTTTACTTGGATAAAAGACCCAAAGAGAAAAGAAAATACTCTTGTTTCAGGGTTTGTTACTTTAGTGTCTTGAAAATAGCCTGATTCAACATACCTTCCTATCCTTTATCTCAACAGTATTTTTCAGAAGTAAAAATTGAGGCCACAATGATGATCCCAAGCCATTGTAAGGTGATGAATCCTCAAAGAAAAAAAAATGGGAACAAAATGTTACTGAGTCTTTAAGTATTAATGGTAAACAGGGGGCTAAAATTGAAGATATATATAAGATAGATAGATGGATACATACATATATGTGTGTGTATTCCAAAGTCATTTTCATGATGTCAAACTTCTCTAGCATCAAAAGACCATTTCTTTTACCTATATTCCCCACAGTGGTATTATTATGTCAAAGGCTTTAACTTGAACTCCCCTCTCAGAAGAATGTATATTAATGTCCTAGGAATCATGATGGAAATCAATAGGTTGTAGTGTGTACATCCTGATGATGTATGTCTGAAACATAGCAGAATATATATTACCAAGGGCACATATGATAGAAAAAGGAGGTGAGCTACTTATGTATTGAGAGAATGAGTAATATACTAGTGGGCTGACTATATGGCACACTAGTACCACCAAGGATATACAAATTTGGCTCATTTAAACACCTATCTTCTGTGCCTCTTATATATAAGTCATTGTTCTAGGTCTAGAAGACAAAAAGTCAAAAATAGAAGACAATGCTTGCCAGCAATGAATTTGCATTTTAACCTGAAAAGTGAACTGGATAAAAGAGAATCATATGAAAGAAGTCTGATGAGGTAGATGGAGGCAGATGGTGAAAGACTTTAAATAACAGTCTATGAAAATTTTATTTTTCATTCCTATCTGGGCTTTGTTTATGACTTTCTGGAATTTGGCCACTATGCCTCAACTGCCTTCTTGGAGGCAGTTATATTGTACAATCGATAGAGTATGGGGCCTGGGGTCAGTCAGGAAAACTTGAGTTGAAATTCTGACTCAGATATTTGCTAGCTTCCTAACTCTGGGCACATCACAACCCCTTTGTCTTCCTTGATTTTCCCAACTGTATAAAGGGGATCAGAATAGCACTTACCTTGCAGGATTGTGATGATCAAATGAGGTAAAGTCTATAAAATGTGCTCAGTACAGTGCTGGGCATATAGTAGGTGCTTAATAAATGCTTGTTCCTTTCCTATCCCCTTCTCACCCCAGAATATCCTTGCATCCCCTTGGTCCCTTATCCCATTGGTGGTTCAATCAGGAACCTCCATTTTGGGGAAGAGTGTGAGCAATCTTTCTTTCATCCCTCCCTCAGCTCTGCTTCTGGCTCTCCTAACTTTCCCATCATGCTACAGCTTCCTTCTTACCTAGCATTTCCTTCAGTCACTGCAGCCTTCTCACCCTGGAACATCTCTCCATCTTCCTGGATCCCACTTCTCCCAGTTCCTTCCAGAACCCCCATTTTGAGAAAAAGACAGGACAGACAGCCTTTATTCCTCTCCCTTTTCTCCTCCTGACTCTCTGGTCTTTGCCACCCTGCCCATGTGCAGGTAACACCCCTCCCCTTCTTAGCTCCCTTTCACATTTGTCTTTCTCCATTAGAATATAAGCTTCTTGAGGGATGAAATTGCCTTTTTTGGCTTTTATTCATTTCCCCGCTGCTTAACACAGTACCTGATACTTAGTAAATGCTTATTTACTTGTTCACTTGCCTTGTGCTTGAGGTTCCACCAAAAATCTTTGAGGAGAGTAATAAAATGGTCAGATCTGGTCCTTAAGAAAAGTATTTTGGAAGCTTCATGGAGGATGGAATTTTAAAGGGAAAGACTAGAAGTAAAAACATCATTTCAAAGCTATTAAAAGAGTCCAGGTGAGTGCTGACAGAGGACCAAAAAGGACAATGGCCATATGAATGGAGAGAAGAGAAGAAATTGCAGAGATTTTGTGGATGCCTAATTGCCTATATTTGGTGAGCACATGAATATGGAGAGTGAGGGGAAAGAGGAAGAGGCAAGGTTGACCCTGAGGTTGTGAAACTGAGTGATTGATAGGTTGGCAGTATCCTCCCCAAAAGAGGGCAAGTTTTGACAAGCAGCAAATGGAGGAGGAAAGATGATGAATTTAATGTGATGGGAAACATGCTTTTTAGGCAGGCATGGGTTTTGATTGGTACTTCATAGTTCCATTGAGCATTGTCAAATAATCTGGCTTTGAGGTGTCAGGGGGATATTCAAGTTGAGAAATCTCACAGGCAGTCACTGATGCAGGACTGGAGATTTGGGTAAAGATTAGGCCTAGCTTTATAGATTTAGCCAACATTGGAACAAAGAGAATAAATGAATTGATGAGAGTGGATGCAATCACCCAGAGAAGGCAAATGCAATAAGAAGAACAGAGTACTGAAGGAATCACTTACATAAAAGGTAGGAGATGGATGATTATCCAGATAAGAAAAATAAGGAGGAGGAGTCAGAAGCAGTCAAAAGTCCAAGAACTAAGAAAAGAGAGTTAACCAGGGAGGAAGGAAGACAGGGGAAATGTCAAAAGCCTTGGGGCAGCTAGATGGCGCAGTGGATAGAGCACCAGCTATAGAGTCAGGAGGACCTGAGTTCAAATCCGACCTCAGACACTTAACACTTACTGGCTGTGTGACCCTGGGCAAGTCACTTAACCCCAATTGCCTCACCAAAAAAAAAAAAAAAAGAAATGTCAAAAGCTTCATAAAGGTCAAGAAGGATGATGTATGAGACCAGAGCAGCAGATTTAGTATTTGAGAGATTACTGATAACTTTAGGAAAAGCATGTTCCATTAAGTAATGGGGCTATAAACTACATTGATAGGGGTAAAAAAATGAATAAGGGAGCAACAGTGGATAAAGCACTGGCCCTGGATTCAGGAGGACCTAAGTTCAAATGGGGCCTCAGACCCTTGACACTTTATAGCTGTGTGACCCTGGGCAAGTCACTTAACCCTCATTGCCCCACCAAATAAAAGTGAATAAGAAATGACAAAGTTAGGACAACGAATAACACTTTTAAAGGAGTTTGAAGAGACAGAGATATAGGACAATGATTTAAGGAGATGGTAATTAAAGGGTTTGTTTTTATTTGTTTTAAAGAGGGAGACAGGCCAGTTTAAGGCCATTACTACATAGTAAATGATTGAAAATGAGAGAAAATGATGAAAGTTGAGAACTTTTGGAAGAGATAGGAGGGGGAAGGATCCAGGGCACACATGGATATTTAGGCATTGAAAAGGGTGAAAGGCCATTCCATTTTATCAGAGTCTTTATCATAGTCCAAGATATGATGGGTTTGAGTTGGGGAGGAGAGGAAAGGATGAAGCTCACCAGAGATAGTCTTGGATTGTCATAACCCAATCAGATAGGAGATTCTTGGCTGATAGTAAAGAGAAGAATGGTATTAGGGTCATGAGGAGAGAAGAGACACTTTGGTAAAGCTGATGTGTAAAATATGATAGATTCAGCAAGGGGAAAAGATAGCAATGGGCAGGCAGCAATGAGAGCCCAGCTGATGTCAGAGAAGATACATTTACAGCACACTCAGTCAGCCATGTTAGGTGACTCTTTTTTCTTTTTTTTTATGTGACTTTATTTTTTTATTTATTTATTTTTTTTTAGTGAGGCAATTGGGGTTAAGTGACTTGCCTAGGGTCACACAGCTAGTAAGTGTTAAGTGTCTGAGGCCGGATTTGAACTCAGGTACTCCTGACTCCAGGGCCGGTGCTCTATCCACTGCGCCATCTAGCTGCCCTATGTGACTTTATTTAGGACATTTCAGCAAAACAGTAAAAGCAATGAAATCAGGTGGATTGTGGGGCCAGGATTGGTGGTCGGAAAGAAACAAAACAAAGAAATAAAATGTTTATGAATAGAGGGCAGGCTGTAGTTGGACTAATTAACTACAGGTTCAAGACCATAAAGAAAAGTGAAGCCAGATCAAGAGTAGGGACCCAGAAGAAAAAGGCAGAGTATAATGATTGGAAGTCACAATGAAAGTGAAGGATAAAAGCTAAAAATTAAAGGTGTTATTAATAAAAGTAAAAGTAAGAAAACCATTGAATTAATAAATAAAACTAGAAGTTGATTTTGTGAAAAAAAAACAGTGAAACATATAAACCATTGGTTAAAATAAAGAAAAAAGAGAAAAAAAACAAATTACTAGTATCAAAAAGGAAAAGGTGAATTTATCACTTATGAAGATGAAATTATAGAAATTATTAGGAATTATTTTACCCAATTATATGCCAATAAATTTAACAAGTTTAGTGAAATGGGAAAATATTTAGAAAAAATATAACCTGCCTAAATGAACAGAAGAGGAAACAGAATATGTAAATAAATATATTTTAGTAAAAGAAATTGAACAAGCCATAAATGAGCTTCCTAAGAAAAAAAGCATTGGCACCAGATGGATTTACAGGTGAATTCTACCTAACATTGAAAGAGCAACTAATTCTGATATTAAATACATTTTTGGAATAATAGACAAAGGAGTCTTCCAAACTCCTTTTATGAAGAAAATAGCATGTTGATGCATAAACAGGGAAGAGCAAAAATGGAGAAAGAAAATAATAAACTGATTTTATTGATAAATATGAATGGAAAAATTCTAAATAAATTACTAGCCAAGAGACTATAACAATATATCACAAAAATTATACATCATGACCAAGTGGTATTTATACCAGGAATTCATGGATGAATTAACATAAGGATAATTATGAACATAATTGCTTATATCAATAATAAAAGTAAGAAAAATCATGATTATATCAATAGATGCAGAAGAAAGCTTTTAAGAAAATACAACTCTTATTCCTATTAAAAGTACTTGAGGGGCAGCTAGGTGGCACAGTGGATAGAGCACCAGCCCTGGAGTCAGGAGTACCTGAGTTCAAGTCAGGCCTCAGACACTTGATACTTACTTACTAGCTGTGTGACCCTGGGCAAGTCACTTAACCCCAATTGCCTCACCAAAAAAAAAAAAAAAGTACTTGAAAGCATGGGTACAAATGGATTTTTCCTTAAAATGATAAGAAGTATCTACCTAAAACTATAATCAAGCATTATTTGTAAAGGAGAAAAGCTAGAAGCCTTTCCAATAAAATCAGGAGTGAAACAAGAATGCCCTTTATGACCAATATTATTCAATATATTATTAGAAATGCTATCAATAGCAATGAGAAGAAAAAGAAAGTAAGGGAATAAGAATGGAAAATGAGGTAATAAAATTATGTTTGCAGATGACATACTTGTAATTTTTAAAGATTCAACTAAAAAGTTAGTTGAAACAATAATTTTAGCAAAGTAGCAGGATACAAAATGAACCCAAATGAATCATCAGCATTTCTACATATTACCAACAAAACCCCACAAGAAGAATTAGTAAGAGTTACTCTATTTAAAATACCTATAGACTATATAAAATGCCTGGGAATATATCTGCCAAGACAAACCCAGGAACCATGCAAACATAATTATAAATAATTGTTATAAAAATTTAGTCAGATTTAAATAAAGAAATGTTCATTGTTCATGGGTAGCCAGAGTCAATACAATAAAAATGACAATTATACATAAACTAATCTATTTATTCATTGCTATCCCAATTAAACTACCAAAATATTTTCT
Organism: Dromiciops gliroides; assembly: GCF_019393635.1. NCBI lineage: Eukaryota > Metazoa > Chordata > Mammalia > Microbiotheria > Microbiotheriidae > Dromiciops > Dromiciops gliroides. The sequence continues at coordinate 14,203,390 of NC_057863.1, read as the reverse complement.
TGGGCTGGGAAAAATATCATAAAATTAATTTGGAAGAACAAAAGATCAAGAATATCAAAGGAATTAATGGAAACAATGTAAAGGAAGGACCAGTACCAGATCTTAACATATATCATGAGGCAGTATTTATCAAAAGCATCTGGTGCTGGCTAAGAAATAGAAAAGTGGATCAGTGGAACAGAGTAGATATATAATACACAGTAGTAAATAATTATGGTAACCTTATGTTTGACAAATGTAAAGATTTAAGCTTTTGAGATAAAAAATACATTCTTTGGGAAAACTTGTTGGGAAAACTGGAAAGCATGCTGTCTGACAGAAATTGGATATAGGTCAATAAATTATACCATTTCCCAAGAAAAGGTCAAAATAGATACTTGATCTAGATATAAAGGGAGATATCACAAGAAAACTAGAAGACGGATCACATTACCTATCAGACTTATGAATACTAGAAGAATTTCTGAATAAACAAGAGATAAGAGTGCATTATGAAATGTAAAATGGATCATTTAGATTACCTTAACTCAAAATTTTTTGCAGAAGAAAAGCCAATGTCATAGTCAAGATTACAAAGAAAGCAGAAAATTGGGGGAAATGGGTTTATGGACAATTTCTCAGCTAAAGGTCTCATGTCTCAAATAGAGAAGTTTCTCAAATTTATAAGAATATGAGTCATTCCCTAATTGGTAAATGGTCAGAGGATATGAACACATTGGTTTTTTTATAAAGGAATCAAAACTATATATAGTCATATGAAAAATGCTCTAAATCATTAATCAGAGAAATGAAAATTAAAACAATTCTGAGATATCATTTCACACCTATCAGATTAGCTAAAATTATAGAAGGGGAAAATGACAAATGTTGGGATATCCACATATGGTTGGTTCTACCCATGAACTGATCTAACCATTTTGAAAAGCAATTTGGAATTATACCCAGAGATATGAAATTGGGTATACCAATTGGCTCAGCAAAACTACTATTAGGGCTGTTACCCAAGATGACCAGTGAACAAAGGAAAGAACCTATGTGTTTTAAAATATTTTATAGCAACTCTCTTTGTGGTGGCAAAGAACTGCAAATTGAGTGGATACCCATTAATTGGGGAATGGCTAAATAAGTTGTGGCATATGGTTGTGATGGAATACTACTGTGCTGTAAGAAATGATGAGCTGGTTAGTGTTAGAGGAAAAAAGAACTTAGAAAGACTTGCATTGAATAATGAAAAATGAAGTAAGCAGTGCCAAGATAACATTCTATACAGTAATAGAAATATGGTTTGAAGAATAATTGTGAACAACCAGGCTATTCTGAGTAATGTAAATCCTTAAATCATCTATAATACAGCTATGAAGGAAGATGATACCCACAGCCAAAGAACTGATAAATAGAAATACACATAATATGGTTTTGACATAGATTTATAAATCTATGTCAAATGCTGGCCTTCTCTAGTATGGGATAGAGATTGAGAGAGGGACATATTACAGAACTTAAAATGCAACAAAATTAATTGTTTTAATTAAAATATATTTGAAAATTTGAAAAAAAAAAGAAAGTGAAGGGTAAGTGTAGGAGAAGGGAACCAGAAGGAGAGATGAAAGGGAAGAAGTTGACCATTAGGAAAGAATCTGAAGTTAGGAACATGGCAGGAACACAGGAATGGTCATCTTTTTGAGTGGATGAGGCAGCTCAGTTTGCAAGGGGGGATTATTTAGGATGGTAATGAATGAGGAAACCTTAATGTTAAAGTGAGATCAATGTGTATATTGAAATACACAAAAAAATAAGGACAGGGGTTGGGGTGAGACAACGACATTTAGGAAAGAAGAGTATAATAATACTCTGATAAAGAGTTGGAGTGGGGATACAGGCAAAGTTCGTCACTCTCAAAGGAGCAGAATTTACTGAGGGATAGTGGCAGAGAAAGAATCTTGAAGTGCCATTGAAGCTGGGGAGTGTGACTCCACTCCATCCTGGTAGAGTGAGTCCATGGAAGAAGACCCAACCAGTGTTGCTGGGGATGACCAGGGATGCAAGAAGATTCAGTGAGCATTAGAGAGTATAAGACAAAGGGACATTTTTAAATTGCTTACTGGATCAGGGAGAGGGATTGGAGGGAGGGAGAGAGGGATAAAATTTGTAACTCAAAACTATAAATAAAAATGTTTCATGTTTAATTTTTTAAAAAATTAAAAAGGTGTCATTTGAGAACATTATAAAAAGGAAGGATAAAACAAGAAAACTTTGGACTTGGGCACATTTGAGTTGAAGTATCTGGGTATGAGGGAGTGGTAAGGACAGAGGAGATGGATTTCTCATTATCTCTTGTTGACAGAGAAATTAGGGGAGGAAAAGATGAGAATAAATCATCTAGACTTTTTGGTTGTATGCACTTTTGTGCATTTATGAGAAGAAATGGCCAAAATTTCCACCAGATACAAAGTCTAATAACATTCATGATCTATATCCATGAGAGAGAGTACAGACACTGATCAAATCATGAATCCTCAAAAGACCAAAGTGCTCAATTAACTGAGGACAGAAAATGGAATGATATATTTTCAGCAAGCTTTTGAACAATGGTTGAAATGAAAAGGACTTCTTGATTAACCCTGAAATTTTAACAAGAATATTAAATTAATTAGAATTCATGTTCCCCAAGCTTTCCATTTTATCATGGTTTTGCTGCAAAGCTTCTTTGGGAATCATAATTTTATAAAACTTGTGAAGGGAGGACTATATGAAACATTAAAAAACTCTTCTGTGTTAGAAAAATATGTGAGAAACATAGTATTTTATGAATTTCTTTAATAACCTTAACAAACTGTAGTTAGATTTTAGGAATAGCAGAACAGGCTCCAAGTTCTCTAGAGTTTCAAGACTGATACGAGTTATCACATACCTCTATATTTTTGTTACTGAGGGAATCTTTGAAGTTTAAAGTACAGGTAACTTGTATTGTTGTGAAATATCCAACAATTATGATAGGTTCCAGTTTGGATTGTTTTAAAATGGAAGGAAGGAAGGAAGGATGGAAGGAAGGAAGGAAGGGAAAAGGAAGAAAAAAGAAGCAAAAAAGGGAGGAAGAGAAACAGAGAGGATAGGGGAGGGAGGAATAAGTATTTACTATGCACCAGGCATTGTACTAAGTGCTGAGAATAAAGATATAAGCAAAAAGAAAGCTAGTCCCTGCCCTCAATTATCTGAAAAGGAGAAGGAGAAGAAGCTTGGTTTCAAAGTCCAAAAAGCAAGGATAGAGCCAAGAGAGGAACAGAGACTTATCTTGACTCTTCCTCAAAATGGAGGTCCCAAGAAGAAACTGATCAATTGGAGGAGGGGGAACGTATTGGAGAAAAACATTTCATTTTAAAAGGGCAGTACAATAATAAGATTTTCTAGGGCAAGGAGGCCTCATGTGCTGAGAGAAGTTCCATGATGAGAAAGCAGTAGGGAAGAACAATTAGCACATTCATTAGGACCCTGTTTTTGGTTTTACTATGAAGTACCATAATTTATTCATTTTCAGTGAGACCTTCTGCCTTGGTTAGAAGTGTTAACATGAAAATACTGAATGAAACTGAATTCCAAATTAAAATGTACACATATAGATCACCAAGCATATTATTACTCACTGAAAGACTGACTAGGAAGAAGGCAGGCAAGGTCAATTCGAACATATTTTACTAAAGTTGACAATGGAAATATTAATTAGACCCTGATAAATCAAGATGAAAATGGGCGATTCTTTTAGAAATATTGTCTGTGTGCATGTATTTATTTACATGTTTTTGTACTTATAAACATGAACATTGACTAATGGGTCCCAGCAAGATATAACAATGAACAAATTTGTGAATTGGCCTGAAATTTGTAATTCTCTTCCCAGTGGTAATTGTTGTTTGTTTGAGAAAAGCATTGAACCTTAATTATAGCAGATTAGCAGGCAAAAATGCATTTAAAACTCAGTCTTCTATTTCATAGCAAGAAACAAGATTGAGCCAACGCTTCTATTTATTCAAAGCCACATTGGAATTATTGTTTTTCCTTTTCAATGTTTGATCCTTAATCATGAGAGATTTAGCTTGTCATAGAAGCAATCTATTTGAAGCACCACATATTTATATTATTTTTCTATAACACAATTATTACCTACAATAACACTGATATTAAATAATATTATTTATATCTATCACTAAAATAAAAGTACTAAATCATTATTGGCATATCACCTTGACATCCACACATTTGAATGGCCTCAGGTATATTCCTGACCCAGGTCTGTGAAGCAAGTCCAAAGTTTTCATTTTGGACCTAAAATATATTATTTTTTTTTGCAGGGCAATGGGGGTTAAGTAACTTGCCCAGGGTCACACAGCTGGTAAATGTCAAGTGTCTGAGGTCAGATTTGAACTCAGGTACTCCTGAATACAGGACTGGTGCTTTATCCACTGCACCACCTAGCTGTCCCTGGATCTAACATATAGACACTCTAGATATTCCAACCCACCTGAGAAGTGAGAGATTGGGGCTCAGATTACAATTGTTCAATCTATCAACAAGTGTTTATTAAAGGTCTAGAAGTACAACTTATCCTGACTGCAAAAAGGTCATGGGATCTGGAGCTGAAAGGGACCTGAAGAAAATCAGATTCAAATTTCTCATGTTCTTCTTGTTGTTTGTTGTTGTTCAATTGTTTCAGTTGTGCCTGACTCTTCCTGACCTCATTTGGAGTTTTCTTGAAAGATATTGGAGTGGTTTGCCATTTCCTTCTCCAGCTAATTTTACAGATAAAGAAACTGAGGCAAACAAGGTGAAGTGACACCCAGAGTCACACAGGTGGTTAAGTGTGTAAAGCCATATTTGAACTCAGGAAGAAAAGTCATCATGACTCCAGGCCTGACACTCTATTTACTGTGCCACCTAGCTGCCTTGTTGAGGTGGAAATTCGTGTTAAGGGAGATAAAGATCATTTGCCAAAATCACAGAAATAATAAGTAGCATAAACAGAATTTGAATCCATTTCCTCCAATTCCAAAGTCAATGATCTTTTGATTATTTATTGTCAGCAAGCATTTATTTAGCACCTACTATGTTCCAGGCAATGTACTGAAACCTAGGAGGGGAAAGAGAGGCAAAAATTGGCCTCTGCCCTCAAGGAGCTTACATTTTAATTGGGGAGAAAATATACAAAGAACTTATCTTGAAGCCAAGGGAGCCAGAGAAGACAGGAGGCAGGGGTGAGGAGGGAGAACACTTCAGAAATAGAGGGACAGAGATTTAAAGGCATAACTCAGGGAGGTAGAACATGAGGAATAATAAGTATAGACCCACGTTGCTGTGCTATGGAGTGTGGGTGAAAAGCAATGTGTAAGAAGACTGCTAGAAAGGTAGGAAGTTTCCAGATTATGAAAGACTTTGAGCCAAACAAGATTTTATATTTGATCTTAGATGTAATAGGGAGCCACTGGCATTAATAGAATAGGAGAACTACATGGCCAGACTTGCAATTTAGGAAAATAGCTGTGTGAAGGGCATATGGAAGAGGGGAGCCAGTTGAAGCAGAAAGACCATTGGAAGGGTATTGGAACAGTCAAGTGGAGATTAGGAAGACTTCTCCCAGGGTGGTGACTCTGAATAAAGAAAAGGGAACATATGTAAGAGATGTCTTAAGAGTAGAAAATCCAAGATTTGAAAATAAATGGATGACTGGAGTGAAAGTAAGGAGCCTAGGATATCATTGAGATTTCAAGCTGGGAGACTGAGAGGATAGCAGTGTCGTTGACAGGAATGGGGAAGTTAAAAAGAAGGGATGGTTTGTGGAAAACAATAATGGCTTTTGTTTTGGATTACTGAATTTGAGATTTCTATGGGATATTCTATTCTATATACCCAAAAAGAAGATGATGATGCTCAGGCAAGAAAATAGAGAGATTATAAACAGATGGATGGAGGGACAGATTGATGGAAAGATGGACAGATGAAAGATAGATGGATAGATCTATCTGAGGAAATGTATTTAAATTTGAAAGTATAGGATCTACTTGGGAGTGCAGGAAAATGATGGGAATGGAGTTTAGTTGGAGTATGAATGTGATAGATATATATAGAGAGATAGAGATAGAGAGAGAGAGATAGAGAGAGAGAGAGAGAGAGAGACAGACAGACAGACAGACAGACAGACAGACAGACAGACAGACAGACAGACAGACAGATAGATAGATAGATAGATAGATAGATAGATAGATAACACAAAACTAGAGACGTGTTACAGAACTGAAGCATTTTGAAACTAGAGCAGCTCTTAAGAATCCATCAAGTCCAACCCATATGTGACAAAGAGACCCCTCTATAGCATAGCTCTCATACAATTCATTGTAGGCATCCATCTTTTTCTTTCAGACTCAGGTCATAACAAATCATCTGGTTAGTATCAGGGCACAAGAGGTCTTTAATACCAGCATACAGATTATCCATGAAACAAAGGGGAAATCATTAGAGTTTTTAACCATGTAACTACAAGGTGAGAGCTCTGCTTTCTAACAAATAATTTGACAATAGCATTTAGGGTAGAATGGAAGGGTGAAAAGCAAGCAGATTTTCAAATCAGTCCAGGCAAGAAGGAAAATTGAAAAGAGGAAAAAGAGCTAAGAAAAATATTGAAGAAATAAAATCAACAAGAATTAGGAATTCATTGGCTGTGGGGAATCAGTAGGAAGCAAGAGTGAAAGGTCACACTAAACTTTGAGCCTGATGTCAGGAATGATGATGGTACAAAGAAATATAAATAAGAAATTGAACAGGAAGAGCAGATATTTTTCCATCCTACACTTGTAGGCTTGACTGTGAAATAATTGAGTTTAATCTTTAGCTGCATTCACCACTATCTATGGGACGATATAATTCTTTTCTCTTATGGGGTCACAGAGCTCTGTGTAAACATGGTGCCCTAAAAGGTTCATAGGACTACATAGCTATGTAGTCTTTCTTGCAGAGAAATGAAATCACTGTTTTCCTGAGCAATTTTTCTCTCCACCTCAAATCAGATTCTTTCCACATTTCTCTCTTACTCTCCATTCATTCTTTCAGGGGTCAAGTGCAAGGATACAGCTCAGAAGTATGAATAGCCATGACTCACTCAATTATATTTAATGAAGTGTTAATGGGGCAAGAAACACCTTATTAAGAAAACATCATTAATGACTCATCTTCTGATGACTTTTTTTTTTACAAGAAGTAAACCACGATAAAGGTTTGTCCTGGTCATGGAATTATCACCTTATTAGGTAGATATAAAAAGAATGCAAGAGAACCTTACCAGACTCCTTTTGAGAACATCCTTTACATCATTTGAATTCATTCTAGTTGGTCATTTTAATTTAAATCATGATTTCCAAAACTCTGTCATAAATATAGGTCAACATGTCAATAATAATAATAATAATAATTTGTATTTACATAGCACTTCAAGGTTGGCACATCCCTTTCAAATAATATCCCACTTTATTCTCACAATATTCCCTGAATGGTAGGTACTATTATTATTCCAATTTTACAGATGGAATAACTGAGACAAACAAAGGTAAAGTGACTTGCCCAGGATTATGCCATTAAAAAAATGTTTGAAGCCTGATCAAAACTCAGGTCCTCTTAAGTCCAGGCTCCACATTCTAACCATTCCACCACTTTGCTGTCTAAGATAAGATTATATAACTTGAGACTCCTTGGCACATGGAGAATGGAATATATCACCCACAATTAAAAGATGAGAAGACTGGCAACTAAGCATGTTAGAAGTGCTACAAATCTAGTAATGTTACAGAGGTTACAAGGCTTGTAAGTGGAATAACTGAGACTGGACACATGCCTTCTTGACTCCTAAACCTGGATTTCTTCAGTTGGAAAATTAATTAAATGTATTAAATAGGCTAGCCACTTGGTGATGAATTGTTTTCTGATGGCAATAGATGAAACAAAGAATAATACAAAATATCTCACAATCTTCTTCAAGAGTCATAGTAGGAAAGGAGCAGAAGAGTGGTCAGAGGGTCCTAAGAGGAAGACACTGGTCTGCCAGGCAGTTTTTAGATCCTCTATAAACTTAATGATATTCTAAATGAGCTTACAGCCTAATGAAAATGCTCCAAGAAACAAAAGCAATGTACTAATCTTAAATTCTCACTACAAATGAAGTCTTGAAATGAAAAATTAGTTGTAGCTAATGGCATCATCAAAGAAGTTTTTATTACAAAAGATGGCCTCAGGGACAGCTAAGTGGTACAGTGGATAGAGGACCAGCCCTGGATTCAGGAGTACCTGAGTTCAAATCTGGCCTCAGACCCTTGACACTTACTAGCTGTGTGACCCTGAGCAAGTCACTTAACCCCAATTGCCTCACAAAAAAAAAAAAGATGACCTCATCATTTAGCAAAAGTGAAAGATTTTCTGATGGATACCTCCCCTTATCACTAGTAGTCTCAGAATGTCAGAGCAAAGGAAGAAAGATCATGCTATACCACCATCCCTTCACTTCACTCACATAGCCATAATGGGTAAAAGGTAATATGGTAAACTTATGGAAAAGATATGAATAAGAGTTGCAGAGGTTAGGAAGGCATGAACAAGATGAAATCAGCATAATTGCAAGGAATAGCCACACCAATGGGATCATAAATTCAATATGATACTTTATTATAAACCTACAATAAGCAATGTATAAAATTAGGTGCTAGGGAGACAAAGCAAACATGAAACAATGCTGACTGGAAGAAGTTAACATTCTCTCATCAATGAGTAATGCATCACTCTTATGTACCTCTAAATTTCTGCCTTTTCTCTGGACCTGTTCAGAATAGGGTACATTGGGATGTGCCTATAAAATCCTTTTTTTTCTAAATTGGATCAAACTGACATGTTTAAAATTGCTCACCTAATCTTAAATAAGTATGTTTGTTTGTTTTAATATAAGACTTTCTGCAGGGATTATGTATTTTAAGAACTAGAAAATTAACCAACTGTTTCAGCTACAATAAGTTAAACAAATCAAGTTATTTTCCAAAAGTTTTTCATCAGCTATGGAAATATTTAGGTTTCCTCAAAATGCTATTGTTTCAGCAGAAAGTCATTGACTGTTTTTATTTGCTTTTCATAGCAATATGGCTGAGCAGATCTTTTTAATTGGATTCTAAGTGAAAGAAAGCCTGTCTTTAGATATGCCCCAGACTTGAATCTTGGCATTCCAAATTTATTTGAAATCTAAAAAATCCAGATAACACACTAGAAAATCTAGAAAATTATACTATATACTAGGAAATCTAGATAATATGTTTACCTTTTATTGGATTACTCTTGTCATCACATGCTTCTCATATTTTTTTAATGGGATTCTGATAGAAATAGTCCTTGAAGTACCTGATCTGCTATTTTGTCCCTTTTATTTTTTATTTTATTTTATTTCATTTTTTCCAGTTACATGTAAAGGTAGTTTTCAAACATTCATTTTCATAAGATTTAGAGTTCCAAATTGTTCTCCCTCCCTCCCTTTCCTCCCCACTCCACAAGACAGCAACCAATCTGATATAGGTTATATATGTACAATCTACAAGTACGTTTTTTTCAGTCTGTGTTCAATCAATATCATTTCTTTCTCTGGGAGTAGATAGTATGATTCATCATTAGCCCTTTGGGATTATCTTGGATCATCGCATTGCTGAGAGTAGTCAAGTAATTCATAATTGCTCATAAAACAATACTGCTGTCATTGTATACAATGTCCTCCCGGTTCTGTTCACTTCACTAAACATCAGTTAATATGAATCTTTCCAGGTTTTTCTGAAATCATTCTGCTTGTCATTTCTTATAACACAGTAATATTCCATTATAATCATATACCAGAGCTTCTTCAGTCATTCCCAAATTGCTGGACATTCCTTTGATTTCCAATTCTTAGCCACCTCAAAGAGTTGCTATAAATATTTTTTGCACAATTTTTTTCTTTTTTCTCTTTTTCACAATTATTATTGTTAACTGTTTCCCTCCATCCTTTTCCCTTCCCCATAATAATTACTCTATTATTATCTATCTTTTTTCACCCTATCCCTACTCAAAAGGAATTTGCTTCTGACTGCCCCCTCACCCAATCTGCCCTCCTTTCTTTTGACCCTCCCTCTTTATCCCCTTCCCCTTCTATTTTCCTGCAGGGTTAGATAGATTACTCCATCCAATTGAGGGTATATGTCAATCCCTCCTTGAGCCAACTCTGATGAGATTAAGGTCTTTGAGCCTATTCTGATAAGTGTAAAGTTCATTTACTGCCCTGCTACTCCCCTATCTCTTCCCCCCTCCATAAGCCCTTTCATGTTTCTTTTATGTGGGATTTCACCCCATGCTATCTCTGCCCTTCCCCATCACTCCTCAATTTTACCCTAAAGACATCATCACGGGGCAGCTAGGTGACACAGTGGACAAAGCATCCACCCTGTACCCAGGGGGACCCCAGTCAAAACCTGGCCTCAGACACAAGACAGACACACTTCATAACCCCAGGTATGTCCTCTAACTCCATTTTTTTTTATGATTTTCTAGGGTCTTGTATTTGAAAGTCAAATTTCAGTTCTTTTCATCAGGAATACCTGAAAGTCCTCTTTTTCATTGAAGTCCTATTTTTTCCTCTGAAAGACTATATAATCAGTTTTGCTGGATATGTGATTCTTTGTTGTAATCCCAATTCCTTTGCCCTCTGGAATATCATATTCCATGCCCTCTGGTCCTTTAATGGAGAAGCTGCTAGATCTTGTGCTATCCTGACTGGGGCTCCACAGTACTTGAATTCTTTCTTTTTGGCAGCTTGCAATATTTTGTCCTTGACCTTGGAGCTCTGGAATTTGGCTATAATATTCCTAGGACTTTTCCTTTTGGGATCTCTTTATGGAGGTGATCAGTGGATTCTTTCATTTTCTATTATACCTTCTGCTTCTAGAATATCAGGGCAATTTTCCCTGAAAATTTCTTGAAAGATGATGCAAAGGAAAATTACACTGTCTTTCTTCCTACTTTTTATGCCACTCCCTTCTCAGTACATTTATGCAAATATTTCATTTAAATGAACAACAAAGATGTCTTCAAAAGAGAAATTTTTCTCTCTTATGTTCATTTCATCCAATGCCTAGGACAGTACTTGTCATATAGAAAATATTATACAAATTCTTGTTGAACTGAAGCCTGTCCATTATATCAAGGTTGCCTAGAGCTAATTCTCAAAACACAATTTTGCCCAGCTCTACCACTCCTCTCCTCCTCCCCCACTCCCCAGAAGATCTAATGACCCAAGGTCATGAAGAATTTTAAATAACCAGGATATTAGTGGAATGCCACCGACTAACATAGAAGACCTGAACATAATTCTGGGGCACATCTTTAAAAAAATCTCTCTGCTTTATCCTTCCACCCAAATAAGTCCAGGAAATATTAGCATCTGTCTTTCTCTGTTCTCCCTAAATAGTATATCAGCTCCTTGTAAGCCTTCAGCCTAAAAATAACTTTAAAATATATATTTATTCAGTGTCTATTATGTGGAAGGCACAATGGTAAAAGAGGGAAAATAAAAAGAGGCAACATCCTCAAGGATTTTAGTAAACTAATATAAAATATGGAATGAACTGTACTTAATACAAATATATACACATACATAAAATGGTTTAATATCTGAGCCCCTTTAAAAGAAGAAAAAGCTATTTGATGGCAAAATTAAGAAGATATTAAATGAAAAACAAGAACTCCACAGGGTTTAGTAGCAGGATAGTTCATCCATCTCTAAGAAGGCAACATTTAACTCTATCAAAAGTAAAGTATAAGTTAAGCTTAGAGAGATACAGGATTCTTCAGTAAGAAGTAAAATAAAATTCAATTTTACTTTGACAATGCCATTCCAAAATTCTTTTACAATTCCCAGAAGGCTAGTTATGGGCCAAAGACCTATGGTCCATCCCAACTACTTAGCACTTAGCACTCATGGAGCCACAGTGATAAGTGATAAGGACATGATCCTGGAGAGATTGGCTGAACATTTCCATAGTGTTCTAAATAGACCATAATCACCTAATGCTGAAGTCACTGACCATATTCCTCAGGCTAAAGTCAACCCCTCTCTACCTGAACTTACAACTGAAGAAGAGGTTTTAAATGCCATTAGACTCCTCTCCTATGACAAGTTACCTGGTGTTAATTCTATTACAGCTGAGATTTTCAAGGCAGGGGGTCATCTATTCATACAAAATCTGACTGAAATTTTCGAGGTTATATTGCAAGAGGAGATTATCCCCCCAAAGTTCAAGGATTCATCTATTGTCCATTTTTATAAAGGAAAAGGAAATACGTTGTTGACCATCTCAGAGGAGTGCTTCCCTTAGTCACTGAAGATAAAATTTTTGCCACAGTCCTTTCTAATAGGCTGATCATTCACCTGGAATATGGTCATCTACCAAAGAGCCAATTTGTTTCAGAAAAGGCTGAGGAATGGTAAATGTGGTGTTTGTTCCTTGACAACTCTAAGAAAAATTCTAGGAGGACAGAGGTCAGAACACAACATTCATTGATCTGACCAAGGCCTTTGATGCTGTCAGTCCTGAGGTCTTATGGCAGATAAGGGTGAAATTTTATTGACCAGAGAATTTCAACAGTTTTTATACCAGTTTCATGATGGAATGCTTGCATGGGTTCTGGATAATGGATGATGCTCTGCCATTTTTTGCAGTCATGAATAGAGTGAAGCAGGGTTTTGTGTTTGCTCCCATCCTTTTTGACGTGATGTTTTTTATTGATTTTGTCACACATCTTCAACAAGGACAAGGTACGCAACTTTTTTGTTTGCAGATAATTGTGCACTCAATTCAGCCTTTGAAGCTGAGATGCAACAGAGTATAGTTCTATTTTCTGCCACTCATGCTAATTTCGACCTGAGAATTAATACCAAGAAAACACAAATGTTCATAGAGACTACTTGTGCCTAGCTTGTAGTTGAGCTATCCCAGCTCATATTGCTTTGATCAGTCACAGTCAGATACACTGTAAATTGACCTTGACATCATGATGTCATTTCAGTCCTTTTCGATTACAAAGGACAGCAACATTCCTCTCAGAATCTCTTCCAATTCTTAGATTACATGGTACCTTTTATGTTTAGAAGTGTATTTCCTTTTCTGTAAGTACTTCAGGAGTCTTCCCTGAACATGGAAGGAATTACTTAGATGAGCAAAACATTTTTTAGAAAATCTGGTTTTTGCTTTTCATTCCACCCCCAGGGAAACATTTACTGCCACACATATAACTATATATCATATGAAATGGAGGTGGACCTATAGATTATCCAGGTTACCTCAGGCTCATTTATGTTAATTTTCTTTGCCAAAGTGATAAAACCTAGATTTTTTTACTAGTCCCATGCTCTGTCCCCTATACCTTGTTGCTTTTAATGAAAGAACCAGTATACAAAGCAGTAGAGTAGTAAAAAATGTGGGAATTACCAACGAAAGTAAATGGTTGTTGATGAAGCCCTGATAAAGAGAAGATTTCATGTACTAGAAAATATTTATATAGAATTGTAAACTTTGTAATGTGGTTTTCATGTTATTTCATTTGATTCAACAACTCTGGAACATATAATTATCTTCTCCCTTTTACAGATGAGTTGATTGACCCCAAGAGAAGTTGTTGATTTTATAGAATCACATGGCTAAAGAATATGGATTTGGGTAATTGGATGGAAGTAGATGACTTCATAGAGGAAAAATCTTGTGTTTGGCTGAAATAAAACACCTATTTGGGTCTTTGTTTTAAAAAATCAACTCGTCAAAAGGTGGATCTTTCTAATGGTGAAGGATTTCAATGTAAGGAGTAGGATTTCAAAATTAGAACTCAGCCTCTGAGAAAAAGTTACTTTTGTTGGGAGAGGAGAATTTTTTTTTCTTTTTTCTTTCTCTTTACCCTTCTCCTCACAAGACCATTTTATTGAATCAACCAGAAGCAGACAGTGTATGCATTTCTGATTCTAGAGACTAGTCCAGTAGACAACATCTACGCAGAAATTGAATGACACACTAAGGACAAACAGATACAGACAGACACTTGATGAGGAAAGTAGATTCATAGAGAATAACTCACTGCACAAGAAAGAAAACAGTGCAGGCTATGGACTCAAGGAAGAATTTGATCTTCAAATATTATACACTGTAAGAGAGGTACTAGTTTTTTCCATTTTATAAATGAAGAATCTGAGAATCTAGGAGATTAAGAAATTTATCTTGGAATCATATAGCTAATAAATATCAAAGAAAAAAATCAAATCCAGACTCCAAGTCTTTGGTTTTTTTCTGTTATCTAATATTACCTTATTTTTAAATGGCCATTGCTAAAATATAAATTAGGTAGGAATTTTATTATTTTAATTTCATTTTATTTTTTTCTGATCAAGAAACCATTGGAAGTAAACTGCTGATATCCCTTTATCAATGATTTTTTAAAATCTGTCATTAAGGAATTCATTACAAAATAAGTAGTAATTCTATTGAAATGTGCATACTAAAACTTGAAGTGATTTGACAGACTGGAGGCTCAGGATGAAATCAGGTGTTATATAATGTCTAAAAGCAAAGAGGGTAGAAAAGAAGAGAGAAAGCAAGAGTGAGAGTGAGAGCAAGAATTTGCCTGAGATTATAAAGAAAAACTAAGCTTTTAGTACTTTAACAGGTAATCTAATAAATGATAGAACTATACATTAGTTAGGTAAACATATAGATATATATATAAAACCACCCTCAGTGACTACTGGTAGACCAGGTAGGAGCTATGAGTCAAATCGTAAAAGATTTAATAAGTACAGAATAGCAAAGTGATAACAGTATTGACCTTGGCCCCCACGAAGAAATGAGTAAAATCATCTATGTCTCACCAGCATATAGGGTAGGGAATAAATCCTAAGAAGAAACATACTTCAGGGGGGAAGCTAGGTGGCACAGTGGAGAAAGCATGCACCCTGGATTCAGAAACTCCTGAGTTCAAATCTGGCTTCAGACACTTGATACTTACTAGCTGTGTGACCCTGGGCAAGTCACTTAAACCTCATTTACCAGCTCCACCCTGCCCCCCCAAAAAAAGAAAAAAACATACTTCAAAATGAAAAAAGATTTTTAATGCTGTCTTCTTAGCATCATATCTCAGAAAAATCTATCCTGGATTACTACTCATGATTCTGTCTCCCGTAAATTGTTTATGCCTCATAGCTTTTATCAACCCTGCTCTTACACCTACTCGACATGCCCTTGCCACTATTACTTCACTCATTCTAAAGTCTTTACTCATTGCCCTAATGCTTCTCCAGTTGCTGCAATTCCTTTTGCTATTATTTTAGTGTCATACCCCCTCTAAAAGGGAGATTTACCAGGCCAACATTCCCCAGGGATCATCAATATATTCAAAGCTCTCTTTTTAGTCAAGGTTATGGCTCTTCCTTTGCTGGCACAAAAAAAGGGAGTTGTGCAGCTCAGGAAACTTTAATGTGTTTATTCTCTGCCCCTGTCAATGGAAGATTCCCTGGTCCTCAAAAGCATTTGGGTTACTTACCCATAATCAGCCCCTCACACTGAATCTTTCCCAGGCTACAGATAAACATTCATTTGCTTTTGCCTTTCAGTTCTCCTGTCTCCCTTGTAACCTATGCATGCGAATTGTAGTGATGCTTCTGTAAGTCTCAAGAAGATGTTACAAACCCTTGAAGGAAAGGATACAGACTGGAAGAGTCCTTGTCACCTGGGCTGATTACAGTGAAGGTTTGTTGGGGGGACTTACTTGACTTTATAAAATCATGAGTTTACAATGAAATGAGGAGGGATGCAATGTAAAAAATTAGGTACATACAAGATATTTCCAGAGTAGGTGATGACTGTTATAGGGGAAGGCTCTAGCACATGGGGGAAATGGAAAAGTTTTATTGAATTGGTTCTTGAAAAAAATCATAGATTCTAAGAGGCAGGAGTCTATTATAGGCATGAGGAACAGTTAGGGCAAAGGCATGGAAATTAGCAATGAAATGTGACAGAAATTAGGCTAGCTCAAAGAATTTGTAGAAGGGAATAAAGTCCAAAAAGACTGGAAAGGTATGAAGGAGCCAAGTTGTGAAGATCTTTAAATTCCCTGGCACCTAATGTATTTCTGCCCAGATGTGTCTGAAATGAATGGCCATTTGTAGATTTTCTGTAGATAGAATGCTAGTTGGAAAGGAAAACTATGCCTGCATTTTAGAATGGTCTGAAGAAATATCTCTTTTGATCCTTCAGAATCATAAGAATATATGAATATATTCTTTCATTTTTCTCCCCTGGTTGATATTTCACTTTGAAAGTAAAGGTTTTCTTTGTGTTTCTATATTCATCAAATTTTACCCGTGGCCAGTTGTTTCAAATTTGGCCATTTGATGTTCAATGTACACCAACAATAACATCTATTTGCGTGAGATATTGGGAGAGGAAAAAAAAACTCCCTTTCTTTTGTACTCTGTGCATGTGTCAATGCTTGCTATTGTATCAGGATAAATGCACCACAGGTAAAAAACAAAACAAAACAAGATCTTTTAGCTTCCAATATCATGCTTTCAAATATTACCTTCATTTTTCTTTTAAGAAATAAGTCAGACAGAGTAAACTACTAGGGTAAAGTAGAGAAAGAAAGGGAGGGGAAAAAAGCAAGCATGAACTAATATTCCTTGATAAGAAAGGAAAACCATGAAATATTCACTCCATTTTTTACATTCTAAGTAGTCACAGCCAATCTATTGTCCTTCCCTAGGGAATGTCCTTGGCTTACTCCTACCATATTCCACACCCCATTCCATATCTCGACTTCCTGTCATTAGTCCCCTTTTCTGACTTGCTATATGGAGCTGTGCTCCTGTGACTTACATTATATTTCCAGAGATTAGGACAATGATAACAAATTTATTTTAAGACCCAAGCTCATACCCTAACTCAGACCCTTACTAGCAGTATATATGATTCTTAATGGACAAGCTCTTTATCCCCTCTCAGCTTTAGTCTCCTCATTGGTACAATGAGAGGAACATATTCAGTGACCTCTAAATCCCCTTTCAGTGCTAAAGCATGGTGATTTCAAGAACTCTTAAAGAACAAAGGGGGCATTCTTACCAATGATGTCACATTACCCCAGGTTTCTATTATGCAACAAATTTGCTAACTAACTAGGGGTAGGGTTGAGGCACCAGAGAATTTTCAAAGAATGGCTTCAGTACTAGAAACATAGAGCTCTGAGCTTTAAATCCAACTTTTGACATTTATTTTTCATGCAATAAATAACAGAAATCATTCATTTACTGATTATTGCACTTGACAAAAAAACTTTATTCATTACAACCCTCTAAAGTAGATTGTACAAATGTTATGCCTATTTTTTAGAGAATGAAACTGAGGCCTAGAGAAGTTGTGATTTGCCTATAGTTCAGTTTTCTTTTTTTTTTTTCCTTAATAGTATTTTATTTGTTTTTCCAGGTACATGCAATGATGGCTCATTACAACCCTCTAAAGTAGATTTTGCAAATATTATGCCAATTTTTTTTTCTGCGGGGTAATGGGGGTTAAGTGACTTGCCCAGGGTCACACAGCTAGTAAGTGTCAAGTGTCTGAGGCTGGATTTGAACTCAGGTACTCCTGAATCCAGGGCCGGTGCTTTATCCACTGTGCCACCTAGCCACCCCCTGTGCCTATTTTTTAGAGAATGAAACTGAGGCCTAGAAAAGTTAAATGATTTGCCTATAGTTCAGTTTTTTTTTTCCTTAATAGTATTTTATTGTTTTTTTCCAGGTACATGAAATGATGGCTCATTACAACCTTCTAAAGTAGATTGTTCAAATGTTATGCCTATTTTTTAGAGAATGAAACTGAGACCTAGAAAAGTTAAATGATTTGCCTATAGTTCAGTTTTCTTTTTTTTTTTCCTTAATAGTATTTTATTGTTTTTTTTTTTCCAGGTACATGCATTGTTGGCTTTCAACATTCGTTGTTATAATATTTGGGGTTACAATTTTTTCTCCCTCCTTCCCTAATTTCCCTTTCCCCTCCCCAAGAAAGCAAGAAATCTGGCATAGGTTATATATGTACAATCACATTAAACGTATTTCCACATAAGTCATGTTATAAAAGAAGAATCAGAAGAAAAGAAAGAAAAGAAAAGAAAAAATTAAAATGGTCTGGTTCAATCTTCATTCAGATTCCACAGTTCATTTTCTGCATGTGGAAAATATTTCCCATCCTGAGTCCTTTGGAAATGTCTTGAATCTTTGTATTGCTGAAAATCAAAGTCTATCACAGCTGATCATCACACAGTATTGCTGTTACTGTGTATAATGTTCTCCTGGTTCTGCTCACTTCATTCATTATAAGTCCAATTAAATCATTCCAGGGTCTTCTGAAATCGGCCTGCTCATCATTTCTTATAGCACAATAGTATTCCATTATGTTCATATGCCACAACTTGTTCAGCCATTCCCCAACTGATATCCATCCCCTCAATTTCCAATTCTTTGCCAACACAAAAAGAGCTGCTATAAATATTTTTGTTCGTGTGGGTCCTTTTCAAATTTTTATGATTTCTTTGGGATACAGACCTAATAGTGGTATTAAATAATAGTGGTATAAAAGGATATGCACATCCCCATAATCCTTTGTGTAATAGTTCCAAATTGTTCTCCAGAAAGGTTGGATCAGTTCACAACTCCACCAGGAATGCATTAGTGTTCCAATTTTCCCACATATTCCCAAAATTTATTATTTTCCTTTTTTTGTCATATTAACCAATCTGCTAGGTATGGGGTAGTACCTCAGAGTTGTTTTAATTTGCATTTCTCTAATCAATAATTATTTAGAACATTTTTTATATGGCAATAGATAGCTTTGATTTCTTCATCTAAAAACTGCTTGCTCATATCCTTTGAAGCTTTCTCAATTGGGATCATTTTTCTTATGAGCAAAATAATAGCACTGAATTTTATATTCCCCATCATCCTTTCTACTTCTGAGTCCTTTGATCAACCATGACAAGTAAGTAGATTTGCTGGGACACAAATCCAATCTCCCAAGTACAAGTCCATCACCAGACATGCCAGATTTTTCACTTTGTGCTATATGTCAGTGTTTTCATTTTCACATCAGTCATATCACAGACAATAAAAGGATCAGGGTCCCAGGAAAACCATCCTGGTCTTCATGTGGGAGCCATTCTATGACCAAAAATTGCATTATAATAAATAATAATAAAATAAACTGCTGTTGTTTGTAAATTAAAATGAACTTAGAAACAGTGATATGATCATGATCAATTTATTATTTAGGTTAGCAGTAACCAATAGATTGAGTTGATGGCAGCTCTCAATGATCAAAGACCACTGGGTGGGGCTTACTAGCCTTCATATACTTTGGGGAAGAATAAGAAAACAAAGAAGAAAGTTGGGTAGGTGGGGAAAACAATATGATTGGTAACAGAGGAGATGAACTCATGAGCGTAGGAACAACACGATTTGTTGGAAATTGGGAATGAGGGGCTAGTAACAACCCCTCTTCCCTCCTGCGACTAAGAGAGACTCTGTTTATCTGTCTATCTCTCTGTCTCTCTCTGTCTCTGTCTCTCTGTCTCTCTCTCCCTCCCTCCCTACCTCCCTCCTTCCCACTCAAATAATAATAAGAAGAAAGTAAAAAAAGTATGCTTTGATATTCATTCATTCATTCTCCATTAGTTGTTTCTTTGTAGGTGGATAACATCTTTCATCATAAATACATTAGAATTATCTTGGATCATTGTACTGATTAGAGTAGTTAAGTCACTGTCAACTAAACATTATACAACACTGCTTTTAATGTTTAAAATGTTCTTGTTCTGCTCACTTCACTTATCATCAGTTCATATGTCTTTCCAATTTCTTTAAAAGCATCTCTCACATCATTTCTTATAGCACAATAGTATTCCATCACAATACCACATACCAAAACTTTTCAGCCATTCCCCAATTGATGAGCATCCCCTCAACTTCCAATTCTTTACCACCACAAAAAAGAGCTTTTATAAATATTTTTGTTCATATAGGCCCCTTTCATTTAAAAAAAATATCTTTGCAATACAGACCTAGTAATAATATTGTTGGGTCATAGGGTATGCACAGTTTTATATCCCTTTAAACATATTTCCAATTTTTTTTTCACCAAATATTGTTGGATCAGTTCACAGCTCCAACAACAGTACATTAGTGCCCCAATTTTTTCACAATACCTCCAACACACTTCATTTTCCTCTTCTGTCATATTGACCAATCTGATAGTTGTGACATGGTACTTCAGGGGTTTTGTTTTTTTTTTTAATTTATTTTTATCTTTACTTTTATCTATTCAATAGTTATTTAGAGTATTTAAATATATTCATATTTCACATGCATACACACACACACACACACACACACACACACACACACACACATATATATATATATATATATATATATATAAACTTTAAATAGGTTTGGCTTCTTCATGTGAAAACTACCTGTTCATATCCTTTAGACATTTTTCAATTGGGGAATGACTCATATTCTTATACATTTGACTCAGTTCTATATATTTTTAAGGAATGCAGCCATTATCAGAGAAACCTGCTATAACACTTCCCCCAATTTTCTGCTTTACTTCTAATCTTTAGTTTTTATTTTATTTGTGCGAAAACTCCTTAAATTCTCCCCATATCCATAGATCTGACAAGTAAGATATGCCGTGCTCCCCTAGTTTGTTTATATCACCCTTTATGTCAAAATCATGTACCCATTTTGACCTTCTCTTTGTATGTGATGTGAGATGTCTGTTTATACCTAATTTCTGCCAAACTGTTTGCCAGTTTTCCCAAATAGTCAAATAATGAGTTTTTGTCCTAATGACTATGGTCATTACATAATACACTACTGTGTATTATTAACTTTATCTGTTCCATTGATCCACCTCTCTATTTCATAGCCATATTAGACTGTTTTTAAGATAACCACCTTGTAGTACAGTTTGAGATCTGGTACTGCTTTGTCACCTTGCTTTATTTTTTTGATTCCCTTGATATTCTTAAACTTTTAGACTTCCAGATAAATTTTGCAATCATTTTTTCTAGCTACATAATTTTTTTATGTTAATTTCATTGATATGACACTAAATATTAAATTAATTTAGGTATAATTGTCATTTTTCTTATATTGGCTTGTCTCAACCATGAACAATCAATGTTTCTCAAGTTGTTTGGATCTGGGTTTATTTGTGTGAACAGTGTATAGTCATTGTATTCATCTAATCCCTGGGTTTGTCTTGGCAGATAAGTTTCTAAAGATTTCTATTGTCTGTAGTTATTTTAAATGGAATTTTCTCTATCTCTTACTGCTTAATTTTCCTGGTAATATATAGAAGTGCTGATTTGTGTGGGTTTATTTTATATCCTGAAACACTGATGAAGTTGTTGATTATTTCAACTTTTCTTTTTTCAGTTGATTCTCTAGGATTCTCTAAGTATATTATCATATCATCTGCAAAAAGTGAGGGTTTTTTTTTTCCTTTTAGCCTATTCTAATTCCTTCAATTTCTTTTTATGCTCTTATTGTTATAACCAGCATTTCTAGTACAATATTGAATAATACTTGTGATCATGGGCATCCTTGCTTTACCTCTGATCTTATTAGGAAGTCTGCTACTTTCTCCATTAGAGATAATGTTTCCTGATGCTTTTAGAGTATCACTACTTATTTTAAGGAAAGTTCCATTTGTTCATATGCCTTCCAGTGTTTTTCATAGGAATGAGTGTTGTATTTTGGCATTTTTTTTCATTTATTGAAATAATAATATTATTTTTCTTGGTTTTCTTATTGATATGGTCAATTATGCTGATAATTTCCCTAATACTAAAAGACCCCAGCATTCCTTGTAGAAATCCCAACCAGTCATAGTATATGATTTTTGTAATATATTGCTTTATTCTCCTTGCTGGCATTTTATTTAAAATTTTTGCCTCAATATTCATTAGGGAAATTGGTCTACAGTTTTCTTTCTCTGTTTTGATCTTCCTGGTTTGAATATTAGTGCCATATTTGTGTCATCAAGGGGATTTGATTAGGATTACTTCTATGCTTATTTTCCCAATAGTTTACATAATATTATAATTAATAGTTGTTTAAATGCTTGGATTATTTGTGAAAACATTTGGTCCTAGGGATTTTTCTTTGGGAGCTCATCAATGGCTTGCTTAATTTCTTTTTCTAAGATTTTGTTATTCAATCATTCATTTTCCTCTTCTGTTAATCTGGACAATTTATATGTTTACAAATATTCATCCATTTCACTTAGATTGTCAAATTTATTGGCATATAATTGGGCAAAATAGCCCCTAATAATTGTTTACTTTCCTCTTTTTTGGTAGCAAATTCATTCTTCATCTTTAATATTAGTAAGTTGCTTTTATTCTTTCTTTATTAAAAAAATTAACCAATGGTTTATCTATTTTATTTTTATACAACCAGCTACTACTCTCATTTATTAGTTCAATGAGGGGGGCTTTTTTGTCTTTTTTTTTTTTTACTTTCAATCTTATTTTTTTCTCCTTTGATTTTTTCATGATTTCCAACTTGGTGTTTAATTGGAAATTTTATTATCTATCTATGTATACATCATCTATCCATCTATTTGTTTGCTTGTTTTTTGTTTGTTCATTCATTCATTCATTGACTTAATGTTATGAGTTCCAAATTCTATCCCTCTCTCATTCCCTCCCTCCTACTTGAGGTACCAAGGAACTACATATAGGTTATACATGTGCAATTATGTATAACATTACCATATTAGTCATTTTTTACAAAAAGACTAAAGTAAAAACAAAAAAGAAGAAAGCACAAAAGAGCATGCTTCAGTCTGCTCAGTCACCATCAGTTCTTTCTCTGGAGGTGGATAATATGCTTCATCATTAGTCCTTTGGGATTGTCTTGGATCATTGTATTGCTGAGAGTAGTTAAGTCATTCACAATTGCTCATAGAACAATAATGCTGTCACTGTGCACAGTGTTCTTCTGGTTCTGCTCACTTCATTATACAACAGTTCATATGAGTCTTTCTAAGTCTTTCTAAAATTATCCTACTTGTCAATTTTATACCACAATAATATTCCATTACCATCATATACCACAGCTTGTTTAGTCATTTCCCAGTTGATGGGCATTCCTTCGATTTCCAATTCTTAGCCACCACAAAGAGTTGCTATAAATATTTTTTGTACATGTTTTCCTTTTCTCTTTTTCACAGTTACTATTGATAACTGTTTCCCTCCATCCTATTTTAATTGGGAATTTAAATTTGTTAGTTTTGTATTTTTTAGTTGTATATCCAATTATCAATCTTCTCTTTTTCTATTTTATTGATGTAATCATTTAGAGATATAAGTTTCCTCTTAAGTACTGCTTTGGCTACATCCCATAAATTTTGGTATGTTGTCTTATTGTTGTTATTTTCTTCAATGAAATCATTGATTGTTTCTGTAATTTTTCTTTGACCCAATCATGCATTAGGAATAGATTATTTATTTTCCAATTAATTTTAATCTATATTACACAGCACTTTATTGAATGTTATTGTATTGCATTATGATCTGAAAAGAATATATTTAATATTTCTGCTTTTCTGCAGATGGTTGTGAGGTTTTTATGCCCTAACACATGGTCAATTTTTATATAGGTTCCATTTACCACTGAAAAAAAAGGTATATTCCTTTCTGTTCCCATTCAGTTTTCTCCAAAAGTCTATTGTATCTAACTTTTCTAAAATTCTATTCATCTCCTTATCTTCTTTCTTGTTTACTTTTGGTTAGATTTTCCTGATTCTGAGAAGGAAAAGTTGAAGTCCTCCAGTAGCATAGTTTTATGAACTATTTTCTTCTGTAACTCATTAAAGTTTTTTTTTTCTTAAAGAATTTGTGTGCTTTACAATTTGGAACATAACATTTACATAATTTAGTATTTATGTTACTTCATTGCTTAAGGTACCTTTTGGCAAAATGTGGTTTCCCTTCTATTTTAATTAAATCTATTTTTCCTTTTACTCGGTCTGAGATCATGATTGCTACCCCTGGTTTTTTTGTTTTTTGTTTGTTTGTTTTAACATCAGCTGAAGCATAATAGATTCTGGCTCAGCCCTTTTCCTTGACTCTGTGTGTGGCTCTCTGCTTCAAGTGTTTCTTATAAAAAATATTGTTGGATTATGGTTTTTAATTCCCTCTGCCATCCACTTCTGTTTTATGGGTGAGTTCATCATTGATATCCACATTTATGATTATTAACTATGTATTTACCTCCACCCTATTTTCCCCATTTATCTTCCTTTCTTCTTTTACCCTGCTCCTCCTCAAAAGTCTGTTGTTTGGGGATTTTGTTGTTGTTGTTTTTACCACTGCCTCCACCAATCTGCCTTCCCTTCTGTCAGTCCTGCCCTTCTCTTATCCCTCTCCCCTCCTACTTTTCCATAGGGTAACATAGATTTCTATACTCAACTAAGTGTGCATGTTCTCTTTGAGCTAATTCCAATGAGAGTTAGGTTCAGGCCTTGCCTACTTTGCTCCATATTTCCCCCCACTGTGAAAACTTTTCCTTCTGCAACTCTTTTATGTGAGATAATTTACCCCATTGTAACGATTGGAATGACGCCACCTGCTGGAGACTTACTGTAGAAGAGTTCTGCCCATGAAGCAAAGGTCTTTGAGGGCAAGACCAGGCTTCAGGAAGTGACGCGGACTAGTGGGAGGAGGAAGGAAGAGACTGGCGCTCAGTCTCGCTCTCTTTCCTCTGGACTCTGGCGGAGAAGGGAGCTAGAAATGTGCTCTCCCTTTAATAGATAGGAATCTAGGCCTTTTTCTCTCTCTTTACCAAATTCTTATTCTCCTTAATAAATGCTTAAAAGTCTAACTCTTGCTAAAGCTTATAATTTATTGGCGACCACTCATTAGATATTTTAGACAGTTTAGCTAGAATTTTAGCCTTAACAGATGGCTGACCACGAAGAGGAAAGCTAACCCTCAGTCTTCTTCTGATCTTCTGGTTGGGTAAGAAATTTCCCCTCCCTCTCCCTTTAACTGCTAAGTACTGGTGTACTGGCTGTGTTTTCCTTTAAATTTTTTTTCGAATGGACCTTTTAAACTCCCTAATTATCCTATTTTTGATTTTAGTCTGTTTAACCAGACAAATGGGAGATAAGATCATGTTAATGCTTTGTTTTTGTGGATTTTCTATTTTTCTTTTTATTTTTGTTAAAAGAGCCAGCAACTTACTCACACAAGGAAATATCTCTCCCTCTCCCAACCATGCTTTTTCAGAGAAACCTGAAGAGATTCCCGCAGCTTTTCCCAGTTCTAACAGTAATTGTTGCTTTAATTTTGCATGCCTGGAGGCAATGACCCACCCTCTAGAAGCTTTTAATCCCCTAGCACCTGGAGGCAAAGTGGGGGAAGAGGAATCCAGGCCTGAGTTCAAAATCAAGTCTGATTCAAATTGTGCTGGTCCCTCCCCTCCTCTCCAGACCCCACCCTCTACTCCTCCCATGGCCAAGCCCATTGCTTCCCCTGCCTGGGAAGTCCAGAGATCTGATGCGCATGCTCAACTTTCTCTAACTACATTTGCAGATTCAGGCTCAGCCCTTCCCCAGCCTGGCTGTGCTTCTGAGACAACCTTAGAAAACCCTTTAAATTCCAGATATGCTTGTTTTGTTGATAATTTTGCTAACCTGCTTTTGTCTTTCATTAGTAATCTTATAAAGCATTTGTATGGTGAAAAGACTGACAGACAATATAGAGGGGTTAAAGAAGAAAAATTTAAGCTGTATAAGAATGACAATCATCAACATAGTTCAAGACTCTGCTTCTTTTGCCATGGAAGGGTATATATTGTACAGAAATGTAGAAGTAAGGGGCAAGGTATTGATATGAGTGTTGGGGATTTTAGATATCAGAATCAAAAGTGTTCTGAATTCACTCAGAGTAATAGTATCAGTTCAGAGGTTACATAGGATTTCTATGCTATTATATATACATTTTGAAATTAATGGTATGGGTTTATTTTCATAGAGATTTTCATGCTTTTGAGATTGTGTCTTATACTTAGTTTCTAAAACAAGGAGAATATTTGTAAAGCTTTTTATAGTCATATGATCAAGTTTATATTTTATAATACTCTTATTAATATTAAGTTCATATTCATTTAGATTTCCCTAGTTTGAATTTCATTGTCTTTTATTGTTCCGTGTGTATTTTTTTCTATTTATTCATCTCTCGAATTTTGAAACATTGCAAGATGGTTTTGATTTCATAATACAATGTTAATTCTAGGAGTATTGTGCTCCCATATTCTGAGTTGTTTGTTTTTGTTATTTTTTCTCAACTGATTATTTGATCAAACTCTTTAAAGCATTTCCCTAGCAAATTGTTTGCCATGGCAAGTGTAAATTGATTCTAGAAGTATTATTTTTGATAAGCATATTCCAAAAAAAAAAAAAAAGAGGGGAACATTTGTAAAAGTTGTCTTTGAGATTGTGTTGTGCTTTAACTTGTATTTAAATATGTTCAGATTTTTCAAAAAAGTAATTGTATGCTAAGTAAAAAAAAGGTATTATTTGAAATTGTTGCATAATTATATATTATATTCTGAGTCAAGATGTATTCACATTTTTTGCAATCATTTATTATCCTCAATTTTTAAATCCATATGAGACTTGGATTATGGGAACTTATCATTTAAGACATTAATTGCCTTTATTCTGAGTTATCAGATGCCAGTTGGCCAAGATGCCATCCAATCACAAGAGGAATACATGCAAGAGCAGACACTGAACTGTCACATGAGGGGAGACATGCATGAAGTCAAGGTATGGCCAAGGGAACGGCTTTTGACAAATGTTGAGGTTGGATTCTCTTGGTTTAATATTTTATTTTATTTTTCCCCACAATATTGTACAGATGGCTGGAAGTATTGATCCCACCCATCTCACTTCTACACCTGGCTTCTATGCTCCCTCCTATATGCCTGATGCCATGGACCATCTCAATCCCATGCATCTGATTAAGTCTGACTCAGTTTCCTCCAATATGTTCGGTGGCATGGACGTATATTCCATCCACCTATTTTAAGCCTGGCATACTGTATGGGCAGTACATATTGCTCAAGTGTGGGAATGCTCATATCCCATCATTTCTCTGTTCTTTTATGGTAACCCCCATAATTATCTCAGGTGTCATGATAAATAACAGTGTTGAATTTGGCCTTGACATCTGTTACTAATTATATTAGATTTTAAAATTTCTCATAATGGCATGAGGATAATTAGGCAGATGATGCAAAAAGTGATGAAACAGATAAAAATTATTTTTAATAATTAATATTGCAGCAATTGTCTTCTCAATTACCCTCCATAAGGGGGGGACTATAGTAATATTATAATTTTAAAGAATGTTTCAATTTTTGTTTTATTATATGTTTCATGTGTAACAACTAAGATTCTGTATTCCCTTAGACATGTTTTTGAGAACTTTCATTGTTTGATTTTATTATTGACAAAGCTATTTTAAAGTTGTGTTAAGCTCAATTTTGTAGGAAATTTTCCTGGCTGATTACCAGCATCCATACCTCAACCCCTGAAAAGACTTCCATTCCATGACTACACCTAGAGGACATCTGAGAAAAGACTTTCAGAGACTTTAAATGAACAGTTTTGATTTGTTGTTTTTTTTTTCTCTTTCTGTTATAATATACACCATCTGTAACATGTATTCTCTGCAGAGGCCCTCCCTTTGCAAGACCAATGTCAAAGCGTCGGTTCATGAGGACAAAAAAAAAAATCGCCCCTCTGGACAAAACTTTCCTCTCTTCCTTTTCTATATTGTTGTTCACATATTATTAGTTAGCAATAGTTATTATATAGTTTTTACTGTTCCGTCAAGGAAACATTTTGTTTCTTGAGGAACAACAGGGGGGACTGTAACGATTGGAATGACGCCACCTGCTGGAGACTTACTGTAGAAGAGTTCATTTTAGCCTTAACACCATCCTACCTCACTTTTCCTCCTTTTCTGGGCATCTCTCTTTCTCATTCCTTTATTTTAATTATCCCATATTAATCAACTCATACTCATACCCTCTGTCTATATATACTACTTTTAACTTCCCTAATAATAAATGTTTTTAGGTGTTACAGGTATCATCTTTCCATATAGGAATGGGAAAAGTTTAACCTTATAGAATCTCTTGCCATTTCTCTTTCATGTTTACCTTTTTTATGCTTCTCTTGAGTACTATTTTTGAAAGTCAGATTTTCTATCCAGTTCTGGTCTTTTCATCAGGAATTCTTGGAAGTCTGTTATTTCATTAAATTATCATTTCCCCCTGAAAAAATACACTCAGTTTTTCTGGTCAGGTGATCCTTGGTTGTAATTCTAGCTATTTTGCTCTCTGAAATATCACATTCTTAACACTCCAGTCCTTTAACCCAGAAGCTACTAAACCTTGGATTATCTTGACAATGACTCCATGATATTTGGATTGTTTCTTTCTGGCTGCTTACAACATTTTTCCTTGTCCTGTGAGCTCTGGAATGTGGCTATCATATTCCTTGGAGTTTTCATTTTAGGATCTTTTTTCAGGTGGTGATTGGTAGATTTTTTTCAATTTCTAATTTATCAGGGTAATTTTTCTTGCTAATTTCTTGAAATATGAGATCTAGGTTTTTTTTTTTTATCATGGCTTTCAGGTAGTCCTATAATTCTTAAATTATCTCTCCACAATTTATTTTCCAGGTCAATTGTTTTACCATCAATATATTTCATATTTTCTTCTTTTTTTTCATTCTTTCAACTTTCATTTATTATTTCTGAATGTCTTGTGGAGTCATTGGCTTCTACTTGCCCAATTCTAATTTTTTAAGGAATTATTTTCTTCAATGAGCTTTTGAATTCTCCATTTGGACAATTCTATTTTTTAAGGAATTTTTTTCTTCAGTGAATTTCAATACCTCCTTTTCTGTTTGTCCAATTCTGACTTTTAAGGAGTTCTTCTCTTCAGTCCATTTTTTTGCTTTTTATTCCATTTGGCCAATTCTGCTTTTAAGTAGTTCTTTTCAGTATTTTTGTGCCTCTTTTACCAATCTGTTGACTCTTTTTTCATGAGTCTCTTAAATCACTTTCATTCTTTTTCCCGATCTTTCCTCTATTACTATTATTTGATTTTTATAATTCTTTTTGGGGTCTTCCAGAATTTTTCTTTGGTCCTCTGACCAATTTACATATTTTGAAGATTTACATATAGATAATTTGACTTCATTGTCTTCTTTTGAATTTGTGTCTTGAGCTTCCCTGTCACTAAAGTAACTTTTTTGATGGTCAGGTTTTTTGTTTGCGGGTTTTGTTTTTTTTTTTTTTGGCAGGGCAACTGGGGTCAAGTGACTTGCCCAGTGTCACACGGCCAGTAACTGTTAAGTGTCTGAGGCTGGATTTGAACTCAGGTCCTCCTGAATCCAGGTCTGGTGCTCCATCCACTGTGCCACCCAGATGCCCCTTGTGTTTGGGTTTTTTGAGAGTTTTTTTTGTCATTTTTCCTTTCTATTGCTTGACATATTTTTATGTTAAAGTTTGGCTTTGCTGCCAGGTTAAGAGGTTCACTGTCCCAAGTTCCAGGCTTTTCTTGCTATTCTTTTCAGAGCTAGTTCTGGGTATTTGTAAATTTGAAGTTCTTCCAAGTATGATCTAAGGAGAGTTGTGTTCACTGCTCTACTGGTCTCTGCTCTGTTCTGTGAGCAACCACAGCCACTCTGCTCTGCTCTCCTCTGAAATCATGACCAGGGTCCCTGAACTCCTATGGTGGCAAGTACTAGTGCACTAATGCTTCTCTTATCTCTGGGACTGAGACCCAGAACTACATATTGGCAATGAAACAGAATCCTATACCCAGTGTCAGGAAAGGGTCCCCTGTAATCTCCTTCTGTCCAGTTGTTCAACATCTTTACCATCAGTGGGTTGAGAAATCCTGAAGAGCTACTTCTGCTGATGAACTGCCTCTAAGGCTGGATGCTGGCACTCTGGAAAGGTCTGGCCAGTGCTGCATGGTCTGTACTGGGTTCTGTGATAAATGGGATTTGGCAGATGAAGATTGATTTGAAATTGATTGAATTGGGTGAGACTGAAAAACTGAATGAGAACCTACTTAAGAATGATTAAATCGAGACCACACCTGGCTGGCCCTGAGTGGGGTGCTGTTCTCAGAGGCTGTGGACTACGCCATCAACAGGAGACCACTCTCAACCAATCAGCTTGAAGGACCTCCCCTTTTGGGGAGAGAGAAAGGAAGTAGAAAGCTGAGGCTGGCTTGCTGGATCTCACTCTTTTTGTGCAGGAACCAGCATGTGACAGCAAACATTCAGGACTTTGGCTTGGTGGGAGACAGAGAAAAGGTGGACAGAGAAAAAGAGAGGAAAGTAGATAGAAAGCAGATAGACTTTTCTGGCATTATGGGACCCCATGTGTTGTCTTTAATCTTTAATAAATCCTTAAAAGCCTAAACTCTTGCTGAATTTATCAGTAAATCTTAGCCAGTTTCCCCCCAAAACTGGGGGGGTGCAGGTTAGGACCTACATTAGATTTTAAACATCACAGTTCTGAGTCAGACTGCTACCCTATTGAGACAGACTTTTCCTGCAAACATCTTAACTTGCCCTGGGTTAGAATATTATTTCACCTCAATCTTTTTTTTTTTTTGTCCTACCACTATGATTTAATTTAAGGCATTATTTTAAAGTTGTTTGGAGAAGAACTTGGGAGAACGCAGGTGAATCCCTGCCTTTATTCTGCCATCTTGATTTTGCCTCCTCTTTGTTATTCTCTTTGTGTATTCATTGTGGAATGGCTATTTGGCAGAAAAGGAGTAAGAACTTGGATATAGAGCTTGGAATCTCCCCTCCCCCAAATGACAAAATGATCAAAAGTTAGCTGGTACCCAATCATATCCACTAGACTAATAACATTTAAGGGAGTAGATAGATCTACTTCAAGGTCTACTCTCTTTCTGAGAGAGGAGAGTGACCAAGCTTTTGGCCCTAAGCTCTTATTCCCCTCCTGGCAAAAAAAAAAAAAAAAATCTTCCTCAGAGTAAGAGTGAGGGAAGAAGGGGTTAGAAATATTTTTTCTACCTCCCTTTGAGCCACCCAGTGACATTTACCACACTTGGTGCCTCACTATACATGCAAGATCCATTCCTCTTTTCTCACTCTTTACATTTATAATTTCTTTTAGAATTCAAAGTGAGTTTTATGACTTCTCCATGCTGAAGATTTTCCCACAACTCCCCTTATTTATCCTGATGGTATTCTTCCTCAGAAAAGAGGTAACTAGCTCCTACCCTCTTCACTACTCAGCTCCGTCTGGGGCTGTGCCTGCTATGCCTTCCTGCCATAGCAAATGGGAGAAGGACCCCATTACCAAGCTTGTGGGAATAGATTCCAATATCCCTTCCTGACACTCAAGGCAATAGAATGGGTGGTTCTTTCTGCCTAAGGAGGCTCTGATGCAAGGCTGACTGAAGCCTCAATGTGGAAGTCAGTTTTCGGCAGCAGGGCACCATCATCAACAAATGGTTTGATGTGTTGCCTGTGGTAAGAGAAAAAGAAAACATTTCTTAGGTTAAAAAAGAAAAGTGCTTGATACATTAGCCCGTATTAACCACAGGGGATAAAAGCCTAAACAGGAGCATCAAGCATTCTCTGATTCTTACTCCTTGCCTCCCTACAAAGAATTTCAGGATCCTCCATTTAGAGTTTGAAGAGCCCATAGAAGTGCAGTGAGCTAGGGTGGCCCTTTTATTTTCCAGATAAGGAAACTGAGGCCCAGGAATAGAGAGTGACCTACCCAAGGAAGAACAGATATGGGATTTCATCCTACACCTTCTCACTCCAGCGCCAGTGATCTGTATCACTCTGCCGATTAATACTTTAGCAAGACTACTGTCTTTAGCTAGAGGCCAAGCTAGTGTGCACATATGAATCCACATACACACACACACACACACACACACACACACACACACACACACACACACACACAGGTTATCTGTCTGGATGATATTTTTGAGCTATATTAACCATTCAAGAGATATATGCTTCATTGGTACAAAAATCGACGAGTTCTCACAGTTATCACAGTCTGCTTATCCCTGCTGATAGTTGCATTTCCCAGTTTAGTCATCTGTAAAAAATGAAAAGATTGGGCAAGATTTTCTCTAAGGTCACCTTTACCTTCGGCATTACTAGATTCTATGACTCAATGAGAGAAGTTCAGGGAGAGACCAAGACATGCACTGAAAATATTTTCTTATGGTTTAAGTAAAACTCCAGACAAATTCTTCAATCATGCATTTTGATTTCTGCTCTTCTAGTACCAAGTGGATTCTCATAAAGAAGCACATTTAAAAATTAATATTTATACTATTTATTTAATGTGTGGCTTATATGAGGCTGAAGCAATGAATCAATATTT
Source organism: Dromiciops gliroides (assembly GCF_019393635.1). Lineage (NCBI taxonomy): Eukaryota > Metazoa > Chordata > Mammalia > Microbiotheria > Microbiotheriidae > Dromiciops > Dromiciops gliroides. The sequence goes on along the minus strand of NC_057863.1, from coordinate 14,170,765 downwards.
CCTAAGCAGTTTAGAAATAAGTCAGCACTTCCTTAAAAGAAATGTAGTGTAATTTTAAGTAAAGCCTGCAGATTTAGGCTTTTAGAGTAAAGCCACTAGACCTCTTTATACTACTTTATACTACCATTCTTAATTGAGGACCAACTGAAGGTTTTATTCTTTTAGAAGGTGCTGCTGAGTGGCTTCAGTAATACCAGGTTATTTGGCTCAATTTATATATATAAAATATCAAGTTGAGCTGTCTCACTAGGGGGCACAGATCAAATGGCAATGCCAAAGCAAGCGTAGCAGAGGGACCCATAGTAAGACCCGGTAGCCAACCTAACAGCAAAGGTTGGAGTTAGTAACATTCTACTTTCCAAGGTGGAGAGTGAAGCCACATCCCCAAACCAAGACTGTTGGAAGGAGGCAGTGGAACAAAGTGTTCCAGTGAAGCAGAGCTCCAGTAATAAATTAAATGGATGGTATGAATGTCACCAGGTTGCTGTGAGGAAAGACATGCTCGTTTCTCTATGCAAACAAGAGTTTCTCCTGCACCTGTGATTTTTATTAGATGCATAAGATCACAAATTTATAGCTTTAGGGGACGTTAGAGGCCATCTAGACCAATACTCCCATTTCAAAGTTAAGAAAATTTAAGCTCTGAGAGGTCAGTGTCAAATAAGGGAGAGAGCTTTGGTTCCAATCTTGCTTTGTCACTTACCATCTGCTTGACCCACGGCAGGTCACTTACCCTACCTAGATCCCAGCTTCCTCATCTATCAGGCCTCTTTGGGCTTTAAATCAATGTTGCTAAGATGGGAAATTATTCACCCCAAGTTACTCAAGTTATAAGTCACAGTATAGAATTTCAAATCCAGGTCATCAGTTTTTTTTTTTTTATTCCAGCCCAATTGACCTTAGTACTCATAGCCTCTCTCTTCTGCATTTTGAGATAACACTATGTTTCAAACTAGTTTGATTATACATATGTAGACAGCAATGAAAGCAAGTGCTCATAGAAGCCAAATAAATTCAACCTAGGATCAATGTAATGTCATCTATCCTCTTATCTAGAATCTAGCTATCCATCCATGCATCCATTCATCCATCCATCTACCCATTCACCTATCTATCTGTGGATCTATTGATCTATGTATGTATCTATGTATCTATGTATCTATGATCCATCTATCTATCAATTCATCCATCTATCCATATTTTATCTATCCATCAGACATCTATGCATCATCTATCAATCTATCTGTCTTTATATTATAAATGAAGAGGGTGAGATTAAATTGATATTAATACTTGTATATGGATAATGTATATATAATCAATATATTCTCTTTATATATAGTATATATACTACAAATGTATATGTGTGTATTCTCTCTCTGGATACAGGCATACTTTGCTTTATTGTACTTTGCTTTATTATCCTTCACAGATACTGCATCTTTTACAAAGTGAAGGTTTGCAGGAACCCTATGACAAACAAGTCTCTTGGTACCATCTTGTCTCTGTATCACATTTTTGTCATTCTCAGAACATTTTAAACTCCTTTTTTATTATTATATCTGTGATCCATGATCTTTGATGTTACTGTTGTAATTGTTTTGAGGTGTCAGGACCCACACCCTTGTAAGAAAGAAAACTGAATCAATAAATGTTGTATATATTCTGTCTGCTTCACTGACCAGCTGTTCCCCCTTCTCTCTCCCTCTCCTATAGCATCCCTATTCCCTGAAATACAACAATATTAAAGAATATTACACAAACTTAGTTGAAAAAGAAGCAGCAGGCTTTGAGAGGATTGACTTCAATTCTGAAAGAAGTTCTACTGTGGGTAAAATGCTATCAAACAACATTGCACCCTACAGAGAAATTTTTCACAAAAGGAAGAGTCAATCAATGTGGCAAACTTCACTTTGTCTTATTGTAAGAAATTGCCACAGGCAACCCAAATTTCAATAACCACCATCATGATCAGTCAGCAGCCATCAGTATTGGGGTAAGACCTTCCACCAGCAAAAAGATAACAATTTGCTAAGACTCCTATGATGGTTAGAATTTTTAGCAATATTTTAAATTAAGGTATATAAATTGTTTTAAACAGAATATTGTACATTTAATAGATTACAATGTAACAGAGATATAACTATTCTATGCATTGGGAAACCAAAGAATTCATGTGACTCATTTTATAGAAATATTTGCTTTATTATGGTGGGCTAGAATTGAACCTGCAATATTTCCAAGGTATGTCCGTATATATTCTCTCTTTATACATAGATAGATACATACATGATAGATAGATAGATGGATGGATATAGATATACAGACATATCCATAGAATATATTCTTTCTACAGATAGATAGATATTCTATAAATGTGTGTCTAAATACGTTCCCATATATTTTCATGTGTATATGTGAATATGTATTTGTGCATTCATGTATGTATGTGTGTGTATGTGTATGTGTATGTGTATGTGTGTGTGTGTGTATTTTTTAAAGCTCCTTGATTCATGCACCAAACAGCCCGTGCTGAGCCACATTTGTGGCTCCCTCCAACAATTCTTCTAGGTTGCTGTGATCAGTCATTGTCCAAGTACAATGGTTGCAGGAATTTCCTGGGCCCTTTGCATGGGTTTGCAAGGGAATGACCTTGCCCCCTACAGTTGAACTGAAGAGTTAAACAGAAGTCAGAGTGTTCTGAGCTGGAGGAGGTGAAATCCATTCATATTCTTTTGTAAACAAATTAACAGTGAGTCGCTCCTGTGTTTTCATCCCACAGAATCACCTTAGCAACGGGGATATAAACACAGCTTGAGCTTCCCATTTCTAGCATGAAATTTCTATAGCAAATGGGGGAGCAAAATTTGCCTTTTTTTTTTTAACCATTTTAAAAGCCTCATTAGGTTTTGCAGTGGTATGCTTTAGATTTCTTCAAAATGCCATGATCAAGGAGAAAAAGTCTAGCTTTAGGTGAAATATGAAAAATCTAGACTTGTTTTGAAAATGATATCATCATTTATGAATTCTTTGCAAGGGGATATTTGGATCCCCACTTTGACAGGGCAGGACATATCAAACACCCTGTGCTTGGCCAAACAGTGGGTTTCCACTGTGGCAGTCAGTTCCCAGAAAGAGAGACTAGTTAATGGGTTTTGTGGGAGTCCCTGAACTTGTAAGAGATATGACTACTGTTGTTCCCTGTCAGCCCTCTGCATTCTAGTCCATTAGCCTAAGGAACACAAAATCTCAAGCTATCCTTCTACCCTGTCCCCTTCCAACCTGGAATATTGGTGAAGATAAAGCATGGGATTTCTATCTCGGGCTTTGGAGACCAGGACTAGGCTGGCACTGTTGCCAACATTTTTCTTTCTGTTTTCTTTCTTTCCTTTTTTGTCTTTTTCCCCCTAAAATACCTAGAAGCTATTTTTCCTGTTCCTTCTGCATATGTTGTTGATGTTGCTGCTGCTGCTGTTTTCATACTCTTGGCTACATCTTTCTCCGTACTTCCCTGAGGAAAGGAGAGTGCTTAACCTCACAGAAAATGTCCTCAAAACAGCACTCCACTGGCCTGCCCAGAATAGGGTTCTAATCCTTGGTCTGCTGGGTCTGTTGGACCTCAGGCAATTTCTCTTATCTCTCTGAGCCATCATTTCCTCATTTCTAGCCTGAAGGGATTTTACTTAATGATCTCTTAAATTGCTTCCAGTTCTTATTTCCAAACTTTTATCTTTTATCTGGGCACCCACTGATAGATTGTCCAGCCTACTTTGTGCTGCCATTTTGCTGTCTGTACTCTGATTGTGCCATATCCTGTACTCATTCTAGGTGCTTCCCGATTCTTCTCCTATAACTTTTTACCCTCAGAATCTTTTGCTTTTCCCTACTTTTCTTGAGGTTATGTTGGTGTCCATATCCTTGGACCCCTTAAAAATATTATATACTTCTCCTCAACACAATGGAAAGAATTGGTTTGTTCTTTCATTTATTCACTAATATACTGTAATTAAGCAACTACTATAAATAAAACAAAGAGAGTATAGAATGTAGTTGATGAGATCTTGGTCTCATTCTAAGAGCATTTATCAAGTGCCTACTGTGTATTTGGTACTGTGATAAACACTGGAGATATGAAGACAAAGCAAAATAATCCCTGTGTTCAGGGAGCTTTTATTTTAATAGGGGAGAAAGAATAGTATAATAGTATAATAACGATATTAAATTTTCAGTTTGGGAGACCTTATGCTCCCTATAACAAGTTTCCTCATAAATTAAGTATAGAGACTGGATTAGATGATACTAAAGTCTCTGCCTATTTATTCACTACACTCACTCACTAGACTTTCCCCTCTCACCAGCAGCCTTCATACTCTCAAGATGCCTTTGCCTGAAACCCTCTCTTCTGATTGGTTAATCCCTGACCTAGAACAACATTTCATAAGGGGCCTCAACTCTGCTCACATCAATCCTGATTTTATTCACTCTGGACTCTATTCATTTTTTTTCCAATCCCTTTTCCATCTCCTCTCTTTTTCATTGTCATCCTGCCCCCAGTAAAATTTCAGCTCCTTGAGGACAGAGGAGGAGGAAAGTACAAGATATGTGTTTGCTTTCAGTATAATAATAACAAAATTGCATAGATTTTAGAATTTTGTTTTGTTTTGTTTTTTTAGCTTGGGAGACATGTTCTACTGTCAGAAAAAAATACAATTTTTAAATGTTATTTTAACAACACTAGCAGAGTATAGATGCAAAGAGAAGTAAAACATCCAGGTTATTTTTTTAATAGTGAATTTTTCTAAATAACAATCATTTTCATTATAATTTCTGCATTCATCACTGCTACATTGTTGCTGCTATGGGTGGAAGCATTTCATATTTAATTGCTGCAATTGGAGAAGGGGAATGATGTCTGGAAAAAAAGAATAGTTCCTACATTTAAGATATAAAATAATTAATGGTTGGCCTACTGGAATCCATTGCTTTCTTTTTTTCTTCTTTCCTCTCCTTTCCTTTCCCTTCCCTTCCCTTCCCTTCTCTTTCTTTACTTTCCCTTTCTGGTATACATTGATTTGGGATGAAGAATGTTAGAACTGCACTAGGCTGTAGGTCTCTGGACAAATCCCCAAATTCCATCACAATAGAGGCCACCTTGAGATAATGGAACTTAAAAAGTAGAATGTTGTAAAGAAATAAGAATATTTTTTTCACCTTTAGAGCATATTAAAGATCTCAAAGGACATTGTTTGTAATGTGGGTACTTCATTATATGATATATATATATATTCTAATATTACTTGACATTAACATAACCTTTTAATTCTTACAAAGTGCTATATATACAAGGAGTTTCAAAAGTTTTACTGCAGAATTAAGCTTTCATAGCTTAAAAACTCCATTCAGGGGCAGCTAGGTGGCGCAGTGGATAAAGCACTGGCCCTGGATTCAGGAGGACCTGAGTTCAAATCCAGCCTCAGACACTTGACACTTACTAGCTGTGTGACCCTGGGCAAGTCACTTAACCCTCATTGCCCTGCAAAAAAAACCAAAAAACAAAAACCCTCCACTAAGAACTTTGGGACCCCACAAGTGTATGTGGGTGTGCATGTATATGTGTGTGCGTATATATGTACACACATATATAAGTGTGTGTATATTACATATATTATACGTTTATGTGTATATTATGTGTGAAGGTATTACGTATTTTCTCTCTTGACCACCAAAATAACCATACAAAACAATCTATAGGACCATGTATTCACATTTCACAAATAATGAAACCTCAGGTTAAAAAAAGTTCAGGTGACTGGTCATACAACCAGTAAGCATCTAGAGGAATGATTTGAACCAAGCTTATCTTAAATCCAGGTGTAGCATTCTTTTTATTGGGGGCTGAGCAGAGCAATGAGGGTTAAGTGACTTGTCCCGGGTCAAACAGCTAGTGAGTGTCAAGTGTCTGAGGTCAGACTTGAACTCAGTTCCTTCCTGAATCCAGGGCTGGTGCTTTTTTTTATCCATGGCACCACCTAGCTGCTCCTAGGTGTAGCATTCTAATCAGTACAATATCCTGCTTGTCATTAAGTAATTTGTCACAACCTCCCTGTGATTTAGGAAGGAGAATTATTATGATTGGAAAAGTATTAGTTGTTCTTGGGTAGTATGGAAATTTAATAAAAATGACAATACTTCCTAAATTAATTTGCTCATGCAATTCCATGCCACTCAAAATACCAAAAGATTACTTTCTAGAACTAGAAAAAATCATAAAAAAATTTGCATTGTTGGGGGCAAAGGTAAAGAATTTCAAGAGATATCATTAAAGAAATGGAAAAAAAGAGAGCCTAGCATGGCCAGATCTTTAATTCTATTATAAGATAGACATTGTTAAGCCATTTTGGAACTAGTTAAAAATAGAGAAATAAATGAATGGAACAGATTAGGTACACAAATAAATGCATCTAATAGCTGAGGATATGATAAATACAAAGACCCCAAAGAATGGGGTAAGAATTTACTATCTGAGAAAAAGAAATTGCTTGAAATATTGGACAGCAGTATGTGAGAAATTAGATTGAAAATGACATCTCACACCTAATACCAAGATGAGTTCCAAATGGGTATGTGACAGATATAAACAGTCACATATTAAACAAATTACAGAAATAAGGAAAAAGGAGAAAGGAGAAAAGCTCATGAGGAAAGAATAGGGAGGATCAAGGAAGATAAAATGAATAATTTTGACTAAACAAAATGTTAACATTTTTTCACAAACATCAAATAAAGCTGAGAATAAAAGGTAAATAATTGGAAAAATCATTGGAGCAAATTCTTCTGATAAACATCTCATTTCCAAGATATAAAAGAAATTGATTCAAATGTATGAAAATAAGAGACATCACTTGATAAATGGTCTAAGGATATGGGCAGACAGTTCTCAATAGAAAAACGTCTATGTCATAATCACATGGGGAAAAAAATCCAAATCACTAGATTGGAGAACTACAAAATGAAGCAATTCTGAGACTCCATCTCCTAGTCAACAGAACGTCCAAAATGACAATAAAAGAAAAGAAAATTGCAAATGTTGGAGTTGGTTGTGGGAAAATAGACACATTGATATACTGTTGTTTAACCTGGGAATGGGAACAACCTTTATGGAAAGCAAACTTGGAATTATTCACAAGAAGTTACTAAACAGTGTATGCCTTTGACCCAGATATACAACAGCTAGGCCTGTATCCAAAAGAAATCATAGGAGAAAGGATCCTCTCTGTACAAAAATATTTGTAGCATCTCTTTTTGTAGTGAAAAACTCAACCCTGGAAATAAATGGAACACCCATCAATAGAGAAATAGCTGATAAATTATAGTATGAGGATGTGATAGAATATTAATGTGTTACAAGATATGATAACATAATTTCAAATAGAAATGGAAGCATTTTTATGAACTGATGCAGAGTGAAGTGAGCAGACAAAAATAATCTACACAATAAAATTAGTATTATAAAAATGAAAAATGTAAAAGACATTTATAAATGGAAGAATGAAATGAAAAGAACCAAGATAATGATAGATACAATCTCATCAATCTTCTAAAGACAAAAGAATTGAAAGTTGTAAGAACTATGAACAATCCGAAGCTTATTCATGATTCCAGAAGTCTGAGGATAGAACATTCTATCCAGAGACATAATGGAAATGCAAAATGAGGCATGTATATTTTTTTGTATACAGCCACAGAAGGAATTTCTTTTGCTTGACTATGCATATTTGAAACAAGATATTTTTCTTTCTTTTCTTTTTCAATGAGGTGTGGGTTGGGGGAGAGGAAATACATTTTTTTTAATAGAAAGGTAGAAGATTTCATGAACTTTCAGGTGAGATTGCTGCATTATTGATTTTGCTTATCTGAGAGTTACCCGTAAATGTAAAAATAAAACACATTAATAAAACTGTTAAAGGATGCATCATTCCCCCCCACCTTATGAGTAAAGAAAGAGACTAAAAAGGTAACCTGAACTGCTGAGTTACATACCTACTAATTAGCCAAGCCTAGAGTGGAGCCCAGATATTTTCACTCCTGTTCTAAGAGTCTGCACTGTCCTAAGCCACTGCTCAGGAAAGATAATATTCAAGGGTCAAAAGAATTATCCGATTAGAGTTCCCTCCTGTTTCTCATGGTTGTTTCATATATGTAGGAGCCTCTGCATGATGGATGATTCACAACTGCAGGCTGATACCATTGATGACTTCCAGGCAAGAAGAGATGAAAAGAAATTGCCATTCGGGAAGTATATCATGAGAAAAGATGAACAAGGAATGGAGCAAGTGTAGAGATAACAGGTGGACTGCCCAAGTAACACAGTGCTGCCTCTAAAAAAAATTATATATATATATATATGTATGTATGTATGTATGTATAATATATGTGTATATATGTGTGTATGTATATATACACATACATACATGCATGTACATACATGTATACACATAAATATATTTGCACATATGTGTGTGTATGTGTGTGTGTATAAAAGAACCTAGAGTAAACCTTCAATGCATTAAAAAAACATAGCCAAGAACCTTAGTGTATGAGAAGGTTGAAATAGGTTGAGATCAGCCCTGTTAGAGGGAGTACACATATAGGTGAGAACTCTGATACACTGAATATTGACATGATAATTTACTAGGCTTAATATTTTAAACATTTGTGTTCCTTGAGCTCCCACCACAATTTACCATAGGGTAAATGTCAATGGTATACTTGTCAACAGACTAAAACCAACCTAGGATCAGAAATGCCAGTAGAACCTAAGCTTCTTGACAGCAAAGTCTCCTTTTGGTTTTATCTTTGAATCACCTAGCACAATGTCTGGAGGGTAGTGCTGAGCAAATTCAAACTGATGGATGGATGGATGGATGGATGGATGGATGGATGGATGGATGGATGGATGGATGGATGGATGGATGGATGGATGGATGGATGGATGGATGGATGGATGGATGGGTGGATGGGTGGATGGGTGGATGGGTGGATGGGTAGATGGGTGGATGGGTGGATGGGTGGATGGGTGGATGGATGGATGGATGGATAGATGAAAATAGTTAAAAGGACATAATCTGAAGATGCAAGTAATCATAAGTAAGTTATAATTCTGTATCATTCTGGGAATCATAAAAATTGTTTTCCTTCATCTCCCATGCATTCTTCTCTTATCTAATATGATATTATCACAAAAAGATAACACATTGCTTGCCTCATCTGCCTCTCATTTTATTGTGGCTGAGACATAGGAGGTTCATAGTGAAATTCCCTTGCAGTTAGAACTGTCTCTGGCCAAATGGGAAAAGTGGCCTGGAGCAATCAAAGAGAAAGATTGTCTCAAATGTTCAAGTCAGTTTTTACAAGTAGGAAAATAATGTGCCCTGGAGATTAGCTCTTCTTCATACATATAATTTTATTGATTTTTTTCCTTAGCTCCTGACCCCAAAATTTTGGAAGTAGGAATGTGTCTTTAGAAGCAAAGTTTTCCTATGGTAAAGTTGCAGCAAAGCAAACATTTTTCTCTCTCTCAGTGCCTAGCACAGTGTTTCATAAATACTAGGGATTCAGTATGTTCCATACATAATAGGGATGTAATAAATTCTAACAAGTTAAAGGATGTATTCATGGCAGTGCAGAGAAGTGGAATTTATGATACTTATGTAAATTCTTTTTATGAGCAGAAGTCAGAGAATATTAAATTAAAACTTGCTTTTTTCCTACAAAATTAACAAAAATATTTTAAAAACTATTATGCATTTAGAACAAAGAACTCATGGTAATAAAGACACTGCCCTCCAGTTCTTATTAAAGGTTTTTAATAACAGATTGGGGAAGAGAGTGTGGGTGTGAGAAAGGGGACTGAATCCAATCGATTTCTGTAGAACCTTTTTGCAAAAGAAAAATTAACTGACAGGTTGAAAGTGAAACCCTAACCCTTGGCATTCTCGTTAAAATAAAGCCACCCCTCAACTGAGTAGGTTACAATTTTCACATTTTCTTTAGATGTTTTGTCCTTCATGGCCAAAAACTGAGAGCCAGTATTGAGACTTAAAAAACAAGGAAAAAAACAAGGTAGGTGAATCTATTGAAGCATAATATGGGTAGTGATGTAACTAGTTGTTCCAAGGCTTCAATGTGAGAAGTCACTAGGTGACATAGTGGAGAGAACATAGGACTTGGAAGCCCTGCATTGAAACTTGGGCATGTATCTTAGCAACTGTCAGCCTCAGTTTTCTTATCTAAATAATGGGCGTGACAATAGCCACTGTTTCACAAGAAATGATATAACGTATGCAAAGCATTTTACAAACCTTAATGTGTTTGTAAATCCCTCGGTACTGTTGTCATCATCTGCGGCAGCAGCATCAATTACCTCTCATTGACTGTGATCCTTTCGGGAGTAAAGGATTCCCTTTGTATGGTAGAGAAAGTGGTTACTAGAAGAAGCAAAGGTATGCTCTCTTTTCCTCGTTCACTTGGAAAGACCAGAGGAATTAAAACAGACATGACATTCTGAGGGGCCTATCAAGGATACACAACCTCTTACCTTAACTTACTTGCTCTTTTTTGCTTTGTCCAATAGAAATCTACCACTTAGAACAGTCCATTCTAAAAATATATATATATACATATATATATATACTCATAATTTGTCATCATAATAGCTTTTTGACATACTCTAGGGGTTGGAAGGAATAGCAAATTATTGCCTTCTGTTATGTTAGCAATGATATGAATTCTAATAATAATGATAATAATAATATATAATGTGATAATAAGAAAAAGAAATTTCAAGTAAAGTCAGGAAAAATTTGTATTAAGCATAGCACTGTAACCTTCTTGATTATTTGCTAAATGGATAAAAGTCTAAGTCTATTGTGAGGTCAATTGTAATCTTTTCCAACCTCTTTACTTGCCTATGAAAAATTTAAAAATTTTAAATGTAAGCCCTTTGGTCTAAAGGTGGCTCCTATAATCGTTTTTCTCCCTTTATTTATGTTTGTCACATTCCTAAGTTCTCTGAGAAGCTACTTTATATAGACTTTCTACTAAGAGATAAGGGACCGACTCCAAGGCCAATGAGATAACAATTTCCATCTCCAACAAGATTCTGGGGATTGCTGGGGAAAGTCAGGACAAGCTAAGATAACAGTTATTCTTAGTTAGCTGAAAATACCAAGATCTGAGTATTCTAAATAATGAGCTTGACCACCTGTATCAGTGTCTTCCAAATATCTCAGGATAGATAAAACGCAAGATTTTGCTAACTAATCATCAAAAGAGAAGTCTTTTCTGTATAAATAGCAGAGAAGCCAAGTCCCAAACTGTGTTGCCTGCTTGCACTGCACAGATGTAGTAACTTACATTTTTCTGAAGAAAATTGGAGCTCCATATCCCTTCTTCCATCATTTCTTAATCTGGCTAGTTCTATCATATCCTTCAATAATCCCTGATTAAACAATTGTGATGTTAACATTGGGCTTTTTCTTCATTTTGTTGGCATGGTAGTGACACTAATAGATAAACATCCATTAAAAGATTGTTTGCAGGGGCAGCTAGGTGGCGCAGTGGATAGAGCACTGGCCCTGGAATTAGGAGTACCTGAGTTCAGATCCGGCCTCAGACACATAACACTTACTAACTGTGTGACCCTGGGCAAGTCACTTAATCCCAATTGCCTCACTAAAAAAAAAAAAAATTAAAAAAAAAAAGAGTGTTTGCTACTAAAGGTTGTGGAGAGACCAATCACTTCTCTGTACTCTGAAAATTAGTTGCTGAAACCCAGAACATAGCCTACTCCCTCGAGACAAATATCCCTCTCATTTAACCCTCCTTTGAAACAAAGAACAATTAGATAAAACGACTGCTGAGACAACCTTTTTGCAAAGTATAAAGAAACAGGGGGCAGCTGGGTGGCACAGTGAATAAAGCACTGGCCCTGGATTCAGGAGGACCTGAGTTCAAATTCAGCTTCACCCACTTGACCCTTCCTAGCTGTGTGACATTGGATAAATCACTTAACCTTCATTGCCCCATAGGAAAAACAACAACAACAAAGTATATAGAAATATAGGATGATACATATAGAACTGAAAAGGACCTTGAAGGCAATCTAGACCAACCTATTCATTTTCAAAGGAGGAAAATCGGTCCCAGGAAGGCTGAGTGATTTGTCCAAATAGGTCCAAATTTGAACCCAGGTTTTGTGATTGCACAGTCAATTTCATTTCCATCATATCATACTTCCTCCTATATGTAACACTTCATATGCACAGTCCCCCGTGTGTCTACAAAAAGGAGAGAGGGAGCTACTAATATCCCTTCTCTGGGAACAAAATCAATCATTATAGTTAATGAAAGGTGAATGGTCTTTGTTTTATTATTTGTTATAACAATAGTGATAATTATGAAATAATAGTTAACATTTATAGTGCTTACTATGTGCCTGGTACTGTGCGAAGCACTTTGTAATTATTATGTCATTTCATCCTCACAACATCCCTAGGAGGTAGGTGCTATTATTATTCTGATAAGAAATAGGGAGAAAGATATTAAATGACTTGTCCAAGGTACATGACTAGTGTCTGAGGCTGCATTTGAACTCATGTCTCCCTGACTACAGGTCTGGCATTCTATCCACTATACTACCAATTTGCCCTATATATATTGTTTTCCTCGTGTTGTTTAAATTCTTTAAATAAAGCCTTCTCAGGGGCAGCTAGGTGGTGCAGTAGATAAAGCTCTGGATTCAGGAGGACCTGAGTTCAAATCCAGCCTCAGGCACTTGACACTAACTAGCTGCAGCAAGTCACTAAACCCTCATTGTTCCACCAAAAAATAAACAAACAAAAAAACAAACAAAAGAAAGAATAAACAAAAGAATGAATAATTATATATAGAGAGAGAACCTTCTAATGTTTCTCTGAATGTCTTGTAGTCATAATTTCTTATAGCATTCATAAGCCAGTTTATTCAGACATCCTCTAATCAATGGGCACTTGCTTTGTTTGAAGTTTTTATAATACTACAAAAGGAATTATACAAATTTGTTTTTGTATATGTGGGGACTGTCTATCTTTGACTTATTTGTAGTATAAATCCATTAGGGTTCATTCAGATAAAGGGCAGGCAGACCTTAATGACTTTTCGGACATTATTCAAATAGTTTTCCATGATGGAATAAGAAACTTTCAACTATGGTTAAGGTTTGATTTGACAGATGACAGGCAACAAAGACAGATATAATCCAATGCAATAAACATTTTTAAGCACCTACTATGTGCCAGGCATTGGGATAAACACTAGGGATACAATTAATTTTTTTAAAAAGATAAGCTTTGCCCTCAAGAAGATTACAAATCAAAGCCAGAGATGACACAAAAGGAAAAGGGCCAAGGTGGGGGACCATAGAAAATCTTGTTCTATGGAGTTGAAACCACACAAAGTAACAGATGCAAAGTGGAATGAGGTGAGTCCAGTTTCTGCCCTCTATAAAGGAAGGCATTGGGAGGAGTTTGGTACTCTGCTCTCCAGCCCTCCAAAAAGAGGAGAGAGGAGGCTGAGGGAAAGTGTCAATCAAAGCTTAATTTAGCAGCTTGGTGGCAAGTTTAGAAGTAATGAATTTATCCTTGAAAAGCAACTTATTCAATGGAGTTAAAAATAGGCAGAGTTTACTGATGAAAAATGGAGTATTTGTCATAGAAAGTTTATAGTGCTTTTTATTTGACTATGTTTATTTATCCTTGAAAAAATCTATCAACCATTCTGGAGAGCAATTTGGAACTATGCCCAAAAGGCTACGGGACTATTCTTACCCTTTGACCCAGTGGTACCACTGCTAGTTCTGTATGCTAAAGAGAACATAGAAAAAGGAAAAGGACCCACATGTAAAAAAATATTTATGGAAGCTTTCTTTGTGGTACAACAAATTGGCAATTGAGGGAATGCCCATCAATAGGGAAATGACTGAACAAGTTGTGGTATATGAATGTAATGGAATACTATTGTGCTGTAAGAAAGGTGTATTGTCATTTTTTTGTAATGCAAACCCCAAAGTCATAGCCAGTAAAAGACCATAGGCTAAGGCAAAATCTGTCTTTAGAATGCTTTGATTTTTGTCTCAACTACTACTTTCTGAGCTCAACCAGCTATTTTATTTAGGATAAGGGCATGACTATCAATTCCTTTTTCTGAACATGATGCCAGTCTCAGGACCCCATGAATCACTGAGGGAACAAAACTGAAAAAGGAGTTGGGTGGAGATGTTGATATTTTGTTTTGTTTTTTCTTTATTACAAAAGTCTTCCCTCCCTACTAGGAAACGAAATTTGTATCATGCTAAATTTTGTCCTCAAAATTATTAACTTTTGGACACTGTAATGGTTTATGGCATTGTGTTATCCTGATTATTTCTCAGTAGTACAGCTTTTAAACCTCTTTTGTGTTATATGGAACTTTATCTCAGATATATCTTCAAAGTCATAATCATATATTAAAAATTGACTACTTCTAACAAGTATATGCCTTAATAAAGGACTTCACTGCATCAAGATGTATTCATATACAATATCAACCCTTAGTGAATGTTTTAAAATACCATGCTCCTGGAGGCTATCAGGTTTTAGAATGCCACTAAGTTCCAAGGGGATTTGAAAACAGATATCCCCCTCTCATGTTCATGAAGATTAAAAGTTTCCAGAGATGGAAATTTCTGATCTATTCTGAATATACAATTTTTCTTATCTGTATCCTGTGAAGATGGAAAGCATATTTCCATGAAGGAGCATTTCTACGCATTTGGTAACATGATAAAGCATTATGGGTATCTGATTATTTTAAAAAGCCCTTTTTTAGTAAATCTTTAAATTACTTAGGAAATTGATGTTTAGAAATGGGTTGAAGTCATTCCCTATGCCATAACATACCCCATATACAGAAAGATCAGAGAATAAGGATGCTTTCCCCTAAGATCTAGGATATAATTAGTCAAATCCTGACTTGGCCAATTAGCTATTGGAACTTGGGTAAATTATTTCACTTGCTGGACTTTTTAATTTCCTTTCCTGTAAAATGCAGACACTAATATCCTAGAATCATAGATTGAAAGTTGGAAGAGACCTCAGAGATCATTGAATCCTCACCCCTCATCTGACAGCGGAGAAAACTGAGGATGAGAGAGATGAAGGTCCCTGCTAGTAAGTGACTGATGCCAAATGGGAGCTCAAATCTTAGTTCTTCCAAGTCGAGCACTCTAGTGGTATCAGTGCCTATCTCACAGTGGTATCTATCCTTGGGGATCAAGTGAAATAACAAGATGAAGTGGTTTATAAACTACAAAGGATTAAATAAAAAACAGATATTGTTATTTTCTTAATATAATAAATATTTTTATTTATAGTTTGGGGTTCCAATTTTTTATCCCGCCTTCCCTCACTCTCCTTTGCCCTCCCTGCAGATAGTATTCTTTGAAAATAGGCAAACCTGAATCTCTTGTTCTAGGTGGTGCAGTGCCTAGAATTCTGAGCCTGGAATCAGGAAGTCCTGAGTTCAATTGCAGACTGACATTTGCAAGCTTTATGACCCTGGGCAAATAAATCACTTTACTTACATCTACCTTAATTTCTTCAACTCTAAAATGGAGATGATAACAGCCCCTTCATTCTAGGGTTGTTTTGAGGGACAATTGAGTTAGTATTTGTAAAACTCTTATGAGAGTGCTTGGCACATAGTAGACATTCAATAAATGCTTTCCTTCCAACAGTAGCATATTATTTTTTCATTTTTATCCTGCATAATGCTTATTGGCTTTCACTTTTTAGCAGAAAATGTGTGTGAGAAAAGAGAAGTAGGTGGAGAAAAATGACATATTTGGGTTAATTTAAATAATAACTGTGGATTTCCACTCTGTCATAGTTATTGGTTGAAATTGAATTATTTAAATTTTATAGAAATATAGGCTGGGAGGGACTTCCAGAGGTCACCTCGTCTCTCCTCTTGCCTTTAGGCAAAATCATAACTACACCATACCAGATGTAAAATAATATATTCCACATTTAAAGTCCTCCAATAAAGATTATAGAACCTGTGATTAAACTGGCTACCCCCAAAGGTAAATTTCAAGCAAAATGATTTTTCATCTAGGGCTCTAACACCACTTACTTTGATTAATTAATCAGAAGGAAACTTCCCATGTTGCACCCACCAATAGCAGCTATAAAATTTTTCAGTATGACACCTGACACCTCTATGGTATTTTGTAGGGGGGTTTAATGGATTTTATTTTTAGCTATTTTAAGAATTATATTTTAATTTATTTTCAATTAAAAAAACAGGGTTTTTTTCCTTTCCACCTACCCCAAGACAGAGAGAGACAGAGAGGAAGGAAGGAACGAATGAATAGCTCCTGTATCATAGAAGCATAGTTTAGTATAACAATTTCCTACATTGGTTATGGATTAAAATGCATTTTTCATTCTTTATATTACTATATTTTCTGCCTGCCATGAGATAGACAGCACTTCTCATTATTTCTTGAAAATCATGGTTGTTCATTTTGTTAATCTAGGTTCCTCAGTCTTTTGTAATTTGGTGTTACAATATTGATATAAGGATATGTATAAACTGTCATATTTCTGACCACTTCTCTCAACATTAGTTTATACAGGTTTTCCCAAGTCTCTGTAAAACCACCTTTCTTCATTGCTGTTTGCTTTTTGTCATTGAGAAAAACCTGCTATAAATATTTTTGCACTTATAGGAAATTTTCTACTCTCTGAACTCTTTGGGAAATAGGCCTAATAGTGGTTTCATGAGTGATCCTGTACTTGAGTAAACTTTGGGACATAATTTCAAATTCTTTTCCAAAACAGCTGGACTAATTCACAACTCCACTAAGAGTAACATTGTGCCTATTTTCCCACAGCTTCTCCAACATCTCGTTGTTGTTGTTGTTGTCATCAGTTTTCCAATCCAGTGCATTGGAGTGTGAGATAGAAACTCAGAATTGATTCAATTTGAACTTCTTTAATTATTTGAGAGAGAGAAATATATATGAATGTATGTAACAATAAAAAGCTTAGGTTAAGGGGCAGGTAGGTGGCACAGTGGATAGAGCACCAGCCCTGAATTCAGGAGGACCTGAGTTCAAATCCAGACAAGTCACTTAACCCTAATTGCCTCTCACACACACAAAAAGCTTAGGTTATCTTCTCTTGAGAACTATCTGTTAATTTAATCAGACCATTTCTCAATTGGAAAATGGCTTTTATTCTTATATATTTGAATCAGGTCATTATAAATAAGATGTTCTTGGAAATAAGGTGTTTATCAGTGAAACTTGTAAAGTTGTTGTGTTTTTTCCTCCAATTACCTGTCCAGAGTTCCACGGTCAGTATTAATGTAGCATTGGAAGCCAATTTGTTCAGATTGCAAGGCTAGTCACATGTCCACCATGCCTTGCTTTTTCTCATAAATCTCAGCTTCATACTTTGAGTCACTGGACACCTGGGTATCCAATAAAATTACCAATGATAATTGAGCTATTAACTATGCAAACACATACACATGCACACACACATATACATAGACACATACTACTATACATATATATATATATATATACGTATATACATACTACTTATAATAGTGAGTAAATTCACTGTTTTAAATGAAAAGAATAGAAATGAATGGTCAAGGTTTCACTGGTGAAGAATAATTTGCAATATGAGAGCAATTAAATTAGAAAAAGGAAAAGAGCATGATTTCTAGAAGTTGAAAACAGGAAGCAAAATAACTGTTGTTATTTCTGCCAACTTTCAAGGCCTGGCTCTAGGGTTCAGGCTGCTCCCATGGTCTTTTTGCAGTGAAATCCCGTAGCTGCCTTTCCTCCTAAGGTGGGCAGCACTGCCCTCAACCAGGCCAGTGTGCTTGCAAGCTCAGAGAATGTATTCATCAGAGCCTGAATCTCTGGAAAAGAGCTGGCTCTTACTCTCGTGCTGAGTAGGCGTTAGAACATTCGCTCCGGGTAACCTTCTTTACAATATAATCTGTCAGAAAATAGCTACAGCAGTTACAATATCCCCATTCTCATTTAATTAGTATTTTTTTTAAGTCTCCTAAGAGAACTCTTGCATGGATCAGCATTCATGAATATTAAATATAAAGGATAAAAATCTTACAAGTAATTTCACCCTATAAGTGCTTTAGTTGTTTAAGCAAATCTTTTGTATTTATCAGCTAATTCTCCACTGGATCTTAATTCTTTCCAAATGAACCAGCTTCATCCTTGGATCTGATGCAGGGCACAAATTTTTGTTTGAATCTATGCAGCAAAATTAAGCTATGTGAACTTCAGTCCATAACCGGGCAACATCAGGAAAACCTTACCTTACAATGTGGCATAGAATGGAATGTCAAAGTTTTTGGGAGGACCACATGATCCTAGGGGATGGAAGATTCTGGAGAGTAATGACAGAGTTTTGTTTGTTTGTTCATTCGTTCATTTTACCCAATATCTTTGTCCACAGTCTAGTGTAGTTCCATTGTCTCTACTTCAATATTCTAACCGATCCACAATGTATGAACTTTTTCCAAGGTATCCATGGCTACCTATCCTGGGTTAGCCTTGTCCACATCTTTCTGTAAGTGAGAGGGAGTTCAATCAATACATTACAGGGGGCGAGAAGGGAACTGCCTCTAGTTTGCTTAACAATTAATATAGGCCAGTGTGGGTTGTCCATTCTTCATTCCTCATTTTTTTCACAATGGATCATTAGAGGACAGATTGAGAGCTGGATTGGACCTGAGCGTCATCTGGTACTAATTCTTTATTTCATAAATTAGGAAACCAACTAGACAAAGTAAATAAGAAAAGTGGGATTCAAACTCAAGTATTCTGGCTTCAATTTCAGTATTCATTCTTCCACGGACATGTCCAGCTCATGCTTTTTTGCTTTTTATTCATATATCCTTCTGTTGACATCCTCATAGAAAATTCCACATCACTAAGATTTTATAACCTGCTCACACCCATTGTGCAACTCTAACCCTTTGGATGATCTTCAACAATATTTCTGATACTATCATAATCTAAAAGCATATTGGTATTTTTTTTAAAGACGGACCTCATTTTCAATGAGAAGGTTGAGGTCATTATAGAACTGCTCTCTTTCTTCTATTCAATTCTTGGCCTAACCCATATTCAGTTGTAGTATCTTTCCAAGATACATGTGCTGATGGACAAGCTCTATGGATAGGCTATCCAAATGCATGTAGCTAAGTGGCTCAGTGGATAGAGTGATGTCCTTGGACACAGAAAGATTTAAGAACAAAATGTACTTTACTCACAAATTATGTGACTCTGGACAGGTAACTTAGGTTTAATTTTTTTAATCTAAAAATGGGAATATTAATAGCATGTACCTCAGGGTTGTGAGAAATAGATGAGATAATACACACAATCTTCAATTTTCATAAGGGTAATGTTCCTAGAAAATGATGTCTAAATCAAAAATGTGAATATTGATACAGTGAACCTATGGGAAATAAAAAGATTAGCTTCCCCTGACCTCCAAAACTGTGGTCTTTGGCCAGAGATTTCCCAAAATACACTTTTCTGAATAAAATTATTTCTAACAAAACATTAATTCTGATAGCAGACACTTCTTCTAACATGTTATCCATGAAATAACCATTCAAATGCAGAAGAGAGAAGAGGTAACATCAGAAGGGACTAGCAGGGGCAGTGGCAGCAATGTCAGAAGAACCTTGAGGTAAAAATAGGACAGGCGCAACATTCCATTGCTAATGTGTTTTTCAGCTCTGTAGTAGGAATGTTTCCTATGGAAAGCACATGTCTTGTAGTAAATCCCATGACCTAGATCAGAGGTAGGAGCTCCATCCAGACTCTCCCTGCTCTCCACCAGCCAAATGTGGAGCCAAGCCACTACAAACCAGATCTGGTGAGAGGATGAGGGATACTCCATCTCATTTAACCACAAACTTAGTGCTTTTTCATTTTTTCAACTTGAAAGGCCATTTTAGCACTTTCTGGTGAAGGATCATAGATACTTTTACTCATACTTTATGCCATTTTCCAGATATAACCAATATTTGATCCATTAACACCAAACTTGCAACTGACAAAGACTGCAGACATTTTGGCATGCAGTTAATCTAACCCCTTCATTTTCTCACTAAGCTACATCATTGACTTCACAAACTTTTGCTTCGAGCACGAAATATTCTCGCATATGCTTTGAAGGCATAATTGCAAAACAAAACTTGAGTTTTAAAGGCAAACAATGAAAATATGCAATGAATGCACAGGTAAATTTTTACAATGTTAGGATGAAGGAGACCAGTGAAGTGCCTAGGAAGATACCGGCCAATCCACAAAATTCATGGTATCACACTTCTCACTGTTTTTTTCTCTACTGTGCACTCTATATGTATTATATGTATGCATATAAATATAGGGATTATATAAGTCCATATAAACATATGTGTATATATACTTATAATTCATCTATATATAATTTGAAGGTTTTGTAAACTTTACAGCATTATATAAATTTTAGCTAGATGATAGGTACTCTTCAACCACTGTTTTCCTTTGTAGATAGTTAGACTGAACTCTTTTTTTGCGGGGGGGGGGGGAGGCAATGAGGGTTAAGTGACTTACCCAGGGTTACACAGCTAGTAAGTTTCAAGTGTCTGAGACCAGATTTGAACTCAGGTCCTCCTGAATCCAGGGCTGGTACTTTATTCACTACGCCACCTGGCTGTCCCTCGACTGAGAGATTTAAGTTACATAAATTTCTTGAGATTGATTTGGTTAACCCAATGCCATCCACAAAAAAAGATACTTCTAGAAGACATTCACTGGGGGCCTATAACATGTACAGTTCTAGATTCTAAAATCATAGTAAAATCCAGCAACTTAGAAGAAACTAGCATCAGCCATAGGGAGATTCTTGAGGTCCAAAGCCAGTCTAAAGTCCCATCAGATTTCAGATCTCCAGTTGAATGACCAAAGGTATCTATAAAAAGACATTTCTCTAAAGCACCAGCCCTAGATTCAGGAGGACCTGAGTTCAAATCTGGCTTCAGACACTTGACACGTACTAGCTCTGTGACCCTGGGCAAGTCACTTAACCCTCATTGCCCCACCAAAAAAAAAAAAAAAAGACATTTCTCTCTCATGTTCCTGAATATTCTTGAGATCACAAATTGATAGCAAGTTGGTTGCCCAAGAGAAAATTCACAAAGGGCTTTCTAACTCAATATTAATTGTGAAATAATGATTCTCTACAAAACCTTTCCCTAACCCCGGCCCATGCACATATTATATCTATAACATAGAGTCTAATTGGTCAGTGTTTGTAGTATCTATGCCTATGAAGAATGAAAAAGGAGGACCCTGGTGAGGGAGCAGTACATGATCCCAGAAAGTCAGAGCATCTCCATTCCAGGATTGTTTCTCCCAGCCCCTGTGAATGTGAGTCACTTACCCACAATGGCCCTCGGTTTCCCTATACAACTGTTGAACTTAACAGTAGCATGGTACATTGTAAAGAATGTTGGAGGCAGAAACTAGGCATGGGCAAACATCTAATATAATATACCAAGATAAGGTAAAAATGAGTAAATTATTGAAACATAAAGAGTGAAATCATAGGCAAATTAGGAGAGCATTGAAAATTTTACCTGTCAAATCTATGGGTGAAAGAAGAATTTATGAACAAACAAGAAACAGAAGGAATCATAGGAGGTGAGTTGGATAATTTCCATTGCACGAAATTAAAAGGTTTTTGCACAAAGAAAACCAATGAAGCCAAGATTAGAAGGAAAGCAAGAAACTGCAAGAAAAAATGTACAAGTTTTTCAGATAAAGGCCTCATTTCTCAATTCTAAAGGGAATTGAGTCAAATGTATAAATATATGTCATTCCTCAATTGATAAATGATCAAAGGACATGAACAAGCTGTTTTTATGAAGAAATAAATATTGTATATAGTCATATGAAAAAATGCTCTAAATCATTATTGATTAGAGAAATGAAAATTTTTTAAAAATTCAGGTACCTCCTCACACCCATAATGTTGAATAACACAATAGAAAAAAAAATGACAAATGTTGGAAGGGACGTGAAACAATTGAGACACTGATGTACTATTGGTAGAGTTGTGAACTGGTCTAACCATTATGGAGAAAAAATTGTCACTATGCTCAAAAGTTAAGCTGTGGATAACCTATGCCTCAGTAATACCACGACTAGGTCTGTATCCCAAAAAGACAAACAATGAAAGGGACCTATATGTAGAAAAATAGCACCTCTTTTATAGGGTCAAAGAATTGGAAAATGAAGAGATGCTTGTCATTTGGAGAAATGGCTAAACAAGTTGTACTATATGATTGCGATATAATATCATTGTGCTATAAGAAATGACGAAGGGGATAGTTCCAGTAAAATATGGGAAGACATGTAAATTGATGCAAAATGAAGTAAGCACAACTAGGAGAATATTGTATGTACACAGTAACATCAATAGTGTAAGGATAACCAGTTGTGAATGATTTACTATTCTTAGCAATGCAATCATTCAAAACAATTCTGAGGAACATATAACAAAAAATGTTATCGACCTCCACAAAGACAACTGATGGAGTCAGAATGCAGATTGAAGCATAATTTTTTTCACTTTATTTTTTCTTGCTTTTTTTTGAAACATGACTAATATGGAAATATGTTTTCCATGATTTCACATGCATTTAGATCATATTCCTTGCCTTCTCAATGGATAGGGGAAAATAAATGGGAGGGAAAGAAGTTAAACTAATTTTAAATGAATATTTAAAAAATAAATAATATACTTATTTAAAAAACAAAGAATATTTTATTTGAAGTTCAAGGACCTGGGTTCAAACCCCAGCTTTTTTATTTACTAGATGGGTGACATCCTACCCTCTCCAAACCTGAGTTTCTCTTTCATGAAATTCATGGTTCATATTAGGTATCTCTAAGTTCCCTTGCAGTTCAAAATTGATTATTCTAAGAACTCACCACTTTGACAAAACTGCTGGGAAAACTGGAAAATAGTATGGCAGAAACTAGGTATAGACCAACATTTATACCATATACCAAAGTAAAGTCAAAATGGGTTCAAGATCTAGATAAAAAGGGTAATGTCATAAGCAATTTAGAAAAGGAAGGAATAATTTACTTGTCCAATCTATGGAGAGAAGAATTTATGACCAAAAATTAGATAGAGAACATTATGAAATACAGAATGAATCATTTTGACTACATTAAATTAAAAACTTTTACACAAAGAAAACCAATTCAAACAAGATTAGAAGGAAAGCAGAAAGATGGGAAAGAATTTTTACAGCCAGTGTTTCTGATGAAGCCCTCATTTCTAAAATATAGAGAGAGCTGAATCAAATATATAAAAACACAAGCCATTCTGCAATTGAGAAATGGGGGAAAGTGAGTGTGAGAAAAATTAGGAACTCAAAAAATATCTTTACATGTAATTTGGAAAAATTTTAAATTTTAATTTTAAAAAATTGATTATCCTATGCTCTCTTTGTAGCTCTAACTGTCCAACACTCTATTGGACCATCTGTCCATTCTTACTACATTCTTTATTGTTCCTTAGCTTGCTCTCTTTTCCCTCCTATATTTTCTCCATATGTGACATGGTCACATGAAGAATTGACCTTCAACAATCTGAATAACTTGTCTACAGCATGGAAATAGGTCATGTATGAAAATACACTCCTTTACAGAATCCTAATGGTTTCTGTAGCTGAGCAACTCCCATACTGGGGCTTTCATGTTGATCTTTGGGACCCCTGGCCTAGAAAAGGCTACTTGGAAAATGGTTATGGTTATAGTATAAAGAAGGATATGGGTGAGAAACTGGAAAGAGTGCTTGCCTAATGCAAAAATTCTCTCCAGTCCTTCACCTTTCACTTTCTTGATCAGGAGCTGCTGATCAAGAAGACATCCTGTGGAAGTTATTGTTTGAAACCCTCTTCTCTTTTAAATACCCCTTTTACTGTTGACAGACTGACCATAATTCATGCCACTCAGACCTGAAACCTCAGGGTCATCCTGAAATCCTTGTTCTATCTCACTTCCCAGTATCCAGTTGGTTGCCAAGTTCTGTCAATGCCCCTTTCTCAACAATATTCCTATGGAACCCTTGGGCAGACCCTCATTGATTTAATCCTTGTGTATTGTAATAGCCTCTGTGTAGTCTCCTACTTCAAACTTCTCCCCACTCTAGTATATCCAAGAGAATTTCCTAAAACACAGACCTGACCAAATCATATTCTTACTCAATTAACTCCATAGCTCCCCACTACCTTCAAGATTAAATACAAAATTCCCTGTTTGGCTTTTAAGACCCTTTATAACCTAAGCCCTTCCTACCTCTCCAGGCTTCTTACTCCTTACTCCCCTTCAGATTCTCTACAATCCAATGACAGTAGTTTCCTTGCCATTACAAGGCAAAAAAGCTTTTCATCTCCTGTATGCATTTTCCTGGCTGATCCTCCATGCCTAGAATTCTCTCTCCCTCCTTGTCTCTCCCCCACCCCCTTTCTGTGGCTTCTTTCAAGTCTCAACTAAAGTCTTGCTTCCTTAAGGCTAGTGTCTTCCCTCTGAGATCATCTTCAATTTACCCCATATATATCTTTTATATGCATAGTGGTTTCCCCCATTAGAATGTGAACCCCTTGAGATTAGGGACTGTTTATCCATTTCTTTGTTGGATTTGGAGATCCTCTTCTATCATGAGTTCCCTGGAACTCTTCTGTACCATTGCATTGGTGAGAAGAATAGTCCATCACAGTAGGTCAACACTCAATGTTGATGATACTGTGTACAATGTTCTTCTGGTTCTGCTCATCTCACTCATCATCAGCTCACGTAAGACCCTCCAGGTTTCTCTGAACTCTTCCTGCTCATCATTTCTTACAGCACAATAGTATTCCATTGTATTCATATACCACAACTTGTCCAGCCATTCCCCAATTGATGGGCACCCCCTCAACTTCCAATTCCTTGCTACCACGTAAAGAGCAGCTATAAATATTTTTGTACATGTGGGTCCCTTTCCCCCTTCCATGATTTCTTTGGGCAAAAGACCTAAAAGTGGGATTGCTGGGTCAAAGGGTATGCACATCTTTATCGCCCTTTGGGCATAATTCCAAATTGCTCTCCAGAATGGTTGGATCAGCTCACAGCTCCACCAACAATGCATTAGTGTTCCAATTTTCCCACAGCCTCTCCAACATTTATTATCTTCCTTTTTTGTCATTTTAACCAATCTGATAGGTGTCAGGTGGTACCTCAGAGTTGTTTTAATTTGCATCTCTCTAATCATTAGAGATTTAGAGCATTTTTTCATATGGGAATAGATAGCTTTGGTTTCTTCATCAGAAAACTGCCTGTTCATATCCTTTGACCATTTCTCAATTGGGGAATGACTTGGATTCTTATAAATTTGATTTAATTCCCTATATATTTTAGAGATGAGGCCTTTATCAGAAGCACTGGCCTCAAAAATTGTTTCCCAGCTTTCTGCCTCCCTTCCAATTTTGGATGCATTGCTTCTGTTTGTACAAAATTTTTTTTAATTTAATATAATCAAAATCATCCATTTTGCATTTTATAATATACTCTATCTCTTGTTTGGTCAGAAACTGTTTTCCTTTCCAAAGATCTGATAGGTACACTATTCCTTTCTCTCCTAATTTACCTATGGTATCACCTCTTATGTCTAAATCATGTATCCATTTTGACCTTATTTTAGTATAAGGTGTAAGATGTTGGTCTATGCCTAATTTCTGCCATACTATCTTCCAGTTTTCCCAGCAGTTTTTGTCAAATACTGAGTTCTTATTCCAGAAGCTGGAGTCTTTGGGTTTATCAAACACTACATTACTAGTGTCATTTACTACTGCATTTCCTGAGCCTAGCCTATTCCATTGATCTACCACTCTATTTTTTAGCCAGTACCAGATAGTTTTGATGACTGCCGCTTTATAGTAAAACTCCAGGTTTGGTACCGCTAACCCACCTTCCTGTGAATTTTTTTTCATTATTTCCCTGGATATTCTTGATTTTTTGTTTTTCCAGATGAATTTTGTTATTATTTTTTCTAGCTGTATAAAATAATTTTTAGGTAGTCTGATTGGTATGGCACTGAATAAGTAAATTAATTTAGGCAGTATTGTCATTTTTACTATATTAGCTCTGCCTATCCATGAGCAATTGATATCTTTCCAATTATTTAGATCTGATTTGATTTGTGTGAAGAGTGTTTGGTAGTTGTGTTCATAGAGTTCCTTATCCATTTCTTTGTATCCCAAGTGCTTAGCACAGTGCCTGGTCCATACTAAGTGCCCGTTAATTGACTGACATTTTCTCCACTAGAGAGATTACATTAACATCACCAATCCATTTCATGTAGGACCCTAAAGGAGTGGGCCTATTCAACCTTGACCCAAAAGGGGGCTATTTTGACTTCAATCTTCAGGTTTTCTTGTTATAGAAACAATTTTGCCAGAGAATGTTTTTGTAATTTCTTTGAAAGACTGTAGCTCAAAAGATGTTTTTTCTGAAAATGAGGTAATAATCTTTCCCCCAAAATCAATCATATTCTTTGCAGCCTGGTTGGTACTTCAGATATGTTAGTTTTAAAGAAACCAGAGTTTACCAGAAGACTGAAATGAAAGTTCCAGAGAGAGTAGTGTGGTTCATTTGGACAAATGCTGGCTAGGAAGGCTGAGGCGATTGGAACTTTCTCTCACAAACTTGGTTCCCTCATCTATAGAACCAGAGGTTGAACTAGGTGAACTCTGAGGACCTTAGGAGTCCTAAAACCATTATCCATATATTCAATTACAAAAAATAACTGAACTTTCTGAATTTCTCCTCATCCTTGTTAATCTCTGTTGTGTTATGCTCTTGATCTCACTGTAAAGCCGCTCAAAAATCTGAGATGTAGCCAGGGTCTGCTACCATTTGGGGGAGTCCAGCTTCATTGACTATAACCTTTCATCTTAGTTTTCTTTCCTGACTTACTGTAAGGGTGAGGCAGAAGGGAACCATGTTCTTGCCCAAATTATTTAAGTTCCTTTTTTCCTCCTATTTTTATAATTTACTTTGGGCCTCACAGTCATAAGCTTTTTCAGTTTCCTAACTAGAATCTTTCTTGCTGAAATTGTGTTCCAATTCCTGTTTTTTTAAGAAGTGGAAATTAAGAAGAACTCAGATTGCTCAGGCGAAGTTACAATTAAAGTTAGGCTTATTTCCTGAAACATAAGTGGGCACAGACTGAGTATGAACTCATAAATAAATGTCACTGTGCCAACAAATGTCACTTTCATCAACCTGACAATGTGGCTCCCTTCCTCTGGTTAGGTCCTCTACAATATGGAGGGGAAAAAAGATAAATGGTCAGCACCTATCTGAAATGCAGCTTCTCATTGAATAAAATAATTCGTATGTATTTACTTTCTTGATCCTTCTGGTTGCATAAATCTGGAACCTTAGAAATAGACCCCAGTTATAAGTAAAGCAGGAGAAATAGAGAGAAATTCTCCCTTTTTTTGCTCATGAACTCATTTCTTCTGAGATTAAAATAATGCTCTGAGTTAGAGAACCATAGCTACTCCATGTCTGTGCTTTAAAGCTGCAGCGACTCTCAATAAAGGAAAAATCATGCCAAAGGAAGAGGATTGAATTTGGAGTTTGCATCCCAGACCTGCTGCTTGCTATCCATGTGACTTTGGGTAAATTGCAGACCTGTCCTAGGACTCGGTCTCCTCCTGTGTAAAATGAAGAATGATGTCCCAGCTCCCTCCTGCCTCTAAATCTATGACCTATTAGAATGTGCTCCACTTCTAAGGGCTGCTTTTCCTCATTTAAAAATTGAGGTGGAGGGGGCAGTTAGGTGGCACAGTGGATAAAGCACTAGCCCTGGATTCAGGAGGACCTGAGTTCAAATCTTACTTCAGACACTTGACACTTACTAGCTGTGTGACCCTGGGCAAGTCATTTAACCCTCATTGCCCAGCAAAATAATAAAATATGATTTTTAAAAAGAAAGTCTATGGATCCTTTCTTGGAATAACAATGGTAAAGGCATAAAATACAACACAAACAATTACAAAGGAGGCCAATTTTATCAAAATATTGTTCTCAATTTTTCCTAAGCTCACAGATGCCCAGTTTCAAATGATTTTATTCACCTTTAAACCTGTCATGCTAAGATATACATCAATGTTCAATATGGCACTGGCCACATTTCTTTTTCTCTTTGCCACAGATGATCTCTTGGTGAAGGTTGTTATAATCCTGTCACCTATTTTCTTTACTCGTTTACCATCATTTCTTAGTGGATCACCACAAAGACAATGCAATCCTCCACCAAGGAAGTGAAAGAAACCAATGATGGGAAAGAAGAAGGAACTGGTGCTATGCTTCCTGGGGAAAAGAATGAAAATCTATCCCAGGCACACACAGTAAGGCAGCTTAAGGCTTCAGGGGATCAACCTTCTTTTTGATGAATCAAGCAGCCTTGGGGAATTTACCTGAATTATGGGTCTTTGGAAAAGCTCAGGATCCAGGAAGTATTAACACACTGATAAGAGAGGAAAGAAACCGAGAAGATTAGGGGGAACTGGTCTTTTTCCATAATCCAATGATAAAAATGTATGTTAAGAAAATGTTACAAAAAGAGGGGGAAGGATAAGCAGCAGTGGCATTACTTAGTCTGTTTGAAAAAATGAAGTTGAATTGACTGAAGAGTTAAACAGAATCTTTTGAATTTTATTATAATACAATCACCTTGATGTAGGCTTCATATTTCCTACCAATTAGCCAAAAATGGTTTATAAATTTATATAAGCTGCCATATGACCTTTAAAGTGTCTAAAGATTTCATATATGTAATATCAGGCCTCATTCTTCATCACCTTTTGGCACAATTTGGCACTGGGATCAACACCTCCTTGATGGTCGCTTCCATGACACTGAACACATTTGTTCTACTTCTCTAACTGCTTCTTCACTTTGCTTTTCTTCTCTTCCTCCTCATTCCCCAGATGTAGGCACTCCCCAAGGAACTGTCAAAAAACCTCTTCTCTCTCCCCCCACATCTCTCTCTCTCTCTCTCTCTCTCTCTCTCTCCTTTCTCTCTCTCTCCTTTCTCTCTCTCCTTTCTCTCTCTCTCTCCTTTCTCTCTCTCTCTCCTTTCTCTCTCTCTCCTTTCTCTCTCTCCTCTCTCATTCTCCATCTCTCCTGTCTCTATTTCTTTCCCCTCTTCACTCTTCTTTATCTCTGTCTCTGTTTATCTCTGTCTCTATCTCCATCTCTTCCCCCCTCTTTTCTCTGTCTTTCCCTTTTCTCTCTCTGTCTTTCCCTTTTCTCTCTCTGTCTTTCCCTTTTCTCTCTCTGTCTTTCCCTTTTCCTCTCTGTCTTTCCCTTTTCCTCTCTCTGTCTTTCCCTTTTCCTCTCTCTGTCTGTCTTTCCCTTTTCCTCTCTCTGTCTGTCTTTCCCTTTTCCTCTCTCTGTCTGTCTTTCCCTTTTCCTCTCTCTGTCTGTCTTTCCCTTTTCCTCTCTCTGTCTGTCTTTCCCCTCTCTCTCTCTCTCTCTTTCTCTCTCTCTCTCTCTCTCTCTCTCTCTCTCTCTCTCTCTCTCTCTCTCTCTCTCTCTCTCTCTCCCTCCCTCCCTCCCTCCCTCCCTCCCTCCACTTTCCACAAAATTTTACATTCTGCTGGTTTCAGGCATCACTTCTATTCTGATATGACATCCCTGGACTTCTCCAGCCCCAACTTCCCTCTTCCAGACTCATATTTCCTACATCCTGTTGGACTTTCTTTTCCATATTATCCCGCAAAATCTCAAACTCAACACATCTGAAGCCAAACTTATCATCCCTTCCTATCCAAAACCTGCTCCTCCACCCAGTGCTAGCACCCACTCTGTCTAGTTCAAACTCTCCTTGCTTCTTGCTGACTAGAGAATAGCCAACTACTAAGTATCCTTATGCAAAGCTTGCCAATCTTCCAATTGATCCTCTCTATTATTGTGTGAATAATGTGCCACCACGGGACCCTCTGGCATCTGGAAGCCTACTGGGGAAAGGGTAACATTTCCAGACTCAGGGCAGCTCCTGCAACTGCTGTGCCATTATTCCTGCTTCCTCCTGCTTCTTGATCACTTCTCTCCCATGACTTCCTCACGTCTAAGTTAATGGTTACTGAGTCATCTGGAAGTTTGGCGGCTCTCTTCTGTACTCCCTCCACAGTATTCCCTGGTATACAAAGGGCATGCCTCTACTTGGTGAACCCTATTTCATATTGGGGTCCAATAGGCCATTTGACCTCCTCCTCCCCCTTATTCAATCTGGGGACTCTGGGCAGCTGCCAGTCAGGGGAAATAAACAAGTAACTTTTTGTCCCCTTGACTTACCTGTCCCCCTTGTTCTCTATTGTTCAGCCCAGGATGTGGCCTTGCCATTAATGGCCAATACAAGGCTTTAAGAACAAATGATCAAAGGGCCATGCTTTTAAATTTTACCTCCCTTGCTCATACCAACCAAATTTAATTGTCTACTCATTTTTTAAATTTTCATTTATTTATGTCAACGAATAAAAACAATGTTCTTTACAATAGAAGAATCAGTATTGGTTGGATTTTTAAAAAGGGAAAATAGAATATATACTTACATCTATATATACTTTTTTCTTTGTATATTTATTCATATTTCTATATAAATGATATACTATATATTATATTTACACATATGTGTGTGCGTATTTTTGTGTGTTATACATCACTGTTGTAAGGCTCTAAGACAGATTAAAGACCTTCTAATCCTCCATTGCTGTCTCCCTAATCTTTGACCCAAAAGAGCTTGGCCCCTAGAAACCAGGACTCTCTGCACTGAGAAGCCACTCACAGCTGATACCATGGCATCCCAGCAATCTGCTCCTACTTATTGTCAGGAAGCATCTATGGGAGGGCCTTTCCTTAATCTTTTATTGGATATACGAAGTGTCTCAAAGAGCTGAAGCTTAAGTATGTCTGGTCCTGAACTAAAAGAAACATAATGGAAACCACTGTTTCTTTTATGGGGACAAGGTGCCACTTTAGCCAAGTACTTCTGACTGAGGCCAGCACGTGGAAGCACAGAAGAGGTTGGCAGCCACATTTCTAGAGCCATGATGCTTCGTGCTGACCACAAGAGCAGCCAAGTAATTTGGAATGGGAACAGGAAATCAACGATAGAGAGTGCCACCATGTGCGACCAGAGGGAGGCACACCACGATATCAGCAGATGACCTTAGCAGAGTCAGAAGCTGCCCCTGCCTACATGTGACCTGGCCACATGTGTTGTCTGGGACTATGCATCTCCACATGTGTTCCCTAGATATGCACACAGATGGTTTTCATATTTGGGGAAGAGTGTGCTCCAGGTTTAGAAGGGAAATGTTTTGGCCTGATTTCTTCTTTTCTTTTCTTTTTCTTACTACACTATGTCATTTAATTACTTTTAAAAATTATCATCTTCTCTGACTAACAAAAGGCATCACCTTGATAGGGACTTATGGGTTATACTTTTAAGTCATTGGAGAATCACAGAGTCCTGCACTCAGGGAAGTTTTTAGAAGTGATTCTTGGGGCAGCTCAGTGGCACAGTGGATAAAGCATTGGCCTTGGATTCAGGAGGAACTGAGTTCAAATCCAGCCTTAGACACTTGATACTTACTAGCTTTGTGACCCTGGGCAAGTCACTTAACCCTCATTGCCCCACACAAAAAAAAATCATTACATTATATCTCAGATACACTCCTTCCAATCAATCATACGTCCCCAAATTTTGCAAGCTGGTAGAAAAACAAGTACCTCTGCCAGCCAGTCAGGGTGTCACCAATTTCTCTGAATCCTCTTCCATCCTAGAGAAGTCTGTTGGTACCTGGATCACAAGAAGGTACTTCTTCCTTAAATATATCATATACACCTTCTTCAGGAAGAAGCACACACCTACTGTGTATCTTAAATAGCTAAAAGTTTCTCTTGACTTCCCTTCTCTCTGCCCTCCTATCAAGTTAGGCTACTCAACTGCCTCTTCAGGACCTCTTCCTTATTCTAGTCCTTTTTTTTTTTTTTTTCTTTTCTGAACATGTTTTCTTACTCTCTAAAGGAATTCCTCCTTATAACTGATAATAAGGGAAGGGAAAGGGATTTCTGGTAAATATTTAACAAATGATTCTCTGAAAAGGCATGACATACTTTTGAGTTTAATCTGCTTCATTAACATATTCTCCAAAACTTTCTTAAGTCTAGACAATGAACAAAATAATAAATTAAGCCCTGATCTGCGGCATTCCCAGATTTCTGAGGATGTCAATGTTCTTACTGAAAATTTGCCAATTGACTTCCTGACTCCAGGACACCACTGCAATAACCTCAGAAGCAGAAGGGAGATAATTCATCTTCCCATGTAGTATAGAAACCAGGCTACATTTTATTATGGACATAAAGCTGCGGCTTGACATTGGCAGAAACACAAGCATAATCTACTCTCAGCAGGGTTATTGACAATTCCCCTTGCTGTCCCTAGCTGTTAGAATTGGGATCCTCACTTCTCTTCACTATTACATCTGGTCCTTGTTGTTCATTTTCAGAATGATCTGCTATGGAAAATAGCAAATAGGGGCTCATTCCCTGTGCATCAGGGGACTTGTGAATGGGATTTTACATCTATTGAAAACTTTCCATTCATTAGTTGGGGATGGGCAGCACTTCCTCCATGTTGGCTCACATCCGATGCTATTTGCTCTCTAGCTGAGCTGCTTGACCTGTGACTAGCTACAATACAAATAAAATCAATCTTCAATTGTCCACAATGGGTTTTGATGTAGGGGACTGGCTCTGACCACTTGGATCTCTTCCCTCCTCTTCTTCCTTCTCCTCTCAGGCTTGGTCAGACTTAGCACCTTCTTCCTGTAGTTTTTCTTCACTGTCTTAGTAGCTTCCATCCCCAGCAGCCTCTATATGTAGAGTTGGTTTTCCCCAAATTTTCTAGGGCTCATTCTGCTATAGTGCAGGGATAGGGTGGAACCCTCCTTGGGGAATTGTGTTTCGCTTGGAATCCGGCCTTTGCTTCTTACTGGCTATATGACCTTGATCAAGTAAGTGAATCTCCTTAGGCCTCAGCTCTCTCATCTATAAAACAAAGGTTTTGCCCTGGATAGCCCCTGAGGTCCCCTCCAGACTGACATCAGAGCTTCCATTCTCAATTTTTTTGCATTTGATTTTTGTTTCACAGTTTCTTCCCAAATGCTGATACAAAAGGTGCACTCAGTTGTCATCTATAGGAAGGACACAAGGAGAAAGAAACTCAGCTTCTCCAAGATGGTGAATAGAATAACCACTCATCTCACCCCATACATTTGTGTTACACCTGAAACATCATGTTGCAATAGTTCAAAGTCCCCTGCTAAGGGTCTCATATTCAAGATACATCAAGAACCCACACTACCATAGAAATGCTATTTCCCATTGGTAAAGGATCAAAGGATATGAACAAAGAATATTGAAAAGAAGTATAAAGTATTAACAACACGATAAGAGTTTCTTCTGAATCATTGAGATTAAGCAAAATGTAACTTGCCAATTTTACCTGATATCCAGAAATTTTAAGTGCTTTCAATATTATATCTCCTTTCATTAGAAAGTATGTATCTTAAAGACACCTAATTGTTGGTGCCCTCCCTGTGATCAGCAGTCTTTCAATAAAACTTGGGGAAAAGGAAGAAAAGAAAAGGAGAAAAGAAGAAGAGGAGGGGAGGGGAGGGGAGGGGAAGGGAGGAGAGGGGAGGGGAGGGGAGGAGAGGAGGAGGGGAGGAGGAGAGGAGGAGAGGAGGAGAAGAGGAACAAAGAAAGTATGTATCTCCTCAAGGATAAATGAAGATAGAGCCTGGGCCTGAGACCTCATTAGAATAGGGACCCCCAGGTCAGGGAATGCATTGAGGAATTTTGCACTATTGCAGTTCAGTGTATGGGTATGTGTATGTATGTCCATATGTGCATGTGCATGTATTTTATGTTCATATATACATATATAAATATATAGAGGGATAGATGATTGGATTAGCAGAGAAGGGAGGAAGGGAGGGGAGGAAAGATCCAAAATCCAGACCTCCTGTTTCTTCTTAGGAAACTCCTGGATGAGTGGTTGGTTCCCTCTACTAATTCAGATGAGAAAATATTGTGCAACTTACAGGTTTTTGTTTGTTTTGGTTTTGGTTTTTGCTGGGCAACTAGGGTTAAGTGCCTTGCCCAGGGCCACACAGCTAGTAAGTATCTGAGGTCGTATTTGAACTCAGGTTCCCTTGAATCCAGGGACAGTGCTTTATCCACTATGCCACCTAACTACCTCACAATTTACAGTCTTAGAAATTTGTTTGAAGCCCTGCATAAAGTCAAGCAGACAGCAGGAGTCAGAAGCCAGAATTGAAGGCTTTGAGACCAGCTTCCAATAGACTTTGGATAGATAGATACTTTTAAGATATAGAATTATTCTTAATATGTGTCTTGATTTTGAATTTTTAATGTCATACAATTTCCTAAAAAATAACAACTTTTAATTAATTAAATCACTTTATTTTCTTTTTTTCTTTGTTTGTTTCTCAATTTAGTGGAATTTCAATGACAATATGGCCACATCTTTAAGTTCCTAATCTCAGGATAAAGAGCTTGGAGCAGTGTGAAGGGGATGACATTTTCAAGCAAACCACTATTTTCAATAAGAAAATATGTGAGCAGAGACTGACATTTTCTTTTCTGTGAATAAAAATCTCACTCAGCAGTTTGGGGCCTCATCTTCTAATCCATGAATAAAAATGATTTATGGGTCTCACTAGGAAAGGAACTTTGGTGGGTGATCTAGCATGTGTAAGTATCTTTCCCCAGGGCACAGCTAAGATATGATAGAAAGAGAATCCTCTTGGCAGAGTGCCATCTCCTTTGGAATTGCTGCCTCTAGAGACCAATGTCATCTCTAGGATCTCAAGTAGCAATCTCAAGCCTCCTTCCCCTCTCTTGAACAGGAAATTTGAATTTATAGTCCCGACATTGGCCTTAATAAACCATGACCCAATAAGCACTTCTTTTCCTTCATTTTAGTCAATCCTATTTATTGGAATAATTAGATCCCAGGGCAAAGAGGGGTGTGAAAATAGATTTGGAGATTATTGTACAGTCAACAGTTGGGCTTCATAAAATCTCTTTAAATATTCCCTAAGCATCCTATTTTGTGCTCAGAGTGGTAGATCAGAATAAAAACAACATATTCTATTAGCATCAGTTCTGTTCTTAAGATCCTGCAATGGATAATGAGTTTGAACTGAACTTACCAACTGTGGTACCTAGAGTGATTTCTATTCTAAATCATCCAGGAAATTTGAGGACTTCTTTTTGAGGAGGATATTTAGTAAAAGTCACTCCCCCCTCTTCCCAACCCTCCCCTTCCCCTGACCTATTTGCATACTTCACACATTTTTTATTCACAGGAAAGAATCATATGGTCATAAATATTTTATGAAAACTCAATGTGCAGCATCTAGTTTATTTTCATAAGTATTAGAATTTAGCTAGGACAATGTGCTATGGCATTTGTGTTTTCCCCATTATTGGAATGACCTAATTAAGCAACTCCATTAAAGAGAACATTGGATTCCTTTTGAGAAAATAGATTAAATGAACAATTAGCAATGGAGCCTAAATGTACAACTTTGATGTGCTCAATCCCTTTCTCTTTTTCCTAAAGTTCAAGAATGAAAAAATCTTGGTAATATAATTTTTCTGTCCAAGTTTTGGTTAAGAAAACCTTGTTTCTTTTGTGTTGATCAACTGTGAGACTGGATTCTTCTCACCAATACAATGGTACATGAAAGTTCCAGGGGACTCATGATGGAAAAGGCTCTCCAAATCCAGGGGGAAAAAAAGAACTGTGGAATATGGATGCTGATTAAACCATACTATTTCTTTTGTTTTTGGTCCTGCTGTTTTTCTATTTTGAGCTTTTTCCTTATTGCTCTGATTCTTCTCTTATAGCATAACTGATGCAGAAATATGTTTAATGTTGTTATGTATATGTATATATGTGTGTGTATATATGTATGTGTATATATATATATATATATATATGCGCACGTATACATATCCTATATCGGATTGTCTGCTGTCTAGGGGAGCAGGGCGGGGGGAGGGAGAAAACTTTGACATTGGACATCTTATATAAACAAATGCTGAAAACTATATCTACATGTAACTTGAAAAAATAAAATACTTTTTTTAAAAGAAAAATAAAAAAGAAAGAAAACCTTGTTTCTCTGATAACTTTTTTAGAAAGGATGGTGCTGAAAGACTATCATTGTTCAGTGGTTTCAGTCATGTCTGAACTCTTTGTGATCTTATTTGGGGTTTTCTTGGCAAAGATACTAGAGTGGTTTGCTATTTCATTTTTAGCTCATTTTATAGATTGGGAAAATGAGGCAAATAAGGTTAAGTGACTTGCCTAGGGTCACACAACTGATGAGTGTCTGAGGCCAGATTTGAACTCAGAAAGATGAGCCTTCTGGACTCCATTCCTGACATGCCATCTACTGTGCCACCTAGCTGGAAGACTAAAGAACTGCCAATAAATCTATCACCACCCTAAAGAAGTTAAAATTCAATTCTTCTCTCTACTATGGTAGCTTCAAAAAATACAACATGTTTTTGCAACTTTTCTTGCCCAAAACCTAAAATCATAACAAATGGGACTTAGACTACATGACATAAATTGAAATATGACACCTTCCATTTTCCCAAGTAGGAACCTTGCTGAGGTGTATTGTGGGTGGTGGGAGAATTCACGCTGAAAAATAACTAATGCAAGGCATTCCCGCTATGCCCCAAATCACAAAGTTATGTGTAAATTAGAAGACTTTTTAGAAACACATTCTGGCATTGTTCATTCTTATTTAGTTTCTAAAAAAAAATTCAAGAAGCTGGTCTTCAGTCAACTATTTTTGCTTTTAGGGATTTGGCAAACAATTAGTGCATTTGTACCTTAATATTTCAGCTCAGAGCTTTGGTTTTTGCCCTGAGGAGTCACAGAATCATAACACTGTACAGTTAGAAAAGACTTCTGTATTGTCATCTTTGCATTCATGGGCTCATTGATTGAAAGTTAGAAGGGACTGGAGAAGGCAGCCAATTCAGTACCCCCTTTTTCTGATAAAAAATAGTGGCACAAAGACATGTAAACTTCCCCCACCCCTTGGATACAAGTGATTTAACAATAGCACTAATCAGTTTATAGACTACAAACTGATTTAAAATATTTAGATATTCTTTAGTAGCTTAAGAAAATGATAATGAAGTAAGAAAGATAGATATTGAAAGGAGCTAATGAAAATGCTAATTTGTCTACTCTGCAAGCTTTACCAAAGATACAACTATCTGGTTTCCAATTGTGGTTAGGTATAGCAAACAGTTACCTTAAAGGTCAGATATCTAAAAGAGTAACTTCTCAACTATAGGAGACCAATCAAAGCCAGTGAGAAGTTAGAATGCCAGGCTTAACCAATATGGTGGCAATTCTTTATAGCCCAGAAACAACTCAGAGAAATATAGGCCAGAGAGGCCGCATCTGAGATGGCAAAGACTCAATCCAGTAAATGGCTTCTTACGTTATGAGCCTGTTACTTAGTAACAGGATTATTTTAAGTAGGACATATAGAATGACAAGTGACTGTGCTAGTATCTGACTGATGTTTTCTTTCTTCCTATTCCATAGTTATGGTATGTGTACCCCCTTGATTATGTTAAGTTGTGGGAGGAGTCATTGTGTATAAATATCTGTGGATCCTGAGGCTCTGGGTCTTTGGGTTCTAAAGCTGAGACTGGATTTATTGTGAGACAGGAATCCTCCCTCAAAAAAAAACTATTTTCTTTTGGCTTGGAGACTTTGGGTTTTTTCTTCACCTAACACTGTGACTTAGAAATTTTCTCAACAGAGATTAAGAGATTTATCCAGAGATACGCCTAGAGTATCTGGGGTGGAATTTGATCTAAGTATTCTTGACTCGAAGTCCATTCTGCAGTTCACAAATAAAGGCATCCCTCTTCTCTGTGCCCTTAAACTGATGGTTATTTAGTCTCCACTCACTTGACTGTATGCTTTATGCCTCCAGTGAAGGGGAGCTTCTAATTTTCAGGACAGCTTATTCCATCAGTGGAATCAGAAGAAAAATTTTTCTTCAGATTTTTCTTCTTCATTGAACCTAAATTTTCTCCCTCAGATGTATCTTTTAGGTTTCTTTGCATTTTTTCTTATTAGTTCTGGTCACATAGAGCAACAGAGAACAAATCTGCTCTCTTTTCCACAAAAAACCTTTCAACGTTCAAAGAGAACAATCATTCTGCCTCTGTCTTTGCTTCTTCATTTGTACTTTGCATAAAAATAACCAGAACCACTTTTTTTTGAGGGGGGGGTGGAGAGACAGGAAGGCACATCTATGTTTTTCTGCTATCCTTAGTGATGAGATTGCAGAAAGGGTTAGAGGTTCAAGCTGTTTTCAACATCTCCCCTTAATTTCCTTTCACAATTCAACGCTCACAAGGGCTGCTTCACGCACCTGGATGCACAATTGACTAAGTGTGAATTCCAAACTGATGTCTCTTCAAAGCTGTCAATTTTTTTCCCTAGTGTCAAAATGAATGGACTGTGTTTTCACACTTCTAATTTCCTTTCATGCATTTGCCCCAAGCAAACTCATTCAATCACCTGAGGGGGGAACAAAAAACAAACAAACAAACAAAAAGAAACAACAAAAAAAAACCTTAGTAGTCTCAGATTCTAAGAGTAACAGCTATTGGAGTTTGTAACACTTTCAAAATTGTCGTATGTCTCTGTGTTGTTAAGCTCCAGAGAAGCAATTTTAAGATAGTCAAGGATTCCCCTCAGTTGAGTGTAACTAATCCATCCAATTATAATGGAAAAAAGTAGGAGTTTGGGGGCCTGAGGGGTTCTAACTATATTTGTCCACACATGCAAAACCATGATTCCAGGTAGTAAAGAGTTAATTTCCAGTTTTGCTGACCCGGTCCATCCCCATCCAGAAAGTCATTTTGTCTCCCTCCACCCCTCTTTTTGCTTTTCCCTAGTGACTGTAAAAATGCGGAGATGAAAAATTCACAAATATATGGGGTGAGGAGTGGGGAGTGGATGGCCAAGGAAAATTGAGTCCTTAGAGCAGGAGTCTTACCTTTTTCCAGTGCAACACGTGGGGATCTGGGTTTAGTGCTATGTGAAATGGCTTCTAATGGGTTTCAGATGCAGAAGGACCTATGCCTTGTGGGAGGCTGAACCTGAACTGAGGATGAATACAAAAGTTGAAGCAAATAATTTCCCTCTTTTTCCTGACAGTTTTAGAGTAAAGAAGACCGCTGTGAGCTACTGACTGGGAGGGGTCAGTGGCATAGCCATATTTCCCAACCAGCCTCCAGATCTACTGTCCCAAGCTCCACTTGGACCAGCAGAACAGTTCCCCGAAATTTGGATCCCATGTCTTCCCTCACCATCTAGAGGTAATCTGGAGGGGTATGAAAGGTGTTTTTCTAATACTATAGTTCATAGGTCCCAACTCCTATGCTTCTTCTCATGATTATTAGTTGACATCAATCAGCCTGACAATGAATTTGTAGAAGGGGCAACCTAATAAGAAGAGTTGGTACCAAACTTTGCCAGAAAAAGGTGTAGCACCACTTCTCAGTAGTAACACAGAGTCCAGAGGCAAGCAGTCTTCAGCTTAGATAATGTGGCAAAGGAGCAAATCATTCCTCCTGCTTTGGAGAAGTTCCTTTCTCATGGGACACTCATAAAGGCTTCCTCAGGTATGATATATACCTTCTCTATGGGCTCCTTGTAGCACCTTGAAGCTTAGACTCCTTGGTGGAAACATGTGGCACAGTGGATAAAACTCTAGGCAGGGAGGCAAGAGGACTCATCTTCCTGAATTCAAATCTGGCCTAAGATACTATCTATGTGACCCTGAGCAAGTCACTTAAATCCACTGGCCTCAGTTTCCTCATCTGTAAAATAAGGTAGAGAAGGAAATGGCAAACCACTCCAGGATATTTGCCAAGAAAACTCCTGATGGGGTTACAAAGAGTCATACATGACATAAAAATGACTGAACAACAGCAACAACTAGTTTATTCTCAGTTCCCAATGCAGGAACTAGATCAGCTATTCTATGAAACCTGATAGAATATGATACGGATAGAAATCCTAAAGCTATTTGAACTTCAAGTTCCTCTTCAGGAGGAAAGTGGGTAGTCAAGACTGAGGCCAAGGCTCTTCTCTTGCCCAAGGGATGGAGGATGACTAAATTGGAGGTTTCCATAGTTAAAATGCCAGTGGCTCCAATATTTAGGTTCTGAATTGTCTTGCTTTATAATTCAAAAGCCTCAGGGTTTGACCAAACCTCCACAACTATTTCACGTTGACTTCCTGTAAAAAGTTATGCCAATTCCAAACAAGAGATAGAGAATATTATGAAATGCAAAATGGATTATTTTTATTACATTAAATTAAAAAGGTTTTGTACAAACAGAAGCAATGCATCCAAAATTAGAAGGGAGGCAGAAAGCTGAGAAACAATTTTTATAGCCAATACTTCTGATAAAGGCCTCATTTCTTTATTTTTTTTTTTTAGTGAGGCAATTGGGGTTAAGTGACTTGCCCAGGATCACACAGCTAGGAAGTGTTAAGTGTCTGAGGCCAGATTTGAACTCAGGTCCTACTGACTCCAGGGCCAGTGCTCTATCCACTGCACCACCTAGCCACCCCCAAAGGCCTCATTTCTAAAATATATCTGGAACTAAATCAAATTTATAAGAATCCAAGTCATTCCCTAATTGAGAAATGGTCAAAGGATATGAACAGGAAGTTTTCTGATGAAGAAATCAAAGCTATCTATTCCCATATGAAAAAATGCTCTTAATCACTATTGATTAATGAAATGCAAATTAAAACAACTCTGAGGTACCACCTGACACCTATCAGATAGGTAATATGACAAAAAAGGAAAATAATAAATGTTGGAGAAGCTGTGGAAAAATTGGAACACTAATGCATTGTTGGTGGAGCTGTGAATTGATCCAAACATTCTGGAGTGCAATTTGGAATTATATCCAAAAGGCTATAAAGCAGTTTATAGCCTTTGACCCAGCAATGCCACTACTGGGTATTTTTCCCAAAGAGATCATAAAAAAGAGAAAAGGACCCACATGTCCAAAATTTTTATAGGTGCTCTTTTTGTGGTGGCAAGGAATTGGAAATTGAGGGGCTGCCCATCAATTGGGGAATGGCTGAACAAGATGTGATATATGAATGTAATGGAATTCTATTGTGCTGTAAGAAATGATGAGCAGACAGATTTCAGAGAAACCTGGAAGGATTTGCATGAACTGATGATGAGTGAGATGAGCAGAACCAGGAGAACATTGTACACAGTATCATCAATATTATGTGTTGATTAACTGTGATGGACTATATTCTTTTCAGCAATACAATGGTACAAGAGAGTTACAAAGGACACATGATAGAAAAGGCTC
This sequence comes from Dromiciops gliroides, assembly GCF_019393635.1. Lineage (NCBI taxonomy): Eukaryota > Metazoa > Chordata > Mammalia > Microbiotheria > Microbiotheriidae > Dromiciops > Dromiciops gliroides. The sequence continues at coordinate 14,129,019 of NC_057863.1, read as the reverse complement.
TCCAAATCCAGAAAAAAAAGAACTGTGGAATGTGGATGCAGATTGAGCCATACTATTTCTTTTGGTTTTGGTGCTGTTGTTTTTCTTTTTTGATTCTTCTTTTATAACATTGCTGATGCAGAAATGTGTTTAATATTATTGTACATATGTGGCCTATGTCGTATTGCTTGCTGTCTTGGGGAGGTGGAGAAGGAGGGAAGGGAGGGAGAAGAATTTGAAACTAGAAATCTTATAGCAACAAATGTTGAAAACTATCTCTACATGTAACTGGAAAATAATAAAATACTTTTATAATTAAAAAAATGTTGTGCCAATTGATCCAGTGGCTTTGGAGGACTTCTAAATTCATCAAGGACTTTTCTCAACTGATGAAGGCTTTGAAGGATTAATTGATTCAATAAATGTGTATCACCTAATAAAAATATAAGGGATGTGTGGTAGAGCAATTGACTTAATTGACCCTACCTTTATGTGGTGCCATTATTTTTTCTCTTATTTATTCTTTCATAATATTAGGCGAATGAAATTTTGGAAATGGGTGTTTCCAGGTGACTATAGGAGAGATAGTCAGACCAACTCTAACCTTGACAAGATCCTTGCAGCAACAACCAGCATTGGTAGCCACATCTGGGTATAATGAGAATCCAGTAAATCAGAGGAGCAATCTGCTTGACTCAGGTGCACAGTGTACTGACCAGTTAGCCTGGTTACATGCCACATCCATCAACAAGGCAGCCCAGCTAAGCAAAGACATGTCTTATCCATGCAATGCCCTGAAGCAAACTGTATGGTGATTTTATAAAAGGCAAAAAGGATTCCCCAAGCCAGATCACATGGTATTCTTACATTTGGACCTTTTTTCCTTAGTGAATAAATGTGTGCAGAAGGGAGAGTTTACTCCTGGGTTTGTAGTTTCATGTGCAATCATCTTTTTTTCCTACTATGTTATAGAAATGTTTGTTTTATTTCACAAATTAAAAATTAAATTAAATTTTAAAAAACTGATGCCAACTGGTTGATTGATATTGGTGGAGGAAGCCCCAGATGGGGTCTCATGAGTGATGGTATTAAAAGGCACAATCAAACCCTGAGGGGAGCAACAGTTAGTCTCCTTCTGGGGACCAACATACTAGTGGGAGTGGGAGTTAAGTGAGTGAGCACAGATGGAATATTATGGAGGTTCTTGGAAATAATTAGTTTTTCTAGAACGGATAAAAATAGAGAAACAACTTTGTGTACATTACTTTAAATGTCATTAATGAAAGCCTCACATTAAATCTGTCCCCATATGTGTGTGTATCTTATGAAATTAAAATTCCATGGAGAAGGATATATGAGAGGAAGCCTGGCATATTAGACAGAGAGCTGGCATGGAAGCCAGAAAGACCTTGGTATAAGTTCCTTTTCAGACACATATTGACTATGAGACCATGGCTAAAGCCTTTGCCCTACTCAGGGCCTCAGGCAACTCTCTAAGACTTGAAATTATCAGCAAGGTGCTGATATATATGAATGGAGGAAGTTTCCTGAGCTGTCCATTCTCTGTACCAATGAAAGTCTAGCTCCAGGCCCCATTGCTATATCAGGATATAACTGTTTGAATAAAAGGTCATAAGGAATTTTACTATACTTGTTCAAAGCCCATGTAATTTATTAGGCATCACTTTTGTGACAATAACATCATTCAGATCAATTGAAAAATATTTCTGGGCTGATGGACACCCCTGACTCTATCTACAAAACCATTGAGATGCCTAGGACTCACCTTTACACACTACAAAATCAAGTCAAAATGTAAGCTACACATAGGAAATATTTATAGGGATTTAGCTCTGCTTTCCACTCTCTCTTTTAAATGGTTGGGGTTGGGGGGATGTCCATCAGCAAGCCTACTTTGATTGACCCTCAACCAAGTCAAGAAAAATCAATCTATTTCTATCAAGATCCTAGCTAAGGAAATTAAAAATCATATACTTTAGCCTTATTCTACAGTGCTTGTACAATTGCTTTCTACAGAAATCTCTATACAGAAAGCCATCCTGAAGGATTGAATAAATGTTTAATAAATACTCACCGGGGGCAGCTAGGTGGTGTAGTGGATAGAGCACTGGCCCTGGATTCAGGAGGACCTGAGTTCAAATCCGGCCTCAGACACTTAACACTTACTAGCTGTATGACCCTGGGCAAGTCACTTAACCCCAATTGCCCTGCAAAAAAGAAAAAAGAAAAAAAGAAAAAATAAATAAATACTCACCGGCCTTTTATTTAAATTTTTAATGGCTATACAATGAAGCAATAATAGAAACAATAAGTAGCTTTGTTAAGGTCTACATTCATTTTAGAACCTCAGAAAATACATTCTTATTTACTTTGAATCAGATCTTAAGCATTTCCTTCTTATGAATTCACAAATCTGGAAAGTCTTATTGACCTAATGTTTTTGTCCTTTATTGGTCTTTCCTTTTTTGAGAAGAGATCATAGTCAATAAATGTGAATTCAACAAGCATCTATTAAGTAGCTACTGAATGCACAGCGCTGTGATCGGTGTTGAGGGAACTCAACATTCAGAGAGTACAAGATCCCCAAACCCAGGATGCTTATGGTCATATCAAGGGATAATACATAGATGGCCCAAATTCAAAAGAATACATGCTAAGTGCACTAGAGAAATGTGAGTGAGGTACTAGGTGAGGTTGGAGGGGGAACATGACATTCAGAATGGAAAGTATCAGGGAAAGTTTCACAGAGGAGGTGGTATTTCTGTTGCAAAGAATAAGGAAGACTCAGTAGGCAAAAATGGGGGAAAGATGAATCAGAAAGTCCAGGACAGAACAACTGAGTGTAACAGTGGATAAAACTCTGCCATGGAGTCAGGAAGACCTGAGTTCAAATGTGACCTCAGACACTAACTTACTGTGTGGCCTTAGGCAAGTCACTTAACCTCTGTAGCACCAACCTCCCTGGGTTATGGGGGGTGGGGTGGGGTGGGGCTTCACTGAGATAATACCCATAAAGTGTGCAGCACACTTCTCAACACTTAGTAAGCACATTATAAATTTTAGCTATGATGATTTTCATCCAAATCCATCACTCTTCCCACCTTTCCTTACTGCTGTTGAGGTTACCCCTGTGCTTCCAATAACCCAGCTTCATAAACTCTAAGTCATCCCAGCTCTTCAATCTCACTCATCCCCCTTATACAATCAGTTGCCAAATTGTATTGTTTCTGTCCCAAACATTGGAACCTTTGTCTCTACAAACACAGCCTTCATTTCAGTCCAGGTTCCCATTACCACCCTCAGTTTATTACAATAGCCTCCTTTATGGTCTCCTTGCATTTGACCTCCCACCTCAATCCATCATTTATAGAGCTGCCAAAATGATTGTCCTGCCTGGCACTCAGGTCTGAGTATGGCAGTCTACTACTCAATAAACTCCAATGGCTTCCCATTGCCTTTAAGATGAAATGGTCTTGGGGCAGCTAGGTGGCACAGTGGATGAAGCACCAGCCCTGGATTCAGGAGGACCTGAGTTCAAATATGGCCTCAGACACTTAACACTTCTAGCTGTGTGACCCTGCGCAACTCACTTAACCCTCATTGTCTCACCAAAATAAAAAATAAAAGATGAAATGGTCTCTTCAATTTGCCATGAGTCTTTCATTCCCTGGCTCCCTACCTTTCAAGCCTTATATAATGCAAACTCCTTACAGACAGGGATGATTGCATTTTTGTCTTGTCTCTTTACCCAGCAAAGAAGAAATTTGGAATGGAGAAAGTTCTTAATAAATACTGATTGATTGCTACATAAGTCCCCTCCCTCAATCCTATAGTCTAGACAAGCTGACCCTCTTACTGTTCTTCATACACCATACTGCATCTTCCACTTCCTTTCCTAATATTGGCTGATGCCAGAATGCTGAATGCTCTCCCACTTCATGTCTATGTCTTATAATCCTGACTTTCCTTTAAGGCTTAGTCTAAGTGCCACCTGCTACATGAATTCTTTTCTGCCCCCTTCTCACCCCCCTTGAATCTATGTTTTGAATCTATTTTTGGCATTTGGATCCTTTTAACTATTTTTTTATATCTCCATATATGCACATGGCTAAACTCTAAGTATCCAGAACTCATGGATGTTTTCACTGTTGTCTTCCTGTCTCTCCTGACTCACATAATGCCTGGTACATGGTGAGGTATTGAATAAATATGGATGGACCAGTGGTTATCTTTTTATACATTCAGACATTGGAAAGTTAGAAAAAAAGGAAAGAGGCAGAAAAATCAAGAAAATCCACGGGATGGCAAGTGGTCTAGTCTGACTGGCGGGGAATAGCATGAGATAAGAACTATGGAGAGTGGAGTGTCAGAGCATGGAGGATCTGCACTGCTGGGCTAAAGAGTTTCAGCTCTATTTTTCTATATAGCAGGGAGCCTCTAAAGATTCCCGAGTAGAGGCGGGCTATGACCACCTCTATGCATATAAGAAAGATTAACCTAGCACTTGTATAAAGAGTATGTGTGGCCCCTTTCCAATAGACGAGCTACTGCAATGACATCTGCAGCTCATCTGCAGTGGCTGATGATGGGCTATTGCTCTATCTTGTGCATTAAAAACAGCAAATATACCTACATGGAGCCCAGTAAGTGGAATTCATTTTAATACAACAACCTTATCCATTGGAAAACTGCAGACATGGGATGATGACAAGGCCATCATGATGGTGCTGAAAGAGAGAGCAGTCAGAGGAAGCCTGCCATCAATTAGAAAACTCAGGCTATGTAAGCAGCATCTGAAATATCAGCTGGAAGAACAAATCCTGCAGAGATCCAGCCTCTAAAGACAAAAGTAAGTTGTGGTAAAGAAGTGAATCCATCCACCCAAGAGCACTCAACAGACAATACACACACACACAAGCACACACACAAGCACACACACCAGCACATGTACATGTGCACTCACACACTCAGCTTTAATCAGTGAAGTAAATTGCCCAGCCTGTAAAAAACCCAAACCTACATAATACATGCACATATACATATATGGATATCTATACATACAAACATATAGCTATACATTGAAATGCATATGTGTATATATAAAGTTATGCATATACATTTATACATACACATATCCATAGACACACACAGGTGTGTCTGTGGATATGCAGTTATGTGACACAGTACAGTAGATAGAGTACCAGGCCTGCAGTCAGGACACCATAAATTCAAATCCAGCTGTGTGACCCTGGGCAACTCACTTAATCTTGTTTTCCTCAGTTTCCTGATGTGTAAAACGAGCTAGAGAAGGAAATGGCAGACCATTCCAGTATCTTTGCTGAAAATAAACAAAAACAAAAATAAAAGGGGTCATGAAGAGTTGGACACAATTGAAAAAACTGAACAATGACAATAACAAAAGCAACAACAATATATGCAATATGTTGTATATGTGTATATACATATACATAGATTTATGTCTCATCTCTGGACATGACTATGTAAATATATACATACATGTGTATATAAGTGTGTTTCATTTGTTTCTTGACATGCATGCATGTGTGTACCTGTATTCTACACATGTATAGATATGTATGTATGTTTATACTTACCCACATCTAAAGACAAATGAGGCCTAAATATCTGTTAGCAAACTCTCACAATAGACTAGACAGGAGGTCATGAGGGTGGTGGAAGAGCAGCTGTGGCTCTGTACTATCTTTTCTTGATGTGAGGAGCACCATTTTAGAACATCTCCATTTCATTGTGAGATAGATAGATTCACCTTGAGAGGGAGTGTCTAGAGTAGAAAGAGCTCTGGCTCTGGAATGGGAGAGCATAAGTTCAGATCGAATCTCTGAGACGTACTACTTCTGTGACCTTGGGTAAGTTGTAAGCCTTTGTTTCTCTAAAATAGGTCATCTGTAATATGAGAGTTTTGACCGAGACGGCCTCTGAAGTCCTGTCTGTTTACTGATCTAACCTCAATGTTTTACTTTCTTATACTTCAAGGTCTTATCTAAGACCAGCCAAAAACCATAAAGACCCTGTGTTATTTAAAATATTGTGGGATTAGACTGGGGTTTCTAAAATATTGCTACTTATAAATTGATGGCTATGGCACCAATTTTGGCAATAAGCATTTATTATTAATTAAGATCATATATTGATAAAATATTGACTACGTCTATCCCTGACTTCCACTGGTCACAGGTTTATAGGCCTATGCCATTATATACCCAGGTTGAAAAGTAAGAGTTCCAGGAAGGGAGAGAGAGAGTGAGGGAGAAAGAGAGAGAGAGAGAGAGAGAGAGAGAGAGAGAGAGAGAGAGAGAGAGAGCGAGAGCGAGCGCAAGCCTTGTGTCCCCAGGGATTTTTATCCTCATTTTGGTGGAGGTGGGTCACCACACATTGGTCTAAGATAATTGGTTAGCATTATTCAGCTCCATTGATTGACATGACTTGGGGGGTGGTCTAGAGATCCAATTCTAACCATTTAGATGTGCTTCCCTAGCTAATCAAAAAGGTCAATCTGCATTCCTTTTGTTAAACTGAAGGCTCATTCCAGGTTGTTTTCTGGGAAAGGGGAGAAAGTAGGTAACACTGACAAATCTGGGTTTCTCCTAGAAATTCATTATTAATAATTATTTTCTCACAACTTCCAGTTCTTATCTAAGACCATCCAAGAACCATATAAACCCCCAACATACCCCATCTTCAACACAAGTCCAAGAGCAAACTGGGAGGTTGGAAAGTCATTTTCTTTTCTTCCCGGAAATATATCAAACTGCCCCATGGTCAATAACTGATCAGTTTTGAATCCAGCATATCTATGTGTTTCTTACATATCATAAAAACCAATCAAAATGGCTGATATTCGGACATTTGTTTGCCCCATAGAGACCCACTTCTCCATGTTATCAGCTTATGTATTTCCCTCCTGGGGCTTGCAATAAATATACAGGTGAAAAAAAAATAAATAAATATACAGGTGGGGAAAGAAAACAACTTTTTACTCACATGCATTCTGAATTGGAATTCAAGTGAATTATCTTGATATGAGAAGAGAGGCTATATTGTAATTAATCACCAAGATGAGAAAGAGGGAAGAACCAAAGTTACCACCAAGATTTCAACCATGGGAGACCAGATGAATGCTCAAGGCACTGGCAAAGATCATGAAGCCAGGAAGTGGTTTGAGGAGATATAATCTGTGTTCAGACATTTTAAGTTATAGGTGCCAGAGTGATAGAGATTCCTCTATGTTAGGATCTGGATAGACATCCACATAGAATTGTGCCACAGGCATTTTAAGATCTAGAGCTCAGAAGAGAGAAGAGGAGTCATCTGTGTAGGAGTGATAATGGAGTTCATCTGATTCAGTGAGATTTCAAAAAGAAAGAAGAAGCTAGTCAAGTATCTGAAGTCTTTAAGGTATCAGGAAGTCAATGGAAAGCCAGAGTAGAGAGACATATAATAGGTAAAGAGGCACAAAGAGAGCCAGGAAAAGGGAATCTCAGAAGCCAAGGGTGGAGAGATTATCTAGGAGAAAGGGGTCAACATTATTCAATGTGGCAAAAAGTTCAAGCCAGATTCATCCATATTGATGAGATCATAGATTCTCTGGAAGTATTTAATTAATCAAATGAAAAGACAGTGTGTGATAAAGTGGATAGAGTACTCAATTTAGAGCACAGAAGACTTGGGTTCAAATCCCACCTCTGACACCAGATATATGACCCTGGGCAAATCACTTAAGTTCACTAAGCCTCAGTTTCCTTATATGTAAAATTAAGGAAATGCTTTAGATTCTGTCTGATGCCCCTTCCAGCTCTAAATATATGATCTTATGATATTATGAAATGTTTCTAAAAGAAATATTGCAATGAGATCATGTAGAGCAAGCTCTAAATTTCCATTTCTGGCTTTGACCAACCATTTGGAAGCTTTGTAGCCTGCCTTCCACCATGTTTGATTCAGAGCAGAAAGGTTTGCCAAGAGCCCCCTTAATGGTTACAAAGCCAGAAGAACTGGAGACTCAGTGTATATTTAAAATGGAGCAACCCCACCTTCCATGTCTGTTTCCTTTCTGACTGTAAACCATGCCAGAACTACTTCAAACTGCTTTCCAAAAAGACAAAGTGGGAAAGGCTGACTTGCTCTAGCTTTCCCATGGAATTCAAAGTAAATTTCATTCCTATTTGAGCCTAAGTCTGGGTTATGTCTACATATTATGTTTTTATTTGCTCTCCACATCATAGGTGAAGAAGCGTTTCCCCTGAGATGGAATTGTCCAGGGTTGGCAGATATCATGTATATTTGAGAGGTCTGAAGCTCCTGGGTACCATTAGATCTGATCTGGTAACATGGGATAAGCACCCAGGGACTATGTCATCTTTCTTGAAAGGATGGCCACCAAAAAGAGGATTGTCCAGGTCTGACCATTTTACAAAAAAAAAAAAAAAAGATGTCTGAGAAGTATGGAGTCACTATGAAATGACTGTAAAATGACTAATTAAGAGTCTTGCAAACTGCTTTAGCTTCCTAGAAATTTCTGATATCTGAAAATGAATGAGTTACCTCATGAATGAGAAATATGCCTATCACTGGATGATCAGGGATATTGTTGAAGGGCTCCATATATGAGGAGAGGAACTGGATCAAATGACCTCTGAAGTACCTTTCAAATCTGGCCATCTCTGATAATTATAGCATAGATGCAACGTGTTGACTAGCATCTTAACACTTTCCTTCATGGTATCTCAATTAATTTTCAAGATAACTCTGTGAGGTAGGCACAGCAGTTGTTATTTCCCCCATTCTACAAGTAAGGAAAGTGATACTAAAAGAAACTAAGCAAATTAACAAAGCTAGCACATCTAGTAAGTGATTGAATCAGGACTCAAACCCAGGTCTCTTAGCTTCATGGCAGGTTGGAAAGACCATTAGACATGTAGTCAAGAGGTGTGACTTTAATCCAAGTCTACCACTTACTAACTGTATTGTAACTTTGGGCAAATCACTTACTTTTCTGTATCTGTTTCCTTGTCTGAAAAAAAGGAGATGGGACTAGATGAGATTGTTCCTTTAGGAAAATTATTTCTCCTCCCCGGGCTTTTAGTTTCCCCAAATGTAAAATAACAGAGTTCTACTAGACAGACCCTGGGGTCCCTTTCACCTCAAGTGCTATTATGATCATTTTAACTAGGACCACTAAGGTGAGTCAGTCAATCAACATTTATTAAACACCTATTATGTGCCATGTACTATGCTAAATGCTAGGGATACAAATATGGGGAAAAAAGAAAGATATTCCCTGTCCTTAAGGAGGTTACAAATTAATGGGAGATAAAGTATTCTAAAATAATCTCATCTTTGAAAAGTCTATAATCTCACCTAATATGTGATCTATAATTATTCCAGCCTTAAGTACAGACTTTGGATCAGCAAAGCAAAATGAAAGCAAGAAGAATAAAAGCAGAAGGTAATGAATAGAGGGGAAATATTTTAAAAATCTGGTAAATGCTTAAGAAATGTTTTGATTGATATGTAGGTATATATGGAATTGCCATAAATCTATATCTCAGAGGCCTTTAAGCCTAATTTACAGGAAAACAAGAATAGCCTTGTCTACATTCCCAACAAATGATCATCCAGCATTTGCCTGAGTACAGTTTTTGAAAGGAAACCCAGTAAGTACTGGAAGCCCATTCTACCTCTAGATGGCCTATTTTGTACTGAAATTCTCATTATATGTATCTGCCTCTTTGCAAGTTCTTCCCATTATTTCTAGTGTTCTTTGAATCCAAGCAAAACCAGATGATTCCTTCTTCCTTAAGATGGTCCTAAAAATTGTTGAATAAAGCTGTAACATAGCCAGAAATTATAGGACATAGTGTTGATGGACTATCATTTCCCTATCTCTGTACTTATTAACCATTTGCCATTTTTTTCGGTGAGGCAATTGGGGTTAAGTGACTTGCCTAGGGTCACGCAGCTAGTAAGTGTTAAGTGTCTGAGGCCGGATTTGAACTCAGGTCCTCCTGACTCCAGGGCTAGTGCTCTATACACTGCACTACCTAGCTGCCCCATCATTTGGAATTTTTTAAAAAAGCTATCCCTAAAGTCTTCTTTCTTTTTTCTCATCCCCATCTTCCTCAACCCATCCACCACACCCACTCCAACCCCAACCATCCTTCTCATGTTGCCCTCTGAAATTCCTATTCCATATTGAACAAATTCCCCATTTCCTGGAACTCTTTCTCTCATTTTTCTTCCATCTCCTATCTCTCGTTGAGTCCTAGCTCCCCCAAGGCCATTGTATCCTCAGGTTTCCTCCCTATCAATGGCTGAACAATCTCTTGCACTAAGCTAATAGTGGCCCTGGAGGGGAAACCAGAAAACTCTGTAATGTCGCTTTCAGACTCTCTTTACCTCCATCACTCTGCAACCTTTTTCTCCCTTGAAATCCACTTAAAATGTCCACCAAATCCAAGTGATGGTGGCAGGAGTATAACAGCTCCAAGGTCATTCTTTCCTTTCTCAAGGAGTTAAGCACCTATCTCACAGAATTGCTACATATAAATGCATAGGTGTGTTTTTTGTCTGTCCAATTAAAAATTAGCTCCTTGAGAATACAAATTGTATAGTCTAGTACATAGTAGGCACTTAAATGCTTGTTGATTAATTCACTGACACGAAGACTCTCTTGCAAAGACTGCATTAGACTTTCCCATTTTTCTTTTCTTTTTGCTGCCACATCAAATTTATTAGCTCATTTTGAGATGTGTGTCCACTCATACTCCTACTTATATTTCTCATGAAGTACTGTCTAGCCTGCTTCTGTCCCTGGTTTATGAGGAAAATTTCATAGGCTGGAGAAATGACCAGCTTCTCCTGCTCATTCCCCAACATTGAGTAGCATATGCCCTCTAAATGGATGATTAGGTGGTAAATCTTACAACCACAGAAAGAAAAGTGAAAATGGAACTCCATGTTCAATTGATATCCTTTGCTAAAGATGCCCTGCTGCTCAAGAGACATTATTGCTTCTTCCCACTGAGAGGAGAACTGCTAAGTCACAGAAATACTGAATAGCCTAGGAGGAACAAATCCAAGAAATCCCATTCCAATATCCTTCTTCATCCTCTTAGGGCTTGTTAAACTGTGCTATATACTTCTATAGACATATTGTTCACTGTGGCATAAAGTTCAAAGAGAACTAAGACTGAAACAGAACTATTGCATTTGGCTCACCTGATAGAATGTATGTTCCTTGAGGCAATTTAATCCTTTTTTGCATCCCTGGCATGTAACATGGTGCCCAGCAAATAGCAGTGAGTTAGCAAATGCTTGTGGAATGATTGCTTTCTGTGGACATGAGTGCATATCACCAAATCTGTGAATTTGGTGGAATAAAATCTATAGAACTTGGGTTAGTTAATGTCAAATATCCCTTCCACCTCTTGTCTATACTTCCTATGAGTCAATGGGTGGTGCTGGTGTGGTTTTGGCAGTGGTGGTGGTGGTAGTAGTGTTGTATGTGTGTGAGTGTGTCTTTGTGTATTGTATGTGTTGGTATGTATTTGTATATGTGTTTCAAGGATCTGCCCCAGTTCTGTACCACATCTCAAAGCATATGCTGTTTTTTGTTGTTCAGTCATCTTTCAGTTGTATCAGACTATCTGTGACCCTATCTGGGGTTTCCTTGGCAAAGATACTGGATTGGTTTGCTATTTCCTGCTCCATCTCATTTTACGGATGAGGAAAGCAAGGCAAACAGGGTTCAGTGACTTACCAAGGGTCACACAGCAAATAAGTATCTGAGGTGGGATTTGAACTCAGGAAGACATGTTTTTCTCACTCCAGGCCAGATGCTCTATCCACTACACCACCTCACTGCTAATATATGTTGTAGGCATCACAAACTCAACATATCCAAAATAAAATTCAATTACATTTTCTTTACACTCTCTTTTATCTTACTTCCCTATTACTGTTGAGGGCAACATTATTTTTCCCGTGATTGTGGCAGAACAGATAAAGTGTAAGAACTGAGATTAGAAAGATCTAATTTCAAATGCTGCCCCAGATACTTCCATGAGCAAAACAGAATCACAGGAGTGCGAAGAAAGCATAGGCTGTGCCAATCCAGAGCTGTGTTCTATCCTAATGTTCTAACAGACTGACTTGTGGTAGTCTTCTGGCTTCATACTGGACCAATCAGCCACAGCTGAACACACTGTTCCCTGAGTCCAGCATGGTGATGTCATCATCTTCTTCAAAAAGGAAGGACAAACAACAACAGATACTTACTAGCTGTTCCTCAGACAAGGCCTCAGCTCCAATCTCTGTCCCTTTAATTGCCTGTCCCCCACACCTACTCAGGTCTCCCTTTTCGCCTCTACCTCCAAACATCCTTCAAGATTCAGCTCAAATTTTACCTTCTGCAGGAGGCCATTCCTAGTGCCTGTAACTTCTAGTGCCTTCCCCTCCGAGCTTCTGTATAGATCATTTGCATACCTAGATATTTTCATGCTTGTCTTCCCCTTTGGAATGTAAGCTCTTTGAGGGCAAAGACTTTTTGCCTTTCTATCCTCAGCCTTTCCCAAAGATTCTTGGCATGTAATATGGGTCTAATAACTGTTTATTGATTGCTTGTTAACTGACCCAGCTTGTATTTCTTTTTCCCTGGGAGACAGCACTGCAACAAGAAATCTGAGCTGGGGTCATTCACCCCTCAACTGAGGTTTAGCAAAAGAGAAGAATTTACAAGAAGTGACATTCTCAAGGAACACTAGGATTTCCTGGAAATATGATCAGCAGCCAAGCATTTGGTGAGCAAAAGGAGAAAAAGAAACTGGCCATCACTACCCACCTAAATGTCTACTTCCTCCTTCTCTGAAGAGAAGCCAAGAATAGAGTGCAGGTGTTTGAGCAAGATAAAAAGGGAAACCAGGCATGTGCACCCCATTATCCCCAATTCCTATGCCAATGCTTCAGGAGCCACAGCATGGAAGGGCAGATTTCATGCTGAAAATATCTTTGAGAAAGTGCACATCAAAAAGGAAGGTCAGCAGGGAAGGTAGCTGCAGAAAGCAGATGCTTCTATGACAGTTTGCCAGGGTAAACACAGGGCATCGTGCTGAATCAAGCACTGTCGGCTATTGACAAGATGATTCAGAAAAGCTCTGCAAACAATGGGGAGCTGGGGATTCTGAACATCTGGAGGCAGGGGGAGGGGAACAACTGGAGTTGCATATATAGTCAACCAATTTATGCCTACATGAGTAGGCAAATGAATCTCTATATTTCACCAGTGTCTTGCGGAAGAAGTAAGGATTCTGCTATTCTCATTTTAAATTTTAAAAACTGAACAATGAACAGCTTTAGTACAGTGATACCAAATGTTTGGTAGCAGACGACTGGGGAAAGGTGAGACATGTGAGACACCTCTACAAACTTTAAACGGCTATTGTTATTATCTTGTTCTCATCCTATTTTCATGGGTTTCCTAAAGAAAAGTTCCTGAGGCAGGTCTCTATCCTGCTATTATTCTTTCATATTCAATGTCTGATTGACTTGGATGGGATTTATAGTAACTGCTTCTTGTAAATGAATAAAAATATTATTATATCTGCTCAGCTGTGGTACAATCACTGAAAAACCCCTGAAGTACAATTGTACTCAAGGATGTACAAGATGGCAAGGATTAAAATAGTCTTCTTTGGCTATTTCCCATGCCTATAAGACCTCCTTCAACTCTCTCCCTTAAAGACTCTGATCAAGCAGCTCCTCCTCTTGAGACCCTTCCTGCTTCCCCCCTCTCAGGCAACCTCTAACTTATTTTGTATTTAGCCTGTATGCACTGATTTCTGTATATATTTCCCCCCCATTAGAATGTAAGCCCCTCAAGGGCAAATGTTGTTATTGTTGCTGTTGTTGTAGGTTTTTTTCTTCTTTGAATCCCCAGAGCTTAACACAGGGGATTGGTATGGAGAAAACAATTAGCAAATTTTGGCTTGATGGATTGATTGATTAGTCTGGTCTTCTTCAGGCTTACCTTTCTGTGGTATTATTTTGCTATAATTTGGTATTCTTGTGTGTAATAATTTATTCTTGCATTACTATTATAGGCCTGTTTTTATAAACGACTTAGTCATTTGTGTGATGCTTTTTTGTCAACATATTGTTGGTTGAGTTCATGTGTGTCTTACCCATTGGCAGACCTTTTAACTTCTATTTATCATTTAGTTCTTTTCATGTTTTCATGGGATTCGGCGATATATAGTCTTTTTATGTAGACAAAATAAATTGTTGTAGTTGAATAAATATCTTAGAATGTATATTTATCCCCATAGGTTCACTGAAAGCAATTTTCAGTGCATTTCATATTTTCAGACAGGATACCAGGGATACAATGTACCTTGTCCTTTTCCCATGGATTTTGATCTCCTTCACTAGGTCTTTATACTTTGACAGCTTTTTGTTTCAAATAGCTTGGAGATTTTGAGTGTTTGCCATGATTTCTAACTGGGGGAGGGGATACAATGTTTGTAAAATGGGAGTGTTTTATGTTTGTTTTCCTTTGTAGAGATAACTGGCTCAAGTGAGGACTAAATTCATGTCCTGGGCTATTTGACCTTAAATAAATCACTTAATTACTCTTTATCAACTTCCTCAACTGTAATTTAGGACTAATCATACCTGTACTCCCTACATTATTCAAGGCTAGTATGAGACACAAATGAGATAATAGGTATAATTCATGAAAATGGCAGTCTGTATTATTATTACTACCACCACTTATGACTAATACTTACAACTGCATCTGATTGTCACCATGCTCTGATTAACTGGGAGCTTCACTTTGGGCATCAACAAGAAAGACTTTATCCCTTCTCAGAAGTCACAGAAAACTGTCAGTCACTATTTGGTGTCACAGCTTCATACCCTTGTTAGGAGTCAATTCTCTACTCTAAGAAGTGAGAGCTTAAGGTCTTAGATTTACACTTGGAGAGAACTTCAGAGGCCATCTGGTCCAACTTCTAGTAACCTTAGGCAAGTCACTTAATTTCTGTCTGCTTCAGTTTCCACATAAGTAAAGTGGGGGTAATAAGACCACCCTCCCTAATAGGGTTCATGTGAAGATAAAAGGAAGTAAAATTGTAAAGTTCTTTGCAAACCTTAAAGTGTTAGTTATTGTTATTGTTGTTATTTTACCATTGTGGAAACTGAAGCAGAGGAAGCTAAAAGATAGTCACAGCATCATAGAGTTAGAATTAGAAGGGATCTCCAGGTCTCTTCAGTCAAACCCCCTCCTTTTACAGATAAGTGAAGTGAAGAGATTTATCCAAATTCACATAAGTATTAAATATTACACACGAGACTTGAAATCACATCTTCCGACCCCAGAGTCACTGGTTTTTGTAGAGCAGTTCATAAATATAATAATACAATTAAAATTTTAGAATTGGAAGCGACCTTAGAAAACTTTCTAGTCAAATCTTCATGTTTTACAAATGAGGAAACAGAGGCCCAGAAGGGCTAAGTGATTTTGTTGCTAGCTATAAAATGGCAGAGAAAGAGTCTAGAGTTACTACGATATTGTTTCACTGTCCCTAAATGGAATGTGTGACCCTTGAGTTTTGGGATATTCTCTAAGCATTGTGGGATTAAGAGCGAACAATACTTGGAAGAAATAATAAGTGATCATAACTAACACACTGCTCTCCCAAACCCAGATTTTCCTCTCTAGTTCTGGATAGCCCCAGCTCCCAAGCTTCCTCAGGCAAACTGGGGACAACCATTTCCATCACAGTATCTAATCAGTCACAATCCTCTGTTGTCTGGCTTCAATTTGGATGGATTGTTTTTCCCCTTGGCTCAGTCAAGATGCAGCTAAAAATTATCACAAGAATTTTACTCAGTAATAGAAGAAGAAAACAACAACAAAGAAGACTTTGGAAAATCATAGAAATGTATAGCTGTTGGGAAACCATTAAGGTTATTATCTTAAAGTCAGTTTCATTACAGATTGGTGTAGCTAATATACTTTTATTTCCTATTTCTTGACTTAGGTTTTATTTAAAGAGGAATAAACATTCTTATCTACACCCTAATAATCCCTTCCCTTCTGTTAAGACCATTCTTCTTTATCCCATTTGTGTTATCCATATACCTTTCTCTCCCTTCCCCTTCCCCTTCCCTCCTTTATTTCTCTCTTTCCCCCCTCTCTCCCTCTGTCCCTCTCTCTTTTTCTCCTCAATTTGCCTTCCACAGACAGGTTTTGGGATTTATATCCCAGAGTGGAAAATTTGCTTACAGTCATACTTCTATGACTCAAATCTCTAAAGTAACTTTGGTAATCCTGACGTGACTCTTTTTGTTGAAGTAGGGGTATGGGAGTAGTGGTAGTACATTTCTACTATTTGCCACCATAGCTCCTGAATGTGAGATTTAAAATTGGATATTAGATCATAAATCTCCCCTACTTAACCCTTCCCTTAATTTATCTCCCAGACTAGTAAATGGAAGAAGCTTCTGGTTTTCTAGATAGAGCCTTTATTGTATATAAGGTGTTGTTGATTAGAAGGATAGGAAAATAGAAATACAGTACAAATCGTCTTAAATCTAGGCTTAGTCTATATTCCTTATAAAAACTCACCAAACCGAAAAAGGCCACCTTTGGAGTGAGTCAGACCGTCTGTGCCGCGCCGCCAGGAGTCCCGCCAAGCCGGCAAAAAGGCTCCTCTCGTTCTCCCCACCCCGGAAGTCAAAAAACCCGGCAGGCAGTCTGACATGAGCAGCAGGCGGACTGTACCCGGCAGGCAGTCTGACATGCGCAGCAGGCGGACTGTTCATCTCCTCCCCAAAAGGGTGGTCCTTGAAAAACTGGCGTCTTCCAGTTATCCTAACCGACTGTTAAAAACTTTCATATTTTACCACATGAACTTCCAATGATGTGCTTCCCATTTACATAGAATCTGTCACAATGACACCATTGAGTCTTAAATATGAAGCATTTAATAAACAATTAGACAAAAGTAAGCATAATTATGTTACTCAAGAAAAAAGAAAGGGAATAATCAAATATAATTCTGCCCATATACCTGGGTCACAATTTAATACTGATGATCCTCAGTGTCCATGTGGAAGGTTATGAACACATGGAAATCTGTCAGGAGGACATATGAACATGGAAACTTATGTACCCAATACAACACATGAGTCTAAACGGCAGGTCTTGATATTCTTGGTCTCTGTAGAAAACAGCTTGTACCAATTATCACTTGCTACGCAAAGCAATTTCCCTGCTATTTTGAGGTCATTACAACAATATAAAGCTCTTCTCAAACAGAGCTACTTTTGGTGGGTTGTTGAGAAAGTGTTATGTTCTTTTAGTAAAAATCTATAGGCATAGCTCAAAGCAGTCAGAGTGTCTTCTCCTTCCACCTAACTTAAGTAAAACATTAACAGACTCCAGAGAGGCTTCTCCTCTTTTGGTTTGTAGATGCCATTAGAATGCAATAAGCCCAGAGAGCTCTTCACACAGTAGCAGGATGCAATTCTTCTCAAATGATCTTCTAACCATGTGTATCTGGCTTTAGTCAGCCCTCTCAGCTGACTCAGCCCTTCTCTAGCCAAACAGCTCTAAGCAATGTAATGTCTTTCACACCTCACAGCAAAATGGTTGCTGAGGCTGTCAATGAACTTCCTTATCCACTTCTATATTCTGTGTCCTGAGCTTACACTCCTGAACTCTTACTGCTTCTCCTTCTTCTGTCTTCATCTGGTAATCTCCTAACTTCAAATGCCCCAAATCAAAGGCTCTTAATAAACAGTTATGAATTTCTAATTTATGATGGGAAACTAAAAACAAACTACCTTTATGTCAAGAGTTACCCCAGCAGTACTTCTGTAATATTTCCCTGTTCCCCAGTTATTTTATTTCTGACTTATGATTTAATATCACTTAAAACTCTGGGGAAAGTATCAATTAAATAGGCTGATGAACTACAATGCAAAGTAGCCTTTTTTTATTTAGTCAATGCTATACTTTCAAACAGTTCCTCTCATGAGGGTACTTTCATGGCGGGGGAGGGTAGTGTTTGTGGTTCTCCTCAGACATTTGTTATCTGATGGGCTAGGTATCTTCTTAATTTATCATTGTTCCTTACATAAAAGTTCTTTTGCTGCCACCTTTCAGTGACCAAAATGTCAACACAACAAAGGGACCATACTTTGCACTGTAATTAACCTTTGAATCATTCCCTAGAAATGTAATCATCCTAGAAATTTTATTCATTTTTTCCTTTTATTTTTTTGGCAGGACAATGAGGGTTGACTGCCCAGGGTCAGAAAACTAGTAAGTATTAAGTGTCTGAGGCCATATTTGAACTCAGGTCCTCCTGAATCTGGGACTGGTATTTTATCCACTGTGCCACCTAGCTGCCGCCATTCATTTTTTTAACTTAAAAATTATTTTATTATTTCCCAGTTACAAGTAAAGAAAGTTTTAAATATTTGTTTCCAAAATTTTTCCCTCCCTCTCTTCCCTCTCCCCTCCCCAAGACAAAAAGCAATCTGATATAGGTTATATATGTACAATCAGATTAAACATATTTCTGTATTAGTCATGTTGTGAAAGAAGAGTCATAACAAAAGGAAAAAACCTCCAAAAAAGAAAAAAAAAGTGGAAACATTATGGTTCAATCTGCATTCAGATTCCACAGTTTTTTTTTCTGTTGTTTTTTTTTTTTGATGTGGAGAACATTTTCCATCATAAGTATTTTTTTTTTAAGTGAGGCAATTGGGGTTAAGTGACTTGCCCAGGGTCACACAGCTAGTAAGTGTCAAGTGTCTGAGGCCGGATTTGAACTCAGGTACTCCTGACTCCAGGGCTAGTGCTCTATCCACTGCGCCACCTAGCTGCCCCTCCATCATAAGTATTTTAGAATTGTCTAGGATCATTGAATTGCTGAGAAAAGCTAAATCTCTCACAAATGATCATCACACAGTGTCGCTGTTACCGTGTACAATGTTTTCCTGGTTCTGCTCAAAATTCACTCAGCATCAACCCACTTAAGTCTTTCCACATACAAGAAATTTTAAAGATGACTAGAGGAATAGGTGCGGCAGCCATTAGAGAATCCAGACATCAGTTATAAATTTCTGCATACCAGATTGAGAATGAGTATTTTTGCTTCCTAAAGCAAATTAGGGTTTCTCTTTAGGAACTAGCTATAGATATGGACTAATACTCAACCCAGGGATACACAAGCACGTTTTTCCTCATTCCAAATTCTGCCCCTGACTAGCGGTGTAACCTTAGAAAATAGGCTTTCCCATCTCTGAACCACAGCTACCATATCTGTAATATGAGACAATTAGATCTGGAAAGCTAACTGAACAGAAAAGTCCTTCCTACTTCTAATATTCTATGAGCCTGTCAACTCTAGATCTGTGCAATTTGGAACCAATTTAGGCGACCTTTGTAAATGTCCAAAGTTCTATGAATAAATCATTAGTCAGATAGAGCACCACTACACAGTAAGAATTGTTACTCTTTACTGTCCATTACAGCAAAAAAAAAAAACCCATAATAATAACGATAGGAATTGCTCCCCCAGGAGCCACCGTGCATATCTTGATGCATTGTTCTCCATTCAAGTAGAGAAGCAATCTATATGACATGGAAAGCGATTGGGATAGCCTAGATGTTTCAAATCGGCTTAGTAGAGAAAAGACAGTCAATCAGAGCTGTGAATAGAGGTCATTCCCTTTTTTCCATGTAAGGAAATTTGCCCAATTGTGAAAAATGTACAGGGTCTCTGGCAAAGGATTATATTCCTCTAAAGGAGAAGGCAGAGAAAGACCTTGATGGTGGAGGGTTCTGTGGGTGGAGAAGGAATGGAAATGTGTCTAGGTTGAATTCTAAAACAGCCAATCTCTCAGTCAACAATAGTATTTACTATGTGTCAGGCACTGTGCTGAGCACTGGGATTACAAAAAAAAGGGCAAAAGACAGTTCCTGACCTTAAGGAGTTCATCATCTAATGGGGGAGAAAGAATGAAAATAACTAAATACCTAGAATACATAAACATGATAGATGGGAGGAAATCTCAGAGGTGAAGGCAATGGGGGCTGGAGAGATTAGGGAGGGCCGCCTAGGATTCGAGCTGTCTTGAAGGAAGCCAAGGACACTGTGAGGTGATGTAGAAGGAAAGCTTTTAAGGCATGAAAAGCACTGATAGGAGATATAGTAGCCTATGTATAGAACAGTAATCTATTTTTGTTGGGTTTCTTTAATTATATATAATATTTCCTTTTCATCTTTATCATTTCTTCAACTTGTTATTATAAATTTTAGCAATTCCTCTCTAACCAGGAGATCTAACTACAAACCAAATGTTATTTTAAAACGAGCTCCGATTCTGAGAATTATTTATTCACTCTATTTTAAAATAAAGCCGATATCATTTGGGTGTGATTTCACTTGGTTATGATGCCCAGCACTTAATTTTGATCCAAGTACACAAGGTATACAGAAAAAATACTTTTGAGATGTCTACAAACTTCTTGTCCACTTTTACGTTTTGATCTCAAGCTACATATTCTGGTATAGTTTTCAATTTCCTGCCCTATATCTGTCATATTAAATTCATTGAATGTAAAGATCTTTGTTGAATTCCTTTTTAGGATGTTGTTAAGTAATTCAGAGACTGATTCCACTTGTGTGCTCTTTATAATATGTTTATGCAGGAGGTGTTATTATCTTTATGATGGTTTCATTGGCCTGTGTGTATTATGTACTGTAAGGCAAGATGACCTAGTTTCCCATAAAAAAGAATAATTTTGTTACCTTTGGGCACATGATAAAATTAATTCTGTCAATGTATTTAGTAACTGTTCTGAAGGAAATCTGGAACCAGTCATTCCAGTTAGTTGTGATTTCTCTGTTTCTTTTGTTTTTACTTATAAAATGTCAATGTAAATTTGGTTTAATTTGTCCACAGTATATCAATTCATTGGCATTTGAGCAGATATTACTTGAATATCAATAGCAAAATTAATGTGGGTAATGGTCTAAGGGACATGTGATTCTTAATACCTAGTGACCTCTTTTATGCTATTATACTGTTACTTTAGAAGCAGAAGCAAGTTACATAGGACTAAAGGAGGTATTGTATTTTTCATGCCACTCAGTGGGGGGAAAATGTGCATCTAACAATGACTTGCCCGGTAGTCATGGTCTCTAGATGAGGCCATGATTGAAGCTACTTTAGAATGATGAAAACTCATCAGAGATTTTGGTCTTTTAATTTAACCCTTGAAAACCCTTAATTAACTTTATACCACAAGGAAATGTTGGAATGTGACTTGTATAAAAGAATTTTGCCTTAGATTGATGCTGATGATGATGATAACCATTTTCCCATCCTATCCTCTAATTTTAGAAGATAGATTGGATAATATAAAATGTCTCTTCTTACTAACCACTGCATTCTATTCCCTCTGCTATGCAATTTTTTTTTTTTTTTGGTGAGGCAATTGGGGTTAAGTGACTTACCCAGGGTCACACAGTTAGTAAGTGTCAATTTTTTGAGACGGGATTTAAACTCAGGTCCTCCTGAATCCAGGGTCTTTGCTTTTTCCACTGCACCACCTAGCTGCCCTTCTCCTGTGCATTTAATGTGTATAATTTTGACTTTTATTTCTATGTATATTGTCATATTTTCCCTTTCCACAAACACTAAAACATAAGTTTGATAAGTTAAGTGTTTTACCAAAATGTCCATGTCTCATTCAATGACTAGCACAGATGTATAAACACACAAACTATTAAAATGCCTATTTAATTGTGACACTGTACTCTTTTGTTGTTCTTTTCAAATTTATTTCAATTTCCACTAATTGGAATTAAAAGCTCTATAAAAGAGAAACAGTAAGAATCATGTACCAAAGATAAGATGTTATACACGAAGAAAACTCTAAGCACATTTGGGGTGCTCTCTATCTCACTAACTGTCCAAATGTTTATTACAATAAATAAAATACTGATTTAATAAAATCAAGTTCAGCCTGCATTTCCACTTGGCTCATATCCTTATCATTTCCTTCCCTCCCTTTCACAAAGATTACATATGCAGTCTGAAAAATGCTGTACCAACCAACCTCAGTTTGCAATAAATGCAATTTGAAGATTGTTATCAAAACCAATTATTGTGTTGGTTAATTACCTCAGGCCAGCACATGTTAGTCTTTGGTTCAGTGCCATTGTCTTAGTCTTTCACCCAGATTAATTTTCTCCGTACCCTGCCTTGGTCTAAATGAGGGATATGGAACAGTTCCTGTTACTCTCACCGCCACCCTCACTGGGATTGCTCTGCTCCTAATAATATTATTTATCTTAATACTATATTTTAATAGCAAAAAATGACATTATATAAATCATGTCTTGCCATACAATGTAGCTTTCTCAGAAGTTTTCAAACATACTATTCCTTAAGAGAGATTTCTTAATGAATCATTTTTCCTTTTAAGTATTATAACATATTTTAAAATATAGAAAATGTTTTTTATAATTTTTTTCTTAAAATTATGTACAGTATTTTCTTTTCGGGGTATTGTAGTATCAGCACCTTTATTTTTCACATTTAATTGCTAAGTTTTATATACATTTTCTAAACATACTTGAAAATGGCAAAAATAATGGCCTGTTGTGCAAGATAACAAATTAAAAATGAGATAATAAAGCTGAATAATGAAGATATTTGAAGCAAGTATGTGTTTCAAAATGGCCATTTAATTGCTGGTAGGAAAATATCTCATAAAAAACAAGTTTCATTATCTTTTTGGTGTGTTCATTTTATGAGATTAAAGTGATCAGATTTTAATACATTTAAACTTTATCAAAATCACTGACACCTAGGAATATACAAGGCATAGCATCTGGCAGTAACTTCCATTTTTACATAACTTAAAGCTTTTAATATAAGAAAAAGAAAACAATAATCCAATCATAACTCAGTAAGGTGAGTGCACAAACTGCAAATATCATAGATTATTCATGCAGGAGAAAAGCACCTTTGTGACTCATTTCCAGTAAAATGTCATTCTAAGGACCTACTCTTTTTCTTACAAAGAACTCAACTACAGATCATGTCATTCTGAAACTTCACCACCTGACCTTTACTTGTAAGAATTCAAGGGTTATTAGCATGGAAGTGCCAGATAGCCACATTTCATCAGATCTTCAATTTTGCTTGTTTTGTTTTTTAGTGAGGCAATTGAGGCCAAGTGACTTGCCCAGGGTCACATAGCCAGCAAGTGTTAAATGTCTGAGGCCAGATCTGAACTCAGATACTCCTGAATCCAGAGCCAGTGCTCCATCCACTGCACCACCTAGCTGCCCCTCATCATGAAAGACAAGAAGACCATGAGCACCATTAGATGATATCTACCCATAAGAAAAATATTAATACTTGCTAGAAATGATATGTCACATAAACGGAGGCCTATAATTTGTTGAAAGCATGTGAGTGAAATAGCCATGTCCTTTGAACCACCAAAATTCACAAGGAAGAGGAAAAATACAGCATCTCAAAGCTGGCCTAGCTAACCCAGAGTTATACTTTATGTAGTACATTATTTCTCAAAGCGTGGTACAAGTACCACTTGGTGGGGGGGCGGTGCAGTTAGGTGGCACAATGGATAAAGCACTGGCCCTGGATTCAGGAGGACCTAAATTCAAATCCAGCCTCAGAAACTTGACATTTACTAGCTGCATGACCCTAGGCAAGTAACTTAACCCTCATTGCCCTGCAAAAAACAAACAAACAAAAAAAAGAAAACAAAACCAAAAAAAGTACCAATTGGTTGCCCCTATGGAATATATCAAGTCAAAGCCATTTTAATAATAAAATTGGGAATTGTTTCCAATTAAAATAGTCCTCACTTTTCCAACAACATATCCGTGTGAGGCTGGATTTTTCTCCATCTCTTTCAACCAAAACAACACATGGCAACAAATTGACGGCATGAGCAGATAGGAAAATTAAGCCCTTCCATTAAGCAAAACATTAAAGAGACTTGCCAAAATATGTAATACAATGCCACCCATATCACTATTTTTTTGCTTTGGAAAATAGTTATTTTTTAATGTTATCTTATATAATGGTATTATTGTTGTTATTTTTAATTAATGAACAAATCCTTTGAAATTTTATCCAACTTAATTTCCAATAAGGCAAGTATTGATCAATGTAGCCCACCTAAATTAAAGCTCTTTGGGGCCCTCAGTAATTTCTAAGAGTATAAGGAATCCTGAAACCAAAAAAGTTTAAGAACTGATCTCGCTCAAGCCATACCTGAAGCAGATCACTATCAAATATCAAAATCGGACTTTCATCATTCTAGTGGATAGAGAGCTGGACCTAAAGGCAGGAAAATCTGGGTTCAAATCCTACCCCTAATGCTTACTAGCTGGGTCACCCTCGATCAAAATATATCAGCTCTCTCAGATTTTATTTCCTTTTCTGAAAAATGGGAGTTATACCTAGAGTACCTATCATATAGGGTTGTTATGGGGATCAAATGAGACCATGTATTTAAAATACTTAGAAAAATTTAAAATACTGTAATGTTTGCTATGTTATTGTTATGGGGAATTTAATGAGAAACTTCTAAGAAGCACCATCTGAGCCATGGCTTAAAGCCTTAGAGTCACTTTTCACTGCTGCTTCATCTCACTCATCTTTGCCAAGTCTTGTCCATTCGACTTTCTCTCTCTCACATCTCTTGCCTTCCCTTCACTCCTACTGCAATAAGCCTTTTGTTTCCTTTCACCTAGATTGCTGTAATACCTTTCAAAATGGTTTTATTGTACTCAGCCTTTCTCCCTTAACAAATATTCCTATTGGACTTCTTTGATGATGTCAGACCTCTAATCAGAACTATCCCATGGCTTTCCATTCCCATCGATACAAAGTATACTTGTCACAGATATTCTCTTTTCTTTATGATTTTGGAGTAGATAGAAAGGAGATGAGGGACTGAAAGAGGCAAGAATGACTCATTGGTAGAATAAACAAAATGTGGGAGATTCTTTAGATACAGGGAACAACTTCCAGAAAGCAATGAGTTTGCAAAATTTTCATGGAGGCATGGACTTTAAACATCTATAATAAACTTGAGTGATTCATAATGTTTTCTAGGATATCTTTTAAAGTGAATGCTGCTGGCCCTTTTGATTTTCAGTTTTTGCCTCCATCTATTTGATGCATAATTAGGATGCCTACCTTAGTCCTTCCTCATTCTGTCTTACCTTTGGGTCCTCCGGCAGGCACTGTGTCTTTATGGACAGATAATTGCAACAGTCAGGAAACAAAAGCTAGGGGTGAATTGATCCATTTATGACTAAAGGCTTATAAATAGTATGTATCCCAAAGGTTTGGTGCTAAGGCAAGTCTTAATATTGTTGTGAATTATCTATAAGGATGAATGTCATTATACTGCTAAGCCTAAAGATTGTAGTTTTCCAAGTGGCTAAAAGACAGAACTAAAAAGATCAGGATCATCAATTTAGAGATGGAAAAAACGCCATCAATCATCTAGTCCAACCCCCTCATTTTACAAATGAGGAAACCGAGGCCCAGAGAAATTACAAAGGTAGGCAATTACAGAGCCCAGAATCAAACCCTGGGTCTCTATCTGAAAATTTATTGTTCTGTCCACTATTCCATGTTGTCTCTCACTCAGCTTTCTTTTTCTCTTCTTTTCTTTTCCCCCAGAAAATTTGCTCTTGCAAACAACAACAACAAAACCCTAGATCATCCATTGCTAAATTGGGTTTTAAAAGTGTTTCTCAACTTTCTAAAAGAAGTCAGAAATCGTGGAGCCTGAAAGAAAAAGAACTCAGAAAAGCTATGTTCAGAGGCCAACTACTTTGACTTTCATAAAAGCAAAAATAATTGTGAATAAGGGAATTGTTCTAGACTTAGAAAAAGTTGAGAGGTCAATAGTTTCTAATATGGTATTGCCCACCTTGCCTTTTACTCTTTGAGACTGAGGACAGTGTGCTGAGTCCATTGTTATATCTACTGAAGCATCATCTGATAGGAAAGTAGACCAGTTTCAGGGTCTACTCAATTTTGGTATCTATAAACCATTACATTTAGATAATACATAGTTCTTATTAAGAGCATCTTGGTGACAGTCCTAACACAGAGACTCCCAGGTATCATATGCAAATATTTAATTTAGTTCTGGGTGGCACACTTTAAGAAAGACATATAAAAGCTGGAGACCATGCAGAGGTGGGCAATCAAGATGGTCAAGAGTTTTGGTTTCATGGCAAAGAAAGATCATTTGAAGTAACTGGGGAGGCTTCATCTGGAAATAAGACTTATAGGAGATACAATGGCTGTCAAAGTATTTGAAGTGCTGCCATTCAGAAGAGAGAGAAACCAAGCATCACATTATTAAATTTAAAAGAGGAAAATCTAAGTTTACTGATGGCGGGGTCAGGGCCAGGGAGGGGGGAGAGGGAGGAGAGTTTCCTAAAGAGCTATATAAAATTGAAATGATCTTCCTCAGAAGATAGTGAGCTTACCTTTTCCTGGATGTCTGTGAGCAAAAACTAAGTGGCCTTTTTTTAAGTATATTGTTGAAAGAATTCTTTTTCAGCCCCCCAATGGATTGGACACTCTTAAGTGCCTTCTAATCCTGAGAGTCTATAATTCAACCATGAAATATGATTCTTGGGAGAAAACACATGTATATTTACCCTCCAGAGAAGTGGACACATGCCTATATTTTGCTTCCTGAACATGCCAATTCCTGCTCCTTCCCATCCCATGTGAACTGCATGGAATTGGTTCCATTGTTTTAAAATAGGAAAAAAAGCTTTATTCTTACAAAAGACTCTAAAACGTACCTCCTTTATTCACTTTAAATGATGCATATATGTGAAATGATGAAAATAAATATGAACACTTACCAAAACTAAATGGGGGGGAGGAATAAAACTGTCATTGTGTGCCACCTATACAACTATTGATTTCCTTTTCATTTGGTCTAGAAATAAATTCTTCCTTTGCACTAACTTTGGAAGACCCACCAGTGAGAGATTGGCTAAATTTCCCCCCTGTGGTAGACCATGATATCAAAGGGACTGATAAAAGTAGCTATACCCATGGAGCCTTGCTCTCAAGCTGAGCTCATGAAACCTCTCTCTCTTAAATGCTATTTAATCCCAGTTGTTTTGTTCTTTCTGCTGTTCCTTCTACTTTTACACCTCCAGGCTCATTCAAAAGCCAACCCCCAAAGACACCCAACTCCATCCTGCTGAGTTTCCTTGGCAACCCTCAAAGGTAAGATTTCACCCAGCTTCAATGTCTAATTCCCTCACAGTCTTCAATTAGTTTAGTTAAAGTTAAGTAATTTATGCGCAAACACTCTTTTGAACTATACACAGCAATTTCTTTACTCTAAATTTGAAATTAAATGCCCTTGTGGGTTGTATCCTGCATATATCCTGAAGCCTCACTGCAGGAAACAAAACCTCAACCACAAAAGGGGATTGCAGTTTGGCCGTATTTCAAAAGGTTGTTGTATTTTGTCAAATATTTTTGAGTTTGTCAAATTTTCCCTGTCCTCTGGATACCGTCAACTTAACCTCGAAGACCAACTGTTGCCGAGTATCCATTGGCAGACCTACTCTTTGGCATCTACAAAAGTCTGGCATGGTTCATTGAAGCAACATGAGGCATGAGGATTTCCAGCTTTCTAACTTCACATCCTTAGATCTGAATACCTGCATTCTCACATGTGAGACAAAACGCTATGATATTTACGACGTTCAAAGCAATAGACAAGCTTTGATTACTTTCAATGAATATAAATCACCTTGTGGAAAGGCCCATATTCCCACACATATACAACTACCATACAGTTGTCTAAGAGGCCCCTTCCAGAAGTCAGGCTAGCAACCTTACCTGGGAAAGCATGTTTGCTGTAGCTGGCCACCTCCCCTAGTCCCAATACTTGAGAAAGCCATCTGGCACTTTGGGCCTGAAGGAGGCTGTGTTTCACCCTGTGAATCTCAGAGGCAACTAATATTTGTTGACATTTTGCTTTGTGGAAATTTATTTTGATTTGGGGACCCTACCTTTAGGCTGAGATTAGAAAGCCTTAGGCCCTCAGGGTCTCCCCCGTCCTCCTCAGCTTCAGCTGAGCGAAAAAGCCCCGTGGGCTATACAAGATGCCAGGTCAGACAGCTGGGGGGAAAAAAAGCCCCCAGCTCCCTCCGACCTGAGCCAAGCCGGATAGCCTGTGCTGAGGCACGTGAAACTTGGAGTGCACACCACCACCCCCCCACCAGCTGCAGCTCTGGCTGGCGGATTAGCTTGGTCTGTGGGGTCGAAGGAAGCCCCGAGATTTGAGTGGAGAGAAGAAAAGGTATATATGGACCTGGGAGAGGGACTGGGGGGGGGGGGTCCGGCTGACTAGAGGAAGGATGGACTAGAGAAAAGGAAGGAGACTGACTAAAAAAAGGAGGGGGGCGGACTAGGAGAGAGGCTGACTAGGGGGGAGCCCGGGCAAGGACGGAGGAGAGTTCGGTTTGAAAAAGGAGAGACCGGGCTGACAAGGTTAAGGGCCTTAATACAAACCAGGGAAAGTGTAACTTGCCTTGAGGCCGGAGGTGGCTAAGGCCCTTATTGTATTCAAGAAGTTCAAAGCGCAGCAGGGGCGAAAGAGACGCAGTGGAAAGAGACCGCAGGAAAGCAGTCAGGTTGTACACTTTATTTCCCTGTATTCCTAATTTGAAATCGTGTCTCATAAATAAACTCTGCTTTGATTATTTAATTAGAGGCTTCTTAATCTTTAGTCTATCAGTTTGGGAGCAGCGTGGTGGAACTTTACAAACGGACCAACATTAAATTAACGTAGTCAGATAGCCAAATAGTCAACAGTCCCCAGATTAGTTCTCCAGTCAGCTTCAGCCCCCCAATTTAGGCTAGTCAATTCAAAAATATTCCAACAGCTTCTCATCTCATCCCTGGACTATTGAAATGCCTCCCTGTTGGTCTCACTATCTCAAACCCTACTTTACTGGTCCATCCTTCACTCAGCTATAAGAAAGGTGCTTCCTAAGACACATCTGATCATTCTCTATCTTTCTCTGTCTCTATCTCTCTATGTGTCTCTCTGTCTCTGTCTCTCATATACACATGTACATACACATGCCCCACCCCATTCAATAAACTCCAGTGACTCCCTATGAAAATCATACATAAAATCCCCTGTTTGACTTTAAGCCTTTCATAACCTGCTCCATCTCCAGGCATCTTACACTTTATTCCCCTCCATGTTTCCTACTATTCACGGACATGTAGTTTATGCTAGTCCTAGAACATAGAACTGTGTCTCCTGACTGTGTGAATTCTCAATGCTTTTCTCATAATCCTGGAATTCTCTCCCTCTCTATCTCTTCTTTCTGGCTTCCCTGGATTCTTTCAAAGCTTAACAATAATCTGCAAGAAGCTATTCCTTAGCACCTTTAATAGTAGTGCCTTTGCTCACAGACTATCTCCAGTGTATCTTGTCTATATTTCGTTGTCACATAGTTGTTTGCATGTTGTCTCCCCAAATAAACTATGAAGATGTCTTTGAGAACAGTAACTGTTTTGCTCTTTCCTTTTTCCTCAGTGCTCAATACAGTGGTTGGCACTTAGTAGGCACTTAATCAAGAAACATTTTTTAAGCATCTCCAGATGACAAAGCCTAGAGATACATGAAAAGGCAAACAACAGTGCCTGACCTCAAAGAGCTTATTTAATGCTTGTCAATTGGCTTATTTCACTTGGTTTCCACATAAGCTAGCTCTGGCCTTAGGATGTATTTAATAAACATTCTAAGAAAGATATGGACAAACAGGAAAGTTAAGATGAATGGGGGCGGGGGGGAAAGCTAGGTGGTGCAGTGGATAAGGCACCAGCCCTGGATTCAGGAGTACCTGAGTTCAAATCCAGCCTCAGACACTTGACACTTACTAGATGTGTGATCCTGGGCAAGTCATTTAACCCCCATTGCCCTGCCAAAAAAAAAAAAGATGAATGGGGTAGTGTAAAGCCTAAGGGACAATACAGAAAAGAACTAGAGCAATTAGGGACACAATCTGAAGAAATAGAAGGAAGGGATCCCTCTATATAAGATGGCTATAACAACCAACTTCAAGATTTGAAAGGCTGACATGATGGGAAGGGCTTAGCCTTAGAAACTGGTAGGGGGGAAGGTTTAGGTTTAATATAAAGAGCCAATTGCTAACAACTAGTTCTTTAAAATGAAAACAGGCTTCCTTGAGAGGTGAGGTGTTGATGCCCCCTTAATGGTCATCTTCAGGATAGCCTCACTTGTCAGGCACATGGCAGAAGGCATTCTTTTTTTTAATGTTTATTTTTTGTGTGTGTGGGGGGGCAATAAGGATTAAGTGACTTGCCCAGGGTCACACAGCTAGTAAGTGTCAAGTGTCTGAAGCTGAATTTGAACTCGGGTCCTCCTGAATCCAGGGCCAGTGCTTTATCCACTGCACTACCTAGCTGCCCCCAGAAGGCATTCTTAGTTAGGTACCAGTTGGACTTGCTGCTTCTGAGCTTCCTTCCAACTCTCACAGTCTTTGATTCTGACTCCCAAAGCAGGAAGCAGATATCATGAGCAGTTAACCACTAAGAAGCCTTTTGACTCATTTCACAAAACATTTTAATTAAAGTTTTAAAACCACTATTGAGATGATCAAAAGTAACAACCTGCATTCTTGTGCTGGTTTAGCCATTCTGAAAAGCAAATTGAATTAGATTTTTATACTAAACATTAGTAACTCAGGCTGAATGAAACCAATGGATTATTATAGTACATTTTGTTATGAGTATAAAACCTGCAATATACATGCAATTGTAATATTGTCATAAATCATGCTTATACCATGATGAATAGAATCGCTAGTTCAAGACTTAATTCAGTATCAAATGCTTATTTTTATGACCATGAACATTTGTAATAAAACTCAATTTGCCTCTGGAAATAGAATGGGAATGTGACTAGTTAATTCACAGTTATGTTTTAGTCAGAAATTTGAGTCAGCCAATAAAGACTTAAAACCTCAGTATCAACCTTGTCTCTTTACTCTTGTTTATTACCCATTTCCAATTAGTTATCCAGGCTTGTCATTTCTATATCCACAATTTCTATTGCATTTGTCCCTTTTGCTCCATTCTTAGGGACACTGCTATAGTTCAGGACCTCATTACCTCTCACCTAAGATCTTGCAACAGCCTCTTAATTGATCCCCCTCTTCTAGCTCTCTGATACCCAATCCATCCTCCCAATAAATAGCAAATTTATATTCCTCTAGCACAGGCCTGTTTCACTACTCAAGTTGCAATTGTGGCTCCCTCTTACCTCGAGGACATGATATACAAATGCCTGTTTGGGGCATTGAATGCTTTCATAGTCTAGTTCCAAAACCCCTATTACTTACTAACAATCAGGCAGTCTTTCCCCTGGCCAAACTGGCCTACTGGCCATCCCCTGTGCACAACACTCCTTGTCCCATTACTAGGCATTTCAAAGGCTTTCCCCTGCCAGAAATGCTTTCTCTCTTCACCTCTGCCTCTGGGAAGCTTTAGCTCCCTTCAAGCCTCACCTAAGGTCTCTTGTTACAGGAGGCCTTTCCTGATTTCTACTCACAGACAGTTGTTAGTCCCATCAAATATGAAGCTATATTTAAGATATATAGATATAGGGGCAGCTAGGGGGTGCAGAGGATAGAGCACCAGCCCTGGAGTCAGGAGTACCAGAGTTCAAATCCAGCCTTAGACACTTAACAATTACTAGCCATGTGACCCTGGGCAAGTCACTTAACCTCAATTGCCTTACAAAAAAGATATATAGATATAGATATAGACAGACAGACATAAATACATACACATATATACACATACAGAGAGAGAGAGAGAGAGAGAGAGAGAGAGATTCTCTATACCTGTCTGTGCATTTTTGTTTTTTATTTTTTTGTTTTGTCTCTCCAGTAGATATAAAGTTCTGTTTGGGCAGGGACAGCTTTGATTTGGGTTTTGTTTCCATAGCTACTCATGAAATTAAATTGTATTGAATTGTGGAAAATGGGCATCATTATTTGTAGGAAGAAATCCTACAATATATCCCTCTCCTATTCCACAAGAAAGGAATGTATTGCAGGGAAAAACTACCTCCCTACACACACACACACACACACACACACACACACACACACACATACACATATACACACAAAGTCTCTGTGCCTCTCTGTCTCTGTCTCTGTCTCACTGTCTCTATGCATGTGTGTGTGTGTGTGTGTGTGTGTGTGTGTGTGTGTGTGTATCTTCTCCTCTTCCATGGAGGTAACCTCATATCTAAATGTAGCCTAAGAAGAAGTTTGAGGAAAGCAGGGCTTAGCTCTCAGCTCCCTTTGACACTGATTTAATTAACATTTCAGTCTTTATTTTTGTCATCCTCCTTTACTTGAATGGACTTAAAATCTTCATGATTTCTCTGGGTTGCTAATAACTCAACAAGGAAGTACATATGATAGAGGAAACACTCTTAGTGAACTAAAAAAAAAAAGTAGAAGCAGCAGGAACCTTGAAAAGAAAGGCCATATTTTGCATAACTTTCTATCTCCTCTAGTTCATTGCTGGATAGTAATCACTTAACAAATATTTATTAGATGAATAAAAATAATGATGAAAATAATATTTAAATGGCATTTATTACAAAGTAATCTTTTCACACAAAAAAGAAACCTAAAGTAGATACCGCAAGAATTATTTCACTCCTTTTATGAATGAAGAAACTGAGGTTCAGAGAAATTGCAATTTATTCCCAGCGATGTGGTTTTAAAAATCTTAGTCAAGAGTTAGACTCTGGGCTTCTGGCTTCAAGTCAAATATTCTTTTCCCAGTCCTCCTTCTAAGGGAACAATGTGACAATGGAATGGGTAGGAGAGGGACAGTTGCTGTTTCCTACTTGTATTAAAGTCTAAGTACTCATTCAAATGCAGCCTCAAATACTCACTAGCTGGGTGACCCTGAGCAAGTCACTGAACCTCTGTTTGCCTTAATCTACTGGAGAAGGAAATGGCAAAGCACTCCAGTATCTTTGTGAAGAACACCCCATGGACAGGAAGGTGCACAGAGTACCAAAGAGTCAGACATGACTAAATGTCTAAATAGCAACAACAACCCATCCTGAGGAGGAACTGAGGAACTCAGATGCTATTCTAGTCAACAAATATTTATGAAGTGCCTACTATGTGCCAGTTTCTGTGCTAATCTCTCTATATACAAAAAATAAAGTGTCAGCCCTTTAGAAATAACAGTAGATAGGCTACTCCACTTCAAGTCAGAAATAACTTGGTTATGTCCCTAATTCTGACATTTACTAGCTGTGTGACCCTGGGCAAGTCATTTAACTGCTCCGTGTGAAGTTCCTCATGTGTAAAACCAATGGATTGGGCTCAATTATTTCTAAACTCCCTTCCAGTGCTTGCTATATGATTCCTAAATCTTATGAAGAAACCTTCACAGGGATTTCCCCCTCTAGACAAAATAAATTCTTGGAGAATCCATCTCAAAATGGTGAGCCTGAAGCAATATCCTGACTTTGAGTGCAATAAATTTCAGAATACTCCAAATGCGTTGGTACCTTCTTCTGCTCAGATGCCAGTGAAAATAAGCCCACCAAGCATGTGTGTACAATGCTCAAATGATGAGAAGTGGGGTTGGCCTCTAGTTACTTAAACCACATTTTGTTTTATTTGTTTGGAGTTTCAAACTCTAGAGGAAAGTCTGGTGCTTTAAGAAACTGGCAGGGTTAGCAGAGGGAATGGATCATATGGAGGAAAAGAAAGGAAATACCCCTCCTCTTTAGGGAGAAGTTAAATAGTCTATGCTTAAGGTCAAAATAGAAAAGTTAGACATCTAAACACATTTTAATACGAATTCAATTTAGTAGAGATCCTTAAATGATATTGATGACTTTTCTTTTGCTGGTGCCCTGATTCACCCAGCTTTTTACTTTGTCTTGATAAAAAATTCATTGTCTTCTGCATTGCATATGCATTTATTTGAGTATAAGTTACATATTTATAAAGGAGCATGACAGATGTTAAGATGTATCTTTTCTGTTATCCATACATCATAGCTGAGATATGTAAAACTAATCTTAGGTAGGCATGGAAGCACTGGGGAGTCACCCATCAGTGCTTAGTGACTAAATGAGCTGATGCACCAGAGAGACATTGGCTATTTACACTCTCACTTAAAGGTTTTTAGGTCTTTTCCATTTTCATAATTGTGTCAGACTACAAGGGTTCAAAGGGGCTTGTTGTAACACGGCTACTTCTTATTAGATGAAATTTCACTGAGTGGGGTGAGGGGACAAGTAAAGACCAGTTTCCCTTGAGTCACAAAGTCATAGCAACCTCAGCTGCTACTACATTGCCCATTGACCTTTATATTAATGATTCTACTCTGAACCAAATCTAATCCCATAAGAAAGATGGATTAAGCTTCATCTGGTTGGCACCAGAGGACTGTTCCAATGGGAACAACAGGTGGAAGTTGCAAGGAGGCAGTTCAGGCTTGTTATAAGGAACAACTTCCAAATAACTTAAGCTCGTTTAGAGGTGAGTGGAGTGCCTCAGGAAGTGTTGGTTTTCCTCCCATTAGAAGTCTTCAAGCAATAACTGTAGGATCATTTGTTGGGTGGGTTTTAAGGGAATTCTTTGTCAAATGCAAGTCAGACTGAATGCCTTCTGAAATAACTTCCAACTTTGCTTCTGGGCACTGTCATTGACTTCAGTCCTTGTGTAATGACCTGAGACTATTTTTTAGGTCTTGCTTACTCTTCTGAGAACAACTTCTCACTTGACACCCTGAGGTAAACTACAACTATGAAGCCTGCCTATCTTCCTCACACAGGCCTTAGAATAAGAAGAGGACTTTGAGATCTTGTGTTACGACATCCTCTAAATGTAATAATCTGGAGTTTCCTCAGAGTCCTTGAGACCCTTGTACAGGGTCCACAAATTCAAAACTCCTTTCATAGTAAGACAAACATTTTCATTTTGAATATGGTAAATATATATCTCATATAAAGAAGAGTTCTTTAGGGTTTTCTCAAGAATTTTTAAGAACATAAAGGAATCATGTGACCAAAATGTTTAAGAATTGCTAATCTAGTTCAATGCCTATATCTGGAAGATGGCAAGTTGCAGTCCAGAGAGGTTAAGCCACTTGCCAAGGGTCACATAGTTAGTAGGTGCCAGAAATGGGATATTAACCAAGGTTTTTGAATTGTGAATCCATTTTTTGCCACTACAGTATTTTATGATATTCCCTCTCAGAGCAGAACCAGGACGTGTGGAGTCAGACAATTGAATAATTATTATAATCCATGCTTAACTGGGAGGAATAATAGCAGCATAACACTGGAAAAGGCCATCTAAGGTAATTGACTCTTTTAGTACATTTTGCTTATTCATAGGGAAAGATGAGCATTTGTTTAAGAAGTTCAAAGCAAGAAAAAATTTCTCCTCCATTTTACAGATGAACTAGTATATAGAGATGCTAGCCCATAAGTACAGCCACTAAATTCACTTTTACTGAATTTGATCTTTCTTCAAGTAGTGATATCTCAATGCTTCCTGCTCACTCTCTTCTTTTGAGGCATCATGATATAGTGATTAGAAGCTGGATTTACTGATAGAAAATCCTACCCCTGACTCTTACTAGTTATGCAACCATCAGAAGGACACAACCATTCCATAAGTCGTTTTTTCCACGTGTAAAATGAGAATGGTAAGATGTGTATTTCCTAACTTATATGTCAGTTGTAATACTAAAACCAAATAATCTAGGTAGAATGCAATGAAGAACAAGGATGACTTACTCTCAATGTATTTCTCCTGAAGCATTCTGTTATTCCTATCGTGGTTTCAGGAAGAAAAAGGGATCAAGTAGTCATCATTCTTCACAGAACAATTCAGGTGTGCATATAACCAGGTATTTTCTTATTCAGGATAAGTGGTAGTTCTAATTTTAGTAATTTGAATTTTTAATTTAGTAGTTGTAACTAATCTCATTGTCGCATTTACATGTGACAAACCAAGCAAGGTAAAAAAATATTGGACTTATTGAAAGTATCTGTATTCCAGCCAGTTTGTTGATGAATAGAACATACATAAAAGATTTTAAATCCCTCCTAAAGTCAGAATGGTCTATCTATCACTAGGAATAAAACAAGTACTTCCTACTCATTGCCTTTATTTTTCAGGGTTATAAAATACACTTTGCAACTCTTACCTCCTTATCTGGAGCTGACTTTCTACCAACTATGTCTGAAGTGAATCCATTTTTTATAAATGAAGGGACAAACACTGGTAGAAATTTCTTGATGACTTCTCTTCATTAAAGATTGTGTTTTCTTTCTTTTCAGGGGAAAGAAATCTTTAATATATTTTTGTTGTCTTCATGACTTTTGATAAGGAAAATATAAAGTCTTTACTCTTAAAAATCACTGTGTTTTTCCATCTTAAAATCCAGTTTGTCGAATTCATGAGTAGGATAATTATTTGGCTCAGAAGTGAAAGAATTGTTGGGGATCTTGATTATGTGAAGGATCATAGAATCCCAAGACTTGAGCACTGGGTCTTCAGCAGCTAGCATGTCCAATTTATATGTGAAGGAATCTCCATGGTAACCTATCCAATAAGTAGTCATTCAGCCCCTGATTAAGGATGCCAAGGGGGAAGAAGCCAATGCCCCCTCAAGGTAATCCATTTGGGGCAGTTTTCATATGTAGAATATTTCTTCCTAACATAAAACTCAAATTTGACACATTATACTTAAGGCCAAATAGACAAATCTAATCTGTCTTCTACAAAACTCTTCAAATACTTAAAGACATTCCCCAGTCTTCTCTTCACCAAGTTAAATATAGCCAGTTCTTCCAACCATTCTTCAAGCCTTATGTATTCAAAATCTTTCTCCGAACTAGTTGCCCTCTTCTCCAGATTATTATTGAATGTCACAAAATGTGGCAACCCAGAACTAAATACAATATTCCAAGGAGGTCTGAACAAGGATCAATATAGCAAAATCATCACACCTTCCTTCTTCAAATCAACTACATTAACTACATATTCTTTACCATGAGTCAGACACTGTGATCATCTCTGGAAATACACAGAAAGCTAAGAATAGTCCCT
Source organism: Dromiciops gliroides (assembly GCF_019393635.1). Taxonomy (NCBI): domain Eukaryota; kingdom Metazoa; phylum Chordata; class Mammalia; order Microbiotheria; family Microbiotheriidae; genus Dromiciops; species Dromiciops gliroides. The sequence continues at coordinate 14,091,703 of NC_057863.1, read as the reverse complement.
GCCTTAAGGAGGTCACAATGTAATGATTCTTTTCAACTTAATTCACAATTTAATGATTTCCCACAATCTGTGTCCCTCTTAATGAAAGCCAAGTTCCCATCAATATGTTTTGCTGCCACATCACACTGCTACTTATATGGAACTAGCAATACACTAAGACCTCCAGATCTTTTCCTCCCAGAAAAGTATTGCTATCTAACCATGCCTCCTATAACCACTTGTGCTACATGCTAGTGATACAAAGAAAGGCAAAAATGTGGTCCTGCCCTAAAGGAGTTTACATGTCAAAACTAAATAAACAAATGAACAAACAAATAAATAGATGAATAGATAAATAAATGAATAAATAAATAAATAAATGAGTGGATAAATGAATGAAAGACTGAATGAGTAAATAAATGAATGAATGAATAAATAAATCACATATAAAAGATATGACCAAATAAATAGAAGGACATCTCAGAGGAAAGAGAATAACAATGAGAAGGGACCAGGAAAGACATCCTGAAAAATGTGAGATTTGAACTGAATATTGAAGGAAAGCAAGGAAGCCAAGAGGCTGATAAGTGTGGAAGAGACTTTTCTAGGTATGGGGGATGCACTAAAGGCATTGAGCATGTGTCATCTGAGAGAACTGCAAGAAGGCTGGTGTTGCTGGATCATAAAGTTCATGGAAGGAGAAAGGTATTAAAAATGGAAAGGGAAGAAATACCAAGGTTGTGAAGGGCTTTCAAAGGCAAGCAGAGGATGTAATATTTAATGCTGGCATTAATAGAGAACCACTAAATTTGTGTGGGGTGGGGCATAGAGGGGCGAGGGTTTGACTTTGTCAGATTTTGGCAAATGACTGGAAGATGTACTAGAGTGTGGAGAGACTTTGGGGTGAGAATCGTCCAGCCATGAGGTGATGAGCACCTGCTCCAAGGTAGTGGTTGAATGGGTGTTTTTCCTCACCATGACCTCCAATCCCTTAATCCAAGGCCTTTACCCTTGCCCTGGCTGTACTCTTTTCCCTCAAATCCTGGATGAACCAGTTTGACTCTATGTTGTCCTCTTATTTCCAGTTCCTTGCCCCCATCCTATCACTAATCTGGCTCTTGCTGTCTTTAGAAGAGAGAAAATGGAAGCATCAATTGTAGACAGCTCACCCAACTAGTTTAGCAAACAAGGGGAAGAATGAGAAGGAGAGCTAGCAGAGATGGTAGGATCAAGTGAGGCAGGATCAAGTGAGGAGACATTTTCAAATGAGGAGAAATGAGCGTGTCTGAAGGTAGCAGGGAAGAAAACATGACTGAAACTGACTAAATGGCAAAAAATGAAGGAAGCCAGGAAAGGCAATAGGCAGAGATAAGGAGGTAGATAACATTTTAGGCATTGATGAAATTCAGGGAAAATGCCTTGGTTGTGAGGTGGAGTGTCTCGTTTGTGCAAGAGAAAGGACGCCAGTGTCACTGAAATGAAGAGTGTGTGGTGGGGAGTCGGATGTAGGAAAGCTGGAAAGGGAGAGGAAAGAGTCTACACCATGAAGGGGTTGAATGACAGAGGATTTTGTATTTGATCCTCAAGTAAATATGGAGCCCCTGAAATTTATGGAGTTGGGGGTGACATGGAGGTCTTCTTCCCTGCTGCCTTCAGATATGCTCATTTCTCCTCATTTGAAAATTTCCACCATGCCACCTAGCAATCCCAGACTTCCTTCAAGTCCCAAGTAAAATCCAGTCCTCTTAAGGAAGCCTTTCCCACCCCCTCAATTCTGCTGCCTTCCCTCTTTTAACTATTTCCTATTTGTTTACTTGACATCTTCCTCATTGTATTGTAAACTCCTTGAGGACAGGGACTTTCTCTTGCCTCTTTTTGCATCTCCAGCATTAGCACCGTGCTTGGCACATAGGTATTTGATAAATGTTAATGGACTGACAGTAGATATGGTGAGATTGAAGATCAGAGGTGGGGAGGATACTAGATAGAGGGAACAGTCTGCTGAAAAAGGTGGGATGGAACCAAGGCTGCATGTAAAAGCATTTACTTAGGGGGTAGCTAGGTGGTGCAGTGGATAAAGCTCTGGCCTTATGTTCAGGAGGACCCGAGTTCAAATCCAGCCTCAGACACTTGACACTAGCTGTTTACCCTGGGCAAGTCACTTAACCCTCATTGCCCTGAAAAAAAACACATTTGCCTTGGTAAAGGAAAGGTCAACCTTCTCATGAGACACAGGAATAAAGGTGGAGATAATGGAGAAATATATTGGAGTGATGGCAGGTGAAAAGGAAAGAAGAGGGAGCTCTTGATAAATGGTCTCAATTTTTGGAATATGGACTGAGTTCTTCTGCTGAGACCTTGGAGAGTGGGTGGCATAGAAGGCTTGAAGGGAACTGTCAAAGTTTGGAAGAGTCATTCTGGCAAATTGGAGAGCAAACTGAGTAGGGCAATATAGACAGAATGTTGACCTTGTGGAATTGAGAGCCCAGTTGAGTTTATGTGGTGTGAGTGATGACCCTGTCAGCATGATTTTATGATTTTTTCTAGTTCAATTGAACAATATATGAATAAAAGGGAAGGAATCTGGTGGTATATTAATTATTCTTTCTAACTTAGTTTCATCTGCCAATCTGAAGAACCTATGATCTGTTTTTATACACAGACTCTATGGCTATGGTACACATATTGGAAGCAACATTTATAGTATAATTGTGAGTTGTATAATCATAAAAGTCTAGTTCTAGATGAAAATGGTAATTAAAAGTCATGGAATTCCTTTTACAGATGTGGCTACTTAGAACCAAGGTCAACTGAATTACCCAAGGTCATGTGTCCACAGAGATAAAAGGTGACCCCACATTCCCCAAGTATATGTTCAGTGTTTGTTCCCCACCCCCTACAGGATCATGATGCTTCCTTGAAATGGGATATGCATACTAAATAAGTACCTGTGATACAAGTGTTCTTTTTGGTACTATTGTCCCTGTAATTTCCTTTCCTAATCTTACTGTGGAGCCAAGGAGCACCCATTCCTATTTTGTCTAAATGGTGCAATGCAGATTTTGTTCTTTATGCATTGGACTAGTCTCAGAAGTTTCAAACTGGAAGCAACAAAACTCTGGAAAGTATCCCTAACCAGATTAAAATGTAATTGGGAAACGTCTAACAAAATAAACAAAAATACAATGCAGGATAAATGGCACTAATTTGTGGCTTTCTAAGTAAATAGGTGGCTCCAGGAGTCAATATCTACTTGACTTTGATACCAGTGGACTACCTGACCTCAGAGGTCACTTTTAACTCTGAAATCCCATTACTAGTTCTCTGATCATTATTATGGTCCCATGTAAGGTGACTTTTCCCAGTGGTCCAAAATTATGGTACGTGAGGCACTGGCTAATTGAGCTTTAATAAGGCCAACCTGGGCCAGTCATGAGAGATGTGCCACAACTAAATAATAATTTGCAGTAATGAGCCTGGTTTTGCTCTTAAGAGAAGAAATGCATTCTAGTCTCAGCTCACTAGGGTGCACTTAGTTATTAGTTAACTATAGTGCACTAAATGTGACTGAGGAGCCGGAACCCATTAGGAAACCTCCCAAATGGAATATCTATTAACTTCCTTTTCACAAGGTTAATCATATCCTGTAACATAACCTACTGGTGCTTTCATTATTATTCATAACCTTGCTATGAATAGCAGCAACAAACTGAAGCTTTGGATCAATTATACTTCGTTTCTTTAGCTCACCCCAATCTTTTCTGGTTTCCATCAATGGATTCTCATAAAAACGCTATAATTAAACTCTATAATAATAATGAATAATTCAGAATATTACAAAGGGAAAAATAACAATAAAATCCCCAGTAACATGACAGAATTGGGATCAGTTCTTTGGAAATCACAGTAAAAACACATACACTTTGCCAGGGTCCATCTGATTTCTTCTGGTGGGATGGAGAGAGGTACCCTGCTGAGCAAGGTAAAGAGAAATGTCATTGTAAATTGTTTGTAACTGACATTCATCAGCTGTCCCCAGTGGCATTCTACTGTTTTGGCCTCTAGTTGGGAACATTTATTGTTATGGAAAGGGCCATAATTATGTGAATTTCAGCTCCCAAAGCAAGAAATGGACTAAAAGCAGATTGAAAAGGAGGATGTTTTAAAACACTGATCTGGTAGATAGTAATTTTCAAGACTGGGACTTTCTTTAGCCTTAGAAACTTGACTATTCAATGAGGGATTTTGTTCCTTCTTTTCAATTTATTACTATATTATCTTAGGAAATATATATATTTTTTGCAGATTTTACTGCAAAGTCAACCATCTTTTTTCCTTGAATACCATTAATTATTGACTCTACTTTTGTCTAAATGATCAGACCTACTTTTTGGGTAAAGATCTTCTTGGAATTAAAGCAATTTTGGAGCAAGGAGACGTAAGGGCATGCTTCTTTCATATAGGATAATGTAAGTCCGATGTGATTTTTGTATACAAGCAGTTTCTCAAAAGATGAATTGAAAATAATTAACACCTGCACAAAAGAATTTTCTGAATCATTAATAATAAGAAAAAAGCAAATAAAAACAACACTGAGGTTTCAGCTCACACCTTTCAAATAGACAAAGATGACAAAAGATAGCAAGATTCATTGTTGGAGGATTGTGGGAAGATAGACACACTGGTGCACTGGAAATCAATATAATCATTTGGGAAAAATTGGAAATTACTCAAATAAAATAACTAAAATGTCCAAATCCTTGATGCCAAAGATTCCATTTCTGGGCTTATCCCCCAAGGAGACCATTGGTAAGAACGTCCCTATAGTCACTAAAATATAGATAGCAGTGCCTTTTGAGATGGCAAAAAATTGGAAGCAAAGTAGATTCCCATTGACTGAGGAATGACTAAGCATCTACGGTACATGAATGTAATTAAATATCACTTAGCTATAATAAATTATGAAAGTGATGAATACAGAGAAGCACGGAAAGGTCTACATGAACTGATCGGTCGGCAGAGCCAGGAAAACAAGTTGTCATAAAATAGCTGTGGCCATGTAAACACACACACACACACACACACACACAGAGAGAGAGAGAGAGAGAGAGAGAGAGAGAGAGAGAGAGAATCAACAGTGTAAGCTGTCAAATTATTTTTTTAAAAAAACAAGCCTAGCTCAAAAGAAGATATATGAAAAGATATCCCCAGTCCTTTGGAAGAGGTGAAAGATCCCCATGTGTTGCACATTACACACATTTTCAATTTTTTTTTGATGTATTGAAGGTAAGCAGAAGAGAAGGAAAGGAAGAGAAGAAAAGAGAGAGGGGAGGGGAGGGAAAAAAGAGGGGAATGAAATCAATTATGCTGATTTTTCCCCTTTTGCTTTGCTATACTAGTTGTTAAATGTTATAACTCTCTGAAGAGGAATGGAAAGGGATAGTGGGGGTAACTATAGATATATAGATATATTTTTTAAAACATTAATAAGAACTTTTTCTTAAAAAGTTAAGATTTTCATTTGAACACTTCCCTTGTCCATTTTGTACTGCCAACGGACTCATGTGGTATAAGCGTCAATTGGCATTTTGTCTTGGCCCTAGAAGACCCTCTCCCTGAAGTCCAACTTTGTATCACCATGTCTGTCTCAGGGTCCATCACATCTCCTCTCTGCAAACATAATTTTTCCATATTGCCACCATATGTCAGATAACATCAAGATATTTCAAGCTCTTATGGTCAATGCAGTCTGTGTTACTGTCATTATGTGTGCCACCAAAGTCCCAACTTGAACCAAAAATATGATATGTTCTTTGACACAGATAGAGGTAGTTCAGAGAATTGGAAGCCATATACTCATCCAAGCTCACTATTATTTCAGAAGCCTTTGCATTGCGTGGATAATTTTTCACCTTCTCTTCTTCTTTATTCAGCTTTAATTACTAGAGATGTGGTAGAGGTTGTTCTTAAGGGTAGGGGAATTATACTCACAAAGCTTTTCTGCTTTCTTGGGAGCCCAGCAGACATACCATTTCACTACGTGTTCCTTCCTAAACTGCTGTATTTTATTTATTTCACCTTTAGGAGTTAAGGGATTAATAGTTTAGGAGAGGGCAATATGATAAATACTGTGTATTTATCTTGAAGGCTGCCCAAAGCATATTTATAAGTCAGAACTTTCCCCAAATGAATCCTTTCCCAAGAGATACTGAGCCCTTATTGTGACTGTGATATCTTAGGTGTCAGGACTTTTGCACATTTGCTAGCTCTTAAATAATGATATATTTTAACTAATTTTTAATATCACAGAGAAAGTTTAGACTCACAAGCTGCTGTATTGGTGTTTTAACTGTCAGGAAAGAACGGCACTATCAGCAGGCCACTGTATCCATGGTGACATGCATTTCATCTTTTTATCTTTTCAGTGACCAAAGAGGGGTTTATTTCTTCTCTTTACACTCTGATATTTTCATAGTTTTTCACAGCTATAATGAGCACTTCCTAGCACTTGGTAGGAGGGGTAAAGACATTCGGGGTGAATAGGAATATAGCTACCTACAAAGCAACTACCATGAAATACAAGGTTCAGGAATTCTAGGCTTCTTGAAAAACTGGATGCAGCCCCCAATCTCCCTGAAAAAATAATCGATACAGTGCACAGCATGTTAAATTGTGAACTGGGATCCTATACTTTGGATCATAGAGTCACCGGCTTTGAGATGAAAGGGAACTTGGGCTACAAACACATATTTGTCAGTTGTAAAAAATGTGATATACAGATATAAAGTGACTTGATTTGGATTACACATATATTGAACTAGAAAGGATATTTGAAGTTGTTTAATCAATCCCCTTATTTTACAGAGGAAGAAAAAGAGACTCAGAGCTGAAGTTGCACAGAGTAAAGGGCAGAGCTAAGATTTGAACCCAGGTCCTCTGAATTCAAATCTAGCATGCTTTCCAAGGCAGAAAAAATACTGCCTCCCCAAAAGGTCTTGTGATGCTAAGTTGGAACATATTTCTGTTCAAGTCATGAGAAGTTCAACAAAACTGTAGCCTACTAGCCATGGAGTGGTGTTGGACCCTAGTCAACAAAGTGAGAATCCTCAGAACTAAAGTTCTGATTTTGACAGACCATCTCCCATTCTTACTGAATAACAAATTACTTCATGACTTCACCTTCTAGGTTACTTAGTCATAGAAAAAGGGAGTGTGTCAGAGGTTCATTCCTCTAGCCCAGAAGGTTTTTGTTCAGGACACAGACCTACTTTTAGTCAACAAGGACTGGTATCCATTTTGCTGCATTTTTCGAAGATGGGTAAAGACTCCCTATTTGTTTTCTCCTAAGACCATAGCAAGAATTAGAAAATGTGTAATTTCCTTTTTTCCTTCTATTTAGCTATCACAGGGTGGGGCAAGTCATTGCAAGTGGTCAGCAAGTAGTGACCGAGACATTTATTTAGCATCCATTAGACATCCATGCCAAGGAGCTAAACTTGCTAACTAAAGAAATATTTGATGCTTTCCAAGAACAAATGCCGGGGGTAGGGAGATGGGGGGGCGCATCTGGAGATGCAGGAGGAGGAAAGGAGAATCAAAGCTATGAGAAAAGATAAAGCAGCCTCCTACCTCATGATTACTGATGATTTACAGAAGGTAAGAAACAACCCATGCAAGGATATGAGAGCTCTCCTAACGAATAGCTTATAGAATGATTCTTATGGAACAAACAATTTGAAAAGAAATAGGCTACAAGGATAAAAAGTTTGAAGAGGAATGATCATTAATAACCAATGATTTGGGGACTGCCAGATGGCGCAGTGGATAGAGCACCAGCCCTGGAGTCAGGAGGACCTGAGTTCAAATCCGGCCTCAGACACTTAACACTTACAGGCTGTGTGACCCTGAGCAAGTCACTTAACCCCAATTGCCTCACTAAAAAAAGAAAAAGAAAAAGTAACCAATGATTTGGGGACACCCAGAGTTCCCCCTTTTTACTAAAGTCTTGATTTCTAAAGTTCAGTCTCTTGAAGGACATTACTGATAATGAGATTGAACTTACTTTCTTGTTCAGACCACAACCAAGTTGGGAAGCCATCATGTTCTACTCAGGTTTGGGGGCCGGACGGGGGGGGGGGTAACTTAGAAGTAAATGATATAATCAAAGTTCATTTGAATAGGTTCAGCCCCTCACTGTAAAATTTATTCTTTCATTAATTATTAACCAATTGATTGCCAGCTTCAGGAAGATCCCTCTTCCAAAGGGCATTTAAATGGAATCCCATGGCCCACACAGATTGTCTTTGGTCTAAGAGTGAGATTACCTCATGACCATCCTGTTATTAATGAACATACTGGCATTATTAATAAAAATGATTAAGTTACCCAGAAATTATGTCTCTCAAACCATTTTAAATGCCACAGTTCCAAAGACATGTTACTCAGCAAAATCATTCCTCTTTTATTTAGAGGCTGAAACTACTGATGAAAATTTAACATTAATTCTGAAAATTCCAATGCTATTTTAATTTTTATGTTAGTTTCACCAAGCATGAATAAGCATCAAACATTTATAGTGGGTGTACCAATCAAGGATGATTGAAGGGCAGAGTTCTCATGATGATAATATTTTTTAATTACTCCCCCTCAATTCCAGAATTTTTTCCTAGGGTTTAGAAATGAAAGGTCCCATCAGTATCAGCTAGTTCCTACCTCCTCTTATTTTTCCCTTTTGAAAGCTGAAACCAGCCAAAAGTGCTAGTGATTTGCCCAAGGTCACAAAGATAATGAAAAATAAAGCAAGGATTCAAACTCATGCCTACTCCTCTTCTCTTTTGACTGCACTAAGTTCCAGAGGTGGAGGCTCTCTTTTTCTATGAATGGCCAGGGTATGTGCACAGTTTTATACCCAAATAACCAATAATTAAAGAAGATAAACATAGAAAATATAATCAATTCAATGTTTTTAGCATCATATAAGAGAGCTTCCTTGATGACATGACGCTGTCATTGTTCAGTCATTTTTCAGCTGTGTCTGACCCTTTGTAACACCATTTGGGGTTTTCTTGGCAATGAGCTGTAGCAATTTGGCAGTTCCTTCTACAGCTCTATTTACAGATGAGGAAACTGAGGAAAATAGGGTTAAGTGACTTGCCCAGGGTCATACAGCTATTAAGTGTCTAAGGCCAGATTTTAACTTAGCAAGATGAGCCTGACTCTATGAACTGTACCATGTAGCTTTCCCTTTATAGCAAAGCTAATCTTAAACTAAATTAGATGTACTTGAGTCCAAATGGCATCTCTTAACATATTACAATTACATGAAATCAAAGGCTGATATGATATATCTACTAATAGGTAGGTATTGTCCCCATCCAATAATGAAGACAGCTTACTTAAATGAAAAAAAAAACATTCAGAGTCAGAAGACCTGGTGAAAGAAGATTAAAATGGAAATAAGTTAACCTGGACTCAAATCTCAGTTTTGTAACTGTATAACCTGTGTAATCTTGGGCATATTACTCAATGCCTTTGAGCCACTGCTTACACAATTATAAAATGAAATGGTTGTACCAAGTGATCTGAGGTCTATGAATCTGTGACTACTTACCCCCTTGGGAACACCAATTCACATCTTTAAGTCAGTTTCCTCACCTGTAAAATGAGGGAGTTGAACTGGATCATTTCCAAAGTATTTCTAGCTATTATTCCTACAGGGTATTTAATTTGTTATTAAAAGGATATTATTGGGGCATCTAGGTGGCACAGTGGATAAAGCACCAGCCCTGGATTCAGGAGAACCTGAGTTCAAATGTGGTTTCAGACACTTGACACTTATTAGCTGTGTGACCCTGGGCAAGTCACTTAACCCTCATTGCCCTGCCCCCCCCCCAAAAAAAAATTTCAGCCAGTGGGACCTAGTAGATAGAGAACTGGTAGAGTAGAAAGACCTTTGTTTAAATCCTGCCATTAACACATACAGTCGTCAGGATGACACTGGCCAAGTCACTCAAATGACCAGTAAATTCTCTAAAACAATATGTCACAGAGAAATTGCTGATCCAGGCCCATGGCTGAGATGTCCACAGTGGGATAAATAGAATGTAAACTCCGTGAAGGTAGGGCTTGTTTCATTTTTGGTTTTATATCTTGGCCACTTAGCATACTACTTTGCACATAATGGCTGCCTAGCAAATATTTGTTCATTGATTGATTCCTATACAGTGGAAATCCTAAGTCCTCCTGCAAAAAAAAAAAAAAATCACTCGGGATTTAACTTTTCCAACTTATAATACATGATTACAAAAAATAAGATTGATGAGGAATGAATTATGTGGAGACATTCCCTACAAACAAAGACAAAAAACTGGACCCTCATTAGCAATATCCATCATACCTTAAACACATTCCCTTCCATTTCTGAGGCTGGCAAGCTCTAAAAGCCTTCTGTACCACCTAGGGCCATAGAAGAAATGTTTCAGGCAGGGGATGTAAAAAGGCTTCCACAGCTGAAGCCTTTCGAGGACTATTTTAATGCTGCTGCAACAATCAGGCATTGGTGTCAGGGGACTTTGTGCTTTTCCCAATGACAGCCATGAGGTGCAGTTGGTTTTCTGAAGTACAAGCATCCTATCATCTGAGTACAAATCCCACAGTAAATCAAACAGCCTCAAGTGAAAACATCCCCAGCCACATTTGTCACACACAAGCCTTTTCATTTTCCTCCCTCTTAGCAGTAGCATTAAGTCAAGGCCACCTGCCCAGCTTGGGTCTTATAGTCAATAGCTTCTCCCATCCGGACATGCCATTGTTCTAAATCATTCTCACCAACTCCATTATGGTGGAGTCTGAGAAGTAGGCAATATTTCTAACGATGTTGGCATGAAGGAGAGTGGAGAGAAAGGAGAGATCTGAAGGGACTGCAAGGCTGGGAAAGTATTAGTCAAACACTCAGGGGGTGAAAATCTACAAGACTAGGAGAGAAAGAAGAAAATAACAATAGAGAGACAGAGTTAGATTTCTGTAGACAAATGAACAACAACCAGAGATCTCCATTGTCCAGATCACAAGAAGGTCAACATGCTCCAAAGTGTGAGAGAAGCAGGAAGCTATAAATATTCCTCCTGATTTATTCTGGAATGGAAATGAAATGAATGCTTGATTTACATAGTTTATGATTTCTACAAAGTGAAAAGAGTACAACAAAAGGAATCGCATGGAAGAACGATAACTACTAACACATATATGATGCCTTATGGATGGCAAAGCACTTTCTAGATGTAACCTCATTTGAGCCTCATGCAAGACTATGGTGTCATTGTAATTATTATCCCCATTTTAGAGATGAAGAAATTAAAGTTGAAACATATCAACAAACAGACGAAAAGTCCCACATTCTATTCACTGTGCCACCTCACTGAATATTGATATTGACAGAAAACTACAGACCTTACTTCCATGTAAGTTCTCTGGTCCCTATTTTCAGCTATTTCTTTTCTCAATAAAATCCCAATAGATAGAAAGAAGCAGCATCTATGGAATGGGCTAGGTAAACTTGGTAATGGAGACATAATTGTGGATTTGGAAGTCATGGAATATTTCCATATTTCTGGCATTTTTTTCTCTTCCAAACAATGCATGGATTAGCTACAGCTTTATGGGAAATTCAATTACAGCATGTTCCTGTCACCAGAAAATGGAAGTCTTTCTGTTTTTGTCCCCTCCCCCCAAATGGTTTAAATCAGCTCATTTATTTACAAAATCACACACACACACGCACGCACGCACGCACGCACGCACACAAATTCCTCAGATTTGGAAGGGAACTCGGTGAGTCTCTGACCAAAGCATACTCCCCAAATAAACCTTGATACAACATACTTAACAAGAGATTATAGATTCTAAATAATGGCAAACAGTAAAAGGAAATGCACTACTACCTAAAGCTGTTCGTGCTACTTTTGATGCTTCTAACTAGGTCCCAGAAAATTCTTTTGTTTACATCAAAACTAAATTTTCTTCTTTTCAACTTCCATGCATTGCTCATGGCTCTGTCCTTTGAGGTCAAATAGAATAAATGTAAATTAAATCCTCCTTGCACACGAGACTGTTCTTAAAACATTTGGACGTAACTATTTTATCACTCTTTAATCTTGATTTCTCCAAAACAAATATCATTAATTCCTTTACCTGATCCCAATATGGAATGAACATGGGTTCTGTCACCACTGTAGTGGTCTTCTTTTTGATGCTCTGTTATTAATAGATGACTTTGCTAAATTGTGGCATCCAGAATTAAATGTGATGCTCCAAATGTGGTCTGTCCAAGGCAGAAGATAGCAGAATGATCATGCCTCTGAGAAGGCAGTCCAAGATTATATGAATTTTCCATGCCTGCCAGATCACGCTGTTGACTCATATTAAGCTTTCAGTGTCTTAAAATATACATATTTTATAGGCAATATAAATAAATAAATAAATTGTAGATTTTCACATTTTTTTTCTTGTGAAGGTAATTATTGCTATTAAGGTTTATCATATGAGATTCCCCTGTTAACCATCCCTGTTTTTTTTTCTAGTCTATTAAAATATTTCTTCCCTAACCTTTTCACTGTTAACTATCCCTTAATTTCTGTAACCTGATAATTTGGTAAGCATACTATCTATGCCTTTATCTAAGTCACTTATAAAAAATCATTTAAATGTACAGGGCCATTCATGAATCATTTGGCCATTCCAATGAAGACTTTATTCCAAGTTTACCCTGAATTATTAATGACTATTCTTTTAGTTGAATAATTCGACCACTTTTGAGTCCATCTAATTGCATCATAGTTTAATCATCATCTCTCCATTTTTTCCATGGGAATAACATGAAAAACTTTGTCAAACCCATTGATAAAATATTAATAGGTAATATCTACTGTCTTCTTCTGGTTTACTAATTTAGTAATCCTTTCTACAAAGAAAATAGGGTTAGTAAGGTATGTGCCATTCTTGATGATATAATATTTGCTTTTTGGGATGATTATTTGCTACTTTTTCCCTGACCATCTTTAATAATCTAATTTAGAACTTTGGAATCAAAGTCAAACTCACTGGTCTATAGTTTTATGTCTCTATTGTTTTTATTTTTCAATCCAGTACTATAGTACCTGATCTCTCAAAGAGGTTTCAATCTCTCTGATCTTTCAAAGATCATGGATAAGCTCATCAAACACAACAGTTAGTTCTTTCAGTACCCCCAGGTTAGAGAAAGTCCTCTTTTCTGGCTTAAGCTAAGCTTATATCACTTCCAGCAAAAGAGCTGATTCACTTTTGTTTTTTTAGCAACAAACATTTATTTTATTTTTCATTTAAATGTAAGGGTAGTTTTTCAACATTAATTTTCATAAGATTTAGAGATCCAAATTTTTCTCCTTCCCTCCCTTTGATCCCCCCTCCACAAGATCGCAATCAGGTTATATATATACAATCTACAGTCACCCTGACACAGATCCAGTCTCAGGAAGTCCTCACCAGAGAAGAAGACCCCCAGAGCCTCTGAATCAGCTGAAGCACCAGTGTTGTCTGGAACTAAGCTCACAGTCTGGTGAGTGGGCTGAGCCCTGGGCAGGGGAGAGACTACAGGCACCTATCCTCGTGCTAAAGCAGAACTTGGATTTTACACCCCTGCTGAGAACCAGGAGGTAGGCTTGAGTAGCAGTGGCCCAGGTGGGGGAGGGGCACAGGCTCATCAGAGCTAACAACCACAACACACAAAGCTGGTTGACTTGCAAGTTGGTCTGGGGTCATCTAGGACCAGGAAACAGGCCTGGTGAGGGAAGAACCTGATTCTCCTTAAATCATCCCACCTGCGACTTCTTAAACTTGGGATACTGCAGCCTGGAAATAGTGCCCCACTTTAAGGAGCTAAAAGTCTAGTAAAAGAAAGGGAAAATGAGCCAACAGAGAAAGGTGAGGACCATAGAAAGTTTCTTCAGTAGCAAGGAAGACCAAGGGGCACCCTCAGAGGAAGATGTCAACATCAGGGTGCCTATATCTAAAGCTTCCAAGAAAAATACGAATTGGTCTCAGGCCATAGAGGTGCTCAAAAAGGACTTTGAAGATAAAGTTAGAGAGGTAGAGGAAAAAATGGAAAGAGAAATGAGGGTGATGCAGGAAAGACATGGGAAAAAAGTCAACAGCTTGAAAAGTCAAATGGAAAAGGAGGTACAAAAGCTCTCTGACGAAAATAATTGCCCAAGAATTAGGATTGAACAAATGGAAGCCAGTGACTTTATGAGAAACCAAGACACAATAAAGCAAATCCAAATGAATAAAAAAATAGAGGGCGATGTGAAATATCTTCTGGGAAAAACTGCCGACCTGGAAAATAGGTCCAGGAGAGATCATTTGAAAATTATTGGTCTACCTGAAAACCATGATCAAGGAAAAAGCTTATACACCATCTTCCAAGATATTCTCAGGGAAAATTGCCCTGAAATTCTAGAATAAGAAGGTAAAATAGAAATTGAAAGATTCACTCTTGACAATGCAGGCACTGTTCTTGGTTCTGCTCCTCTGCATGGAGGCAGACTAAAAGTAAGAGCATATCTATCCATTCTGCCCATGAGCCAGATTTATGTATTTAAACAATCTATGTGGAAATACTATTTTACATGATTATACCATGTTGCTTCTATCTCCCCTTGGACATTTTATCCATTTTTTTTCTTTTGAGTAAGATATACCCATCCAAAGACATACTTCATTTAAGGGTCTCATCTGCCCAAAGTACATTGATACCTTTAAGTTCAAGATGACTTAAGGCTTGAGAAGGAAGAATGCACTTGGAGAAGCACAATGGGGTAAATTATCTGACATAAAAGAGGTTTGAGAGAGCTTTTACAGATGATGGGGAAGATGGGAGAAGTAGCTGAAAGAGGGACTGATACACATAAAAAGTTGGGTATAGAAATCTATCTTACCATATAGGAATGTGGAAAGAGAAAGGGATAAGAGAAGGGAGTGATAAAAGAAAGATCAGATTTGTGTAAAGGGTTTGTTAGAAGCAAAAAAAAAAAAAAAAACCTTTTGCAAATGGAAAAAGTGAAAGGAGAGAGTAGGATAAAAGATAAATGGGGACAAAATAGGATGGAGGGAAATACACAGAAATCATAACTATGGAAAAAATTGCAGAAAGTTTCTCTGATAAAGGCTTCATTTCTCAAATATATAGAGAACTGAGTCAATTTTATATAAAAAGACAACATTTGCCAAATGATATATGGTCAAAGGATATGAACAGGCAGTTTGGAGATGAAGTAATCAAAGCTATCTAGCTTTATGAAAAAGTGCTCTAAATCACTATTGATTAGAGAAGTGCAAATTTTAAAAGCTCTTAGGTGCCACCTCACATCTATCAGATTGGCTAATATGACAGAAAAGGAAAATGACAAATTTGGGAAGGGATATGGGGAAAATGAGACACTTATACACTGTAGGTGGAACGGTGAATTAATTCAACCATCCTGGAGAGTAATTAGGAACTATACCCAAAAACTATGTCTTTTACTCAGTAGTATCACTACTTGTTCTCTATCTCAAAGAAATATAAAAAGGAAAATTAAAAAGGACCTACATGTATAAAAACATTTATAGCACCTATTTTTGTGGTGCAAAGAATTGGAAATTGAGGGGATGCCCATCAAATGGCTGAACAAGTTGTGACATATGATTATAATGGAATCCTATTGTGATCTAAGAAAGATACTCTCAAAAAAACCTGGAAAGACATGTCAACTGACGCAAAGAAAAATTAGCAGAACATTGTACATAGTAGAAGCATTATTGTACAATGATCAACTTTGAATGACTTATCTGTTTTCGTCAATACCAATGACCAAGATAATTCTGAAGGACTTGATGAAAAATGTTGCCTATCTCCAGAGAAAGAACTGATAGATTCTGAAGGCATACTGAAGCATGCTTTTTTTAAAAACTGTCTTTATTTTGGAGTTTTTGTTTTGGTCTCTCTTTTCTTTCACAACGTGTCAAATAAGGAAATATATTTTGCATCGTTGTACACATGTAACCTATATTAAATTTCTTGGCTTCTAAATGAGGGCATAGGGAATGGAATGAGAAGGAGAATTTGGAATTTATTTGTTTTTAAATTGAATTAAACATTAACATTAATTAAAGCAATTAAATTGAATGTTTAAAATGTTTTTACATTTAATAGGGGAAAATGGAATATTAAATAAAAAGAAAAGAAAAATGAGTTACTGGAGGAAATAGACAGTAAAACTATACTAGCAGGGGACATCAAGTTTTCCTTCTCAGCACCAGGCAAATCTGAACATAAAACTAATAAGAAAGAAGTTAAGGGGATGGATAGAATCTTAGAAAAGTTAGGTATATTAGACATGTAAAACAAATAAATAAAACATTGGTTCATTTGGTTTAAAAAAGAAAAAATTTCCAAATTATTAGAAAAAAGGAGAATTATCCATGAATGAAGAATAAAGCAATTCTTAGGTGTGGATTTTCCCAATTAAATGCCAATAAAATTAATAATCTAATTGAAATAGATGGACATTTATAAAAATATATATTGCCCAGACTAAGAGGAAATAGAATACTTAATTAATTCTCTTAGAAAAAGATATTGAATAAGCCATCAATGAAATCCGTAAAAGAAAATCATCAGGACCAGATAAAGTCAACATGGGTACATGATTTAGAATAGTCATACCATTAGTAAATTAGGGTAGCATAGAACATTTTACCTGTCACATTTATGAATGAGGAATGGGTTTTTGACCAACTAAGAGATAAAGATGATCATGGGAAGTAAAAAGGATAATTCTAATTACATGAAATTAAAAAGGTTTTTGTACAAAAAATACCAGTGCATCTAAAATTAGAAACTAGAGAAACTGGAATGGGGGGGGGGGATTTAGCAAGTTTTTTCTATAGGGAATTGAATCAAATTTATTTTTTTAAAGTCATTCCCTAAATGATAAATGGTCAAGCAATATGAATAGACAGTTTTCAGAAGAAGAAATCAAAGGTATTATATATATATATATTTATAATATATTATATATAAAATTATTGTAATAGAATTATATATTATAATACATATTTATATATTCCTATAAAATTTTCTAAATAATATTAATTAGATAAATAGAAATTAAAGAAGAAATCAAAGCTACATATAGTCCTATAAAATACTTTGTGATGTTTAAAATCTATATTGTGTGATCACCTTAAATTAGAAGCTTCAGCATCAGTCTTTGGGCATTAAACATTTATTAAAGCATACAGTTATTCACATGGAGTTCAGAAAGTTAAGAAAAAGCCTACCTAGCCTAGAGTTCCAGCCTGTTCAGGTTCTTCCTCAAGTCCTCCACCAGGAGCCTGCTTCAATCACGAACTCTCCAGCAAACTGATGGTGGAAGCTTTTTATAGGTCTGGAACAGAGGCGGGTCTTACACATTGCTTCAAGCTGATTGGGTGGCATCATCCAAATCCATTGGTTTTGAAGGTGTTCTCAAGTTGAGTTCACAGTCTAGCTTCTGAGAACAATACCCTCCATTAAGGGCTAGCCAAGTGTGATTGCAATCTAGTTAACTTGAAGTAGGCTAATCAGCAGTCAATCACTCTCACTTAATTCAATCAGTTTAGATTAATCTCCAGGTGGGTCTTCGAGTATCTGCTAAATCCCATTATTTTATCACAACTCTAAATAATAAAAATTAGATAAATAGAAATTAAAATAATTCTGAGGCAACACCTCATACCTATAAGATTAGCTAACATGCCAGAAAAGGAAAATGACAGATGCTGGAAGAAATGGGGGGAAAATAATTCACTGTTGATGGAGTTGGGAATCAGTCCCACCATTCTGAGAATACTTTGGAACTACTCTCAAAGGGCAATAAAATTACATATTCTGTCCCCCAGAAATGACACTAGTAGTTCTGTCTCCCAAAGAGATAGAAGGAAAAGTGTGTGTGTATTAGAGAGAGAGATACATATAACATATAGTTACTACTTTATATAGATATTTACATATATCAGCTCCTTTTGTTGTGGCAAAGAATTGGAAAGTGAAGGGATGGCTAAACAACCTGTGTCATATGATTGTGATAGAATACTATTCTGCTAAAAGAAAGGAAATGTAGGGTGGTTTCAGGAAAAAAAAAAAAAAAACTTGTATGAATTGATGCAGAGTGAAGTCAGTAGAACCAGGAGATCAATGTACAAAGTAACAGCAATTGTAACAGTGATAAACTTTGAAAGACTTAGCTACTCTGATTAACACAATGATCCAAGAAAATTACAAAGGATTCATGGTGGAAAATGCCTTCCATTTTAAGAGATAAAACGATGAACTCTAAGTTGTAATTTAAGTATACTTTTGTTTTTCTCACTTTTTTGCAACATGTCTTATATTGCAATATGTTTTGCACAATTTCACATTGTGATGTGTACCTTTTCACAATTTCACGTTGATATGATGTTGCTTCACTTCTGAAGGGGTAGGAGGAAGAAGGGCTGAAGGGAGATAAAGAATTTAGAGATAAACAATTAAATAATGTTGAAAATAAATAGTAATTTAAAAAAAAACTAATTGATAAAAAAAGAAAATATGAAGAAATATACTTCCCTTCTTTCCTTGAAGAGATGGGGGTTATGGATGTAGAATATTCATAAGAACAACATTGTAGGATGCTCAACTATGAATGACTTAGCTCTTCTCAGGAATAGAATGATCCAAAACAATTACAAAGGACTCATGATACTAGCCACATTCAGAGAAAGAACTGATGGACTCTGAATGCAGATTGATGCATACTTTTTTCACTCTCTTTATCTTTTTCACTTTTTTTTCTTTTGGTGTGTTTATCCTTTCACAACATGACTAATATGAAAATATGTTTTGCATTATTGCACATATAAAAAAGAATGTCACATGAGTCATCTCTGATGCCATGGCTATATCAGGAAATTTAACTGAACTGGAGTGGTGGTTGTTGTTGTTGCTGCTGCTGCTGCTGTTGCTACTACTGCTTCTGCTGCTGCTTTTATAAGGGAAGTTTCACTGAAGGGAAGAAGAGGAAAAATAATTGAAAATGTCCACAATGTAAGGGGGGAAAAGACACCAATATTTTTATAAAACCAAAAAGAAAATAGATACATGTGCTTAGAAAAAAAAAGATTCCTCCAGGCCCTGTGGTACAAGCTTTTCTACCCAAATGAGAAAAGGGATAATTATATCAACCACAATGTGACAGAACTTCAAGGACTTGGAATTTTATTCCTCCATGGATGCAGATCGCAACATCTCTGTGGGTTATTTATGAGGTGGTCTTCATGAGTCTTAATAATCTCATTTTCTTTTTTTTTTTAATTTTTTTTTTATTTTTAGTGAGGCAATTGGGGTTAAGTGACTTGCCCAGGGTCACACAGCTAGTAAGTGTTAAGTGTCTGAGGCCGATTTTGAACTCAGGTACTCCTGACTCCAGGGCTGTTGCTCTATCCACTGTACCACCTAGCTGCCCCATAATCTCATTTTCGATAGTCATTCTAGAGATGAACTTCTCTTAACTTAGTAAATATGATCCTTCAATGACACAGAGAAATCCAGTGGCCAAGCCTATAGTCAAAGGCTCCTAATCTTGGTAGCACATACATAAAAAATGAATTCCACTGGCATAGCAATTGAGACTCAAGAGCTGTCTCCATTGCCATGATGAAAAAAAAAATTTAAATAAAGTCCCACTGGAGTAGGACTTTAAAGGAAGACCAACCAAATGTCAACTAATCTTAGAAGTAAAGGATGATCACTCATTTGATAACAATAAGTACTAAATACTATTTTTTTTGTTTTGATGCTAAGGATCAAGTAATATTTGCCATCCAGATAGTCCTTGTTTTAAAAGGAATAATATCTCAAAAGTTCTCTCCTCTTTATTCAACCTGGCATCTTTTCTGACCATCCAAGAAAGTTAATCTTCTAAAGACCTCCAGCATGCATCATCCTCTTTCAAACAAAAGTTTGCTAGAGGTCAAAGGTGATTCTAAAATTAGCCTGCTCCCAAGGTACAATGTTAGGAAACAGGAGGACCTTGTTGTTATCTTATTACCATAATAAAGATCCAATTTCTTTTCACATTTCCATGCAGTATACAAAATGATTTGGCAATGTTCTCCAAAGTGGGGGAGGGAATAAGATAGAGGTAACAGAATAGATAAGAGTGAGAACTATTTGTAACATCAGAGATGTTTATTTTGGTCCCTTTTATTATGTCTCAAGTCATTAAAAAAAACAATTTGACTCTGTTTCATTGATTTCTTCATTTGCACATCAGTTTTTAACTTGTCTAGTGGTTTTAAATTGATATAGAATTTTTATTATATTAAATTGAGTGGGTCTATTTCATACAATTCAACAATCAATTAAGCATCGGTACCAAGCACTGATCTAGATACTGGAAATATAAAGACAAAATTGAAATGATCTGTGCCCTCAAGGAGGTTATATTCTACTGAGGAGGGAGATAAGAAGGGAGACAAGATGTCAAAAAATAAGCAAAATTAATAAAACGGATATGAAAGAAATACATAGTAAGTTCAGGATTCATTAACAATAGGGTGAAATCGGGGCAGCTAAGTGGCACAGTGGATAAAACACCAGTCCTGTTTGCAGGAGGACCAGAGTTCAAATCTGGCCTTCCTAGCTGTGTGACCCTGCGAAAGTCACTTAACCTTCATTGCCCTGCACAACCAAACAAAAAAAAAAACAATAGGGTGAAATCAAAAAGGTTTTTGTTTTGTTTTTGTTTTTAATGAAGGTAGCACTTCAGTGGAGAATTTAAGGAATCAAATTAAATTAAATCATTCCAAAAGGTAGTGAGGAGAATGGATGGTGTCCTAGGGTTGGGCAGCCTGTGTGAAGTTATTAAAGCCAGAAATGGAACAGTTTTTACAAGGACCATTGAGTAGGAGAGTTTGTCTGGAATTGAATGTGATAAAGGGGAGTAATATGAACTTAGAATGGAAAGATAGGTTGGAGCCAATTATAGTAGACTTTCAGTGCTTAACAAAGCTGTTCATATTTTATCGTCAAGGCAATGGAAAACCTTTGAAACTTCTGATCATGTGAGTAATATGGTCAGAACTGTGCTTTAGGACCATGACTCTAGTAGCTATACAGAGGATAGGTTGGAGAGGGAAGAGTCTGGATGCAGGAAACCAATAAAGAGAATGTTGCAATCCTACAGGTGGACATAACCTAGAGTGGTAGCTATGTGGGTGGAAAGAAGGTGGTGAATTTGAAAGATGTTGGAGATGTAAAATCAACAAGTCTTTCCAAATGACTGACTATGGGAAAGGAAAGGGCCAAGGATGGTTCTGAGGCTGCAGGCTTGGGTAAAATGGCAGAATGGTGGTGCCCTTACCAGACACAGGAAAAAATAGAAGAGGGGTATGTTTAGAGGGAAAAAATGAGTTTTCTTTTGTACATGTTGAGTTTGAGAGGCAATTGAGAAATCTGAGTAAAGATGCCCAGTGAACAGTTTGCTGTGTAGGATTGTTGATGTTTGTACTTAATTCTCCAAGAGGACCATGACATCAGGGAGGTGATGTCATGACTTGCAAGTGAATTTATTTAAGTAAGGTAGGGTTGTGCAGAGTCACCAACCTTGCTCCAGAGAAGACTCTGGAGCCATCTGAGACTAGTAGTAAAATATAAATCAGGATGACTGAAGATGGCTCCAGAGGGAGACTTTGGCCTTTTTAAGCTAAGGTCTTTACTAAGTCTCAGTATTTCTGAGACAGCACCCATTCAGTGGTTAAGACTATGTAAGAATGGCCTCTTTTACCTAGTCCAAAAAAGGCAATCTGGGAGGAGATAACCCTCAGGGTTTCTGGTCAAAACAGAAACAATTGCTATTTACATTCACTCTGAAGCATCAGGGCCCAAAGGAAAAAGATGAAGGCAGATGATATTTAGATGTGGAGTTATAGAGAGAGGTTGCTTCTATAAAACTTCAAGTGGTAGGTAAAGCAATATTACTAGCTTGGGGCACTGATAGCAAAAGGTTGTGCTGGATTGTCAGGAGACCTTCACAACCTTGAAGACATTTTAGGAATATTTCTCAATGCAGTAATCTTATCACCAGAGTCCTTTGGTCTTATGCAGTAATACTATAGGAGTGGGAGAAAAAAGATGATGCCAAACTGCCTATCAACACAAAACATCCACAATGCTCACCAGAAGAGGAACAGAGAAAAGGAGCCAAGGTACAAAGACAGGAAATACCACTTCCTTTTCATGCATCAAATACATCTGGTAAATGAGAAGTAGGAAGTCTAGGAATCAGAATCAACTCTAACTCATTGGTCCTATTAGCTGGCTTCTCCACAAATGGAGAATGAGTATTGAACTCATCAATATTAGGGTTACATCACACCAAGACCAATTAATATTACATAGAAAAAAGAACAGTATTTATTTTTCAGTGGATAAAAAAGGGGAAAAAACTATGAGTGGAGATTAGTGGGTTCTTTAAATGAACATGAGGAAATATCTTAAAACATGTCTTCCATGCCTAGAATGTTCTCCCTCTTCACCTCTACCTCTTGGAATTGCTGAGGGTTTTTTGTTTGTTTGTTTGTCTGTTGTCAGATTTTTTGTTTTGTTTGTTTTGTGTTTTGGCGGGGGGGGGGGGGGAACAATGAGGGTTAAGTGACTTGCCCAGGGTCACACAGCTAGTAAGTGTCAAGTGTCTGAGTCCGGATCTGAACTCAGGTCCTCCTGAATCCAGGACTGGTGCTTTATCCACTGCACCACCTAACTGCCCCCTGAGGGTTCTTTTAAGAGTCAGATCAAATTCCCCCTTCCACAGGAAGCCTCTCAGGTCCTCCCCTTCTCCCAAATTCCTCATTCCTATTTATAATGCCCTTTTCTCCATGGTTGAAAAATAGATATTGCTTACCTCTGCTCCTTCTACTCATCTCTGAGGGAGATTTTAATTCCTGCTATGAGGGAAGCTGGAGGTTAGGACCAAAAGCTTGGCCACTCAGCTTTCCTCAGAGAGAAGGGTACTGGCTACACTTTTGTCTCTTAGCTCCCTTGAATTTTGTTGGTCTAGGGGATGTGATCTTCAAGGTCAAGGTAAATTCTGGAAACTATTTTATCAATGGGGGAAGAAGGACCCAAAGCTTTATATTCAAGGCTTGACTTCTCTTCCCACCAAATTCAAGTTCCATAACGTACAAAAGTAGCCAATAGCAAAGAAAGACATTTAACTAAGTATAATAGCAGAAACCATAAATCCAAGAAAGTATACAAAGGAGAACGAATACCAAACAATGTAGAGTTAAGGAACTCTCCCATTAGGAGCAAGGTAATTTGTCAATCTCACCCAAGGGGAAGTTCCCTTAAGTCTCTAGTATAATGAGTTGGAGATAGATACATGATGGAGTCTACCAACTCCTCCCATGTTGACATGTTTCCAATGTCTTCTTTCTCTTCAGCAACCTGAAGTGTGGTTGGCATCATCCATTTCTCTCTCAAAGCTGGAAGCCAGAAGTGTCCAAAGTGACTACAAAGCCTGAAGAACTTCAAAAGACCGAAAGAGATTCAAAGGTCCAAAGACCTGAAGACTCTGAAGCTCAAAGAGAGTGCACTTCTCTCTCCCACTCCCAGCCCTGCCCTGCTGCTCATGCAGGCAGAGGCCTTGATCTCCACCAAAAAAGAGATTTCCCTATAATGGGTTTTAGGACTCAGGTTACACTTGTATTTAATTTGTCTTTTCTATAGCGATAAATGTGCACATTGTCTCCCCTATTCAAATGTTAGCTCCTTGAGAAGAGCTACTGTTTTATTGTTGTCTTTCTATCCCAAGGGCTTGGCACAGTGCCTGGCACATAGTAGGAAATGAATCAGTGCTTAATGATGGATAACTGATTAAAATAACTCTTTTTATCAGATTCACTTTCCCTACAATAACTTCAGTTTCAATTATAAGTTCAACACCAAATTTCCCCAAGATTAAGAAAAAGTAAAAGAATTACTCTAGGTCCTGTCCCTTTCAACTCTAGAATTTTCCCTTTAAACCCTAGGGATCCCTGAGGTGAAAGTATGAAAATTCCAAGTGAGGAAGGGTAGCCAGCCCTTCATGTCTTGGTGTCACAATCCTAGACAGTTCTCAATGTACAACTCTTTCCTTCATAGGGCCAGACCTCCCCGCACTCCACTTCAATTTATTTCTTCTTCTTCTTCTTCTTCTTCTTCTTCTTCTTCTTCTTCTTCTTCTTCTTCTTCTTCTTTTCTCTTCTTCTTCTTCTACTTCTCCTTCTCCTTCTCCTTCTCCTCCTTCTCCTCCTCCTCCTCCTCCTCCTCCTCCTCCTCCTCCTCCTCCTTCTTCTTCTTCTTCTTCTTCTTCTTCTTCTTCTTCTTCTTCTTCTTCTTCTTCTTCTTCTTCTTCTTCTTCTTCTTCT
The DNA here is from genome assembly GCF_019393635.1 of Dromiciops gliroides. NCBI lineage: Eukaryota > Metazoa > Chordata > Mammalia > Microbiotheria > Microbiotheriidae > Dromiciops > Dromiciops gliroides. Next base: position 14,067,223 of record NC_057863.1, on the reverse strand, counting down.
TCTGAGGCAATTGGGGTTAAGTGACTTGCCCAGGGTCACACAGCTAGTAAGTGTCAAGTGTCTTAGGCCAGATATGAACTCAGGTCCAGGGCCGGTGCTCTATCTACTGCACCACCCAGTTGCCCCACTTATATTTATTTCTGCTCTAAATTCCAATAGGAATACGTATCTGTATAACTTTAAATAATATCATCTAATGCCCTGCCTTATGTTGATACTTAACTCTTTCACATACATAGATCCTTTCTCCTGAATTAGACTTGAAAATTAGCTGTATAACTCTGGGAAAGACAATTAACCCTGTTTGCCTGTTTCCTCATCTGTAAAATAAGCTGGAGAAGAAAATGGCAAACCACATAAGTATCTTTGCCAAGAAAACCCCAACTGGGGTCACAAAGAGTCAGACATGGCTGAAACAACTGAACAACACATTATTATATATTCTCAGCATCTATATTTGCATTAAGTAAGAAATCAAATGGGTTGTTAATTTTAGTGAAGGCAATAATAATAATCAAACTGTTGGCTAGATTATCATATGCATCCAGATGGACAGTCCATATAGATGAATACATACATTCATGCATACATATATACTGTGGCAAAAAGTTTTTAACAGTCAGTTAGTGAATATGGAAAGATGCCAGTTTTATAGGACCACACTTTCGGGGAGGAGACCGACGGCCGTGCATGGGCTATGCACGCCAGTCTGGCTGCTAGGCACTTCACTTCCAGGGTGCAAGCTTAAAAGGCAAGGAGAGAATGGAAGTAGGATCTCTTTTTGGCTCTCCTTGTTCACTGGCTGTGCTGCACACACAGAGGCTGACGGAGGTTGGACTCGGCCTGGCTCGCCGTAACAGCACGTGCTTGACGCGGCTCTTCCCCCAAAGGTGGCCTTGGGCTTTTGGTGAGTTTTATACAGAATATAGACTAAACTTAGACTTAAGACTATTTGTTTTGTATTTCTACTTTCCTATCCCTCTAATCAACATCACCTTGTAATTTCCAAACAATAAAAGCTCTAAGTAGAGATCAGAAGCTTCTTCCATTTACTAGTCTGGGAGATAAATAAGGGAAACAGTTAAAAGGGGAGGTTAATGTTCTAGTATCCAATTTTAAATCTCACAACACAAATATCTTGAACAGAGACTACAGATAAACAGTGAGCTGGGTTCAGAAGTGAATAGGAGAGAAGAAGTAGAACATTCCATTGGGGAAAATTGTAACACTGATATGAACCCAAGTTTCACATGTTTATAACAAGAATATGTTTCTAATAGTACAAAATGCCTCTGATTCATAGAATACAACAATTCCTGATGATCCAAAATTTCACAGGAACCAAAGGGCAAAAGGTTACATGGTGGGCATAGACTGCAAAATGTTATCAAAGAAGACTTAGACACAAAAAAAATTTAAAAGATATAAATAAGGGTATTCGGGATCAGGAACAAAGCCATTTGCATAGAAAAGTAAAGGAATAACAGATGGACAGCATGAGAGCTGCACTGATACTGAGCCCTGGGTTTTGATGAAGAGGAAGACCTCCAGCATTTGGGATTGAGCCTTTATGGAGAAGTGATGAGAGGTCATGGACAAGAGGGGTGAAGAATGAGAAGATGGGGATAAATTGGAACCAGTAACAGTTGAGGGAGCATTGACAGCAACATAAAAGTATGTAATAATGAGAGAAATAGTAAGATTTCATATCTGTATAATAATGCATGCATGATATTAATAATGTATTATATTTGGATGGAGATTTACAGTTTACAAGGCACTATGGATTTCATTATTTCATGTGATCTTCACAATAAGGTAGTTGTTATTAATTCCTATTCTACAGATGATAAGTTGGCACAGCTGTCAAGATGGCACAGAAAGGTCAAGTCATTAGCCCAAGACACAGAGCTCTCTCTCTCTCTCTCCAGTGCTACTTCTATCACATGATTACAATTTAGGTAGTGAATATGGGCCAAGAATAGAGACATGATCCATGACTCCCTTTATGAATTTAGAATAATACAGTGAGTATATAGCAAAGTCAGAATTTGAGCCCACATGAAAAGAATTATGTTAGTATAGAATATTGTCAGTTTGGGAACTTGAATATCATTTACTGCTGTCCATTGCCAATGAGTTGGACCACCTACCAACTAAAGGTCATAAGATGGGGAAATTTCAAATATTCCCAATTAGTTTCATTGAATGAGACTGGTCATTCATCACTTCCTTCTAAATCAAATTAATATAGCCCAGTAGAAAGAGTAACAGATTTGGAATCAGAAAACCAAGGTGTAAATCCCATCTCTAGTACTGACTACTTGTGCAGTCTCCCAAAAGTCACTTAACCTTGGGTCTCAGCTTCCTTAATTTTCAAATAAGATTTGACTAAGTAACCTCAAATACTTTCTATCTCATAAGTCAAAAATCCTCTCACCCCAATCTGAATGCTCCACTTATTCTGTCCATTGTAGGGACAAAGAACAGCTTTTTCTTATTCTCTTTGCAAGAGTGTTTCATAGTATTATTCATCCACAGGTAGTAACACTACCTTTGAGACCATTATTAAAATATTATTCAGTCTTTCCTTCAAAATGAGCAAACCTCAGGGCACAAATGCTAAGGTAAAGGATTGTTGCCATCGGGTATATGTAATTGGAGGATCTCCTCACTGCTACTCTCTTATTTATAATTCTAAAAATATTCTTGCCTTCTTAGTTACAATCCAATATTACTGAATCATTTATCTACTAATGGTTCTAGGTTGTTGTCATCTCTTAATAAATACTTCAGTGGATTTGTGAATGTGACCATTTAGGTAGTCCATCCATTCTTGGAGATCACAAGACACCAACACATTCCTAGTTTATTTTGTACATGAACTTCTACTCATCATCCACAGGGGAGCTACTAACTGTGCTAGAGGACTTAGTCTAACTCTGAATATCACGCAGATACTAGGTAAGCAATTGTAGCACCCATTAGCCAGTCTCCATTGTCACTATATGAGTGGTGTATCTCTTTTACTATTCATGGACAGATATCCTTGAAGGTGTTTTAGTGACACCTGTCTCATGAATTACTTTGTCATGGGTAATGTGCTGCAAACTGCTCATAACTAGATGTCATGCCATTCTACTAAGATCATAGTTCTTCATGATTTGTGGCCATTCAGTTATACCAGGAGAATGCTATTATCTAAAAGATGAGCATTTTCATGAGTGAATAACTTGGGATAACTGACTTCCCAAAAGTTACCCAGAAATCTCTCTTCTTATTAAATTATGAGGCAAAATATAGTGTCTATCCTATAGGTATATGTATTTATTACCTATGTATGTAGTAAAAACATGTAGATACATGTATGTAAATACATATATAGTGTGTATATATGCATATGTGCTTATATATACATATATATTTATATATTCTATAGGTCTAACTCAGTGGGACTTCTTTGCAGTTGAAAGTCATTATTTGTACAATAGGAATTCTTCATCCACTTGGTTTTCCCTATGCAAATTGCTATGCAGATTTCTTTTGAGTGGCTATGGGTCCCTCTAAAGAAGCCATGATATGATCCAGGAATTAGTGTCCAACAAATGGGACATCTGGGGAATCTTATCATCTATAGGGAATCCCTTTCCAATTGGATATTTGCATAGGAAAGTTTCACAATAATAATAATCAATAACCAATGAACCCAGTGATGGAACTATGTGTTCTTTACAGGATATTTCTCAAAAAACTGTCAAACTGGAAGATATGATTTGTTACAGAAAAAATACTAACATATTTCCATCATACATATAATAATTGTTTCACTTATTTTAATGTCCTTTATTTTTTCTATTAACAAATATTTTATAAACTCGTTCTTTCTACTACCTCATTAAGTAAATTATCTTAAAATCCTTCAAACTTATCTACACAGTTTAGTAAAAAATAATTCCCACACTATACATGTTTGTAAATGTATGCCTCCTTCTGCATTTTAAATGCATTGCTTATCAGGAGGGAAGTGGCATGTTTCATCTTTATTCTTTTGGATTTCTGACTTATCATTGCTTTGATCAGAGTTACAAAGGCTTTAAAAGTTTTTTAATAATATTGCTGTCATTGTAAAAAATTGTTCTTCCATTCATTTTTGCTCACTTTCCTCTGCAACATGTCATAAATGCCTTCTCAGTTTCCTCTGAAATTGTCCATTTCATTCTTTTCATGGAATGATATTATACTGTTATATTCATATACCACACTATCTTTATTCATTCCCTAGTAGGAAGACACCCCCTTTGACTCTTATTTTTAACTAAGATAAAAAGAGGTTCTATTCATTTTTGGTACATATATGTAGTTCCTTTTCCTCTTTAATTTTTTCACAATATATGCTTATAATTGATATAGTTGAGTCAAAGATGATGGAGAGTTTGATGTCTCTCCATCATCGTTGACTCAACTATATCAATTAGAGAATTTTCCAGAATAGCTAGACCCACATGAAACTATAACAAGTGTACTAATATGCCTGTTTTCACATAACCTCTCCAGTATTTGTCACTTTTATTTTTTTCTCAATTACATAGAAAAATAACTTTTAATATTATTTTTAGAAATTTTTGAGTTCCAAATTCTCTCACTCCCTCCTTTTCCATTGCACTCCTTGAGAAAGCAAGCAATTTGATGTAGATTATACATGTTTAGCCATGCAAAATATATTTCCATATTAGCCATGTTGCAAAAGGAAATAAACAAAAAGCACAAAAAATAAAGAAAATAAAAAGTGTTCTTTTATCTACATGTAGACTCCATAAATTCATTGTCTGAAGATGAAAAGAATTCTTCATTATAAGTCCTTTGGAATTGTCTTGATTCATTGTATTGCTGAGAATAGCTAAATCATTCCCAGTTGATCATTCTACAATATTGATGTTACTGTGTACAATGTTCTGGTTCTTCTCACTTCACTTTGTATCATTTCATCTAAATCTTCCCAGGTTATTTTTTCTAAAACCATCCTGCTCATCATTTCTTATAGGACAATAGTATTCCATCACAATCATACATCACAACTTGTTCAGGCATTCCCCAATTGATGGGCATCCATTCTATTTCCAATTATTTGTCACAAAAACAGCTGCTATAAATATTTGTACATATTGGTCTTTTTCCTTTTTGTTTTTTAACTCTTTAGGATACAGACCTAGTAGCAGTATTGTTTGGTCATAGGGCAACCACAGTTTTATACCACTTTGGGCATAATTCCAAATTACTCTCCAAAATAGTTTAATCAGTCCACAACTCCACATCCCCTCTAACATTTGTCATTTTCATTTTCTGTAATATCAACCAATCTAAAATGTGTGAGTTGGCACTTCAGAGTTGTCTTAATTTGCATTTATCTAATCAATATTGATTTGAAACTTTTTTCATATAACTATAAATAATTTTGACTTCTTCTGAAAACTACCTGTTCATATCTTTTGACCATTTATCAACTGGGGAATCACTCATATTCATATAAATTTGATGCTCTTTCTATATATTTAAGAAATGACCCCTTTATCAGAGAAAATTTCCATTAAAAGGTTTTTTCCCAGTTTCCTACTTTCCTTCTAATCTTGGCTCCTTTGATTTTGTTTGTACAAGATTTTTAAAATTTGAGATAATCAAAATTATCCATTTTATATGTCATGGTGCTATCTGTCTCTTGTTTTATTATATACTCTTCCCTTATCCATAGATTTGACAGGTGAAATATTCCATGTTCCCCTAATATGCTTATGATATGAACCATTGTGTCTAAATCATGTACCCATTTTGACCTTATCTTAGTATATAGTGTGAGATGTTGGTCTATTCCTACTTTCTGCCAAACTCCTTCCTAGTTTTCCAAACATTTTTTGTCAAATACTGAGTTCTTGTCCCAAAGGCTTAGTTCTATGGGTTTGTCATATCCTAGATTGCTATGGTCATTTACTACTCTCTATTATGTGCCTAATCTATTTCACTGATCCACCACTCTATTTCTTACCCAGTACCAGATTTTGTTTAGATGATTACCATTCTCTAGTATAGTCTGAGATCTGGTACTGCTAGACTACCTTCCTTCATTTTTTTTATTATCTTGATATTCTTGGCCTTTTGTTCTTCCAAATAAACTTTATTATTTTTTCTATCGGTATAATATAATTCTTTAGTAGTTTGATTTACATGACAATAAATAAGCAAAATAATTTAGGCATAATCATTTTATTATATTGACTCAGCCTACACATGAGAAATCAATATTTTACCACTTGTTTAGATTTGACTTTATTTGTGTGAAAAATGTTTTGTAATTGTGTTCATATAACCCCTGGGTTTGTCTTAGCAGGTAGACTCCCAAGTGTTTTATATTGTCTACAGTAAGCCCATTCATTCATTCATTTATTCACTCATTCATCCATCCATTCATTCATGCATTCATCTATTCATTCATCTGTTTGTTTATCTATTCATCTATTTATTTATCTATTCATTCATTCATTTTTATTTTATTTATTCATCTATTTATTTACTTATTCATTCATTTTTGTTGATTTATTTATTCATTCATTCATTTACTTATTTATTTAGTTATTTGTTTATTTTATTGTTTGTTTTTGCAGGGCAATGAGGGTTAAGTGACTTGCCCAGGGTCACACAACCAGGAAGTGTCAAGTGTCTGAAGCTGGATTTGAACTCAGGTCCTCCTGAATCCAGGGTCAGTGCTTTATTCACCTCACCACCTAGCTGCTCTCATGTACAGTAAGTTTAAATGGAATTTCTCTCCCTTCTGGATTTTATTGGTAATATAGAAATGCTAATGATTTATGCTGGTTTATTTTTATTTCCTGCAACTTTGCTGAAATTGTTAACTTTTCAATTCGATTTTTTTAGTAGATTCTCTAGGATTTTCTAAGTATACCTTCATATCATCTACAAACAGTGATAGTTTTGTTTTCTCATTTTCTAGTCTAATTCCTTTAATTTCTTTTTCTTCTCTTACCATTATAGCTACCATTTTAGCATGGTACTGAATTATAGTGGTAATAATGAGCATTCTTGCTTCACACTTGATCTTATCAGGAGAGCTTCTAATTTATCCCCATTACAGATAATGCTTACTGATGTTTTAGATAGACACCACTTATCCTTTTAAGGGAAGCTTCATTTTCTCTTATGCTTTTTAGTGATTTTTAACAGGAATATGTGTTCTATTTTGTCCAAAGCTTTTTCTGCATCTAATGAGATAATAATATGATTTTTGTTCTTTTTGTCATTGATGTGATCAATTATGCTGATAGTTTACCCAATATTGAGGCATCCCTGCATTCCTGGTATAAATCCAAACTAGCCATAGTGTAGGATCTCTGTGAAATATTGCTGTAATATCCTTGCTAGTATTTTCATTAGGGAAATAGGTCTATCATTTTCTTTCTCTGTTTTTGCTCTTCTTGGTTTAGGTATCAGTACCATATTTGTTTCATAAAAACAATTTAGTAGGAATCCTTTGCCTATGTTCCCAAATAGTTTATATATTATTAGAATTAACTGGGTTTTTAACTTTGAGGATTTTTTTTTTCTTTAGGGATGTCATTGATGACTTGTTCAATGTCTTTTTCTAAGACAATGTCATTTAAGTATTCTATTTTCTCTTCTGTTAATCTGGGGAATTTATATTTTTGTAAATAGTCTTCCACTTCACTTATACTGTAAGATTTATTGCTATATAATTGGTCAAAATAGCTCCTAATTGCTTTAATTTCATTTTTATTGGTGGTGAATTTGCCTTTTTCATTTTTGACACTGGTAATGTAACTTCTTCTTTCTTTTTAAAAAATCGAATTAACCAATGATTTATCTGTTTTATTGGGTTTCTTCATAAAATCAGCTCCTAGTTTTATTACTTCAGTGATTTCAACCAGTTTATTTTAAGCAATATAAATTGAATTTAATGATCATGTTTAATGATCATAATACTATTAAATAATTGTACTGATAAAACCCTTATTTCACTTTGTCATTATTACTTTTTTTAAAAATAAGGCATTATTTATGTAAATATTTCATTAATTGAGGTGTATAACCTTCATTCCTCTCTATAAACTTTGTTATATTTTTTAGCTTTATAAAATATTATCTTGAGTAATATGCTCCCAAGTAATTTTGAAAAAGAATTACTTTCTCTAGCTCTTCTGGTTGGGTTTTGTTAGCACATACAGAAATGATGATGATTTATATGGATTTACTTCAAATCCCGCAAATTTGTTAGTTACTAATTATTTAAATTAATTGTTAGCTGACTCCCTACAGTTCTCTAAATCTATTGTCATATTGTCCACAAAAGATCATAAGTTAGTTTTCTCTTTGCTAGCACTTATTTTCTTTTTCTTGTCTTATTGTTATAGCTGTTCCTTTGGGCACTATGTTAAATAGTTGTGGTGGTGATGGGTATCCTTTAAACATAATCAATTCAATTAAAGATGAATCCTCTATTTGACACTGAAAACTCTTCCTAGGCAGCCCCATCCTCCTTCTCCAGTCTTCTTCCATTCCCCAATATAGGCTCTTCACTCCAGTGACACTGACTTTCTGGCTATTCCACAAACAAAGCATTCGATCTCTCAGCTCCCTGCATTTTCTCTGTCTGCCCCCCATGCCTGGAATGTTCTCCCTCCTCATGTCTACCTACTACATTCATTGGCTTCTTTTAAGTCCCAATGCAAATTCCACCTACTACAGAAAGCCTTTGCCAAACCTACTTAATTCTAGTGCCTTCCCTCTGTTATCCCCTAGTTAGCTTGTATATATATTTTGCTTTATATAAATTTGTTTGTGTGTTGTCTCCTCCATGACATTGTAAGCTCTGTGAGGTTAGAGATTATCTTTCCCCCTTTTTGTATCCCTTGAGACTTAGCATCATGCCTGGCACATAGTAGGTCCTTAATAGATGATTATTGAATGATTGAGTGATTGCTTTATCCCTGATTTTGTGGATAAGACCATCTTCATTATTTTCAAAGATGATTCTCATTAAGATCTTAAAATAGAAATGAGAAGATAGGCATATTGGTCAGTAGTTGAAAATATTTTTTGGATCACATTTTATTCTATTTTTATTTTTATTAATACCATCTTAATATATTCTTTTGAATCATTCCTTTTGAATGTATTCCTTTTGAATCATCTGCTCTTAGAGATACCTTAAAATTTTGTCTCTGAATGTTCTTCCAAATGTATCACCTTCAGCATAGATTTCTTCTTTGTGTCAGATCGACCCTAACCTTCCAATTTCATCTTCTCAAGTGCCACTTCCACATCCTCCAATAGCACATCAGGAATAGATATTTGAGAGTTCAGGCATTTTAGTTCCCCTGTCATGAAAGATAAGAATAGATTGCTGCAGAGAAACTGGAAAAAATCTATTTACTTTCTCATCTACTTCTTGTCCTCCTTCCAGTTTCATCTACAAGGGTCCTTTTCTCTACTTAACTAAAAATTAATCTTTCCTCATCTTTAATTTTTCTCCTTTTGTATGCTATTTGTACTTATCTATCATGAACTTCATTTCACATATATACATGCATATATATGTATATATACATATGTATGTAATAAAAATTTTTATTTATAGTTTTGAGTTAAAATTTTTATCCCTCTTCCCCTTCATTGCCTTCCTGAGGTGGTAAACAATCAGATATGGGTTATACATGTATGCTTATATAAAACATTATCATATTAATCATTTTGTCAGAAAGAACTTTAATAAAAAAAATGAAAGTGAAAAACAGCGCACTTTACTATGTGTTCCATCAATATCAGCTCTTTATTTGGAGGTAGATACTATATTTCATCAATAGTCCTATGGGATTGTCATGGATCATTGAATTTTTTGAGAATAGGGCATTCACAATTCTTCATCAAATATTGCTGTCTCTGTACACAGTGTTCTCTTGGTTTTGCTCACTTCACTATGCATCAGTTCATACAAGTCTTTACAGGCCTTTCTGAAATCATCCTGCTTGTCATTTCTTATAGAACAATAATATTTCATCACCATCATAAAGCACAGCTTGTTTAGACATTCCCCAATTGAAGGACATTCATTTGATTTCCAATTCTTAGCGACCACAGAAAGAGCTGCTAGAAATATTTATGTACAAATAGGTCTTTTTTCTCTGTTGGGGGATGTCTTTGGGATATAAACCAAGCAGTGGTATTGCTGGATCAAAGGGTATGCACAATTCTATAGCCGTTTGGGCATAGTTCCAAATTGCCTTCCAGAATGATTGGATCTTTTCACAATTCCACCAAAAGTGGATTAGCATCCCAGCTTTCCCACATCCCTTCCAACATCCAATATTTACTTTTTTGGTTATATTTGCCACTGTGATAGGTGTGAGGTGATACCTCATAGTTGTTTTAATTTGCATTTTTCTCATCAATAGTGATCTCAACCATTTTTTCATATGATTATAGATAGCCTTGATTTCTTTGTCTCAAAACTGCCTGTTCCTATCCTTTGACCATTTATCAATTGTGGAATGATTTGTATTTTTTTTATAAATTTGACTCAGTTCTCTGTATAATTGAGAAATGATGCCTTTATCAGAGACACTTGTTGATATATTTTAATCACTTTGATTTCTGATCAATGACCCTGGGTGAATTTCTCAACCTGTCTGGATCTGTTTCCTCATCTAGAATATGAGACAGTTAGATCAAATTATCTCTAAGATTCTTTCCTTTTAGTCCTGAATCAATGATTTAAAGATTCTAATGTGTAGACATTGTTTCTTGTAACTTTTTGTCATCTGCATGTTTCATTATTATGCTCTATATGTTATGATATATATGTATGCCAGATACTTTGCTAAGTATTTTTTTCAATTTTCTCAATTTGCAAATATTATCTCACTTCATTCTGGCAAAAACAGGTAAATTTCATTATCATCTCTGTTTTGCAGATGAGGAAACTGAAGTAAACAGAAGGTAAGTGACTTGCCCAGGGCCACACAGCTAGGAAGTGTCTCAGGGGGAATATGGGCTGTGTTCTTTCTGATTCAATTCCCAGCACTCCATCCACTATACCGCTGAGCTATCTCTAATACAGTTATCAAAATTATAGTCATAAATGTTTTATATGCATAGGGACTGAACCTATTATTTCATTTATATAATGAAATGCCAGATTGAAAAAAATCCTTTTACTAATACAAATCAGCACCTTTTCTATAACACAATCTTAGAGAGCTGCCTGGGGCACTATTAGGTACAGTTATTTTCACTCGTTCAATATGTGTCAAAGGTGGGACTTTAGCAAAAATGTTTTGAACTCATGGCTAGCTCTCTCAATATTAGACCATACTGCTTCTAAAAGGTTATATATAATGATCATTGTTCTCTGTCATAATTGAAAGGTATTGAGAAGTATATTGAGATAAAGTCCTCATTGTATTAGTTTCTATTTTTTATGAAATCTAAGTTTTACTGTTTCTTTGACTTTGTTGAAAATTCATTTTGTTTTATTCTCTTGCTAGCTAACTTTCTGGGTATAGTTTCTCTCTCTCAAACACACACATTTAGAACAGAGCTATATTTTTTTAATGTTTTCATAGTTTTAATTAACTGAGGGTCAGTTTATCTTTCACTTTTCAATGTCATTCTACATCATGAATAAAATGAGTTTGCTTCTTTTCCTTTCCCATGAAAATATCATGGAGAATTTTCATGGGAACATACTGATACATTAGAGGCTGACTTAAAAGCAATATCCACCATGGGACTCATGGCAATGGGAATAAAGAAGTCTTAAAATTTATGATTTAAGAAAAATCATGTGACAAATTCATAAACAAAATAAGAGTCTTTCCAAGTGTAGCATAGGTGGACCAGCCTATGAGGAACAGGACCTGAAACATATGCAGCTATTCCAGTCCAATCACATAAACTATTGGGCAATAATGACTTAGTGGTCGATACTGTATAATGATGAAAAGGTCTATATGACTATAATAATTTAGGAAGTGCAGGGGTGTACCTGAATGTACACATAAAAGTGTAACCTAACCATCTCCGAGACACATTTTCTCATGACTTCAAGAGGGTCTGATTGCTCTGAGCTTGTCCAAAGAGTTAGAGAGAGGGACTTCATTTCTCTCTCTCTTACATAGTCATGGCAGCTTTGAGTTACCCCTGTCCTTTTGTGTTTCTTATCTTTTAATCTTAAGTTGGTGAGTATTTTGAGAGTAAAGTGTCCAGGTGACTCAAGAGTTCTCTAGATTCAGAGGTCCCACTGACTACCAGAGTTAATAGTAACATTCACAAGAGGCAGTAGCAGTAGTCACAGGAGTTGCGGAGTCAAGTGAGTGGTGATGCTGAGATCGATGTGTCCTATTGAACATCACATGGTCTGGAAAGATCCTTGGATGAGAGCTGGAGTCTTGTCCTCTCTGGGGACCCAAACAGAAGGTGGGGAGAGAAATACCATGATCAAAAAATAAAAGCCAGCCTGAAGCTGCAGAGGTTCAAGGTACCAGCTGAGCAGAATGGCAGAACAACTTGTCCATAAATGTAATATTAGTCCTACAGCAATCCCCATGAGAACTCTTCAAAGAGAGGAAAGAACTTCTGCAACCAAAAGTTTGAACACAAGTGTCTTCTACATGTTGGCCTCACTACCATAGCACCTTAAATTTGAACCCACTTGCCCAAGGGAACTTAAAATAACAATATTGCTCAAAATAACAATATTGCTTGGGCAGAAAGGTAGGGAAAAACCAATGTTGGTGAGTGTATCTAATAAAAATGAAACTAATACCCTAATTTTTGTTTCTATTGTGTCTAATTCTCTAAGAAATGGAAACTTGACCCATGTTAATCCAGTGAAAATGAATGGAAGATTCCACAGCTGAAAGAATATCTGTTTTCCCCTATCTTCTTTCCCATTTTAGGAAGAACAGATTGGCCAGGCAAAACTGCAGGGGGGACGTTTAACCTACTTAGGAGAAGAAACTGGTTTTAAGCATGTTAGCCATTAGTCTTTTGTGATCAAATAGTTGCTGTCAATGTCAAGTGAATCTTACCTATTCGTGAAATGAGGACAATCAATTGGAACTCAGAATAGAAAGACTTTTTTAAAGACAATTTCCAGCTTAGTTACAGAGTCATATCTGGAAGCAGTAGAATGGCATGTCTCTTTCAAAAAAATACTCAGGACTATCATTCAGCAATTGATTTGAATTTAGTGAGTGTCTATTATGTATATATACATTCATAGACAATCAAATAGTCAATATATATGAATGTCTATGTATTTAACATCGTGTGTGTGTGTGTGTGTGTGTGTGTGTGTGTGTGTGTGTGTGGAGAGAGAGACAAAGAGAGACAGAGAGGCAGAGAGATACAGATAGACACAGAGAGAAAATTATAACTGTTACGTGGATATATAGTTCGAAATCCCAAGGCTCTGAAAATTTGTCAAGGAGCTAAGAATTGCGACTTTTCTTCTTAGTAGGGTCTTCAAGAGTTAGTGCAACAGAAAAATATACTGTGGCAATCTGGTGACTGAACTTCATTGCACTCTGAACTTTATTACACTCATCCTTGCATAACAGATTTCAGTCTGTCACTGGTCCATACTGGAGCTTTTGGTACTTGATAAGAGCTGTCATCACTTACATACAACTGAACTAATCAAAAGTTCAAGGTCATCACTCCATCACAATGAGGCCTTGAAATAAGACTTTTAGTGACAGGAATAGGACTGGACCTGAGATTTCACTGCCATTTTCTCCCTTCACAGGGAATTCTCTGCTAAGTGAGAAGGTGCAAGCTGATACCCTCTCTCCAATTTAGACTCTTCAAGAGATGCCTAGCACATTGAAAGAGTAAGCTACTTACTCAGAGGCACACAACCACTATGCATTAGGGGCAGAGATTGAACTCAGGACTTCTTCACCTAAAAGCTGATTTACTAACCAGGATGCCTCAAGGACATGAGCAGAGGAAGTATGTTTTAATGGTCTTAGAGTTTCCAGTTTCTACTAAATTTTCTACCAGGTAAGATTTCTGCTATCACTGCTTGGACATACATCTGTGACTTTGGTGAAATAAGACACTATTTGTTGTACAAATCTATTTGAATGAACAGCTTAGAATCAGAAAAGCAAATCAACAAGCATTTATTAAGCACTTTCTGTGTGTCAGGCACTGTGCTAACCAGTGGAGATACAAAGAAAGGCAAAAACAGTCCCTGCTCACAAGGAGAACACAGACTAATGGGGGAGATAAATGCAAACAACTAGGTACAAACAAAATATAAACTGGCTAAAATGTATATAATATTAGGTTAAAGGTTCTAGCATTCAGGAGAACTTGGAAATGCTCATTGCAGAAGGTGGGATTTTTGTTTGAATTAGCACAAAATTTCATCAATGAAAGGGACCTCAGTGGCCATTTAATCTAATTCATATCTGAAGTAGGCTTCCTTCTATAATAAGATTTGGTAAAATATGGCCAAAAGGCCAAATAAAGTTTGCTTTCTTCCTATTTTAGCATGGTACACAAGCTATGAATGTTTTTAATTTAAATACAATTAAACTTTATTTTAAAATATAAAAAAAACATCACAGGCCATACTGTGCTGACCCCTGTTATAGGGGCAGGTGATTACCAAGGCTTTGCTTAAAGACCCTTATTGGAAGGAGGAAGGGAAAACTAGTACTTTCCAAGACAACCCATTCCATTAAGTGAATGCTTAGATTGTTAGAATTTCATTTGCTAAATCAAGCCTATTAAATTTCATCACATTTGATCCAGCCCAATATTCTGGCTTCTTGAGAACTTTTTCCCATTCTTTCTCATCCAATTGGTTAGAAAGCCTTCCCAGTTTTTTTGTCTCCTAGAATTTGGATGAGCATGTCCCTTGTCACTTTAAGTCATCAATAAAACTTTGGTATGTCATGGGCCAAGTACAGATCCCTAGTGTTCCCCTGGAGACTTCTTTTCATGTTGTATTTAAGCATCAATGACTGCTTTATGGGAACAACCATTTATTTAGGTCTTAATCTATCTAATTATATTATTGTCACATCAGCATCTCTCTTTTTAAAGTCTATATATATATAAATATTATTCCACTTATTCTTGCATGGATATTCTCTAAATTATCAATAACTATTCCAATATAATATATGTATATATATTAAACACTGATTGAATAGCCACACCCAAGGAGTAGTCATTTAAGATTCCATTTCAGCTTGGAAGGAGATTTTCACTAAAGTTGCCTAGGAATATAGGCTCATATATATATTTAAGGGAGGCAATTAGGCTTAAGTGACTTGCCCAGGGTCACACAGCTAGTAAGTGTTAAGTGTCTGAGGCCGGATTTGAACTCAGGTACTCCTAACTCCAGAGCCGGTGCTCTATCCACTGTGCCACCTAGCTGCCCCTGGGCTCATACTTTTGACAATTAATATTTAATAAGGAGTCAAATAGCATAACTGGTAGAAGACGAGTTCAGTTTTCATTTCTGGTTCATACAGGTGTAAGAAATTAATATTTCTCTTTTATATTTAATAACTAACTTATGTATTAGGACCAAGGTTTTTCCCTTTTCTTTTTCCTCATCCAGAAACCAAACAGTGTGAGAAATCGCTTTTAGATATTTACCTAGGCCAATATCTAATCAGACAATAAAAGAAACTCTAAGTTTGGGCTAATGGGTATCTTCCTGCTCATTGTGTTTGCTTTGACAGGTCTGGGGAAGGGTTGATTCTCCCTGTTATCAAGATAGGTGATATGGAAATTGATGCCTCTTTGACCAAGATTTGAGTGACCTAAGTCACATACCCCCAAATTTTCATTTTAATTTATCCCACACCTCCCAATGGGTTAACCTATCTGAGTTGATTGCCACCCTTCAGGAATGCCTACTCTTTGAAGGACATATAAACTGTGACCCCACCACCATTTGGGAATTTTGGTCTAAGAAAGATGGTCAAATGACCATTCTTTTATTAATAATGTGATGACCTTGCTAATTAAATGATTAAATTAACCAGAAACAATATCTCTTGAACGTTTTTAATCATCACACTGTCTAGGTAAAGCATATGAACATGGATAAAATTATATATCCTTTGAATAATGTAGGCATCTTTCTAAGTCAACAAATGGTGGAAAAGTTACTGACTAGCATTGAAAGAGGTCTGTCTATTCCACATCCAGCAGTTCCTCCTTACCAATGAAATTCCTAGTCCATAACTATTTGACAGAAATTAGGCTTATACTAAAAGTTCATATCATCAACAAAGGACCAAAGAGATAAATAACCTAGCTATAATAGTTAACACCATAAAAAAAATAAAGAATCAATTAATAAGCAAGGAGTTATTTTTCAGATCTATGGATAGGATTATAGTTCATGACTAAACAATTAGAAAATCAAACCGGGTAAAATGGATTTTTAAAAATTATATACTAATAGAAAGATTTTGCACAAACAAGTCTAATATAGTATAAATTAAAAGAGAAACAGGTACCTATGGGAATATCTTTGCAAAAAAAAAGTTTCTGTCATAAAAGTCTCATTTCTAAGATAAATAAGGAACTGATTAAAATGGATAAGATTAATAACCATCCTTTGTAGAAAAGTAATCAAGAAGTACCAATGGGTAGTATTCAAAGGAAGAAATCAAAGTTATCAACAATCATATAAAATTCTCCAAATCAGTAATTATTCGAAAAATGTAGATTGAAGCAATTTTGAGCTTCCACATTATGCCTATCAGACAAGCAAAGACAAAAAAAAACAAGAGGAAAATTACAAATGTTGGAAGGATTGTGGGAAAACCCATATAGTAACACACTGTTGTTAGAGTTGTGAATTAATTAGTCCAGTCATTTTGGAAAATAATTAAGAACTGTGCCCTAAAAGTTACCAAGTTCTTTATACCCTTTGATCCAGCAATACAATTATTAGACCTATGCCCCAAAGAAATCAAAGCAAAAAGGAAAAAGACTTCGCTGTAACACACATACACATACAATATACTATATGTTATATATAATTATATATTATATGTATACAATTACATGTATATAATATATATACATACACATATGCATATATTATGTATTCTATATTGTGTGTATATATAATTTATGTATTATACAGTTAAGTCTTTTTCCTTTTTCTCTGATTTCTTTGGGATATATTATTGTTCCTTAAGGAATGGAGAAGTTGAAAATTTCAGAGGAAACTGGGAAGATCTTTAATGAAATGACATTGAGGACATGAGCATAACTGAGATACAATTTATACAGTTATATATTTAACTATAGAGAAAGACAACTTTGAAAGACTTTAGAACCAGGATCTAGCAATGACAAACCACAAATCCAGAACAAAGATGATACAAGGCACTTAAAAAAGAGATAATGAACTTATAATGGAGATAGAGACATATGTTTTTGTATATGGCTAATATGAGAATTTTTGCCAATTATGTAGATAAATATGGAAAGATTGAGTTTTTAAGATATATGTATACACATGTACATATATTATATAATTGACAATTCAGGAAACGGTAAAGGGATTGACAGATCAATATTTTTTTTTAAGTTGTCATGGAGGAGCAGGGAATAAGTATTTATATAGCATCTACTATGTGCCAGGCACTGGGCTAAGTGCTTCTTACAAATATTATTTCATTTGATCTTTGCAACAACCCTGTGAGACAGGTGCTGTTATTATCTACACTTTACTATGGAGGAAACTGAGACACTTATAGGTGAAGTGAGGAGAAATACAGATGAAGTCTAAGGCCATATTTGAACTCAGGTCTTCCAGACCCCAAGTTTAGCACTCTACCCACTGAACTACTCAGCTTCCTCTAATTTTAAAATAAAAATAATTTGCTTCCAAAGAAATAAAAAAAAAACCACTGGCACAATCCCTTTGCTACATCTCTATCTTTTCCCCTCTAGAATACCATGAAAGTCTTCACCAAATGTTTTGCAAAAATCTAGGTAAAACATATCTCTATCTCTACCAGTCCATTGATTTCCCAGTTAAGTAACCCTGTTGAAAATGGAAAAAGATTAGTGTTATGACCTGATATGCCCCAGTCTTTTACTGTTGACATACTATATTTCTGCCCAAATCAACTTAAATTAAGAGTAATTTGAATAATCACACTGATTAAGAATAAGGACTAAGGGATGGGATATGATTTAAATGAATCATGTGATATAGGTTCCACTTGTAGAGACAAATAGAACTAGTGGTCAGTGAAACAATTAATGGCACTTAACCTATAAATCTGTTTGAAAACATTTCTAAAAGAAGGTATTTTCACAGTATTCAGCAAAAACCTGCCACAGAGGGACTCCATTTAAGTGTTAGTAAGTCTCTCTTTTAATAGCAGGAAAGAATGCTCAAGAGTTGTTAACATCTGATTCCAATCGTGTTAATCCCTCCAATTTTGTAAGCCAAATGCTAATTCTCCCACTCCATTGCTGAAAGAAACAGCCTGCAATATAACAGGGAAATGAGGACAATAGATGGACCCAGCATGGTCAGAACTCCAAACCATTCCAGTTAGAACTTACTGAGAAGGGGCTTTAATAAATGGAAATGTTCAATAAGTGTAATTTTGACCAGTCGTTGGTTTGTTTTATTACTGAACATCAAAGACCATTAAAATTGAATGCTTACATAATAGGATTATTTCTAAATGATGACTTTACAAGACAGAACCTACTCTTATATTTGCTATTATCTGCAATAATACAGAGCGTCCTGGGCACTGAAGATCTTCCTAACTATATTTCTACCGAAAGGTAAGGGCACAGCTCTCTTTAAATATCTGTTATCCCAAGGGCCTAATACAAGCAGAGAAGCAGTGTAGGGCAATGAAAAGGGCATTGGATTCAGAGGCAGACGAATGACATTCAAATCCTGACTTTGCACTTCACACACTGCCTGGCACATAGTAGGCTCTTACAAGTTAGCATGTTCCCTTTCCCTTCTCCCCCGTGTGACCTTGGGCTGGTTCTTTAAACCTCTCTGAGCTTCAGTTCTGTCACCTGTAAATGGGAGTTGGCCTTGATAGCATCTGAGATTATTTCCCACTCTAAATCTATGATTCTACTATGCCCAGAAACTTATTATACAATTGGCACATCAGCAATCTGAGAATAATATTTGAAGAACTTCATCTTCATCACATAAAGTGCCTCTTCATGTTGTTGTTGAGTCATTTCCAACTCTTTATGACACCATTTTGGGGGTTTTCTTGGCAAAGATCCTGGAGTAGTTTGCCATTACCTTCTCCAGCTCATTTTACAGGTGAGGAAGCTCAGGCAAACAGGGTTAAGTGACTTGCCCAGGGTCACACAGCTAGTAAGTGTCTGACGTCGTATTTGAACTCATGAACATGCATCTTCCTGGTTCCAAGCCCAGTGCATCCACTGCAGCACCTACGTGCCCGTAGCTGCCTTCCTGATACATCATGCTTAATTTTTTTTATTTATTTATTTTTGCGGGGCAATGGGGGTTAAGTGACTTGCCCAGGGTCACACAGCCAGTAAGTGTCAAGTGTCTGAGGCCGGATTTGAACTCAGGAACTCCTGAATCTAGGGCCGGTGCTTTATCCACTGAACCACCTAGCCACCCCCTACATCATGCTTAATTAAGGGTTGTTGAATTCAACTGATTCTCACCCTTCGTAGCCTTATGGTGTAAAGGCAGAATAAGAACATAAAACTAAAAAGTTAAGGTGATCAATGGGATGAGCATCCCAAAACACAGAGTGTCTTTGGAGCTCAGGGGAAAGACCAGTCACCCAGGCTTCACACAGGCTTCAAGGAGAAGATGATTTGGAAGTACGATTGTCAAGGAGAAAAGTGGGAAAAGGCAAATGTGGGAAGAGGGGCATGTCATGAGCAAAGATGCAGAGAGGGGAATAAGTCTGTCATGGAATTCAAACATTTAAACGGTCCCCTAAGTAGATCGGGGATGGCCTAATTCTTGTTTCTCTTTGTATTTACATATATGAAGATATATTTTGTGGTTTTTGTTGTTGTTGTTGTTGTTGTTTTTGGTTTTTGTGGGACAATGAGGGTTAAGTGACTTGCCCAGGGTCACACAGCTAATAAGTGTCAAGTGTCTGAGGCCAGATTTAAACTCAGGTCCTCCTGATTCCAGGGCCAGTGCTTTATCCACTACACCACCTAGCTGCCCCCAATAGCCTAATTCTTTTCCCCACAAAGTAATTGCTTCTCCTCACTCCTTCATCCCCAACTTAAAATAATAATAGTAATAATAGCAGCCATGACAACAGCCGGTCAGAATGAGAGGGGATGGCCATGTGTGATAAGAGAAAAGAATGCTGGATTTCTGATGAGAGGATCTGAGTTTGAATCCTGACTCTAACATTTATTCCCAGTGTGAATTTAGGAAGGTCACTGAGCCTCTCTAGCCTCAGTTTCCTTACCTGTAACAATGGGTATTAGATTAAATGACCTTTACCCTCCTTGCAGCCCTAAATCTAAAATCCCACGACTGTCTGTGATATAACCTAACCTCCCTGAGGTTAGTGAGGAAAGGAAGGTACCGTGAACTGAATTAATTTACCCAATATCCCCTCAATCAATCATGCACAAGAATTTATTGTCTACCAGAGCTAGGTACTGCTAAGCTCTGAGGGTGAAAAAGACACGAAACTAACCTGCCCTCAAGAAACTTACATTCTATGAGAAAAACAACATATACAGATATAAAAATATACATATATACACACAAATATATGGGTGTATATATGTGTGCATGCATTTGTGCATATATATGTATATATATGGTGTGTGTATTATGTACATGTGCATACATGCATACATACATACACACATATCCACAAAATGCCATTTCAGAGGAGGAGACACCGATATTTAAGGGAACAGGACAAAAGGTGGTATTTGAGTGGTTCTTGGAAGTAAACTAGGACATCTAAGAACAAAAGGTGAGGAGTGAGGGTATCCTTAACATGGGAGACAGCTGCTACCAAGGTTTGGGGAAAGGCCTGCATGGATGAAGCCAAGAATAAGCTCAGGTCCTCTGATCCCAAACTAGGGTTCTTCCTACTACACTGAAGTGCCTGTTTTTGTACTTGAAATGGTGGTTCTGTGGCAAGAAATGTGAGGCTCAATCACTTTCATTTTATCCCAAAGAGGTTAAACATCCTAAAATTAAGCAGATTACAACGGAGATCATAGATGTATGATCCAAATCTAATTATATTCATTGAAAGAACAGTGTTAATTAGTCTGGGGGCAATAAATGTATTTTTGCATCTCAGAAGGGAGTTGCTTAAACTCTTCAATTTTAGGAAAATAGTTGGGGTTTAGGGAATTACCTACTTGGAGAAAATTCATGGAGAGGCTATCAGGTTTTGTTCATGCTACAGGAATAAAATAGAAAAGCAAAGACCTGTCAGTGTTTCCCATCTTACTCACTACCCTGTACATGGTAATAACTCTAGTAAATCAAGAGAAACACACACACACACACACGCAAAGTCGTAGAAATTTGGGTACAGCTAGGTGGCACAGTGGATAAAGCACTGGTCCTGGATTCAGGAGGACCTAAGTTCAAATCCAGCCTCAGACACTTGACATTAGCTGTGTGACCCTGGGCAAATCACTTAACCTTCATTGCCCCACAAAAATAAAAGTTGTAAATCAAGAAACATTTAACCATGTGCCAGGCCCTAAGCACTAGGGATACAAAAAGAACTGAGAGACATCCCGTGCACCCAAGGAGCTTACACAATAATGGGAGAGACAAGGAGCAAAGAAATATAGACAAGCAATAGATAGGGTAACCAAATGCCACAGTGGATAGAGCACATGGCCTGGAGTCAAAAAGACTCTTCATCTTCAGGAGTTTAAAGCTGGCCTCAGACACATCCTAGCTTTGTGACCCTGGGCAAGTCACTTAATCCTATTTGCCTCACCTTCCTCATCTGTAAAGTGAGCTGGAGAAGGAAACAGCAAACCACTCCAGTATCTTTGTCAAGAAAACCCCAAATGGCGTCATGAAGAATTGGATGCAACTGAAAAATGACTCAAAACCAACTACCTTGGGGGCAGCTAGGTGGCGCAGTGGATAAAACATCGGCCCTGGATTCAAGAGGACCTGAGTTCAAATCCAACCTCAGACACTTGACACTTACTAGCTGTGTGACTGTGGACAAGTCACTTATCCCCCATTGCTCCACAAAAAAAAAATCTATCTTTATTGAATTCTCTAATATCAGTGATGATGCTGATAACAGCCTTTCTGGAGTACTGCAAGGTTTCCAAAGTGCTTTACAAACATCATCTTTGATTCTCACAACAGCCCTTGGAGGTGAGTGTTATTATCATTCCAATTTACAGATAAGGAAACTGACTTTGACTCTAGCACTCTCTGCACAATTGGGTGACACCAGAGAAATCACTTCTCTAGGCTGCTAGGCCTCAGTTTCCCTTTCTGTTAAATGAGGGTATTGGATTCAAGGGTCTTTAAGGTCCCTTAAGCACAAAATCTGTCATCTCCAAGGACCTTATTGCAATTTCTGGCTAGCTCCAAAGCATGCTGCCTCCACTCTGGCCTTTATCACTGCCTTCTTCCTTAGTAGGCAGGTAGGTGGTGCTAGACAGTGGGCTAGATCTGGAGTCAGGAGGACGTGAGTAGAAATCTGACTGTAGACACTTACTAGCTCTGTGATCCTGGGCAACCTATTTAATCTGTCTACCTCAGTTTTCTCATTTGTAAAATGGGGATAATAATAGCACCTGCCTCCCAGGGCTCTTGGGAGGATCCAATGAGGTATTTCTGAGTTACTCAATAAATGCTTGTTTCCTTCCTTTCTTTCCCCTCCACTGGGAGCTTGGACTCTGGAATGTCCTGAGTGTACATAGATATAGGATTAGGGTTAGATAAAAATGGAATTAGAATTCCCTATGTAACCTTATTTCCATTTCTATCTGTTCTATTTCTTACTCTAAGTTCATTTTCTCACTATCTAACCCTTATTCTGAGCTTTTACTTTCATCTTGTTGGGTTCACCTCATTTCCAGGAGAATTCCAAACCTGACATTACCCCACTCTGCCCTTCAAAATCCCCTTTTCTGTATTGCCTCCCTCAAAGAAACCCCCTTAGGTCAGGGCCCCAGTTTGGGCCTTTCTTTAACCTCCAAGGACAGCACAGTGCCTAGCACACAGGAAGCACTTAATAACAGCATTAGAAATCTATCAGCTTTGGAATAGCTCAATTTTTAGGTAGGCTTGTTTGGTCTTATTTTGCCTGAAATGAAACCTCAATATCCCCCTTTTTTAACCTTTACCTCTTGTTCTTTATTCTGCCCAGTAGATTCAAAAAAAAAAAAAACACAGATGTGGTTTCCCCAAAGTCTTCTCTTCATGAGGCTAAACATCTGCAGCTCGTTCTATGAATCTTCATATGGCATGATCTTAAGATCCTTTACCATCATGCTTCTCTTCTTTTGGACACAATTAGGATTTCTCCTAAAATGAGACATCTAGAACTCAGCACAATTCTCTCCACATGGCTTGTCTGGACTCCAAGACATTGATCTTTCCATCATACAATCCTCCCAAGCTTACATCGAACTTTCCTTCAGAAACCAAGCACACAGTAAGTTTGGTTTTGCTCATTGAGGTCAAAAACAAATAAATTTAGGCCAGTTTTTTTATAACTCATTACTCAAATTGTACATCATAGCTTTGCAATTTCATGTTTAATTGTATTTTGATTGTATAATGTTATGGAAATGTTTTTTTAATTCAATAAATTTAAAATAAAATAAAATAAAAAGATTAATTAGGTGTGTACAAATTGATGGCTATGTCTACCTGGGTGGTTACCTCGTTATGTCAAAGCCCTCTGGGCACATCACTGATAGGCAGGCAAGCAACATCCACTTATTAAACACATACTATATGCCAGCACTGTGCAATGCAAGGATACAAAATACAAGCAAAAGTAGAAGGAGGAGGAGGAAGAAGAAGAGAAAGAAGAAGAGGAAGACAAGGAAGAGGAAGAAGAGGAAGAAGAGGGAGAAGAGGAAGAAGAGGAAGAGGAGGAAGAGGAGGAGGAGGAGGAAGAAGAAGAAGAAGAGGAAGAGGAAGAGGAAGAGGAAGAGGAAGAGGAAGAGGAAGAGGAAGAGGAAGAGGAAGAGGAAGAGGAAGAGGAAGAGGAAGAAGAAGAGGAAGAGGAAGAAGAAGAAGAAGAAGAAGAAGAAGAAGAAGAAGAAGAAGAAGAAGAAGAAGAAGAAGAAGAAGAATTAGGGCAGTCCTCAATGGGGGGAAATGACACTAAAATGACATTTAAAGTGGAAGAGGGTAGAGGGAGAGTAGATCAGAAGCAAAGTCAAAAGAAGAATGAAAGTTGGCATATCCAGGCCTCTCCTCAAAGTGGGATGCCCCTTCCCGAGGAATTCACCAATTAGAGTTCAGCATGATAGAGGTATATCCCAGGATATTTGAGGGTAAGGAGGCATTAATCACTGAGGGAGGTTCCAAGATAAGACTGCCTCTGATAGTAAGCCTTGGTATTAAGGTATGGAAAGTTATTGGCTAAGCTTCCACTACCCTGATCATTCATTGTGGATGATTCTATTCTTACCAAGTCTGCAAAGTATTGTAGCAATTTATTATTATTGAAATTGTGCCTATGTATCATTATTTGGCCTGACCAATTAATGTTTTCTTGACAAAAGCAATAAAATTCTCTTCAAAGCTGAGGCTAAATGAAGAATAACATACTTCTACTGGGAAAAATCTACATTGTAATCATTTATGAACAGAAATTATTTTGAATGTCTATGTCATTCTCATTCATCAACATTCCCTGTATGCTCATGAAGCCACGTAAGATTAAGTGATGATCATAAGCTACTAGACAAATGTCTGTGCCCCAAAAGGGATGGTCACATCTGTGAAGAAAGAATTTAATTATGGGATTCAAAAAAATAACTATATTAATAACAGCTGGCCCTTATATAGCCCTTTAAGGTTTTTGAAGCACTTTAAAAATATTATCTCATTTGATCCTCTTTACTGCCCTGTAAAGCATGTGTTTTTATTATCCCCATTTTATGGATGAGGAAACAGGCAGGCAGAGGTTAAGTGACTTGCCCAGAATGACAAATCTAAGGAAATGTCTGAGGCTGGATTTGAACTCAACCCTTCCTGACTCCCAGTCTAGTTCCCTGTACACTGTGGTGCCAACTTGCTGCCTAGAATCCTCAGGAATCAAAAGATTTAGAAAATGATCAAGACATGCAGACTTTAACATATTTCTCAACTTTAAAAAAATGAACTTTTCTTCCTTTTTTGTTTTTGCCTTTCTTTGTATCCTCAACCCTTGACACATAATAAATATTTTTTGATTGACTGACTTACCCATGATTCAATAAGCACTAATGGGCTAAGTGGGGCTGAAGTCTTGCACTATGCTTGGTTCTTATTAACATTGCAGGACAGGAGTCAGACACTTGCTTAAACGCCTAGAAACATCCATTTATTGATGACCTTATACATATGAATCCATGGATAAAACATTGGGTATACAAAAACAAAAAATGCATGTGACAAATTACAAACCCTGTTCTCAAAAAACATATAATGTATCCCAAAGAGGTCAGGGAAAAGGAAAAGGAATGGTATGTACAAAAAATATTTATACTACCTCTTTTTGTGGTGGTGAAGAACTAGAGGTTGGGGGATGCCCATTAATTGGAGAATGGTTGAACAAATTGCGTTATGTAATTATGATGGAATACTATTGTGCCATAAGAAATGACGAGCAGTATGTTTTCAGAAAAACCTGAGAAAAACTGTATAAGTTGATGAAAAGTAAAGTGAGCAGAACCAGAAGAACACTGTACACAATAACAGCAATATCATAACAAGTATTAACAGTGAAAGACTTAGATACTCTGCTCATTACAATGATCCAAGAAAATTCCAAATGAGTCAGCATGAAAAATTCTATCTGTGTCCAGAAAGAGAACAAACTTCTGGGTGCAAACATAATTGTAATTTTCTCATTTTCTTTACTTTCTTCCCTTTTTGTAATATGCCTAATATGGACTTGTTTTACATGAGTTCACATGAATAATTGATACCACATTTCTTGCCTTCTCAGTGGGTGAGGGAGGAATTAAAGGGAGGGGGAAAATTGAAACTAAAATGTTTTTTAAATTATTATTTAAAATAAATAAATAATTTTTAAAGAAAGATATATACAATCTAATAATATGATAAGGAGAAATGAATGGAGAGAGGAGACTGACATAAGTAATGTGGACTATAATGGAGTGTCTGATTGGAGCAAAGGGGTGATCTAACAAAAGTACTATGAGACATTTGATGAAGTAAAAATCATTTTCACCATAGGGATAGGGAGTAAGGGAAGGGGGAGTAAGGAGGACTTCATAGAGGTGATGAGGAAACTGAGTCTGAGAAACTAGCATTGGGACTTTAAGGAAAGGATGGAATTGAGGAAGGGGTGAGTGCTAGGATACAAAGCTCACATTTGACTTTGGTCAACAATGAAAAGACATCGAAGCCCCTAAAGTAGAAGGTTAATATAAGCAGAAAAGTTCATGATAAAGATTATGTTTTCAAAAATAATATTCATTTTAAAATAATAATATTTATTTTATTTTTAATTTATGAAATAAAACAAGCATTTCCATAACATAATAGGAAAAAAGTTGATTGCACATGAAACTGCAAATGTATTATGTACAACTTGCTATTCATTTTAAATATATAATAAAGTTATCATGTAAATTTCTTTTTTCTTTTTTTTCTTCCTTCCTTATTACTTTTTGCAGAGGCATGAAGGGTGGTTTAAAGAGATGGAAGGCAGAAAGATCATTTAAGATGCTCCTTCAATAATTCTAGCGAGAAGAGATATGATCCTGAACTAAGAGCTAATATTTATAAAATACTTTAAGGTTTGTGAAATACTTTATATATATTATCTCATTTGAGGGTAACTGCAATGACAGCAGAAAGAAAAGGGCAGATGCAAGAGATATGCAGAGGTCAAACTGCTGAAACTTGGCAAATTATTAGATGTAGAAAGTGGTGGAAAAATAAAATCAAATATAACTCTGAGGTTCTAAGCCTGAACCACTAAGAAGATGCAAAGTAGTGATATCTTCAGAAATGGAGAAGTTGTGGGAAAGGAGTAGATTTAGGGTGAGGTTAGAAAAGAGGAGTTCCATTGTAGACATGTTGATTAGAAATCCCCCACAGGATATTCATCGAGTCATCACTTGGAAACATATTGCTGATTCTCAGCATAGCATGGGAATAAAGTGATTTGGAGGTCACGTGCAAAGATGTGATAAGGGAAGTGGTGGGAGGACCTTAGATCACTAGGGGAAAGAACAAGAAGAGAAAAGAGGTCCAAGGACAGAATCCTGGGGAACATTCACTTT
This sequence comes from Dromiciops gliroides, assembly GCF_019393635.1. Lineage (NCBI taxonomy): Eukaryota > Metazoa > Chordata > Mammalia > Microbiotheria > Microbiotheriidae > Dromiciops > Dromiciops gliroides. The sequence continues at coordinate 14,039,668 of NC_057863.1, read as the reverse complement.
TAAGGAAGTAGAGATCAGTATGAGAATTCAAAAAAGAAGACAAAGGAATGCTTTCAGAGAAAGAGTAGAGTCCAGTACATGGAGCCTGCATTAGGACAGCTAGGTGACATAGTGGATAGAATGCCAGATCTGGAGTCAGGAAGATTCCTCTTCCTGAGTTCAAATCTGAATTCAGACATTTACTAGCTATGTGACCCTGGGCAAGTCAATTCACCCTGTTGGTTAAGTTTCCTCATTTGTATGATGAGCTGGAGAAGGAAATAGAAAACTGCTCCAGTATCTTTGCCAAGGAAACCCCAAATGGAGTCCTGAAGAGTCAGACATAACTGAAATGACAGAGCAACAACAACATGGAGTCAGTGGAACAGAAGAGAGTGGCACACAGCTTGGAAGGATGTAGAGAAGCCAAGAAGCAAGAAAACAGAAGAAATACCATTGTATTTTATGATAAAAGTCATTTGGATGTCATGGTGGAGATAGAAATAGATGATAAGGGATTTAGCAATGAATGGGCAGTAAGGAATTCTAGTCAGCAATAATTAGCAGCTCTTTCTAAATATTTAGCTGTAGAGAAGGTTTAAGACAACAGATTAAGGAGTGACAGGGGGCTCAAAGCAAGGTTTTCTTTTCATTTGTGCTTCATTTGATTTTGTTTTCAAGACAGAGGCAATAAGAATATGCCTATAGGCTAAGGAAAGGAGCCTAATGGAAAGCATCCAGTAGAGAGGGAGTGAGTGAGGCATGTCCAAGAGGAGAAAGAGAAAGGTCACTCTAGATTAGGCAGCAATGATAGAAATCACCCAAGATTAGCTTTGGCAAGAAGACAAATGACCAGTTCTTCAGCACTGCCTGTCTTTCACTCCTTGAGTTCTCTCCTTCCTCACTTCAACCTCTGGAATCCCTGAATTCCTTCAAGACTTAGGGCAAACACCACCTTCTAAAAGACAACTCTCTTAGTCCACCTTCAGCTTCTTCCACCTCCTTTCATCTGCTGGTCTCATATGCAGTAATGTTACTTTCTACACATTTTAGATGTATATTATACCTGGAGATGTATATGCTGTCTTCTACCACAGAATTCAAGTTCCTTGAAGGATTAAGAACTGGTTCACTGTTGTCTTTGTGTCTGTTGTGCCTACACAGTATCTGGAACATAGTACATTTTAATAAATGCTTATCAATTGACTGATTGATGAGAAGATAAATAAGGACACTGATGAACTTAGAAAAATAGTGATAAGTTGAAGTTATTTCCTTCAAAAGGCTCCAATTTTCTCAATAAAGTAGGAGGCAAGATCAGAAGCTAAAACATGAAAGAAAAGGAGATCTAGACATGTGAAAAAAAGAAAGAAGATTTAGTCTTATTAATGCCTGTAATCTAAAGCATACATCCATGATTGTCTCCCCCATTAGACTCATGAGCTTCTGAAGATCAGGAATTGTTTTCACTTTTTTTGTACCTCCAGTACTTTTCACAATGCCTGGCACATAGTAAGTGCTTCAGAAATGTGCGTTGGCTAACATGAATATCATAAAGGTTAAGTTCAATCAGTTTAGGGTCACAGTGGGTGGGAGTGGTCATGGAGGTCTTCATAGAGGTGATGGGAATTCAGATAGGTGTTTTAGAAGTGGTAGAATTGGGACAGGAAGAGAGAAAAAACTAGGGCATTTCAAGCAAAGGAAAGAGGCTAATAACAGGTGGAGTCAATGAGGTCATCCAGGAACACTGACTAGACCAACCCATCTAATGGAAGGTATGTGTCTAGGAAAGGGAGCAAAGAGATTGGGAGAAGAGATTGGGGGTCATTTTGTCAATGACTTGAATGCCAGACATCTGGAACATCATATGGGTACTTAATTTTTTTAAGTAGGCAAGTAAACAGCTACATAGATAGAGAGATAGATAATGGATAGATGAACAAATGCATGCTTAAGTAAATAAATGAGGAATAAATAGGTAAATGAATGAATGAATGAAGGGTTCATGGATAAATAAATAAAATGAATGAATAGATCAATAGATAAAATAGTGAAGTAAATAAGCAATAGATAAATGAATGAATAAATAGATAGATGTAAATGAATGGATGGGTTAATAAAAAATAATTGAGATAAGATTGATTGCTTGACTATAGCTTTCTAAAAGGGCATCGTGTTAAATTTAAAATGGGAAGGCACCAGAATCTGACACGTAGTACCCAGTAATGTGATATGTAAGAGAATAATCAGCACCAATCAGCTGAAAAGGATACTGCATGTGTTATTTCATATGCTGATGGCTATTCTGTGATCTTTAAGCATTCAGACAGCAGTGGGTACTTCAGCACTTTGCAGGAAATGTTCCTCCATAACCTTGATCTGAAATGACATGAAGCCAATTGGAATCAGCTAATTGGTATCCTATTCACAAGCAGTATTGTTAGACCTGTTTCACTAATATTAGTAAAAAGTGTGGCCAGGTTGAAGCAGTAACTCGTCTGTCTAAAATGACTTGGCATCAAAAAGAGTAGATATGATTGCCTTTGGGCTAACAGACTGGCCTCTTTCCTGAGTGAGGATAAGCAATTAAAGGAATCACACACAAAAATTCCTTAGGATTGTAAGAGTTAGAGCTAGAGGGGGACTTGGAAATCATTCAGTAGAATCATTACTTATTTAGTACCTACTATGTGTCAGGCCCTGTGCCTAGAGATGGGGATACAGAGAAAAGCAAAGTGACAGTCTCTACCTTCGAGAAGCTCACAATCTAATGAGGGAAGACATCATGCAAATGACTATGTTCAAACATGATATACAGCAGATAAAGTGGAGATGATCACATAAGGGAAGCTAATAGCAAGAAGGCAGATTGAGGAGGTTTTCTGGCAGAAGGTGGGTTCTTATCTGAGACTTGAACCACAGAATCCAGGAGAAAGAGATGAAGAAGAGAATCCCAAACTTTTTCTATTATAGATGAGGAAACTGAGGTAAAAAAGATGCTAAGTGGATCTGCCAAAGGCACACATATAAGACGGGAGAGCTAGTGATCGGGTCTTCTCAATTCCAACTCAATTGTCTCTCCGCTATGGCACATTGCCTCCCAGCTAGTGCATCACAACATACCCATGCAAGGTATAAATTTTATGAATGAGCTGGGGCAATCTGGCTCTCTGACACCATTCAAGTTCCTACTGGTTCATAGTTGGGAGAGACTTGAGAAAGCCCCCATCAGACTAGCTAACTCTCTTCTTCTTTTCCTTCCCCCAACACACAACTGGAGAGGTGTGATTCATCTCCCAGCCCTGTGGTGGAGATGGGAAGAAGGGACTTAGCTGCCAAAGGAACAGAGCCCTTCCTTCTAAAACTTGCTGAATCCAGGTCAAGATGCAGCCCCTCCCTCTTGGTTACTGAAAAGATTAAAACAGAAGTGGGCGTGAAGGCGGCAACCTGGCCCAGTGACCTCTCAACTCCATGTTACAGAAGCCATTTGTAATGGGAGAAGGAAAGGATAGTGACTACACATTTTAATTGATATTTACATAATAGATGGCTAACACTACTTTTCACTGGAAGAATTTTTTAGGTATCTAATTTTTCAAAGTTATTAAATATAGAGAGAGCCATACACACACACACACACACATACACATATATATATATATATATATATATATATATATAAACAAATGGGATACAATATTTGTAGTTATATTTATAATAATGGATACAGGTACATTGAATCTGGGCAGCTAGGTGGTGCAATGGATAGAGCACTAGTCCTGGAGTCAGAAGGACCTGAGTTCATATCCCTCCTCAGACACTTACTAGCTGTGTGATCCTAGGCAAGTCATTTTAACCCTGTTTGCTTCAGTTCCTCATCTGTAAAATGAGTTGAAGAAGGAAATGGCAAACCACTCCGGTATACTTAACAAGAAAACCCCAAAAAAGGTCATGAAGAGTTGAACACAACTGAAAATAACTCAACCAAACAACGAGCATTGAACAATCCACACTCTACCATCCAATATATTCAATACAACAATTGCTAACTGAATGGCTGGAGTTGGACAGGCAATATGTGGTTGTGATAGAGGATTTTTCATTGAAGCTAATTTACCCACAGAGGCTGAACCTTTGACACTAAATAAAGTCTCACTAAATAAATAATAACTGACATTTATAAAGAATATCCTTCATATAAGGTTCACATCAACCCTATGAATAAAGTGCTTTATTTATTTATTTGTTTGTTTGTTTATTTGTTTGTTTGTTTATTGTTTTATTTATGGAGTTTTATTTGCTTTCCCAGTTCAAGGATGAGGAAACTGAGGTTTAGAGAAGCTGAGTGCTTTAATCATGGGCCCATAACTAGAATGAGTTAGGAACCAGATTGGAACCATGGTCATGCCTGTCACCAAGTCTCAGCCTATGACACCATATTGCTTCCCTATTTTATGCATATTTTTCAACATAATCTACCCTCCTGATCCTTCAAAAGCAACTAAAAGTTTTATCTCCCTTTTCATGATCATGAATCTTAAAGGGTCCCTTGGGTACATCTTTTTTATTCATTTGAACACTTGGAGTGAAGAATTTCTGGATCATCTAAATTAAACTTTATATCTCTTGATAGATAGATTCACAGATACATAGATAGATAGATAGCATGTGTATACACATACTCACATACAAAATTAAACTATAGAAATATATATAATATACATGTATATGTACATATCCATGTATATCCCAAACTTTAATAAGATGCCCATCCCTTCCTGACAGTTTCTTCTTTTCAATACCCAGAAACTATTAAAAATTGGAAATATATAATAGTAAATTCTAAACTATCAGACAACAGAAAATTTTAAGACCATAAAAATATTACCCTAAACATTTCACATGAAGTTCAATGACAAGATTCTGGTGCCATGTCAAGGTACCACAGACAGTGATTTCAATCTATCTCAGCATTTTTATCACTCCAAGAGATAAAATAAGAACAAATGGAAGGATCACTGACTATGAATGTCCATTTATGAAGCAAGCATGTTGTAAGTACCATGCTAACAGCTAAGGATACCAATAGAAAAAGTGAGACAGTCCCTACTCTCGAGGAATTTGCATTCTACATGAGGAAGAAATACATAAAAGAAAGCCAGTTGCAGGGCAGATGGAAAGACCCAGAAAGTTCCTATAAATACAGGAGTCAGGTATATGGTAAGACCCAGATATCCTGAGTGTACATAAGTAGATACAATGGCAGTGCCAAGGAACTGTCCATAAGGCATAGAGGTAGACCAGATTATAGAGCCTTGAGGAACTTAGGAAGACAGTAGCAGGGCAAATGCTAAGGTCTGAACTACCCTTCATGTCATCAGAATGAATCGAGTTACCTGAGCAAAGAGGGAACAAAAGGATAATGGAGCCACAGTCGTAATGGGTCTTCTTGCATCCCATCTCTCCCAGATGGGCTTAGCCTAATTATTTGTGCTTGTATGTTTATGCACTTGGATCCCCAAGTGTTTGATGTTTCTTTGATTGTAGTTGTATGTAGCTGTGCATGTAAGTAATTGAGAATGAGAAAATTTGGCCTCAGGGCAGCTCCAGAATGAAGATGCTGTCTTAATGTATGTATACTCTGAGTGCCATGGGAGCAGAGATTGTTTTTTGTCTTTCTTTTTATTCCCAGATATAACCACAGTATCTGGCACATGATATGTGATTCAAAAATGCTTGTTGACTTGACTTGTTGGGTAAGATTACAAACAGGAATAACCTATCCAGCAAAACTGAGTATAAACCTTCAGGGGGAAAATGGATATTTAATGAAACAGACAATTTTCAAGCATTCCTGATTTAAAAAAAATAAGACCAGAGCTAAATAAAAAATTTGACTTTCAAATACAAGACTCAAGAGAAGCATAAAAAGGTAAAGATGAAATAGAAATCATAAGGGAATCAATAGAGTTAAAATGTTAACATTCCTATATGGGAAGATGTTAATTATAACTCCCAGAATATTTTCATTAGGGCATTCAGAGAAATATACATAGACAGAGGACACAGGTGGGAGATGACTATGATGGGATGATTTTTTAAAAATAAAATTAGAAGGTAAGAAAGACAGATGCATTGGGAGAAGGGAGAAGGGAGAGGAAGAATTTGAAAAATTAGCTTACATAAAAGAGGCCCAAAAAGAAAAGCTTTTACAGTGGAGGGGAAAATGGGAGTAGTGGACAACACTTGAAACTTACTCTCACTGGAATTGGCTTGAAGTGGAAATAGCACTTGGGTATAAAAATCTATGTTACCACACAGAGAAGTAAAAGAGGATGAGATGAGAAAAGATGAAGGAGACTGATAGGAGTGAAGATGGAATAAGGGAGGTTGTGGTCAGAAGGAAAACAGACTTTTGAAGAGGGACAGGTGAAAAGAGATAGAGAAAAGGATATACAGAGGGAAATAGGATAGAAGGAAATGCACAGTTAATATTCATAATTGTGAATGTGAATTGGATGGACTCACTCATAAAATAGAAGTGGATAGCAGAATGGACTAAAAACCAGAATTCAATAATAGGTTGTTTACAAGAAACACACTTGAAATAGAGAGACACAGAGAAAATAAAAATAATAGGCTGGAGTCAAACCTATTGTGCTTCAGTTAAGTTTTTTAAAAAAAATAGGAGAGCATGGAAAATTTTACCATCAAATCTATGGATGAAGGAAGAATTTATGACAAAACAGATAGAAAGGAGGCCAGGGAATAAAATGAATAATGTGAGGATATTATTTTTTAAATACACACAAAAAACAATGCAGTCAAGATTAAAAGGAAATTGGGGAGAAAAATTTTACAGCAAGTTTCTCTGATAAAAGCCTCATTTCTCAAATATATAGAAAACCGCGTCAAATTTATATGAATTTGAGTCACTCCTCAGTTATTTTTCATCTTTCATTTTGAAGACCAATGCTATTATGGAACGCTATCTTGACTTGTGCGTGAATTAGATTCAAGAGCAACAGAGTTGCACAAATTTGTCAGCCTCACTCTCTTCCAGAGCCTTCCAAGTCCACTGGCAAGAAGAAGTCAGGACTACTGGTTGTAACAGGGTGCAGTAGATGACCTTGGTTTCTTTGATGCCTGACAAAGCTCTACGTGCTCCTCAGAGCCTGCTTCAGTTGCCTCCGTGGATTTTGTAATGAATTGTTTTCATCTGCCCATTCTGCCAAGGGAAGTCTTCAAATGCTTGGGATAGGCATGCCCCTAAGTCACAGATGGATTTGACTTCTTTCATTTACCCTTGACCTGGCTGAGCCAGGCTGCTGAGATGATTTAACAGACTGGCTGCTGAACATTACAGTTTCGTGGAGGTATAAGTGAGAGTGCAAGGAATGTAGACACCAAAGGCAGATGACAAGCTCTGAAAAGGCCTTGGCAAGCCTTCATACTCCCTGAACACCCCATATACCCCTATTCCCAAACAGATAAATGGTCAAAGGATATGAACAGGAAGTTTTCAGAATAATAAATCAAAGCTATCTATAGTCATCTTTTTTAAATGCTCTAAATCAGTATTGATTGGAGAGCAGCCAGGTGCATACTTGGGACAGAAGTCAGGAAGACCTGAGTTCAAATCTGACCTCAGACACTTACTAGTTTTGTGATCCTAAGCAAATCGCTCAACCCTGTTTGCCCATTTCCTCATATATTAATTGAATTAGCAAAGGAAATGGCAAGCAACTTAAGTATCCTTGCCAAGTAAACCCCAAATGGGGTCATGGAGAGTCAGAGACACCTGAAATGACAACAGAGAACAACAGTAAAATGTAAATTAACAACAATTGAAAAATAAAAATTTAAAAACTCTGAGGTACCACCTCATACCTATCAGGTTGGCTATTATGACAGAAAAGGAAAATGACAAATGTTGGGAAAGACATGGAAAAATTTCAACACTACATAGTTTCTGGAGTTATGAATTGCTCCAACCATATCCCCAAAGAGCTATAAAACTGTGCATACCTTTAAATTTAGCAATGACAGTACTAGGTTTGTATCTCAAAGAGATCAAAGGAAAAGGAAAAGAACCTAAATTTACAAAAAATATAAAAGCTCTTTTTGTGGTGGCAAAAAATTGGAAGTTGAATGATGCCTATCAATTGAGGAATGGCTGAACAAGTTACATATGGTATGTGATTGTGATGGAATACTATTGTACTATACAAATGACAAGCAGGATGATTTCAGAAAAATCTAGGAAGATTTATATGAACTGATGCAAAGTAAACTGAGCAGAAGCAGGAGACCACTGTACATAGTAACAGCAATATTGTACAATGATCTACTGTAATTTAGATATTCTGTTTGATGCAATAACCCAAAACAGTTCCAAAGGATTTATCATGAAAAACGATATCCCCCTTGTGGTAAAAAGTTTTAACAGTCGGTTAGCGATAATGGAAAGATGCCAGTTTTTCTTTAAGGACCACCCTTTCGGGGAGGAGACCAATGGCATGAGCTACGCATGCCAGTCGGGCCTGCTAGCACTCCACTTCCAGGGTGCGAGCTTAAAAGGCAAGGAGAGAACGGAAGTGGGATCTTTTTCCTGCTCTGCTGGTCTCCTGACTGCGCTGTACTCCAGACGCTGACTGGAGTTCGACTCAGCCCAGCTCACGGTTAGCAGCAGCACGTGCTTGACATTGTCTCTCTCTCTCCCCAAAGGTGGCCTTGGGTTTTGGTGAGTTTTATACGGAATATAGACTAAGCTTAGACTTAAGATAATTTGTTTTGTATTTCTACTTTCCGATCCCTCTAATCAACATCACCTTGTAACTACCATACAATAAAAGCTCTAACTAGAAAACTAGAAGCTTCTTCCATTTACTAGTCTGGGAGATGAATAAAGGGAAAGGTTAAAGAGGGGAGATTTATGATCTAATATCCAATTTTAAATCTCACAACCTCCAGAAAAAGAAGTAATGGTGTCTGAATGCATATCAAAGAATTTTTTCTTACTTTCTTTATTTTTCTCACTTTTTTTGCAACATGGCTAATATGGAAATATGTTCTGCATGACTGCATATGTATAATCTGTAGCAAATCACTTGCCTTTTCAAGGAAGGAAGAGGGTGAAAAGGAAGAGAGAGAATTTGGAACTCAAAAAAACCCAATAAATTAATGTCACAAATAAATAAACAATAAATTTGAAAAATAAAATAGAATCAAAGAAGAGGACTTAACTTTACTCCATTGGACCTCAGAGGAAGAAAAGTAGATGGGAGTTATAAAGAGGCAGGTTTAGTTTTGAGGGGGAAACAAATGTCCTAGCAATCAGAGCTGACCAAAAATAGAAGGGGAGGCTTTTGTAGAGAGTCAGTTTCTCCCCTTAGACACATTTCTGGTGTATTGTAGAAAGGACTCTTTTTCAGGGTTAACCATCATGGGGTACTGTTTGACACTGCCCCTGAGAACATTCACTATAAGAAGCAGGATCTGGGCTTCCCTAGAAGCCAGGAGGTAGCTTTTAGGGTTAGGATTTGGAACACATAGACCTGAATTCAAATCTAGCCTCAGATAGTTACTAGCTGGGTTACCTTAGCAAGTCCTTTGCTGTCTGTCCCAGTTTTCTGAACAGTTAAACGAGGATCAATAATAATAGAAATTACCTCCCAGTATTATTGTATCAAGTGAAATAATATTTATAAAATACCCTGAAAAACTTAAAGTGCTATATAAATGGTAGCCACTGTTATTACTGAGAATTCCCATACAAAATTCGAATATTGGATCCAATACCAGGAAATGTTCAGGGCCCAGAGGGAAAAGGAAGGGCAAGCTCCTTAGAACAGGGATTGTTTCATTCTTTGTACTTGAATTATTAGCACTTGTCACAGTATTGGGCACATAGTCGGAACTTAATAAATACTTGTTGATTGGTTCACATAAAACTACTGAACTCTTTCCCCAAATCACTGACTGGGTGAATGAAAGCTGCTCATCTGGTTAGTCTAAAAGGGTGGAAGGGATGTGGTTAGTGTAGCTTTATACATTCAGAATCAACTCAGTCCCTACTCACTTAAAAACCACGCTTCTCCCAGGTATTTCAACTACCTGGCACATGGTAGGCATTTAATAAATAAGTGCTAATTTTCTGACATGACAAAATGGACTTAGAAGCCATGGAAAAAACAGATGAATAGGTATATGATAGATAGATAAGAGATAGATGGATAGATAGATGTATGATAGATAGAAACACACACACATATATATATGCATACAATATACATACATATATAATGTGTGTATATGTATACAAATGCATATTGTGTTGATTGCATGGTTATTGTTTGTATGTATGTCTATATGTATGTATGTGTTTGTATTTATGTATTTATGTATGTATGTATTACACAACTGTATATATAGTGATCCCCAAATTTGGGCAGTCCCTAATCCATCCATTGATAACCACTAACCCAGTTCCCAGATCCATCTTAAGTTCACTTATACAAACATCCCATCAGCTCTAGAAACAGATAGCCATAGAGTTAGCAAATTAATATCCCTTAAGGCTGTTCCTCTACTCCTGGCCTTCAGGAGGAATAAAGTCAACTCAACAAAGTGGCTCACTGGGTGGTGCCAGGCTCTTTCTCAAGTTGAAAAAAGTGGGATCAACAGCAGCCACACCTTGGCTTCAGCCACAGAGTCCTTCCCTAGCTGCCAGCTGCTCTGCTCTCACCACACTGCCAGCTTCTGCTACTTTTCTGCTAGCCTCATTAACCCCCTTCTGCCCAGAGGCACAGTCTCACTCTCACAGTCTCACTCATACAGATTTAATATCAGAGATATTGTCAGGCTAGAGAAAGCTCTTTCCATCCCACTTGCCATCTTGTCTCAACCCTTCTCTTTTCCCTCATCCTTCCAAAAAACAAACAACAAGCCAACCCACATCACCTTCATCCTTTGGTGTCATCATTTTAGCTTGAAGATAAATGTGTGTGTGTGTGTGTGTGTGTGTGTGTGTGCGCACGCGCGTATTTTGCATCTTGTTTCCTTCTTCAACACATAACTTTGCAGGGTTCAGGATTCTCACTCAACCATGCTCCACCAAGAGGAAGGATAAAAATAGGGGAGCAGAAGAATATAATACAGGTATAAGTTAGACTAGATGATCCCAGAGATTCCATCTAATCCTAAAATTCTGTTAACTTATACTAAAGCCTTGTTAAGTATTTCAGAGAGTATTTCAGTATTTCAGAAAAATTAAAAATCTAACAGGATAAGAAATTATAGAGGGATGGCAATCTGCCCTTGTGAAGGTAACAAAAACAGAGTGAATCATTCATCAGAAAAGTTGGGAATAGTGAGGAAAACTGAGAGAAAGCATCTCTTAAGTGAGATTTTTTAAGGAAATAATGGACCTGCCTTGGAAGGATAGAGGGAAAGGGTACTGGGGGTAGAGAAAATAATAGGAGAAAATGTATTGTTGTTGTTATTATTATATATCATCTGCAGACCAGTCTAGTCTGAGGTTGGAGAGACTCTAGCAACATCCTGATGACTTTGCCTCAAACATATGTTGAAGACCACCCATCAAGTTATAAAGAGATTGTAATCTGCATTCATGGAGGAAACACCAGCACTGAAGGAATAACAGATCCTTGAAATCTTGAGGGAAATATCCTAGAATATCAAGTCTGTGGATGTAAGCAGTGTGTACACTTCCTCTGAGTGTCCTCTTTCTCATCAATAAAACTGAGGGGACTGGGGTCAGCTGGGTGGTGCAGTAGATAAAGGACCAACCCTAGATTCAGGAGGACCTGAGATCAAATCTGGCCTCAGACACTTGACACTTACTAGCTGTGTGACTGGGGGCAAGTCACTTAACCCTCATTGCCCTGCAAAAAAAAAAAAAGTATAAAACTGAGGGGAGGGAGAGGACAAAGGCATATTGGTCATGACTGCCCAATGGTCTCCAGAGGTTGTTGAGGAGATGGGTATTTTAAATCACTTTTATTGATATGATGTATCACAATAAGCAATTGGCTTTTTTATTGAAACATGCTAAAATGTGTAACCTGACCAAAATATTTACAGATAAGACAAGAAAGAAAACTCACACTTTATATCTGTCTAAGCAAAAGATTTGGCCTTTTCTAGATTCTAATTTTTCAGATGATTTTCTATTGCAAAGTAATTGTGTTAGGAATAGAGAAATGTAGAATCCCAGAAGTCATTTCATTTATTGCTTCTTATTGAGCAGAAAAGCCCCCAAATGATACAGAAATGGGCATGCCAGTAGGTGAGTGTGTCATTATCCTACTATTTTAAAGAATTCCTGGAAAAGACACTGAGCCGCAAACCACCCAAAGAAGAAATGAATGAATATTGATGAATGAATAGATTTGGTCCCAAAATAGCCTTAAAGTTTTAGCCAAAGAAAAAGAATTTTTTTTTCTGCAATAGTGTTCAAGCTGGCAGTATACAGAAGGCAAGTATACAGAAGGCAAGGCAGGAAAGGAAAAGGCAGGGAAGAGGAGGGAAGGAAAGGAAAAGGAAAAAAGATGGAAGGAGGGGGAAAGAGAGGGGATAGGGGCTAAGGAGGAGGCAAGCAGGAAGGCAGGAAGAGGGGAAAAGAAGGGAATAGAGGAAAGAAGAGAGGAAGGCAAAAAAGGAAGGAAGAAGGCAGGAAGGAAAGTAGATGAGTCAAGGCTTCATGTGGTACAGTGGTAACAGCAATGGCCTGGCAGTAAAGATGCTTAGGTTTGGGTCCCAACTCTCCCACTTACTAGCTATGTAAACGTGGGTTCTTCTCTTCTCTGAGACTCAGTTTCCTCGTTTATGAATTGCTAGAATCGGGTTAGATGACTTTCTAACCTTACCATTCCACAAACTCCTTCCAAGGTTGCTATAGATAACATGAAGCACTCCAGTAGCATCAGAAAGACCAGAGATCACTAGCATAATGGAATTTTTTCATTTATACTCAGGGGACATGAAAGCCAATGACTCCTTTGTCAATAAAGCTGCCTCTATGACTTAAATACCTAAGAAAACATGCTCTAATCCATAAAAATTAAGGTTTAAACATTTCACTTAATTGCGATTCAGACTTCTCTTGTAGTGATCATTTCCAATGCTGATTGCGGCTGTCTATGCTTGGGCTCATTCTCTTTTTAGTCATATTATTTAATTACACACATCTGGCTCACCACTTTTTCATCTATAAAACTGGAGGCAGAATATTTGTCCTACTTGCTTGAGAGTCTTACAAGCTAATGGCAAAGTAAGGCTCTGAGCCAAACTGAATGTTATATAATGTTTTTGTAAAAAATTAACAATAAAGCAAATAAATAAAAAAAATTATCAGAGAATTTGAAAAGTAGAAAGACCAGCTTTTCAGTAGATTTCTATTTGCCTGTCTTCACTGATAATGATGTCTTTGACATCTTAAAACGTTCTATTACATCCATAAATCACTGTGTAGACCTGTATGATTCTTTTGTTTGTTTGGTTGGTTGGTTTTTAGTGAGGCAATTGGGGTTAAGTGACTTGCCCAGGGTCACACAGCTAGTGTTAAATGTCTGAGGCTGGATTTGAACTCAGGTACTCCTGACTCCAGGGCCGGTGCTTTATCCACTGCGCCACCTAGCTGCCCCTGTATGATTCTTTATATACAGTTGCAGTAGAAATTTTTACTTTTATTAAAAGGATAAAATCAAATATTTCTAAATTCTAATATATGCATGTTAGAATTTAGAAGTATTAGGTTTCTATATAAATTTATTTTATATTTAATATATTAATCATATATCAATGTGTTGATATTTATTAACATATCACATATATCAATATATAATATATCACAATGTCATATATATATATATATATATATATATATATATATATATCACAATGAAGTCAGTGCAGCAGCTCTGTAGACCTTCAGTTTGGTCGGCAGCCTAATACCTCTTCTCTCACACACCTTCTTTGGGAGCTGCCCAAACACTGAGGTAGCTCTGACAATGTCTGCATCAACTGCATCATCTATGTGAACATCTTTGGAAAGTATACTGTGAAACCTGGACAGTCCACCAGTGCCATTCCAGGAAAATGAATCGCTTCCATGTGACTTGTCTTAGGAAGATTCTGAAGATCAACCAGCAAGAAAAGTACCAGACATGGAAGTTCTCTCTCCAATTGAACTGCCAAGCATTCAAGCTCTAGTGCAAAGAGCCCAACTCAGATGGGCTGGCCACATTGTCCAAATGCCAAATGTATGTTTACCTAAAAGACTATTTCTTGGAGAACTCATACAAAGTAAATGTTCAGGTGAAGATCAGAAGAAGAAATACAAGTACACTCTCAAAGTCTCTCTGAAGAACTTTTGAATCAGTTGAGAAAGTGGCTCAGGATCAGCCAGCATGACAAGGCAACATCAAAGAATGCACCATGAGCAAAGCAAAAGCACAATGGCAAAAGGAAGCCTGAGATGCGCAGATCTAAAGACATCTCCATCCCAAATGTTCAAATGAACAATTTGTGCCTGACCTGTGGTAGAACCTTCCTAGATCTTAATGGTTTGATCAGCAACAGTAGAATACATTGTATACCTTGACCAACAGTAGAATACATTGTATACCTTGACCAAATACATTGTATACCTTGACCAAATGATGTCATTTGGCCCCCTTCCATTATGAAGGATGAACAACAAAAAATATATATACATATCATTTTATAATATTTTCTATTAATACAACACTGTTCCCTAGAATTGTAGTGAAGACCTCAAAATTACTTGAAAAATATGGATTATATAGTTATACCAAAAAATCATCCCTAAAAATTGTTATAAGGTTGTTGCTTATTGCTATTTGGTCATTTGTGGTCATGTCTGACTCTCTGGGACCCCATTTGGTGTTTTCTTGGTAAAGATACTGGAATGGTTTGCCATTTTCTTTTCCAGCTCATTTTACAGATGAGGAAACTGAGGCAGGTAGATGCTTTTAGTAATTTGCCTAGGGTCAGTGAAGTGTCTGAAGCTCAATTTAAACTCAGGTTTTCTTCACTCTAGGTACAGAGTGTTCCTTTCTAGATAGATCTACCTATATTCCATTTATCTAATTATCCATCTAGAGAGTATTTAAGTGGTATAATGCTACATAGGATGAATATAGATAGATCTATCTATATGTGTGCATATATACATAGTGTATACACACAGAGGGAGAACATATGTGAATGTTGGGAGGGGAGGAGGGGAGTGACAGCACTTGCAATGGGAAAATAAGAATGGAGAATTAGCAGCTGAGAAGGAGGGGATGTAGGGGAGATCCTCAGGATTAATTAGGGGGGAGGGTGTATTCAGGGGGAAAGGGAAAGGAGAGAGGGGGAAAGAAGCCTTTCACTAACACCAAGATAAAAAGTTTAGGGGGGGGGATGGGAACAATGATATTTTTTTTTTACGATAGCTAAATGCAGTTATAGGACATGTGAATTAACCTAGTATAATTAGCTTTACCTAGACAAAAATTTGAATGGCTCCAGTCCATGTCTAAAAATAGAAAGCTTAAGAAAACATTGATTTATCACATTTCTACTCTTGTGAAACAGTGAAGAGAAATCTGAAAGCTAAATTAAGGATTTCACCAGGTGCCATAGTTCAGCAAACTTCTAGCTTATTAAATTACTTATGTGAAAATTCAGATCTGAGATTCTTTGCCTTCGAAGTAAGAATCAGTAGGATGTCTGTTGGGTAATCTGCAACTTTTCTGACTCTTCAACTCAAAGATAACCCAATAAAGTAAAGTGGAAGTAATAGCATAACAGTTTAGGAATGTGCAACAAGAAGAGGGGGAAGGGAAAAAAATCCTTTGGGGTTTTCTCCTCTTTTCCTATTTGAGTACTGCAATCGACAAATTTCCAAGTTTCCAAATTAAAGGTTATGATTATTGTTATTTTTAAAATAATTTTTAAATATAAAAAAGACTGCATTCTTGCATTTTAAAAGAAAGACCTATAGAATTAATGACTAGGTCAATTATATTGTATTTGGAAATCAAGAGACCAAGCCACAGATTTATAAGAAAAACTAATCATAGCAACTAATTGTATTTTAGAACAAAATTATGAATAGTTTCCATTAACCAAATCCTAAAGCATTCAATGTTGTTTTGAGTTAGGCAAAGGAGAGACCCAGCCAGAGCTTAATGCAATGAGATAAGGAATGCCTTAGGCCATCCTGGAAACTGCTGTTTGTCTGGAAAGGCAGCTTTTTATACCCCTTAGTGACTTTGAGGTTTTTGGTTTGGTTTTTATTTTGGTTTGGTTTGGTTTGGTTTTTTTTGGTTTGGTTTGTTGGGTTTTTGTTTGTTTTTAAGGATAAAGGTTTAGGGATGGGTAAAAACAAGAACTGATTAAATAGTAAAGCAAGTATTAGAATTTTGAAAAAAATGGGATCCATTTATCACGTTGCGTTGTAATGAGCCATCAAAACTGGCTTTTGGAAGGAGTTTGAAGTTGAATAAACATATTTTATCCATGAGATCAGGAGGAAGACAGCTATTCAGACTGTTATGCAACTGAAGGAGAGCAGCCCCTTAGCAAGGATGAGAGAGAAAAAAAATGAAGCAGTTCTGCACTTTAACAGTAATAAAACTATATTTGCAGGTTATCCCATAAAGGATATGTGTAATGTTTACATGAAAATGACTTCACTTTTTTTTTTTCAGTAGAACTCTCATGGAGGCAATATAATGAGATTCTAGGGTAAAAACCATAATTGAAATTGACAGATGCCTCCGACGCTCGCTCTTTCAAACAGATGGGGGACAGGGAACTGGTTTCTCCTTCCCTTTATTTGGCCCATCTCACTATCTCGCTTCAATGAACATTAGCCTTTTGTTCATCTTCCTCTCCTTGCTCAATAAACCAGACCTCAGACTCACTTCCCTGTTTGTTCCCTCTGCCCTGCATTCTTCCTGATGAGGATGAAATGAAGTCCTACTGAAGGAAGGCAAACAGCTGATAGAGCCACGCCCCCAGATCCTGGCAGGGAGTTATTCCAGAATTCATAGGACTAAGTAGCCAGGAAAATGGATCCTTAGAAACATCTTTTTTCCTGTCTGGACGTCTTCCAGAAAAAAAAAAATAAACACAAATAACAGGCACTCTAAATATTTAGTCATTTCTTTGTTAAGCAAGAGGACTCGTTAGTAGAGTAATAATTGAGATAGAGCAATCAGAGCTTTGATCAAGGGAATTTAGAAGGGACTGAGAAGCTTCTATCACAGTATCTACTTAGCAAAAAAAAAGAACACATGCAAATGTATATATATTATATATATGCATATAAATGTGTACATATAAACATATATACATATGCATGTGTGTATATATTATATATGCATATAAATGTATACATATAAACATATATACATATGCGTGTGTGTGTGTGTGTGTGTGTGTGTATACGCTTCATCTATACATATACCTATATATATGAAGTGATCCTGTAAGGTGGCTAGAATCCTGGACCTGAAGTCTGAGAAACCAAAGTTTGAATCTGACCTCTGCTACTTAGTAGCTGTGTGATCCTGGGCCAGTCCACTGGATACTGTCTGCCTCAGTTTCCTCATCTAAGAAATAGGGGTAACAATAGCTCCTATGTCCCAGATGATATTTTTAATGTACTATGTAAACTTAAAGGGTTATATAAATGCTAGGTAGTAATGGTAACAGTAGGAGCACTCGTACTAGTAGTTGGTAGTAGTTGTTGTTGTCATAGTTTAGTGGTGGTGGTGGTGGTGATAGGAATAGTAGTAGTAGCAGCAGCATTACTGTTCCTTTACCAGGTTCATTTTGTGATGCTTGCCCTGAGGGCTGTAATTCCTATTTACTGCTCTGTTGCTTAGGTCTAATCATCACACATTGGTTGAGCATCCTGGTAGTCAGAGAGCACCAGTGAGCTTAACTTCCCTGCCTTTGAACAATGCCAACTCTTACGGGGCAGGTAGGAGGCATAAGAAAGTAGTTGGGAACAGTTGTATAATCCCTGCCTGACATTTATTTCATGGAAATGATGAAGGGAAAGTCAACTATGTTGGTCTCTAGCAGTTCATTTCAATCAATTAACAAACATTTATTAAGCACCTTCCATGTATCAAACACTGTTAAGAGCTGGAGATACAAAAAGGAGAGGCAAAATATGATCCCTGTTCTCAGGAAGCTTACAATCTAATGGAGGAAACAACACACCAACAAATATATACAAAGGAAGCGATATACACTATAAATAGGAACTAATTAATAGAGGGAAGGCACCAGAATTCAGAGGAGTTGGCAAAGGTTTCCTGTAGAAGGTGGGATTCTAGTGGGAAGCTGCTAACAAAATGAAGAGGTATGTAAAGGCTCCACTGAGTTTTCTCTGGCTGCTCTTTACCTTGCAAATCAATCAATCAAGAAGCATTTATTAAGCCCTTACTTTGTGCCAAGGACTGTGCAAAGCACTGAGGAAGGAGTCAAAGAAAAAATAATGTCTGCCCTCAAGGACCTTATGTTCTTGCAAGGGTCAAATAAGATAATATTTGCAAAGCATAACACACAGTGCTGACAGGTAGCAGGCACTATATAAATGATAGCTATTATGATTCTAATAGATTGTATAAACAGGTACATACAAGATTTGTACAGAATCGATGGAAGCTTACCTTAGAGAAGAGGCTCTAGCAGCTCAGGCCAACTAGGACAGGCCTCCTGCAGAAGGGGGCAGTTTGTGCTGAGTCTTGAAGGAAACCAGAGATTCTCAGAGGTGGAGGAAAGAGGAAAGAGCACTTAAGGCACAGGAAGTGACAATTAAGGCACCAGGGGTGGCAGTCAGTACAGAGGCATTTGGACAGGACATGGAGTTCATTGTGGGCATGCAAGCATGGCTGGATCATAGACTAAGGGTGTAAGGGGGAGCATAAATGTTAGAAGACCAAGGCCAGGTTATGAAGAGCTTACGATGCCAAACACAGGGCTTCTGATTTGTTCTTGGAAGTAATAGGGATCCCCTGGAATTTATTGTTTAAGAGACAATATAATCAGACCTGTGCTTTAGCTCTAACTATGGACTGAGTAAGGACAGGAGAGCAATTAACCATCTCTATGTAAGTAAATCATACCAATTCTATTAAATATCCACCCCTTAGCTTGATCCACTCAGTCTTGTCCTTTTCATATGGACATGAATTATATTGTATCTGCAACTACACTGGGTGAAATCATTTTGGCATCTAAAGGATTATTAACCAAGAACTGAAACTGATGACTTAACCATGATCCAAGACCACTAAGAAGACTGTAGTGGACATAGGTCCAGTTTGGGAGCCACTGCAGCTTTCTTAGGCCTGCACATATTCCTTTAACCCTTGGAATGTGCCTCTGTACTTGACCTTAAGGTAAAGATAAGCACTCTGAAGGCAAACAGCATCCAGGCCCAGAAGGAGATAAGTAAGCTCCTTGCTCCACCTGATCATAGACATAATATTTAAACCACAACTCCATCACCCTTGCGGAGCTACAACTTTAATCCAAGTGACTATCTGTGTAGAGAAGACTCCCTTTCCCACCATCATATTATTTATTGTGTTTCCTCATTGACTTGGGAAGGGGAATTATAGCAGAGCAGTCTTGATTGCTTAGGAGTATAGAGATACTGCAAACTTTTCCTGTATCATTCACTAAAGCTTGCTGCAGGAAACTGGATATGGTCACATTCATTATGCCATTTGGACTCATGACTAAGACAGTGATACTCGGGAATGAGAATGGAGCTTAAGCATGAAAAAACTTCGATTTGAGTCTCTGCTTTACTGCTTAGTAGCCATGAAAACATGTCATTTACCTTACCTGAATCTGCAAATTGCAAAATGTTGGTACTCCTTCCCAACTGAAATTATTTTCTCTTTACTTCCCCATGTATATGCTTTATCCCTCTAGTAGAACATAAGCTCAGGGGCAGCTAGGTGGCAAAGTGGATAGAGCACCAGCTCTGGAGTCAGGAGTACCTGCGTTCAAATTCGGCCTCAGACACTTAACACTTACTAGCTGTGTGACCCTGGGCAAGTCACTTAACCCCAATTGCCTCACTACAAAAAAAAAAAAAAAGAACATAAGCTCCTCCAGGCAGTTCTACTTTCTAGTCATCTTTGTATCCCCTATGCTTGGAGCAACTGGAACACAATAAATGATTAATAAATATTTGTTGAATTGAATGACATTGGAACTATTTGCTTGAAATAATTGTTTTGAACAAAATGTTTTTAACAGCAAACATGCAAATGAAAGCTTTTCCTAGCATCTTTTTACTAAGATGTGGAAGGGATCCTGGGCAGTCCAAGCTGAAAAGACTTTGACTTTGACAATAGACTTGTGTCTCTCGTACAAGTGCAAACTTGGCTAAATTCAATGTATCTATAATCAGAAATTTATCTATGAGATGGTGAAATTTCTGGTCATGGGAACTCATAAGAACAACAGACTAGGACAAAAGGGATTGTGATTTGCTGAAAAAAATCACAGATACTTGAAATATTTATATAAATAGTATTAATACTAATTTGACTCCATGAACCACTCTCAAGCTATAGGGAAAAGCCATAGGTATGCTACTATTTTGGTCCCTCATATTAATGTCAGATTCCAAATAAAGACACTCTAATGACACATTTCTATTATTTGCCTTGGCATAGAGCTATACTTCTATTTTTGTAGTGCTTGTCCTATGCTCTTTCAATTTAAATGGATAACCAGTGAGATTCTCAGAATACAACTGTCATTATTCCCCTTAAGGATCTAGGGGTGGGGCAGCTAGATGAAGCACCGGCCCTGGATTTAGGAGTACCTGAGTTCAAATCTGGCCTCAGACACTTGACACTTACTAGCTGTGTTACCTTGGGCAAGTCATGTAACCCCCACTGCCCCACACAAAAAAGAAGAATCTAGGGCCAATTTTGAGAATTTGGGGTAATTTTCAAGTAATATCACTTATGAGCCCCTACTGGGGCACACCCAGGGTCTTTATCTGTTGATATTAATTAGTCAGCCAGACTTAATAAGTTTAGAAATAGGCTTTTACTAAAGTGGTAGAGGAAGAAGAGTAGGATACAGAACACCACCCAAGTTGGGTGCACATTCTCTCATAAGTACATACAGAGTCCAGAGGAAAGGGGACTCAAGTTTAGAGCATACATGTGGCAAAAGGGTAACTCATGGCTTCTTGTGGCTTGACATTCTTTTTCTCATGAAGTTCCCGTTAGGCATGGCATAGCTTTCTGCCAGGCTCTTTAGAGAGTCAAGAACCCACCTTTCCTCAGTGGGTCTTGTCTGTCATTTGTTCCTGATGCAGACATTGCTGTTCCAGGGACAATCCTAGGATCCTAATGAAAAGTCCAAAGTCTTCAGACTTTCCTATGTTTACAGGATCATCTTCCAGTCAGGATTCTAAAGGCAAAGAGGGGATAGAGGTCCTTTTCTCCTCTCTCCACCTCCCCCCCACCAAGCAATTCCCTCTCAAGGGCTTGGCTAGAAGTGATTCCTTCACTAGGGTGGACTGCCACTGGCCTCTTTGGAATCTAAACAAACATTGTTTGTGTCCAAGCACCATAGGGCATGACTGATTCTTCAACAGTTCAAATACACTTCCTCTGTATTATCATCTCATTTCTTCCAGTGGATTTTACTCCTTTCACATTGATTAAGAACTTCTTTCACACCTAGTTTAATGCCTTCAAATGATTGATACAAAAGAGGTGCTCTCATCTGATACAGATATTGGGAAATAAAGTATCTTGTTAGTTACTTTAAGTGATGTGGGAGTATGATAGATTGATCAAATTCATTAATTCAATTGATCCCCCCCATACATACTTATACCTTCATACCTATCATATTCCTTAGTTTATTTTGCCCACACAGTTCTTTTTTTAATTATAATAATAAATTAAGAGGAAAATAATATTCTAAGGTAGAAAAACTAAGATATTATATTCAACAATCAATTAATTCTTTAAGCTTCCTTCTTTCTTCCTGCTGGGCCCTGCAGGGCAGAGACATTCCAAATCATCTTGTCCATAAGTCAATCATTCTATAGATGTGGAAATAGAAGAGGGAAATTGAATGACTTCCTCCCAGTCAGAAAGAAAGTCAATTGCAGTTTCAGGGTGGGACTCAGCACTCCCTTGAGCCCAGGACTCTTTACACAGCACCATGATGGTTCTCAAGGAGTTGGTTGCACAATAGCTTTTCTATTGAATGTAGTAAGATCCAACTCAAAGAGGTCAGTAAGTAAACTGGGCTTTAAGATTCAAGTGGAATCTCACTGCCATGACATATCTCTTTCAAATCCTTTTTTTTCCCCTATTCAACCCCCTCAAAAATCCAAACACAGCTTTACTATCAGAAACTCAAAACAGACCCCACAGGTATATTAATGAAGTCTGTTTTCCCTTGTTCCTGTTAGATGTCTGAAGTTTTACAAAGCTATACCAAGAGCCCAAAGGAAAAACTCATGTTCTGATAAACCTTGCTTTATCTAAATAGTCCCCTTCCTTCTCATCATTATTGCCTAGGCCAACCCTAAAAACAGTCACTATTTCCCTGATTGAAGATAAAAGCAATTATGTCTGTTTTTCTTGGTGTTTTTCCCCCTTTCTCCCCACAATGGCTCAAGAAAACTTTGCATTTGTTGCTGAAGATACTTATCAGAAAATCCTCCACTGGCAAGAATTGGGAAGTGGAACATGACCACAGTAACTGGCTATGCTTCTCCATTTTGTAAAAGGAATACTTTTTTGTCTTGCAATATTTAAACTAAATTGGTTTCCGCTGCATTTAAAAGCATCTTGAATATCATCTTGCATGGGTTTACCTCACTATGAAGCAACATTAATAGGAAAGAAACTGCTCCTGACATTTCTGGTCATACCCAGATATTATTATTGTTTATTCAGGTTCTGTATCTTCTTAAAATGGCATGAAGTACTGTATACAAAATAACAGCAATAGTATAAGATGATCTGTTGTGAATGACTTGGTTATGTTCAGCAATGAGGGAGGTAGAGAAGTTGGAATACAAAGTTGTTTTTTTTTAATTGATGTCAAAATTTGTTTTTACATGTAATTTGGAAAAATAAAATTCTAAATTTTAAAAATTTTAAAAATTAAATGGCACATTTAGTACTAGCTAAGAAATAGAGTGGAGGATCAATGGAATAGACTAGGCACAGGAGACACAGTTGTAAATTACTTTAGTAATGTACTGTTTGATAAACCCAAAGACTCCAGCTTCTGGGATAGGAACTCAGTATTTGACAAAAACTGCTGGGAAAACTGGAAGATAGTATGGAAGAAATTAGGCATAGATCAACATCTTACACCTTATACTAAAATAAGGTCAAAATGGGTATAAGATTTAGACATAAAAGGTGATACCATAGGTAAATTAGGAGAGAAAGGAATAGTTTACCTTTCAGATCTTTGGAAAGGAGAACAGTTTATGACCAAACAAGAGATAGAGAATATTATGAAATGCAAAATGGATTATTTTGATTACATTAAATTTAAAAGGTTTTGTACAAACAGAAGTAATTCATCCAAAATTAGAAAGGAGGCAGAAAGCTGGGAAACAATTTTTATAGCCAGTACTTCTGATAAAAGCCTCATTTCTAAAATATATTGTGAACTAAATCAAGTTTATAAAAATCCAAGTCATTCCCCAATTGAGAAATGGTCAAAGGAGATTAACAGGCAGTATTCTGATGAAGAAATCAAAGCTATCTATTGCCATATGAAAAAATGCTCTAACTCACTATTGATTAGAGAAATACAAATTAAAACAACTCTGAGGTACCACCTGATACCTATCAGATTGGCTAATATGACAAAAAAGGAAAATAATAACTGTTGGAGAAGCTGGGGGAAAACTGGAACACTAATGCATTGTTGGTGGAGCTGTGAACTGATCCAACCATTCTGGAGAGAAATTTGGAATTATGCCCAAAGGGATATAAAGATATGCATTCCCTTTGATGCAGCAATACCACTGTTGGGTCTTTTTCCCAAAGAGATCATAAAAAAAGGGAAAAGGACCCACATGTACAAAAATAATTATAGCTGCTCTTTTTGTGGTGGCAAGGAATTGGAAATTATGGGGCTGCCCATCAATTGGGGAATGGCTGAACAAGCTGTGGCATATGAATGTAGTGGAATTCTATTGTTCTGTAAGAAACAATGAGCAGGCAGATTTCAGAGAAACCTGGAAGGCCTTGCATGAACTGATGATGAGTGAGATGAGCAGAACCAGGAGAACATTGTATCATCAACATTGTGTGTTGATCAACTGTGATAGACTTGATTCTTCTCACATTACAATGATCCAAGAGAGTTCCAAAGGACTCATGATGGAAAATGCTCTCCAAATTCAGAAAAAAAAAAAAAAGAACTGTGGAATATGGATGCAGATTGAACCATACTATTTCTTTTGTTTTTGGTTCTGTTGTTTTTTTTTTCTTTTTTGAGGTTTTTCCTTTTTGCTCTGATTTTTCTCTTTTAACATGACTAATGCAGAAATACGTTTAATGTTATTGTACATACATAACCTATATTAGATTACTTGCTGTCTTGGGGAAGGGGGAAGGGGGGAAAGGGAGGTAGAAAAATTTGAAACTAGAAATCTTACAAAAACAAATATTGAAAACTATCTCTGGGGGCAGCTAGGTGGCACAGTGGATAAAAAACCAGCCCTGCATTCAGGAGGACCTGAGTTCAAATCCAGCCTCAGACACTTGACACTCACTAGCTGTGTGACCCTGGGCAAGTCACTTAACCCTCATTGCCCTGCAAAAAAAAAAAAGAAAAAGAAAAAGAAAAGGAAATCTTTCTTTACATGTAACTGGAAAATAATAAAATACTTTTATAATTAAAAAAAATAAAATAAAATGCCATGAGGCAAGTCTCTAAGATCGTAGTTCTCAAAGTGAGGTCCTGAGACTCCCAAGACCCTTTCAAGGGATGCAGAAGGTCAAAATATTTACATAATAATGTTTTAATTTCCACTAACCTAAGATGTTTTAATTTGAAATACAATAAATACCAATGGGTATAACCAACCTAAATAAAAACTTGGGGTGGGGAATCATTTTCCTAATTTTTAAGTTTTTAAGAATCCCAAAATCAAGAAGTCTGAGAATTGCTGCTCTGCCTCTGCAGAGAAGCAGCAAACTAGCATTATTGGTGAGAATATCCACAGAAATAGCTCCCCAAATGGAAGAAATCTAAAGGCAGATCCTCTGTATTTGCCTCCCCTACCCCAACCAAATAAAACCCTAATAAGAATATATATAGGTCCTGATACAGAGATACAGACATAAGGAGCGACAGACAGACAAGGCGAGTACAGATACCTTCTTTACTATCATTCCATCTTGCTCTATATTTCCCTCTACCTTAAGTCTGAAATCTGTGGGTCTAGTCTTCTCTCCTACTAACATTAAACAAGCAAGACTTGTTAATTTCAAGTTCTATAGCCTCATGTTTCCCACTTAAATTCATGTATTTTATATCCAAACCTCTTAAAACCCAGGATGTCAGCTAAGGCAGGGATTGTGGTAGAGACCCCTTTAGCTATTTGGTAAAGTCTATGGACTCCTCAGATGAATGTTTTATATGCATAAAAATGAAGTATATAGGATTGTAAAGGAAAGCACTTAAACTAAAATGAATTTATCAGAACATTTTAAAATAATATAAAACCCCAGTTTAGGAACCCTTGGTCTAAGGTAACAAAGAAATCCACACAAACATATTGAGAGAGGCCTTCCCAAGCAAGCTATTTCAGAATTTCAGGTTGATAGCCTGAGAAAGGACTGGGGAGTGAAAGGAATTAGACTTCAGAGTTAAGACAAAGGAGAGGGTTAGGGATTAGAAGGCAGAGAGACGTAGAATTGCAACAGATTATAATCAAATAAGAGAATTTCAGAGTTGATGAACATAGGACTCATACCCAATGCCTTCCCAGCTTGGCTGAACCTGACAGAGCCCGTGCTCAATCAGCCTAAGCTTCCAGAAACCAGTATCATTGCCATGTCACAGTGAGGTTATCCTAACATCATAACTCTTATCTCAAATAATAGTATCCTCCGGAGCCAGGTCAAGGACTCCCCAGAACTGATCCTCTGAAATTATCACTAACATTTCAAATGATTAACTTTTTAAAATTATCTCACCACATACTAAGAAAGGATCAGAGAAGCCCGTAAAGCTGAAGACATGACAAATAATCATTTGTCTTTTAATGTTCTTCACTGAAATAATGGCATGATTAGTTTGAATGAAAAGTTGGGTCTCTTGCTTAAGCTAAATGCTACCATTCAGATTTGTATCTTCCCTTTGGGAAAATATACTCAGTGCCAAACGTGCATATCCTGTGAGCTCTGTGTGTGCGTGTCCATATTATTTTCCTAATTTTTAGGTAGTAGGAAGATTTATTAAGTTCTAATTACCTTTCTGTGCATGTTCATCCCAACAAGAAAATAATAAAACTTTTCAGAGACTTATAAAGTTGACTTGTTGAGTTATTCAAAGGAGGGAGAGTCAAAGACATAGAAAATCTAGGCTGTCATAGATGTTCCCAATTCTCTATCAGTATTTATCCTGCCCAATCAACCCATCAAGAAGTATTGATATTCTGTGCCAGGCAATGAGGATGCAAAGGCAAAAGGAAACAGACCACACACACACACACACACACACACACACACACACACACTCAGAACATTGTACAATTGTTTTAATAGGGAATTTACCTCCTTAATTATGTGGATTTTAAGCTTACATACAGTTCTTCTTCAACACATTTTTATAAACATCTCTTTGTATGTAAGGCATTTGGTTGGGTAGTGAGATTTAGGAGCCTAATAAAATAAAATCTTGGTGTGCAAGGAATGTAATAATATCCTACCTGAGGGATGTATGTAGTACATAAATATATAGATATAATTGTTTCCATATATGTGTCTATAGAATATATATTTGCATTGCATTAATCAGAAAATTTATATAAATTAATCAATAACTATTTTTGCATTATCTAAACATAACACAAAGTAGGCAATGGTGAGGTCAAAGCAGTGATGCAAAAAACTCCAGGAATTATGGGAGGAGGGGAAAAACATTTTTTAATGGAGAAGAGGGGGTTCAGGAGAGGCTACATGGAGAAGGACATGGTACCTGGCTGAGTCTTGAAGAGAGACAAGGATTTTGAAGAGCACACAGAGTTCATTTGAGCCATGCCACCAAGAATCCTTTCAGAGAGTTAAATAAATAGTGTGTAACACAGTGACTAAGAGAGCAACAGAAACCTTGGGCTGCATTAGCAGAGCCAGGGTGACCTGGACTAGGAAGATAAGGGCCCTTCTGCACACTCTACCCTGAACAGACCTCATCTGAAGGACTGTGCTCCATTCTTGTCATGACATTTTAGGAAGGACTTTGATAAACTGCAGACCACACAGAGAAGAGCAAACAGGGTAGTGAAAGGCCTTGGGTTCATGCCATATGCATGAACGAACTAGGAAAGAGAAGACTCTGAGGGACATGATGGCTGTCTCCAAGTGCATGGATGGTAGTCCCATGGGTGAGGTGTTATTCTGCTTGGCCCCAGAGGAGAGAATGAAAAGCAAGAGGGGAAACTTTAAAGAAGTAAATGTTTTTGTTTTTGTTTTTATGGGGAGGAAATATTTTACAATAATTAGAGATGGTCTCCTAAAGCAACAAACTGCCTTGGGTCATCATGGCATCTCCTTCACTCGAGATCTCCATTTGAAGGTTGGCTCCATAGGGCTCAGGTATATTGTAGTGTGGATTCAGGTTTAGGTCTCAGTTGGAATATCTGGCATCTGAAATTATCTAGCTCTGAAATTCTATGACCTTCTCGGGGTCACATAGCCAGAAAGGATTTGATTTTAAAAATGACTTAGGGGGTAGCTACATGGTGTAGTGGATAAAGCACCGGCCCTGGATTCAGGAGAACCTGAGTTCAAATCCTGTCTCAGACACTTGACACTTACTAGCTGTGTGGCCTTGGGGAAGTCACTTAACCCTCATTGCCCTGCAAAAAAAATTACTTAGGATAAAAACATGTGGATGGGGAGTAGGGTATATTTCTGAAGATAGCAAAATATGAAAAGAATAAAAAGGAAAAATGGGAGAAGTAGGGATGGTTTGGATGGAGGG
Organism: Dromiciops gliroides; assembly: GCF_019393635.1. NCBI lineage: Eukaryota > Metazoa > Chordata > Mammalia > Microbiotheria > Microbiotheriidae > Dromiciops > Dromiciops gliroides. The sequence goes on along the minus strand of NC_057863.1, from coordinate 14,011,405 downwards.
TGCCTGGAGCCAAAGTTTGAAGGAAATAATGGGCATAGCTTGGCAGTATGGAGTGAAAGGTCATGATAGGTAAAGAGAAAAGGGATGGAGGCTAGAGTGAGAAATCTATGGGCAGAAGATGTCCCATAAACATCCTAAACTCAACATATCCAAAACCAAACTCATTATCTTTCACCCAAACATTCCCCTGTTTCAAAGTTCCCTATTACAATTGAGGGTGCAACCATCTTCCCAGTCATCCAGGCTTATAACCATGTTGTCATCATCAACTCATTTTCTCTCTCTCCACCTGAGATGGTTCATGATGGCTCCAGCACACCCCAGAACCCGGTTTGAACATACCATCCCTTGGTAGTTAAGCTCTGTTAACTCTCAATAACATGCAGTATCATATATAAAGTCTCTATTTGGCTTTTAAAGTCCTTGATAACCCATCCCCTTCCTATGTTCCAAGGCGCCTTATACCATACTCCCCTCTAGGGGTGCTGTGATCCAGTCATTCTGGGCTTCTGGTTGTTGCTCACCCAGGACACTCCATCTCTTAACCATATGTATTTTGAGGGGCGTGAGGGCAGGGAAATGAGGGTTAAGTGATTTTCCCAGGGTCACACAGCTAGTAATTGTCAAGTGTCTGAGGCCAGATTTGAACTCAGGTACTCCTGAATCCAGGGCCAGTGTTTTATAAACTGCACCACCTAGCTGCCCCTCTGTTCCCCATTCTTGCAACATATTTCTCCTTCCTGAAAGTCCCAACTTATTCAAGAAACCTTTTGCAGTCCTTAATCACAGCTCACTCATTTTGAAATGATCTCCAATTTATCATGTACATAACATAATTTTTTACATATTTGTTTGAATGTTGTCCATCAGAATGTGGTCCTTGAAAGCACGAACTGTTTTTGTCTTTCTCTGCCTCCCCAGAGCTTAGCACATGCTTGACACAAAGTAGGTGCTTCGTTTATGCTAGCTTACTGACTTGACTACCTAAATATGAGGAATTACAGTGTGTTGTTTATATATATATATATATATATATATATATATATATACACAGAGAGAGAGAGAGAGAATATATATATACAGAGAGAGAGAGAGAGAATATATATATACAGAGAGAGAGAGAGAGAGAGAGAGAGAGAAAGGCAAAAATAGACTAAACAAGATTTCTTTCATTTGGTTCAGGCAATACTAAATTAGCCTTTCATTGAAAGTGAAATAAAATGATTCAAAAGAAGTAAGATTTGTGAACAAAAATCCAAGGAATAGCTCCAGCTCTATGTCCCATGCTCTTCTTAGGAACAAGCCCTGGATGATCATTTGATCTTGCTTCATAGGCCATTTGGTCATTTCCTTTTAAATGGTAAAAATCTATGAATTGGATTTCTGTTGTTGTTGATGCTGTTGTTTACCATGGACTGGAGACTTATGGGTATGAGGAACTCTCAGTAAGGAACTTCTTCCACTAATGGAGATTGGCCACTTTTCTATAATTTGTTGTCTTATATATTTGTCTGAAGCATAGAGGGATCATGTGCATTATTCATGGTTACACAGTCAGCCCATGTCTTCATGTGCCTAAGGCTAACCCTCTATCTATTAACCATGCTGTCTGAGACTGAAGAACTCATTTTTTAATGATTCTGTGTTCTCTAGAGGTATTAGAAGGGGTGGGGTGGGGGAATGATAGGATCAAGTACAAGCATCTCTGTATAGGCAGTGCCCAACTTAAAAACAACCCAAATCTCAAAACAACTATTGATGTCCATATCTCTTTCTATCATCAGTGATAGGAGCCATTGACAGAGGTAGAATTGTAGAGATATTTTTTTTTCCAATTTTGTTTCTTTTTGTAAAGATGAGAATTAAGGGAAGATGCTGAAAAAAATCAGGGTTAGCCAGAGGAAAATGACCCCCCCCCTTCCCACCATGGGGAACAGAGAGACCTAACCCTATTTATTTTTAGCTTTGTAATGAGGTATATGACTTTTACAATTACAGCAGACTTCTCTGCCTACGAGACAATCTCATTAATTCCACCCCTGCTCATTTGGAATGTATGATCATTTGGATAGGTATGAGACTGAAGTTTTTGTTGATGTTATGAAAAAAAAAAGGATCATTAAGCAAATGACTAGCATCCAAAGGATTGCAGCAGGAATCATTAAGTTTCATAAGAGTAAAATAACAAACTGTTTTGGGGGTACATCAGAAGCAGATATTATAGACTACTTACATATAATCACAAATTATATGTGTATATATATATATATGTATATAGTCATTAGAGCCATTTGCCAAAGAACTTGTGATTTATTGATCAAATTCAAGCAATGGATCTTAGAGGTGATAAAGGTGCATTTTTGAGAAATTGACAATTCAGACTTTTCCTGCCTCCATTAGGCTGGGAGATCCTTGAACATGGAGACCATTTTTTTTTACCTTTTTTGTATACCAGAACTTAGCATAGTGCCTAGCACACAGTAGGTGATTAATAAATGCTTGTTGCTCCACTGACTGACTCTTGGGGTCTCACATGAAAGCAGAGTATTTAAAGGAAACTACCAACATATATGAAGACTAATACAGTCTAGTGTTCAAAAACCATAAGAACAGGAGGAAAAAAAGAAAAAATGCAATATTCCCTATGTAACAGGTCTAAAATGGGGGCAAAGTGTTAGTATGATCTGTGTATGGTTGACACCATTTAAGACACATCCTGTTCGATAATCCTCTTATACAAACAATGTAAGATAAAGCTGTTCCAGGAAATAGCAAAAGACTGTGGTTTGGTTGACACGCCCAATTCTGCCCCAGTAGGGTGGTTTTTGCCTCTGTACCATTCAACTGTACACACTTCATTCTCGAAGTGCATATGGAAATAAAGTGCTATTCGTGGGAAAAAAAAAATCAAGTATGTCTACACGGATGTTTAAATTTATAACTACAAAAAAGGCAGGCCTAGAAGACAGAGGGTGTAGCCTCAGTCAGGAAAACCTAACACCTTTAGCACACTGGGGCTGTGTGGCCCTGGGCAAGTCCCTCAACCTCTCAGTGACTGAAGCAACTCAGCAAGACTCTAAGTTGCAAAAATAGTCATGGATATGAATTACTAGCAGGTGTCTCCTCATTGAGCATTCTGTGTGTCAATAAAATCACAGGTCTAGTCCAAAAGTGGAAAGGGAAGGGGAAGAGGAAGAGGGGAAGGAGATAGGGGAGGGGGGAAAAGAGAGAATGGAGAAGGGAGAAAAGGAAAGGGAGAGGGACAGGGGAAGGGAGAAAGTAAGGGAGGGAGGGAGGGAGGGAGGGAGAAATAGTAACCTGAGAGCCAAATTAGAATCAGGAATACCTGGGTTTAAGGCCCACCCTTGGCACCTACTGGCTGACTAGATTGTGACCCCTGGCAAGTAAGTCAACCTCATAGTCCTGTAGACCAGGGTTCCTTCAACTTTTTCCCCTCAGGACCCCTTTTCGACTGTGAAATTTTTTTCAAAACCTCTGGTATATAGGTATGGAAAGTCAGCATATGCCTCATTTTTGGCAATGCCCACATTCAGTTTCATGGCCCCCTGTAGAGACCCATAGTTTAAGAAGCTTTGCTCTAGGCAACTAACTGAAATTCTAAGTTTCAGAGAAGATAATGAGGTGCATTGGTAAAGAGAGTTTCCTCAAATGGAAACTCCCTATACTGGTGAAATCACATCTTGCATTCACACAGACATATATGTGCACACATGTGCTCATGCACATATATGCATGTGTATGCATGCATACATACAGAGAGACACTCCAAGGCAAAAAATTGGATGAATGAAAACAAGCCCCAAAATTAAAAAAAAAAATTTAATAGGCCATCAGGACCCAGTCCTGATATGGAAGCTAAAAGACAAAGACCTCTAGGAAACTCACATGCTGGAAGGAGAATGAACAGGGCATTTCTGTTCTCTTTGTGTCTTGTGTCCTGCATGTGACACTCATGAGATTTATAACGAGAGGGGGAAATGCAGCAAAGGGGAAACCAGAGTCTAAGACAGCAAGGGTTAATATTGAGAAATTCCTCCTAGCCAGAGATAGCATTCGTTTTTCACCCAGAGACTTAACTGACTTATTTTTAACTTGGATTAACAGACTGTCTGAAATTTACTCATTTTATAACAATTTCAAACTTAAAAAAAAAAAAAGAAAAGAAAGAAATAAAAAAGTCATCTGGCTTCAGGAGCTGTGTTGAAAATGAACATAGAGAGGCAGCTAGGTGGCGCAGTGGATAGAACACTGACCCTGGATTCAGGAGGACCTGAGTTCAAATCTGACCTCAGACACTTAACACTTACTAGCTGTGTGACCCTAGGCAAGTCACTTAACCCCAATTGCCTCTCTCTCTCTCTCTCTCTCTCTCTCTCTCTCTCTCTCTCACACACACACACACACACACACACACACACACACAAAGAAAATGAACATAGAGAGATTCCAGAAACATTGACTGAGCATCCTCTTTCTCAGAGCATATACCAGAGATAGGACTAATGAGGTATATGCTTATTCCATCCAAAATACCTCTTTATATTAACTGATCCTTGTTTGATACTCTTGAAGTCTCTCTTAGACAAATCACGATTTGTCCTTTAGTACTATTTTTTATTATTGTCCATTGACTAGGGAAGGTGACATCAGAGCTGGCTTTTCATTGACTACTGACTGCCGTGGATAGAGCACTGGGCTGGGAATTAGAAAGACTCATCTTCCTGAGTTCATATCTATCCTCTGATACTTACTAGCTGTGTGATCCTGAACAAGTCACTTCACCCTGTTTGCCTCAGTTTCCTCATCTGTAAAATGAGCTGGAGAAGGAAATGGTAAACTAGTCCAGTATCTTCGCAAGAAAACCTCAAATGGTGTTAGCACAACTGAAAAGTGAGTGAAGGAGGAACTGTCAAGGATATGAACCCTCCCCATTCCTCTGCTCTCCTCCTTGCCATTCTCTCTGCCTCCTTTCTCTGTTCCCCCACTTGTCTTCTCCTAGTCATATAGTCCTTTCCTTTCATTTTGATTAAATTCAATGTAACAAAAATTGCTTCAAATTCAACAAGCATTCATTTAGCATTTACTGAGTACAAGGTACCTTGCTAGGTGCTAAGGATAGAACCAAATATATAATCATATAATTATATAAACTATTGTATTAAATATTTCTATATTAAATATCACATATTATAGTATAGTATTGTTATATTTATATTGTTATATATCACATCATATCATATCATATCATATCATATCATATCATATCACATCATATCACATCATATCATATCATATCACATCATATCACATCATATCACATCATATCACATCATATCATATCATATCATATCATATCATATCATATCATATATCAACAGCTCCTGCCCAGAAGGAGTTCACCCTCTACTGGGTAGTGGAATTGGGGAAGTAGACTTGAATTTCAAGTCAGGAATATTTCCTAAGCACTTATAAGAATTCACAAAATTAAGAATAATTGTTGGAAGGGTCCCATGGTTCCCAACCTTTTCTAGCATGAAGACCACAAAATGATCAGCATCAAAGAACCCATAATTATCTCCACTTATGAGAATTGTCCTGTCAGTAAGCATCTATGAAGGAAATACCTGTCCAAAATTTACTGTGCCCTCAGTAATCCTATTAAGTGAATTTGTATTTATTAATGTCATAAAAATACTTTTTAAAATATTTAGGAATTTTTGAGCAAGACAAATTATTAATTCAGTCCACAGAAGATATGTTTGTTTATTGATGAATTCATACAGAAATTTTTTTTGGACCCCTTGCAACAATTCTCTGCCCCTGCCCCACCCTCCAAGGAGCAAGAAGTCTGTGGTTTGAGAGTGCCACTTTAAGCTAATTATGAAGTCATCAAGACGCTACAGTGGGTAACAGGCTTCTGCTTGGAGTCAGGAAGACCTGGGTTCAAATTCAGCTTCATACACTTACTAGTTGTATCACCATGGATGAGTCACTTAACTCGGTTTCCTTTCCTATAAAATGAGGGTAAAAATAGCACCTACCACTATATTCTTCTCACCAGTGCAATGGTGCAGAAGAGTTCCGGGGAACTCATGATGGAGGATGAACTCCAGGTTCAGGAAAAAAAAAGAGAGAACTGTGGAGTGTGGATGCTGAATGAACCACACTGTTTCTTTTGGTTTTGGTGCTGATGTTTTTCTATTTTGAGGTTTTTTGGCATTGCTCTGGTTTTTCTCTTATAGCATGGCTGGTGTGGAAACATGTTTAATGTTATTATGTGCATATATGTATGTAACCTACATCGGATTGCCTGCTGTCTAGGGGAGGGGGGAGGGAGAGGAGTCTGAAATTGGAAGGCTTGTAATGGGCAAAGGTTGGGAGCTATCTTTGCATGTAATGGGAAAAAAATACTTTATTAATTTTAAAAAAATAGCACCTACCTCAAGGACTATTTGGAGGATTACATAAGAGAATATTTTAAAGCACTTTGCAACTTTAAAGTGCTATATAAATGCTTATTGTTGTTGTGACAGATGAGAGAACAGAAACCCAGACAAGTTCAGTGTTTTCATCAAGGTCGTAGAGAAGAGGAGTGGCAAGAACAAAAGACATATAAGACACTGATTCTTGACCTAAGAAAGTTATAATAGTCTTGGGGGGGATAAGAACACATCTGTGAAATAAACATAGAGATAAGATAATGAGGCACTAAAGGAGCAATCTGCATCCTCGTACCTGCCATTGACATTGTACATTGTCTGTTTGGCAGGTTGTGGTCCCCATACCAGGGTTGTTCCCTCCTCTGCCTTTCAGTTTGACACCTCAGAGTTCTAACAACTGTGGGCTTCTGTCACTTCTGGAGAGTATTTGGGCCAGGGGGACTCTCTTTTTTTACATTCTGAAGGCCCTCTTGACCTAAAAGTGGGCAGTCACTGGAAGCTCTGTATCACCTCCCATATCAGACCAGATCTTGACCATCTAGGAAAGGAATTCATCAGCATGGCAAACCAAGTCAGCCCCATTCCATTTGACTCAACATACATGTGGCCAGTGCTTGCTCTGGGCCAGACACTGAAAGAGACCCAACTGATAGAGCATGTCCATCCTACTGGAGCTTGGCATATGATTCAGATAGAGGCCTACAATGGATAGCATTAAATACATTGCATTGTCTGAGGAAGCACAAGGAAATCTTCCTATGAGAGGTGGCATTTGAGTTGGGCTTTAAAGTATAGGTAAGGATTCACTAGGGTACTTGGGTGGTGCAGTGGATAGAGCATCTGGTCTGGAAGCAGGAAAACTCATCTTCCTGAGTTCAAATTTAGTCTCAAACATTTACTAGCTGTGTGACCCTGGGCAAGTCACTTAACCCCTTCTACCTAGATTTCCTCATCTGTAAAATGAGCTGGAGAAGGAATTGGCAAACCATTCCAGTATCTTTGCTAAGGCAACCCCAAATGGGGTCATGAAGGGTCAGACACAACTGGAAAAATGACTTAACAATTCAATAGATGAAAAGGGAGAAAAAGGATATTCTCCGCATTGAAAGGCATGGAGACTAGTTAGGTGGCACAGTGCAGGAAAGTAGGAGAGGAGGAGGATAAGGAAGGAAGGGTGAAAAAAGGGAGTGTAGAGCAGGGAAGAGGATAGTCAGAGGAAAGGCCTGGAGGCTAGAAACCACAGGGCATATTCAGGATCTGGGCAGACAGTTGTCCTGTTTTGTTGAAGCACAGAGTTGATGGTTAGGAGTGGTCACTATGTGCCAGGCAGTAAGACAGCTGCTGCCTGCAAGAAGCTGTCACCTTAATGGGCAAAGGAGCAGCTGAAAGAAGGCTGGAAGAGGGGAGCAGGGAGGAAAGCCATTGGGGCAGGAAGAACTTTCAGGAGGAGAAGATGGCCAGATCACAGAATAGAAAGAAATCTGGAGAGACAGACTCGGGGTCTGGAGAGGAACATTCCTTAAAATGGAGGATCCAGGAAGAACTGACCCATCAAAGAAAGAGATTCTGCAGCAGAGGAATCTTTCACAGTGAGGAGGCTTCTGGGCCATCACTCCAAAGGAAATCCAGTGTTAAGAGCTGAGCTCTGAGGATGTTTTGGGGTTTTTTTTGGTTTTTTGGCAAGGCAGTGAGAGGTTAAGTGACTAGCCCAGGGTCACACAACTAGTAAGTGTCAAGTGTCTGAGGCCAGATTTGAACTCAGGTACTCCTGAATTCAGGGCCGGTGCTTTATCCACTGTGCCACCTAGCTGCCCCTGAGCTCTCATGATGTTGTAGGGGATGTGGGAAAACCAGGATGCTAATCCACTGTTGGTGGAGTTGTGAACGAATCCAACCATTCTGGAGAGCAATTGGGAACTATGCCCAAAGGGCTATAGAACTGTGCATACCCTTTGATCCAGCAATACCACTGCTAGGTTTATATCCCAAAGATATCACAACAAAGAGAAAAAGACCTATTGTACACAAATATTTGTAGCAGCTCTTTTTGTGGTGGCTAAGAATTGGAAATCAAAAGAATGCCCATCAATTGGGGAATGGCTAAACAAGTTGTGGTATATGATGGTGATGGAATATTATTGTGCTATAAGAAATGACAAGCAGGATGATTTCAGAAAGGCCTGAGAAGTCTTATATGTATAGTGAAGTAAGCAGAACTAAGAGAATATTGTGAACAGAGACAGCAATAATGTTTGTGAATGACCTATTTCGTCTATGAGATACAAGGATGATTTGGTGAGCTCTGGAGGGCTGGTGGTTGGTGCTCTTACTCACCCCCTGGGCTGACCCTTGAGGCCTTGGCTGAGATGGTACCATCTATCATTCGTGTATTGGTGCAAGAATTGGGATATCTCTAAAGGTCTAAGCCCAGGAAGGCTCCAGTTCAGTAACTAATCTCAGCAGCTGAACCCCAGAACCCTGAAAGAGAATTAGACTCTATAGAGCAAATATTTGGAGCAGCCCCTGAAAATTTGAGTGTACTCTCAGGATAGGCTACAGGCATGGGGCATTCTGTCTTCAAAGAAAACCAGGAATTAAATGGAATGATCAAGAGTGTATGTGTTTGGGGGGTGGGTATGTGTGGCAGAAGCTAGGGGCACCTAGCACACACACACACACACACACACACACACAGGAACAGATATCCTTCAACAGGATTGACAAACTGCTACAAAAGTCAATCTTTCATGGTAGAAGGAGGACACAGTGGAAGGTAAGTGACTAAACAGTTTCCAAGCACCTATAATTATTTCATAAGCAAATAATTAGAAGACAATGATGAAAAGGCTGCCATGTGATCTGAAACAGGGACAGGGAGGAATGAGAAAGCAGTCATTTCTTTTTTTTCTAAAGAGGGGGATGGACACAAGAACTGACTCGAGAAACTGGTATTTTCTGTGCATAGCAAAATGAGGTTTTACACTTTATACCCCTTTGCCTTCCATCAAACTATCCTCTTGAGTGGTTTAATTTAGACCTCTGAGTACTTAAAAAAAAAAAAACTAACAGGAGGCTTCAACCAGCAGATTGCAACCTATTAGTGGATCAACAGACCTTTTCTCTTTTGTTTTGGTTTTGACATCCGATTTCCTTGCCCCTAACTTGGCTGGTCTTTCCATTGGGCCTCTGATTACAGACAGTCTGTTTGCTGAGTGCACTCAAGGACTCAGTGATAAGCATAAACCCTCTTCCTCTTCTTTACCACCCCCATCAACATGCACATATACTATTCCTAGCAGTAGACACAAACTCCCCCTTCCCATACCCTAATGACTCAAGCAAAGTTATAGAAAAGTGAAAGCATCTTTTCCCAAAAAAAATACTTTTTTTTCCTTAAATATCCTCTCCCAGGGCAGCTAGGTGGCGCAGTGGATAAAGCCCCGACCCTGGAATCAGGAGGACCGGAGTTCAAATTTGACCTCAGACACTTGACACTTACTAGCTGTGTGACCCTGGGCAAGTCACTTAACCCCATTGCCCCACAAAAACAAACAAACAAAAAACGAAAACGAAATATTCTTTCCCTAACTTATTCTTAAATTATATTCAGCTTTCAACATAAAAAAAAAGGATTATGAAGACTTGACAAAATTCTAGACTACAGTCAATTCTACAAGTCAGCAAGTTTTGATTAAACAAGGTCCTAAATGCTGGGGGGTGCAAATACAAACAGGCTAAGCCTTGTCCCTCTAGGAGTTTACATTCTAATGGAAGAGGACAATACATAAAAGAAAGCTGAAAGCCTAAGAATTGGAAAAAAGAAATCTGGGGAGTCAGGGGAGGAGCTCAGAAAGGAATACAGGAGTGAATGAGGCTGGCATGGACAATTTCCTTTAAATGGTGGTTCTGGGAGGATCTGCCCAATCAGAAGAAAAGACAGCAGAGTGATCCGCCAGTGATTTGATAATCACTGTACTAAATATCATTTTTTTTCTAAATAAACTTTGTGTTTTTTTTAAATCTAAATTATCGCATCATTAATGCAGGGAATTTAAGCCTTTCTTTTAATCATTATCAGAGTTGATTTAGTATTATTTTGTGATCCATCCTGCTACACAGATCTGTTAGATGTTGTGAATATTCAAACAAGAACTGGATCATGCAATTGTGTCATCTTATAGTAATAACTAGGGGAGATCCTTATGGGGGACTTCAGAGCAGAATGGCTCTCTGAGCCAGGCAACCGACCCATCAAAACCCCAAAATTACTGCAGTCTGAATAAGGATAAAGAAATGAAACGGGAAACTCCTGTAAGTGATGTCTTCTATCTGCATAAAAAGTTAGCAAAAGTCCATGGGCAAAGTTGTTATGGGCCTAGCACCCCAGAAGTTTTCTGGGGTACATCCAAGAAACTTCCCCTTGAGAAATAAAGCCAAAGGACAGACACACCTAAAGAGATAAGTGGCACTGGATCAGACTGAGCTAGCTCCAGGACCACCACCCTACATGCCAGTCTCCCCCACCCATGAGGAGATAAGATTAGGTGTGGCTGCTGCCTTTGTGGCAGGAGGAGGAGAGAGATGGCTTGAGAGATCCATAGCCACACTTACCCAACTTCCCCAGCCACCACCAGTGCAGGATGGTCCTCCCCCAATAAGGGAACTTTCCACAGTCAGATGATCACCCCCATCAGTCCTCTCCAAAAGTATCTGCCAGTCTCCTGCTCAAGGAGATAGGTATCTCAGAGCCATGCTCTGTGCCATGCCTTCTCCCCATGAGAAGTCTGAGGATTTCTCTCTTGGTTTCCTTTCCCTAACCCCTAAATAAACTATCATTTTATTCTAATTGGTTTTGTGGGCAAAAGGGTGTAATTCTTTAAAGAGGAATTCCTAAGAACCCCAACCCCTACCCCTATCCCAAAACCCCCACATATTTCCCCATAACAAAGTCCTACCAGCAAAGTCAGCCCTAGCATAGGCTGACGAGAGACCAGCCCAGGGTAGGGGCAGCCAACAACATTCTATATCCTGAGGAAGTAAAGGAGTAGAGCTCCATGGTGGGGGGGTGCGGGGGAGCTTTGGAAAAATCTGGAAACAACAGTGGTTAATGTGGGTACAGCAATGCTGAGACCATGACACTTCAGACAGGGAATCCAAGGACCCAATCGCTTTCTCTTCAGATGGCATGGATAACCTTGAAGATATATTGCTCTGAACCTTAAAGATCCAGAGGTGACTAATCTGAAGAAGCAGAGATCTGTCTGCACAAGAAATGAGATGATGCAGGTCAAAAGCTAGCAGCACCATTCACCTCACCTAGAAGCTTAGCAGGATGTAACAACCGGTGCTAACCCAAAGCCCCAATTCAGGAACCAAAACCAAAGAGATGAGTAAACACAAAAAGATGCAGCTTTTATTGTTATTGTTCAGTCATTTCTGACTCTTGTTGACCCCATTTGAGGTTTTCTTGGCAGAGGTACTGGAGTGGTTTGCCATTTCCTTCTCCAGATCCTTTTACAGATGAAGAAACTGAAGCAAACAGGGTGAAATGACTTACCCAGAGTCACATAGCTAGTAAGTATCTTAGGCCAGAGGCCAGATTTGAACTCAGGGAGATGTCTTCCTTATTCCAGTCCCAGCACTCTTTCTACTCCACCACCTAGCTGCCTTATAGACTTTATAGTCTCCTATTCTATTCTATTCTATTCTATTCTATTCTATTCTATTCTATTCTATTCTATTCTATTCTATTCTATTCTGTATCCTACATATACTGCATATTAACATTCTACATATTGTGAGATTAAAATTGGATATTAGATCTTAAATCTCCCCTACTTAACCTTTCCCTTAATTTATCTCCCAGACTAGTAAATGGAAGAAGCTTCTGGTTTTTTAGATAGAGCCTTTATTGTATGGTAGTCACAAGGTGATGTTGATTAGAAGGATAGGAAAGTAGAAATACAATACAAATCATCTTAAGTCTAGGCTTAGTCTATATTCTGTATAAAACTCACCAAAACCCAAGGCCACTTTTGGGGAGAGAGACCGAGTCAAGCGCGTGCTGTTAACCGAGAGCCGGGCTGAGTCAAACTCCAGTCCTCGTCTGTCTGTGCAGCGCAGCCAGGAGTTGTCTGTGCTACTGATTTTCAATAAAGGCTGATTTAATTGATGAACCACCACATTCAGCTGATGCTGCTTAGCAAATGCTACAATTGTATCATTTCCTCCCCATTTTCCAAATTTCTTTAATTCATCAACATATTCTTCAAAAGGGGAGTCATTTACCCTAAAAGACTCAAACTCTATATGGTTAATCATATAAGAAGCAGCTTCAGACCAGAATCCAGACCAGAGTCCAGAATCCAGTTACTAAGTGACTTTTCAAAGGCATTTTAAGTATATGCTGTGGGTGAGGCCACTGGGCCTCAGAAGCTACCAGAATTCTTTTTTTAACTCTTTCTTTTTGAGAGAGGGTTATTGAACCAATATTGCTTGATACCTCACTGAAAACATTGAATATTGAATCTTGCTAATTGAAGTCTTATTTCTTTTTGATAAATTAATCACCACTTTAAGTATCTGCTACTGTTATACTAGAGAATTCATGTATAAGATGATGTGGTCTACTTGCTAAAAGAAGATTATGTAATAATGTCTAAAAGAAGATTATGTAACAATGTCTAATATAATCAGCTATTTACATTCGTTTATTATTTATATGTCATTATACTCTGGGTAAGGCAAGGAGAGAACGGAAGTGGGGCTTTTTTCCTGCTCTGCTGGTCTCCTGGCTGCGCAATATTATTATTTATTTTCTTTATATTATCAACAAATGATAATAGATCCAAGGATACCATGTAATTCATACTGAGTGGCAGAGATGTTTTTTTTTTAATGAGGTGGGAGGTGGGATTTTCCATAAGGATTAAATTACTATTTAGAAGAATTAAAACGAAAATTTTTTTCAATAGAAAAAAAAATCACTGGAGAAAATATTTCAAAATAAAATAAATAGCTTAAAAGAGAGAGTAGTAAAACTTATATAAGTCATATTGTACCTGAAAATCAGAATACACCAAACAGAAAATGACTAACAAGAGACACAAGAAATTTTGGAACACTCTAGATAGCATAAAATATCTGGGAGTACATCTTCCAAAACAAACCCAGGACCAGATGAAAAAAATTATTTTTTTAAAAATCACATGTAAATATTTAGAGAAATAATAATTATCCATGGGTAGGCAGGTCCAATATATTAAAAATGAGAGTTTTATCTAAAATAATTCATATATTCAATGCCATCCCAATTAAATTACCAAAAAAAAATTTTACTGAGTTAGAAAAAATAAACAATATATATTTGAAAAACAAAAGATGAAGAATATCTAAGGAACTAAGGAACTAATGAAAATGCAAAGGAAAGAGGTTTGGCAGTACTAGATATTAAACCCTATTATAAGGAAGTAATTATCAAAACTATCTGGTACTGGCTATGAAACGGAAAAGTAAATCAATGGAACAGAACAGACATACAATTTACAGCAAAAATGATTATAGTAACCTTGTATTTGACATGTGCAAAGACTTAAGTTTGGGGGATAAGAATTTTTATTTATTTTTTTTTTTGCTAAAAATTGTTGGGAAAGCTAGATAAGCAGTCCAAGAGAAACTAGGCATAGACCAATATCTTACACCATTTACCAATATAAGGTGGAAATGGATACCTGACCTAGATATAATCAGCAATATTACAAGAAAATTTGAAGAATATGGGACATATTACTTATCAGACTTGTGGATAGGTGAGCCATTTGGGAATAAACAAGAGATAGCAATGTGTGGCATAAAATGAATAATGTCAATTATATTAAATTAGAAAGGGTTTGTACAAATAAAACAAATGAAGCCAAGATCAGAAAGAAAGCAAAAAGTTGGGAAAATATTTTAGACAGTTTATCATATAAAGATCTCATATCTAAGATATATAAAGAACTTTGTCAAATCTTTATCCAATCTTGAAAGGATATGAACAGGAAGTTTTCTGATGAACCAAAAGAATTTATAGTCATATAAAAATAATGCTTTAAAGCTTTATCAATTAGAGAAATGAAATTAAAACAACCTTGAGATATCATTTTACGCCTATGAGATTGGCTAAAATGATTGAAGGGGAAAGCAACAAATATTGGAGGGGATGTAAAGAAATTGGGACACTAATTCACTGTTGGTAGAACTGTGAACTGATCCAACCATTTTGGAGAGCAATCTGGAATTATGCCCAAAGAGTTTTCAAACTGACTATACTCTTTGACTCAGTGATAGCACTACTAGGTCTATTTCCAAAGATGATTAGGGAAAAAAGGAAAAGAACCTATATGTTCTAAAATATTTATCGCATCTCTCTTTGTGATGGCAAAGAACTGTAAATTATAGAGATGCCCTTCAATTGGGGAATGACTAAACAAGTTGTGGTATATGATTGTGATAGAGTACCATTGTGCTGTATGAAATAATGAGTTCATAAACTTTTGTGAAATAATGAAGAGCAAAATGAGCAAAACCAAGAGAATATTGTATATAGTAACATCGATCTTGAGCAACAAAGTCATTTTGACTATTATAAATACCCAAATTAGCTACAAAAAAACTATGAAGGAAGATACTATCTGCATCCAAAGAAAGAACTGATAAAAAGAAGTTTGCATGAAATGATTTTACATATATATATATATATATATATACATAGACACACATATACATACATATATATGTGTATGTATACACATATACATACATTTACATATATCCATACATACATGTACACACCCATGCATTTCTATCTAATGGTAGCCATCTCTAGGGTGGGGGGGAGGAAGTACAAAAGGGAAAAATTATATGTTAACTTTATTATATATTTTAAAGGAATAGCAAGTTGTACATAATAGATTTACAGTTGTGTTTCCTATCATTGTTTTTACTATTACATTTTGTTAAGGAAATGCTTATTTTATTTCTTTAGTTCAGAATAAAATGAAAAAATAAATAAATAAAAAGGAAAGAAAATGTAAGGTATCTTCTATCAAAGACAACTGACCTAATAACAGATCAAGGGAAAATAATTTAAGATTCATTGGACTTTCTAAAATGATGATCAAAGAAATTGTATATACTGTACACATCAATTAGGACCAGAGTAAAAACAAAAACATTAGCACAGACTCTAGCCCTAACTCTCCCCACACCAACTTGCACTAGGAATCCCTAGAGTATGGCTAGGTACTTCTCCCCTCGATGTTCTAGGGGTAATCTGAGGATCTGGGAATATTTTTGTAATGCCACAAGCCCTGACTAGTATGCTCTTTCATTGACTATTAGCTGATAACAGCTAGCCAGCTGTACTTAAATGGATATTTGTGAAAGCATCAAAATTTTAAGAACTATTTTCCAAACATCCCACAAAACTAAGGGAACATTCACAGGATAATACTGGGGAAAGAACAGTAAAAATCCAAACAAACTTCATGACTCCAAAGGGAGGTCATTTATTTTTATAAAAAGAAAAACATGGAAAATAAGGAGTGTCTGTTACCTGGAGAATGATTGAATAAATGGTGGCATATGGATGTAACAGAAAATTCTTTTTAAGCTAAAAAAAAAAATAGATGAAAGAGGCAATTTCAGTTTCTGGGAAATAGGAACTAATGCAGAGTGAAGAGAATAGGACCATAAGAACAACTTGCATAGTGATAACAGCAATTGAAAGGAAGACAATTTGGAAAGACTTGAACAGTCTGATCAAAGCAAGGACCATTCATGGCTCCAGGGGATCTATGAGCAAGGACTTACCCAGGTCCTCACTGAGAGGTATGAAGTCTAGGTTTAAAAGAATACATTTGTTTTCTATGTGGCCACTGAATGGATTTGTTTTGCTTGGCGATATTTACTTGTTACAAGAGATTTTCTGTTTTTTAATTGAAAGAGAGGGATATCTCAAAGGTGATGACAAAAAAAAGAAAAAAGGCCATTGAAACAAGGGGCATCAAATAAAAATTCATGGTTTCATGGTTTAGAATAAAAAAGACTAAGGTATAAATTCTTCTGGGATGGTTGGTTAATAGTGTAATTTTAGATAAAGTAAGATGCTCTAAAGAGAAAGAGACTAGCTAAATGGAAATTTCTGTTTCTAGTATGTCATATCTGCTAGCATATTATAGAATCAAGAAAGTCATGGGCTCAGTTATCGACTAGGTCACTTTGGGTCATTCACTTCGTTCTAAGGCCTCCATTTCTTCCTCTTTAAAAAGAAAGTGTTAAATTAGGTTATCTGGAAGAAGACTTCCATGTATGCTGGTCTAACCATAAACCATTTTTCATCAAAGTTTTTAACTCAGTACATTAGAAAATAGAAGGAAAATAATTCTAATGTAATCATGCGAACCTTGGGAGGAAAGAATTTGACAAAGAGAAACATTATATTTCTTTATGTAACTTGTCCAAACATAATTTGGAAAATGAAGATTTGCCATTCTAGAATTGAACAGATGACCTCCTGGAATAGATGCCACTGGGAACATTCCTAAAATGAGTTGGGAGATGGACTAGATGACCCCTCAGCTCTTTCCAGCTGTAAACTGCAGCAATTCTGAGATGTGATTATTTTATTGATTTGTGGGCAGGTGCCGCAGATTTCTGGGAAGGATAATGCATTCATCCCACTGAGCATTTCTTAATTTTGATAACATTTGATGTGACCACTCCTCTTGTTTGCCTTATTCAATATCACAGTTGGCTGTAGTCATAGGAATTAAGGCTGGAAGGTATCTTAGAGATAATGCAGGCAGAGAAGGAAATAGCCAGAGGGATTAGGTGAGTTGCTCAAAGAATCATATCTCACATTTTTATAACTCCTCAAGGTTTTCAAATAGTTTGCTCATAGCAACCCTATAGCAGAAGAAGTGCACATACTGTCCCCATTTTTACCAATAAGGAAACAGACTCAGAAGGGTAACATGACTTGCTGAAGGTTGTATGTGTAGTAAATACTAGATTAAAATGCAAACATATCCTTTGATCTAGTCATGTTTGTAATCAACATATCAGATCCCCATGTGCACAGCCCTTAGATTTATTTGGAATTTTGTGTAGAGGATGGGCGAAGATTATGATATATTAGAGTAGCCATAGTATCTACAGATAAATATTACAGTTACACTCTCTTCTAGGAATAAATCTATTGGCAGCAAGATGGAATCCTATAATTACTAGAAGAGGAACCTCAGAGGACATCTAGTCCAATCCTCTCATTTTACTGATGGAGAAACTGAGTTTTGAAAGAAGTTAAGTGATTTCCTGAAGATCACACCAGTAATAAGCAGGAAGATCAGAATGCTGGCCCACATCATGTGTTTTCATACCAGGGCTTTATAGATTAAGTGCAGGAAGAGACCTTAGAAATGACCCAGTTAAACACAAAGATGGTAAGTGACTTGCCTACAGTCCCATGGGTAGTTAACAACAGAGCCAGATCCTAAGCCCTCTAACTCCCAAACTAGTGCCTCTTCCATTTTGCTGCATTCCTTTCCAAAGAAAAATTATTTTCAATTATTCCATAAATTGAGCAAAACAGTGGCATAAATGCTTTCCTGTCACAGACCCACAAAGTCAATCATCGATAATAAAAATTTCTGTAGTCAGCACCTTTGCCTTCAGCGTCACCTGATTTATACCCCAAAAGGGCAGCCCTTGTTCTTATGAAACCCCAAATCACTGACTTTTACTTAAGTTCATCCTTCTCTTCCTTTACCCTTCTCAATACCAACATGTTCCCCAAAATAAAATAAAATAAAAACCTTACCAGTTTCCTAATACTCTATGAGCACCCTCATTAACTATTTGCTTATAGACTGAACAATTATGTATTTAAATTAGAATTTCCAATGCCCTATACCTTGACTCTCCAGAATGAATATGAAGCACTATGAGCTTATTACCCTTTCCTAATGTATAAATTCCTAACTAACTATTAGCTGCCACCAGCAACAAATTCCATTCCAGTTGGAAAGAGGCAAGTGAGGGAAATGGTTTGGAGGCTGAATATGGAGACAGGGAACCAAAAAGACCAAGAAGAGCTGGATGGGGCCTTTGGTATCTTCTTTTTTTTTTTTTTTTTTTTTTTAGTGAGACAATTGGGGTTAAGTGACTTGCCCAGGGTCACACAGCTAGTAAGTGTCAAGTGTCTGAGGCCGGATTTGAACTCAGGTACTCCTGAATCCAGGGCCAGTGCTCTCTTCACTGCGCCATCTAGCTGCCCCCCTTTGGTATCTTCTAACCCTTATCTTGTGTTTTAGAACTTAGTTGCCTTAGGTCACAATGGTAGCCAGAAGCCAAGTCCGGATTTGAATCCAAGTCCTCTGCCTCTGTGGTTTCCTCAGAACTTGGCTTTGGAGCCTGGACCTTCTGGTGGTTATCCATGTGACTTTAAGCAAGTCATAACTCTCTGGTCCCCTAATTTCCTCATCTGTAAAATTAAAAGGGTTAGAATGTATTGTCTCTAGGGTCTCCTTCAGCCATAAATGCACTGATCCCATGTTCGACATAGATGAAGTTGGAATGCAATTAGTTACCACTGGCAAATACAATAAAAGCCCTTTATTATTTAAAGATTTATGGCCTCTTTCAACTGTTCAATCTGGCCTTTGAGTATTCACTTGGCAAAAACACAGTTTATTGTTTCACTGTGTAAATAGAGTCAGGGACCCAATATTTTTGGAGCCTCCAAAATTGTAGGAAAGAATGTGACATATTTACCTAGTGCACTGTCTCCAGCCTCCATAAATCTCTCACTTTAATGGTGTGGTGGAAAGGGCTTGCCTAGACAGAAGGAAGGCAGTATTCCAAGCAGAAGACGCCCATGCCAGGTTCGCTCTGGGATTGGGGAGTTCACTTATCATTTATCAACCCTTCTGGGGAGTCCAGTAGCCTTGGAAACTTGGCCAATCTCCTCTACGTTCACATACTTTCCCCCTCCTACCTCCAGAGCATTGATAAGGTCAGCAGAGTACCCCATGCTGATAAAAAGAGAAGATTCTTATTTTCACCTTGAAAGATCACCAGCAGGAATGAGATTAGGGAAAGGGGAACAATTAATTGCATGATATGGGGCTCCCTATTGCTTCTCAAATAAATTAGGAGGTCATTCAGTCCAACTCCCTTATTGGATAGAAGAGAAAACAAAGGCTCTAAGAGGTGACTTACTCAATATCCATAGGGAGTAAATGACTGCTGAAAGACCCCTCTATCTTGCCACTTCCCTGCCCTTAGGAATGAGTTCATGGAATATTTCTCAAGGCTGCTGTGGAACCCAACAGCTTTTGAAATTAGCCCAACTGGCCACCCAATACACACACACACCCTTTTCTATTTCCCACTTTAGACCTAGTAATCAGATTGGTAGTGATCAAATCAATATGATCATCATCGCTTCAGGAAAGAGTGAGGAAATGGACCACATTCTGGTGCCACTCGTTATCCCTGGATTTCTCAGAAGGAAACGCACCACTCCCCTCTATCTACTGTCTACTCCTATGAAAATATAAGATGGCCTATCTGCTTTTGCACAGGTATCAAAGAACATTTGATATTTGTTTTATCACCATTCATGTTTTCCCCTCTAGTGAGTGTTAAGTACCTCAAAGATAGATACTGTCATTTTTTGTCCTTGTGCCTCTAATACTCCATAGTACCAGACACATAATAAGTGTTTAATAAATATTTATTGAATTGAACTGGAACAACTCAAAGTTTATTCATGAGTGAATACATCAATTAATTAGCAACCATTAAATCCTTCCTATATACCTATCCATAGTAATGTAGATAGATGATAAATAGATATGATTTAGCATTATTCCAATGGCTTCCATTGTTAGTGTTATGTGTCAAATTACATGAACATTTACTTATCTCAGTACACAGGATCAAATATTTAGGGCTGGAAGAGACCTTAGAGATTTTCAAGTCCAGCCTCTTCATTTTCCATATGGGAGGGCCCAGAAGGACCTCCAACCTTGATTATTGGATATCTTGAACTGAATGTCTCATAGACATCTTAAAATCAGCACATCTAAACCAGATTTATCTTCCCCACCTCCCCCACTCATCCTCCCTTCCTAATTTCCCTATTTGTTCCTTATTCCTAAGTTTCCTGTTGTGCCCTTATTGAAGACACATCCATCTTCCTAGTCACCTAACCCAGGTGTCATCTTTGACTTCTCACCATTACCTCTCATATACCATCTGTTGCCAGCTCTTTTGTATTCCACATTATTAATATCTCTCCTATATTACTCCTTCTCTTCTCTGATCATGTTACCACTCTATTACATGCCCTCATCACCTTAAACCTTTATTAGATTATTGGTTGGGGTCCCTGCCTCAAGTCTCTCCTCATTTCAGTCCATCTCCCATTCAACTGTTGAATTGATCTTCCTAAAGCACAACTCTGACACTGTCACCCCGGTACTCAATAAACTCCAATAGATCTCTGTGACCTTCAGCATCCAATATAAAATTATCTATTGGCAATCCACAGAGATTTATCCCTTAATTCCCTTCTGCCTTTCCAGACTTCCTAGACCTTACTCACTCCCCTATGTTCAAATACCTTAAGATTAAATAACACTGGCCTCCTTACAGCTCCTTAAACATGACACATCATCTCCCAGCTCAGTATTTCTACTAGTTGCCTGGAATGCTTCCCCCTTCCCTCATCTCTACCCCTTGGGTTCCTTAAAGTCCCAGATCAAAATCCACATCCTACAAGAAGCCCAACCCAACCTCCTTTATGCCAGTGTTCATTATCTCCACTTCATCCTGTTTCCATCTTGTTTGTACATAGTTGTTTACACATTGTCTCCTTGTGAGCTTCTTAAACTTAGGGGCTGCTTTTGCCTCTCTTTGTATCCCCAGGGCTTAGCACAGTACCTAGCACAGAGAAGGGGCTTAATCATGTTGACTTCACTTAATTAACTTAGCTAAGGTCACATAGCTATTAAGTGTAGAAGGTGAAATTTGAATCCAAGTCTTCCTGATTTCAAGTCCAACACTCTCTTCACTATAAAGCCAGTTTTTATTGTTCCCTCTTTCCTTAAGTTACTTTGCATACTGGGTATAAGTTGTATTACTAGGAAGATTAGAAACCCAGAAAAGACTCTAATTTTGTCTTTCTATCCTTCATGCCAAAGAGTATCAGCATATACAGAATTGTAGAATCATAGATCCAGGACCAGAAGGTACTTCAGTTCTCATCTAATCCAACCTCCTCATTGTATGGCTGAGGAAGAGAAGGAAGAAGGGAATAAGCATTTATGTGGCACCTACTGTGGCCCAGGCATTATGCTAAGCACTTTATAAATATTTCATCTGATCTCCACAACCCTTAAACAAAGTGATGTTCCTATCTCCATTTTACAGTTGAAGAAACTGAGACAAACAGAGTACAGGCAGACCTTGTATGCCCAGGGTCATACAGATTTGAGGTCAGATTTGCAGGCCTAACTCTCTATCCATGGCATGATGTAGCTGCTTCAGTGAAGGAGAGAGAAAACAAAATCTGCTGGGAAAACTGGAAAATAGTATAAGGGGCTAAAATTCTAGCTAGTCTGTGTAAAATATCTAATGAGTGGTCGCCAATAAATTAGAAGCTTTAGCAAGAGTTTAGACTTAAGCATTTATTAAGGAGAATAAGAATTTGGTGAAGAGAGAAAGAAAGGCCTAGATTCATCTCTCTATCAAAGGGAGAGTGCATTTTTTAGTTCCACTCTCCACCAGAGTCCTGACAAAAGAGAGTGGACCACACCTTCTTCAATCCCACAAGGCTCCTGTGAAAAACTGGAAATGTCCTATACCCACACACAGAGCTGCAAGCTAATTGGCTGATAGCTTTGATCAACAGTACCCATGAGCAAATGTCACTTCCTGACGCCAAGGACCTGACCGCATGGCTTGCTCTCAGACACCTTTTCCTCATGGCAGTGCTTTCCTACAGTAGCTCTCCAGCAGGTGAAATCATTCCAATCCTTACAACAGTATGGCAGAAACTAGGTAGAGATTAACATCTCACACCATATAGTAAAATAAGGTCAAAATGGGTGCATGATTTATACATAAAGGATGATACCATAAGAAAATTAAGGGAGTATGGAATTGTTTGTCTGTCAGATTTATGGACAGGGAAAGAATCTAAGACCAAAGAAGATATAGAGAATAAAATTAAATGTAAAATAGATCATTTTGATTGTATAAAATTAAAAAGCTTTTGCAGAAACAAAACTAATATAACCAAGATTACAAGGAAAGTAGAAATCTGGGAAAGAATTTCTGAAGCAAATACCTCTGATAAAGGCCTCATTTCTCAAAGATATAAAGAACTGCATCAAATTTCTAAAAAATACAAATCATTCCCCAATTGATAAATGGTCAAAGGATTTGAACAGGCAGTTTTCAGACAAAGAAATCAAAGCTATCAATAATCATACGAAAAAATACTGTAGATCATTATTGATCAGAGAAATGTAAATTAAAATAACTCTGAGGTATCACTTTACACCTATCATTGAAGCAAATATAACAAAAATGGAAAAATTGGTTGTTGGAGAGGTTGAGGGAAAGCTAGGAGGCTAATGCACTGTTGGTGGAGTTGTGAAAAGATCCAACCATTCTGGAGAGCAATTGGGAATTATATTGGGAATTGTGCATACCTTTTGATCCAGCAATACCACTACTAGGTTTATATCCCAAAGATATCCCAACAAAGAGAAAAAGACTTATTTGTACACCAATATTTATAGCAGCTCTTTTTGTGGTGGCTAAGAATTGGAAATCAAAGGAATGCCCATCAATTGGGGAAAAGCTAAATAAGCTGTACATGATAGTGATGGAATATTCTTGTGCTATAAGAAATGACGAGCAGGATGACTTTAGAAAAGCTTGGAAAGACATGTATGAAATGATGTATTGGGAAGTAAGCAGAACTAAAAGAAGACTGCACACAGAGACAGCAATATTGTTTGATGAAGAACAGTGAATGTCTTGACTAATCTCAGCAATACAATGATCCAGGGCAATCCCAAAGGACTATTGATAAAACATGCTATCCACCTCCAAAGAAAGAACGGATATTGATGGAACAGACTGAAGCAGGATATTTTTCACATTCTTACATTTTTCCCCATATTTTATGATTTATTTTGCTTGTAAAAAGTGACAAATATGGTGATGTTTTGCATAATCATACACATATAACCCATATCAGATTGTTTTCCGCCTTGGGAAGGGGGGGGGAGGGAAGGAGAAATAGAGATTGGAACTGAAAACTACAAATAAAATTTTTAAAATAAGGCCCAGAAAGGTTGGCTTACCCAAGTCTACACCCAGGTAGCAAATTGTTCCAGAGTTAGGATTTGGACCCAGGTCTAGTGACAAATGTGGTTCAGTGAGTAGAGTGATGGTCCTGGAATCAGGAAGACCTAAGTTTAAATATGGCCTCAGACACTTATGAGCTGTGTGACCCTGGGCAAGTCACTTAACCTGTTTGTCTTGATCCACTGGAGAAGTAAATGGCAAGTCACTAGAGGTTTCTTGCTAAGAAACCCCCATGGACAGTCTTGATGTGCTTGTCCACAGGGTCACAAAGAGTAAGACAAGACTGAATGGCTGAACGACTGAACGACAACAACAACAACCAGTAACAATAAAGGATTGTTGAACTGAGTACGTTTTAAGCATGAGAAAGTTCTGAAGCAAGTCCGATCATGTGACCAACATGAAGCTCTGCAAGCTCTGATGTAGTGAATGTGCCTCCCAGATTTACCATTTTCCCATTGAATTTCTCTTTTCCAGTAGTTGCAAACTTGCAAGCAGAAATTTCAGGTCCTGCCACCAGTTCCCCTTGGCCCAGCAAAATGGGGTGGCAGTTGACAAGCATCCATCAGTAGCTTTGGTCTCTCACAGCAAAATTCTGAGCAGCTTCTATGGAAGGGCCCTAGAATGAAATCACAATTCAGTAAGATGTGTCAGTGATGAAGAAAAAAATTAAAGGAACAAAAAAAAGTGATTCCCATCAATCCATTCTGAGATGATTTTCAAGGAGTCAGAACACACAGTTCTTTTCAGTGACCCAGGGTGCAGTCATTATCCAGTTTTTCCCATTGGCCAGCTTGTTAGAAAGAATCCTTTTTCTTCTGTCCCTTCTCTGTCTGCCCCTCCCCTTCACCTCAACTAGGAGACAGCCAGCTAGTGATCCTAAGGGTGTTTATCAGTCATCTTCAGCTTGGCAAAGCCTAGATGGATACATTATGGCATTGGGTTCTAATACTGGCCCCAGGGAGCTACTCTGAAGTATGAGCTCCACTGAACTGATTCTGAAGTAAAGTCTGGGGAGTTTGAGGGAGCTGTCCAAGATCACATATCCAATTACATGAAAAGGCAGGACGTGAATCTGGGTGCCCCAAACTGGGGTCCAGTCATCTTTCCATGGCAGTGGGAGACACTGGAAAAAAATGCTGCTGGATTGGGAACTGAGAAACCTGAATTCAGATCTCAGCTCTGCCACCCTTTGGCCAATCATGATGTCACCGAGCCTCACATTCCTCCTCTCTAAAATGAGGGCATAGGATGAGATGTTTTCCCAGGTCCCTTCTCCTGCTAAATACATAAGCCTCTGATGCTAAGTACAATTCCTGGTGGTTAATTGATTTTCAAATACTCCATTTCAATCTTTACTCACAAAATGTAAAATTAAACTTTGTCTCAAAAGGTTGGATTCATTGACTTCCAAAATTCCTTCTAATTCTTTCATTCTACTGTGATTCGCATGATCAAGTTGTCTGTCCTACTTCATTTCTCTCACGTATGAGGGACTTCCTTGTTCCCATTTAAAACATTTCCCTGTGGAACAGAGGCAGCAGAGGCAGCAACGTGGCTCGGCGGATAGAATGTTGGGGCTCAACTCAGGAACACCGAAGTCCAAATCCAGTCTCTAGCCTTATGACCCTGAACAAGTCACTTAACCTCTGTTTGCCTCAGTTTCCTCAACTGGAAAATGGGAACAATAACAGCACTGACCTCACAGGATTGTTGGGAGGATGAAATGAGAAAATCTTTATAAAGAGCTTGTTTGCCTGGCACATAGTAGGTGGTATAAAATGCTTGTTCCCTTCTCTCCCCATCTCTGTGGACCTCAAAATCATTTCTGCAGATTTCCGGTACAGCAGAAAGAGCTCAAGGCTTGTAATCAGAGAACCTGGGTTCATATCATAACAGGGACCTTGAGAAAGTCCCATAAACCTTTATCCTCCTTTTCCTAATCAGAGAAATGAGGAGGTTGGACGAGATGACATTTTGTGACTCCTTCTACCTTCAAATTTTTGCTCCTATGACTTCCATTTGGGTCTTTGAAGCTGACTCACCAACCAATTATATAACTGCCGTGTACTCACAGTTACCATATCATATCATACTTTTGATCTGATGAGCTTGTAGTCCACTAAAACCCCCAGGTCTTTTTCAGATAAATGGTTATCTGTTCACACATCCCATGCCTTGTACTTAGGAAATTTATTTTTTTCCCTGTGGTAACTCCTGATACCTGAGGCTCAAAGTGGTTTTATAGTTTGCCGAATAGTCCAGGCTTGGTCTATCAGCATATGTTAAGCACTTACTGTGTGCTAGGCACTATGATAAATGTTGAGGTCATGGAGCTCAGTCAGATAGTCCAGCTTGGTTATCCTCCTTCCATAGAAAGTATTTCTCCCATTACCCCATATTGTATCACCCGTCCGTTGGCCATAGTTAGTAAATATATGAGCAAAGGTAGACATGGTAAGCCCTGTTGAGCCTTCCTTCTGACCCAGACAGGTTCCCCTTCGCAGGAAGGGCAGACCAAGCTTCTCTCTCTCAGTAGTGAGGACAGGATGCTGAAGCTTGGCTATTGTTCCCCTCTGACTTCTCTGGCCACATTCCTACCATTCTGATAGCAGCCAGTTAAAGACCAAAGGGGGAAAAAAAACACTTTCTGTATCAGTGACTCACAGCAAGACAGGAAATCCAGGACAGATCCACCCTTCCTTCCTGCCCTCTACCAGCTGGGCTGCAGAGCCACCAGGACCCAGTGAGAAGAGAGAAGTAGCTGGTTCATGGCATAGAGCAAGGGCCCTGACCTTCTAGGGCAAGAAACCACTTCCCAGGCCAGAAAGTAGATACAGATGCTCCAAAATGAAGGCCACAGGCTCCAGCGTCCAACCCTTCTTCGTATCCTTCCCCCACCTAGCTTGAGCCACCCTCAATGTGGACCTTAAACTCAGCCCTCTCTTGCTCTCCATCCCTATGACTTCAGACTGACATGCAAGGGAAGGCATCCCTAGGAATTACCCATTGAGAAGACAGAAAGCTGAGCATTTCCAAGGTCTCTGACATTCCACACTTCCAGATAGCACTGACACCTGAATTGCCTCAGAGAAAATTGCATTATTTCACATGGCATTTTATCCATGGACTCAAGCTTCTTTTAATTTGCAGGAACCAAAGATGAAGCATTTACTCAGTGCCAAGTGCTGTGCCAATCACTGGGGATAAAAGGCAGAAATGAAATAGTCCCTGCCCTCAGGGATTTATACTGGGTAAGGGCAGCAGCAGCAGCAACTTTGTAGGCAGAGGAATTGGATTCAAATCCTGATTCTTACGATTACTCCCCATGTGATATTGGACAAGTCATTTCATTTTTTCTGGGCTTCTTTTTCCTCATCTATAAAATGAGAGGAGTGTGGACTAGCCAGCCTCTGAGGTTCCCTCCAGCCCTGGCTCTAGGACCCTTGTAAATTACTACAAGGAAGAGGCCATCAGAGTAAAGGACAACAACACTTGGAGCTCAAGATGTTTGTCCTGGAGAAGTTCAATGAGTGGTACAACAAAATGGTGGTCCACTTGTTGGTTTCAGCCAGGTAATGATAGAGGGCCCCCTGGTGGTTTCACCATGCAAAGGAGCAGTGCACTATGTGATGCCCTGTCTCCAATTCAATGGTGAGTTGGCAGTGAGCTACAGCAGAAACAGAGGCAGAAGGACTAGGTTTAGGTTCCTGGCTTGGCATGTGCTAGAGAGAAAGACCCTTCCCCTGTGTGGGCCTCAGTTTCCTCATCTATAAAAGAGGCAGATGGGTGTGTAATGTAATAGAAATAACATCAGAGCTGGGTTTAGAGAACCCTGTGCAACACTCAGCAAATAAAGCAATTAGCCTTTGGAGAGGCTTGTTTTCCTTCATCTATCAAATAAGGATGGGTGTAATGCAATACCTCCTGGTAGAGCAGAGTAGAAAGGGTTGGATCTAGAGAGGAAGGATTGTGGACCTGCTACCGCTGCTATTGACATTGGGAAAGTCAATTTACACCTGGGGACCATGTTCCTTCATCTGTTAAAGAGAAATGGGTGTGTATGCGGAGGAAGTGGACCAGATGACCTCGGAAGGCTCTTCAAGCCCAAAATTAACAGTCCTATGGTACTGAAGACCCTTTCCTGATCTCCAATGAAGGAATAGCTATCTTCTAGCATCACCAACTGTCCAATATGTGCTAGGCACCATGTTAAGAGCTAGAGATACAAATAAAAAGAGAGGAGGAGGAAGAGAAAGAGGAGGAGGAGAAGAAGAAAATGAGGAGGAGGAGGAAGAAGAAAGAAGAATAGAAAGAGGAAGAAGAAGAGGAGGAGGAGAAGAGAAGAAGGAAGGAAGGAGGGAGGGAGGAAGAAAGGGAGGGTGGAAAGAAGGAAGAAGGGAATAAAGAAAGGAAGGAAGGAAGGAAGGATGGAAGGAAGGAAGGAAATAAAAGAAAGTCCCTGCCCTCAATCTTACAATCTAATAGCAGAAAAAGTGGGGAGGGAGGGAGAGAGGGAAGAAAGGAGGAAGTAATAGACTCCAAAGGAGAAGTCAGGTGGGAAAATAATAAATAGATGATATAGATTAGATAGATAGATGGATAGATAAATGGATGGATAGATAGATAGATAGATAGATAGATAGATAGATAGATAGATAGATAGATAGATAGATAGATAGATAGATAGATAACATCCATATAGTACTTACCATGTACCAGGCACTGTGCTAAACATTTACAGTCATTATATCATTTGGTCCTCACAACAACCAGGGAATTTGGGTGCTATCATTACCCTCATTGTACAGTTGAGAAAATTGAGGCCATCAGTGGTTAAGTGACTTGCCCAAGGTCACACAGCTAGTAAATGACCAAGCTCTGATTCCAAGCCTGGTCCTCCTGACTCCAGGGACAGAGCTCTATGCACTGCACCACCTGGCTGACTCTGTAACTGGCTCTGTACATATAAGAGATAGACCAAGTAATGGGGAGGTTTCATTTAAGTTTCTACGTTCCTGAGCCCTTCAAAATGCATGCACACACAAACTAAAGTCATGTAAGACGGTGACATTTAACATGAAGAAAATGCCAAAAATACTTAGTGCCAGAAAGCCAACATGTGAGGGAGACCCAGCTAACCAGGGAGCCAGTGGTTTGAGGGGGTGGATTAGTCTGAGTAAAAATTTCTGACTTGTTTTCTTCTTTCCCCTGACTGTGGCTTACGAGAAACCCTTCTTGAAAACCCTTGGACTATAAAAATATCAATATGAGCTGCACAACCACATAATGTTTTCTTTCAAGATATTCCCAGGCTTCACTAGTTATGGTCCCAGACCCCCCTCCCTGCCCGTTTGGTGCTCCAGCCCAGTATGGCCTGGCATGTCAGTGTCTTCTTTAGCTTTTACCAGTCTCCTGCTCTCTATTAAAGATGGTTCCTTTCTCTGGCCTTTCCCAACTTTCCCCATGTCTGCCCCAGATGCTCCATTTGGCAGTGACTCCAGTTGTGACTCTGGGTTGGTTCAGCCAATGTTACATCAGCAGCATCTTTGTCCAACTTCCTGCTAATCCACTCCCCATTGAAAATAGATGATAGCTAGTGAAAGTGCAGAAATGCAGGGAAAGGGAGAGGAAGAGGAAGAGGAAGAAAGGAAAGAGAGAGAGAGAGAGAGAGAGAGAGAGAGAGAGAGAGAGAGAGAGAGAGAGAGAGAGAGAGAGAGAGAGAGAGAGAGAGAGAGAGAGAGAGAGAGAGAGAAAGGGAGGGAGAGAGGGAGAGAGAGAGAGAGAGAGAGGGAGAGAGAGGGGGGGAGAGAGGGAGAGAAAGAGAGAGAGAGAGAGGGAGAGAGGGAGAGAGAGAGAGAGAGAGAGAGAGAGAGAGAGAGAGAGAGAGGGAGAGAGGGAGAGAGGGGGGAGAGAGAGAGGGGGGAGAGAGAGAGAGAGAGAGAGAGAGAGAGAGAGAGAGAGAGAGAGAGAGAGAGAGGGAGGGAGAGAGAAATTCCCTTGTCGAGTTAAACATTTTCTAACAAATCCCTGCTTTCTCCTCTAGAGGGGATCCTTGCTGGATCCTCATGGAGGGCAGAGTAGGGGTAAGGAGGCACAGGGTGATATTACTGACTGATGCCATTCACAAGTTGCAGCAAGGTATCTTGGGACTTATAGCTATTATGTTCATCACAGACTCGTAGCCTTTTGAGCCAAAATTAATAAATTCGTGTACAATTATATCCCAAAGAAGGGATTATGTCAGCTGATCTTTCTTCGGCCTTTCAGCTCGAATAGTTGAGAATCCTGTGAATTTTTTAAAATCTTATCAGGAAGAGCAGACATTAGATATGCATACATATGAGTATACCTACAAATATGTGGACATATGTACATGTGTGCACATGTGTATATACACATATATATCACAAATATGTAAGTGACTATGGTATGGGCACAGTTTTGGTATTGTCAATATAGATTACATGGGCCCACATGGGTCTGTCCAGATGTGGCTCACAGGGAGGCAAGAAGAGGATTTCTAGTATCTTCTTCCTCATCCTTCTCCAAGGAGGATTTTAATTCTTGCCAAGAATGGAAGCAGGAGGTTGAGAACAAAGGCTGGCCACCCAGTTCTCCTCAGAGAGAGGGGATACTGGCCTAGAATTATAGCTTCTTTCCCCCAATATGATTAGTCTAGAGGAAACTACTTTCAGATTCAAGCTAAACTCCTGATTGAAAGCAGCTAGGTGGCCCAGTGGATAGAAAACTGGGCCTGGAACCAGGAAGACTTCAGTTCAAATCCAGCCTCAGACACTAGTTGTGTGACCCTAAGCAAGTCAACTAACCTTTGTTTACCTTAAGCAACTGGAGAAGGAAATGTCAAACCACTCCAGTATCTTTGCCAAAAACAAACAAATAAAATCATGGACAGTACCCATGTGATAGAGTTGGACATGACTCTTAATTATTTAACATGAATGGGGGTAGGAGGTACCAAGTTTCATAACCAAGGCTTGACTTCCTCCCTAGCAAATGCCAATTCCACAAAAAATTTAAAAATAAAAATAAAAGACCCATAGCAAATAAAAAGAAAAAACCACCACTAACAACAACAAAAACATAGAAATCAACAACAAAACAGAAATCAGGGAAAGTATACATAAGAGAATACATACTAGACAAGAGAGTAAATAAGCTCTCCCATTGGGAATGAGATAACTCAGCTCAACCAAAAGTCTTGGCTCTCGTCCAAGGAGGAGTTTCCTCCAAAGTCTCTAGTTTTGGAAGCTGAGAATAGGGACATGATCGAAGTTCTATCTGTCAGCTTCTTCTGCTGTCCAGAACCCCAAAGGGAAGTTGGAATTACATATCTCTTCTATGGCCTGGAAGCCAAAAGACCTTGGATCTCTCTTCTCTCCCACTCTCCCCAGCTATGGTCACTCCTTATATAGCTGCAGGAATTTGAGTAATTAATCCCCACCAATGAGGAAAGAGTCCTAAATCATTGACCCTTTGCTACCTCCCCACAACCCTCTTCTAAGTTAAGCATTAAGCTCTTTCAGAATGAGATTACCCAGGACAACATGCCTGGCAGTTAGTCAATAAATCAAGTCTACACAGAAGATCCTTGTTAAGAGCTCTTGACTTGATGTGATGGTCATACTTCACACTTTGCCATGAATTTCATTCACTTCTTTCCTGCCAGAAGGTGGAACTTGTGTCCCTGTCCCCCACCCTTACCCTCAGATAAACCTCAAGAAAGTAATAAAACTGAAGAAGGAGAGGCACAAAGTGGGGGGTGGCTGTTGCTGGTAATCCTGCTGGGACAGCAAGGCCCCTTTCAGAGAATGTTGCGTGCCTCTTCAATTCAACAAGGATCAGGCAGCTAGGTGGCACAGTGAATAAAGCACTGTGGCAGGAGGATGAGTTCAAATCCGGCCTCAAACACTTCACACTTACTAGCTGTGTGACCCTAAGAAAGTCACTTCACTTCAATTGCCTCACCAAAAAAAAAATTAGAAAAAAAATTCAACAAGGATCAGTGACCACTATAGTACACATGGATATTCCCCCTACAGATACAAACTGCATCCTGTCTATGCTTCTGCAGCAGTCCTCATAAGTCACTGCAACCACTTTTGGAAGATCATAGAAACATAGACTTAAGAGCCAAAGGGTATCAACTCTCTTATTTTCTAGAAAAAGAAACTGAGTTTCCAAGTGGTAAAGAGACTTGCCCAGGGTCACATAGATGATGTGCAGCAATAATCTCTGAGGATCTGGGCCACTCACTGTCTGTCCAAACTTAAGTAAATCACACACTCAATCTGGGCCCCAGTTTTTTAAGCTGCCAAACTGGGACAACAACCAGTCCCCTATCACTCAATAGCTCATCATAGCACTGACCAATCATGATAATTCCCATCCAACTTCAGAATGATTCTCACACAAAGTAACTTCGGGTATCAGTTCCCCCTTCCATCTGTCCTTTCCAGCTTAGTCATCTCTCCCTAGTACCATCCTTGTAGCTACATCCATTTGGATTCTGGTCTCTGGCAACTTTTGCTGTCTGTCGGCCAGGCCCAATGCCTCCATTCCTTCCCACCCCCATCCCAACTTCCCTTGCACTTGGCAGAGAAGCAAACTTGGCTTGCAGGGAAATCTGGCTTCCCTTGTGGATTTAGCAATAATGACTCATTGTGGGTCCCAGTCATCCAGGGCCTGCTGTTCCTGCAGCAGCTTCAGGCCAGGTTAACAGCATGCTTCCTTGTGACCCACAGCAGGGCTCTGTCCCACACAGGTACAGGGCAAGGACATTGAATCAAGTCACCTTATTTGAATTTCAAAGCTCTGGATTTTTCAATATCATGACTATTTATATAGCCTCTAGGCAGAGGGACTGCATCTTTCTGATGATGTATTTATAAAGTATAACCATATATTAAAAACTCAAAGTCCCATTTCCACATGGTTCTATGTCCCCAAATCAAAGAGTCTCCCTAGTCTCCTATTGAAAGTACAATTAGAAGCGACAGGAATTGGAATTTTTATGTTGTAATCAGATATGCCTTCCTTGAAAGTTCTTATGGGACTAACAAACTATGGAACTAAAGGGTTTGAGAGCTTTGTTCTCTCATATTTTCACCCACAATTTTATTGCTTATTTCATTGGCCTCAAGCTCTCCCCCATTAATAGGGCTATGAGAGGTGTCAAGCAGTTACTAGACCTTGTCTTCTAGTTGTGCCAAGGAAAAGATGAAGACCCCAAAATAAGAGCTACCTATCTAGTTTTTGTACAGACTGTTAAGAAAGGTCATTCCACACAGGTCAAATATTCTAAATGGGTTAGCAGTTTATGAGGGCCAATGCACTGGTCCTACATTCAAAGGACCTGGGTTTAAGCATTCCTCTGATCAAAAAATCTTTAGTGCCTCCTACAACATTCAGCCTCCTTTGCTACTGAATTCAGAGAGTCACCCACATCAGTTACTGAGCCAAATGCCTGGGATACAAAGAAAGGCAAAAATAGCCCCTGCCCTCAAGAAGCTCATAATTTAAGGAATTCCTTTCAAAATTTCTCATCTTACATTGGTCTCTTTCACACACTTTGCACTCCCAGCTCCCAGCTCCCAACCCCCACTATTCTCTGCTCCCTGAACACAGTCTATATTTGGGAGCCTTTGCTCACACAGTTCCCCTAGGGATGACATTCAGTGTTAAATTCCCAACATCTTTGAAAACCCAAGTCACATCTCACCTGTTCCAGCAAGTCTTCCAGGAGGCTCCAAATCAACAGTTAGCAAGCAAGCATTTAAGTACCTACTAAGTGCTAGGCCCTGTGCTAAGCACTAGGGATTTGTTTTGTTTGTCCTTCATTCTCAAAGAAGACCCATGACATTGAGGTGAAACCATGACTGACAGTAAATTGGATTTAAGTGAGGGAGGACTGTGCAAGGTCACCAATGTCACCAACCTCACTCTCCTCCAGAGCTGGCAAGATATATATCAGGACAACTGGAGATGGCCCAGGATTTTTTTAAGGCAATTGGGGTTAAGTGACTTGCCCAGGATCACACAGTTAGTAAGTGTCTAAGGTAAGATTTGAACTCAGGTTCTCCTGACTCAGGACCAGTGCTCTATCCATTGAGCCACCTAGCTATCCCACTAGGGATACAAAGAGAGGCAAAAGACAGTCCTGTCCTCAAGTAAGTTCATAGTCTAATGGTAACAACTCTTCCCCTTTAACCTCACATAGTTATTTGTATTATAACACTTTATCACCATCATTATGGAATATTTTTTGTCATAGTTACCTGAGCTTGTGTTGTAAATTTTATGCTCCAAGAAGACAAGAAACATATCTCCATAAGTCTTCTAACTCATGTTGGTGGAATGAATATGTATCTGACTGTAACTCTCAGGGTGCTAGTCACCCACCCCACTTGTTTTCCTCACTAAGGGCCTTAACTCATTATCTAGACAATTCATATTTTGATAATGCACTGGAGAGGAGATGTCGTTTATTTGAGCGCATGTTCCACTGAATCCTAGATTGCAGCCCCTTAGTTCCTTCTCATGCTTTAGGATTTCTTCTCCTTGTGCTCACCCAATGTCCTGGAATCAAAGTAAGGCTTTGTGAATAGTACCAGACTGGGGACCAACCCCATGGGAAGCCATTTGTTATGCTAATGGGAAAGATTTTGAAAAACCATTGGTAATTCTGATTGTCACCCTCCAACCAAATGGACATTCCAATATGAACTGTTCATGGTGTATGTGCGTGGGGGTGGGGGTGGGGAGGGAGGAGGTGGCTGAATACTCTGGGACCATAGATCCAGACCAGGAGGAACCCCAGAGACCATCCAGAACAGTCCCCTCATGTTACAGATTAATAAAATGAGGAAGACTAAAAATTCTGATGAAAAGTCAATAGATATTGCAGAGGCAGTGCTGTAGATGGAGGCTAGAAGACAGGCTCAGATCCTTCCTTTTAACATTTAATAGTTTTGAACCTTGGGCAGAGCTGAGTCTCAGTTTCTTCATCTGTTAAGTGAAAATTAACATATCCAGCTTCCAATCTTGTTATGAGACTCAGCTGAAATAACATGTGTAAAGTATTTTGCAAATGTTAAAGCCCTACAATCAGGACAGCTATAGTTATTCTGTGGTATTATTGAAAGAGCCA
The DNA here is from genome assembly GCF_019393635.1 of Dromiciops gliroides. Lineage (NCBI taxonomy): Eukaryota > Metazoa > Chordata > Mammalia > Microbiotheria > Microbiotheriidae > Dromiciops > Dromiciops gliroides. Next base: position 13,976,347 of record NC_057863.1, on the reverse strand, counting down.
GAAAGACCTGGGTTTGAATCCTGCCTTTGAGACACACTATGTGACCTGAGGGAAGTCATGCACCCTTTCATTGCTCCCATTCATTATTCATTAAAGACAAAGCTCTTTTAGGATATAAGCTACTACAATTCTGTCTTTGCATCCAGAATTTTGTTTGGACCCACCTCCTCTCACCAAAACACCAAATAAATGAATGAACAAATACATGAATGAATGAATGGATGCATGCATAGATGGATAGATGAAGAGACAGACAGGTAAATTAAGAAATAAATAAATAAACAAACAAATAAATGGTGCATGATATCTGTCTGTCCCCTCCTCTTAAATTTGTAATCCTGATAGTCTATCACAGAAAAAAATAGATTAAATAACATTCTTTTAAAAGATCTTCTAGATGCTTCCAAAGGCATCATCAGAACCTTTTTACTCAACAAATTATTCAAATAATTAAAAATTAAACTGATGGGGAGGTCAGACTAAAGAATCTCTATGGCCCCTTCTTGACTGAAAATCAATGAGCCTATGAAATAGTGTTTAATTTGTGGCAGGGGTATTTTTCTAACAACCCATGGGTTCAAAATTATGTCTCACTCTGTCTTTCCAAAGCAGAAAAATATTTCTACAACCCAAATCTATTTAAAGCTTTCTTAAATTTCAATGATTCATTTTATTAACTCTTTGTAAAATTAAATATTGAAATAAGTACATTATGTTCTATTCCAAGGGAATATAAACACCTTCAGGGCAGGAATTGTTTTCAGTTTTGTCTTTTTATCCCCAGGACTTTGTACATAGTCAATATTAGTAAGTCCGTGTTGATATGAATGGTAATCTTTCAAACTCTTGGAAAATGAGCAGTATCATATCCACACTATCATACATTTTGCTTTTTTTACATACAAACTTTTGGTGAGGTCTAATTTCCACTCTGTGGATATGTGTAGAAAACTTAAGTTTATCAAATATAATGTACTAAAAATTATAAAGGAAAAAATTTACTGTGGAAAAATTATTTGCTACCATTTTCCCTGATATAGTTCTCATATACAAGATGTATAAGGAACTGATTCAAATTTATAAGACAAAGAGCCACTCCCCAATAAATAAATGGCCAAAGGATATGAACTGACAGTTTTCAAAGTATATGGGAAAAAAATGTCCTAAATCACCAATAATTAGAGAAATGAAAAGTAAGGCAACTCTGAATTTCTACCTCACACATACCAGACTGGTAAAAATGATGACAGAAGAAGAAAAGAAAAAATGCAGGAGGAGCTGTGAGAACACAGCCATACTAGAACATTGTTGATAGAGTTGTGAATTGGTCCATTCTGGAAAATCATTTGAAATTATCCACCACCTAGAGGGTGGCTAGATAGCACAGTGGATAAAACACCAGCCCTGGATTCAGGAGTACCTGAGTTCAAATCCGGCCTCAGACACTTGACACTTACTAGCTGTGTGACCCTGGGCAAGTCACTTAACCCCCACTGCCCCACAAAAAAAAAAAAGATAAAAAAGAAATTATCCACCCCCAAAAATGGTCCAACTGTGAATATCCTTTAACCCCTAAATTAGTCCTAAAACAAACAAACAAACAAAACAAAGCAAAAGATGAGAAAAGCCTAAAGGTACAAGAACACGTGTTACAGCAGCTTCTTAACTGTAGTAATTGGAAATGAAGAAGGTGTTCCCTTGTCAGGGATTGGCTAAACAAATTGTGGGATATGAATGTAATGGAATATGTTTCTGCTATAAGAAATGATGAAATGGATTTCAGAAGGAAATCAGGGAGACTTCTATGATTCAAAGCTCAGAGAAGGTGAGAGTGGAAATGCACACATGAAATCTTTCCCACCTGGGAGGCTGAGGTGGACACATCTCAGCTGAGATTGAGTATCCAAAATAAGCCAGGTAGCAATACAGCTGCCCCTGGAAGAAGGGATCTATTGGGCTACCTAAGAGAGCTGGAGAGGGTATAAAACCAGCCCAAGACAGAAATGTATGAAACAGGTCAAAGTTTCATATCTGTGCATAGCTGCTGCACTTCCATCCAGGATGAAACAGAGATTCGGTCTTAAAAACCACACTGAGCAAAGTGAAAACAATCTATTTGATGATATTAACAAGTTAAAGAAAAATAGCTTCAACAGACTTTGGAATGTGATCAAAATAATAATAAATCACAAGTACAAAAAAAAAAGATGAAACATCACTTACCTCTTGAAAGAGAGGTGATAAACTTAAAATACAGGGAGGGACATATATCCTTGAAATATGGTAAATGTAGTCATTTGTTTAACCAGACTATACAGCTATAAGTTGAGAGCTTTTTTTGTTTTTGTTTTTGACTTGCTGGAGAAGGGAAAGGCGAGGGGGCGGGGAAAAAGTAACAGGCTTGTTCATTTGTTTTTAATGTTTGCTACATGGGGGGGGGGATTCATTTTAAAAAAAAAAGAATACTCGGGTTTGTTATTAGGCTAATGAATGTTCAAAGTGGCTGGTTCCCAGCCTTCCCCAAGTGGCGTCCTGCACAGGTCACACTTCCAGAGAGTTAGGGCCCTTATTTAACTGGTGCTGAGTCCTTTTCACACTTTGGTTACCAACCTTCAGGTGGAGAGGGCTTTAATTAGATACTGCCTCCATGGATTACAAACACCTCACTTCAAAGTTAGATTAAATGAACCATTTGTCCCAGGCAGGCGTGTGTGAAAAAAACAAAAACAAAAGAATGCAAGGAAAAAAAAGCCATCCAAAGAATTTAAAAGCCACAACCACACACTGGTCTCTTCTGCCATCTGTTTCCTAAAAGGGAAACACTATTCCAATATCATAGGCTTTAGAGCCGAAAGGGACATTAGAGTTTGTCTAACCAAACATTTTCATTTTAAAGATGAGGAAATTTAGGCCCATCTGGGAGAGGGAAGAGAGGAAGAGAGCATTCCCAAGAACCTTCCCAGATTTGCTAAGCGATTTTACCCACACTCACATCTAGTCAGTGCTAAACCTGGAAGCCCAAGATAGGTCCTGTGAATTCCAAAGCTGGTCTCCTTGGCACTCTGCACCTCCAAAAAATAATGTGAATTTCCAGCCCCCAGAGCAATGCTAGCTTAATTTACAAATCAAACCCTCATCCTGTTAAAGTATCCCATTCCATGACCAAATTTTCTTTGTATGATTTCATATTTTTCTTAAGAAAAGACTTGCAACTTTGCCCTAATCAAATACATCTCAAATTCTAAAACTGCAAATGAAATGTTTTGCAGATACAGAGATATTCTTTTCCTTCTTGAACCAGGAAGAAAATGTTTCCACTTTGCAAAGAGATTTTGCCTGAGAAAGCTAAAAACCTTCCCTTCAGTTCCTCCAATACTGACTTCCATAACAGAAATGAGATAGCTGCCTTGCCCTTCCAGGGGATTCCCAAAATACAGAAAAGGAACCAAGGCCTGAACTCACTATTGCTTGGCTAAAAATTTAAGCCTGCAGTTTAAAGTTCACTCAAGGTACTCTGAAGGGACCTTAACTAAAAGACAGAGCAATGAGGCCTTCCTCTGTTCCAGGCCTTAATTGACATTTCCAATCGGTATTTTGTTGATGGAATCAAAATCGTTGTATTTTTTAAATGGCTGGTGTGTTTTCTTTACTTTGTCATTTTCCAATATAATCTAATTTGATCTGATTAAATTGAGTCAAGAGATATGTAAAGTGTTTCATGAACCTTAAAGCTCAATTTCAATACTAATTATTATAGTTGTTTTTATGGCCACTAGGTGGTTCAGTGGAAAGAATCCTGGGCCTAGAGTCAGGAAGACTCATTTTCCTGAGTTCAAATCTGGTCTCAGACACTTACTAGCTTTGTGACCCTAGGTAAATCACTTTACCCTGTTTGCCTCAGTTTCCTCATCTATAAAATGATCTAGAGAAAGAAATGGCCAACCAATCCAGTACCTTTGCCAAGAAAACCGGGATCCCAAAGTGTTCGACACGACTGAAAAACAACTATTGTTGTTATTAGAATCCCACTCTTCTAGAAAATTACTTTCTATAAATGAGAAACTGTTAAAAATCAATGATGATAGGGGGATGATACCTGTCAGTCTGTACGATATTCCGTGTTCATAGTGCCTCACTTACCAAGAGGAGAGCAGTCCTCTTTGTCATTTGACCTTTGTAACCCAAAGTGGGCACTATATTCAAACTGATTACATTTTTGTTTCATTGTCCTCCATATTATTCTTCCGATTGTTCTTTCTTTACTCTACATCAGTTCATATAAATCTTCCCATGTCTCTCAGAATTCTTCTTATTCATTTTCTCAATGGTGCAGTAATATTCTATTGCATTCACAGTTTGTTCTGCCATTTCCCCGTCAATGAGATGCTTTGCTTCTAGGTTTTTGTTGTTATTTTAAAAGTATAATTATACTGTGTGACCCTGAATAAGTTACTTAACCCCCATTGCCCTGCAAAAAAGGAAAAAAAAAGTATAGCTATGAATATTTTTATATTTAAGATACCACTCCTGGCTAGGAGGGGGATTTCTAGGTCAATGGGCATGAGCTGTTTAATGAAATTTTTCCTGTAATTCCAGATTATTTTCCAGAATAGTTCAAGTAATTCATAGCTCCAGTCTTACCTCTGCCTATTTTGCTACAGCTCCTCTATACTATTTTTATCTTTCATCAGTCTTTGCCAATTTTCATCATAGCATTGGAATTTTGGATGCTGAGCATTCAAACCAGAAAACTACTGTGCACCTTCTCTTTTCTATCTACTTACCTTCATCAAGTAACTTTGCAAATTCCCTTTTTCAAATATCTTCACATTCCAGCTTCTATCCATTCTTCAGGCCAGACTTTTTCTATTGAAAGATTACTTCCAGAACATTTTACTTAAGGAAAACTTACTCCTTGCAACAGGTGAGTAATAACTAGAGGGATATACACCAGATAATCCTGTGATAATCTTATGATATGTATTCTTGAGAGGATCGTTCCCATAGTAGGACTTTTAAAATTTACATATAATTTTTACTAAGCTTCTAAAACCAAAGATTAATAAAAATGAAAACATTTTGAATGTAGACTCTTGGCAAGGCCTTATTGCCTGTGACATAAACAGAAAAATTATAAAGACTTGCTCTTCAATTATTTTGTTCTCACAAAGAATTATTCATAAGGAGACCTCAAAGCACACTACAATTATAATCTCCTTCATAACCACCTAGGAAGTGTTTCACAGAATGAACACTTGTTTAACCAAGGTGGCCAGAGAATCTGGTTAACTGAATAACCTACAAGATAGGCCATAATTTAATTTTCAACGAATTATAAGGTCAAATATAAATGAGAACACTAATATACGAAAAAGGATTTAGTTTCCTTAAATGATAATGACTGTACTGCAATTCAGGTCAATTCAGTTTAATACAATAAGCATTTATTAAATACCTACCATGTATTAGGCATTCTGTTAAGGACTAAGGATACAAATTAAAAACTAAGCAACCTATACTCTAAAGGAGATTACATGAGGGGGTAGGAAGGAAATAGATAGGAGATGACATGAATATGTCATGAATATGTAAAAGCAAATCATTTGGTGGGGAGAAGGGTACAAGAGAGCCCCTCCCCCCACCTTTGACCAATGGAAACTTTATGAACTTCAGATGGTTGGAAGATTCGGACTTTCATGAGCATCCCAGGCACAGCAATAGCTGATAACTGTGTCTTCTTTGAGAGCTAAGAACAAAGTAGATACAACAAGGAAAAGCAACTTCCAGAATCTAGAAGGAGCACAGCAGAAAGTTCTACATGAGGGGAACCATGGAGGGGAAAACGACCTTCCAATAATAAGGAGCTGGGAACTTATAAATCTGACATGGGACTTCTCTAAGCTTGAGCCCATTTTTCTCATTGTTCTAGTGGGAGAGTATGTCCCTGGTTTGGGAAAACGTTTGGATTAACTGTTCTTACGCCATCATTTTCGTTAACTCCCATTTCTAAAAACTAAGCCAGTCTCTCTGGTAATCAGTGAGAAACACTCTGGTGGTGCAGTTTGAACAATAGCAATAAGGACACACACCCAACACCTAAAAGTGACACCTAGAACCTTGAGAAATAATGTATCACTCTCTTGGAAGCCAACCTTACAGAGGAAGTAGGGGTTTGAAGAGTGAGCCCCAGATACACACAGTGTATGCAAAGCAGTAGTTTGGAGGGAAGTAAAGATTACTCACTGCTTGGGGAAGGAATCAAAAGAGGTAGAACTCAGTGGTTCTTTGAGAAGTGGTAGAGATGGAAATAAGGAAGGGATGTGTTTCAAACGGGGAAAAGTTTGTACAAAGCCCTAGACAGAGAAAATTGTTTGGCTAGAATTGTTGAGGGTGTAAGGAGAAGTAACATGTAATGAGTCTGAAAAGATATGATAGAATCAAACTGTGAAAGGCTTTAAATAACAGAGGGGTTTATATCTTATCCAGAAGAGAATAGAGTCACTGAAACAGTAACAAGAGACAGAGGGCAAAGCACTGAATTTGGACTCAGAGACCCTGAGTTCAAAAACAGGCTGTCTTCCACATGTACAAAAATATTTATAGCTGCTCTTTTTGTGGTGGCAAAGAATTGGGAATTGAGGGGCTGCCCATCAATTGGGGAATGGCTGAACAAGTTGTAGTATAGGAATGTAATGGAATTCTATTGTGCTATAAGAAATGATAAGCAGGAGGAGTTCAGAGAAACCTGGAAGGACTTGCATGAACTGGTGATGAGTGAGATGAGCAGAACCAGAAGAACATTGTACACAGTATCATCAAAATTGTGTGTTGATCAACTGTGATGGACTAGATTCTTCTCACCAATGCAATGGTACAGGAGAGTTCCAGGGGACTCATGATGGAAGGGGCTCTCCAAATCCAGAAAAAAAAAAGAACTGTGGAGTATAGATGCTGATTGAACAACACTATTTCTTTTGCGTTTGGTGCTGTTGTTTTTCTATTTTGAGATTTTTCCTCATTGCTCTGATTCTTCTCTTATAACATAACTAATGCAGAAATATGTTTAATGTTATTATATATATAAATATACACACACACACATATATATATATATAACCTATATCAGATTATCTGCTATCTAGGAGAGGGGGGAGGGAGGGGAAGGAGGGAGAAAAATCTGAAATTGGAAAGTTTGTATAAACAAATGTTGAGAACTATCTTTACATGTAACTGGAAAAAAATAAAATACTTTTATCAGAAAAAAGGAGTATAAAGTGGAGTCTTTACTACATATTCAAGAGAATAAAGACCTAAGAAATTTTTTAAAATGAGCTGTCTTCTTCACTGTTTCCATGACCTAGTTCAAATCACTTCACCTCTCTGGGTCAGTTTCCTCACCAAAACAACAACAAAAAATTATTGGGATGGACCAGACCCCTCCAAGGTCCATGTGATCTTTATATTTTTAATCTTGTGACCCTGTATTCTTTAGGAATAACATTTTAATTTTGGGGTGGAGGATGGATTGAAGGGAGATAAATAAGTCCTGAAGGAAGGAAGCTAATATGGATTTTGTTGCAGGCAAGAGAAAGGTAGGCATACACTAATGTCATGGATGTATGAGTAGAGAAAATGAGAGGAAGGTGAGGAATGCTGTGAAAACAGAATCGTCAATACTTGGCCATTCTTCATGGGGGAAGGAGGTGGGGTGAAGAAGAGGAGAGAGAAGAAGCTTGTGCAAAGATGAAAACTTTGAGATTATTCTCAACAGAAATTGGAATTAGAAGATATAATTTAAAATACAATTTAATTTTCTCAAATGCTTTCGAAGTTACTGAGGGTTTTGTTAAGGTTTCAGGGTCATGAGGGGGAACACTGATTTTTGACTGTACAATAAATATATATATATACAATATATACAATAAATAGGCTAAATAAAAGAAAGGGACTAAATATGTTCCCAGATATGAAGTAGAATGTGGTGGTGGTGGTGGTTGTTTTTAAATAAATCCTTTATTTTTCTCTCCATAAAGTGAATTGTAGCAGTGATAGGGAGGGAGTGGAGAGGAGGGAATACAGTTATTTGAGCTTACTGGTCTTTTAGATTCTGAGATTTTACTGTATCAGGTACAACAAAAGCCACTTGCTTGGACCAAGATGACACAGTAGTAATCAGGAACAGAGATAGGGAAAGAACCCAGGACACCTGAGCCAGGTCAGCTGTTTTCACTGATGGGACAAAAACCACATTGTTTCACCTGTTTCTTAGTGAGTAGATGAGCCACAAGGAGGACATCAGAAAGATTTCTTGAGCTCAGTTCGCTGTACTGGGGCCCCTGGCAGTGTTGATTTGAATTCCTCTAGGAAACATCAGCATTTCAAATGGAGTCCTGGATCTGGCCTACCACCATCCTAAGCTCCCCTTGAAGACACCTGGGGTCTTCAAAGCAGGTCTCCCAGGAGAACAATATCAAGGAAAGTCCTGGAAGAGATGAAGGAGATACTATCCCAGGCTTTGCTTCTAGTTCATTATATGAAATAGGTAAGCCATTTAACCTGTAACATAAGGGGGTTAATTTACATCACTTTTGTAAAGAGGCAGAATTAAGGTTGATGAAGAAAAACATCCTGAAATTTGTTCTTTTTTTAGGCATTTTTCAGTTATGTCTGACTCTGTGACCCTGTTTAGACTTTTCTTGGCAAAGATACTGCAGTGGTTTGCTATTTCCTTCTCCAGTTCACTTTACAGATGGTGAAACTGAGGCAAACAGCGTGAAGGGATTTGCCATGGGTCACACAGCTATTAAGTGTCTGAGGCAAGATTTGAACTCAAGAAATTGAATCTCCTGACTCTGGGTCCCGTACTTTATCCACTGCAGTGCCACCTAGCTGCCCCTCCTGAAATTTAAAGGAATCCAAAAGAAGAATGGTCAGCCAGGTGATAGATCTGATCTCCTTGGATAGAAGGAAGGAAGGAAGGAAGGAAGGAAGGAAGGAAGGAAGGAAGGAAGGAAGGAAGGAAGGAAGGAAGGAAGGAAGGAAGGAAGGAAGGAAGGAAGGAAGGAAGGAAGGAAGGAAGGAAGGAAGGAAGGAAGGAAGGAAGGAATACAAAAACCTTTATTAAGTATTTACTATATGCAAAGTATGTTCTAAGTGCTAGGAAACAGAGAAAAAACAACAAAATGGTCCCTGCTCTAAACAAACTCTGACACTAATTATACAATACATGCAGGAGATTTCAGCTACAAAGCAGTATGAAAGACCCAGTAGCATTTAGGATACATTGGAAATGCAGATGGTTACTTCAATGTTATTGCCATTGGTAAAAATAAATCTATTTCTGATGTTAAACTATTTGACAATAACAAGTATTTTAGTGGTCAGAACTTTCTTTTCTGGGTCTTCAGTAATTGTGATTGCCAAAAAGGTAGGGGATGACTGAGTACCTGAAGAGAAAACTGCATAGTCATATCCCCACAAGAGCTGGTTCCCTGGACAATGGCTTTGGGGGCTAGGTTGGAAGCAGCCTAGTGGTCTGAAGGACACTGTTATTGCTGGAACTCTTGGGCTCAGACTACTGGACTGTCTCTTTCAGTATTTGAGAGGAGGTGATAATTAAGCTATTTTTACTTGCCTGGAACATGGTACCTCCATTCTCTCTCTCAGTGCCTTGATGCTTCAGCTAGATTGACTTGCTTGCACTATCAATGGAAGTTGATTCAGGGTGGGGATGGCCATCCTCTTCTTCCAGGGCTTGCTCCCATGGATGATGGTTGCAGAGGCTGTACTGGAAGAACACCAAAGGCTTGAAGAACACTGTAGCTACCAGTGGCTCTTGGGTTCAATGACATTTGGTCAGCAGTTAGTGCTGTGATATCAAAGATGACCAGACAGCCATTTTGGGGGTATCATAGGGATTTCTGTAAGAAATTATTTGAATTAAATAGTTTCTCTGGTCCTTTTCAACTCTGAGTTCAGTGATTCTGTGGTTAAATAATCTCTAAGGTCCTTTTTTCCCTTGCTGAGTCCCTTCTGTTTTAGAGAAGGGACAGATTGGTAGCAACTCAAAATTACTTTTTTACTCATTGTATATATATATATATTTTTTAATTTACTTGTGTGTATTATATCTTTCTAATGGAACATCAGCTTCTCATTGTCAACTACCTTTTTCATTGTTATCTTTTTATCCCCAGTACCTAGAGAGTCAGCATAGCACAACAGCTATATGGCTAACCTCAGGGTCACAAGGACATGAGTTCAAGTCCATCACCTGTCATCACCTCAATACTGAAAACAACACTCTACCTTTCAGACAAATCCAAGTTCTGTAGCAGTGATGGAGCCAGGAAAGTCCCTAAACCAATGAGATAAAACATGAAGCCTTTCTGACTTCCATCAAAACCCATAAAAATCATTAGTACTAGGAGAGGAGATTTGGGAAGGTCAGGGATGGGATCATCTAGTGCCCAGAACATATGAAGGGATTAGTAAAGATTGGGCCAATGAATTGAAGGTAGGAATGGCTACTCTAATTCACCTAGTAACAAGTGAGAGAAAGATCTCAAGTCAGGCTCTCTTTCCTTTGGCCAGTCTCAAGGAGCCATTTCATTTTCCACAACTGCCCTCCTTTCTGCTCCAGGTGGATCAGGTAACTCAGCCTTGCTCCCTAGGCTGCTGAATCCTCCCAGTCTGGGTCCACCTTTGTTGCCAATGACTGATCAAAGATGCAGGGCAGACAGTGAGGTCAGAAAAGAAATGGAGCTTTTAGGGGGTGGAGAGATTTCCAACCATTACTGGTACGTTCTGAAACGTTTTCATCCTGGCATTCTGTGATCACCTTGATCATCAAAGGGGATCTTTATTCTTTCTTTCTTTATAAACACTCCAAAGTTCCTCCAATAGGGCAAAGCCTCCCTCAAAATGAACAAGACTCAGCAAGCCTGGCCTCTGTGAGCCTTGATGCTTCCTAGATAGTGATTCCTTCTTGCCTCTCCCCATTAGTTCACTTTCTCCTTTTAACCTTTCCTCCTCTTTTATGGTCCCCTTTCTCTCACTTGAAAGAAAACAACAGGCTGAGGAAACTCTAGTCCAGTCATGCTCCTGGACTTCTGTTCCACCCTGCGGCCTCCTTTCAACTAAATGGCTTTTCTACTTTGGCTGGGAGGTTGGAGATTCTGCAGATCTGGAGGGTGTGTGTGTGTGTGTGTGTGTGTGTGTGTGTGTGTGTGAGTGTGTGTGCCTTCCTTAAGAGGTATGTATTTGCACCTGGGGGGAAGGGGGTCTGATGCTGCCTCTGCAAATGGTCACACACAAGTGTAAATTCCTCAACATAATGACTAAGGCTCCAGCTGCAACACAGTCACCAGGATGATCTGAAGCCTTGGAGACACTAGGTTGCCTCCCTGAGGGAGAAGTGGGGCTGTTAGGGGCTTATTTCACAAGGTCCAATGGCTTAGACTACAGTCCGACCTCATGCTTAGTCATGGATCCCTTAGGCAAGGGCACAATGAACATTCTCCTCCCTTTAAAGAGTTTACCATTGGTGTGGTAGGGAGAGCACTAGGGGTCAGGGGTCCTTACATTCTCATTCCAGCTCTGATACGAACCAACCATGTGACATCAGGCAAGATCTCTCTCTAGGACTCGGTCTAGTAATCTAGAAAATTAGGAGATCTAACTAGATCAGGGGTTCTTAACCTGGGGTCCATGGTACATGAAAAGATTTCAGATGGGAAAAGGCAGTCTCTTTATTTTCACTCATTTCTAACTAAATTTTAGCTTTTCTGTTAACTACGATTTTAAAAATACTATTCTACAAAGGGGTCATTGGCTTCACCAGAATGTCAATGGGATCCTCAACCCCAAAAAAGGTTGTGAACCCCTTGACTAGAAACAAGAACAGCAGCTGCAACAGCAGCAGCAGCAGCAGCAGCAGCATTTATAGCATTGACTATGTGTCACACACTGTGCTAAGCACTTCACCAATAGTATCTCATTCTCAAATATTATTATATTCTCATAGAACATAATAGACTTTTTTGCCTTTCTTTGTGTTCCCAGTGCTTAGCACACTTCCAGGCACATGACAAATACTTAATAAATGGTTATCAGTTTGTAAGCCCCTTCCATGCAGGAACTGTTTCTTCATTTGATTGTCCCTGTAGCCCTGCCTCAGCACTGGGCATGAAGCCCAGTCCACAGTAGGTTATTACTAAATGATTATTAAATTGCCTCATGTTCAAAATTTAAAATTAATATCTGATCAGGAATTGAGAGGGATCATTGTCGGGCCTCTCCTTTTTAAAGAAACTGAAGCTGGAAGAGGTGAATGACCTGCCCAGGTGATATAGCACATTAGTACTAGTAAGTAGCAGAGCTGAGATGTCCAGGGGTTCCAAGTCAAGTTCTCTTTTAACTGTTCCACATTGGCAACCACTCATGGCTTTTAAAATTATATAATCGTAACCTTCAAAATGGCCACCTATTTTAGAGCTGTGCTCATCTCTTAAAATCTAATTACGGGCAGTCCCAGATTGAACTATGCCCCTAGATATGATCACACAATAAACCAAGATGTTAAAAAAAATCAATCAACAAGCATTATTGCACATTGACTATGTGCCAGGCACTACGTTGAACTGACAGCCATAGGAAGTCTCCTTTTTCCCAGCTGCCCCAATGCTGTAACTTAGCATTTCCCTCTTCTCCTTTCTCTTCCCCTTCTCCAAACTACTATTGACCCTATCATGTGCTGAAGCTACCTCTTACAAAATCATGACAGCTGATTGTTAACTCTTCAGTGTGTACATTTAAATTGGGAAATGCTAAAAATCAAAGCTTGATTTGTTGTTTTGTCTATTGCCTAAACTTAAGAAAGTGATGGAGAATATGTTCATAATGCAAATTAAACTTACCCCACCCCCAAGAGCCAGTTGTTAAACATTTAACAACACCCTCATGTTGTCTGGGAGTGCTCTCCCCACTTTGGGATGATTCATTCCAAAGGCAGTAAAACTAAAGCCAAGTTAACTATGGTGGGACTGAGGGTAGTGAGGGAGGAGGGGGTAACTATCCTCCCTTACATTAAATTGGAAGCTGCTATTCTCCCCAAACTCTACCTTTTAATCTCCCAACCAGCTTCGTGTCTTGTGGGAAAAATGTACAACGAGCTCAGTGCCTGTGGGTACCCCCTCTGAAATGGAGATAGATCTCAGCCGCAATAGAAAAACAGAGGACAGTCTGTTCTATGGAGCCCTAGAAGAAAAGATTAGAGGTGATAGGGAACTAGCCTAAATTAAGGAGTGTCAGTGGGGAGTGCCCTAGCTCCACCTTCTCCAGCTCATCATCATCCTCAGCTTTCTGGGATAGTGGTCTCCAAAGTGGGGGTCAGGGATGCTAAGAGGTCATGACTTCAAAGGATGTGAATCAAATCAACAAATATTAAGAGCCTACTATAGACCCCACTTCAGACCTGCAAGTGCGGCCCCCAGACCCTCTCCAAAGCCCATGTGAAGCGCTATCTGCCTATCAAAATTCCTGAACTGATCAGAGGAAAATTACACAGTTGGTCTACCTTTAAGAGAGAGAGAGAGAGAGAGAGAGAGAGAGAGAGAGAGAGAGAGAGAGAGCAAAAGCCTCCTATGTTCCAGGCACTGGGCTACATGCTGAAGATACAAAAACAAAATTTAAACAGTGTTTCTGCCCTCAAGGGGCTTACATTCCAATAAAGGATACTGTATCTACCTGTAGTTGTATATATGCATAATATATGCATATACATAAATGTATGTATGTATCCATAGTAGATACAAAATAAAGAGGATTTTGGTGAAGGAGGACACTCAGAATCCTTCTTTACAGTCCTGGGTGTCTCCCCAGGACTTAGAGCCGGCAGAGATCCATCACCCACATCTTGGCAGCAACTCAGATACATTAACCAATGAGCTTTTATGGGATGGCAGGGCCGCTAACCACCATGAAAAGCATGATTTCTCTGGGGAAATAGAGCCCTGATGCTAAAGATCTTTGAGGCTTCGGAACACAATAATAACTGGAGTTGTAAGCTGCATCTCTCTGGCCTAGTATTAAATAGTAGCTTCCTAGACAATGGGCAACACCATTGATTCATGTGTGTAGAATAACCCTGTGCATATTTCTTGATCTGAGCAGACCCTGTGAGAAACAGGAAACAAATTTGCATTTCAGGAATCAGTCTTTCAATTGTCATGAGTGTCCTAGCTGTGATAATACAATAAACTAAGACGTTAAAAAAAATCAATCAACAAGCATTACTGCACATTGACTATGTACTAGGCACTAGCAATACAGAGAAAGCAGAAAAGATCCTTCTCTCAAGGAGTTCACAATCCAATGGAAGAACACAGAAATAACTACACGCATACATGATACATACAGTATCAATCTTTACCTAAGGTTACTAGATGGTTCAATGGATAGAGTACGAGGTCTCAAAACAGGAAGACTCATCTTCATGAGTTCAAATCTGGCCTCAGACACTTACTAGCTGTGTGACCCTAAGTAAGTCACTTCACCTTGTTTGCCTCAGTTTCTTCCTCTGCAAAATGTGCTGAACAAGGAAATAGCAAACCACTCCATTATCTCTGCCAAGTAAACCCCAAATGAGGTCACAAAGAGTCAGACATAACTAAGCAACAACAACAAAAAATAATATTCACCTGAGCTGAGTCTTAAAGGAGGCTAGGGAAGCCAGGAAGTTGAAGCAAAAAAATAATAAAATGAAATTAAAACAAAACAAAATAAAATAAAATAGTATATCCAAGCATCAAGTATGGTCAGTGGAAAAGACAAAGAGTTGAAAGACAGAGTACCTTGGACAAGGAAATGCAAGAAGGCCAGTGTCATTGAAAGAGACTGTGGGAAGAGGAGTTTTGAGTCTAAGAAAATTGGAAAGGCAGGAAGAGACCAGGTTGTAAAGAGCTTTAAAAGCCAATGAGAGGGTATGGAGGGCATAGGGAGCCACTATAGCTTGCCGAGTTGTGGAGTGACATAGTTACTCCTGCACTTTTCAGAAGATCAGTTTGGTAGCTGAGTGAAGGATGGAATGGAGAAAGAACCTTTGAGACAAAGGACATCTAGAAGTCACCTGCCCCAAACCCCTTAGTTCAGATAAGTGAAGTGAATTGTCCAAAGTCACACATTGGCAAAGCTGGGCCACAAACCCCAGTCCTAGGACTCCAGAATCCGAAGGAAGACAGGGGCAATCCATCGTGTCCTCTGGCCTACTAAAGGATCTCCAGGAAAAATTTGATAATCACATATAGAAAAGAGGCTCCTCCAGGATTTTTTCAGAAGGCAGAGGTCAGTAAGAAGGCCAGGTCTGGGGTCTAGCCACCTCCTCTTCCACAGACTCCATCTCTCTGCAGCATAATCACCAGGGCCATTCTGCTCAAACAACATAATACATGAGCCAGGTGTAATTGGGAAGATGTTGGAATCCTAACTGTTTTTGCTTCTGTGCTCTTATATGGAAAGACAACAGTAAGGGCAGCTAGGTGGGACAGTGGATAGAGCACCGGCCCTGGAGTCAGGAGGACCTGAGTTCAAATCCGGCCTCAGACACCTAACACTTACTAGGTGTGTGACCCTGGGCAAGTCACCTAACCCCAATTGCCTAACCAAAAAATGAGAGAGAGAGAGAGAGAGAGAGAGAGAGAGAAAGAGAGAGAGAGAAAGAGAAAGAGAGAAAAAAAGAAAGGCAACAGTGCAGGTGAAAGAACAAGGGGCTTACAATCAAAAGATTCTGGCTCCTCCACTCAGAAGAATAGCCTTGTGACTATGGGCATGTTACTTGGCATCCAAGACTTAGAACTGGAAGGGACCCCCATGGCCACCTAGTGCAACACTCTGTTTATAGAGGAAGAGACTGAGGCCCAGGATCTCTCCAGGACATTCACTTCTCTCCAGACTGCACTCTGGAATTCTCTTCCAAGTCCCAGAATTTTCTTCATCCTGGAAGCTCACTTAAGCCCTGGAATGTACACCTTTAAAATACCCTCAACCTCCCTGAGCCACCATTTAAGACAGATGCCACAGCCAGCCATGGCCAGCCATGACTGTGTTGCTCTATGTGCTGCACTCTGGACTTTCTCCAGCATTTAGGGTACCCACCCACCTCCCTTTTCAATTCCCTTTTATGTGCTGTCTTCCCTTATTGGACTACAAGCTCCTTCAGGGCAGGGGCTCTTTTTCTGCTTGAATTGTTGAAGAACCCGGGCACCTTAAGGCTGGAAAGAGCTTCAGAAATCAACTAGCCCAACCTTTAATATTCACTCGGGGCTTCACCAGGGTGACTGTATATTAGAATCCAGTTTTCAAGATTTCATTTGGAATTCAGCTGTTTACTTCTCTTTGGATATGTTGTACACCTCCCCCACTGCCATCCACAGAATGTTAGCTCCCTTGGGCCAGGGGACTCTTTGATTCTCACCTTTATATATCCTTCCCCCCTCCCTTAATACAATATCTTGTCCATACAGTAGGTGCTTAAAGCTATTTGTTAAACTGAAGTTTTGAATGAGCTTAGGGAGTCAGGAGGAGGTGCCTGCTTAAAACCCAAATTGTTTGCTTTTTTAAATTAAATAATAATATCAAGGTGTGTCCTGTTTTCTTAGCAATCGTCTCATCTGCAGCCATGATTTTCAAAGTGGCTTCCAGCTTCTCCCGGGTTCTCAAACAAGGTCAGTTCCATGGGTGGAGGTCATTGGTAGCTTAGAAAAGAGCTTAGGCCAACTCCCTTATTAAATACTTCACCTGGCAAGGACACTCTAGGACAGCTTTAGCTCTCCCAAAGGGGACTCCACCCTAGAATAAGGTCAACTGCAGAAATTAGTGATCCCTGTTCACCCTGGCAATTCTATAGCTCTTGGACCTGAGAGAAATTAGACTCCAATAAGCCAGGATTCCAAGGAAAATCCAACTCACAGCAATGGGGCCATACTGGGAATTAGTACCAGGATTAAATTCACTTGCAGAGTCCTTTGAATTTTTGTTCAAGGGACTCTTCATAATTAGCCTTTACTTGAGAGGCAAAAAACAGAAAACTACAAAAATAACTACAAGATCTAAGTGGAAAGATAAGTAAGAGAAAGGTTAATGTTGAGAAAATTAAGAAACTAGTTATGGTCCCTGTAAGAGATAATGAAACTCACCTCCTCTCTCTCAGCAAAGAGGTGGGGAATTACCAGAGCTGTAATAGACTTTTACACGTTTTCACTTTATATGGTGTCCTGCCTAACTGCCTTTGTTATAAGGAAGGGTTCAAATCTGAGGTGGTACAGTAGCACCAATGACAGAAAAAAATGGGATCTAAAAACAAAAGACAGCTCCTTTTAATGAAAAACGAAAGAAAGTCATAGATTTTTACATATTTTAAAATAAAATGATAAATTGATCAGTGTGATGAAGTACACAAAGTGCTGGCCATGGAATCAGAGGGGTTGGTCCAGTTGGTTTCTGAGGCCCTGTCCAGTGCTAGATCTATTATGCGATGATGATGATGATGATGATGATGCACTGATTTAAGCAGGTTGATTACTGGCTCTTCCATGGTCTGTGTGACCTCGGATAAGTCACTTACCTCCCCCAATGACTAAGAAATCTCCAGGATCCCTTCCAACTCTAAATCTGTGACCCGGTGGTCTTGTGCATTTTAACCTCAGGAATAATCTGAGACACTGTAAATCATAAACTGACTTTTCAAAGGACAAACTATATCAATTGAGGCAAGGCTGAACAAGCTGTGGTATATAACTATAATAGAATGCTACTGTGTTATAAGATATGATGAGCAGGCAGATTTCAAAAAAACCTGGAGGGACTTACATGAACTGATGCAAAGTGAAATGAGCAGAACCAGGAGAAGATTGTACATAGCAATAGCAATACTGAGTGATGATCAACTGTGAATGATACTCTTCTCAGCAATAAAATGATCCAAGCCAATTCCAAAGGACTAATGATAGAAAATGCTATCCACAGCCAGAAAAATGACTGATGGACTCTGAATGCACATGAAAGCATACTATTTTTCACTTTCTATTTTTTTTCATGCCCTCCCCCTTGGGTCTGTGTCCGTTTCACAATATGACTAATATTGTAACATGTTTTGCATAACTGAATGTGTAGAACCAATTTCAAATTGCTGACTGTCTCAGGAAGTGGAGAGGTGAGAAAGAGAGGGAGAAAATTTGGAACTCATTTTAAAAAAATGATTGTTAATGTCTAATGTGGAAATGTGTTTAACATGATTATAATGTATAAACTATATCATATTGTTTGCTGGCTTCAGAGGGGGGAGGGAAAGGAGGGGGAGAAAAATTAGGAACTCAGTCTTACAAAAATGAATGTTGAATCTATCTTTACATGTAATCAAGGAAAAAATAAAATAAAATAATATGTTAAAAATAAACATAACAAAGTAGAAAAAATAAAATGATTGTTAAAATTTTTCTTTACATGTAATTGAGGGAAAATATTTTTTAGAAAAAGATAAATCAGAAATAAAATAAATGAAGCCATATTATTGACCACTATTAGGCTTTCTTGCTTTTCCCCCAGAAGGAAGCTACCTGTGATATAAACTATGTCCATTTGACCCTATAATCAGAGACTATATTTCTCACCCAATTACTGAATTCTTTTAAAAAATAAATAACTGATAGTGAATAAGACTTCCAATGTTAGATGTTGCTGGTTATTAAGTGTTCCATGTTTATTTCCTTTTTTCCCCTTGTCAAGTGACTCCACTTGTCAATCCAGGGAAAATGGAACACAAAGCTATTTTTTTCAAAGAAGTATCACTGAATTTCTATTAATATATCACCCCAAAATGCAAGTTGTCACATTGCTTTCAGCCTAACAGTTGAAAACTTCAAGACGAAATCATTAATATCATATTGTTGTCTTGTCTGATCAAATATTTGAGCATGGTTATGGATTTTTTTTTTTGCATTTTGATTTTTACCAAATATTGGATCTTTATTTTATTGGTTTCAGGAAAGAATTCTACATGTCTTTTTTTTTTTTTAATCTAACCTGAACTGCATAATCAGTCTCATTTCTGTATTAGCTACTGCACATATTTGTTTTCCCTTTGCAAGGGAACAATAATTCAGGCCTAAGTGGTACACTATCTTCCCCAAATGATGTATAAACTTGAATAACCAATATGTGAGCCCCAACTATAAGTACACACTATAACTCAATTAGGTAGACTGGCCATTGTGGTAGTGGGCTTTGGAGCAAAGATTTTATTTTAGGACTGATGAAAGTGATAGCATTCTTGGTTTATTTTCCTTGGTGAACCACTAAGATCTGGAAAAGGAATCATATTTGAAGTATGTTAATCTCTCCCCAACAACCCTGAGTTTCAAGAAAAGTGACTGATGGAAGCTTGGCATCCTCAGAAAGGCAGCAAGAAGTGATGCTTGGTCTAAATCAGGCAGGGTACATGGGCATTAATAATTATATAGTGCCATATTCAGACTTTATGACATCAATTGAAAATACTGGGAAATCTGTACGTGTAGAAATCAAAGAATAATTGTCATGATGTGAAAAACCCATTTTCCCCCCATAAGGACTTTGTAGGACTCTCTTATGGAATAAATTCATGAAATACCTATGGCCAACAGACCATTTTAATTTTTACTATAATTTCAAATATATGGTATTAATTTTTAACTATCTTAGTATGAGGAAAAATAGAACTGAAATTCAATGTTGAATGTTAGGGGCTTAAAAAATTATGGTTACAAGGGGCAGCTAGGTGGCACAGTGGATAAAGCACTGGCTCTGGATTCAGGAGGAACTGAGTTCAAATCCAACATCAGACACTTGACACTTACTAGCTGTGTGACCTTGGGCAAGTCATTTACCCCTCATTGCCCCACCAAAAAAAAAAAAATTATTGTTACTAATACAATGATTCAAGACAATCCCAAAGGACTATTGATGAAACATACTATCCACCTCCAAAGAAAGAACTGATATTGATGGAACATTCTAAAGCATGCTATTTTGCACTTTCATTTTTTTTCTTTTAATCAAGTTTGCTTATACAAAATGACAAATATGGTAATGTTTTACATAATCATACATGTATAACCCATGTCTGATTGTTTGCCATCTGGGGCAGGGGAAGGAAAAGAGGGATAGAAATTGGAACCCAAAACTATAAATAAAAAAGTTTATTATTTAAAAGATTATGGTTATTTCCTTTTTGAGAGTTTTGCATTATAATCTTCTGTGAATATAGAAAGTAACTTTGAAATTTTCATATTAGGAAAACTTTGATTGTCTCAGAAATTTGCCTCAAACTGTGAGTCACAGAAAAGAACTTGGAAAGTTGGAGCTAAAAGGTTCACCCTTCTCTTTTTCGAAATGATGTAACTGAGCTGCAGAGAGGTAAAATGATATGTCCAAAATCACAGAGCTGAGCATTTGTAACAAAGGTGTCTGAAAGTCAATAATTTTAGTCATATATAGTGAAAATCACTAAAAGTCTATGGTGCTATATCAAATTGCTATCTGTCTTGGCAAGGGGGGAAGGAAAGGAGGGAGGGAGAAGAATTTAGAACTAAAAATCTTATGAAAAATGTTGAAAACTATCTTTACATGTAACTGGAAAATAATAAAATACTTTTATGATTTAATTTTTAAAAGTCTATGGTAGATAGAAATATTAATTTTGTCAGAAAAATTAATTCCCCTAGAATAGGATTCAAACCCAGTTCTTTCAATTCCAATACCTTCCTATAACATGATTGATTTCTCACTGTGCAGAATTTCCCTTAAATCACCAAGCTGAAATGTATTGGAATCAGCTCCTAAACTTTCATCACTAGAAGTTAGCCACTGAGCAATGAATTGGGGGTTGGCGTGTAGAAATATACCTACCAAGTCACCTGGAGGTTGCTATTTGCAACACTGGAGTGGTTTTGCATCATTTCATGATTACAGAAGCCAAAGTGTCCAAGTTTCTTATACAGAAATGGGGTTCAATGTCATTCATTCTGTGGATGGTGTATCCTGGGGGGAGTATTGGGCAAGCCAATAATAATGTACAAGTTGAATTGTTCTCCTCCATCCTTGCCTTCCCCCAAAGAAGTCCTTTATGGGGATGGGATGATTTTGTTTTTGACTTTCTAATCCAGTCCAGTGCTTGGCCCATAGATTGTTAATAAATGTCTAGTGAATTGGATAGAACTACATTAGGTGTTTTGGTATCTCATTAAAAATAGAAACAAGGCATTAAGAAATGTTTCCTTGCCTATCACTGGGATATATTGGGAATAGTATGGGGATTGGAAGCAACAAACCATTTATGGAGTGTCCTTCATTGTATCATTACCAACAATAGACTTCCTCAAGTCCTGAGGTTTCAGATGGCATCAACGTGAAGAAAGTAGAAGAAAGGAAATGGCTTCGATGTTACCATTCAGTAGATAGTGTGTCCTTTGGCGTTGGAGCTGTGTCGCTAAGTGGGGATTTGGAGGAGCCATTGACTTCTGCCTTCCGTAATCTCTTCTTACATAATCAGGATTGACAGATCTAGGACAATAAGTGACATTTATATGGCACTTTTAGTATGATGTCTGGCACAGAATAGGAACTTAATAAATGCTTGTTAATGGATTGACTTAGGGATCATAAAACATTTTACACATAGTATTTCTTCTGATACTCACAACACCCCCTAGTACTATAGGCTTTTTATATTTTACAGATAAAGAAACTGAGGTTTGGGGAGATTGGGTAACTTCCACGTGGTCAAATCTTTCCAGACCCAGGGATTCCTGACTCAGAGTTCAGTGCTATTTCTACTACACAGTGACTAACTGAGTTCAACAATTACTTCCACAAAGGATACTGAGTCCTTCAACTTTGGAGGCTTCTATGGCTCCAGGACAACAACCAAGATTACTGGCCACTGAACTCAAGGCTGAGGGGGAAAGAAAAGTACTTCCCAAACCACAGCATATCTAGGGACACCTGAGGTTTCCCCACAAGAAACAAGGGAAAACAGTTGCTGGGCTTAGTCAAAACTACACCAAGACCAATTCAGGCTCCCCAGGGACATTCTCTACCAAACTGGGAACTGCCCTTCTACATAAGGTCTTACACTATTGAGGAAATCCTAGAATGTGGTCAGCCTCTTAGGATAGTAGGGATCGTAGAGCCCTATATCTGCTCACACTCGCCAGAAAGTCAGACCGTGCCTGCTGGGATTAACGCTACCCTACCAAGAGAGCCCAAAGAAGGCCCTTGACAATCAATTAATTTAACCCCATTTATAGCCAAAGAAGGTCCTTGACAATCAATTAATTTAACCCCATTTAGAGATGAGGAAACTAAGGCTTATGACAATTCTTAGGAAGGTTCACTCCCACACTATCTTGTGGAGGAAGCTAAGTGAAAGAGGATGTAAATGGTGGGGCCACAAATGCTTCCTCCTTTGGTAGGAGTTCTTGACCATGAACTTTTTATAAAGATGTATTTTGAAAAGTGTATTTCAATATAGTTGGTTTCCTTCGTGTTCCCTTATATAACATGCATGTATACATACATACATACATATGATTTTATTCATATCATATATATATGTATATAATTTTATTCATAGGTTCCATTAAACTGCCCCAAAAAGGGCTACCTAAACTAGTTAAGAACCCCTCTCCTGGGGAGATAACAAGTGCTTTTAGAACGCTCAAGGTCAGAAGATGGAACCCAGTAAGCTCCTGCTCTTAATCTTTCAGTTTTCACATAGCTGACAAGCCACCCTCCTCATGGCCCCTCATCCAGGTCACTGGCATCCAGAAATAAGGGCAAAGTGGAGAAAGGAAAACAGCCATGCCTACCGTCTGCCGAGAGAAGAAATATTTCAAGGCATTGTATTAATTTATCTCCTGACTTTCCAGATGATTAAATGTCATCTGAAATCACCTTTGAAACTTGATATGTTTTCCACATCTTCAAAGGTAAAGGGGGTAAATGGGCTTTTTTTATGATATAGGTAAAATTACTGATTTTGAATGATTCAATAGTGCCGCCTTTTTCACTCTTCTCGAGTATTTTTATCCCAAATTGATTTGTTTGATGTGGTAGCTTAATGGAAGATGCAGTCAGGTTTGGTGATGTTGCTTTGGATTTAGTCAAGAAATAGCTCTGCTAATTTTCCACCTGAGACGTGGTGGCTGTTGATGAAAGTGGACTGCTTCCTCTTCATCTACAAAATGAGGGGCTTGCACTAGATAACCCCAGAGGGCCCTTTCAGGTTGAAATCTGAGTAACTTTGGGAGATGTCTCCAGTCTTCTCCTTAGAAATATTGCTTCTATTGTGCAACAAGTAGCATTATCTAAACATGCAAAACAAAAAGAAACTGATACCTTCCATGAGTTTCTCTCATATTGACAGAATGAATTGGACTCCAATGGGAAGCAATTGAGGGTACTGGAGAGAAGGCAGGCCATGAAGCAAAGAATCATGGATTGAGAACCTTCCTTGGGCATTTCAGGCCCTTCACAACTTGGCCATTTTCCTCCTACCTTCTCAGTCTTTGAGGCTCTTCTAAATGAAAGCTATTATCATTCTACCCAGATTGGCTTTGTGGGCTCAGCTACACATTAAGGAGTGAGATGCTGGAAATGCTTCATTCTAGAAATGACTAAAGAATACATAGAAGAATGGGGGCACTTACCTAAACTGATACAAAGCGAAGAAAGCAGAGCTGTGCAAATAATATTCAGTGACAACAACTGCAAATCAAAGCATAACCCCAACCAAAACTGATTACTGTGTAATTATCATGACCAAATTTGGCCCCCAGGAAGTTTATCTGAGAATTTACCCCCCACACACGCACCCTTTTTGTAGAGTTGGGGGACTACAGATGTAGTACACTGCATATGACATCACACTTGGTTGATAGGTGGTTCAATTTTGCTAAGCTAAGTTTTTCCTCCATTTACTTTTTCTTTCTTTGTTTCTAAAGGATGGCCTTCAGCATGAGGAATATATGGGGAATTGAGGGTAAGTTGAATAGAAAAGATATCAATAATTTTTGTAAAATTTTATTTTCTAATTCCAACTTGGAGTCTTTGTTTTGTGATCTGGGTCTTGTCACTTACCCCATATGAAAATATCATCATATTTACAGCTAAGATAGGCCATAGGCAAATTGTCAACAGGAACCCCAAGCATATCCAAGATGAAGTGTCTGCCTTCAGTCATTGATTTAAACCATTTTCAAGTGATGTCTTCTACAAAATGTGGAAAATGAACCTCTATGCTTATGTTTTATTATTAACTTTGTAAAATGCTTATTGTTGATAAATAAACCCAGATATAACTTACCTTCACATATGAGGAAAAATTCAGTATAATTTAAATAATGAGATCTAACCCTGACATAGTGTTTTGGTTTTGGTTTTGGTTTTGGGTTTTTGGGTTTTTGCGGGGCAATGAGGATTAAGTGACTTGCCCAGGTCACACAGCTAATGTCAAGTGTCTGAGGTCAAATTTGAACTCAGGTCCTCCTGAATCCAGGGCTGGTGTTTTATCCACTGTTCCACCTAGCTATCCCCCAACATAGTGTTTTAAAGTTACAAAGCCCTTTACATCTTGGATCTCATTTGATCTTCACAAGTAGGTGTTGGGTAAGGTGCTATTGTTAACCTTTTTTTACAGAAGTGTGACACAGCTCCTAAGGGTCTAAGGGATGATTTGAACTCATATCTCTGAACTGAAATCCAGCTCTCTATCCACAGTATGCCCTCACTTCCTCAAGAGAGCTGTTAACACTAATTTGATAAACAACTATGGCTATAATTTCCTCAGTGGGGACACTCCTTCCATCAATGAGGACATTCTTATAATAATGGATGGTTGATGTAGCCCTCCAATCATTTAGTATCAATCAGTCAACAAGCATTTATTAAGCACCTGCTATATCCCAATGACTCACTGTCCTGAACACCAGGGATACCAAGAAAGCAGAAACCAATCCCTGTCTTCAATGATCTCACACTCTAATGGTGGGGACAATATACCAACATCTACGCAAGAATAGGATACGTGTGGGTAGACAGGGGATAATGAAAGAGGAAAGGCACTAAGATTAGGAGCACTCTTTGTAGAAGATGGGGCTTTAGCTAAGATTTGAAGGAAGTGGGGGGATGCAAGAGGAGGAGGGGAAGAAAGAGAGAATACCCATTTGGGCCACAGCCCTGCATTGAGCAATGTTCAAGGAGCAACAAGGAGGATGGGAGACTGGATCACAGAAGAGTGGAAAGTCTAAACACACAGGAAGGGGAAGAAGGGACCATGTTATCTTATCCTGAATATAATAGGGAGGCCTGGGGCTGATCAAATAAGGAGGTGACATGGTCAGACTTGGACAATTTTATGGCTGAGTGGAGGATGGATTGCAGGCATGGAGAGACTTGAGGCAGGGAGACCAACCACAGACTATTGAGATAGTCCAGGTGTGAAGGAATGAGAACCAGGTTGGTAGCAATGTCAGAGGAGAAAAGGGGGAACATACAGATGTGACAGAGGCAGAAACAATGTTGTCTGGCAATTGATTGGATGTGGCAGGGGGAATGAGAGAGAGTGAGGGCTCTCAATGACAACCCTCAATTTTGGGGCCTGAATCACGTAGAGAATCATGATGCTTTCCACAGTAATAGGGAATTTGGGAAGGGTGGAGAGTTTGGGTAGAAATAAAATTATTTCCCTTTCGGACATGTTGAGGTTAAGATGTCTACAACACAGGCAGCAGGGGATGCCAGTCTAATAGGCATGTGGACATGTGAGACTAGAGGTTAGGGTATTTGAGGGAGTATGTTGAAGACAGGAGTGAGAATGAAGACTTTGAGCCAAGCACTAAATTCATGGAAGAAGGAAAGAGTACACCCTGGAGGTCAGTAGACAACAGTCACCAGAATCTTGATTGGGTGATAAATATGCATTGAATGAACTACAAAGGAAGAGGGATTAGTGAGTCATAGAGAGAAAGTCCGGAAGCCTCAATGGAGAACAAATTCCAGCTCCCCCACCATGACCAGTCAGTTGGTCATATGAGTACAAGTGCTGAAAGCTTAGCCAGGGAAGCTAAGTCATGAGGAAGAAGCCAGATCCCAACGAATATAAAAAGATGCAGGGAACAAGAAAGGCAATTATTTAAAATGGAAGCTGGTTTGTTCTATATGGAGCAAGCATTCCAGAGACAACAGTGGAAAGGGTGGGTAGTTTCAGAGTAGGTGATCAATCAGGTTGGGTTGAGGGGGATGAGAATTAGAAAGTTGTCCATGGGAAACTGAGAGTGGGGTTTGAAAAATGGCAGCCAGGGGCAGCTATGTGACAAAGTGGATAGAGCACCAGCCCTGGATTCAGGAGGACCTAAATTCAAATCTGGCCTCAGACACTTGACACTTACTATCTATGTCACTTAACCCCAATTGCCTTGCAAAAAAAGAAAGGAGAAAAGGGGAAGGGGAAGGGGAAGGAAAAAGAAAAATGGCAGCCAGAGGTTCAGAATCATTGGCCTGTGGAGGGGATGATGAGGTGAGAGTATGCTAATAACTGAGGAATGAGTTCAGGTTGGTCATCATTGTCCATAGGGCCTAGGGATGACATTGTCCCAGTTCATCTGGTGGCTCAACTTCCTGTTGTTTGGGATTTGGTGCATGCCTATACAACCTAAGATGAAGTCCCCCATGTGCAAGGCACGGGAAGACCTCTTTCCAAGAGGCTGGAGGACTGGGATATTGGTGGATGTTCTGCATTGGCCTACTACTTGATTAGTAGCAGATTTTTTCAATTAGCTATGCAGCCAGAACTGTCTGTGCCTGACTGAACACCTCTGGGGCTTTTGCTGCATTCCTGCATGAGGGTGAAGGTCTTCTTCATTCATACTGTGTGATAATGGGAGAGCCTGAGGGCACCTCCTTCCCCCTTCCTTACACCATGTGCTTCATGCTTTGGGCTTCTTGTTATTTTTTTCCCCCTTGAGGTGCAGATAGTACAGTGTTTGATCTGGACCTTGGGGAACCAGGAGTCCAGGGATCCAGGGTGGGTGTTAAAGTCAGCCCAGCAGCCAGATCCCAAGGAACTAAATTTGGTAGGATAAATGCTTTGTAGCAACTGAGCTAAAATACATACCTATTCTCCCTTTCCCTTCTCCAGAAAATGAAGTGCTCTAAGAAGGGAATCATGTCCTACCCAAGTCTTTGGGGGGAAATATCTGTGGATTTCTTCTTGATATAACTTTGAAGTAAACATTCCTTTGTAAAAGAGATAATCTTATGTTAAATAGTTAAATGGAACTGAAGTAGTAGTCACTGGTCCCTTAAATACCTGCTGCAGATTGATAGGGGCTCAAGCCAATATCAGAGAAGAGATTCCCCAATGTCTTCAGCATGCCAGAAAACCCTGGGGGAATCAAATCTAATAGGTGTCATGTTCCACTGTGTTGACCCCTCTAAAGCTTAGCTAGCAGAGCTGAGTATTAAGTGTGCAGATGGACTCAAGCTTTTCCAGTTGGACAGAATGGGCCATAGTTTTGACACCTCCCACCTAAACATTGCCAGTTCCTGCCACTCATCCTTCTACACTAGTGCCGTGAAACCCTTCCCTATGTTGTTCATACTCCTCCAGATGCCCTTCAGCTTATCAAAACCCTTTCTCTTAAACTCAGAGGCCAAGAGAAGGACCTAACACTGCAAATGCCATCTGACCCAAACAGAACACAGCGGGTCTGTCATCTCCCCTGTCATTGAAGTATTAAGAAAAATTTCAAAACTGAATTTTGGTGTATTGAGTTCACATTGTCGAAATTGTTTAAGATTTAGTAAAAGTAGAGTTTGTTCAGTTTTTTGATTTAAAGTTCTGAATCTTTTTTTAATTGGGTTATTGGGTCCGTCAGATGAAAACATTCCTGGGCTTGGAGTCAGACAATCTAGAATAAAAAACCTGGCACTGATGCTTAATACCCATGTGACTATAGATACGTCACTTAATTGATCCGTGTCTCGGTTTCCTCATTTGTTCAGTGAGAAAATTGGACCAGATAACCTCTATGGTTTTCTTCAAATACATAATAGAGATAGAGAGATATACACACTCATATATTATATATACACAGAGATATATACACATATATACATATATACACACACATACATATATATGTATTTGAAAAAAAACATAAAGGTTATCTGGTCCAATTCTCTCATTTAACAAATGAGTGTTTGTGTTTATATATATATACATATACATATACACATACAAGCATACATACATACACATATAAGATATATATCTTGAAATATATCATATATGTATATATACATATAAAATATATTTCAAGATATATCTTATATGTATGTATATATATTAAAAATATAAATAAATATGAATATACACACATTGCTAAATGAGAGAACTACATATATCTTCAAATACACACATACATATATACACATATATATGTATTAATAATATATGTGTGTGTATATATCTCTATCTCTCTATGTGATGCTGAGTTCCTCCCTCAATGCTAGTAACTTCCCTCAGAGATGATCGCCAGTTTATCTTGTCTATATGTGTTCTCTGTACAGAATTGCTTGCCTATTGCTTCTCACATTAGAGTGTGAGTTCCTTAAGGGAAAAGACTCTCTTTATTGCCTTTCTTTGTATCTTCACTTGTTAGCCCAGTGTCTGGCAAATAGTAGAAATTTAACAAATTAATGTTGACTTGCTCCATTACAGAGCTTTTTAACCTGAAGTTCATGAATGGTGTTTTTGTTTTGGGTTTGTTTTTGTTTTGTTTTGTTTTGGTTTTTTGATGTCAATAACTATTTCAATGCATTTGTAATCTTATGCTAATCTCAATATGGCACAAATGGTGATCTCAATGATGCACTTAAGAACATTATTCTGATGAGGAGAGGGGGTCCATGGGTTTTATGAGAAGACTAAAGGAGCTCATGCATGACACACACAAAGTTTTGCACTTCCTCCACCCACCCCCACCAGGCCCATCAGACCATAGCGACTGGGCAAAGGAAGCAAGAAGCAGAGACCAGGATAGGCACAATCAAAGGCTTCTATACTTGAACTCCATGTCTCTTTTTCCTCGCACAAATAAAAGGCTACGAATATCTCAATAGAAATATGGATTACATCAGGCAGCAAAGATTCCTTCCTAAGTTTATCTTGGTGTTAAAAATGTAATAAGGCCTTTTAGGGAATGAACGGGACTTGAACGTATTTTCATGAGCAAAACCAGCCCCGTTGTTCTGCTATCTTTTGTCCCTTTAGACAAGAAAACTCTCTTGCTACAACTTTCTTCTTTCTTCGCAATTAATATGTTACAGAGGATACATTTCATGTCTCTCCCCTTCCCTTCTTTCTTCTACTACTAAGTAAATGCTGTGGCTAAAAGGCTCCCTTTACTAAAGTCCAAATGCTGTGATTAACAGAAAGGCTGGACCCTCACATGCCTTAATGAGTTTTTTGAATGGGGAGTGTAAAAGCTGAGATTTACTGAAGCCGAATTTGATACATTTGCACGAAATTATCTTCTTTAGCAGCAAAGATAAATACTGAAGACCAGCCTTGAGTCTTTCACCATTATACACCAGGTTAATGTTTCTTTAATGAAATCAAATCATTAAGATAATGAAACTAAAAAGATAGACTAAATCAGTGAGGGCAAAGCCACTTAACCTTAGATCATCCTGCATATAATAGCTCAGAACCAAGAAGCCAATCTTTGTAAATAGAGCCTCTCTCAAGTTCTTCATGATTAGGGATAAATCATCTTTTGTAATTAAATATTACCTGGGTCTTTCCTTAAAAAAGGAAAAAAAAGAAGGAAGGAAGGAAGGAAGGAAGGAAGGAAGGAAGGAAGGAAGGAAGGAAGGAAGGAAGGAAGGAAGGAAGGAAGGAAGGAAGGAAGGAAGGAAGGAAGGAAGGAAGGAAGGAAGTCCTAAATATCAATATTACAGGATGTTCACCTTTTCTAGTGGAGAAGAAGTGGTGCAGGGAGACCTAGGACACACTTTATAAACCTTACATCTTCCACAAATGGAAGTTATTGGGATTATTACATTATTAATCTCATTTACTTTACCAAGGTTGTAGGGAAGTGGAGAGACACAGCCACCCATCATCTCCATAAGTGTCAGACCAAGAGAAAAACAACAAAGAAATCAAACAGAAAACTCTCTGTGCAAAATATAATTATCACTTTTCTTTCACCCCCCAGGCAATACAGAATCCTTAGCAGGGATGCTTCTGAGGCTACTTATGAAAGCATTGGTGGAAGAGGAGGCAGGGTGTCCTGCATGGAACTCAACTTGGAGTCAGGAAGAACTGGCTTTTTATCCAGCCTCAGATATTTAACTAGCTGTGTGACTCTGGGGCAGTCATTTAACTTCTAATCTTTAAAATGAGGGAGATGCACTAGCGACTTCTGAAGTACTCTCCTACTACAAATCTATGATCCTATGAGGCCAGGAGCACATTGTCTCAAAATAAATGCATCCAAATGCTTTGCCTCTTCTGTACCTTTTCTCCATTTCCTAAGCTCTAAAATATTTTTCCTTTTGAACAAGCAATATATCTTTGGGATATGGGTGGGGCATTATGGGAAACAGTGCTAATAAGGGAGGGAGGAAGTGCCTGGAGCTTCTTATTTTAATTAATTAACTTAATTAATTAATTTGCAAAGTAAGTGCTAAATTCAGTGGTTTCTAAGCTACTAAAGGATTGTAAATACTATTAGCCCTCTAGATTTTGGTTTTCCAGAGAAAAGTTCTAATTGCCCCACCTGAATTGTTCATAGGACCAACAGATCTGGAGTTGGAAGGGACCTAGTCCAACCACTTCATGTTTCAGATGAAGAAACTGGAACCCAGGAAGGTTAAGCCACTCCAGGTAGTAAAGATCAGAAGCAGGGTCCGAACTCAGGTTCTCTGACATCAAATGCACCCATTTCCCATGGTACCTTCTCCTAGATAGTCTGCTCTCTGGGATTTTGGGGCCACTACTTTCTTCTGTTTCTCCTCCTACATGTCTGAATGCTTCTTCTCAGTCTCCTTTGCTGCTTCTTCACCCAAGTCATGCCTGCTAATGGTGGCTGTTGTCCATGGTTGTGACCTGGGTTCTTTTTTCTCTCTCTACTAATTAACTTGGTGATGTCATCAGCTCCCATATATATTAAATTATCATCTCCATGGAGATGGTTCTCAGATCTATTTAGCTAGTTCTAACCTGAATAATCCCCAGTCTTACATCTCTAACCACATATTAAACATCTTAAACTCAACATGTCCAAAAATGAAACTTGTTATCCCTCTCTTCTTCTTAATATCCCTATTTCTGTCCAGGTCACCACCATCCTCCAAGTCACCCAGGCTATGTTCATCCTCGAAATTCCCCACTCTCATCCCTCATATCCAAGCAGTTGCCAAGTCCTGTCGATTCTACTTCCATGACATTATATGCCTTCTTTTTTCTCCTCCAGTGACACTGCCCCTAATCTGGTGCTGGTCCTCATCATCTCTGCCTAGACTTTTTGGCCTCCTTGCCTCAAGTCTCTCCCCACTGCAATACATCCTCTACTCAGTGATCTTTCAATGTCACAGTCCTAGCCATGTCATTTCCCTATTTAACAAACTCCAATGGTTTCTTATTGCTTCCAGCATCAAATATAAAATCATCGGTCTCACTTTTAAAGCCTTTCATAACCTTGCTGTGCCTACTTTACATTCTTTTAACATCTTACTCCTCTCTTGCATGCTTTGTGAGCCAATATTAGCTTTCCTGCTTTTCCTTGCACAAGAGCATCTATATTCCAACTCTCTGCATTTTTTTCCTGGCTATCCTCCATGACTAGTACTCCCTCCCTCCTTATCTCCACCCCCTGATTTTCCTGGCTACCTTCAAGCCTCAATAAAAATCCTACCTTTCGCAAGAAGCCTTTCCCCATCTCTTACTGCTCATGCCTTCCCTCTGAGATTGCCTGCCAATTTATCCTGTATATGTCTTATTGCTACATAATTGATTTCCTTATTAAGACTTCGGGAGCAAGGATTTTTTTAACCTTTCTTTGTATCCTTAGCACTTAGCAGAGTGACTAACATAGGAGGCATGAGTTGATTTGACTTACTCTCATTTTTGACCTTGCCTACACAACAAATAACATGAAATAACTATCTCAATGAAGCTTTTCCTTTTTAGAAAAAGCTGTCCCTGATTTTCAGGAATTTACAAATGAACCCCTGTTCTCTATGTAGCAGTCATCTCTCTATAATATGACAGTGGCTCCATCTTTCATGCAGAAGAAAATGTTACCTTCACCCCCCACCACCACCACCATGATTTCTTCTCAAGAATTTCCTCAAAGATAAGGATCTTTTCAGTTTCCCTTCAGACTCACAGCATAATCTCATGCCTAATCACCTTGTAGGAAATTCTATTAGATTTTAGTCCAACAGAATGTTTATTATTATCTGTAGGGTTCTAACAAACCATAGACTTCTCTGTAACCATACATAGAATTCTCCCTAACAACTCAGATGAAAAGTAACAAAATGGTATTTGGAGATGCATGTCTATAAGGTTGTCAGCCTTGAAGATGATGCCTTCTGGCTAGCCCTTGTGTGTACACTGAGGCCAGCTGATAGGTGCTAGCTTCACAGCCCTGGATTCTGTTCTAGTTTTCCCTCTACAATGATTTAAATACAAAGAATCTGCAGGAAAGAGTCCTGAAGGAAAATCAGTTAAGTCTGTCTGAGAGGGTGAACCATACAAAATGGATGGCCAGGTGGGTGGAAGAGCCTATTGGAAAGGGTCTGCAAGCTGGCCAAGTTGGATCAGAAGTTCATGTTAAAGTTTTTCCCAGCCAGATAAAGACAGAAATCAGAACTGAGCCTTCATTTCCTTGGCCTTACTTTCATCTAGAGTGTCTCACTCCACTAAACTGAATCATTTCCTTAATCATTCATCACCTTGGTACTTCCATGCTTTCTCTCTCCACTTCTAAAGAATCCTGCCTTTTTACTCCAGTGTAGTAAGTGTGACCATGAAGCCTGGGAGAAAAAAGGGCAATCCTGATGCTCGAGAGAGATGAGCCACGGCATTTCTCTGTCAAGCTCTTTTCTGTTCTCTCCATGGACATTCCCCCTGCTTTTGCAGAGACCATTACCAACACTCAGGCAGAGACAGCTTCTGCCGCCTCAGTGGGGGTGCTAGCCTGCATTGGACACCTTCATTCCCAATAACATGCAGAGGTCAAGTCAAGCTCCTGCAGCCACTAAAAACAAAATAAAGCAAAATGAAATCTCTGTCATCTTACTCACTGATGATCCAGGAGGGAAGAAACGCCTCCGAATAATTCCAAAGGCTGATAATTAAGAATTAATATTTCTTTGGCTTGGGAATGCAACATTTTTTTTCCAGCAGCAATTTACCTTCTTAATTATATCTTGCTTTGACCAATATTAAATAGCCTTTGAATTTCCTGACTATGCATTTGATGAAGGGGTGTGGGTGGGATTGGGGATAGAGTTCTGGAGCATGCTGGGTATTAGCAGATATCACAGCAAAGGAACAGCTCCTATTTAAAAATGCCCAGCAGATGATTCATGTATCAGATGTTCTCCATGCAAATAACTGAATGGAAATGATAGCAGCATAGAGTCAGGTGCGGCAACATCTCTGGGAAGCAGTCCTTGAACAAAGATCTTAGGAAAAACAGCTAGCATTTATAATCCTCAAAACAATGTTATGAAGTTGGTGCTATTTTATCTTCATTTTACAGATGAGAAAACTGAGGCTGAAGATGAAATAACTTGTACAGGGTTAGATAGTAAGTGTCTAAGGTAGGATTTTAACCTGGGTCCTCCTGAGTCCACTATGTCACCTAGCTGCCAGGTCTTCCATGCTCCAAGACCAGTTCCTTATTCACTATCCTCTGCTATCTCTATGTAGAACTGAAAACCCTCATGTACCTTTAACATATAAATTCTAGAGAAGTGGACTGGGTCCTATGTCCTAGTCCTGGTTCTGAAAACACTTGGCTGGGCATCCTTGACAAAGTTCTCTTCTCAATCAAAAAGGACCTACTGGGTGCCAGGCATTGCATTACATCATAGGGACATGAAGGTAAAACTGTAAAGGACCCTGCCTTCAAAGGGCTTACACTCTCTCTATATTCTCTCCCATGGAAATCTCAGTGCCCTAGGTACTTGTCTAATACTTTTCAATGGAGAAGAAGCTGCCATTGCTTTGGGAGGAGAAATGTCATACTGGGAGTTCTATAAACAAATGAAATCCCAGATCCATTCCCTGTCTCCCTGTTACCTCTAATTAATGTGTCCCAAACTGAAATCTTCAGCCTTTCCCCTCAACTGAATCCTACTCCTAACTGAATTAAGTGCCCCGTAACAACATCAGTCCCTGAATTTCCCATGTTCAAACCCTTCTTTTCCTCCCACTTCTCATATCCAATCCGATTTTATCGAACACAACTCAAAAATTTTCAGTAGTTTTCTATCACTTATCAAGTAAAGTTCAAACTCATGAGCTGGCATTCAAGGCTTACCACAATCCAATACCACCTTGTCATTTTCTACCTTAGCCTTTCCCCTACTTTGTGCTCCACAAATTAAACTAGTCTCTATACACACACACACACACACACACACACACACACACACACGCACCCTCACCAGCATGCTATTTCCAGCTTTCATGTATTTGTCCATGATGTTCAGTATACCTGTAACACACCTCCTCTTCTCTTGCCCCACTCCACTTTTTGCCTTTCCATCCATTAATGTTCAGCTCAAATGCCATCTCCTTCCAGAAGTCTTCCCTGCTCTCTACCCACACTGACTCCCTCAATAACAGTCTTCCCCATCAGACAGCTTACACTTTCCTCTTCCCTGATGTATTTCTCATATGCTATTGTATATTACAATTATCTTTATATCATTTCTCCCTACTAGACTGTAAACTCCATGAGAGCAGAGACTGAATTACCTAAACTTTGTATATCTCCTATTGACAATAATGGTAACAGCTCACATTTGATTTGGCCACTTAAAAGTTTATAAGATACTTTCCTCATAATATCTAGTAAAATAGGCAGCACAAGTATTTTTATCACAATTTTACAAATGAGAACCTAAGAAGTCAAGTTTCCTGGCCAGGCACAGAGGTCTAATAAGCAAGAAGCTGCCCAGAACAGCAGAAAGAGCAATGGCTTTGGTGTTAGACGATGGGAGATGACATCCCAGCTCTCCCACTTCCTAGCTATGTAACCTTGGGTAAGCTGGTTAAATGTTTAAGGTCTTTTCTTTTTTCTTTCTTTCTTTCTTTTTTTTTTTGTTTTTGGTGAGGCAATTGGGATTAAGTGACTTGCCCAAGGTCACACAGCTAGTAAGTGTCAAATGTCTGAAGGCGGATTTGAACTCAGGTCCTACTGACTCCAGGGCCGGTGCTCTATCCACTGCACCACGTAGCTGCCCCAAGGTCTTTTCTTTTGCTGAATCTGGAATCAGCAAGGTCTCCCCAACTCTTAATCCAGTCTTTTTTTATGACACCCCACTGGAGATGAAACTGTTGCAGAAGGGGTTAATAGTATATATGTTGGGGGTGGCTAGATGGTGTAGTAGATAAAGCACCAGCCTGGGATTCAGGAGATCCTGAGTTCAAATCTGACCTCAGACACTTGACACTTACTAGCTGTGTGACCCCAGGCAAGTCACTTAACCCTCAGTGACCCACTCAAAAAAAAAATAGCATATATTTTAAATGAATAACCAACCTTCACATTCCTCAGGAAAAAAAATGGGGAACAAATTAAGTTATTTTTGAAGTCCCTTCTAGCTTTACTATTGTATGATTCTGCAATCTTGTAAATATCCCTGTTTTGGGACAGCTAGGTGGTACAGTGGATAAACTACCAGCCCTGGATTCAGGAGAACCTGAGTTCAAATCTGGCCTCAGACACTTGACACTTATTAGCTGTATGACCCTTGGCAAGTCACTTAACCCTCATTGCCCCATCATCATCATCATCATCATCATAATAAACAGCAACAATAATATAATATCCCTATTTTAAGAGATTTCAGTGCCCCAAATTCAAGTGAGTTTCATTGAATTAAGGTGCAAAAAACAATAAAAAGCAGACAGTTGTACAGGATGATGAGGTAGAAAGAGTTTGTACAGATACCTATTAGATCCTGAAAATTCAATGAACAGAACTTTAATAATCACTGACCAATTTGAAGGCAGACATGAAAGAGAACAGATTAAAAAAATTCTAAAAGACAGCGCAGGATTGAGAAATTAAGCAGGCAGAAGTCTGATACATTGTAGAGTAGCTTCATACATACTTATGAATACTTTCTTACAAGACTCAGGAGGTTTTGAACTTGGTGAGCACAATATGATAAAAAATAAATGAAACTATCCTAGATAGGAAGTGACTGTTTACTGATATGAGAATAATTCCCAAATTAGCCAACAATTTGTTCTAGCAAAAATCAAAATCCGCACAAAATTAAAAGAATAAAAATGGCAAATTGTGAAATTAAAAACAGCTCCAACCCAACAAGTTTTTGTTCAACAAAAACAAAGAGGAAATGGATAAAGGAGCAGACTTCAATACAAGCTATCACCATTTCCTCTGAAAGTGTAACTTATGTAAATTAATTACCATAAGGATGTGTAAAAAAAAAAAACCAACCTAGAAACTATTCACTAGAATACACCTCATCTCTTTGTCAAGCAGAGAACTACAGAAGCTAAGGAGAATACTGGTTGAAAATCTAAACTCTTTGCAAAATTCTTCAGAAGAAAATAGGGGGAGATTAGCAGCATTATTTCCTTACAAAATGACAAGAGGCACTGTAAGGAAAAATTGGTTTATAAAAAGTTTGGAGTAGGACAGACCACCCACCCCAAGAGCATTTAAGGATACAATAGGAAGAAGGGAAACAGCAGGGGAAAAGCAAACAATCTGTCAGGATCTCTACACCAAATTATTTCCCTTGTTGTGGAAGGATATTAAAATCAACTTTTTTAAATTCACAGATATTCAAGCTTTTATCTGTTTTGGAGAGACATATCCAAAGGCATGAGGAATTCTACCATCTTGGATATCTCTGTCTCTCTGTCTTTGTCTGTCTGTCCATCCGTGCTTGAATTTAGAAAAATAATAAATCAATAAAGGAGTAGTGTTTTTTTTCTTTGACACCTTCAATGAAAGTGCTGTTACCACATCTGTACTCTAACATCACAATTACTTATGGAATGAATGAGAGTGAAGTAGGTAAAATTAAAATGGCACAGATGTTGAAAATATCAGTTAGACCAGGTCAAGGACACACAGAGAAGGTTCCTGTTGAAGGAGGTACAATTTTTAGCATATTCATTAGTTAATGTTCCAATTATCTGAAATGAGGGATAATACTGGCTGACTGAGGAAAAACCATGCACATTAATACAACACCCCAAAAAAGACAATGAAGAAGATATCAATAATTGCCAACCAATGGACCTCCTTTCTCATCTTTCCAAAATCTTTATTTATCTATATACAAATCAGGGCAGCAAGAAGGAACAATGGATTGAGTTGCTAGGCCTGGAGTCACAAAGACTCAACTTTCTGAGTTCAAATCCAGTCTCAGACACTTATTGGCTGTGTGACCCTCAGTGAGTCACTTAACCCTGTTTGCCTCAGTTTCTCTATATGTAAAATGAGCTGGAGAAGGAAATGGAAAACCATTCTACTACATTTACCAAGAAAACACCAAATGAAATCAGAGAGCAAGACATGACTGAAACAACTCAACAACATAGCCACATGAAGAGCATCCTTCATGAAGGCATGAGAAGGGGACAGACAGATTTGTACAAACAGTATGCTACAGTGGAACACTTTTCTATGGTTGGGTTATTAATGAAAAAGTAAAGAAAATGGGGGCAATGTGGTAGTGCAGTAGATAGAATCCTGGTTCTGGAGTCAAGAGGACCTGACTCTTGACACTTACTAATTATATGACCCTGGGCAAGTCAGTTAACCCCAAATGCCACACACACACACACACACACACACACACACACACACGCAGGCACACACACAAAGTAGAGAGAATATAAGATCCTATTCTGCTTATTGTTTAATGATTTAAACATATTTGGGTCTGAAAAACAAAAATCAGCTTTAGAGCCTCCACCCCAACAAGTTGTCCTACAAATGTGAAGATCATGGATGATTCCTTAATTTATGAAACGTTAGAAATAACTTAGATGATGTTCTAATATCATTCGAGCCAGAAAAGAGAACTGTCCATCATGGGCATCTGTTGCCCCTTGAGAAAGCTGAATGCAAAGTCCAAATGGAAGAGAGGTGCCTACACATGATGGGGAAAGAGAGAGAGCATATGATTGCACCAAGCCCTAAACCAACTGAGTCCTTCCTAAAGGAGAACTCCATCACTCAAACAAGTTTGGCACAACTGCCCATACACGAAGAATATCTTTTGTCTGAACAGATTGTAAAAATAACATATATATGTATGTGGGTATGTATATGTGGACAAGTGTGTGTGTGTGTGTGTGTGTGTGTGTGTGTGTGTGTGTGTGTATGTGTGTGTATGTGGGTAGATGAACTGGGATGAACTGGGCCCAGGTTTTAATAGGAAGAAAAAATAGGATTGTATTGTGGCTACTGTGTAGTATTTCTTCCTGAAGCAAAACCTCATCATTTTAACATCATTATTCTTCCAGCATTGCTATATAGCTATAAATCACAGACTACCACAAGGTCTGAGTAATAAAAATTTTTAGTCACTCGGTGCAATGGAGTGATGTGTCAGGATGTAAATTGGCTACAACATATTAGCAATGACAAATTGCGTGCAAAAAGCCATGTTAAAAGTGTGTGTGTATGTGTGTTCATCTGAGAGATATATGGTAACTTGGCTGGTCCCATTGCTAAAGGATGAGAGAGAATCCTCATGTCACAGTGACACCTGCATAATGTTACAAGACCTAGAAGAAGGCCCTCAGGACGAGATTCCCACAGGATGAAAAGTGCAGGATGCATTTGTGATCAGTTTCAATGGAAGGGGTAACATGAATGAAATCTCAGACCAATGAAATGTTATTGATATTAAAAGCTCCTTCCATACAGTAATCTGTAAGTTATGTAATGAAAGTATTATTATTCCCATTATAAATTGAGAAAAATGAGTCTCTGTTAATACCCTTGTTCTCAATCACAGGTAATAAAAGTTGTTCAGTCCTGTCCAACTCTTCATCACCCTATTGGGGTTTTCTTGGCAAAGATACTGGAGTGGTTTGCCAATTCCTTCTCCAGCTCATTTTATAGATGAGGAAACTGAGGCAAACAGAGGTAAGTGACTTGCCCACATAACTAGAAAGTATCTGAGGCCAAATTTGAACTCAGGTCTTCCTGACTCCAGCCTAGTGCTCTATGCATTGTGCCACCTCATTGCCCTGTAAAAGTATGAGGAGGAATTCCTAGCTCTCTGGGCTTTAAGTTTTTTTAACACTGCCTCCAGCATTAACTAAATACCAGTGATCTGGAGAAGCAAAATCAAAACAATATTAATTTCTTATGACAGGTCCCATACTCACTCATTGCCTTTTTTAATGGAAAATAACTTTCAATTTTTTTTATTGATGCTGTAAAAGTTAAATTCACAACTATATTCCTATATCATCAATGCAAATGTCTCCATGCCCACAGGTCTTGGCCATTAAAAACAAAAAACAAGAAAAAAATCACACTGGGCAAATTTTAAGAATTATTGACAATGCACTTCAATGACTTTTAGATGCTGCTGTATCACTTTGACATGAGGGAAGACAAGGTCGTTTTCACTGATCTATTGGGTTTCTCCATACGGCTGCTAATCGTAGTATAAGAATGAAGACAAGGATATGCTGTTTTTTGGCTAATGTGCTACAAGCCACAACTTTGTAAAACATCTGATGAAATCTACAATGTGATGTTGCATTAGCTGTTAGATTGCTTCTAAAATCAGAGGATTTAAACCTGGAGGGGCCAAGAGATAATTTATTATTTTACAGATGAGAAAACTAAGACTCAGAGAGATGTGACTAGCCCCAAGGTCACAGCAGGAGCCGACCCCAAATTCAAATCAGGCTCCCTGCACTTTTTTTTTTTTTTTTTTTTTTGGTGAGGCAACTGGGATTAAGTGACTTTCCCAGGGTCACACAGCTAGTAAGTATTAAGTGTCTGAGGCCCGACTTGAACTCAGGTCCTCCTGACTCCAGTGCCAGTGCTCTATCCACTGCACCACCTAGCTGCCCCTTCCTGCACTATTAATGGAATTCTCTCTCCATTATAAGATACTGCCTATCTGAAATTAAACAAACAACAAAAACAATAAATAAATAGAGCAAAAACACATTCCCTGAACCTCATTTGCTAGGACCAAACCCAAGGACTGTTTGCATGGTTTATTGTCTATATTTACATAGCCTGGGTATTCAAAAGCTATATTTAGACTGAATAATAAATACATTGATGCCAACAAAATAGACTCTGACTTGGGTTTGACACTATATTTCTAATCATTAGGAGATTTACTCCCAGATGAGAAGTTTAACTCAGAAAACATCCTAAATATGCTGGCAAGGCAGTGATTAGGTAGA
This sequence comes from Dromiciops gliroides, assembly GCF_019393635.1. Classification (NCBI taxonomy): domain Eukaryota; kingdom Metazoa; phylum Chordata; class Mammalia; order Microbiotheria; family Microbiotheriidae; genus Dromiciops; species Dromiciops gliroides. The sequence goes on along the minus strand of NC_057863.1, from coordinate 13,935,576 downwards.
GAGAAATTGGAAAGATTCACAAATACTCACATTTTCTACTGTACAGGTATCTAAAATATGTATGCGGTTGGAAACCCTTAGCTTTCCAATGTCAGTAGGATTCTTTTTTCCCCTATTCACTTCTTGCTTCTCCAAATAGCCCTCAGAGACTTCTTTCCTGAAAAGAGTTCCTGATTATTGAGACAGAACAGTTTAGCCAAAGGAGAATCAAAGAAAACTTAAGATATCTAGGTTTGAATCCTACCTACTAGTGATATTTTTCCCTTAGTTTTTTCTAGGACCTTAGCTAAGTTCAGAGTATTCTTACAAAATAACCTATTACTATGGCCTCAGACTTACTAGCTGTGTAACTCCAGGTAAATCACTTCATCCTGCTTGCTTCCATCTCCTCATCTGTAACATGACCTGGAGAAGGAAGTATCGTTGCCAAGAATAGCCCAAATATCATTATAGAGGGGTGGATACAACTGAAAAACAACTGAACAACAACAATATGCACATCATATTATATAGAGCTGAATCTTTGAGACCATCTGGTCTAACCCCTTCATTTTACATAAGAGGAAATTGAGGTCCAGAATGAGGTCAATTCGAATTTGGGGGGAGGCGGGGTAATGGGGGTTAAGTGACTTGCCTAGGGTCACACAGCTAGTAAGTGTCAAGTGTCTCAGGCCAGATTCAAACTCAGGTCCTCCTGAATCCAGGGCCAGTGCTTTATCCACTGTGCTACCTAGCTGCCCCTCAATTAATATTTACTAAGTAATAACTATGTACCAGGTCTTGAATTAACTGCTTGTGATAGGTAGGCCAAAAAAAAAAAAACCCCAAAAGAAAAGCAAAACAAAAAACCTTCCCTCAAGGAGCTCACATTCTAATGGGAGAAGGCAACTTGTAAATGACAAGAGAACAAAGGAGTAGATGGTGGAAACAATAACAAATAGGTTGAAAAGGAGGCAATAATAACCGAGGGAGAGGGAAGACTGGGAACAGCTTGTGCAGAACTGGGGATTTGAGCTGAATCTTGAAGAAAGTGATGGAAAGGAGGAGGTCACAGTGAGGAGGCAGAACATGCTAGGCACAGGAGACCGAGTTGACCAAAAAGGTCAAGGGTAACGGAATAGTAGAGTGTATGGAAGGGAGGAAGGAGGGATAATGCTGGAAAGGTAGGAAGAGCAGGGCTTAGGAAGAGCTTTAAAGTGATTTACCCAGGGGCAGCTAGGTAATGCAGTAGATAGAGCACTGGCCCTGGATTCAGGAGGACCTGAGTTCAAATCTGACCTCAGACACTTAACACTAACTAGTTGTGTGACCCTGGGCAAGTCACTTAACCCCAATTGCCTCGCAAAAAAAAAAAAAGCTATTTACCCAAGGACAATCAGATCGAAAGTCACAGAACCCAGATCTGAACCAACTTTCCAGTAAAAAATAGTGCCTTCCTTTGCCTCACGATTCACTTTTCAGGGGAAAGCACAAGTAGCTCATTCAAGTGACTCATACAGGACCCTGAATTACAACCCTGGCTTCTAACCAAACTAATCGTTTTAAAAAATATATGGAAATTCCCCCAAAAAAGTGTGTTGGGAGAAGGGAACTCTCCCCGGGCATCTGACCTCGTTTCATTAGCATAAAAAGTGTGCAATGCATCTCTGTTGACTCCAGAACCAAGGTACTTCACACCATACTCTACTCCTTTCCAATTCCCTAATCTGCAAGATGAAGAGGTTGGGCAGAATGGGACCCTTTCCATCCCTAGATCTATGACCCTGCAGTTCTTGAAGCTTAAATGCTTTTTGGATTTGGTTAAATAGGCAAACATTTATATGCCTGAAAGCCACAGTGAGCTATTTTTGGTAGGTGAAATAAAAGCACTAGGTGGGCAGCAAAAGCATCTCAAAAACTACTCTACCTGGTGGTTGTTTTCCTTTAGTAAAGATGATTTCTTGAAGTTGTTGTTCAGTCCTTTCAGCTATGTCCTACTCTTTGTTGGGGTTTTCTTAGCAAAGATCCTGGGGTAGGTTTCCATTTCCTTCTCCAGCTCATTTTACAGATGACGAAACTGAGGCAAACAAGGTTAATTGACTTGCCCAGGATCAGACAGCTAGTGAGTGTCTGAGGTCAAATTTGAACTCAGATCTTCCTGACTCCAGGCTCAGCTCTGTATCCAATGCGCCACCTAGCTGCCCCGTTGAAGTTCTAAAGAATCAGCAATAGTTGCAAATGAGCTTCATAGGAAGTAGGGGAATACAGCTCATCAGGCCCTCCCCTAGCAAATCTCAACAGCTGCTCATTAATTTGGAAGATGAGATGATCGCTGTGACAAGTGTAAGTGCCTAAAATCTGATTGCGTTGCAGTAGGAATGTTTTGGGATGTTTTTTGTACTTTATTTAACAAAATTTGAGGAAGGACATTGGCTGGAGGGGAAAAACAGCCCTGGCAACAGCAGGATTTAAGCCATTCCTGAAATAGTTATGGAGGAAAGGGTAGAATAGTATCAGATATTAGTAGGTGATTAATAATTAGCACTCCTATTCTTTTATTAATCCTTGCAAATGCTCTGTAAGATTTAATGTCAGAGATGGGTCATGTGCTGTTGATGTAGCAGAAAGTTACATTTTTAGCTCAGCAGGATTCCAAAAAACAAAGAAACAAGCCACCCCAAATGAACAAGAAATTCAAGTGGTGCTTTTCCTTCCCTTCCCATTCTAGCCCTAGGGAGAATGGGGGATTGGCTAGTCTGATCTACCACGATTCAGTAAGAGTGTGTGTGCCTGTGTGTAGGTAAGGCAAGCATATGTGCATAGGACATAACAGAGAGCCCCAGAGTCAGAAAGACCTAGGATCATGACCTACCTCTGACAGACCAATAATTGTGTAACCTGAACAAGTTAGTTCACTTCTCAGTGGCCTCAAGAAACTCCAAGACCATAAAAGTTGAGAGCAATCGTTGTTCTGCATCACCGGATGTTTCCTCCACCAGGATATCATAAGTCAAGATGGCAGAAAAGGAAATCTTATAGATGATAGGCAGAAAGAAAGCCAGACGGATAGATGTTGTGCCTATGTGTATATACACACACGCATCTATTTATACAGCAGATGACAAATGCAGATACCACATACCTGCAAATACACATTAATTCACAAACATTTGTGTATGATAAGAACAGCTGGATTCTATGAGGCAGGTTAAGGTTCACAAAGGATTTTACAAATATTTCATTTGACCCTCACAACTACCCTGTTGTTGTGATAATAGGTGCAATTATGATCCCCATGTTATAGAAGAGGAAACTGAGGCAGTTAAAGCTTGTGACTAACCCAGGGTTACAGAGCTAATAAAGGTTGGAGGCAGATTTTGAACCCAAGTGTTCCTGGGTCCAAGTCTAGTGCACTAGCCACTGTACCACCTCACTGCATCTTCTTGTATACATACTCATTTTTCAGGCATTCATTTCACAAACCTGGTTGGCCATGGAGTGATTTTTTTTGAGGTGGGGGGGGGGGTTAACAGGAAAACCTAAGTTATAAAGAAAATTGTTCTTTGTGTCAGGGAAGGTCTATAAATTCATAGATTTGGAGTTAGAAGAAACCTCACAGACCATTGAGTCTAACTCCTTCATTTGATAGAGGAGCAATCTGAGGCCAATAGAGTTTTAGTAACTGGTTTGTTGTTGTTGTCATTTCAGTTACATCCAACCCTTTGTAACCCCATTTGGGGTTTTCTTGGCAGAGATACTGGAGTGGTTTGCCATTTCCTTCCCCTGCTCGTTTTACAGATAAGGAAACTGAAGCCAACAAAGTGAAGTGACTTGCCCAGGGTCACACAGCTAGTAAGTCTCTAAGGTCAGATTTGAACTCATGAAGATGAGTCTTAATGATTCCAAGCTGAGGGTTCCATGTACTATGGCACCATCTAGTTCCCTCAGTAACCAATGTAAGGTCCCAAAGGCTATAAGTGTCAGAGGTAACGTTTGACCCTTCACCCTTTGACTGCAAAGTCAGTGCTCTTTTCCCTGTCCTGAAACGGTACCCACTCTGATGAAAATTATGGCTCCCAAAGGGTAGATTTCTACTATGAAACATATACAAGTATATTTTTAATTAAAATATTTCTATAAATATCATATGTACAGGCCTATATAGTATATGTACTGTTTATATGCATACATATTTCCTTTCAATTTAAATGCTTCTGAACGTATGTGGATATTGACATAATAGAAATATGCATAAATGTAACGTGTATTTGTGCATATCTATTCAAAAATAGATATGCATATGAATGTACTGAAATAAATGTGTACAGGTATAGTAGTGGAAATGCATACACTTAATCTCCAAAAATGTACAATTCCTTGGATGTGAGATACTGTCCCCCCCATACTGTTCCCATAGGTAGCCACCTCTTTATAGTTTCTATCTTCCAAGTGTTCCCATGGACAAAAATGTCCATCCCCCACAGCCCATCTAGTGACGAATCTCTCTGAAACTAGCCAGGCTGATGCTCTCCTCAGGTGGGTGGCACATAGTCTGTCCCTGGATCTGTATTCAGAGCCCTGCCATCTTGCATGTTCTAACACAGCCACTGAGAAGTCAGGGTCACCTCCTCGGGGAGATGATGCTTTGCAGGAAGCTTGCAATGGGCATGGAAGCATTTCATAATCTTGGGGGAACTTTTGATTCCAACCATAGTAAGCTATATTATGAGCAGCTTTGGTTAAGTTTTCCTTAAAATGAATAGATCTGTGCTGCATATTCTAGTACTGTAAAGTCTAAGAGAACAAGGCACAATCATCTAATTTGGGGGAATACATTCAGAACTACACTTTCAAAATGGTAGAACACACAGAGATTTTCCCATATTTGGAGAACATTCTCAGGGCTTTTTGAATCTCTGTTCTTTAATGAGAAGGGAACTAAGGCCCATCCAATAATTCACAGTGTATTATCTCCCCTGAATTGTCTCCCAGGGTCCTGAGCCTGGTTTTCAGCAGCACACTATACTCCCTTTGTTAGCCCAACAAGGAGGTACAATATAGAGGCTATTTTGGTGAAATGGTAACTTTGTCCTACAATCCCCTTGGAATTTGTTACACAGTCATCCAAAGAGTATCAGGCAGATGATAATGGGCAACTTTCAAACAGCCCAGGAAAAAAAGAATGTGGAGATCCAAGGGTTATTTTAGTCTTCCTAGACATTAGCCCCCATGAAATGGAATGCCGGGAAGTCTGCAGGTAGAGCTCTGTGGATCAAGCATGCTGCTGGTCTGAGAACACACAACTCAAACACAAGATCCTCCCTGAAGTGGGCATCTTTTCTAGCATTGAAATCTACAAATGAAGCCACTTCCATAGGCAGCCACAGAATGCTAAGGATCCAGTTATCACCAAACCCAATGGATCTCCATTATATCATTTGCTTGGAAGAATCTCAGTCTCTTTCCGGAATTATGACAAGGCCATTGGGAAGCATAAGGCCGAGAATCATGAGATTTGGGTTCTAATCTCAAGGTTGTCACAAGTAGTGTGACCCCCAGGCAAGTCACTTAAACTTTCTGACTCTCTGTTTTTTTTATTTTCAGAACAAGGGTACCGTGGACGAAAAGGTATATTAATGCTAATTAATAACAGTATGCTTCTGCTTCTTATATGGGAGCATGCAGAATCTTAGAACTTTCAAACATAATAGCATCATAGAGATGACCTAAATTTAAAATCATAGATTTGGAGCTGTGAGGGACTTTGGTGGTCAACTCTCCCATTTTAGAGATGAGGAAACTGACACAGAGAGGGTAAGTGGCTGGTCTAAGGTCACATACCTAGCTACCAGCCCTGATTCATTCAAGAAACATTAAATACCCATACTGTGCAGAGCACTGCTGAGAATGATACAAAACTTAGATAAAAGACACACTGATAAGAAAGGGCAATGAGCTGGTGGATCTCCCAGAAACCAGGAGTCTGGTTTGTAGCATAGATAAGTTAAATGACTTTCCTTAAATAGAACAATGACTTTGTGAAAGAATCTGGGATTTCACTGAAGTCTGAAGTCTTGACTAGGTCTATTTTCCCAACCCACAACATTCTTCACGGATGCTGATCTCTGAAGGTTAATATTTAACTCACTTTTCCCCCTCTCTAGACGCTTGACATGGTACCCTTTACATCCAAAGAAAAATCCAAGGACTTTTTGGAAGACAAAAAAATTTGACCACTTAAAGGTCCATATGCTTTAATGAAAAACTCTTTTTTGATTTCCTGTTGCATTTTAAAATTTCTCAGGTTTCAAACTAAATACTTCAGGAGTACCTTGCAAAGTCAAGAGTAGAGAGGCCTGTGAAGGAATCCAAATCAGCATGGCCTGCTCAGGAAGACTCACCCTCATAGCTCTAATCTCGCTGTCGAGACAGCTATTAGTTTCAGTCTGCTGACTGGGAAGACACCTAGGTGAGAAGTAAAGTGAATATTTTAGTCACAGATGGCAAACTCTCTAGCCCTCTGACCAGGGCAGCTGCCTGATCACATCTACCAGGGAATCTATTCATCTCTGCTTCATGCCCAAACCAGAATGAGAACACCTTTACACCTCAGGTGCAGAAACAAAAAATTCAATTAAGTTCTTGGAGTGCAGATTAACTGGATGACAAATGGGTGTTTCTTTAACTTTATATACCAGATTGAGCCACATCCCTGAAAGCTTATTAGTAGAGTGGTAGCTGACTTTTTGAACAAAAATTACAAAAAACTAAACTTACACAATAATTAAGGGGGTAGTTATCTGTATTGAAAACAAATTCTCTGCTTTTAAAAAATGGTTTCAATATTGGATTACCTTATATTTCAGGCATGTCTCTTCACTACATTGAAGGTTGGAACTATGATGCCCACACCCTTTTCCAAAATTCCATGGGTATCTCAAGTAAGGTGAACCTGCATTTCCAGATGGAAAACACAGTAGAGCTAGGCTCATAACACAAACCATTTAGGCCAAGAAGGCTCTGAAACCAGTCTTGCTGTGCATGCGACAAGCTTCCCAGACATTCTTCAGGTCCATAAATCTTTTTTTTTTAATTTAGTTTAATTTAATTTTTACAGGTCAACGAGGGTTAAGTGATTTGCCCAGGGTCACACAGCTAGAAAGTGTCAAGTGTCTGAGGCTGGACTTAAACTTGTAGGTCCTTCTGAATCCAGGGACAGTGCTCTATCCACTGCAACACCTAGCTACCCCCCCATAAATCTTTGAACGGCCATTCTTTTTGGCACTACAAAAACCCCACATTGATCTCAATGTTCAGTGAAGCATGAAACCATGTCTTAACTGTTCTTCATTAAAACCAATGGGGATCCAACCATTCTGGAGAGCAATTTGGAATTATGCCCAAAGGGCGATAAAGCTGTGCATACCCTTTGACCCAGCAATTCCACTTTTAGGTCTTTTTCCCAAAGAAATCATGGAAGGGGGAAAGGGACCCACATGTACAAAAATATTTATAGCTGCTCTTTACGTGGTAGCAAGGAATTGGAAGTTGAGGGGGTGCCCATCCATTGGGGAATGGCTGGACAAGTTGTGGTATATGAATACAATGGAATACTATTGTGCTGTAAGAAATGATGAGCAGGAGGAGTTCAGAGAAACCTGGAGGGTCTTACGTGAGCTGATGATGAGTGAGATGAGCAGAACCAGAAGAACATTGTACACAGTATCATCAACATTGAGTGTTGACCTACTGTGATGGATTATATTCTTCTCACCAATGCAATGGTACAGAAGAGTTCCAGGGAACACATTATAGAAGAGGATCTCCAAATCCAAGGAAAAAAAAAAAAAAAGAACTGTGGAGTATAGATGCTGATTGAACCATACTATTTCTTTTGTTTTGGGTGCTGTTTTTTTTTTCTATTTTGAAGTTCTGCATCACTGCTCTGATTTTTTCTCGTGTAACAGGATTAATGCAGAAATAGGATTAATGTTATTATGTGTATATATATGTGTGTGTATATATATATCTATCTATATGTATATGTATATGATATATAGATATAGATATAACCTATGTCAGATTACCTGCTGTCTAGGGGAGGGGGGAGGGAGGGGAGGGAGGGAGAAAAATCTGAAATTGTAAAGCTTGTATAAACAAAAGTTGAGAACTATCTTTACGTGTAACGGAAAAAATAAAATACCTTATATGTAAAAAAAAAAACCAACAAAAAAACAAACAAACCAATGGGGTCCACTTACTAGCTGTGTGACCCTGGGCAAGTCACAACCCCCATTGTCTGCAAAAAAAACCCAAAACAACCTAATGGGAGCAGCTAGGTGGCACAGTGGATAAAGCACCTGTCCTGGATTCGGGAGGACCTGAGTTCAATTCCAGTCTCAGACACTTGACACTTACTAGCTGTGTGACCCTGGGCAAGTCACTTAACCCTCATTTCCCCCCACAAAAACAAAAACAAAAACAAAAGACTAATGATGCCAACCATCCTAGAATACATTGTTTCAGTTACTTTTGACATGACAATCATTCTCCCTTCTAGAACACCTCACAACAGGTGAGAGGGGAAAGGTCCATTTCCTTCCCATCGAGCCAAGCTAGATGGCCCATGCAGGATCAGGATTCACAGCCTCTTCCTTATTAATACAAGGCTAAAACTAACTGAGCTACAAGAGCCACATCGGAGTTCTAAAAATGGATCCATAAATCCTAGGTGTGGAACTGCAAGGCTTTGGACACTATTTAATCTAAGCCCATCCCTTTTTGGAAAGATGAGCAACACTGAGGCCTGCACAAATGAAGGACAGAAGGAGGTTGTGATCTCAGGCCTTCTGACTCCAAAGCCAATAAGCTCTCTTCCAATTGTACCATCCTTTCTCTCTCTAAGACCCCTATGCTCCGAAATCTCTTGTTTGAACCGGATGACTATGTCACCTCGAGTTCATATGCACATTTGAAAAGAAGTCCTTTTTCTCTACCAATAAATAATAATAATAAAGATCAACCTTATGAGTGAGATTTTGAGGCAAACCCTCCTTTTTTTCCATCTCTAACCAGTACTGCCATTGTCCACCTTTGGCCTTTACCCAAGACATCCATCCACATGCCTGAGAGGAAGGAGAGGTAATTACAGACATGCTGCATATATTTAACATCACATAATGTAACAGAAAACTATATGTATAAGAAAGGGAGTCGGGGTTGCCATGGGAACCACAATCTAGCGTTTGGGGCATATGCTTTTAAAATGTGCAGGTCAACTGTCTTCTTTGGAATAATTGCAGAGAGAGAGAGAGAGAGAGAGAGAGAGAGAGAGAGTGTGAAAGAAGGAGGGCAGCCAACAAGCCTGCAAGGACATCCCCATTATAAACAAAGGGGGCCCAGGTTTTGTTCCAAGTCTTTCTCTTGAAAGGAGGCAATAAAATGCATGGTGAGACCCAGGTGTAAAGATGAGCCCTAATATGGCATATTAGAAAAGAATAGTCATGCAATTCAGAATGGTGACTAAGGCTCACTTGGAGACTGAGTAGTGAAATACAGGCCTGCTTTTCAACTGCTGCACTGGGCAAAGGAGAAGGTGAGAAGCATTTAGTGAGCTGAATAAAAACTTGGGGGGGGGGGGGAGTTGAAGATCTGCTCTAACTGCCCCTTGGAGCTTTTTTTTCTAATGATAACTGAACAATATTGGCTTTTGTAAATGTATGCATTTTGATGGCTACTGGCCCACCTGAGCTAGGATGACCTGAATCTGACTTTTAATTGGGGGAAAAACTAGGAAAGGAGAAAGAATATCCTTCTCCAAAGTAAGAAGAATAATATAGTTTAGAGATGAGATGTAGCTGTGACAGTAACAATAACAGAACTTCAGCAAAGGAGGAAAAAGAAACTCAAGTAAGCAATGCTAACACTAAGTGATTTATTTAAGCATATGGGCAGCTACAAAGTGAAGTGGATGGAGTGCTATACTGGGAGGCAGGGGGACTGAAGGGTAAAGCCAGCTGTGGATGTGTGCGGGGGGGGGGGGGGAATCTGTATTTATGCCCACATATACTATATAGTATATCACATATGCCACAAATCATATATGTTATTGTATACATAGATGACTATATCACCTTGAGTTCATAAACACATTTGAAAGCAAGTCCTCTTTCTCTAATCATCAAGATCAACATTTTGGGTGAGATTTCATGTAGGCATAAATATATGTGTACATTTTCAATGTGTATATTTATATTTTATGTATGTGTATATAAATATGCATGCATGTTATATATACACACATACATGCATGCATATGTTTTGTATATGTATATGGAATGGAATGATGATGTGGAGGATAGAGCATTGAACGTGGAGTCAAGAAGACTTGAATTCAAATCCTGCCTCAGACATGAGCTATGTGAGCAGGCCTCTGCCTGCCTCAGCTGTCTCAGCTGTGAAATGGAGACAATAATTCCATCCTACCTCACAGGTTGTTATGAGAATCAAATTTTATAACATATGTAACAACACCTTACAAACTTTGAAAAGCAATATAAATTCTAGCTATTCTAATTATTTTCATTTAAACATATACACATACCTATATGCATATATACATATGCAAGTATACTCACAAACATACATGTGCATATAGATGTATACACATATGTATACACCTGCATGCATAATATACACATACGTGCACACGTACATACACATACTGTTTTCTTATTTGATCTTAAATATGGTCAAATTTTTGGTTAAATTTGATAACTGATTCACTTTAACATTAGTAAATCTGGCACAAAACAGGTCACAACACTCTGGACAGTGCTGCTCCTTCTACCTGAAAACCAGTGTTCCTTTTCTCTGCGTCTGAGAAATAAAGATTTTGAGAAATCCAGTTTTACCAAAATTCAGACATCATTTTCTCAAGCCACGTAGTTTTAATTTGGGGGGGGGGGGAAGAACTAGTAAGTTAATTAGTAAATGTTGATTTCCTTTTATGTTTCCTTTACATATAATAAGGTGGTTGTTGCTGTTTTTCATTCAATATACCATCTAGCTTACAATCAGAAGCCCAGTAAGCTAGCTAAAATGGCTGGGTGCTCTGGATGATTTTTTTCACTCATCTACAAAGCTGAAACCAACATCCTGTTGAGGGATACTAGCAGGCTTCAAAATCCCTTCCATCGTCACCCTACATCAGAGATCCCAAAGAGTGGGGTCACATGGAAGAAGAGTTTGTCAGGAACCACAAGCACCTTATTGCTTCAAACTTTAAATCAAAACAAAACCCTCCTAAGTAATCAAATCTGTAATGAATAATTCTAAGTAAATCAGAAACCTACGAATCACTAAGTCTGGTCCCTGGATCATTTAGTTACTGATGGGATCCGTCACAGCCTGCAGTAGCACCAAAGAGCCCCTGCACAATGTGCTCCAGGGAGGTTGGTACATACATTGGGGTGTACTAGGTCATAGCTCAATTGAACATTTGTAGGCACCTCCCTAATTCTTGTTGTCTGTCCCCCAGGCATGTCTCCAATCTAACAGCAGGAATCCGCCTCTTTTGCATAAAAGCTGGCATTTATATTGTTTCCAAAAGCACTTGCAGGTAGTTTACTTCACGAGATTCACAATTAACTATGTAAGGCAGTTACTACTATAGATGATGAAACTGAGGTTCAGAGAGTGAATATATTCCCACTGACCCCACCAAGGGACTGAGAGACTGTGTGTGTTTCCAGCACAAAGCTGGAAACAAGTTATGTAGCCAACTGAATAAACTGTGGTATGTGAATATAATGGAATATGATGATGACATTGCAGAAAGCTGCATTTGAAGTCATGCAACCTAAGCTCCCTCCCAGCTAGGGGACAGGGCACTCAGTCTTGCATTCCTTTGTTTCTTCAGCTGTAAAATGAGAGTGGTAGGCTGACTCTAAGGGTCTTTTATAGTCTAAAAAGTCTAGGTCCTATCAACTATGTGATTAAGGTAATTCACACTAAAGTATGAATGACTGGGCAGGTTTAACTCTATATACAAGGTTAGTTGTCATTTGAAACTGAAAAATATTCATCCAACTGAATTTCTAATTCATGGAGGAGGAATTTTTGAGCACAAGAACCTACTGGTATTCCTGGCCTCTTCTCCCAGCCCCAACCCTTACCTCACACTTGCATAGCAACTATACAGCCCCCACCACCACCACTCACCCTAGCTAATAGCTCTGTGCCCTCATAGATTAGTAAGGACTGAATCAGAGGGTTTCAGAAATTAAAAGAAAAGTCCCAGAGAACATCATGGGGAGGGCAAGCAGATTCCATGATTCTCATTCCCTTAATTTCTCTCTCTCTGTCTCTCTCTGCAGGGCAATGAGGGTTAAGTGACTTGCACAGGGTCAGACAGCTAGTCAGTGTCAAGTGACTGAGACCATATTTGAACTCAGGTCCTCCTGAATCCAGGGCTGGTGCTTTATCCACTGCGCCACCTAGCTGCTCCCTCCCTTAATTTCTAATAAAAACAAGTCCCATTTCTAGGGAGTTTTAAGGTTTACAAAAGAGCAATACCCTAAATTCCTAGTTCCTCATTCCATTCAGCTCCCATTACCCCTTCCTCCACATCAGCTATATAAAGGAATATATATACTCCTGCATGTGGCACTCAATTAAGTTCTTATTTCTTCCTCTTCCCCTGGCAGCACAATATAACAATATCATGAAATCACCCCCCCCACCAACCATGCTCCATCAGAATGGTTTTAAGGAAAAGGTGTCTCATCATCTTGTATATTATGGTCACATTCCTAGAAATAGCTTTAATGGATCCTTCTCCCCCAATAAAAGCTGTTTCCAGCAGGAATTTTATTTAAGATGACAAAACATGTTTTGGGTTGGTTGTTTTTTTTTTCTATTATTCCCAACTAGCTTTTACATCATTTTCTAAAGGAATGCAAATTCTGCTATTGGAGTCTTTTTTTTTTTTTTTTAGACCAAGAGTAATTGAGGGTGAGATGGGAAAGGGCAGAGCGTGGAGAATTCTTCCAGGTATTTTTCCAAGTAACAAAATAAAGTATAAATAAGGTAAACCACATGACACTTTCTCAGCGAAATACACCAATGATCTAAAATCACTGGGGTAAGTCATGGTGACAAAAGGAATTTCACTTTTCTAAGTAAAACCCTTTTCCTAAGGTAATCAGAAATGTAATTTCTTACGAGATTGTCTGTATCCCTCAGCTCTTCCCTTCATGCTGCAACCACCCAAAGCAAGAAGTCATCCAACCAGACTTGGGTTAAATGATGCAGAGCAAAATAAGGAAGACATACCACATGGCAGCCACACTGAGAGCATTAATTAATGCTTGTTCATTCACTGGTTGATCAATCAATGAAGTGGCCAATCACAACTGTGGAAGACTGATGGCTAAGCATGGCCCTCAAGTCTCAGGAGAAAAATCATATACTAGAGGAGGGAAATGAGGAATATATTTTCAGATACTTTCATGGAACTGATTTGTTTTGCCTGACTATGCTTGTTACCAGGAAGGCCTCTTAGAGGAATATCTGGAGGGGAGGGTCAGTGGAATGTGAAAGTGACGTAAAATAAAATATAAGTGCTTCAATAAAACATTTTTTAAAAATCAATTACATTATGCTGCACCTTCATAGCTAAGAAATAATAACATTTTAAAATGTGAGAGGGAAAGGGAAAAGAAAGATGTCACCCCATGAAATAGTTGAACCCAGTAACTTAAAAGCCTCCAACAAAACTGAGAACTTAGGTATCTTTCGATGCATGTCTGTCACAGGTGAATCAAAAGACTAATACAATGACTAATGTAAAGCCCAAGAGAATTTAAATCATTCTTCTATGTCTTGATATTTCTACGGATCTGTGATCTTACTTTCAAAAACTGCTGATCCGAAATGTACATCTAAATCTTCTCACCCAACTTTTTTCCATATTATCCCATAAATTCACAGAGGATTATAGGGAGTACAGATTTGGGTTCAAAGTAATGAAAACTTCTTTACAAATTAGAGCTGTCCAAAAATAGAATAGATTCCTTGGGGAGGAGGAAGAGGTGAAAGAAAAAAGTGTGGAAATGTAGTGAAGTCACTTAGAGGTCTTCAAGCAGTGGCCAGATTTCCATTTACCCCTTGTCACGTGGTACATCAGATTCATGACATCGGACTAGATCAACTGGTGGCTCTTACCAACTTTCAGATTCCATGCTCCGGAAACCCATTCAGGCCCTTGATTCTAATAATATAAACAAATCCCATTTTTATGGAGCTTTAAAGTTTAAAAAACACTTTCTAATGGGTAACATTCAGTTCACATGTCAAAATTCTCTAAGTCCAGTAATCATAATTGTACTTGTAAATGTCATCAAAATACCCCAAATACACTGTTATTTCTTCCAGTCTTCTAAGTCAGTATAAATCTTCATAAACTGTATTATTCAACAAAGGTAGACTAGTCTTTTCTTCAAAACTCTGGATTAGTTTTTAATGCCTAGTTCTTTGTCTGACTAGATTAAAGGTACGGTATTTCTTTAAAATAATATTTACAACAAAACAGGGGCTGATAAATATTCATAGGTACATTCAATTGTTATATTCCAGGGCTCTGACCAGCATCTGCAAAGCCATTCCTGGTAGGTAGCCAGAAAGGGGTAGCCACATGGAATTTTAACACCTCTATTCAGGCTGTAAGAAGCCAGGCAAATTTGCATTTCTTAGCTAAAAGAGAACTCTTTCAAACAGATTTTTTTTTTTAAATAAAAAGGCAAGAACAATGAGCTACCTTGCCCTAACTCTTCTGTCACTACTGTAATCTATAATTATCATTACATTTGTAAAGCACAATCCAAAATTCCTATGAAATATGCTAATGAAATGATCACCGCTACAACTAATTTTTCCAAAGCCAAATGCCACCCTCACATCACAAGCTTTACTATGGTTGCTATTACACACAAAGCTTGCTTCCACTCATTTCTTTCCATGGACTGGCCGCCATTTTACTGTAAGCTCCAAAGGTGTAAGGATCAGAGCTGTTACGTTTTTTGATTAATTATGCCCCATTAAGCCCCTAACATCAGACTTTCTGCTGGTCATGTCTCCAGATAGGAATCTTCCCTAAACCTTCATTATTTAAGTAAAATCCAATCCAACCCAACAAATACTTGTTAAGGACCACAGTGGACTTGGTATGATGGTGCAGTAATGCATGCAGCACATGCAGTCAAGGAGGATAAGGCTGGGGAAGCCCTTTGAATTCAAGAGTCCCGAACTGCCTTAGCCTAAACTGATCAGGCATCTGCCCCAAGTTTGGCATTAATACGCTGACCTCCTCCCTCTATTCCCATCCCAGCAGCTGGGGACCACCAGCTTGCCTAAGAAAGAATAAACCAGCCCAAGTCAGAAAATAAGCACAATAGTTTCAGAGCCAACCAGAGTGGGACTGAGTCAGTGAATAAGGCCATGAACACCAGCCTAAGTGAGATTGGAATACATAGTCTTAAAAAGAAACACAAAAAACCAAAAAAGCCTGGACTCAGTGAAAAGAATTCCAAAGACAAACAGATAATAGCACTAGGGATGTCATGAGTCATTTCTCAGTGAACACAACTTTCAATATTTTTTTCTTCATGACTGTACATGTGTGTATGCACTCTATATGTGTACATGATCACAAAGAGAAACATTCTCCCTGTGTATATGTGCATGTATATACACAGAAGGAATAAGGCTCCTTGAGGAGCACTGAGTTCAGTCACTTTCTTCCTGTCTCTTTTTTTCTCTCTCTGCATGGCTTGGTGTCCAGAAAGGAAGAAAAACGTCAATTTTGCACATATTTCCTTCAGCTCGGTTTATAACAAGACTCAAAACAGAAGCTACAAAACCTCAGGGAGAAGAAATAATAAGAGCAGTTCCCCTTTTTCATTTGACACAGCAAAGCTGGTGATGACAAGGATCCGTGTCTGGATGGAATCCTGCAGGTGATCTAATCCAAATGCCCTCATCTAAGAGATGGGGGAACAGAGGCCCAGGAAAATTAAGTGACTTGCCCAAAGTCACACGGGTAGTAAGAAGCAGAGACAGGATGACTCCAAGATCAGAGCTCTTTTCATTCTTTTCCTCTCCTTGACCTTAAAAAATAAATGCAAAACTCACAAAGTCAAGTCATGACTTTTAATAAGTGATCTGCCTTATACCCTGCCAGACAGGCATATAGGGTTACATTGGAATCTGTAACACATGCAGGTCTGCTTCTGCATACACCCCATTTTGTTTTTTTTTTCTGTGTACTGGTTTTCAGTTTTAAAAAAAAGGTTGCTCATTTTACTTGACCCTTAATCAGTTAAGACATACCTATTTCTATCACTGTAGCTGACATCTGTACCTACTTTTATTGTGACCATGTTCCTATCAACAACTGACCCACATTCACTGACACTCTCTAAATGCCTGCCAATACTTATTTAAAAAAAAAAAAACTTTTATCTCCATTTTCAAATTTACTCAAAAGAAAAACAAGCTGACCCTTCAGAATCTGGACTTTATACCATTTAGGATGTTGATTCACTTTTAGTAGAATTCTCATTTATGTTCCCTGGGTAAGAGGGTACAATTCCAATGGTAAAAGTGTGTCTATCTAACTCCCACCCCCACAAATACCCAAAATTCTCAATCCTAAGTCTTATGAGGCTTTGACTTTTCTAACCATCTCAGCATTAGTTTGCTATTTCTGGCTTCCAAGATCAATCATTTCACTTATTCTGACCTTACAAACTTTATTTCATGCTTGTCAACCATGAAAATATCAACTGTTATTGATTCAGACAATGCATACTCAATGCAAACAATGTATTCCTCATGAATTCTAACCATCTTATGGATACATTTTAATTATTCTTTTTATTCATATTAACTTATTTTAAAACATATTGTAATTAAATTCAAGCATTATCATGGGTATACACTTCATCATAACCCAATAATGCAATGAAATAATGCCTAGAAACCCACTAGCATGAAATAATGCTTTACATTTGTGTAACACTTTATAATTTACTAAGTTCTTTTGCAAATACTTTCATTTGTATCTCAAGACAATGCCATGAATTAATAAAGTCTCTACTTTACTTTGCTGATGAAGAAATTAATTCTAAGCCCTAAATCAGGAATGCACTAAGTGGCAAAATATTCATTAAACCCTCCGGGATTGTCTCTCCTAAAATCCAGTACCCATTTCCCACAATACTTCTCTTATTCTTATTTCACCCCAAAGCTACTCCCAAATCCTTCCAGCATCAGCAACAGAACTTAAACTTCTAGAATGCAAACACTTTCACTTTTGCCTTCCATCCCCTAAATTTAGTTAGCACTATGCCTGGTACAGTGGTTAGGCACTTAAGGAATGCAGGTATTACTGAATAAATGATATTTGAAATGGAAATGACATCAATGTTATGCTAAAAAGCCTTTTTCTCCTCATGAAGGGATTGGCCTTTAAACTTTTATATCTCTAACAATTTGATTCATATTTTAATAGGTAGAATTTTTAATCACTCAACCTCCATTTTCTGAGTATTCTTGTTGATTGCAAGCCCCAAGACCATTTCATAAGCTGCATTTTACTTTTCTCCAAGTTGAATGACACAAACTAATTACAAAGTATTTGTGATGAGCGCCTATCAATACTCCATGGACCTTGTTCCTGTTTCCCTCCAAAGCATTAACAATCCAAGGGATTTGTGTCTGATTAATGGTTCTCCCCAAACCATCCTACCAGAATCAAAACCAATTTCCTGTTGCAAAAGCTGTTCATAATTTGGTTGATACGAAAATAGTTTCCCTCTAATGCAAAAATTATGGAAGGGAGGCATGCCCAAAATACATCTGTGCTTTCTTTAAGTAGTTAATACACCAAGCAATGTCTAATGGTGATTAATAAATAAGGTTAACATAAGATTGGCTTTTCATCATCCTGTCAACTTTATTACTAGATTTGATCTTCTTTGATGAGAAAGCCCCAAAAAGTTGTCCCAGAGTTCTCACTATTATCAGCAATTAAGCATTTGTTTTTTAAAGAGCAAACTGGGGCACAGTGGATAGAGCACCAGACCTGGAGTCAGGAGTACCTGAGTTCAAATCGGGCCTCAGACACTTAACACTTACTAGCTGTGTGACCCTAGGCAAGTCACTTAACCCCAATTGCCTCACTAAAAAAAAAGTAAACCAATAGTTTAATGGAACCAAATATGGCTCTGTTTGTGAATCTGGGATTCTAGGATAAGGGCCAGACTAGGGGATGATTTGGAAATAAAAGTCATGATCAAGGTCAAGTCCTCAGACTCCTCATTAGAATAGGTCCTCCTCTCATTGCAATATTAATTCCCTCTTACTACTTCTTAACCAATCAGAGTTGATTGCCACCCTCAGGAAGACCCACTCTTCCAAGGGCACATAAGCATTGAGTGGCTTCTATGAGAGATCTTTGGCACTCAAGTGTCATTGACCCGTTTTATTAATATGCTAGGAATGTTAACAAAATGATTAGTTACCCAGCAACTATCTCCCTCAAGCTTTTTATATATGTCACATTAGAGATGAAGAAAAAAAAAACTTCAGCTAGGGTTGCAGATTTAGAATTGGATCAGACCTCTGAGAACCTCTAGTCTAAGCTCTTTTACAATCAAAGCTCAGTGACTTTCCCAATAGCAAAGTCAGAATTCAAACTAAGGTCCTCTGGCTATGTTCCTTCTTCTACACTGAGCTGCCTCTCATTCAGCAGATGGACAGTGGAAACGCCAATTTTTTTTCCTTTTCATCATTCAGTAAGAGCAAGAAATAGTTCAAAAGGTTACAGCTATCATTCATCTATCACTCTTCAGCATATTTCCTTCAGATGTCATTTGCATGCACTTCACACCTATGTAAACTGTATCCTCCATGAAGTACTATAAATGGCAGAAACTAGAGAGTGGAAAATACTACTGGCCACATCAGGTGGGACAGGTGGAGGCATCAGAAAATAAACAAACAAACAAATGTAGGCACCATCTAACGATTCAAGCTATCCCAAAGAGAAAGGGGCTGCTTCAGAAGGAAGGGCTCACCTCTAGCTCCTTCTGAAAGGTCTTCAAGTAGAGACTGAAGGAACATTTTTTTTTTGTTAAGTTCTAGGAAGAACTCCTTTTCCATATGAGTTGGATTGAAGTCTAAAAACATGAAATAGCTGATTAGACAGTCCCCTACTGGAGTCAACCCCATTTACTCTTTAGATCTAAGCACAAGCCATCAGTGTGCTCCCCCCAGGAACCTGGACCTGGCTTTCCACTCCATTTGTGGAGGGCTGCTAGAATTGAGCATGTAGAACACCTTTAATTGGCTCCATAAGTATTATCAATTTAGAAGCACTGAAACTTCTTGACTTCCCCATGCTAAGCCTCAGAACAAAGGATGCATGACACTGCCTGGGCTCTCATGGTATGTATCTTTCTAGACCTGAAAACAGTAAAGCATATGACAGATATGAACCAGTGCCTGGAAAATTGGCTAAGGATGCTACAGTTCTCATTAGGAAGTGCACATCTGGATCCGATAACCTGACTAAATATTAAACCACGACCAACAATTTCCACAAAATGACTTTTATGTCATGGAAACAAGTTAACCTGTTGTTCTAAAAAATGAAGAGGCAAACAGATGAATCCTAATAACACAGCTATACATAGTTATCACTTTCCAAAATCCTTTTGCATCCTTTGTGTCACCTGATCCTGGAAAGAAAAAAAAAACCTCTGGAAAACAGGTGGCACAAGTATCATTCATTATTTCCCACCTCATAGATGAGGATGTAAGGGGTTCACAGAGGTCACCCAGCCTAGTGAACCTTAGGACTGGGCCTTAAACCACGGTCTTCTAATTCCAATTCCAGAGGACCCCATGGTGATGTCTATGGAAAAAAATATGCACATTAGAAAGCATTTTTAAAAACTATTCTCTTTTCAGGAAAACCCCCCAGAAAATTGCTAATTCTTCATATTTGGTCTATATGCCCAACCACAACACAAATATCATGTTCGTTTTTGTTACCTTCATAACTGATGATGTGGAGATACTGATAAAAAGGCTAGGTAAATGTATTGATCAAGCCAAGACTCTGCCCTGTAGACAGTCTTCAGAACAAATATAAATGACTTCTCAGACAAATCATAAAAATCA
The DNA here is from genome assembly GCF_019393635.1 of Dromiciops gliroides. Classification (NCBI taxonomy): domain Eukaryota; kingdom Metazoa; phylum Chordata; class Mammalia; order Microbiotheria; family Microbiotheriidae; genus Dromiciops; species Dromiciops gliroides. Next base: position 13,915,350 of record NC_057863.1, on the reverse strand, counting down.
TAGAACTTTTGGGCTAGAAAAGAACTCAAAGAACATCTGGTCCTACCCCTATTTTAATTTACATCAACCCTAGAAGGCACTTTGTTCCAAATGTTACACTTACTACCTGTGTGACCCTGGACAACAAACAACCCCAAATGCCTCAAATATCAAGGGGCCAGGGGCAGCTAGGTGGCGCAGTGGATAGAGCACTGGCCCTGGATTCAGGAGGATCCGGCTTCAAATCCAGCTTCAGACACTTAACACTTACTAGCTGTGTGACCCTGAGCAAGTTCCTTAACCCCAACTGCCTCAACAAAAAAAAACAAACCCATATATATATATATATATACAGGGACCAACTCCAGTCACCTTGAAGTATATTATGCCACTGAACCCAGATGACTCAAGAGAGAGGGAGCCTGGTGACTTTGCATAGCCTTTCCTCACTTCAATCCAATCCATGGCAAGTCATTATATCTGTAGTGGTCCTCTCGGAGGACAAATAACAACCACCTAATAAAAAATGGCATTCTAGACATTTCAATAGATAAAAATCAGTGATAGCAATCTGACTGTTGAATAATGCTCAAGAGCTTCCCATTTCTTTCCAGGTTTCTGAACAACTTGCTACAGGTTCACTTGGGGCCAAGTCCTTGACTTTGCTTTTTCAAATGAAAGTTTTTGGCTGACTCTGGGCATCCTAACAATGGAGACCTCAAAAATATATATATTTCCCAGATACATTCCCTTTCCCTTCACCGCACTCCCCATCCCTCACAAAAACCAAGTAGCTAGAGTTAAACAAGAAAAGTAAGGATGATTCTCTAAATCACTGTTGCCTCTTCTTCCCCTCCAATCTACTACTCACAATCTCTCTTTCTGGCTACGATCTTGAACAGTTCACTGGTAAGCTGTCAGAAACACTTGAAAATACTCTAAGCATATTTTAGGATGTTCATAGGCTACTGTGCCCATTACTAATTAAAAACAACAAACCACTTGAAAACTATGACCTTTTAAAAAGCTCCAAAGACCAATTCCCCCAAATATGGGTAAATGCTGACATCAGACATTATTTCAGAGGAATGAGAGATGCTCTCCTTTGGTACAGACAAGCCACAATTTCAAACCGGTGATATGAAGATGTGTCTCTTAAAAGCTGGAGGATGTTGTGAGGAAAAGGAAAGAAGGAACAATAATACTCTTTGAAATGTCCCATTTCCTGGACAGCAGTCAGCCTGGGATCCAAATTTACAACCGTTAGGAAACAGCTGGGACCAGGTTTAAGGCTCAGTCCTAGCAAGGGGGTCCTGTAGTGTCAAAGTTCTATTTAAAGAGGTGGCAAGTAGGCTGAGGCCAAGCTCTCACCTCCCAGGACCACTTTGCTCTCCACAGCAAATCACCAGCCTTCGTCAATTTCACCATGCTGCCTCCAACACTTCACAAAACTGACACCAAAAAGCTGACAAGGGCTTCCTATTATATAATTCCCTCAAACTCCTTTTCCTATTTCTTTCTAAACTCCCTAAAATAAAGACTTCAATGCATCCCAATTTTGTTGAGAGAATGGCAAGAACTATGCATCAAGAAAGCTGGCTTTTTCTCTGCTTCAAACATACCCCACACAAAATCACTTTTACCGAACACCCAAAAAGCATTTATTTTCCATTACTCAGTAAGAGCATATTAAAATCTTCTTTCCTGCTGTTCTAATCTAAAAGGAATTTAGTCATGCAAGTGACTAAATTCTGTGGGAAGCTGGTAACTGCTGCAAGCAACCTATTTCATTTGCAATTTCATTTTTCAAATGTTCACCCATCAGTATTATATACATTTTTGGTTGGGGGCCAGACCGGTAATTTTAGCTGGGTGGGAGCTCCTAGTAGATAAACTTTCTTCCTTGAGGCAGATCTGGAACTCAGCCTGAGTTGCCTCCAGGCACTGAAGGGGTAAGGGGCTAAACAGCAAGAATGTGTCAGTGGTAGTAAAACCAGGTCTTCCCCAAGGGAAGGCTGGTCCTCTACCCACCACAAGCTCTCTACCTTTTAAAATCACCGCCACCACTCACAATTAAAAAGTACTTCTATACATTCTTAAAGGGAAATATTTTCATTATGGCTTGTCTCTTCCAACTCTTAAATTCTATGAACTAGTTAGATACTTGGCAATGTTTTATGTCAATGCTTTCCCATAGAAATGACATAACGCATTGTCATCTGCTACCTTGCACACACACCCACACTTGGTATTTTTTTTTTTTAATGTGTGACAGTTGGTAAGACCAGTTTTCTAAAAACTTCTGAAGACAAGAGCTGAATCTCAGGCCTTCAAAAGTGTGAATCTTTGTTCAGCTTGCTTTTATGGGGATTACTGAAGAGATTTAAATAAAACCAAGACACAGAAGAATGTTTAAGACCATGCCCAAGATGTACATCATTAAGTAGCTTATTGTAAAATTCGAGCATTTATAAGGCTATATTTAAAATAAATAAGTAGTTGCCCTATTAACTCAATTTTAGACATTAAACCTAAATTTAAAAAAAAAACCCTAGAGGGGGAAGATGAGGAAGAACCATAAAAGCAGAAGTTCCATATTCCCACCACATGATATTTACATATCAAATGAATATGAGGGAAGAATATAACTCATAAAAACATGTAGGCCAGCAGAGTTTTAATGAGACCTCTAGCTTTCACTTACTAATTAATGCACCCCTCTTGGTCTTTTTCTACTCTTGCAGGTCAAATTTACCTCAATCACTTTTATAAGCATACATATCAGGGCTACTAGGTGTGACCCTGGGCAAGTCACTGACCCCTCAGTTTCTTCTTTAAAATGAGTTGGAAGAGGGGCAGCTAAGTGGCACAGTGGATAGAGCACTGGCCCTGGAATCAGGAGTACCTGAGTTCAAATCCGGCCTCAGACACTTAACACTTATTAGCTGTGTGACCTTGGGCAAGTCACTTAACCCCAATTGCCTCACTAAAAAAAAAAAAATGAGTTGGAAGAGGAAAGGGAAAACTATTCTGCTAGTTTTGTCAAGAAAACCCCAAATGGGACAACAAAGAGTTGGACATTACTGAACAATTTTACCAGGCATGGGATGAAAATGCAGGAGGGAAGGTAAAAAGGAAGAAAGGAAAAAGGAAGGGAAGGGAAAAGGGAGGAAAACACTGATATAAAATCCCTTCCATTGAAAACCTGGGTCTCTGATTTTTTTTTTCCCATAAGGAATAACATACCTAGAGGTAAGCCCATCATAGTGAATAGAGAGCTGAGCCTGGGAACAGGAACACCAAGGTTCAAATCCTGCCCCCTGACACTTTAGCTGTGTGACTCAGGGTAATTACTAAGGCAACCCCCAATCTAAATCACTGAGAGTAGCAATCTGCATTAGTGTGAGGAATTCTCACAACAGGATTCCCCGCCTCCCAAAAAAAAAAAAAGACACCTTGGCATCCATACAAGAGAATGAATGGAGTCCAAGAGCATAGGTTCAAACATTACTTGTCCCCCTCCAGTTGGGCCAGTGTAAATATCTAACTACCTAGCCAGAGTCCTCAGCTAAGAGGGGTGGGATCAGATGACCTTGAGCTCAGAATTGTACCTTTTAGATCTGTCATTCCAAGCCCCTTGCAATTTAACAAGCCAGATTTGCTTTAGCAATTCTCCAGAAGTAACTGAAGGGCAAAGTTTGGTTACCATTGTCTTTAGTCTCCAGAGAAAGCCAAATCTAGCCCTGTAGAGAGATAAGGCCCCATGGACAACCTTAAGACTTAGAAACTGTTAAAATGTGATTTGGGTTTCATCCTTTGCCCCACCCCAGCCCTTGATTTTTTTCAAGGAAATAACATTTTTCTAGAAAAATGAAAACACATTAACTAGTTGAGACAGTTCTCTCCCTTTCTAACCTTAAGATGAACTACCCTCTTTTTAAATAGGCCACATGTAATAACTGTCCCTCACTATAATAAGAGGCTGAGACCACAACTTGGGATGGTCTCAGCCTGGTTTTGTTCCCAGTCCTAAGAAGAGAAGGCAACACTTCAACTCAATTTATGATCCTATGAACCCCACCCATCTCTCCCCCAAAGTATTTCCATTTATCCTCAGGCCTGAATAAAACACTCTTAGATTAAGTCGTGTACATCATGTCTGTTCCCATATCAGCCTGGACAGGTTGGCAATTCATACAATGCACAAAACCAAACCAAACAAAAACACAAACAGGACTTTGGGGGTTGCATTTTTTAAAAAATGGTATTTGTATTAAAAGTCTTTAAATGAATAGACAACCATTAAACGCATGTCTGGAATTAAAGTTACAATTAGTTAGAATCTGCTTGGTACATCACAACATTAAAATTTTGCTCTTGGCTGGAGGAATACCCTACAACAGAAACCAAAAAAAAAAAAAAAGGAAGGAGGGAAAAGGGCGCTAAATACCTGAAAATTTAAATTAGATGAAGCCAGGAGTATTTGCAAGACATGGAAATTACATGTAAAAGGCTCCAAAAGAAAGCAAAAGAAATTCCATGAACAAGAGGCCATTTTGTCCTGGCGTGTTCAGTATGATTACTGAAAGGGAATTGTTAAGTACTTTGGGGAGTCATAGCAGATAATGGGATTTTGTGGAACTTTCACAGGTTGGCACCGGCTGGAACAGCTGAGTTTTGAAGGCACTCTAGACACAGGGTCGCTGTTGCCCCTGAATCACATTTGAGGAAGTCTTTGTACTGTACTTTAAAGATCTGGTCATCAAAATCAGTTATTGCCAACCAAAAGTAAACCCTAAACCCAAACAAGACAAAATTAAACAAACCACCCCACCAAAAAAAGAAAAAATGTGCAGATTTGTAATTTTTCACAGCTGATAAAAAACCAAAACACTACCGCTCTCCCCCCAGACTCCCATTTGATACAGTAGGTAAACAAAATAGATTTTTTTTTTCCACAAATATCAGCAGACACTTTCTGGCACTCCACACTGTATTGGCATCAGTGTAAACAGTCCCAGTTCAGTTGTGCAATACTTCAGATTGGATACACTGTAACAATAATCCAACTTTGCATAGAAATCCTCAGAGTCCTAATCAGTGCCAGGGTTGCACTCCCAGGCTGCCAGAGAAGGCAGCCAACCCTCACTTCCAGCACACACAGATACGCCTGGAAATGGGGTCTCTTCCTCTCCTTTCATTTCTTCACAGGCTTTTCCTGCACTTCCTTCCCCGGTCCAGGTACTTTAAATCTTCCAATTGGAAAGTGGTTGTTGACAAGCCCTTTTTTCTCCCATCCTCCTCCAGCTCCCATCCCTTCCCCCCAGACTGAAACTTTTTTTTTTTTGCCTGGTGTCAAGTTGCCAATACAGCTCTCTAACGGCTGTTTTAAGTGGAGAAACAGGCAACTATCAAAGAAATCCACGAGAGGAATGTACATGCTTGGAAAGCGCCACTTTTCCACCCAAGTTTCAGATGTTAAATACAAGGCAACTCACCCCACCCCCGTGACTCTGAGCACTGGGGCCCGGCAGCGGCTGTTGAAATAGCCACGAGCCCCTACCTGGAACACACCTAGTATGATGCAAAGTTGTTTCCAATCTTAAAATAATAATTAATAAAAAATCACATTGAGAAATAAGTATTGTGTTTTGCTTTCGCTTTTTTCTTAAAAAAAAAAAAGAAACCAATAAAAATTCAAACCAAAGCACAAGCCCAAAGGAAGAAGCTCCCCCCCTCCCCCTTGTTTTCAGAGAATCACGCAGGAGGAACAGCACTGGTCGTCCCCGTTGGGCTGAGCCGCATAGTTCATCTGGCGGACAATCTCCGCGAACAACTCGTCCACCGAGGCTTTATTTTTGGCCGACGTCTCGAGAAAGGGGCAGCTCCACTCCTCAGCCAGGGCCTTGCCCTCCCCGAAGGAGACCTCGCGCTCGCCCTCCAGGTCCACCTTGTTGCCCACCAGGATCATGGGCACCCGCTCGTACCTCTTGACGCGGATGATTTGGTCGCGCATGGGCTTGATGTCCTGGAAACTCTGCTGGTTGACCAGGCTGTAGACAAGGATAAAGCCCTGGCCGTTCTTGATGTACAGGTCCCGCATGGACGCGAACTGCTCAGTGCCCGCAGTGTCCAGGATCTCCAGCACGGACGGCGACGAGTCCACCTCGATCTCCTTGCGGTAGAAGTCCTCGATGGTGGGGTCGTACTTCTCGATGAAGGAGCCCGTCACGAACTGCACGGTGAGGGCCGACTTGCCCACTCCGCCCGAGCCCAGCACCACCACTTTGTACTCTCGCATGGCTTCTTACCCCCCCCCCCTCCCCGAGAGTCTCTCCCGCTCTCGGCCTCCCTCCGGCCTGGGCCCCCCGGGGGGCGTGGGGGCAGAGGGGGAAGGAGAGCGGCCGGCGCAAAGCTTAGCTCGGCTCCTGCCCTGTGCCCTCTCCCAGTACCCGGCGGGGTAGGAAGGAATGGGCAAAGAGAAAGCCTAGAACCCCCAAGAGCTGGGGGTGGGTGCGGGTGGGGGGCGGTCACCCACCCCGGCGAGGCTTCACTCGGGCTCCGTGCCCTGCATTCAGGCGGCGGCGGCTGGGGCACTGGAAGCAAGCGGCCGGCGGCGGCAGGCGCAGGGACAATGCCCGGGCTGGCGAACAAGCGGGTTGATCGGCCGGGCACGGACTGCGGCTGGGGCCGGGGCCGGGGCTGCTGCTGCTGCTGCTGCTGCGGTGGCGGCTGCTGCGGCGGCGGCTGCTGGGGCTGCTCCTCACCCGAGGCAGCGGCGCTGGGAGGAGGGGTGGCAGAGCCTCTGGCACTGGCGGCGGTGGCAGCAGAGGCAGGGACGGGTGCAGGCTGCGGAGGCGGCTGCTAATTGCGCCCCAGCCCCGAGCGCGTGGTGCATGAGTCCCCGTGGTGCCTGCCTCCTTCCTCCAGCTGCCCCACGGTCCGTACCTCCCTCCCCAGCAGCCCCGGGAGTGCTAGAGCTTCCTACTTACAGCCCCAAAGCTGCCCTGCCTTAGTGAGCATGCCCAGTGAGGGGGCGCTGAGTCGTGGCGAGGCTGCTGGGGTGGGGGGGTGGGGGGGAGGATTCCGCTTTTCCGGGTTTTCCTAGAGGGCCGGGGCAGGGGGCGGAGCTAAGAGAGCAGCGGGCTCGGAGCTGGGACCGGGTCTCCAGGGCTGTAATGGGGGCGGAGAGGGTGCCAGAGATGAGCGCCCTGGCCGTGGGCAGGGCATTTTCAGGATAGGGACTCTTTCGCTTATGCCCTCCCAGCAAGAGGGCACGAAAAGGGTACTGCATGCAGATGCCCACTTAACCCGGGGCTGGCAGAGGGAGGGATGACTGATAAGTGACCGGGAGACGCGCTGGAGGGGAGTTTTATGTGGGAAAACCAGGCTCCGGGGTACCCTCCTCCCTACTTGTGTGCAGGGATGACTTCAAGGGAAAATCGTTAGATTGTGAGTCCAGGAGGTCCCCTTTGGGAGGAGGCTGGGTGCGAGTCTGGAGGCGGGCAGACAGACCTACTGTCGGCCCTCTTCGGGCACGGCGCGGGTGCCATTCCCTGGGCTTGTGTTCCCCAGGCACAGTGTTGACGCGGGGCATGTTTTGCAGGAGGCACTCCACATGTGATGCATATAGCTTGATGCCCCAGCTCCTAGCGGCGCTTCCCCTCTCAGATACTACTTTGTCCTCTTTTGGTATTTATTTTGTAACGACTTTTCGGAAGATACACCCTTTCTCTCCCCAGGACGTAAGCTTCCTGAGAGCATTGACTTGTTTCATTTTTCTGATCTTGCAGCCCCAACTGGCACATAGGAGTTGCTTGATACATTCCGTAGCCACAGTTTGCAAAGAACTTAGAATTTGGCCAGGCCGTCAGCAGTGGACAGACGGTTGAATTGGAATTTGGAGGACCTGGGTTTGGACCCTGGCTTGGCCACTTGCTACCCTGTCTTTTCATCTTTCTGCGTTCCGTTTCCCTAAAATGGGGTAGGAACTTGAGAGAGTGCAGAGGACGGCGTGGCACAAGAACGAAGACCGGAGGACTGGGATTCAAATATCTCTTCTGATGCTTTTTAAGGTGGGAGTCAGTTTGCCTCCCTCGGCCTCAGTTTCCTCCACTGTAAAGTGAGGTTGGGCCAGAAATGCCTGCGGGCGAGGTAGGGCCAGTATTTTTGTTTTCATTCCTCATTGGAGGATAGAGGCGCCAGTTCATGGTGGGTGCCAGCTTAGCGATGCCCGTTTATCTTGAGAGGTGCTCCCCAGACTTCAAGCTCGCGCGTGCTCTGCTCCTCCTTTCCCGTTCCCCTTAGGAAGCTAGACAAACTGTGCTTGCAGCCCTAAGTCAGGTTCCAGGCATTAGCCTGGGACCCTGAGTTTTCTGATTTTGCAATAGGGAGGAAGAATGCTTGGGGATGGAAATGGGGGGCGGGGCGGAGGGAGTAGCCCAATGGGGGATGGCCGCGAACCGAAAGCACATATATTGCTGGGTCCCAAACCCGTCCACCTCTGCCGGCCCGTATCCCCTGACTCTTGCCGGACCACAGTGGGAGTAAGCGAGCAGAGGACCCGGATGCCGGCCAACCAAGGCGGGATCTCTGCGGCTGACACTGGTTCCTTGGTCCTTGGGGGTCGCCCACGGGGCCTCGACCTGTCCTTTCCAGCCGGGACCTACTGCAGAACTTGGGGTGCCTGGGTCCTTCTGGATCCTGGATCCCTCCCTCCAGACCTTCCTTCTAGGTTGTGTGGAAAACCCGGCCAACCTAGCCGAGCCCATCGGAACTGTTCCATGAGCCTAGCAGGAGGAAGGAGAGAGAGATGGGCATGCTCAGTAGGGGCGGCAGCTGGGAGGGTGGGGGACGAGAAGAGGGGGCGGGGGATAGAAGTAGGAAGCTTTCACTGAACACACCCACCCTGGCGCTCAAATTACCTCCTCTCTCAAACTCGGGGCCCATTGGTCCGGGGGCGCAATCCTCCTCTCCCCGCAGCCCCCAGTTACCTTGTCATTGGCTGCCGCCAAGGCCCTGTCAGCCACCAGGGTCTCATTGGCTGAAAAGTATCCCCCATTTCTGATTGGTTCTCAATAGAGATTAAGTGGCGAGGCGGAGGCCCAGCTGTTTCTCAGCGGTGTCTCCCATGTCTTCCCTTTCCCCTCCCCCCTGCTTCGCCCTGCTTCCCCCTACTTCCCCCTGCCCCAAAGCAGCTGTTTGGCGAGAAGAAGGTCGGCCAGGCTGTGGCAGATGAAGAGGTGCTGAGCCTAAAGCCCCCAGCTCCCGCACTTCATTAGGCTGAGCTAGGGTGGGCACAGCTTCCCAGTCCCTTCCCTGACTGCAGCTGGCCTGAGGATAATGCCAGCCGACGATCCTCGCTCTTGCCTGGGAAGGGAGAGGCTGACACCACACCTAGTCTTCCCCCCGCCAAAGGAAAGCGGGGCGGGAAGGGGGGGGGGGCGGGGAATAGAGCAAGGTTCAGCCTTGAAGCCAGTCATAGGGAGGAGAGCGATGCCCAGACCTGCCTCGAAGTCTCTATGGTTAGGGGGTGGGAAATTTGGCTCCTTCGTGCTCATTGGGAGGTAAAAGGGAGATGCCTCGACATGTCCTAGGCCGTCCTTATTTCTCGAGGAGGAGAGATGTCAAGACCTGTCTTCAGATTGTGGGATTAGCAAGGGGGTGGGCCGGGAGAGGAGCGAATGAGTCAGGGGTGGTTGGGAGCGGTGAGAAAGACCCCAGCTGTCCAATAAATCAAGGCAGCAAGTTAGGGACTGGATATAGCTCCAAGGGGTTCCGACCTTCAGGAGGCACAAGGGTTTATGAACCCACAATTTGGGAGGCTGAGACAGGAGTTCTAAATGTTTACTGTTCCACCCAGGATTCAAGGGAAGTTGAAATCCCTAGTGATTTACAGCTCCCGGAATTTGCCAGGCTTTTTGACGGCCCAAGCACAAAATCCCAGACTCAACAGCACCAGCCAACTTGTTTTGTTCCCCAACTGACATTTTTGAGGACGTTGTGCGAATTGCCCAGAGCCGGGGGCAGCAGCTTGATGTTTCCTCCTGCAGGGCTCACCTTGAGGTGAAGAGGGTGTGCCCCGACACACCCTCCGGAAGGCACCGCCTCTGCATTTGGCTACAGTGATTTAGACTAGACAAACAGGTCATAGGATCCTGAAATGAGAGCTGGAAAAAGGCCTTGAAGTTCATCTAGTCCAAATACCTCATTTTAGAGATGAGGAAATGAGGTGCAAGGAGGTAAATGACTTACCCAAGGTCACACAGCTAGTGCATGACAGAAGCAGGATTGAAGCCCAGGCTGACTCCAGATCTAAAGGCTTCTCTGGCTATATCACAAGTAACAGGGTCGAATGCTTCTGCAATAGCCAGGAAAAGTTCAAAAACAAAAAACAAAAGCAAAAAAACACTAGAGGAAGCTTTGCAACATTGCATAGTTTATACATATGTTTCTTGTACATACATTTGTATATTTGATATAACTTTTTTTTTTACAATTATGTCCTTTTGAAATCTCGAGGAATTTTCGTAAAAGGGCTCTTTAATGCTGCCTGGTAGGAGTGAGGCCACCCTACTGGGACTGCCCCTGTTCCTTGAATTCCATAGAGCACCATAGTATGACATCATAGTAGCCCCCTGGCTATTACCATGACAGGGAGCAGGGAGATACCAAGCAGTCAGCAGCACCCAAGGTGCCAAGCAGAGAACAACTCCAGACCAATACAGGAGCTCAGAGATCATGGATTTAAAGCTCAAAACAAAGCAAACGTTAGAGAGCCTTGCCATTTATCCTCTTCCTCTATTCCCATATTAGAGAGGAGGAAGAAACAAATCCAGGAGGGTAGAGCTCAATTGCCTTGTCCCAGGGAACACCACTAGTAAAAAGCAAAGGTTTTGTTCCAAATCCAGCTCCTTTTCTCACAGTGTACTTCTCTGGAGACAGTCCAGCACTTGTTACAATTCCTGGCTCTTACTAAGTGCTGGTTGATTGCCTGGCTGACATAATCCTCTGGGAAATCTCTACATCCTACCAAAATTCTTGGGAGCACCCACTCCCATGGTGGCAGGGTCCCAGAGGTCACACCCAGCATTTATGTTCAAAGTGTTCCACTTGTTGAAAGACATGAGTATGGCTTCTTTCATTAACATGCTTTCATTAGCCAGTGCTTTCACGTTTGGTTCTTAGAACAGCCCTGTGAAAAAGATGCTCACACTCTCCCCATTTTATAGCAAGGACACGGAGGCTCCAAGTGGTTATTTCACCGGTCTACCATCACCCAGTAAAAGGCTGAGGCAGAATTCAAACTCAAACCTTCCTGCTCCATGCTGCTTCCATGATCAGCCATAGCTGCATTCAAAAAGGTGCTTAGCCAAAGCTTCAAGGATGTGAGAGAATAAAAATAAAGCCTCAGAAACCACCACTTCACAGATTTAAAAAGCAGAGAACACTTTTTTCTTTCTTTCTCCAAAGTATAATGTGTGTCATATTTGGGGGAGGGAGAGGGGAAGAAGGAGGTTTACAACACCTGGTGAAACTCCAGTGATTTCTGGATCATTCTGGCAGAAGGTTTTTTTATGATATCAGTGCTGTTAGCCCAGAAACCTCAAAGAGCCATAAAGAAGGGTGCTTGTCTTGGAGTAATCCATGAGCATCCTGAGGTGGAAACAACCAATCAATAGCACCCTCAGAAAAGATGCAAAAGAAAGCCAGGTAATAAAATTCCTCTCTGAAAATGACTTAACATCTAGTGGAAAATAACTCCTGAAAACCAGGCCAGAGTTAAGGACAACCTGGAAGGATTGTTTGACCTTCAGGGAAGAGTTCCATCAGCTGAAGATTCTGTCCCTGACCTTTGTCACCCTTCCCATCAAAGAAAATTGTACTAATGAACTTCTGATATCACAGTGACATTAGACTTCAGATAACTCCAGGGCAGTTCGTGCTAACCTAAGTGATGGTTGGCTCACTCACTGAACTGATACCCAGTCTGGAGATATCAGAATAATAAGTAGCCCCCTCTTTTCCTCTATACTAACTGAACAGCTTGATTTCTAGATATATATTTAGAAATTGTTGGTGCCACCTATGGGTAAAAATAGAGACTTGAATATGATCTAGCTGATTTAGAAAAATAGAGGAGAGGTAAATAGTGTACACTTTGAATTACCTTATAGTTTTCAAATGAAAGCTATTAATCCCCCCATTTTACAGATGTGTAAACTAAGACATGGACAGTTTAATTACCTTGCTTATAGCTACGCAGTAGCAGGAGTAGGATTTGAACACAGATCTTCTGGACTCCAATGCTAGCACGCTAGCTTTTATGATTGCCAACTTCTTAGGATGAAATTGAAACTCAAATAGAATTCCTACATGATGGAATAGATTTCATAGGAACTATCTTTTGTAATGACAACAAATATTCTTTTCAATTCATGTGAAATGACAAAGATTTAAAAAATAAGCCTTTATTAGAAATGTAAGAGGCTAGTGATATTTCTCCAAAATATCCAGTCACCTGGAAAGGACAGTGCTCATAAATATGCTTTTAAAGATCATGAGTCAGTCTCCCATCCAAATCTCACCTTGCTTCTGGATCTCTCTTCTAAAGGGGAAGATTGAGATAGAGGGCTATGTAGTAGAAATGCTCAGGCTTAGAGTTCCCTTCACCTTTGTCTGCAATTTCACCAGGGCATGAGAGGAGAAGGTTGCCAGTTGCTCAGAAATTTCAGTGCCTACTACAATTGTTATTTGGGGCTAAACTGTGTCAAATCCTTCTGCCTGAAAGAAGCTGAAAAAATCTCTAGAGATTGTGGGGGCTTGTCCAAAATACTGGAAGACTTAGTTCAGGCTCTAATTTCAACACTGCTACTCTTGAAGGTAGAAAACTTCCTAACATATAGGAAGCAGTGGAAAATTAAAAGCTAGCTAAGAAGGTGATGTCCAAGAGATGGTGGCTTTGTTTACCAGGGTGCTTAGTGATTAGAAGAGGAGAGAATCAGAAGTGTAAGGAACAGAGATGAACAGCCCCATAATCTGGGGGATGAGAATCTGGGAAGGGTCAAACAGCCACTCATAGCTCAATGACTCCTAAGGCTGGGACTCAGTTATACTAAAGAGGCAGCTATAGAGAGACAGAGAAGAGTGAGAGACAAAGTAAGAAACAGAGACAGAGAGGGACATAGGGACAGAGACAGAGAAGGTGACAGGGACAGAGGCAGATTTTATACATGGTGAAGCTTTTCATCAGCTAAAGTTTGTTTTATGGGAATTTTGAAGCATTAGTATTTTCAAGAAGAGTCAACCTTACTGTCATCCAGTCAAAAAGCATTTATTAGGTGTGAGCTCTGTGCTAAGCTCTGGGGAGACAAAGAAAAGCCAAAGGTGGCCCCTGCCCTCAGGACACTCCCAGTCTTGACTCTGGGCTGCTCTTTTCATGGTGAGTTGCTGGTGTACATGTGTATAAGCATCACCAAATTAGATCGATTTCATTAGAATTGTCTCATTGTTGAGGTTATAACCAGTGTTCAGGATCAAATCCTCAGAAGAGTCCAAGAACGCTGGTTGACCAGTTTTTACCAGCTATATCTAGCTTTACCAGCTATATCTAGCTTTTGAAAGTTGTACCTCAGAAATGAAACACCAAAGTTTTCTTTCAGCCGAGATGCAAAGTTTAGTGGGTGGCTATTTGGTTGTATAAACCTTTACCTTTTCAATGACCATTAGGTCAGAGAGGAGCACTCCGGGATCACATACATGCTGAACAGTGCTCTGAGGAGCCTGGTTTAGCCATGTGTTCAATATTACATTTCCCAACATCTTTTGTGGACTCTGACTCTGCAAACAAAATGGAGTATTCTGTACTTTGCTATTATGTAAAGAATGAAGCAATCTCCCAGCCATCACTCTGTGTGTCTTGGAGGCTGTGGAGGACCCAAAAGGTAAAACTGAAAACAGACCTTGCCTTGAAGGTGATTCCAGTCTATTTAAAAGAGGCAACATACAAAATAGATATAGAATGGAAACAACCAGGTTTGAGGGTAAGAGAAGAAGGAACTAGCACTTAGGAAAGTCAGGAAGGGCTTCATGTAGAAGACAGAACTAGAAATAAACCTTGAAGGAAATTAGGGATTTGCAATATGGAAGTGAGCAGCAAGTGTATCCAAGGATGGGGAACATCCAGTGCAAAGGCATGGAGACCAGTGATGCTATGTGGAAGGATAGCAATGACAGTGTGTTCAGATTGCAGGATTTTCCCATGCTCCCTCTTTCTAAATTGAGTAAACATTTCCATTTTCTCCTTCAAAGCTAACAGAAATGCCTTACGCGTACGTGATTTGCTTTTCACTAGATTTGGAATCCATGCTGTAGGATACAGCCTTTTTTGTTCTGCTGCCCATGAATACATTGAGATACACTCGTGTCCTACACTGAACTGTAGTGGTTGCCAAGCAGTCTGCTGTCATTTAAATATAGTGATGTTTTTATAAGACTACTGAAGTGAATAACACTTTGCTACTAAAGGCAGCCTGCAATTCACTCCTTATCCCCTTCCCACCAAACATTGCTAAACTGTAATCCCTGTGTCTTGAGCACATCATATCCCTTCCCTTGGGGGTTATTGAGGTTCAGGGAGCTTCCTGTCCCAGCACCAGATTGCGCAGTGGTGTTGTCTCCTGTCTCTGAGTCTCAACTCCTTCTAATCACCACCACCCCCACTGCAGCTGTCCTACAGAATCGCAGTATGGGAAGACTAAATGAGATCTTTTTTTTTTTTTTTGTAGATGAGAAATGGAGGTACTTAGAAGGGACTTGATCAAAGCCACACAGTTAATAGGTGATTCAAGCCTTCTCAATTCAAATTCAGGGTTATGACTGCTGACAATGCTGGTCACCTCTACCCTCTTCCATCTCCTCTCATCTCCTTTCTTCTGTTCATACAGCAACCCAACCAATCAGAGAATGACAATATCCAATTCTTCCCTTTTCCTTGCCTCTATCCACTTGTATCCATTTCCTTTCCTATCTCTTTCTGGAGTGCTCAGAAATGGACTCTTTGCCACAGAGAAGCTCATCATTTCCCCCTTTCTACTTTTCAGGTGTAGAGCTATCCTGAAAGCCAGAGAGTTCTTGACTGAAAAAGCTGAGGGTTGACAGTAACATCATTTCATAAATCATGAGACATATGGTATACTGTCGTTGCCAAAGCTTGCAGAAAAATACAATAGTTATGTGGAAGTACTGCCGACCTTCCCCGGGCCCCCCTCCCCCCCCCCCCCGCCCCGCCACACACTTCCAAATAACAACCAAAAGAAATAATATCTCCATGACTCAAAATCCCTGGTCATTGGGAATCCTAATACATTGACTTCGAAATTGTGATTGTGAGTATTCCCCCTGCAAACTCAGCTCATCTGGTACCCTTTTCAGATCATAAACAATTTGCTGTTATGTGTCAATCAAAAAATGAAGTAGATTCCCTGGGAATCCTGATTCTAATGTACTTGCCTTATTTAAAGGCTGAAATGCAATTCACATCCTTTTTTAAGGATGCTGAAACTACCTTAAACTTAATGAACTGTGTGTTACTCCCTATGTAATTTGACAACCTTATCTCTATTGTCACTAGAACACATTTGGGAACTCTCTTGCCCACTCTGATCTTTGCTTTTTTAAAAAAAAAAATCTTTCCTTGGCACTATTCAGCTCTTACTAACACTTTGAGCTGTCTTCACCAGCATGTAACTTGGACAACATCTTGCAATGGACAGATGGATATGCTCTTTGGGTATTATTCCTAAAATGAAGAAAATGTTCTCTTTAACCAGCATCTGGGTAGGATTTGTAGTTCTGTCATAGGTTAAAAATATAGGCAGAAGTAATCTTCTTTTTTCCACATAAGGTGACTCTGCAAGTCATTTATTTTATTCTATTTTTTTTTTACAAATTTGAGACAAGATCTGTGCCAAACTTTGAAATCTCACATAAAGTCTGTGTTCACTAAAAAAAGCCATGTATATAAAAGCAGCTCTTGGACATTTTATTTCATCATTCATTTTGATGGATGTTCTCCAAACATGCTACCCAGATGGCCAGCTTGTGAATCTCTGGTGAGATGATTTTTTTAAAAATCTATAACTGCAACATTGATAAAAAGAATTCCACACATACACATATATGCACAAATAAATGAGATTTTAGTCATCATTACAGGGAATTATACTATCCATGGCTCACCAAGTGAATTACCACATTTAGCCAGTTAGCCTTCACTCAACAACATAAATGAAACATGACGTCATCCTGATATATGTCAGTAAAACAATGTCTGCCATTTCAGTAAGATCATTCATTTTGAACAACACCAAGCCCTAAATAGACATTTCCCCAACTCTGCCAAGTACTCAAACATTCAGAACTGTAGAAGAAGCAAGCATATACAGATGAGATAAGAAATCAGGAAAGAATGGTTAAGGAGGGAGCAAAGGCTGCAGCTAGAATGCCAGACTTTGAATCTCAACATGTGAGGGTCTTCTACCTTAGGACCAATGGGATTTTAGTGGAGTTCCAACTAAGAGATTTTTGCAGTCATGATAAGTAACACAATCTGGACCTAGAGGCAAGTAGGAAAAAGCACATGTTCAGTTTTGGGTTAGGGAGGAGGTGGGAAAGATAGGATTGGAAAGGGGGACAAGGGACGAATGGGGCAAGATCAGAGAGAGGCTCAACGCAGCCTAGACTCTAATAGCCTTCTGTTTTAGATAATTATTCCTGCTAACAAGGTACCACTGAAAGACTTGAAGTTTGCTCAACTTACTCCAAATGAGATACCCTCTAAGTTTAGTTCCCTATGTCATTATCTCAATTGTCTCCCAGTAGTTATGCTTCTCCTTCAATAAGTTGCTTTTCCTCTGAGGGTGGTAGTTTTCTAATGAGGATGCACTAGATAATTCCTAAGTCCCCTAAATAGCAAAGAACTAATTTGTAAAATAGTCCTCTAGTACTACTTCAATGTGACTATTTTTGTTGTCATCATTCTATTGTTCCATCATGTCTGACTCTTCAGGACCCCATTGACCATAGCACACCAGACCTTTTCACCCTGCACCATCTCCTGAAGTGTGTCCCAGCTCTCTTCAGCACTTCCATGACACTATCTATCCATCCCATCCCCTGCCATTCTCTAAGTGACTCATTGTAGTGTTCAATGTACTATTAAACATCTTAAGATCTTTTCACTTAAAAGAGTTTCACTTTCTCAGATTTCCAGATTATTCTTCTTTTTAGCTGAGCTCATCACCTGTGCCAATGGTCTTGGGCTGTCCTCTTAGGTTTACAGAAGCCTAGATTTCTAGTAAGAAGGGACTCTAAGGCAACTGAGTCCAATCCCCTCAGGTAATAGTTGAGGAAACCATGAGTCCTTAAATGATTTGCCCAGGATCTGAGGTGGGATTGGTACCAGAGTATTCCTGGTTCTGAGTCCATTGCTTTTCACCATCACACTTTAATGCCTCTTTTTTATTTCCCATAGCCTTTCTTTTACTGAGTCACATATAGCATGTTCTGAGAACAGTCATATCAAATGCAGTAGAAACTGCTTTATTCTAGTTATGAGGACGTATAATTCTATGACATCAAAAGATACAAAGTAGGAGAGCATATGGGCAAGTTCATAGAGGAAATGAGGAGTGCAGCCAGTTAGAAGCTAAGATTTACAGAGACCTACATTGGTCCTGGGTGGCTGGAGGTCTCGATCCATTCCTGATCTAGACCCTTCTCTCCTCTGACCCTATAAGAAGTCCTCAATTTCAGTCACTCTATAAGCAATTATTTAGTGCCCACTATGTGCCTGACATTGATGGCCCCAGGCTAAACTGGAATATCTATTGAGAATCAATCCTAGCCTCCAAAGGAAGCAATAGATCTCAAGTCTATGTCTTCCCCCATCCAGTAAGCTATGGTTGCTCCCTATTCACTCTAGGATCAAATACAAATACTTTTGCTCTTTAGATAAAGCCTTCATGGTCAGGATACTGCCCCCTTATCTAGGCTCATTTGACCTTCACGCCTTCCTTGCCGTTCCCCAAACTCCATATTTCATCTCGTGTGGCCATACCTTGACAGAGACCCCAAAGACTTGTAAGTCTTGCCTCCTTACCTCAGACCATCCTTCATCTTTCCCGCAAGGGACAGCTCAGGGGTCACCACTATGAGAAACCTTTCTGGATTTCCTTGTTTGTGTGTGCTTTTACTTGTGTATGTGGTATTCCTCTTCCCTCTCCATGAAAGCTCCTTCTGGGCCAAGGTTTTGACTGCTGTGCTTCTTTTTGTCTTTGTGACAAGGGAAGTTTGCCAGGGAAGGGCATATGTAGAAATGTATATGCTATAAAAAATGAAAGATGCAATAAAACTTTTTTTAAAAAAATATGATGCAAGATTCTTGGTTACAAATGGTTTCATTTTTTTGTATTTGTAACCTCAGCACCTAGTTCAGGGTCTCACCAGGGCTTAAGCATTTACTCCATGCTTGCTGATTGAGCCATTGATTGAGGGCGAAGACTTCTCTTCTTTTTCCCTTTTTAATGCCCAAGGCCTTTCACATAGTAGGCACTTTGAATTGAACCGATTGAGTTCATTTCTGGCCTCTGGTTATTTATTTCAGCCCAATCTCCTTTACCGCCTTGACTGAGCATTAGCTTTTGACTAAATCCCAACTTGTACTCAATGAATTCTTCCTTTTCACTAACTGTAACTCACACCCCAGGAGTGAGTCTTGGGGCATAAGTGGGATCTTCCATGCTAGAATCCCTGATGCTTTCACAGCAGTGATTCTCTGCTCTAATCACCAGGCAGTTGGACAGCCTCCGGGAAAGAAAAAGATTTTTTTTTTAAAGCTATGCTTTCATGGAGATGGAGCTGATTGCTGCATTTCCTCTGCCCACATAAACCATATCACCTGATACAAGCTGCTTCTGGATCAAAAAAAAGATATTCTCTTTGGGGTAAAGGAATTTGGAGGAACATAGGGGCACTAAAGAAAGACATGATGCATGGACATATGATGTCATACTAGACAGTACTGTATCAATGCAGATCTGGGAGAATTACTCCCTTTTTCATTCGTTGAAATATCTGGGTTCAAATCCCATTGCTGATAGTGATCCTACCTGACCTTGGACAAGTCGCTGAATTACCTTAGCCATAGTTTCCCCAAATATAAAATGAAAGGTATATTTGCAATGGCCTCTGCTATACCTTTCAGCTCCAGATCTATGGAACTATTACTACAGTTTCTACTCAGAGCTTTGCTTCTTCCCTTAAAAGCCTTTGGCATCAAGCCATTCAAAACTGTCAGAAGATACCTAGGTCACAGGGTTTCCTCATTTATGACCTCATCAGCTTAGCACATGGTACCTGACACACAGCAGGAACTTAATAAATGTCTGTTCTTACTGGGTCTTTTTCAGGCACATCCAACTATTCTTGACCCCATGTTAATTCACTGACTAAATGACTGATTGTACGTTCAAAGACTGCCTGCTATATCGTGAAGCTGGGCACTACAGTTTGCATGAAGCTAGAGAAATTGGGGATCCTGGAATTGTGGAAAGATTAAAATATGGCATTCACAGATTCAAGAGGGTGGGTTTTCCATTTAATCAATCAGTAAACATTTACTAAGCCTCTACTACATCACTGTGCTAAAATCCAGAGATACAAAAAAAGACAAAAAAACAATCCGTTTCCTAAGAGCTCACAATCTAACGAACAGAGAGATTACACCACTCTTTGCAACTTCAGAACAATTCATTATAAACAAGGCACCCAGATGACCAACTGAGGAGGGTTGCATTTAGGGGAGTGGGGAAGCACTTATTGTGCAGATGGGATTTTATCAGGGACTTGAAAGAAGGAAGGGAAGTCAGGAGGTGGGGATAAAAAGGGAGAACATTTTAAGCCTCTGAAAACCCCCATAGGCTTGGAGATGGAGTGTAGGTCAAATAAAAGAAAGGAGGCCTTTGTCAGTAGAAAGCAGAGTGTATGGGAGTGAGGCGGTTAGAGGGAGACTGGGAAGGTAGGATGGAATCATTTTATGGAAAGCTTTAAAAGCCAGAAGACTTGAGGAGCCACTCCACTTTATTGAATGGAATAAGGCATGACATGGTCAAATCTTGACAACTGAGTGCAGGATGGTCTAGACTGGGGAGAGACTGGAAACGTGAAAGCCCAACCAGATGTACCTTTGTTTAATGGTTAATTATAGTATGTACAATAAATAAATGAAAAAAACTTTTATCAAGTACCTGCTAATACTGAGCACTGTTCTAAGACTAACATGTACTAAGATGTACAAACACATCAACAGTCTCTGCCCACTACAAGTTTATATTTTAGTTTGGGGAACACTACACTTCGTCATCTACAAAGTGAGCTGGAAGGAAATGGCAAACCACTCCAGTATCTTTGTCAAGCAAATCCCCAATGGGGTCACAAAGAGTCAGAGAACACACATTGGAGAATGGTACCCTGGAAGGAGGATTTTGTTTCAGAGTTTCTGGGACATTTCATAGTTCAATAAGGGGATTAGATGGACACACCCCATTCTGGAAGTATGGAAGTGTTGATTTGGTCTTGGCTCAAGTTATCTGAATGGGCAGTGGGGCAGAGGGAAGAAAGAGCTTGGGCTAGACTTGTTAGGAGGTTAAGTACAGGAATGTTAAATGAGATTTCAAAAGTAATTATAGAAAAACTAACCTATCTTGTACCATTAACCTCTTTCAAATAAATGCAGAAAACTGAACACCAGAAATTATTTAACACAAGTAAAATAGTGATTTTTTTTAATGTTAGGAAATATCCCTGCTTCACAAAAAACAAAGACAGAATGTGAAGTCATCAAGTCAACAAGCATTTAAAAGTAGCTTCCACATGCCAGGCACTGTCCTAAATGCTGGGGGTACAAGGTGAAGAGAAAAGCATCATGGATCTGGAGTCAGAAGGCTTGGGTTCCAGTTGAGACTTATTATTTCAATGTTATAGGAAACTCCCACTACCCATTCAAAGAGGCATCTGAATGAGAAAGTGAATGGAAAAAATTAAATTACAGGCTCCCAAGGAGCTCACATTATAAATATGGGAGATACCACATATAGGAGGATTCAGCTGCAGGGTGGATAGAAAGGCCTAGAAACTCTTAAGTGTCTAAGTGGGCATTGGCAGGTCAGACATCAGTGGGGATGGGGAGAGAGAGGGAACTGGAGGTCTTAAAAAAAAGTGGGGAGTGGACTTTAGGGTATAAGTAGGACAAGGAACCTGAGTTTCCTCATACTGGCCTGGGGACAGAGGAGTTGAAGAAGGGAGATGTCAGTGTCTAGCCATAAGGAAGAATGGGAAGGAGACATTGACTGGAAAATTGGAAGAGAAGGGCCTTTTGGGGTCAGCTAAGTGGTCCAGTGGATAGAGCACCAGCCCTGGATTCAGGAGGACCTGAGTTCAAATCTGGCCTCAGACACTTGACACTAGTTCTGTGACCCTGGGCAAGTCACTTAACCCCCGTTGCCCTGCAAAAAGAGAGAGAGACAGAGAAAGAGAGAGAGAGAGAGAGAGAGAGAGAGAGAGAGAGAGAGAGAGAGAGAGAGAGAGAGAGAGAGAGAGAGAGAGAAAGGTCTTTTTTGTTCCCAGTTGGAGTTTTATTGTGTTGAATTAGGAGGAGGAAAGAGTTTCCCAGTTAACCCATTGGTTATAATGAAGCAGCCATGTGGTACAATGGATAGAGCAGCAGGCCTGGAGTCAGGAGGCCTCTAGTTCAAATATGACCTAGACACTTATTAGCAGTATGAACCAGAGCAAGTCATTGAATTTGTCTGTCTATGTCAGTTCTCTCAACTATAAAACTGGAATAATAATAGCACTTCCTTCCCATAGGTGTGCAGATCAAATGAGATCATGTTTGTAAAGGGACTTAGCACAGAGACTGAGTTTTCCTAGGTACTCAATAAGGGCTTCTTTCCTTTGGGTGAGTTACAGAGGGGTGCTGAGAGGTTAAGGGACATGTCTAGCATCATAATAGACAATGTGTCTCAGAGGTAGGCATCGAACCCAGATCTTCTTGACTACAAGAACAGGGCTATCCGGTATGACACACTGCTTCTCATATTCTGTGTTCATTTGGCTGACAAGCAGACTGAGGCCCAGAAATGTCAACTGAATCATTGAAGGCAACAGAGTCGATAAATGTCAGAGGCTGAATTCCTGCCAAACCTTTGGTGGTATCAAGTCCAACTTTCTGTCCACTTCTACTAGGTGGACTATAGGCAAGGAAATTGATGGCAGAGAAATTGACAAGAAATTGAGAAAATGTTCCCAGTGCTGTACAGTTAGCTACCATCAGGGCAAGAACTCTCATGAAGGATCTTAGATTCAGATTAAAATTAGAATTTAGATGAGAAAATCAGAATATTTTCTAATTCTGACTTTAGTACTTTTGCTGCTCCATCATATTGTATTACCTCCATAAAGAATCTTCTCTTTTGCTTGGGACTACCCTCTGGGTCTGGGAATTATATAAACAAATGAATTCCTCAATTATTCCTAATTCTCTAGGAACATGGGAGTAATAGAGCAAAGTTTCAACAGGATTGGGACAAGAAATAGATTGGGGGATATGTGTGCATGTGTGTGTGTGTGTGTGTGTGTGTGTGTGTAGGGGGGTCACATTGCTGCTCTAATACAATGGTTACATTAATATAGTTAGGAAAGGGGAGCCGCGAGAAGCTAGAAGGAACCCCAAGCAAATGTGATAACAAAATGACATTGCATAAATCTCCAATGTGAATAAGGGACTTTGTTAGGTGCTATTTTAGTAAGAACAATGACAGCAAACATATAGTCTAAAGCACTGTGCCTGAACCCAGGGGAGACACAAAGATAAATAAAACTCAATCCCTGCCCTTGAGAAGACCTGACTTGGTTGCAGATAATAAGAGAAGATGGAAGAAAATGAGGGCATTAGGAATGTACCAATGAAATGCTCTTAGATGTCACAGATCTGAGTAGTACCTTCAAAAGAGGTGTGTGTGTTGGGGCGGGGGGGGTAGCTAGGTGGTGCAGTGGATAAAGCACTGGCCCTGGATTCAGGAGGACCTGAGTTCAAATCTAACCTCACTTGACACTTACTAGCTGTGTGACCCTGGGCAAGTCATTCAACCCTTATTGCCCTGCAAAAACAAAAGAGGTGGACAAGAATCAGAAAAGCCTTCACTGAGGCATTTTAAGGGGGTCTTGAAAGTCAAATGTGGGAGGGGCAGGTATTCTGGGTGTAGTGTATGACTACAGGCAAGGAGGCAGGAAAAATGCCAGATGTCTGGAGAATGGTGTCATTTGCCCAGAGCAATAACATTCTGCGTTATCTAGATGATCCTATCATATCAGCTGGGCTCAGAATCAAGTGCCACCTTGGACTCCACACTCTTTAACCCTCCTCCCCTACCATATCTAATCTGTTGCTATTTCCTGTCACTTCATGTTCATAACATTTCGCCTTTATTCTCCTTTCTCTCCTCTCCGTTCTCACCATCAGCATCTCACATCTGACCCATTGCACTAGCTTCCTGCTTGGTCTCCTTGCCTCCTGTCCCTCCCCCACTCAACTGTCAAATTGATCTTCCTAAAGCCCAGGTCTGACCATAGCATTATCCCCTCCCCCCTCCCCCCCCCACTTAGTAAACTCCAGTGGCTCCCCATCAACTCCAGGATCAAATATAAAATCCTGTTTGGCTTTTCAAAGTCTTTTGTAACACAGCTTCTTTCCATCTTTTGATCTTTTCCCACTGTTCTCACCTGCACATACTCTGAGGTCCAGCAACAATGACTTCCTGGCTGTCCCATCAATACCACTCTCCTCCCTGCTGGAAGCATTTTCATTGGCTGTCCAGGGCCTCCTCATCTCTGCCTCCTCCCTTCCCTGGCTTTCTTCATATCTCAGTTAACATTCCTCCCTTCTGCAAGAAGCCTTTTCCAGATCTCCTTAATTTCAGTCCCTTTCCTCGGAGACTAGCCCCCTATTTATCTGTATTGTAGATGTCATGTTAATATACATTTGTTTGCATGTTGTCTCCAATATAATGTGAACTTTTTGAGAGAAGGGACTGTTTTTTCAATTAATAAGCATTTATTTTTTTCCTACTCATCAAACAAAAAGAAAAAAAAAGGTAAAACTGTCATAAGAAATATGCATAATTTAGCAGATTTCCTCATTGGCCAGCTCCAATAATGGATGTCTCATTCTGCACCCTGAGTCCATCACCTCTCTGTTGGGTGGGCATGGGGTCGGTGTGGGGGGCCACTCTTATTGGCCATTACATTGATCAGAATTCTGAAGGCTGGGAAAGCAGTTTTTCTTTTATAATCCACCCCCTTCATCTTGCAGATGATGTCATTGGAGCCCAGAGAAGGTAAAGGACTTGCCCATGTTAACTTGTAGTAAGTGACAAAATTGGGCTTCCACAGGATGTCCCCTAACACCGTATCCCATGACACCTCTCTATCACCTTAGCAGAGTGGGACAACAACCCTGTGAAGGCACCATTATCTCCATTTCACAGATGAATTCCCTGAGGATGCAAAAAGTTGGTACTTGTTTCTGACTACAAGGGGTCAGGGTCCGAGAGTTGGATACAAGGGTCTAAGATTTGAATCCAGGTCTTTTTTGTTCTAAGTTTGTATTCTATTCAGTAGAGACCATTGTATGTGAAAGGGTAATGTGATTAGAATGATGGGACAAGACTGGGAAGATGGGTTGTGGAGGTCATACAATACCTGAGTTTGTACTTGATTGGCAAGCAATCAGGAAGCCTGTCAGAGGAACAGAGACAGAGATATCACAATAGGAGAGACAGTGATAGTCACAGAACCCAGGACACCTAAAATGAGTCATTGTTTTCCAAAGTTAGAACAATGTCCACCTTGTTTATGCCATTTACCTTGGAAAGAGGACAAGGAAAGGGTTTCTTACATTTATTTAGACATGGATATTTTGACTCCTATATTGTTTATTTCAACACTCTCCCATATCTACTTTCTGGGAATCAGAACTTAAGTCTAGTCAAGTCAATAAGCATTTATTAAGTACCAAATGTGTGCCAGACACTTTGCCAAGGGGATAAATTAAAACAAAAAACAAAACACACCTACACACACACACACACACCAGTCCCTACCCTCAAGATAAGCACTAACACCATTCAACCATTCCCTACAAATAAGACATATATAGGATAAATTGGAGATAATTCCAGGGGGAAAGCACTAAGAATATGGAGGACTGGGTAATGCTTATTGAAGAAATGGGACATTAGCTGAAACTTGAAGGAAGTCATGGAAGCTAGGAGGTGGAGAGAGAATTCTAGTATGGGGAACATACTCAGAGCATGGTGAAGTATGGTGTTCAAGGAACAGCAAGGAGGCCCTCATCGCTGAATCACATAGTATATAGAGTAAAGAATAAGAAGACTGAGAAGGGAAAGAGTCAGGTTATAAAGGGTTGTAAAACCCAGGGAGCCTCCCTCCTTTCTTAGCTTCTTGGGACTTAATCAATGAATCAATGAAGCATTTATTAAACACCTACTACATACCAGATACCATTTGAGGTGCTACAAAGACAAAAATGAAAATGTCCCTACCCTCAATTAACTTACATTCAGTCAGGGGAGAAATATGTATATAAACATTTAAGTTCTAAAAGTCAAGACCTGCTAACCCAGTTAGGTTCTGACACCAGTTAGAAATGTCATCAATTACTCACTCTTCTGGGCCACCTCTATCTAAGATGGGATGATGTTCACATCTCATCATCTAATTATGTGTCTACCTAGTAATCCACCTTTATGATCAATCAAGATGAATGGCTTGGCTCCAGGCTGGACCAGTTTCCCCTTCTTTGTCCTTGGGGAAGGCAGGCCTTATATTGAAGGATAAATGGGGAAGGTGATGAAGAAGCTTTGAAACCCTCCCAGCTCTACCCTGTGGGCTTTTTCTTCGGCTTTGTGTTGAATGGATCAATTTCCTTCACCACCAAAATAATAACAATGACAATAATAATAATAATAATAATAGCAGAAGAAGAAGAAGGGAAAGAAAGAAAGAAGAAAAGAAAGAAGTCAATTGAAAGTCTCAGTTGGCAGCCAAATACAATTTAAATGTAATAATCTTGTGAAACTTATGTATGCTTAACTAGTTCTAGAGAAAGCAACCAGTAAAGGAGGTGCCCTGATAAAGGCATGAGTCAGCCTGGAGTTACCTCACTGCCCTGTAATTTGATATATTCCTGGTAGAGTTCAGTTAGGGGTTTTCCTGTCTTCCAGTGAGTGCCTTACTAATGCCAAGTCATGCTTCTCCTTGCTGTAGCTCTCAGCGTGCATTCAGCCTCATGTCACCGGGAAAAGGATGGGCAGTTTCATCCAGGTACATGAATTTCCTCTCTCATCATCAAAGGCCATGCTCCATGTCCTCAAGCAATGTTTTTAGAAATAACCACCTGGCCTCCTCCAGCCCCTGACTCAGACTTTCTAGCACTGTGAATATGATACGTCAGGGAGCAGTGATGCAGGGGATGAGTTAGAAGACAGCCTAGTGGGAGCCAGCAGACCTGGGTAAGAGTAGGCCACTTATCAAGCACCAAGGGACTCAACCCTCTGAACCATAGTTGCCATATCTGCAAAATGAGAATGAGACTATCTGTATTGAGTTTCTGGAACAAAACCTCAGCCCAAGGGCCATTTGCTCCCTGAAGCTCTTCTTCCCCATTTCCTTCCATTGCTAGTGGCCCCACCCCCAAGTACTTTGTAATCATCTTGCATGTGTTTTGTATTTAGTTAGATGTGTATATATTGTTTCCTTCCAATAAAGTGTGAGCTCTTGGAGGGCAGGAACAGCTTCTTTGGGGTCTCTTGATCCACAACCTTAGGCCAAAACCTGGCACAGAACAGGTTTTAAATGATTATTTAAAAGAAAAGGAAATGTCTCTTCCTCCCTCCTTTGAAGAGATGGGGAATTGTGGTGTTGTCAAATGCTGGCTTGACAGCTGGGTTGGTTAGTCTTGTTGGACTTTCTCTGCCCAACTGTCTGCCTGTCTCTATCTCTTTTGTTCTCTGTTTCTGTCTCTCAGTTTCTCTGTCTCTGTTCCTCTCTCTCTCTCTCTCTCTCTCTCTCTCTCTCTTTCTTCTTTGTTAAAGAAGATGACTTTATAAGGAGAGGTGGGGAGAGAACCGTATTAAGAAATTAAGGCAATGAAAGACATCAATAAAACTTTAAAATGTTCATTGAATGCAAGACATTTAGAGGAGAGGGCCTTGTGAGGGCTATTATTGAAAGAGCAGAGGACAGAAGTCTAGGGCTGGAGTTCTAGCTCATTCCCTTATTAGCTCTGTAGCCCTGATGTCATTCTCTCTGGACTCAGTTTCCTTAGCTGTAAAATGAAGACTTTGGAAATATAACCTCTAAAGGCCTTTCTAGCTTCAGCATCTTCTGAGAGTTTTGTGAATGATGTTTACAGGTGGTTTGAGACATCACCATATCAGTATAGGTAGCACCAAGCAATGGAAGCAATGCTGGGTTAAGAAGTCATCAAGAGACTTAAATTCCATCTTGCTTCTCACATGTATTTTTTGTGGGATAGACTAATATTCCTCACTTGGTATAGATTATTAGTTGTGTGACCATGGGAAAATTGTTCAGCCTTGTAATAATGTCTAATATATCAGCTATTTACATTCGTTTATTATTTATACTCCACATTTTCTACCATAAAGAACATTATGACAGCATTAGAAAGATCAATGACAATTCAGAAACCCCTGCCACTTTGGCTTGCAGAGAATTGGGGAACCAGTTAAAAGTTGGATCCCCAGCATCTCTCAGCCATAAAAGAATTAAAACAATGTGGCATACCCCAAACTCTAGCAGCTTAAATACCTTATAATTTAACAATGAAATAACCCTGTTAGGTAATGAGACTCCCATTTTGCCAGTTAAAAAACCCAAATGGCATCTGGGTGTCTCCGGAAGGTAAGCCATTTCTTCCCCGGAAATTCTACCACCAGGTATGCCTCTCTGTTCACAGAAAAGGCCATTTTGGTACACAAGGCATCGTAGGCCTCTGATTTGGTCCTAGGTAACCCTCTAACTGTGCAATGCCCTCACGAAGTGGAGGCTCTCTTACTACGTCACAGGACACAAGCCTTTTCAGATCAATAGGCTGGCTAAGTAAAGGGATCACCCCTATAATTGAGGCTTTGAAAAGCCAGGGTATTATTATTCCATGTCATCACTCTCCATGCAATACTCCCATTTTGCCAGTTAAAAAACCCAAGCCTGGGCCAGATGGTAAACCTGTTTATCGCTTTGTGCAAGATCTTAGACTTCTTCCATGTACTAGTTTGGGAGATAAATTAAGGGAAAGGTTAAGTAGGGGAGATTTATGATCTAATATCCAATTTTAAATCTCACAGCCTCTTAGAGTTTCAATATCTTTATCTGAAAAATAGACTAAGAAAACCCGTTCTTGCTTTATAGGGTGGTAATGCAAGGAGTAAATAGGGCTGGGCACTCTTTTTAGAATAGAAAGTCCAGGAGGAAGTGACCAATCAAAGGAAGGGACCAAAGAGGCCACATGATCTTCCAGGGTGAGAAGGCTGCTGGGTCATGGTAGAGAAAGAAGCCTGAACAGGTGGGGACAGAGCCCAGGGAAAAATAAAGAAGTCCACTTGCCTACAGTCATATAGACAGTAAGTATCAGAGCCAGGATTTTAATCCAGAGCTATGGATTCAACACTATTCTCTCTCTTAAAATACATGGAAGTAGCAGACATCAATGGCTGGCAGGGCCTTTCATAATCATAATTTCATTTGATCCTCAGTCATCTCCTGAAGTAGATGCTATTGGTACTGATCAGTAAGTTAATAAGTATTAAGTACCTCCTATATGCCAAGCACTGCACTAAGTATATTATCCCGGGCCCCCCCCCCCATTTTATAGAGGGAGAGGCTGAAACTCGGGTAATCTGGGAGTGACTGGGCCCACACAGCTGGCAGAGAAAGGGTTCTCCCCAGGCTCTCTCCTGACTTGGAAGTTCAACAGTCTTCCTCAACTCCCTTCACATTCTCTTTACATGGTCTTTAGGTCTTTAAGGCTTTCCCCCTAATGATGATCTCAGAGGGCAGTAACACAAGGATAACTCCTCCAGTTTTATAGATGAGGAAACAAATTCTTTGAGATTAGTAATCATAAAAGTGATTATTACGATGACTGACATTTGAGACTTGTGAAGTACTTTGCACGTACTCACTTAAGTCTTATAATAAATCTGGGAGGTAGATGCTATGAGTATATCTATTTTGCAGATGAGGAAACTGAATCTGAGAGATATTAAATGACTTGCCCAGAGTCATGCAGCCGGTAAGTGGCTAAGATAGGCGTTGAGCTCAGGTCTACCTGACTTCAAGTATAGTACCCTATCCAGAGCATCAGGGGCCTCAGATTAATTGCTTTGTCCTTAGTCACACAGAGAGTATGGTTAATGCCAGGACTTGATCATCTCCATTTCCAAAGGCCAGTGATCTTTGTGCTTCACTAGATTGTATCTCTATCAGCCCATTATATTGGCTGCATCACAAAGCTACATCTTTAAACAACTCCCAACTTCTAATTCCCGCATACCTTGGCTCTCTCTATTGGTTTTAACTTCTTCCTAATCACTATTGCTTTTGATATCCAATTAACTCAGATTTCTGCCATAAACAAATGATTTGTTACGGGGATCAGGAGGTACACAATATTTTCTTTCTTTTCCCCATACATAGCTCTGAGCCCCCATCATCCTAAGAATAGCCTCTATTCTAGGAGTGGCTTTGGGGGCAGGTAGTTATAGTTTGGGGAGGACACAGTTTGACTCCCAAGAGATCTCTCTGCCTTCCACTAGTTTTCCACTCTCCTCTATATTGTCCCACAGGTGGCTTCTAAGGTTTTTCTACATCCAGGGCCCTGGTAAGAAAGGAACAAACAAATAATAAGACAAATTTCTTTTGGATTTAACAAATTGCAATGCTGTGTACATCCTTGGGGAGGGAGGGGAGAATGGAGATTTACTTATCATAGGATTATATATAGTAGGCTCAGAGTCAGAAGGGGCCATAGAGATCATCTAGTAAAGCCAGCCTCATATGAAAGAGAACAAAACTCAGAGAGTTTTACAGAGAAGAGGTTAAGTGATGTGCCTAGGGTCATATAGTCACTAGGTATCAAAGGCAGTATTTTAACCCATGTCTTCCTGCCATTGAGACCAGTCTTCTATGGCTGAATTGCCAAAGTGACCCATTCCACCTTGGAAAGGTAATGACAGCAGCATTTTAGGAGGTGGAGAATGCTTAATGGAAAACGGCCCATTGAATGAACAAAAAGCCAAAAGAGGCAAAGGTCAGAAAAGAGACATTCTCTACTGATATTAAGGGGAAAAAAAACAACGTTCTGTGATGGAAGGATAGGATTATCTCCCTTCAGGATTCCTTCCCAGTAGGAATCCAGAGTCCTATGTGATTCAGAGGCAGGCTACTGATAAAACTTGTGACTCCTTGGAGGTCATCAGGAAGAAGCAGAGCTGAAAGGGGATTGGGTAAACTTGGAAACTATGGCATGTAATGAGATTCTTTTTGAAAGGGGGAAAGGTTCTATTGTAATGATAACGATAAGCAGGAGGGGAGATGATCAGCTTGGAATCCAGAGGGTAAAATAGCAGGGTTGGGGAGGTACAGGGGAGGATTAGAATATGTCAGTGATTCTTCTGCATTACCCAAGGAAGACCAGTTATATCAGGCAGAGAAGAATATGTCTAATCAGGACTCTTTAGTAGAACAGATTGTCAGATCTGAGATTTGGAACTTGAAGGGATCTCAGAGGCCAGCTAAGAGAAATTTCACCCCTTCCTTTTTCAGATGAGTAAACTGAGTCCCAGAGAGATTAAATGACTTTCCAAAGATCACAAGGTAGTAAAACTAAGCCTAGGTGCTGTGACTCTGAATACAACCTTTATTCTCCTTGGCCATACAATAGACAGAGCTATCCAGCTTTCTCTACTTGGCCTGAACAAATAAATAAACAAACAGATGAAAGAATGGAGAAATAAAGAGATAAACAAGTAAACAGATCTATAGATGAATGAAGGAAATGATTCATAAATGAATGCACAATGAGAAACAAAAATGTTAAAATCTGTTAAATAGCAACTCGTTTTCTTCTCTACAGTTCCATATTCAATAAACAGCCTTCTGATGTTTAAAAGTGGCTTCGAAGGGCCAAAGATCCTGGGAAATTTCTTCCCTGGAAAGTTATAGCCTCCTTTACAAATTAATTAATTGATTTTCTGCCGTGTCAGTCCCTGATGAGTTTGGGTTTTATGGACTGGTTTTCCCAGGGCTTATTCAACCCAGGATGAGCTAATTATCAGGTTCTGGGGCTTCAGAGCTAAGATACCAGATGCTGGTTGTATGGAGATCCTACCTGCCACCCACCAGGTAACTGAGCTTACTAGGAAAAACACAAATAAAGTAAGCTTTCCACCAAACATCAGAAAGCTGTGGTTAATATGTAACAACATTCCCTTCAATCATTCAACAGAAGGCTATGGAGATGGATACAAAGATTGATGCTTTGATATGTAGATATACTAAATAGACTTGAAATTTGAACTCTTTAAGTTGATATTTTGAGTGCATTTGTAAACTAATAGTACAGTAGCCATTAAGAATGTCTCTAAAGTTACACTGTATAACATATGATATACAATATATACAAAGGGTTTATGTAATCCTTGAAAAGAAACAGAAAACATCTGGAAATATGTCAAGACAAGCTTCTTTCCCAGTGCTTAAAGGGCAGATATTATAGTTACTATATGTCAGTTTTGAAGGAGTTTAGAAAGGTGGGAAATTTATTCAACATTGCCTTTTTGAGAATTTTCTTCTTGATTACCCCTTTGCAGCTACTTCATCCTTGAATCCAACATGGCAAGACTTGTCACAATTATCAATTTTGCAAAACGTTCACAAGGATTATAGAGAAAGAAAGTATATCACTAGATCTAACTTTCATCCATTGTCCTAATAAAGCCAGATATAAACTAAAGCATGTAGCTAGATTTAAGCATTAAGGCAGGTTCAATGCATGAGTTCTGCTTTTGTAATTCCCATGGGAAAATGGGGTCAGTGTGGTAAGATCAGTACAACATGCATTCACTCATAGTGTCAACATATTTTTATCATTGCCTATAGTTACAGCCATGGAATTTTATTAATGATGACAATATTTAGCAATGTGACTCATTTCAGTTAGTCAGAAAGCAAAATAATAACAATAAGACATTCATCTGCTTAATAGAAAATGGAAATTCATTCCTAAACCACATTCAGAGATGCCCAGGAATGAGGAAACAGTTACCTCAGCTAGATGTGCATCCCGAATTTATTCATATAACAAAGAGGCATCTGAGAATTGGGAATTGGAAGAAAAATCATCCCAAATTTATTACCTCTACAAATGCCCACATATCAAAACTGTAAAAACAGGCTCCTGTCATTTCAATAGACCTCTTTTCTATCCCGCTGTGAACACATTGATGGAATGGAAAAGATAAGTTTAGAAAATGTACAGCTATTTTGAGCATGGCCAAATCTACTTTTTGCATATGTTGAATATGAAATAGATTTAATTTTCATTATGAAAATCAATTAAATCACTAAATTGGCTGCATTTTAAAATATGGTGCCCTTCTTTTATTTCAGGTAATAGCAGCAAAATTGCATTCTTGACGCACCAGGAGAATGAAGAGAAGCTTATGTCTATGAGTCGAGTTCCTCAGAGGATTGTTTTAGGGAGGGTGGGGATGGAAAGTGTCTGAGCATGAAAAGCATCTTAATACTGTTCATCTCCAGTGGCTATAATTCAAATCATGTTCCAAGTCCTGACAGGCTAGTGCTGGTGTTCTTAGGAGGAAGGTCAAGGGTAGGTTACTACAATTGCCATGATAGCTTCTAAGAATGGTAATTAACCAGAAAAATCTGGGCTTCTTATGCCATCTCTTTGATCAGACTTCTGAAATCTTCTCGAAGGACTTTGAGATGGGCCTTCTGGCCTTTCTACATCAGGTAGTCTAATGCTTTCTTTCTCAAGGGTGGTCAATTGCAATGCAGTTTCTATTCTCTGGATACTATGATCATGGACTTTGAATGAAGTCACCAAATGGGCTGTTTATACAAGAAATGTTCAAGGGCAGAGACCACAGGGTCTCTAATTACCTAATTCTGTAACTAGAATAAGGGCCAGAAACTGGACCTGGGACATGTAACTACTCCACCATCTGGTAGTTTTCTATTTTAACTCTTTGTCCTTGGTAACTAGGTGCTGAATTTCATTATTTCTAAGTTGCTAAGGTATGGCAGAATGTCATCTTGAATGTAAGTTCCTGAAGTGGTGTTCTGTTTTTGTCTTTATGCCCCCAGTACCTGACATAGCACCTGGCCCATAAAAAGCATTTAGTAGTTTATTAGATTGAACTGAGTTGAAATGGACTGAAAATTCTATTAGTGCCCTCCAAATTCAGCACCCTGAGAGAAAGCCCCAGTAACCCTATCCTAGTTATAGAGTAACTAGGTATCCAAAAATCATGGATAATTTAAACTGACTTCTGAAATTTCATTTTTCATTTTGCAGCGCTTACTCCAACAAACATGTCATACTTTGGTACATGTAGTCATTTATTTTGGTTGAGCCCTCTCCTCCCCCCAATGCTTCACAAACAGGGGAAGTTAACCATATTTTACTTAACTTTCAAAATGATTTTTAGATGTGAAAGTTTTTATGGATGTTAGCAATATTCCCACTCATGGCTCTCAGTAGGTAAATATTCCCTAATGGAACTATTTATATAAATTCTCAGCATTTTTTCACGTTGTAATTGTACTGAAACTTGTTTCATTATCTAAGATGCCTCTGTAGCCAAGACCTCACAAAAGTAGTTCTTTAGAAATGTTTCTTCCTCCTCTGATATTTCATCTCTTGTACAGAGGAAGTCTGAGAAAGAAATGTGCAGCACATTGGCCAAGACTCTGGTTGGGGTTTTGTCTTTCTGTTCATTTGTTTGTTTTTCATAGGAGGCCACTCCTTTATCTGCTTCTCAGAATTCCACAGAAATCATCATCTCCTGAGATTTGAAGATGACAAAGGATGCCAAGTTTAGGTGACTTGACAAAGCATCATTTAGAGCATTCACAGCATTCCCTTGGCAATAGAGCAACATCATTCTGGACTTTCCCGCCATGACATGCTCAGTCTCTCACACATAGGGCATTCCAGGTTGAATGTTTCTTAAGTCATGTTTCTGGCGTCAGAATGGGGAAAAAATAGTTTCACAGTGTTCAGGAATTTCAGCTGCTGGAATTGATGCCAAGTAGACTCTATGAAGAAATGTGAAGAAAGGTAATGGCACACTTAGTTGGGAACTCAAAAACAAGAAATCCCTTATGTCAACAAAGAATGAGAAAAGTTAAATTTACTGTACTATTTGTCTTGGCAAACCTTTATAGCTCTGAATGAAGGTGTGGACAAGACGTCTTGCCAATGAAGAAACATTCACATTTGGCGGGCACTCTGGCTCATGGCTGCATTTTTTACCCGAGAGGAGTTTGTCCCAGCTCTAAGGTCATGTCCAACAACTGGCTTGTGTCAGTAGAAAGTAGCTGTTAGGCACATTTCATCCAAGGTCTTCTCCTTTCTCCCCACTATGACCACACTAGGACAAGTGTGAAAAGTTATCAGACTAATTTGCTCAGTCATTTGCCTCACAGCAATCCCAGCTGTGGATTCTGGCTAGTCAGTTTTGAGAAACTGAAAGCAGCAATGACAAAGAGAGAAGTCACGTATGAAATCTAAATGAACTAATGATTACTCACTTCCTGTTGGGGACCAACTGTACACATTCAAGGAAACGATAGACCTTTATCAATGAATACAGAGTTGGGTGTCAAAGGTGAACCATGAACTGAAATTTTTCAATTCATATGGGCAAACTGGATGGGAATACATGCCTGTGATTTGAGGAGATTGCTAAATTACTTAGACTGAGTTTGCTTGGTTTTCCCCATGGAGATTCATGCTAAACAGTAAGGTGTTTTCAGTGTTTCCTGAATTAAACTTTAGATAAGTATCTTATAGAACTCAACATGTTTCAATAACAATATTAGTCTGCTTTAAGGTCTGCAAAGTCCTTTAAACAGAATGTCATTTGATATTCACAACCTCCCAATAGGTGGGTGCTACTATTATGCCCTTGTTACAGATGGGGTAACTGAGCCTGAGAGTGCTGGTATCTGAAGTAGGATTTGAACCTAGGCATCTCTAATGTCAAATCCAGCCCTTTATCTACTAACCCATCTGGTAACCAGAGAAATAGAGAAACTGGTTGGGAAAGTGGTCAGGACACCTGGGATCTAGCTTTGTGATTGCCACAATTAGCTACGAGTACTTCAGAATGTGAGAATCTCAGTTGGAAGGGACATCAGAAGCTATCCAGTCTAAGCAGTACCTGAATAAGGATCCCCTTGACAACATAGAAAATGAACACCTAAATTTTGCTTCAAAATGCCAAGTGAAGGGGCTAACCACCTCTGGAGACAGCACATTCCACTTAAATTGTTTTTTTTTGGTAGGGGCAATGAGGGTTAAATGACTTGCCCAGGGTCACACAGCTAGTGTCAAGTGTCTGAGACTGGATTTGAACTCTGGTCCTCCTGAATTCAGGGCCAATGAGCCACCTAGCTGCCCCCCACTTAAATATTTCTTTTTTTATTGACTTTTTTTTGTCTGCGGGGCAATGGGGGTTAAGTGACTTGCCCAGGGTCATATAGCTAGTAAGTGTCAAGTGTCTGAGGCCGGATTTGAACTCAGGTACTCCTGAATCCAGGGCCGGTGCTTTATCCACTGTGCCACTTAGCCACCCTCTTAAATATTTCTTAAAGGCATATGGGGAATCTGAGGCCCAGAGAGTTTGCACACACATTTATTCATTCATTCATTCATTCATTCATTCATTCATTCATTCATTCATTCATTTGTTCATTCATTCAGCTGTCTATGTCTATCTATTTAGCCATTTCTTTTTCTTTTTCTTTGTTAATTTACTTATTCATTTGTCGATTATTTATTCATTTGTTTGTTTCAGTATATTTTGCAATGAGGGTTAAGTGACTTGCCCGGGTCACATAGCTTGTACCTGTCAAGTGTCTGAGGTCAAATTTGAACTCAGGTCCTACTGAATCCAAGGCAGGTGCTTTATCCACTGTGCCACCTAGCTGCCCCCATTTCAGTATTTTTTTTTTTTTAGAATAAGATGGTAGTTTATTTAGGGGCAAGGGAAGAGGGCGGGGAAGGAAAACCATGAAAGAAATCCTTGGACTTCTCATGGGGAGATAGGTATGGAACAAAACATGTTTCTCTGAGGTACCAATCTCCATTTCAGTATATTTTTAAGGGACCTGGATAAACTTCCATTAAATGGGCATAATGATACAAATACTCTGCTCACACACAGACCTTTTGTGGTAAGAAATAAAGAAGACATCATCCCACAGATGGTGAAAAGCCCAAAGGAAGTATCCAAATTTAAATTCCGATAAATGGGAGCAGACTTTTGAGACCCAAGTCTTCTAAGTAAAAGAAAACGTCACAAATCATCCCCTAATCTAACTACCTACAATGTGGGTCTTCTCCTGTCTGAAACCTTTTTTCTTTTTCTTTTTAAATCAGAGACACTAATAAGTACTTAAATGGACTAATTGAAGTTTCAGCTTTTATCTCTGTTGCCCGTGATCTGGGGGAGGTGCTGATGAGCAATTGCTTGGCCAAAAGATTGGCTGCTGTAGGGCCAGGGAGGGTCCCACGAGCTGGCTTAAGAAGAGTGCACTTGGCAGTATCTGAGAATTGTTATACATTTCAGGATGATAGATTGGCATGGGAGTGAGGGGGGGACTCCTTTTCCCTCAATGCCCAGATGAAAATTAAAGTATCTCCTGAGCATAGAATGCCCACCAAATGTCCTATTCGGATGCTTCTGTGCTGGTGGTAGGGGGTGACTGGTCATCAAAGTCTTGGGCACAGAAAGACTGGTTCAAGTGGGTCCTCCTTGGCCCAAAAGGCTGGGAGCACTAGCTCTCTGATGGAGTTCACTTGTCTCCTCTATGAGGAGAAGACGGGTGGAGTTGGAAGGAACACATCACCAAGGTGGCTGTAGTCATGATTTCTTCAGCCATGGCACTTGGGGTTCAGAGGACCTGAGTTCAATTCCTTCACTGGCTAATAACTCCGTGGGTGATGTTAACCTCTCTGGGCCTCTGTTTTCTTATCTCTAAAAAAGGGGGGCTTACCCTAAGGGGTCTCTAAAGCCCCTGCCCAGGATCTGCAGGTCCCAGAGAAGTGCTGGTGTCTGTAGTCACATCTCAAGTCCTGGGATAGTCAAACACACACACACACACACACACACCCATGCGAGGGGGGGGGGGGTATAAAGTACCATGCTAGCCAGTAGAAGGGAGACAAACATTAAATAATGACAAGAGCTCAATTTTAGCATGTTTTAACTTTGACAAAGCACTGTCACCACTGCAGGACTAAGAAGAACATTTGTATATAGGTTATATGCCCTTGCAAAGTTTATACACACACAGGTATAGGCAGATGAATACATAACATATGCATATCTGTATATACATATATACACATATAGACATAGAGAATGCAATTACATGTGCTTCCTCAAATACACATATGTGTCTAAGTGTATATGTGTATATATGTAATTGAGATAGTGTCATATTCTCATTTGATCCTCACAAAAGACCTATTGGGTAGGTTCATTATTAGCCCCATTTTACAGATGTGGAAACTGAGAGTCAGAAAGATTTATCAACTCATCAGAGGTCACTTATCTCCTAAATGCTAGAGCCAGGATTCAAACAGAAGGTAACCGTATCACTTACTTCAACTGCTGGTTAACCTTAAGCAAGTCACTTAACTCTTTCCAGCTTCTATCATCATCTGCACAATGGGAGTAATGGAGCCTGTCCTGCCTCCAGAGGATGACTACTAGGTTGCGATAGAACAAAGTTCCTTGCCAGTCTCGAGGTGTTATACAAATGTTATGGAGGGGGCGAGGCCAGGCCAGTGATGCCATCGCTATGATGAGCTCCCATGTGAGCAACTTCCCTTCTCTCCGTGGAGGGGCGCACCTACACTGCCACTCATCTTCTTCCCGCGCTGTCAACGTGCTTGACTTGCCAGTGATCACCCAGCCAGGACGTGTCGAGGGTGGGAATCGACTCAAGTTTTCCTGGCATCCAGTTCCACTCTGTGCATTGACTAAGCCGGGCTGGCACTCACATGGACATGTAAGCTACTATCATTGTATCAATCCACTCC
Organism: Dromiciops gliroides; assembly: GCF_019393635.1. Lineage (NCBI taxonomy): Eukaryota > Metazoa > Chordata > Mammalia > Microbiotheria > Microbiotheriidae > Dromiciops > Dromiciops gliroides. The sequence goes on along the minus strand of NC_057863.1, from coordinate 13,876,853 downwards.
CTCTACCTGTATGAGGGCTGCGAAGAACTAAATTCTCACCCATTGAGGTTGCTTCTTGGTTTCTAGAATTCACAAAAGCCAAGCCATGAGGCTCTCCCCATGCTTCCTCAGGCTAGAATGGAAGACCAGCATAGGTATCATAGAACCCAGGAAGCCATACTCTGCTGAATCAGATATAGCCTGGTTGAATAGCTTTCTTTTGATCTAAGCACCCTGCCCTGCTACCTAAGCAATGCTCTTTGTTAACTAGCAAATGTTTTCTGAGTGTCTCCTTGCCCTCCAACCTCAAGCCCACGCATTGTACCACCTAGGTCCATCCCGAACCACTGCACAGCTCTTCCAGAACACCAAAGCATCTGTCACTCTACTATGCAATGATGCTTTGCAATTGTCTTCTCTTGTGGAGAAAGAGCTTACTGAACATGGCTCTGGTTTGCCTGAAATATTAAAAGAACTGGGGGAGGTCGCTGAGGACCAGGGTGACCCTGAGGCTGACCAGTTGACAAGCTAATGTGAGGCCGAGCCGGCGCTGAGGAGAGCAGGGCAGCAATGCTGAACAAGTTCCTGGGGCCACGCTACAAGGAGCTGGTCAAGTACTGGCTTCCCACAGCAGGCACATGGGGTGCTGTTGGTGCCGTGGGGCTGGTTTGGGCCACTGACTGGCGTCTGATTCTGGATTGGGTACCATACAGTGATGGCAAATTTAAGAAGGACAATTAAGCTATCTTGTCAATCTTAGGGTCTAGGGATGGAAGACTTTTTGGGGACTGCTCTTCTCGGGAAATCCTGATCGGACACAAATGTGAAATGCTCAGAATGGACTCCCAGGACCTTGATGTCTTTCAATGAGAAACTTTGATGTATACTTGTATCGGGATAATTAAACCTCCCTCTGAAACAAAAAAAAAAAAAGAAAAGAACTGGGGGAGGCCTGGGCACATTGAGAAGGTGTAATGTGGAGAATTTGGGGGGGGGAGGGAGGAAACAGTCACAAATCAGACACCAATTAAAGGCAGTCCACTTCTCTGAGGTCCCAGGTCTAAGGAAGACAGAATCCAGTTGAGAAATACAAAGTAATAGAGAATGCGTTTATTTTTAAACATCAGGAATATCACCAAATGATTGGAGATACCGCCACTATTGGGAAATCATTTCAGTAAAATTGCTTTTGTCTCAAAGTTCACAAATGCTAAAAGGCTGCTTCTTCATATCAGGTTTTCTCCCCAAATTAAAAAAAAATACAAACAAACCAAAAATCCCATCTCTTGAGGACACGAAAGATCCTTCATCTCACCAAACTGTGCACCACAAATAATACAAAGATCTCCAATATTCATGGGAATCAACTGATTTAGAGACTTGGGAAAACAACACTAAGGTTTCTTTGCTGGTTTAATCTTTAAATTGAAAGGGGAAATGACTTTCATTACTAATAGGAATAGAGACTGAACCTGTGTTTTACTTGCATAGAAAACTTTTAGGTGAGAAAACTCCTTCCAATGTCAATTCAAGGTGGTATTTTCTCTGTAATTTATAGTCTTGAAGAATGACCTAGACCAGAGGTGTCAAACAAATGTGTCAAATCAGATTAAAATGTATTTGGGAAATACTTAACAAAATAAATACAAATTCAATAGACCACAGATAATGTGAATTTGTGGTTTTCTAAATCAATACAGACGTTGAGGGATGCTCTTATAATGTTTAATGGCCCCCATTTCTATTGGATTTGACACCAGGGGCCTAGAACACTGTGTCTATTAAGTGACTTGCCCAAGGTCACACAGTCAGTAGGTGTCGGAGACAAGACTTGAACCCAGGTTTTCCTGCCTCTGCGGCTGTCTTTATCCTCCACCTCAAAGTATCTCTCACCACCAATAATGGATAACAATAATAGCAAATAATGGACAAAAGCTTAAGAGTAGGAAGGAAATTAGAGAGGGGAATATAAAGCTGGGAGAGGAAATACAAATTGTTATTTTATTCAGGAGAAACAGTTGAACAAATTAAAAACAATCAGTGCTTAATCACAGCTAATAAAGCTACCAAATTCTCATCCCTATGTGCCATTTATCCTCAGTCAAATAATATTTACAGGTATGAAATAAGGCAATTCAAAGGCTGTCTGCAGCTTCCAAACAATGGCAATTTGTTTTGATGCTGTTGTCTATGTGATTTAACCTAAACTAACTATTACTGCTGGGCTGACTTTTGCATTTCCTCCACTCTCTGCTGCACAGGCTATGCTCCTGAGAAATTGTTACATCGTAAAGTGGATGTAAGCCTGTTTCCACACAGAATGCTGTTTGACTTTGGATGAGGACCTCAAGATTTTTTAAAGACCTCACCAAGTCCACTGGGAGGGATCAAAATGCATATCTCATACACTTTTGCCCTTTTCCCGAAGTCTGGCTTCTTTTTAACCTTGTCCCATGAGTAATGTTTGAATCTTATAAGCCCATGACTCAAAATCATGACAAAAAAAATTAAAAATAAAGATACGTTGCACAATACCAACTGGCCATTTGTTTTGTTTTGTTTTTAACAGCAACAACAATTAAAAAAAAAAAAGATCGGAGTCTGGCCATGCATGCAAGTCTTCCAAGGAAAGACAGAAATCATGTAATCGTTTTTAAAAATATTAAAATCAACCAACCACACTCTCAGGTCACTTTGGAGAATGACCAGATGTCTTCTTTTCTCTAGATTCCCTTGGATTGCTAATGAACTCATTGAATCTTGAATTCCATGAAGGTCATCTCTAACAAGAAATTGGTTGGGTGATGAATTTGATGGGTAATGCAAGAAATTCTGTTTCCTGAAATTGAAGGGGGTGGGGATGGGGAGAAATAAGCCAGACAGAATCTTTTCATCTTTTGAAAGAAAATCCATTATAGTGTATTACTGAGACTTTTAAATGTTCTGTAGGTGCTGTTTCACCTAAGCTTTTGTAAGTAGCCTGCAACTTAGTGACAGTGAATTAAGAATTCCATACTGAATCAGAAATTAAAAATAGATGCAGTAGTGAGAAATGTATTTAGGGCCCTGCCCACACTGCAGTAAAAATCGTGTTAGCAAAAATTATGTTTAAATATGATTCTTGCTAGCATGCTGTTAACACAATTTCTCTGGCCAGGAAAGATAAAATGTTTGGAGGTTGGGGGGGTGCAGTATTATTTTGTGAAGTTATTAGCCTTCCCCCCTTTTTTATTATAAGTAGTATCTAGGTGATGCCGTGACACCTGAGTGTAACTTTTCAGCTTTAATACAATGAGTTATGAGAGGATGATTTAAGTAAACACCCCCTTCAGTGGGTCTGGCATTTTTTATGGAAAATAAGCTCACATGAATATGTTTGAAATCCATTTTCATCATCAGCTGTCTGTCTACACTACTGAAATAAAGGTTCGTTAAATGGAATTGAAGTAAAATACATTTCAGCAGAGGGTGAGCCTAGGATTTTGTTGAAATTACCATAGTATGACTAAGGGAGGCAACCCTCCCCCCCAAATCAGATGGAACATAAATGCTGCATCATCAAGAAGAGATGGGGCCGATTTTCCTGGCTAAAGTGATATGTTGTTGACTGGGTATGTAATTCAATTTATTTTGTGTTGACTATGTGCTCTCCAGTATTCTATTTCATAGGAAAAGTCACAGCATACTTCCCCCACCCTCTCACCCACTGTTTAACAAGTAGCTCTTTAAAAACCTTCTTAATTGTTTCCCCTGAGTTGAAAGGTCCCTGAAGACAGGGATTGTTTTCAACTTTGGCTCTGTATCCTCAGCTTTGCACATAATTCATTCTTAATAAGTATTCCTTTCATTGAATTTACTTTTCAAACACCGGGAAAAGCCACGATCCTGACAATTCATGTAGCTAATTAACTCATAGTATCTGGGTATGGGAAATTGACTGACATCCTCAGAACAGATTCATCAGTGGTCAAGCAGAAATTGTACGTCTAGAAACAAAAAAATTCACAAAAGACCCCTTTGCCCTTTGCTCTTCATGAAATTGAGATATTCAGAAGGGAGAGGCATTCTGTCAATCAACTAAGTTATTAAAACGGCATTTTTAAAGTAATAAATTCCCAATTTAGGAATATCAGCTGGTTGCTTGTGCCTTCTTCTAAGACTGACCTATTCCAAGGCCTTTGGGAGTTCTAGAAGATCCCATTCACTCAGCACAGTAACCAAGTTATTGTAGAGTCAGCTGACTCAGTCTCTTTTCTTCTCTACCCCTCTTTCACCCTTGAGGTTAACCATCATAAGACATTGGTGCTTCCTTCTTTGAATAGAAATTTCATCATTTATAACCCAATTAATCATGACACAGGGAGTTGTTTTCTCAAACTTAGCCACAAAGCCTCTTTGTAGGGCTATGAGACATGGGGAGGAGATCATTTTAAGTGCAAAGTCCAGGAGGCAGTATATTTAGTACATTTAGGGAGTGGTTGAGTTGAAGAGCTTGGTTTAAGATGAGGGTTGCTAGAAGGAAGCAGTGGTAGGTAGACAGGGGTACACTGGTCAGTATTTACTAACTGGCTCATCAGAAAAAAAATACATACATGACTCACTTTTTTTTTTTTTGCGGGGCAATGGGGGTTAAGTGACTTGCCCAGGGTCACACAGCTAGTAAGTGTCAAGTGTCTGAGCCTGGATTTGAACTCAGGTACTCCTGAATCCAGGGCTGGTGCTTTATCCACTGTGTCACCTAGCTGCCCCCATGACTCACTTTTAAGTTTAATCTTGCTTAATTGATATTTTCTATCACTTTCTTGTCAATACAGTTAATAAAAAAATAAATCAAGCTCTCATTTGTAGCATTTACCAATTTCCACAGTATAAATTGGTCACACTGGAAATTTAACTATTGGCTTCTCAAGAGACCATACAAGCTGTCTCCGATATACAATTGTTATAATACAGCAGAACATATAGGTATTGGCTTGACTAGGGGTTAGGAGAGCTTTAAATACCAGACTAAAAATTCAGTATTTTCTCTTATAAGAAATATTGAGCTTTTTCTAACTCTTGGGCAAGGGGCTTGCATGAATGATCAAAGGAGCATCCTAAGAAAATTGATATTTCCAGTGTGTAGAATTGACTGAAGGGGGGGAGAAACTCAAGGCCCAAAAATAAGATGGAAGGATTATTGAAGTTGTGAATTGAGAAAAGTCTGAACCAGGTAGTGACAGATAAAATGGAAAGGAAGTAATGAATGATAGAGACATCATACTGGATATGATGTCCTGAAGAGGGAGATATGGAAGGAGAGGTCAAAGGTGACTCAGTAGTTTGAGTCTGAATGATTGGGAAAATAATAGCACCATTAGGAAAAATAAGGAAGTCAGAAGGAAAATCTCACTGAGGGGGAAGATGATGGGTTGTGTTTTAGACCTAGTTCAAATTGCAATGAAACAGTACAGAATGGTATTGAAGAGAACCAGCAATAGAGAAAGAAGAGCGAGTGGTAGGAGGCAAGTGAAGGGAGAAAAGTTCCAAGAGAGGGAATAGTTCCAAATAGGATAATAAAGGCAGAGCTAGCTGATTTTTTTTTTTTTGCAGGGCAATGAGGGTTAAGTGACTTGCCCAGGGTCACACAGATAGTGTCAAGTGTCTGAGGCAGGATTTAAACTCAGGTCCTCCTGAATCCAGGGCCAGTGCTTTATCCACTGTGCCACCTAGCTGCCCCTAGCTGACATTTTAAAATCATACTTTAAGATTTCAAAACACATTAAACCCATTAGCTCATTCAATTTTGGCTTTAATTTCTGAAGGCCCTCAGATAGAGTATTTCTATCACGACTCAATAGCATAACAGGGAGAGTGGGATGATACAAAGAAAGTTACATGTGGAATCAGGGAATTGGGGATCAAATCTTAACTCTGGAACTTACTACCGGTGTAACCCTCGGTAAGTCACTTCATCTTGAAGGGAGGGTCTCAGTTTCATTTTCTGTAAAATGAGGTTGGATTCAATGGTAAAAAGCTGGGAAGGGTAGCAAATACACAGTTAAAATGGGGGTTTGAAAGGCATTGGGATAAATCTAATAAAATGAAATTCAGTAGAGATAAATATAAAGGCTTGTACTAGGGGCAGCTAGATAGCACAGTAGATAGAGCACCCACCCTGAAGTCAGGAAGACCTCAGTTCAAATCTAGCCTCAGACACTTACTGCTGTTTGACCCTGGACAAGTCACTTAACCCCAATTGCATACCAGAAAAAAAAAAAAGACATACTTGAGTACAAAAGTTCAATATCACAAGATTAAGTCCAAGATTGGGCAACCATGGTTAGGTAACAGTTATTCTGTAAAAAAACCATCACTGGATTTGAATGGACTGAAAACTCCATGGCAGTTAGCAGTATGATGTGACTGCCAACAACTGGGGCTGAGCTTCCAGGAACAGGGAGGAGATAGATAGTCTCAGTGTACTCTGCCCTCATCAGAACTTCCTTGGAAGACAGTGTAAACTGGAAAACATCCACAGGAAGGCAATCACAATGGTCAAGAGCTTGAGTCCATGACACATGGCATTTGGCTGAAGGAACTGGGCATGTTAAACCTGGAGCAAAGGTGTAGAACATTCCAGCTGTGTGCAAGGATATGAAGGCTGTCATGTGAAGGAGGGTTTGTTCTGTCTGGCCCCAGAATGGAAAAGCAGGAGGGATGGGCAAAGGTACTACATCTGCCTATCTCGGGAGGTTATGGGCACTCCTTCCTTGGCTGTCTTCTAGCAGACGTTAGTCTGCCACGGGTCTGCTATAGTGGGGGATTATTTCATGCTTGGAACAGACTAGAAATTTGCTCATATCTCTTGGAGACTTGAGGGACCTTTCCAGCTCTAAATCTGTGATTCGTGAACCATGACACCCCCAAATGCTATCAAGTGACACACATACTGACATAAAACTGTCTGTACCTACCTACCTACCTGTGGTTGCTATATTACTGCTCATAATGTATATTCAGTGTATTTATTATTTAGACATTTTATAATTGCAAATGCTGTCCTTTATGCATGAATTGTTTGCTAGAAAATGACATTATTAATGCATTGTTTGCTAGAAAATGTATCTAGGGAAAAGCCATTAACTGCTTAAGAAAATGTCCCGTTGCCTTTTCACCAGAGTGAAATGCTTCAAGGGCATTTCCCTTGGAAATGATTGGGTTATTGAGAGATGAATAGGACCCATGGGCTATTGATGTTTTTATATTCATGTTTACCTATGCATTGTATTATTTTCCACTATTTTTTCTTTGCATCTTTAAGTGGCTGGGAAGATCTCTCTAGTCAATAGTTAGTCAATAAACATTTGTTAATATGCATAAAATGAATCAGGCACTATATACTGGGGGTTGGAAAGAATGGCAAAATACAGTCTCTGGCCTGGAAGAGTTCAACAATCAAATGGACTCCCACAAATTGTGGTTTTATAGGTAATACTAATCTCAACCAAATGGAGTCTTTTTTTCCCCCTATAGCATCCTAGCACTTAGCTCTGTAGATAACAGGTGATCTGATCATGAGTAGGGATAAGATAGATGAACATACTGATGCTATTCATGTTATTCTATTTAGGGTATGAGTTTCCCAGAGTCCCTGGAAACCAGAGAATCACTGACATATATAAGAGTTGAGGATTTTTTTCCTCAATAAAAAGGGAAAGTCGATGAGCCATTTTTTGGTGCAGCTTCCAACCCCCCATCTGGAGTGTTGCAACCCCTATGAGCCATCTGGGGAGCTGCCACTTCTCCCACACTCCTCAGAGACTGGAAGCTGCTGTGCTTTCCCGCTGGCTGACCCAAGGGTCGACATCACTCTTATCTACAGCCCTCCTGAATCTTCTGCTGGCCATCATAAATGTCATTCAGTAAACCTTATTAGAATAAGCAAGTTCTTAGTGTTGGGCCATCTTTACGAGGTGGTTCTACAAGCAACTGCTGCTAAATGTGGGAAATAATATGGATTGTTGGATGTGATCTGGTATTGGATTTTCACTACAAATGACCCCCTTCAATCCAAAGGATTCACCAAGATTTTCTTTCCTTGTTCCCTTCCCTAATCCTGATTTGTTAGTATAATGGAGTTTGGCTTTGCCTGTGCCTAAATCACCTAACATGGAGGCCCGGGTGTGGGGGACACCAGGGCCTTGTTTCTAGATGAAGCCATTCTTAGTTCCCTTACCCCAGGACTGCATCTTTCCATTGACTGTGTAACCAGCAGAGGCTATGTTTGAAAAGCTGCCAGACTGGGGTGTTCTCTCTCTCTTTCTATCTGCATACAGAAAGGCTGAAGGGCTGGTTCACCTACAGCATGGGGACCATAAGCTGAGCTTGGTGGGGGAAGGGACTACCTTCCTGCCCCCAATTCTAGGCCCCAAGAAATGGATTTGGGGCTTTGTTCTCTTTGATCTGTTCTTTCAGTTTTAGGGTGTGGAGTCTTCAGACCTGGACTTGAGCTATGATGACCTTGCAGGTAGGATTCCAGACCAAATGGAGGGGTTGGGGTGATGGGATGCAAGCCCAGGGGGCCCTCAGACTTGGAACTCGGTAGTGTTGTGCTATTAGGGAACTGAGTCAGTCTGAGAACCTGATCCCTTCCACTGTCCCAAGACTGAGATAGAATAAGGGGGTGGGGGCAGGAAGAAATGATGCTTCCCAGGAGTTGGTATCTTGGTTCTTATATTACGTTTCAAACAAATATTCCTTCATAAATGTTCATCTGACTCTGAAGTGGCTAGAGGGAACTGGGGTACAATCGAGGGAACAAAAACAGGTAGCAGCTGGAGCCAAATGTGGGGAGACTGAGCAATTTCAACCAAGCCCTCTTTAACAATAGTGAAGAACCCTAGGGGAGGAGGGAAATGTAGTCAACATGGCCATCAGGGCATAATGGGTCAGAAGAGTCACCATTAAATCAGTACCCACTATTCTCTGGCACAAGCACATTAATTAAGTGAATTCATTAATTTATTAATTAATAATTGAGTGAGAGGTATTAAGTGAGAGGCAGCCTGATATGACGAGTAGAGAGTCATTTGGTCAACAAGCATTTAATAAGTGCCTACTCTGTGCCCGGCAGTGTGCTAAGTGCTGGGGGTACAAAAAAAGGCAAAAACCTGTCCCTGCTACATGTACACACACACATACACACACATGCAGACACACACACACACACACTAAATTGGAGCAAATCAAACATTAGCATTCCCTTGGAGCCAGGAAGATATGGGTTCCAAGTCCTGTATCTGACAAACATTGTATGTGTGCCTCTAGGGGAATCACTTTGCCTCTTGTGGTAAAAATTATTTGTGGTAAAATTAATATTCCTGTTTTTAGCTGACTCATTTGGGAGGGGCCACAACTGGCCCACCCTGAGGTTACATATCCTACTGAGCTCAGAAGGAGAACTCTCCATAGGCAGTTTTTGAAGGACCTCCCCTTTTGGGGGAGGAAAGATTGAATGCTTCCTGAAGGGAGGTGGAGGGTTCTTCTGGGACACTAGGGGACTTCCAGAAGGCACTCTCCCGGTTTTGGTGCTTGCAGTGGTGGCACGTGTTCACTCTGTCTTGGGCGGCTGCTTTTCTGGGTGGCACGAGCAACTGTAAACAGTCTGGGGATTGGTGAGTTAATTACGGAAAACCCTAAACTCCTTTGAACTAGCTTAATTAGAAATGGTCTGGGGTTAAATAGGTTAAACTTAGAGTTAAGAATATTTTTCTGTATTTCTATTTTCCTATTTCTTTATCTTTGATTTTTATTAGTTTCACCTTTGTTGTTTAATTAATTCCCAAGTAATAAAATCTGATCCTTTTGTGAACTAAAGCTTAGAGGCTCCTTTCTTATTGGCCTGAGAGAAATATTTAAAAAGGGTAGTTCAGAGGGGAGGGTGAACCTAAAAGGGTCCCTCATGTTTCTGGGACCCCAATATTAAGGCGAGTCACCCAAATAATGCTCCATATATCAAATTTTGGCCCCCTGGCAGTTCTATATGACAACAAATTACAGAGAACATGCTAGCCAGCATTGCTAGAATGTGTTTCCTCATCAGGAGAACCTTACCGTAGGGAAATCCCACTCCTTATTCCTATCCTTATTATAAACATGACTGGGCATTCAGGTTTTCTGAAGGAAGTACTGTTCATAGAGCACTTAGGCCAAATATATCTAATCTAATTCTTCTCACCAGACGGCTTTACTAGATTGAGAATAAAATTAGAAATAGAAAGTTATTTGTTAGCATTCTGATTGAACATATCTTTGATGAGCTATTGCTGATTTTAGTTATCAAAAAGTAGTGTCTTTCCAGAATATGGAGTCATAAGTGTCCAGTCATACATGAAAAATAGAAAATAGAAACTTGGCAAAAAAAAAAAAAAAGAATGTCACTGACTAACTCACCACGTTTATTAGGAAAAGAACCACTTTCTTCCACTGTCAGAATAATCATAAGCCCTCTGCTCAGCTAAAGTTATAATTATATGTAATTAACTTTCCCATTTTTTAACTAATTAAATTTAAGAAAGACCTGGAAACCCATCATCTGTGTAACAGGGTGTGCTGAAGGATGAACATTTGAACATTTAATCCAAAAGACCTGATCTAGTCCTGCTTCTTCATCTGAATTTTGTTAATATGGAGCCTACAGGTTTGAAAATCCAACTTACAGTTTTCGAAGCCTTTTGGGGTAGGATGCCATGCAATGTAAATCTGTTGCTTTTTTTAAACAATTATTTGCTAATTTGGGTCTTATGAGATTGTATACTTGTAAATTTTAAATGGAAGAAATGATGTGTAATAAAATTCAAATTAATTAATCAATAAACATGCATTAAATGTCTATTATGTGCAAAGCACTGTGGAGACAAAAAAAAAAAGGCAAAAGATAGTCCCTGCCCTCAAGGAGCTTATAATCTAATGGAAAAGGCAACATGCAGATACTTGTATTGTGTTTTTTTAAATTACTGTGGCTACTGTATTTTATAAATTAATTGCTATTTATATATTAATGGCTATTGTAACCATTTTGGTAGTAAGCATTTATTATCAACTAATATCATATATACCAGTAAAGAATTGACCACGTCTCTCCCTAACTTGTCATAGTCTCAGGCCTTCATACGTACATAGTCCTAAAAGGAAGAGGATATACCCAGAGAGAGGGGCAACAGAGGTCAAAAAGAAGCTGACCCTGGCCAAGGATTTTTTTCCTCCTTAGAAAGAGGTGGGTTACTTACTACACATTGATGTAAGCCAATTGCTTATATCATTCAATTCCATTGATTGATATGACTTGAGGATGGTCTAGAGAGTATGCAAAAGGGCAAATTCTAGCATCTAGGTGTGGTTCTTCACCTATCTTTAAAAAAGAATCAAGGGGGCAGCTAGGTAACACAGTGGATAGAACACCAGCCCTGGAGTCAGGAGTACCTGAGTTCAAATTGGGCCTCAGAAACTTAACACTTAGTAGCTGTGTGACCATAGGCAAGTCACTTAACCCCAATTGCCTCGCTAAAAAAAAAAAAAAAAAGAATCAATCTCCATTTTCTTTGTTCCCTTGAACTCACCCCAGACAAGATTTGCTGAAGTTACTCAAGAATTGGCCTTTTTGGAGTAGGGGAGAGAGAAAGAAAGGATTGAAACTGATTTCTGTGGGGTAGCTAGGTGGTGCAGTGGATAATGCACCAGCCCTGCATTCAGGAGGATCTGAGTTCAAATCTGGCCTCACGCTCAACATTTGCTAGCTGTGTGACCCTGAACAAGTCATTTAACTCTCATTGCCCTTGCAAAAGAAAGAAAGAAACTGATCTCTGGGTTCCCCCAATAAATTCACTATTAACAATTATTTTCTCAGAGTATGTATGTATGTATGTACATATGCATGCATGCATACATGTATGTATGTGTATCAAGTTATATATAGGACAAATAGGGAAATAACTAACAGAGGAAAAGAACTAAAGTGAAAGGGGATGGGGAAGACTTCCAATAAAAGAAGGGATTTGAGTTGGGATTTAAGGAAGCCCAAGAGACCTTTAGATGGAGCAGAGGATGGAGAACCTTTCAGGAGTGGTGAATAGCCAAGGAAAATGCCTTGGAGCTAAGAGATGGAGAGACTGTGGAGGTGGAGGCTCATGGAACAGGCAGGAGGCCAGTGTCACTGGATGGAAGAGTACATGGAAGGGAGCAAGGTCTAAGAAACCTGGAAAAGTAGGAGGAGGTTAGGATGGATATGAAGAAACTTCAATGCCAAACAGAGTATTTTGTATTTAATTCTGGAAGTAATAGCAAACGACCAGAGCTTAATGGGAAGTAGAAGTGGCATAGTTGGACTAGTACCTTAGAAAAATCCATTTAGTGGCTGGATAGAGGATGGATTGGACTGGGGAGAGATTTGAGGCAGGCTGAGCCTCCAGCAGGCTATCGCCATAGTCCAGGGGTGAGGTGATAAGGGTCTGTACCAAGGTGCTGCAGTGTCAGAAGAGAGAAGGGATGTATTTGAGAAGTGCTGCAAAGGTGACATTGACCAGAGATGCTGCAGAGGTGAAATTGTTAGGCTTTGCTACAGTCCAGATATGGGAGGGAGAAAGCGAAAGATAGTGAGGAGTCCAGGATGATGCGTAGCTTGTGAGCCTGATGGATTGGGAGAATGGCTCTGACTCTGCCATGCTAGGGAAGGTAGAAGGGAAGGAGTTGTAGGGGGAAAGATGAGTTCTGGTTTTGATATGTTATGTTTAAGATATCTACAGGGCATCCAATTGGAGATGTCTGAAAGGCAGATGGAGAAGTGAGATTTGGAGGAGAGCAAAGAGGGTGGGACAGGGTAGGGAGATCTGAGAATCATCAGCACAGAGATGATAATTAAATGCATGAGAGCTGATGAGATCACCAAGTAGTAAAGAGGGAGAAGAGAAGAGAGCCCCGGACAGATCCTACACCTACTGTGTGCCAGGCACTAGGGATACTACATGTAGAATGGTGGTTAGGGATTGGAGGCTGGTCTAGGCAGCCACTCAGATTGTGCCAGGCACAGGGAATACAAAGACAAACACCAAAATCGTGCTTACCTTCAAGGAACCTCACATTCTACTCAAAAACAAAATAACAACAATGGTAACAACCCTTACTCCTAGCTAAAAAGAAACGGCTGAAAAGATTAATTAATCTGCAACATTATTCATTGATGCCTTATTTTTTAAGAAATGATAATTTTGCTAATGATATACATTAGATCTATAATATCAGTATGGAAAAACCAGGTCATATCTTAGCAGAGCAAAGTCACAGACCCTTGAATTGTACTTGTATCACATTGTGATCAGAATTAAATGTCTTGAGGTTGAAAAGTAGAACAGAAGAACTAGAACTAAATGAAGCATCTTAGTGTTTGAAAAATCTAACAAGACAAATCATCGGGGAAGGGATTCACTATTCAACAAAAATACTAGGAAAATGTGGGAGCATTTTGGGCAAAATGACAATTACAAAGTGGGCTGGAACTGTAGACTATGCTCTAATATTCCACAATATCTATGATCCCAATGATGTTGTTATTATTTTGAGTGAGGTAAATCATAATCTGTCTGTGACTTCTCATGTTGTCCACCTCTTGACTATGCCTTCCCATAAATGAACAGTCTGGGGACCTTTCTCCCATTCTCTTCACATGTATGGTATCAATAGATGACATAGGCTCACATCAGTCGTTCTGCATTCTTACCATGGGACTGGCTTGTCATATTTGTCTCTGATGAAATACTTTTTACCAATTTTCCTGCACAATTCCTCATTTGTAAAATGTTTCAGCCTGGTCACATCCATGACCTACTTCTCAGTTCCTAGGAGAATGTAGTGTTACAAAACTCAGAGTCATATAACATAAATGAGAGAATTCTGGGGATAAAAATTAATTCCTGTATGTAAAATATGGACCTTTGTTCCAAAGCGAAACCTGGTGTCATTAAATGAGCTTTGTAATATCCTTCCAGCCTGCCCTTCTCCTCATGTTCAATGATGAGATCAGCTTATCTTCAATGTCTATCTCAAATATAAGTACTGATGAACAAGCTCCATAAGTTGCCTGTCTGACTCCGTGGGTGATAGATATTCTTCATCCACTTGATTTTTAATATATGGATAGTGAAGCCAAATTCCTTTGAGTAATTAAGAACCACATTTAAAAGGTTTTACAGCAATGTAGTCAATTGTGCGATACTAACATTTAACAAAGTGTTCTTCTATGGACTATGACTTATAAAAGTCTGACTTCCCTTCTAATAATCAAGGGTATTAATGGTGTGTGTGTGTATGCGTGCGCGTGTGTGTGTGTAAATCTTTCTCATAAAAATTTCATAGTGATGAGGAAGTTTGCATATGGTTGGCAGTTACTGATATTTTCTTGGTTGGTATTCTCTTTTGTCTTGTCACTAATATCTGGATCTTCCCCTCCCAAAGTCTTTGATATACCATGTAGCACAGTAAATTCCAAATGGATCAACAATCTAAATAAGAAAAAATGGTACCTCCCCCCCTACACACAAACAACAACAACAACAACAACAACCATCTTTCCCAGCTGTGGAGAGGAGAATTCGTTTAATTAACTAGGAATTATGGGTGAGAAAGTATAAGAAAAAAGAAGCAAATTGAAGTTCATAAAAAGCTTTTGAATAACTAAAAGCAATTCGTCCAGCATAAAAAGTAAAGGCGGGGCAGGAGGGGGCAGGGTTATATCAAACAACTTTGAAGAAAGGCAAAACCCAAATGCTGTAAAAAATTGAGAGAAATTTATGTTTAAGAGTCAGAGCCATTTACCAACAGATACATAGTTGAAGGACAGGAACAAGCCATTCTTAAAAGAAACAGCATATACCAGCTGTTTGAAAAGGTGTTCAAAATCATTAATGATGCAAGGAATGCAAATTCAAATACCACTGAGATATATCTATCTACCTATCAAGGTAGCTAAGATGGTAAAGATGATAAAATTCTATATGAATTCAGTGTAATTAAGCTACTATGCTGTGGGCTGTTGGGAATTTTTTTGATCTTTGTGGAAAGCTATATGGTATCAGACAATGAAAATTATAAAATTATTCTTTCTCTATGATATAGCAACCCAACCATTAGAATTATACCTTAAGGAGGTAAGTCACAGGGAAAAAATTGAAACACAGTTATGTTATTAATATATGTGCATCTATGTGTTTTTTTTTTCAAAGCAATGAGGGTTAAGTGACTTACCCAAGGTCACACAGCTAATAAGTGTCAAGTGTCTGAGGCCAGATTAGAACTCAGGTCCTCCTGAATCCAGGGCCAGTGCTTTAGCCATTGCACCACCTAGCTGCCCTGCATATATGTTTGTGTATACGCGCGCGCGCGCGCGCACACACACACACACACACACACACACACACACACACACAGAGCAAGAGAAGAGAGCTTGAAACAGCCCAAAGAGCACTGGCATTTAGAGTCAGAAGACCTGGATTTGAATCCTGCCCCTTGATACAACCAATGTGACCTTGAGCAAAGTCACATACTATCAGCACCACCACCACCACTAATAATAATAAAATAATAATAATTTATATATTACTTTATAAATGTTATATTATTTTACAACAACCCTGAAAAGTAGGGGCTATTATTACTCTTATATTATAGGTGAGGAAACTGAGGCCGACTGAAGTTAAGGGACTTGCCCAGTGTCACAAAGCTAGTGTCTGGGGTCAAATTTGAACTCAGGTCTTTATAATTTCAGGTTCAACGCTCTAACTACTGTACCACCTAACTGCCTAAACTCAGTGATCTTCAGTTTCCTTATTTGTAAAATGAGTGAGTTAGACTAGAATGCCTGAAAGGTTCTTTCCAGATTGAAATATTTGATTTGATGTATAAAAAAAAAATGTTGTTCAGTTGTTCTCAGTTGTTTCCAATTCTTCATGAACCCATTTGGGGTTTTCTTAGCCAAGGTATTAGAGTGATTTGCCATTTCATTCTCTAGCTCATTTTACAGACGAGAAAATTGAGGCAAACGTGGTTAAATGACTTGCCCACGGTTACACAGCTAATGTCTGAGGCTGAATTTGAACTCAGGAAGATGATTCCTCCTGACTCCATTATACCATCTGATTTCCCTTGCAGCACCTGGAAACACCCTCATTGTCCACCAATAAGGAAACAGTCGATTAAAGAGCTCCATATGACAATAATAAAATATTGTGGCATGAAAAAGGACTAACATGAAGAATTTAAAGATATATGGGAAGACGTAAACCAATCCCGATACAAATAATGGCTTATAGAAATACTTATCTGAAGGGAGGAAAGGAGAACTAAAAGAATGTAAGTACAATGTCTACAACTCCATAAAAAGACAAGATCAAACAGCAACAAAATCCACATTGAAGATACTGGATGACTGTTTTCAATCCTGCAGAAACTAACACACTCCTACCCAGACTACCATGTATCTAACAACTTTGTATATATTTGTAATTATTAACTCTATACTATTGCTGTATATATATATATTCCTCCTGCTCATCATTTCTTACAGCACAATAGTATTCTATTACATTCATATACCACAACTTGTTTAGCCATTCCCCAGTTGATGGGCATTCCCTTGATTTCCAATTCTTTGCCACCACAAAAAAGAGCTGATATATATATATATTTGTACATGTGGGTCCTTTTCCCTCTTCTGTGATCTCTTTGGGATACAGACCTAGCAGTGGTACCACTGGGTCAAAGGGTATGAACAGTCCCATAGCTCTTTGGGCATAGTTCCAAATTGCTCTCCAGAATGGTTGGATCAGTTCACAACTCCACCAACAATGCATTAGTGTTCCAATTTTTCCACAGCTTCTCCAACATTTATTATTTTTCTTTTTTTTTTTTGTCATATTAGCCAATCTGATAGGTGTGGGGTAGTACCTCAGAGTTGTTTTAATTTGCATTTCTCTGATCAATAGTAATTTAGAGCATTTTTTAAATTATTTTTTAAGTGAGGCAATTGGGGTTAAGTGACTTGCCCAAGGTCACACAGCTAGTAAATGTTAAGTGTCTGAGGCTGGATTTGAACTCAGGTGTTCCTGACTCCAGGGTCGGTGCTCTATCCACTGTGCAACCTAGCTGCCCCAGAGCATTTTTTCATATGGCAATAGATAGCTTTGATTTCTTCATCAGAAAACTGCCTGTTTATATCCTTTGACCATTTCTCAATTGCGGAATTGATGATCTCTTAAAAATAAAGAGAACATTGCATACAATAATGGCAATATTGTTTTTAGAACAATTTTGAGTGAATAAGTTATTTTGTCTATTATAAATACCCAAATTATCTATAAATGACATATGAAGAAAGATGTTATCTGCATCTAGAGAAAGAACTGACTAACGATGAATAGAAGTATGCATAGGTAGTCTAGGTTGGGGAGTGTGAGGGAGGGAAGAAAAAAAAGGAGAAAGGAAATTTACATGATAATGTTGTTATATATTTGAAAGGAATAACAAGTTGTGGATAATAGATTTGTGGTTTCATGTGTAGTCATCTTTTTTATTATACTATTTTATGGAAATGCTTATTTTATTCCATAAATTAAAAAGAAAATAAATTTTTAAAAAGAAAAAATCTTTCAAAAAATTTGTGGAGTTGTATGTATGTTTGTATTATTTGTTTTTGCTAATACTTTCTTTTGTTATTGTTCATATATTTGAAAATTCTAACTGGTCAATGATGGAAATTAAGAGAAAGTGAGAAAATATACATGATAAGTATGTGCATATATTTGTTGTTCAGTAATTTCAGTCCTATCTGACTCTTCATGACCCCATTTGGGGTTTTCTTGGCAAAGATACTGGAGTGGTTTGCCATTTCCTTCCCCAGTTGATTTTATGATGAAGGAATGAGGGAAGATGAGGGAACCTAGGCAAACTGGGTTAAGTATGACTTGCCCAGGATCACACATCAAGTAAGTGTATGAGGCTGGATTTGAACTCAGGTATTCCTCACTTCAGGCTTAGCACTCTATCCACTGTGCCAATTAGTTGCCTATATGCATGTATATGCATATATAAATGTGCAAAATGTCACAGGGGATAGACCACAGGATTTGGAATCAGGAAGAACTGATCCTGCCTCCAATATTCCTTTGCTATGTAATCTTAGAAAAGTCACTCAAACTCTTTGTGTTTCATCTGCAAAATGGGGATATTAATAACTCCCACCTCACAGAATTGTCAAAAGGATCAAATGAGTTAATCCACATAAAATGCTTTGCAAACTACATAACATTATGTAAATGCTAGCTATTATCATTATATCTTTATTATCATATGTATGTTTATTTAGAAAACCAATGTTTTCTCAATCAATACAATGCTTTTCTGTTTGATTTCTGGGCACAGCCAGTTTACATGACTTTCACCATACAGACACAAGCCCTTTCCTATGAAGGAAAAGAGTTGAATATAGTTTATCATTCATAAAATGTAAGACATTCAAAACAGTGCTTTAGAAAAGAACCCTTTGGAAAATCTCTTTATATGAATGTCAGTTAAGGGTAATTATTTTGTACTTAGATTTAAATTATTTTCATTATCCAATCATCCAAAGCATTCATTAAATGCCCATCTCTGTGTGTGGCATTGTGCTAGGTACTGTAAGAGGATATTAGGGGGAAAAATCACCTGGTTCCGGCACTCTTGGAACTTACCATGTCACTAGTGAGTTTGGACATTAACATGAGAATGGAAATCACCAGCTTTGACGACATAGAACTTAGGAGAAATGGAGTTGTTGAATTATATCACCTGACATGGCATTTGGGGCAATAATCATTCTTACTTTTTATGCTGGTGTTCCTGCAGGGGGATATTGTTGAGATATGAATAAGAAGAAAGTTTCTTTTTGACAAACCTAAAGATTTGGTAATGTTGCAGCTCTAGGGGAAGAAAAAACTAGATTGTTCCATTATAATTATATGGTGGAGTGGTTCCAAGATTTTCATCTTGAAAACAACTTCGTTTATTTGTTTGTTTTGTTGTTGTTTATCAATTTTCCTTTGCTTTTTAGTATCATTCAAAGTTACTGGTCTACAAAATTATGTTTTCAAATTTTCTCTCTCTTTTTTTGTGGGGCAATGAGGGTTAAGTGACTTGGCCAGGGTCACAGAGCTAGTAAGTATCAAGTGTCTGAGGCCGGCTTTGAACTCAGGTCCTCCTGAATCCAAGGCCAGTGCTTTATCCACTCCACCACCTTGTTGTCCCAAGTTCTCCATTTTAAAATATATTTCTGTTGAATTTGGTTTTGTATCAAAATAAGAAAGATCATGGCTTAATGAACAGAGAGCTAGCTTTGGTTCCAGGAAGACCTGGGTTCAAATCCCTGAAACACAAAAGATCTGAGACCCTGAGCAAGTCACTGAAATGTTTAGACCATCTCTAAGACTATAAATTTCTGATAAAGAGGAGAACTTTCCTCCTCTTATTCATGTCATGCCATCAACCAGGGGGCACAGTAGTTTGTGTGTTTAGGATATGGAAGCAAGAAGATTTGAGTTCAAGTCTGACCTCAAACCCTTACTAGTGTGATCATGGGCAAGTCACTGAACTCCTGTCTGCCTCAGTTTCCTTAGTTATAAAATGGGGGTAATAACAGTGAGGGTCAAATGAGATGATTGCAAAGCATCTGGCACATGGCAAATGCCATATAAATGTTAGTTATTATTATCCTCAGAATCATTCCCACCAATGAGTTCAATTAAAAAAGAGGAAGGTATTAAAAAAGAACAGCTTCAAACATTATTTTTACCCAAATTCCTTAGATTTTCTGGTTCCAGTCTCCAGTCTGACTTTTCTTTGGGAAAGGAACCATAAAATGAGACTGAGTACTTTCATATGTCAGACACCCTCCAAATGTACCAGTGTGATTCCAACAAAACCCTAGGGATCTGGAGTGCTTGAGAAGGGATTTGTTCTGTGAAGCCAAGTCTTCTGAGTAGCTAAGTATTTATCCTTTAGCTAATGACTATTACTAACAACAATAATTGGTTTGGATGGAAACCACAGAGAAAATTCACTGACATTTGCATCTTTTCTTAAACTAAGTATACAGAACATAATGTAATGATTTCTTAATGTCTAAGGGTCAGAATTATGAGTACAAAGATGAATATCTTTGTATTCTACGAGGCATTGATGATCCGCTGATACGAGCTGAACATTTCTTCCCCTATAGTAAAGGCTCCAGACTATGGTGCTTTCATAATTTTTTTTGTCAGCTTTTTATCATTTTGTCTTCTTCCTTGTTTTTCAGCTGTCAATGTGCCAGCCAAGAGCAGACCCCAACCTCCTCTTTGAAATTGTTTCTAAGGTCATAGGGCCATAGATTTAGAGGTGGAAGAGTCCTTGGAGGTCATCTAGTTGAATTCCCCTGATTCATTTTATATGGAAGGAAACAGGCCACAAATGGAGAAATGATTTAAGGACACAGAGGTAATTGTTAGAGCTTGGATTGGAACTCAGGCCCTCAATTTCAAGTCCAGAACTCTTACCTCTCTACCCTCTACCAGATGCCTTTCTTCTTTTGTATGTTGTAAAAACAACAACAACAACAACAAAAAGAAAAAGAAAAAGAAAAAGAAAAGACATCCAAAGTAATGAAAGTGTTAGAATAGTTTGCCTAGTAAGAGTAAATGGGCTCTGAGTGAAAGCCTCCATGGATCTCCTGATGAGTAAAATTCAGGAACTTCCTGAAATTGATTTTGTGAAGTTCATTTTGGCTGCTTGGAGTCTTCCCCTCCACCCGTCTTTCCTTTCTTGCTTCCTTAGACATAGGTAATCACAAAGTTATAGAGCTAGAAGGGACTTTTGGGATCATCTCCTTTAATTCTTGTCTCTTATTTGACAGATGAGGAAACCAAGGTGAAGAAAGACAGAACAACTTCTGCAAAATCACACAAGCAGTTACAGCAGATTCTCACCTCTCTTCTAGATGGATGAGGCGACCATGTGCTTCATTCTGGACAGGCGAGCTGCCATTGTACCAAACTTCCTGGACTCCCACATTTCGAGTTGGCCTGTGGCAGCCTTTATTATGGCATACCGGGCTTTGTTTAGTTTGTCAATGAGTCGTAAGCACTGTATGTAACATTTACTTTTAACTAGATTTAGAGTCTTAAAGATGATGATGTCAATTAAGGACATTTTGACTTGAACAGGGAGATACAAATTTTTCTTATCTAGAGAGAGAGACAGGAGAGAGAAAGACACAGGGAGAGAGAGAGAGAGAGAGAGAGAGAGAGAGAGAGAGAGAGAGAGAGAGAGAGAGAGAGCACACTCTGGAGAAGGAACTACTCCAGTATCTTTGCCAAGAAAACCCCAAAAGGGGTTATGAAGAGTTAAGATATGACTAAACAGGGAGATCCAATATCCTTTTTATTAGTTAGACCAAGTAACTTTTGAAAATCAATCAATCAAGAAGCATTTAATAAGCATCTATTACATGTCAGACAATGCTCTAACAGCTAAGGAAACAAATATCAACCTAAGACAGTTCCTCCCCTCAGGGAGCTGTCATTCTAACAACATATACAGCACATGCAGCAGCTGGTGACCTAGGAAAGGAAGTTTGCTCTAGGCAGCTTCAGGAATTGGGGCTGGAGCAATTGGACAGTTTACTGTCATATGATATCCAATAGCAATAATAGCAATGTTTACCTTATTCCCAGAGCAAAAGCAAATGGTGTGGGAGCATGGGAGTAGGGAGGGGATTCAAAAGGAAATCAGTGAGACCCTCATGCTATGTAGGCCCCAGTGTCCTGGTGAATGGTGGGATGGGATATAGAATCAAGTTGTCCATAGCATTTATTATATGAATTATAATTTCAATATTGGAAGCATAGGCTGGGGCATGGGTTTGTGAGCTTTCATTTCTCCACCAATCAAGACATCTCGGCCCCATTCTAAAGTTTTCAAGTAGAATGGATTGGATACCCAGGTGTGGTGGGAACTGAGGGCGTTGGGTAACCATGCCCATGTCAGGAGAGCCCTGTTCCTGTTCCTGTTCCTGTTCCTGGTAGAAAGAAGTTGAGTTGGAGAAGACAGCAAGATGCCAGACTGAGGAGGCCCTGGTATCTTGGTGGATGAAAGGGCCAAAATGAGAAATGTTATGAGTTTTCATTACTCCAAATGTCCTGGAGTATTGTAAACTATTCTCCCATCCTGGGATAATAAGGAAACAAGTTAAGGAGAAATTCATTACCCCCTTACATTTGCACTATATCTTTAGCCACATTTAAATCATTTTTATTTAACGAGAATCTCTTCATTGAATTCAATTGAAATCAAGAAGCATTTACAAAGTACCTATTTTGTGTTAAGCATTTTGCTGGGGGAGGGGGACACATTATAAAAACAGAAATGAAATGCATTATTGCACTCAAAGAGTTTACATTTTATCTTGGGAAAACAACATTTACATTGATAAGTAAATGAAAAGTAATTGGAGGGGGAGTAGCAAGTAGTAGTGGTAATAAAACGAGCAAAGGAGAATAGTTGGATTAAACCATTATCCCCCCTCCTCCCAAAAAAGAGGACTTTACTCAGTTTACCCAAAACATAGATAAAAGTCCACTAAGATATAAATTTTTAAATCTTCCTTGATTTATCTAATTGTCTCTGAAATGTCACATGCTTCATTTCTGAAAAGTGGGAACAATTCTTGTACCTCTTTTATCTGTGAGCAAAAAGCAGAGGAGAAAGATGAAAAGTGGCCTTTTGCAAACCACTTTGAAGAGGAAGAATAACTATCATCTAGGAAATGTGTGTAAGGCCTACTTGGCAAAGGTGTAATCAGGCTTCATTAATTAATATCTATAAAGAGCTTTGTGATTTGTGGACTGTAGTTCAATGACTGTGGAAATTGTTAGAGTTACTTCAGTTTATTACCATTTAATAGGATTGTGAAGTGTAAAAGACCTTCCACCAGATCTAGTCTTTCCCTTCATTTTACTTATGAGCAAACTGAGGCCCAGGGAGGTTATATGTCCAAGGTCATACAGATGGGAGAATGGCAAATGCCATGGATTTGAGCCTGTTCCTCTGACTCCAAATTTTGTGTTCTTTCTTTTCTCAATTTCCCCCCAAAATGCTAATGTAAAATCTGTGACTCCTCTGGGAGTCTCCCTTGCAATATGTATATGTTTGTGTGGGAATAAGTTCATGTGGGATAAGTTGGTATATCAAGTCATAGGTTCCTTTAAAAGTAAAAACAGTCGTGTGCCCCAAAACACAATTTCAAGATAATGTTGGTGGCTAATGACACAGAAAGGAGCAAGCTTGACTTAATGTTGTCTTCCTCTTTTATCATTCTATTTTTTGTTATGAAGTAATGAGCACAAAGGACTTCTGCTAGGACCTGATTCTAATTTCTTGCCTACACACATAAGCTGCATTTCTCAAAAAGGTTTCGCTCTTGGGACCCTATCCCATTTCCTAAGTCTATAATTTGAGAATCCACATGGTACAGTGTGGGTTGAGGTTACAATACTTCTTCTTGTTCAAATAATGAGTTTGGTTTTGGATATATTGAGTTTTTGTTTAGTCATGTCTGACTCTTCATGACCCCATTTGGGGTTTTCTTGGCACAGGTACTGGAGTTGGTTTGTCATTTCCTTTTCCAGCTCATGTTATAGAAAAGGAAATGGGGACAAACAGGGTAAAGTGACTTGATCAGGGTCACACAGCTAGTCAGTGTCTGAGGCCATATTTGAATTCTAGAAGATGAGTCTTCTTGACTACAGGCACTCTATCCACTGAGCCACCTAGCTGCCCCTACAATGAGACAGACCTGTGAAATAGAAGGTAGAAATTTCCAATAAGTAAAACTAGCCAGCAGTGGCCCAGACTGCTTGTCAAAATATCCTCATCATCGAAAGTGTTCACACCAGACCCGTACAATGATTCACCATTCCCATCACTCATTTTGTTTAAAGATACCTGGCAAACAACATTCCCAGACATTCTGGGTCTCAGACAGAACCAGGAAGGCATACCGCAGATTAGACTGTTTTGGACCAATATCATTAGTAGCTTTGTGTCCTGCCCCTAATTAAGGAACAAAACTTCATTGTAACATTGCTCAACCTATTGGCTGTTTATACATAGATTGCATGGAATTAACTTTCCCTATAAGGGCATATACTTTAATTTCATCTGTGCCTGAACAGATTTTTGCTGCTGCTGCTTCTCTGTCTATCTGTCTCTCTCTGTCTCTGTCTCTCTTTCTGTCTCTCCCTGCCTTTCTCCCTCCTTCCCTCTATTTCTTCCTCTCTCTCCCTCCCCCTGTCTCTTTCCCTCCCTCCTTCTCTCCTCTCTGTCTCTCTGTCTCTCTCTGTCTCTGTCTCTGTCTCTGTCTCCCTCCACCCCCAACCCCCCCCCCCCGCCCCCCGACCCTGCCAATCTTCCCTTGTAAACTACTCTCCCAAGCTGCTGCCAGCTGCTTGCTGGATCTATTTGCCATCTGGCTCCTACCTGTGTGGGGCATTTGGAGAAGAACTCTCTTTAAACCAGAACTTCCATGTTTTCCTGGCTTCCTGTTAGCCCCTCTTCATCTGCTCAGAATCATTTAGCACTGGTTTGCTTAGCTAGGCTAAGATGTACTTAGAAAATACAAATGAGAAAAATAGACCCTTTGACAGGTACATGGCAAAACCTCTCGCTAATCTCGTGCTTGTCTTTTGAAGGCTAAGGAGTGTGGCTGACTAGAGGAGGAAGGAGAAAGGAGACGGACTAGAAAAAGAAGGAGCGAGGACGGACTAAATAGAGAGACAAGATTAAGGAGGAAGGCTGACTAGAGCAAGGGAAGCTGACTAGGAGAGACAGACTAGATAAAGGACAGACTAGAGAAAAGGAGGGGGACGGACTAGAGAAGGACGGACTAGGAGAGAAGCTGACTAGAGGGGAGCCTGGACAAGGACAGAGGAGAGTTCGGTTCAAAAAAGGAGAGCCAGGTCTGACAAGGTTACAGGCCTTAATACAAACCAGGGAAAGTGTAACGTGCCCTGAGGCTGGAGGTGGCTAAGGCCCTTATTGTATTCAAGAAGTTCGGAAAGAGAAAGGAAAGAGACGCAAGAGACGCAGTGGAAAGAGACCACAGGAAAGCAGTCAGGTTGTACACTTTATTTCCCTGTATTCCTAATTTGAAATAGTATCTCATAAATAAACTCTGCTTTGATTATTTGGTTAAGAGGCTTCTTAATCTTTAGTCTATCAGTTTGGGAGCAGTGTGGCGGAACTTTATAAACGGCCCACATTAAATTAACGAAGTCAGATAGCCAAATAGTCAACAGTCCCCAGTTTAGTCCTCCATAGATCAGTCCCCCCAAAATCAGCCCTAGTCATCAAAAAATATTTCTACAATATATACAGATTTTTGTCTACTGGTAGCCATCTCTAGGGTAGAGGAAGGGAGGCAAGAAAAAAATTACATAATGACTTTATTACATATTTAAAGGAATAGCATAATAGGTTTGCAATTTCATGTGCAACCATCTTTTTTTTTTTCTATTGTGCTATAAGGAAATGCTTGCTTTATTTCTTAAGTTCGAAATAAAATAAAAGAAAGAAAAAGGAAGCGCATTAATAAATAAGGAACTAAAATTGTAGAGTCTTTGTGCACTAAAAAATATGGGAGAAGAGGGCTCAGTATTGATCTTGGTAAAAAATAAAATAATCAATCATATAATTTCCAACTTTCAAATATTGATAGATACACACCAATCACTTTTTTTGGTGGGGCAATGAGGGTTAAGTGACTTGCCCAGGGTCAGGCAGCTAGTAAGTGTCAAGTGTCTGAGTTCAGTGAACTCAGGTCCTCCTGAATCCAGAGCCGGTGCTTTATCCACTAACACATCAGTCACTTTTGAAAGAAAATGCTCTTCCGAAGACAGTAAAATATATGCAATGATTATAATAATAGATGATGCCAAAACACATCAGAATTCATGTTAGATGCCATGACCAATCATGACTTTTGCACATCAGCAAGGGGAAATGTCATTCTTAGTAGAGAGATGGCAGACTGCATTTGCAGAATGTTCTTTATACTGTTGGACATGGTCTCTTTGTCAGTTGGTTTTCCTGATTTTTTTCTTTTAAGAGATCATTTTATGGGAAAGCTATTGGGATATGAATATGGAGTTTTAAAAAATTTAAATTTATAATATTAATTTATATGGTTTTTTTTAAATGAAATGCATTTTCCCCCTGAAAGCATAATAAGAGCATTTCAAAAGCCCAGCTTTTGGTCCTTTAGTCCTGAGGTTGATGTCAGCTCCTTTGTTTGGTGGTTGTTGTTGTTGTTGAGTCATCTCAGTCATGGGTGGCTCTTTCTAACCCCCATCTGGGGTTTTCTTGGCAAAGAAACTGGAGTGATTTGCCATTTCCTTCTCCATAGCTTTGTTTAGACAGAAGTGAAATAGATTCTGCTTGGTTTATATTCCAATATGGAGGAGGCCATTTCTTCATGGCAGTTTTAAGATAAGATCATTTTCAATTTTAAAAGGAATTCATTTGGTTTGCAAAAATTCAAGTAATGGTAAAGTGTGACTAAGTGAAGGGAGGATAGCAAGCAAACAGCTTGGGGATGTTTTGCATGTTAGGAATTGATAATTATTGAGAGTAAATCATAGAATGTAGATCAATTAAGCTTGTAAAAGAAAAATAATTATATATGTACACATACATAATGTCAAACATATGAAACTTGTGTGGTATATATACTTAAATATCTCTACAATATTTGTAACCCACTCCCTAGGGACATTGCCAAGGAGATAATGGCAGAGTAATGCAAACAGGCACAAAAGATTATCTAGAGGGGCAGCTAGGTGGTGCAGTGGATAGAGTACCAGCCCTGGATTCAGGAGGGCCTGAGTTCAAATCCAGCCTCAGACACTTAACACTTACTAGCTGTGTGACCTTGGGCAAGTCACTTAACCCCAATTGCCTTAAAAAAAAAAAGATTATATAGGTCTAGATTTTGGCTTTAGAAGGTTCTTCCTTCTTCAAGGTGCCATATAAGCAAACCAAATGGAGAAACTAAGTAAAAGGAGCTTTGAAATGCACTGGACCCCCATGCTTCTCCTCCCCAGATTGTGGCTAATCGGGGGACATACTCTTTACCACAAAACAAAGAGCAAACAAGCAGAACTGAGGCCTTGTGGCTTCAGAAAGAATGAATGGGGCATCTAGGTGGCTCAGTGGGTAAAGCACCAGTCCTGGATTTAGGAGGACCTGAGTTCAAATCCGACCTCAGACACTTGACACTTACCAGCTGTGTGAACCTGGGCAAGTCACTTAACCCTCATTGCCCTGAAAAAAAACAACCCAACAAAACAAAACAGAAAGAGTGAATGAAAGAAAGGAACTTCGTGATAGGGCAGAGAAGGGATGCAAGTAGACTTAAGTAAACAGAAAATTATGATTGATGAGACTACCAGAAAACAGTCCATAGCACCTGGATTTCTCCTGCTTTTTAAAGGCATTTCTCAGGAAAACTCCTATCTCCCTTTTATGGGTTTGACTTGTTTGAATTCCCATTTATCCCATGGTTCATTGGAAAAGACATTTGGGTAGAGGAAGAAGAGATTTATCCACCTCCTCACCTTTACCCTCCAGCAACCTGTGTAGTCTAAAAGTGGAAGCCTGTTCCTTCAAATGCTTCTTAGCATTTCTATGTTATTGAAGCTGCTATTAAAGTATATAGTCAAGTCTTGGAAGTCAAGCCTGCAACTGTGTGAGATTGAAAGAGGGACAGCATGTCCAAAATGTAGAGGACCTTTTCCTCAGCTTAGACAGCAGTAATAGTGTAAGCTATTTAGAGAGAAAATTTCTGCAAGAGTAATATTTTCTTAAATATCCATTATCCAAGCTCCTTGTGAACCTGGAGGGAGAGTTGAGAAGGAAACAGGTCAGCAGCAGTGAGAGGAAGAGGTTGGCATACTTGTTTATGCAGCAACCCTATACATAATACCTCAAAAATAGTCCATCTGGTATATAGAGACAGAGACAGAGAAACATAGAAACCAAGACAGAGATTAAGCACTGCTACTAAGGTTACATATGCTGGAAAATAGAGGAATCAGGATCTAAATTTAGGTTTCTTTATTCCCATTCGAATGTTTTACCACCAGACCTTGATGGCTCTTTACCTACTTTCTCTTTTTAAAATTATATTTCATCATTATTCTAAATTTTAAAATAATAAATAAAATAAGCACTTCCATATACAAAGTAGAACAGAATTGTACATGAAACTGAGAATCACTGTTATATATAGCTTACATTTTTATTTAAATATATAATAAATGTAATATCTAACTTTCAAAGCTTTCCTGATTGTCTTTGTTTCTCTGTCTTTCTTTCACTGCTTTTCTATACATTTAAAAAATATTCACCTCTTCCTCCTCTTCCTCTTTCAGTTTATGTTGCTTTTCCTTTTTCTCATAACCAGCTCTACTCTTTACACCCCACCCACAATTGGAAAAAAAAGAATGACCAAATCTTTATAATATATATACATGGTCAAACAAGATAAATTCTGACATTAGCCATGTTTGAAAATGTGTCTCATTCTTCACCCTGAGTCAATCACAGTAG
Source organism: Dromiciops gliroides (assembly GCF_019393635.1). Lineage (NCBI taxonomy): Eukaryota > Metazoa > Chordata > Mammalia > Microbiotheria > Microbiotheriidae > Dromiciops > Dromiciops gliroides. The sequence goes on along the minus strand of NC_057863.1, from coordinate 13,848,173 downwards.
GTGCTTAGCATGCTTCATCATTGGTTCTGTGGATTCCTGATTGATCAAAACAGTGATTAGAATTCTAAATTCTTTCACAATTCAATATTCTTCACATAATATTTTCCAAACTCCTTCCTATCTATTATACATCCTGTGAATCCATCTATGGTTGTTATATGAAAGGACTGTATCTCAGGTCTTCGTCTTCATTGAGTTTAATCTTTCAAGATTTTTTTTAAAAGACTGTATAATTTTTGCTAGAGAAGGAAATGGCAAACCACTCCAGAGTCTTTTCCAAGAAAATTCCAAAAGGGGTCACAAAGAGTGAGACACGACTGAAAGATGACTCAGCAAGAAAAACAAAAATAATATTTGCCTTGAGATGTAATGTAAGAATTGGGGTGGGAGGGGCAGCTAGGTGGCGCAGTGGATAGAGCACCGGCCCTGGATTCAGGAGGACCTGAGTTCAAATCCGGCCTCAGACACTTAACACTTACTAGCTGTGTGACCCTGGGCAAGTCACTTAACTCCAATTGCCTCACTAAAAAAAAAAAAAAAAAGAAGAATTGGGGTGGGAAATGAAGTTTTAGTATGTTCTAACAACTTAGAATGTGTCTAAGGGAAGTAGACATAGAACAGCATAGTGAAGAATTTGGAAAAGATTATATGAGGATCATTTGAAGAAATTAGCCATATTTAGCAAAAATTAAAAAAAACAAAATTATTGGAGGGGGAGGCTATTATTAGCTTCAGTGTTTCACTATGCTTTGAATTAAATAACTTGTGAATTATCTTGAATATGCATTTTAAGAGGTTTGTTGAAATTCAAGAAACCTTAGTCATAAGTTTTGCCTCTTTCTTTTGCTAGCTGTGTGATATTAGGTATATCACTTATCTTCTCCTAATGTTAATTTTTATCTGTAAAATGAAAGGGTTGGACTAAATGCTTCAAAGATTTCTTCTAATTCAAGAAAACTTCAATTCAATTAACCAATCAATACTCTAATCAAAGAACCATTCCTCACATTGCTTAAATGGAAAACTTCCAAATACCTGACTTGCAAACTAGGTTTTGGACCAAAATCCATTAAAAGTCATAAAATTGCCTTTGATAATTAACATTCCAAGTCCTTAAAAATAAAGTAGATAGGGGTAGCTAGGTGGTGCAGTGTGATAGAGCACCAGCCCTGGATTCAGGAGGTCCTGATTTCAAATCTGGCCTCAGACATTTGACATTTACTAGCTGTGTGACCCTAGTCAAGTCACTTAACCCTAATTGTCTCACCAAAAACCACACAAACAAAATAAAGTAGATATGAAATCTGTAAAATGAGCTATGGTAGTGCTCTCTGCCTTATGTGAGAATCAAATGAGATAATGTGATTATGAAAGTGCTTTAAAGTTAAAAAAAAGAAGAAAAATATGTTAGATGTCATGACTTGGTTTGTTTATGTGGCATTGAAATTAAAACAATATAAGTGAACTAATTTTGTTGTTGTTCAGCAGTGTCAGACTCATTGTGACCCTATATGAAGTTTTCTTGGCAAAGATACTGAAGTGGCTTGACATTTCCTTCTCCAGTGGATTAAAGCACATAGAAATTAAGTGACTTGCCCAGGGTCAAACATCCAGTTTTTGAGGTCAGATTTGAACTCAGGTCTTCCTGATTCCACTGAATCATTTAGCTGCCTCCCAAGTGGACTAATATAAACTTATCACTCTGTGGGGCTAATTTGATAAGGAGTTCTTGATTAAATTTATTTACCATTTTAATGCTATGGAAATCCATAATTTATATATATTTGATAGAAGAAAAATCTTCATAAAGAACCTTCTGATTTTGATTTACTTGGTAATTCAGTCCAATTTATTTAAGCTAAAAATAATTAAGACAAACCAGGTATAAATAAATTTTAAGGAAAAAATCATTAAATGGAAAACTAAATTTTAGAGGGAAGTTCACCCGTCATTTGCTTTCATAGAAAGCATTTTCTCGTGAACAACTCAGGTTCTCATTCTCTTGAAGATGTGCATCTAATGGGATGACTCAGTGGCTGTAGCCACCCCTGCTCTATCTCCATGTTACCAATGGGACTCGTTCAAGGAAATCCAAGAAGTAAATTAGTTCAATGGCTGCTCATTAGTAGCTGCAGAGGTGAGAATCTGAACTAGGATACATATCAGAGAACATCCAGTTTAAGTGAATATTGCAGCATTGACAACAATGCAGATCACAACTCATTGGAAACATGACTGTCTTCTATGACTTTCATCTCTGTCCTTCCATGTGTTCAACACACAGAGTTCACTAAATACACTGGTGGCCCTTCTTCCATGCTTCTGATATCACATGGCTACCATAGGAGCACCTGAGCTATCTATTTGATCTTCTTCATATAATGAATATGACTGACCCATCTTTTTCTTTCTAATCATTCATTTCTTTGGTGATACTCTTTATAATATTTCTCTTGGATAATTCCTTATTAATGTCCAGGTAACACCTACCTACATTTTTCTGTTTCCCTTTGAGTTATCATCATCAAATTTAATTTTTGGAGATTTTTTTGAACATTGTAGGGTCAGCTTGGTGGCACAGAGAATGGAGTGCCAGGCCTGGAGTCAGAAAGACTCATCTTCTTGAATTCCAATTTGGCTTTAGAGACTTACCAGCTGTATGACTCTGGGTAAGTCACATCACCCTGTTTGCCTCAGTTTCCTCATCTTCAAAATGAGCTGGAGAAGAAAAGGCAAACCAGTCCAGCATCTCTGCCAAGAAAACACCAAATGGGATCATGAAAAGTTGGACACATCTGAAACTGAGCAACTTGCTTTGTATAGTAATACCAGAAGAATATTAGTATTTTAGAAAAATCAGTCTCTGCTGTGCTTCTAAACATGGTGTCATGATGGCTCTAACCCATACGTGATGAAGTCCCTTTATGGGTTGTTGCAGAGTCCCCAATTAATGGCAATCTAGCCTCTTTCCTCAGACTTGTACTTAGGGGAAACTCATTTTCTCTTGGGATAACAATCCATTTTTGGATAGCTCTAATTGTTGGGAAATTTCTTATACAGAGCCTGAAATTGCCTCTCTTCAATTACTCACTATCCTGTCCTCAGGGGCCAAGCAAAATGAGGCTAATACTTCTTTCATTTCCTAAGACTTCCAGAACTTGAAGACAGCCAAGCATTCTTCTCTCAGTCTTTTCTTCTTCTGGTTAAACATCACCAGGAGCTTTGACAGTACCGCAAAATGTAAAGAGCCCTACCTTCAGGGTTAGAATACCTGGCAATGAATCTTGACTTTCTTCCTTACCACATTTGTGTGCTTGGGCAAATGACCATTTCTGGACTTCAGTTTTCTCATTTGTCAAATAAGGCAGTTGGCCTAGATAAACTCTAAACTTCTTTCCAACACTGACTTCAGCTACACTTGATATTACAAGTATTTTTAGTTTCCTCATTATCCTGATTGGCATAGTCTGGCCATTATATAGCTGGTCTACAGCTTTCTTAAAACATGATGCCCAGAACTGAACAATCCTATGATGACTTGATCAAAAACTCAACCCAGTCTAGAATTCATTAACTTTTGTGTCTTCCAAGTCACTTTATTGATTCATTTGAGCTTATAATCCAAAAAAGGCACCCAAATATTTTTTCATAGATACTTTTCTCTAAACAAGTGTCTAACCTATATATGAAATGGATCTTTTGAACCCAAGTATAAGACTTTACATGTATCCCTACTAAATTTCATTTAACTAGATTGGATCCAAAATTCTAGCCCATCAATCACTTTTTATTTATATCTTGGCTCTGTCATCAAATGTGTTAGATGTCTGTCCAAGTTATATGTTACCTGCAAATTTATCAAGCAAGTAAGATCTCCCTTCACCCATGTCTCTGATAAAATAATGTAGAACAACAGAGAGCCAAGTTTAGATTCCTAGGTCACACAACTGGAGACATCCTTCAAGTTAACATCAGCCCTGATCATTCATTCAGTTATGGAGCCATCTACTGTACTGTCATCAGGTACATGCTGTTTCATCTTGTCCATATTACAGCATGGCCATCCCCCCACTGGGACGATCCATGGCAAAAACACAGCAGTATGTTCATCTGCTCAAATTCTGTGACTTTGTCAAGTCACTTCACCTATGTGTCTCAATTTGCCCCATCTGGAAAATGGGGGTAGTAATATTGACCTACCTTTTGGGATGTATGAGACCTAATGCACAAAATATGAGAAAATTAATGTTTATAAAGCACTTTAGCAGACAAAGTATGCAATATGAGAGCTAGATGTTATTTTCCTGGACCTCATTCTTCCCCAATCTCTTTTCCAATAGAAAAGGGGGAGGGGAAATTACCTGACCATTTTGAAATTCCCTTTGATCTTTCTCCCATTCCCAAATACCCACTTTTTTTTTCTACATGACACTTCTGATCACCAAATTTTATTTGTAGCTTTCTCTGTATTAAAGGTCACATAAATGACTGAGATTTTCTTGCCCTGAAATAAGTAGAAAAAATATTACTCCAAAAAACTTCACACAAAAATATCAGTAGGTTAGCAACTTTTTGGAGACAGTCCACTCTCTGTCCTCAAGAATCTTGCCTCCTGGTGGAAGAAGTTCTGCTTTTGATATAGATCATGGGCCCCCTAAGTAGAATCACTTCTTGGCTCTTCCTCAGTGAACCAAAGATCATATTTACAAAGGAAGAAATAAGCAAGGGTCCAGGTGGTAGATGTAAGACACTGAATTAAGCTATGTTCTCTCTTCAAGCAGATGAGAAGTGCCTCCAAGGAAAACAAATCTTAGGGGCTAGCACTTAAAGAAGCCAGGCTGCTCTGTGGCAAGAAAGGTGCCCAAATACTTTCTTGAGAAGTGGATTCACAACCTGTATTGATTATCCAAATCTCAATATTACCTAATTATAATGTAAAAAAAAAAAAAAAAAGGACTCCTGGGGGAATAATCCTTCATTTCTTTTACCCTTTCCACATGAGTGCTGATATTAGATAATTGTTTTGTTTTGGGGTTTTTTGCAGTCTTTTATTGCAAAGTTTCAAGAATTGGCTCCACTTTTTCATTACTTCCTTATCCCTCCTTTCCTTGCAATCAGGCTTTTAAAACCACCCATCTACACAAGCTGATTTTTTATGGGTCTCTCATCACCCCTTAAATGATGAATCCACTGGCCTATCATCAGTCCCCAGTCTTCTTGACCTTTCTGCAGCATTGAAATTGGATGACTTCTCCCATTCTTTTCAATATATTCTGTTCTAACTACCCTCTCCTGGTTCACTTTCGGCCTATCCAATTGCCCCTTCTTATTCTCTTTCACAGTTCCCTCTTTCTTCCACTCACTAAATGGAATTATACCCCAATGCGCTGTCCGCAATTCTTGTCTTTTCTCCTTTTTAATCTCTCTCTTGGCTATTTCATCCAGTGATGTCATATATTAAGGACAAGCAGGGCCCTTGAGTGTCATGAGGTCCAACCCTCTCATTTTACAGAAGTGGAAACCAAGGCCCAAGAGGACTGAGGGGCAGATTGAATCATACATTGCACCAGAGGCCATTTAGCCCAACTGTCTCATTTTATAAATGAGGGAACTCTCACTGAACTTGCCCAAAGTCACACAGGTAGTAAGAGGCAGATACAGCTTGGATTCCTACTCAAATCCGATGATCTCAAATTAACCCCTCCAAGTTCAGCAGGACCATGCTATCTCTCTCTTTTTTTCTTTTCTTTTCTTTTTTTTTCTTTTTTTTTTTTTTTTTGCAGGGCAGTGAGAGTTAAGTGACTTGCCCAGGCTAACACAGCTAGTAAGTGCTAAGTTTCTGAGACTGGATTTGAACTCAGGTCCTCCTGAATCCAGGACCAGTGCTTTATCCACTGCGCTAGCTGCCCCCCCATGCTATCTCTTTAGGTGCAATCCTATGGATTCAATGAAAAGTTCCTTGGACATGATTCCATATTTCCCATTCCTGACTCTTCTCATCAGGTGTAGGCCTGAATTTCCCATTTGCTGCTTCACCTGGATAATCCCCAGAGAGTAGCTCAAATTCAAGATAGCCATGAACCCATTGTCTCTGCTAAAACCTGCTTCTGTTTTGTCCACTGTTAATGTACCCATTCTCCTGTTACCCATGCTCAAAACACTATTTCTTACTTTCCTTCTCCCTCAACCTCATTAACTGATAAATTTCACCTATTCTTCAAGAGTCAAGTCAAATAAAACCTCTTCCATAAACCTTTCCAGTATATGGGATGATTCTATTTAAAAAAAAATAATTAGTTTTATTTTTAATTTATGAAATAAAACATTTTCATAACACAGTAGAGCCAAAATAGATGACTGTGCATGAAACTGCAAAACTTGGTATTCCTTTTAAATATATAATAAAGTTATTATGTAAATTTATTTTTCCCTTTTTTCTGCCTCTCCCCAAGATTGCTATGTTTAGACACAAATATGTGTTTGTATATATATATATATATATATATGTATGTATGTATATTTGTATATATAGAATCATTCTATACATATTTCTACTCATTGGTTCTTTTTCTACATGCAGATAGTGTCTTCCTTCATATGTCCTTTGTAGGTAATGTGGTTATTTATAATAGTCAAAATGACTTTAGTTGATCAAAGTTGTTCTTAAAACAAAATAATATATTGTTACTATACACAACATTCTCTTGTTCTGCTTATTTCTTTATTCCTTATTTTGTGGAAATCTATCCATTTAAAAAAAAATCAATGAGCAGGGGCAGCTAGGTGGTGAGTTCCAATCCAGCCTCAGATGCTTGACACTTACTAGCTGTATGACCCTGGGCAAGTCACTTAACCCTCATTGCCCTGCAAAAAAAAAAATCAATGAGCTCATCATTTCTTATAGCACAGTAGTATTCCATCACAATCATATACCATGACTTGTTCAGTCATTTCCCAACTGACAGGCATCCCTGCAATTTCCAGTTCTTTGCCATCACAAAGAGAGCTACTATAAATATTTTAGAAGATATAAGTTCTTTTCCTTTTTCCCTAATCATTTTTGGAAATATACCTGATGGGTCAAAGGGTATTGGCAGTCTAATAACTCTTTGGACATAATTGCAGATATGTGATTCCTCTCTCTTCGAATCTTTCTCAGTGCTTTGTTCATTCCCCTTATGGCACTAAGTACAATTTATCTCATATTCTAGTTACTTGTGAACATGAGTTACCTTCCCTATTAGAAAGGAAACTCCTTAAGGGTTGAACTCCAGTCTTATTGACTCTTTTTTTTTCTTATAGACAATCTAGCACAACATTTTGTATATAATAGACTCAACAGATATTTACACAAATTTGTTAATTTGGGAGGGAACATTTGCCTTCTATGATGCCAGCCTCAAAATGTTATGATTATGCCCACAAACATTTTCCTTAAGAACTTTTGCTATCACTCATAAATGTATCTTATGACTTAAATTTTTTATCATTTTAGTACATATTACATCTTCAGGTCATGAATTCCATAAGACAAATAGTTTTCTTTTATTTATTTTCTTGCCTCCTTTTAACATTTTTTTGGAGTTCCAAATTCCTTTTCTCCAGCTCTTCTCCCACCCATTGAGAAGGCAAGCCATATACCCATGATATGTGTAAAGTCATGCAAACCATATTTCCATATTGATCATGTTGCAACAAAAAGGCAAGAAAAACAAAGAAAATGAAAAAACAATCTGCTTCCATTTTTACTCAGACTTAATCAGTCCTTTCTCTGGAAGTGGATACTATTTCTTATCAGGAGTCCTTTGGAAATGTTGTTGATCATTGTATTGCTCAGAATAACTATGTCTTTCACAGTTGATTACTGTTACAATATTGCTGTTACTGTATACAATTATCTCCTGGCTCTCAATCCACTATGTATCAGTTAATATGTCTTTCCAGGTTTTTTCTGGAACTCCCTCATCATTTCTTGTAACACAATAGTATTCCATCATACTCATATCCCCCAATCAATGGGCATCCCTTTTATTTCCAATTCTTTGCTACCACAAAAAGAGCTGCTATAAATGTCTTTGTACACATAGGTCCTTTCCACTTTTCTTTGTTCTCTTTGGGATAAAAACCTAGCAGTGGTATTGCTGGGTCAAAGGATAAACACAGTTCAATAACCCTTTGGCATAGTTCCATGCTATTCTCCAGATAAGTTCACAACTCCACGAACAATGCATTAGTGTCCCTATTTTTCCACATTACTACCCACCCTAGTATTTAAGATGATTGATTAGTTTTAATATAAGCTTCTTGAGCCTTTCTTCATATTCCCATAATATAGCGAGTAGTGAGGAGACTTGCATAAAGTTGGTGCTTAAGAAATATTTGGTGAATGATATAAAACTTATTTAAACATTTCAGTCCATCAGATTTTTGAGAATATGAAAATTAATTTTCATTTTCACCCTATGTAAATATGGTTTTCTCTTGGTATCACCAAGGAGGTAAACATGCTGAAAAGGAATACTTGTTGATTCAGACAGAACTCCTGATCCAAATTTCTTCCTTCTTTGGTGCTCTAAGGTCAGTTACCCTGAATCTGGACTGATGACTCCCAAAACCTTGACTGATTAACCCATCCCATTTTAAGGTAGGGTGGATGCCAGGTGAGAGGAAAACATGAATGGAGAATGAACATGCCTCTCCAAGAGGTATAGAAGGTATCCCAATGGTAGTTCCAATGATCAGCTGAAGAGGAGACCAGGAAACAAAGGCTTCAGAGAGAATGGCCATGAAATCAGAAATGGAACTGCAACGTTGAAGTCACTAGTCTTGAACTCCAGGGATACATGCCTATCTGGATACATCCTGTTTCTGTTGAACTCACCCAGAAGGACAAATATAAAGGTTATGATTCCTCACTTGCCCTGACTTTTCCTTCATAGCATCCTGTGTGTGTATCTGTTCTAAAATATATCTTCATTTTTTTGAAGTTTACTTACCTTCCTGTTAAAATTGTCTCTAAAATTGGTTTTAAGGTAGATATGAGGGGCAGCTAGGTGGCACAGTGGATAGAGCACTGGCTCTGGAGTCAGGAGTACCTGAGTTCAAATCCAGCCTCAGACACTTAACACGTACTAGCTGTGTGACCCTGGGCAAGTCACTTAACCCCAATTGCCTCACTAAAAAAAAAAAAAAGGTAGATATGGTTAACCATTGCATTACTGATATATATATGGATATGTATATATAGAGAGAGATATAGATATAGAGATAGATAGATAGATAGATAGATAGATAGATAGATAGATAGATAGATAGATAGATAGATAGATAGATAGATAGATAGATAGATATTTCAATTCAAACACAGCAAAGAGAGATGGACGGGAACATGCCAAGAGGATGGGGTGAAAGGAAGAGAGCAATTTTAAGACTAATATAATTTAACAAAGGAATTCTCTGGCTGGGGGCTCAAGCTACAGAAAGGGAATTATTGATTTTACAACTTCTCAGAGCGAGGAGAAAGACTTAGAGCCATATCTTCCTTAAGAGAAGAGTCAGCACCTTTCCTGGAGGAAACTGTGAGCTCAGACTGATATGAAAGGTGGTGCCTTGTGTGCTACTCTCTTCCATTGTTTTCCCCTCAATTAGATTGAAAAGGAAATTGATTCCCTGGAGCAGAACTTCTTAAACTTTTCCTACTTGTGACCTTTTTTTGCTAAAGAATTTTTTACATAACCCTCCCCCCCCCATAAAGGTATACAAAATAGATATACAAATCAAACATTTACTGCCAACCTTTTTGTGACCCCCACATTCACTTATGCAACCCCATATGGGGTCTTAACCCACAGTTTAGGAACCCCTACCCCAGAGCACATATACTGAGGGAATTGCTAGAAAAACAGTCCCCCAGTAGGAGTCGAAGTAATAGCTGGGAAGGATCTAAACCACTCAGAATGGAGGCCAGTGAGTAGTGATAACCTCCTATCAGTTCAATATGGCATTATATCAGAGTGCCACTGTTGATACAGAACATATCGATTTAAATCATTTTATGTTCCCCTTCAGTCCACTTTGATTTTCTCTTTGTTTTTATTTCACCAAACTCACATGCAGTAATCCAGAGCTAGACTCTGCCCTCCCTTTTGGTTCAAAGGTAGAACAATGCTTTCTGGTTTCTCCTCTTTCCTGCTGAAGTCTAGCACTTCATCAGCCTTTTTCTCAGCAGCCCTTGTCTATATAGAATAGTTGCTAAGAACTCCTAGCTATCTTTCCGGCTTACAGGAGAGATCTTAGAACCCTTCACCTAGAAGTACACTTTGGTTTGTTTTGTCTTAATTGCATTATTTTATGATTGCCCTCATTAAAGTGGAGCTATCAGTGCTCTGATTACTTAAACAAATCGCTTCAAGTGTTGCAACATCATAGTTCCCTGTTAGGACTTTGAAAGAGATTAATGTAATCTGCTAGATTTTTTTTTTTGAGGCAATTGGGGTTAAGTGACTTGCCCAGGGTCACACAGCTAGTAAGTGTCAAGTGTCTGAGGCCAGATTTGAACTCAGGTCCTCCTGACTCCAGGGCTGATGCTCTATCCACTGCACCACCTAGCTGCCCCCAATTAATGTAATCTGAAAAATACAAATATCCCTGGGCATATCCTATCTCTGAACATTTTTTAAAGTCTAATTAATATTGGTCCTGTCACTGATATATGGAGAACTACATGGGTTTTAATTTCTTCATCTAAAGATATCATGATTGGGGGCAGCTAGGTGGCACAATAGATAAAGCACTGGCCTTGGATTCAGGAGGACCTGAGTTCAAATTCAGCCTCAGACACTTGACACTTAACTAGCTGTATGACCCTGAGCAAGTCCTTTAACCCTCATTGGCCTGCAATACCGAACAAAAAAACAAAAAACAAAGATATCATGATAATATATCTCCCCTCCCCTTCCCACCACTCCCAACCATTCCATAGCATCTTGTCCCTTTGATGTTGATCTTATCAATGCCTTTGACCACTCACCCCTATTTCAGGTAAAAAAAGAATGTTTAAATTTTCATGAATCTTTCAGGTAACACAATAATCAACATATTCCCCACTGAAATTCAAGATCTGGGGCTAGAATTCCTATGTAACTACTTCCAAAAACTCAAAGGGCCGTGAGGAGGGGTATACTGGTAAATGATAATGGAGGTCCTTTGGGGAAAAATCTATGCCCAATATACTTTTAAATTTAATCTGCATAATTAAGATTTTCTCAGTAAGTTTCTTAAATCTAAACAATTAACAATACAATAAATCAACCCATGATTTGTAAAATTTGTCAATTCCAAGGTATATGTGCTCACACTGAAAATTTAACAATTGGCTTTTCTGATCCCAAATAATTTGACTCCAGCATATCCCTGGCCAGCCATTCAATAGGATTAGCCAGCTAAAAGAGAATGCTAGTTGGATACATACTTATTTAGGGACATGGTAACTTATACTCTTTGTCACAAAGTCCATTTCTTCCTTATTTCTGAGTTGTCTTTCATCACTCTCATCTTCCTGGGGGATTAGGAGAGAGGAAGTCAAAAGAACCTCTATAAAAGCCAATTTTTAAATTTAATAAATGCTGCCAATACTGGCAAAAATAAAGATTTCAGAAGGACAAGCAGAAATTAGTTAATTTTGCTGACTTTTGGCTGCAGTTGGATTTCTTAAATCATTTTTTCTCAACATGTTGGGTTTGGCAGAACACAAAATGCTTTTGCCAGAAACTTTTTCCCTCATTATTTAAGTCGATATGATCCATGAAGGAAATTTAATCCATATGCTCCTATTTTTTAATAAATATATTTAACTGGTAGACAGCTAAAGCCTTTGGTCTAAAGACCAACTTATTCTAACATAAGCCAGAATACAGACTTTGATTAACCAAATAACCTCATCTGGAAAAATGGTATGGAATTTACCTATAGAGGAAATGAATTTGAACTGTTCTTTGAGAATTTCAGTTTGGATTTACTTCCCATTTGTTGGATTTACTAAACACTGCAATATAAAAGAGGTTATGAGGTAGAGATTAGACTCAAGAGGGCCAGAGGGAAGGCACTGGCTGGTCCAAACCTTCCACAACTTCGACCTGAGAACAGAACCTGAGAAGATAACTTGGACCTGAGAAGTTAAGTGACTTGCCAAAGATCACACAGTCAGAATAGAGAGATATAGATGGAGAGATTTGTAGACATATAGAGAGATGATAGGGGGAAGCTAGGTAGCACAGGGGATAAAGCACCGGCCCTGGATTCAGGAGGACCTGAGTTGAAATCCAAGCTCAGAAACTTGGCACTTGCTAGCTGTGTGACCCTAGGCAAGTCACAACCCTCATTGCCCCACAAGAAAAAAAAGAGATGATAGATAAACAGATGATAGATGGAGAGATTAATAGGCATAAAGAGAGATCATAGAACTTGACAGAGAGACAGATAGAGGACAGTTAGATAAATCATTTAGTAAGTGCTTACTATGTGCCAGAGACTATGCTAAGTATTTGAAATACAAATACAATAATTCCAATTTGAATTCAGGTTGCCTGACTTCCAATCCCATCCTCTTCTCATTGTACATGATGCCTCCAGTCTTAATATTATTGATTAAAAGACAAGAACATGGGCAAATAAGCCTCCCCAAATACCTCAAAGGTCTGTGATCTTTATAATTTATTTTTTTAATGTTAATTATTTAAATTTGAAAAAAATTCATGTTCAAATTTGTCGCTTTTTTGTCAGAAGGAATATTTTTATTTAACTAATGATAGCCCCACTGTTCAGAGGTTAGACTTTAGACCCCATGAAATACTTTGCTTTGGCATGGGATTCTAATACTTAGCACAGTAGTGCTGGCACATAGTAGGTACTTAATTAGTCTTGATTGACTATCTTTATGCTCTTCCTAGGCTAGTTTAGTTGCCTAACATTTGGAAATCTCTGTAGGTCATAATATCATCTGTAATATGGTCCCATGCCCTAAAATGTGAGGTTAGTAGAGGAAAGAGGGAAGAGATAAAGGGATCAAACCTATTAGATTATATGTAGTGACTAATAGATGCAAAATATATTGGGGCAGCTGGGTGGTGCAATGCAGAGAGCAAAGCCTGTAGTCAGGAAGACTTATCTTCCTGAGTTCAAATCCAGCCCCAGACGCTAGCTATGAGACTTTGGGCAAGCTACTTAACCCTGTTTGCCTCAGTTTCCTCATCTGTAAAATGAGCTGGAGAAGGAAATAGCAAATAGCTCCAGTATCTCTGCCAAGAAAACTCCAAATGGCGTCATAAAGAGTCAGACATGACTGAAAAAATGACTGAAAAACAACAGATGTAAAACACCTTACAATTATAAAGAGCACTAGCATCACTATAACTGCTACTGTTAGAGAGACCAATGGGTCTATGTGCACTTCTTAGGCATTTTCTATGTGCAAAGCACTCTGGGAGATGATACTCTAACAGGGAAACAACATATGTACAGATAGCCTCAAATAAGATACCCAGAAAGTAGATGGAAGGAGACCTCAGAGAGGAAAGCACTAGAAGAAAAGACCTCTGAAAAAAAACTTAACATTTGCACAGAGACTTGAAGAAAACCAGTAGTTCTAAGTGGTACAGGTCAAGATAGAAAGCATTTCCAGGCAAGGGGGGAAGATAGGGTGGAAGCCAGGGCAAGGGTGCAGAATTTGGAGCTGGAGCACCATGTCCTTGGAAAGGCAAGTAGGAGATTGGATATAGATTTTTCGGGGGGGGGGGCAGGGCAAAGAAGGTTAAGTGACTTGCCCAGGGTCACACAGCTAGTGTCAAGTGTCTGAGGCCATATTTAAACTCAGGTCTTCCTGAATCCAGGGCTGGTGCTTTATCCACTGTACCACCTAGCTGGCCCTTGGATATAGATTATGAATGGGTGAAGGGGACCTTTAAATGCCAAGTGGAGGGCTTCATATTTGATCCTGGAAGTCATAGGGTGTCAGCGGAGCTCATTGTAGGAGGTGGGTTGACATGGTCTGACTTGTACTTTATACAAATCAAGTTGACGGCGGGGCAGGGGGTGGATTAGTTCTAGAGAGATGAGACAGGGAGGTCCACTAGAAAGAAGGCTGTTATGATAGTCCAGCTGACAAGTGGTAAGGTGTTGCACTAGGGTAATGATTGTACAAATGAAGCAGAAAAGATGTATAGAAGAGGTATGAAAATAGGACAAACATTGGCAGCTGATTGGATTGTGGAGTGCATGTGAGGATTGGCAAGGACCCCAGTGTTGTGATCCTGGGGGACTAGGAGGATGGTGGTAACCTTAACAATAATAAGGAAGGGTCTTGGGAAAATGACTTCTAGGCTGAGACTTGTTGAGTCTGAGATGATTAGTTTTGAATGTCCAAAAGGCAGCTAGTCATGAATAACTAGTTTAGGAGAGAGACCAGGAGTGGATATATCCGTCTGGCAATCAAACTCATTGCTGCATGGATCAGCAGAGACCCTCTGGGCCACTTCTGATTTGGGGGTGTGGAGGTAGGAGTGGGGATAGGGAGGTAATGAGGCTTGCAAAGATAAGCTAGTTCACTGAGCCCCCCCATACTTGTCGTGCCCTCTTGGCATTTTATCTCCCTCCCTGAAGAAATGCATCAGCAGAAATAGAGAAAGGAAAATAACCTTATGTTTTTGTGAGTTACATCTGGAAAACATCACAGCTCCGAGTCACATGGACTCAACAGTGAACTCCCAACATTTGGGGGTTGATTATCAAGTTTGGGGAATATCCATGTTTTGCTTTGTTTTGCTTCTCCTTCTCCACCCCCTGGATGACTGCCTGTTAGCCTTTGCACTGATCTTTTTTTTTTTTAATGGGGGGAGGGCACTTTAAAATTTTTTATCTTTTGTTTTTACATCAAATTCATCTCCAAATATGATGCTCACCCCTTCTACTTAGAGAACTCTTCCGTGTAAAAATGATTTTTCAAAAATGACAATGTGTTCCATCTTCTGCATCCACAGTTGAGACTTTTGAAGAGGGAAGGGAGGTGCTGCATTTACAACCACTATCAGATAGTGAAAGAGGAAATGAACTCCCTCTGGTCTAATCTAGTATTTGCTTAGCACCACTGGGAAAAGATTTAGTGGGTGAGAAGGTTGAAACTTACCCTTGTAGGAGGCCCATTATGACAGCTGTCTCTATCCCCAATTATCAGAGAAATTCTTGTACCCTAGTTAAATACCACAATGTGCTCCTGGGGCAAAGATAAATTCACTTCAGGAGTGGGGAGGGGAGCTACAAGAAGGGACCAGAGACTTCAGGCTTCTCAGGGGGCTAATACCCAAAAGGTAACCAAACAGCCTTGACTGGCTTATGAGAAGGGTATAAAGATGGTGGTTCCCCATGGCTACAAGGTGAATGATTTTGGCTATCTGGGTACTAAATTCAGTCATCTAATCCTGTTGAAGGTGAATGCAAAGGCTCTCTATGTCTCTGCACCCATGCAAGTCATGACATCACCCCAATGTTATAGTCCTCCTTGAGAATGAAGGACAAACAACAATCAATGAAAATTACATATATTCATATTTATTTATATGCACACACATATAAGTGTATGCATGAGTATATATAAATACATGTATAAATTATAAATGTGCAAATGTATATCTATGATATACACTTATATATACATTATGTGTTGCACGTTACATGTAAATATATGTATGCACTATGAATTTATATAATTTTCCATGGAAATTGAAGGCATTAGCTCCATTTATCAGAGCATTTGACTCCTTTTAGCTCTCCAGCTAGAAGTTGCTGAAACATTAACACTGCAGAATTGCCAAGCTAACTTGGCCTTTTAGGGAGAAAGAACATGCTTGATATTGGTGGCTTGTCAGCAACCCATAACTGGTGGCCATCTGGTGAGAGAGTTTTACAAGAAGAGGTGTCAGAACCAGGAATTCACAAGTAGCACACAGATCTCAGATTCTATCTGTGGGGAAGTATGGGTGGATATGGTTCGTGGAGGGAGGAAGACAAAGGGTTTGGGAGCAAAAAAGAATGACTGAATAAATGCAGAGTGTTAGTTCACATTTCATAGAATGAAATTATGTGGGTGAGTTAAAAAAATCAAACCCTACCCATGCCATAAGGAAAGAAGCTCAAACAGGACCTAGGGACATACTTCATTTTCCCCCTTTTCATGGTTACTGTGTCCCCCATAGTTCCAATGCAGGAAGCCTCTCCTTGATTACTCTGACTGATCCTTGGGAAATAGTCCTTTCTTGGGACCAAAATGACAAGGTGTCTCTATGCCACAATAAGACTTCACAATAGGATGAGCTCTTAGGTGGCACACCCAATGGTCTTTTTTCCTTCCTGAACCTTCTTGGTCTGTAAGCATGTAAGCCTGTTGACCTTCTCACTTCCTAAATATTCCATCCTCTCCAGATTATCATGTCATTTATCTCATGGGCTTCTCACACCTATCCAGTGGCTAGTCATCATTAGAATGTATGCTCCTTTTTTTTTTTTTTTTTCTTGGATTTGGAGTTCCTCTTCTATCATGAGTTCCCTGGAACTCTTCTGTACCATTGCATTGGTGAGAAGATTATAGTCCATCACAGTAGGTCAACACTCAATGTTGATGATACTGTGTACAATGTTCTTCTGGTTCAAAAAAAAAAAGAACTGTGGAGTATAGATGCTGATTGAACCATACTGTTTCTTTTGTTTTGGGTGCTGTTTTTTTTTTTCTATTTTGAGGTTTTGCATCACTGCTCTGATTTTTTCTCTTGTAACAGGATTAATGCAGACATAGGATTAATGTTATTATGTGTATATATATATGTGTGTGTATATATTTATCTATCTATATGTATATGGATATGATATATAGATATATAGATATAACCTATATCAGATTACCTGCTGTCTAGGGGAGAGGGGAGGGAGGGGAGGGAGGGAGAAAAATCTGAAATTGTATAAACAAAATTGTATAAACAAAAGTTGAGAACTATCTTTACATGTAACGGAAAAAAAATAAAATACCTTATATGTAAAAAAAAATGCACCTGTGATCATATTATCAAAAAAATTAAAATGGGCTGTCTCGACCCCCCCCCAAAAAAAAAAGAATGTATGCTCCTTGAGAGCAGATGCTTTTTTCTTTCTTTCATTGTATTCCCAATGCTTAGCACATTGTCTGGTACATGATAGATTCTGAATAAATGCCCATCAACTGCCTGACCTTGGACCATCCATCGTGAATATCCTGCCCACTAACTTTGGGTTCACCTCAAGGCTCTGTGTGGGACCTCTCAGTTTTGGTTTTCCCATCAGCAGTTGTAAGGCTCAATGGGTGTATCTGTAGGTGACTCCAAGATCTGTGGAATAAACCCTAACTGATCTCCTCCATTCCAGCCCACATCACCAGAGGCCCAGTGGACCTTTCGGGCCCATGTCTCATAGGCATCTCAAACTCCATGTGTTCAAAGCAGAATTCAAGATTTTTTTCTCCCCAAACTTCTTCCTCTTCTGAGCTTCTCTATTCCAGTCATGGCGACCGCTACCCTTCTGATTTCCCTCTTTCACAAGCTCAGTGTCATCCTCGAGTCCCACCATATGCATCGGATCCATTGCTTTCCATCTGCCCACTTTTGCACTTATCTCTCATGCCCCCCTCTCCTGCCTTGGCAGCTTGTTTTGTATTCTGTCTCCCCCCTTAAATTGTTAGCTCCTTGATCAAATGGACTGTCTTTCTTTGTTCAGTATTTGAATATCCAGCACTTAGTACCATGCCTGGCAAGCAATGAAGGCTCACATGCTTATTGACTAAGCTGACTGAGCTAATCAGTTGTCAAACTATCATTTCTTCCTATATAACATATCTCCCAAAGGTCTCCTCCTCTCCACTCACAAAGCCACCATCTCAGTTCAATTCATCCTCTTCTTTGATTAATATTGCTGCAGTCACCTCTGATTTGGTCTCCTTGCCTCATTCCTTCTTCACACAGTGGAGAGAGGGCTAAGCCTGGAGTTGGGAAAACAAGGTCAAATCTATTCTAGCTATGTAATCCTGGGCAAGTCTCTTAACCTCTGTTTGCCTCATTTTCTTCAACTGTAAAATGGGCACCTAAGTCACAAAGTTGTTGTAAGGATCAAATGAGCCAATATATGTAAAGTGCTTAGCTCGGTTCGTGTCACACAGGAGGAGCTATGTCAATGTTTTTTTCCTTTTTCCTTTCCCATCTTACTCCAATCTATCCTCTGAAGAGTTGCCAAATGATTTGCCTAAAATGCAGATCAGAGCAAGTTACCCGCCCCACCCCAGCTCCGCAAACACAAACTCCTCCGTTTGATATGCAAATATCTCCCCACCTTGACCTCTTTCTGCCTCTCCAGTTTCCTCTCCGCACACCCTGGTATCCAGCTGTAACCAAGGGCTCAGCAGCGGTCATCTGCTTGGGCCCCAGAGAGCAAGGAGGCTGTGACTGAAACATTTGCCCCTCCTCTCTTTGAGTCTAGAGGAAGAGCAGAAGATGTCTGGGGTTTGGGGGTGGGGGTGGGGGTGGGGGTGGGGGTGGGAGAAATCACAAGTGCACCAAGGGATGCTCATTAGGAGGCTGGGAGAGATTGCAGCTGGGATGATGGTGTGTAGATGCAGGGGGCTGCAGCTGGCCCCTGCCCCACCCCCTCCCTGCTTTCATGCCCAGCAGGGGAGGATGAGAGATCAGCAGGGCAGCTCCTGCTGCTGCCCCCAATGGAGAGGGGGGTGAGATGCTGGGGAGAAAAAGACTGGAGGTATTCTAGATTGGCAAGAATTACAAATGGTGAGACTCCTTCCACTGGGTCTGTCACCTCCCTCTGGCTCTCCTGCTGAGCCTCTATATGCCATCCTTCATTTATTTAAGGAGCCTGTTTGCTTTCTGTATTTGCTAAGTGTTCTAAAATTTTTAAAAGTAAGTTTCTCTAAGGTGTGTCCTTGGGAAAACAGTAAGGACACATAAGGGGGAGGCTACAGTTGCCCTGAGACAAAGAGAGAGAAAAAGATTCCGACTCTCTTTTCAATCACTGTGATGACCCGGTTTGCCATTTCCTCCCCCTCATTTTACAGAAGAGGAAACTGAGGCCAACAGGGTGAAGGGACTTGCCCAGGGTCACACAGCTTGTAAGTGCCTGAGGCAGGATTTGAACTCAGGTAGATGAGTCTTTCTGACTCCAGGCCTGGAGCTCTGTGCCCCCTAGCTGCCCCTTCCCTCTTAACATAGCCACTACATAGTGCTTCAAGTGAATTTTCAGAAAACTGCAATATATCTCAATATTCCTCTTCCTGTAATATAGGCGCTATTATTTTCATTTCACAGATGAGGAAACTGAGGGTGAGAAGTGTTAAGCGATTTGCCTGGGATCAGACCCTTTTAAGTGTCTGAAGCAGGATCCAAACTCATTTCTTCTTGATTCCAAGTCCAGTCCATGTGTTGGGATGAAAGGAATCAGGGGAGATGGCATGTGCCCTCAATGACCCACAAAGAAGGATGAAGCTGGGCATGCTCTGAACAGTTGATCCCTCCCTGGGCAAGGTCTTCATCATCCCAGTGGTTGAAAAGTGAGCCTCACTCTCCTTTCCGCTTCTCCCTCTATACCATTTCACTCGGTGATATCATCTCCGTGATGATGATTCTGAAATGGACTTTATCCAGCCCGGGCCTCTCTGGACCCCTCAATCTGAATGCCCGCACCCCGCCCCCTGGCATCTTAAACCCAGCACCATCAAGGCAGAACTCATTATCTTCTCCTCAAACATTTCCCTCTTCTTTAGTCCCCTGTCACTGTTTAGCCTACCACCACCTTCCCAGTCACTCAGGGTTGTAAGTAGGCATCTTCCTTGACTACTTGATCGCTCTCTCTCCCCTATTTTTCAGCCACTGCCAAGGTCTGCCAATTTTACTTTGTAACATCTTTCACATTCTATCTCTTCCTCTCTTCTGACACAGCCAATACTGATGCAGAGACAAAGACTCACCACCTAACATCTGAAGCAGGGCACTAGCCTGCTACTTGGTCTCAGTCAGTCAATGCACATTTATGAAGCACTTAACATGTTCCTGGCATTGTGGTAAGCAGCAGGGATATAGGAGAAGGGAAAATGCAGTCCCTGCTCTTGAGGAAGTCACAATCTAATTGATAAACAATATGTGATTAACTATGTACAACGAGGCTCTACGCAGGAGAAGCTGGAAATAATCAACAAAGGATGAGCATTCGAATTAAGAGCGGTTGTGAAAGGTTTCCAGTAGAAGGTGGTATTTTTAGCTGGGATTTGAAAGGAACCCAGAAAGCCACAGAAGCTTTGGAGGTGGGAAATGAGGAGGAAGAGCACACCAGGGATGGGGAAGAGCCAGGGAAAACATCTGGAGTCTGATCCTCCTCCATCAGACACACTATAACTTGACTCAAACATAGTGATGTCACTCTGGTCCTCTTCAAGAATAAAGAACAACAAGCAATGATCCAGAGACACTGGTCCCCTTGCTATTCCTCAAATGCCACCCTCCATCTCCTGACTCCTGACTTCGCTGTTTGTCCCTAATGCTTGGAACTCTCTTGATCCTTCCTATTTTGCCTCCTGGCTTCCACAGCTTCCTTTAAGTGCCAGGTAAAATGGGCTTCCATCTCCTAGCAGCCTTTTCCAACCCCCTGCTGGTACTTCCTTCCTTCCCTCTGTTGATCAGCTCTCATTTGGCCTGTATATGCCCATCTGTACACAGTTGTTTGCATGTGACCTCCACTTTAGACTGTGAGCTTCATGAGGACTGGGACTGTCTTGTGACTTCTTTGTATCCCCCATTTTCAACAGTGTCTGGCACATAGTAGGTGCTTAATAAATGTTTGTTGAATTACTATTTCCATTCTAAATACAATGCTCTTGGTTACATAGTGCTAATTATATTGTGTAAAAAGATACACAGTTGTCAGTCTGATTTGAAGATCTGTAGAATGGCCTCCCTAGCTATAGAGCATATATTCTAGAAAAATAAAAGACATTTAAAAATATATATGCAATTTTCAAAATGGGAGGCACACACCAGGAAATATGGGATACTATCTGCTACGTGATGTCTGTGAATGGGGACATGCCTATGGCTGTTGGTTAATGAACATCATGCTAATGAGGTCAGAGATTGGATCATCCACTGAGCCAGTTAACTGTTCAACAGTTACAGATGACATCCTGAACCCAGCCATATGCCTCAAACCTGTCTAGTGGTCACTAAGGGAACTGGGTCAGAGAGTAGCTGCATCAGCATAAATCTTCCTCTATTGCTAGGAAAAGAAAAAAAAAAAGCATGAGCCCTCATTACAGAGGATTAATAATGTCATCTTCTATAGGGAGGCTTTAGGGAGACAGTGAAGTGGACTGGACAGAAAGTCAGGAGAACTAGGAGGACACTTACCAGGAGTGCCAAGGGATCTCAGTTAGAGAAAATAATAATTAAGGGGATTAGGGTCCTCAGGTATATGATGCCTAATCAATCTGTGATCCCAAGTTTCTTTCAGTTCTCAGTGCTTCTTGCTCATACATTAGTTGTAACCTCATATTTTAAAAAGTTAAAAGTGGGAACTTCATAAAATTGATGTCTTCATTCCCAGACTGAGAAGGGAGTGGGGAGAGGGAGGGAGGGAGAGAGAGAGAGAGAGAGAGAGAGAGAGAGAGAGAGAGAGAGAGAGAGAGAGAGAGAGAGAGCGCCAGACAAAGAGACAGAGAGAGGGCAGACAGAGACAGAGACAGGGAGGAAGGGAGAGAGAGATTAATAGCTTAGTAAGGGGGAATATAATATATGCATTGATAAATGTAATATGACAGTGATTGCATTGGCTGTCACTGCTGATGGC
Source organism: Dromiciops gliroides (assembly GCF_019393635.1). Taxonomy (NCBI): domain Eukaryota; kingdom Metazoa; phylum Chordata; class Mammalia; order Microbiotheria; family Microbiotheriidae; genus Dromiciops; species Dromiciops gliroides. The sequence continues at coordinate 13,826,258 of NC_057863.1, read as the reverse complement.
CAGGTACATTACATTTTACCCTTCCTCGGGGTTCTCTCTCTGAGACAGAGACAGAGAAGACTGGATTCCTGGAGTAGGGAAGGTTTATGTGATTTGCTATCATCATACAACTACATACATTCATATACATGTATATGTATATGCATAAATATACAGACATATACAGATCTATGTATCCATATCTATCTATATCTATGTCCATATATTAATATCTATATCTAAATCTATCTATCTATCATATATCTATCCATCATACTTCTATCTATCTATATCAAAGGACCTGACTCCTAGTATCTCTTGCTTCCTGAGCAACCCTTTCTTCCCTACATAATTCTGCTCTTTATAATCAACAGTCAGTCAACATTCACTACATGCTTCTCTCTGTGAGGCCCTGAGCTAAGTGGTGGAGACACAGAGAAAGCCACAACACGGTTCTTTCTCTCAGCGAGCTCACATTCTAGTAGGAGACACAAATGTAAATAACTGGACATATACCAGCTATACAAAGAGGAGATGGAGCATCACCTGATATTGGAAGGCACTGGTTGCTGGGGAGATGGGTAAAAAAACCTCTTGCACAAGATGGGATTGGAGCTGAGTCTTGAAGAAAGTGGGGGAAGCAGGTAGACAGAATTGAGGAGAGAGAGCATTCCAGGTATGGGGGACAGAAAACGAAGAGGCCTGAAAGAAATGGAATGCTACAGGATTATATACATAATGTAGACTTGTTCTGCTGTTTCAGTAGTATATAACTTTTCATGACCCCATATGGAGTTTTCTTGGCAGAGATACTAGAGTGGTTTGCCATCTCTTCATTTTATAAATGAGGAAACTGAGGAAAAAAGGGTTACATGACTTGCCCAGGTCCATGCAGCTAGGAAGTATCTGAGGCTGGATTTGAACTCAGGTCTTCCTGACTCTACAACTGGCAGGGTATCCACTGCACCACTTAGCTCAAAGAGAAGGCAGAGCATGCCAGGGATGGGGTGCAGCCAGCAAAAATGAGGAGGGTCAGCAGAAGGAGGGTCATACTTGAGGAGCAGTGAGGAGGCCAGTGTCACTGGACAGCAGAATCCAAGGACGGACCATGGGCTAGAAAACTGGAGAGGTAGGAAGGAGCCAAGTTATGAAAGAGTCATCAATCTAAAGGCTAAGTGTTCAATACAGACATGGTAAGATCAATGTAAATAAAAAGAGACAAACATGCCACAGCACAACTCTCTTCCACCATCCACAAATGACATCAGTATCACCCAATTCCTGAGTCAGTGGCTTGGATACAAACCTCCAAGGAGAAATTCTTGAAGGGCAGAGACAATGTCCTTCAGTGCATGGATGGACAGTGAGGACGCTGCCCCCCCCCCCCGGTCTACTCTCAGCACTCCTTTGTGGCCATTGGGAAGGTCTGCAGACACCTCAGCCTGGAGTCAGCAGCACTCCACTGGTCCTTCTGGATTTGAGGACATCATGGTGGACAGCTCCTTATGCCGAAGATGCTGACCACAGCCTGCAGCTTGCCTTTCTCTCTGTTTGCTTTGGGGCTCTAACCATTTCCCTATTTTTTTTTTATTCCTGTCAGGTGTCTGGTGGGCCTTACCCTCCCTTTTTTTCTTTTCCAAGTCTGTAGCTCCCAATGCAATCCCCCAAACTGGCCAGGACTTTGACCTCTGGGTGCTGCTTCATCCAATAAGCAATTCTCCTCTTTTATAAACCCATCCCCTTCTTTGATGTCAAAGACACTGGAAGCTATTGCAGAGATCTCTGTGCTGAACCACTTGCTCTATTAAATATATAATGATTCCTTATGCCTTAGTGGTCACTCAGATCTCAGTTTTTATTTGTCTACACATTTAAAAAATTCCAAAAATATATTTGGTGCCTACCTGGGAAGAATATTCTGCATAGGGTTGGGGGAGAGAAAGCTTTCTCAGCTACTTCATGAAGCTAATAGTCTAGTAAGTGGGAATCAAATATATGAACTGATACATGTAATATAACAGGCTCCAATCACGGCCACCACAGATGGTAAGCTAAGTTATATTTTACCCTCCCCACTGGGTTCTCTGATACCAAAGCAACTGGGAGATATTCAATCTCTCAGCCTCTCTCTCCAGTCCACACATCAGTCCCTATGGAGGGGAAGGAGAGTCCATTCACAGCTTACTTTAATTTCTATATAATAAAACCCCACCAAGTTCCAAGTCCAAAAGTCCTCCTGGGCTTGAAGCCCAGGAACTCTGGCTTTGTAGGACTTCTCTCCCATGGGCTGGCATCTTCATCCAGCTGGAATCCAGGTCCAGGGAGGGTTCCCTCCCCTGTGCTTAGAACTGAAAGAACAAAGGAAACAGACCAGACCTCAAATCAATTCTTATGATTAAAGGCCCTAAAATGAAAAGAGACTCAGTTTCCTACCAAGCTCACTCAGTTCATGGTGCTTGTCTTTGGCTGAACAGGACTGTCATCCTCTCTGGATACAGTTGGGAAGTAAGAGAGACTGTCCCAGCCCTGCAGTTTGTCTGAGCTTCACAACAAATAGAAAGAGACTATTTCCACTCACGTCACAGAAGAACTCAGAATGTCTCCTCCCAGAAGCAGATTCCTCCATCTTAGGTGATCTAGGCATAGGCAAAACACTCTTACAATAATACATGACAAGCACGGGTCTCAGGATAATTCTAGACACTGGAGAAGTGAATAGTTTCTCCTGTTCATTCAACAACATTCAACAGCAAGTTCTCCCTAAATGAATGGCTTTATATCTTAAGTATTTATTACCAACATACCACTAAAAAGTGCAAGAAAATTCCCATACTAGTTTACTTTATTCAGAGGAGATTTATGGAAGGGTATACCATTACTGATCAAGTTACAAAATGATGGTGAAGGGTGCTAGAATGTGAAGGTTAACCACTTATCTTCTTGCAAAAAATGACAAAAGGGAAAAAATGTATTGAACTTATAGAATACAAACCATGATGTTACAAGGGGCTATACTATAAAGAAAACTCAACTCACTATGTGTTCACAAGAAATCATAAATGACAATGCAAAGCTTCTAAGTACCAAAAAAGTGGTAAATTCAGAGGCTTGACCCATTATTTAGTCTCACTGGTACAGGTTGAAATTTATATATCACTATCATCTCAAACTGTGGGTTGGGTTATGTGACCTCAAACTATGATGAGGTGGATCACACTGATAAAGACTACCTGGAAGAATAAGAGAGGGACAAACAAAGTGCTACATTAGGACCAAAGGAGAAAAAGATCCCTTAGGACAGTGATTTCAAACTAAAATAGAAAGAGGGGACCACTAAGGCATGTATAAGAATCTTTGCTGTCACATATTGACATAGAAATCACATTAACTATACTCTCTTGTATTTTTCTGTTGTCAAATATTTCCCTGTTATATTTTAATCTGGTTTGGGCTTTACTTGGCCTGTAAGTGTACTGCAATGCTGCCCATAAAACATGTTTTTGAGCCCTCTTCCTTACACCAACAGGGGGACAAAGGGGATAATCATGGAGTAGGTGGAATTTGATCTGGCTGTCATAGGAAAGGTGGACATTTAGCATTTAGATGTAAGTGACCCAGAATATTCAAGAAATGGAGGACTACTTGGGTAGAAGTTTAGAGGTAGGAAAGTGATCTGTGTAAGGCAAGTAATAGAGTTTGGTTGGGTCATGATGCCAACCTACAGTGGCAATAAGTTGTGAGAAGCCTTGAGTCCCAATTCAACTTACCAAACCTTCATTAACCCTTTATTATACTGGGTTCAAGGTACTATGCTAGGCACCATTAGTACCCTGATGAACCCCAGGCTAGGAAATTTGAACATTATTTTGTAGACAATAAATTACTTAATTTTGTAGATATGTAGAGCAACTCTGGAGAGTCTTAAGGAGAAAAGGGTCACAACCAGATCTGTTCATAAGGAAAATGAATCTGGCCCTTGTATGAGGAATGACTGAAAGAGAATATGATATCCAGGTTGTAGGTGACAGATGCAAGAATGGGGAAATTTTGTTATGATTATTGCCTCAGAGAGGAGTGATTGTTAAAAGATGGGAGCAACCCAACGCTCTGACAGCAGCAAGGAAGATCAAGAACTAAGCCAACCCTTATTACTAGTTTGGTAAGATATGGGAAATAGGAAGATGGGCAGCCTCTCCTGAGTATTTGGGGAAGATTAACATGACTTTTGTGAGCAAGATGGATTAAAGAGGCTGGATTTAGGAAGTTCCCTGAAGGTTCATCTTGAAAAGATAAATATGGGGCAGAAGATGAGGGTGAAGGCCGAGGGCAGTGGGAATGGAAAGCAAAGGACAGATTGAAGAGAGAGTGCAAAGGAAGAGTCAATAGGATTTGGTGATTGGTTGTAATATCAAAAAGAACATTGTTAATTTGGGCCACGTTGATGTACTGCCATTCTACTTTTTATCATTGTTAGCACTTACCTTATTTTTCAATATTTATCATATCAGCTAATTCTTTTTTTAAATGAACCAATGTGTACCATGTAAATAAACAGGTGTATTTTTGGAGAGCTTTTAACTTCAAAGAAACGAATCGTATTTTCCCGAGGACTTTTATTTTAATTTCATAGATTTAAAAAAAATAACCTAGGTAAAGAAAAAAAAAAGTTTCTCTTTCCTACCTCAACTCCACTAAAATCACTATCAAAGTGCCACTAATCTTTCTTTGGTAATCAGAACTCTCACCATCTGTAGCACATGGTGGGGGAGAGATTAAATTGTAAGCACTGCTTAGGGTTGGGACCAAAGTGAAGAGATTCATTTTAACTTTCTAACTTTATAAAAAGTAGGCGATAACCGTGAATCTGGAGACTGATTTGAAGATGCTTCAGAAAATTGTTGGTGCTTAGAATTGCACTGAGGAAGATGCTAGATAAATGGGAGGTATCAGTCATCTTGTGGAATACATCAGATACCCCTGCTGATCGGGTACCAGGCTTGACCTCTGATATGCAAGAGAGAGAATACCTGTCAAAGAAAAGATGGTCTGCCTAATTCTGCTTTTCAATCCCTTTTAATAATGAGCCCGGTAAGCTATGAAGTCACAATGGCAGTTAACATAACAAGGTGCCTTTTTTTCCTTTCCAGAAGTCTTTTCTCCTTCTTCGGTTTTATGCTTTTGATAAAATGTTATTCTAGTTTTCAGCTCTTCCAAAATGACTGGGAGAAGGGAATGACAGGTTGCAATTTTAAATCCACTTAGTTTTTTTTCCCCTTTTGAATAATCCTATTTGACAGACTTTTCCCTTCTTTCCTTGTCATTAAGAACAGCTTCAGTTTAGGAGGAACAAAAAAAGAGTAGAAACACATTGTACAGTTCTGAGGACAAAACTAGCATATTTTGGAGAAGTAGAGAAAAAAATCTCAAAAATGGACCCGTTTCATGACAAAGAATGAGACTTGGGAATACATATGTACATTGAGCAGGGGCACTTTATTTCTGAATCTAAATGTAGCTGGGCATTTTCCAGGTATTTGGGGAAGTTTTAACTACTGATTTCCCAGGATCTTACTAGGAGACAACTGTGCCTTTCTAGGAACCCACAACAGGCACTGATTTTATGCAAAGTTGACAGTTCCCATCCACTCCTTGTTCACTGGGTTGGGTTTGAGAGGGGATTGTGTGCTTGTTTGCCTCTGTTTCTCCATGTTGGAGATTTGATCGTTTCAGAGATCTCCCAATTTGTAAATACCCACCAATGATGAAAACGTACAACACCCCATCTCAAATTTATTGTCAGAGAGAGTGGCCTTGAGCATGGAGAGCTTGTCAAGTCAAGTCACTGTATTAATTCTGTGCCAAGTAGGCTAAGTGCTGGGGTACAAAGAGAGGCAAAAGACAGTACCTAGGGGCAGCTAGATAGCGCAGTGGTTAAGGCACCGGCCCTGGATTCAGGAGTACCTGAGTTCAAATCCGGCCTCCTACACTTAACACTTACTAGCTGCATGACCCTGGGCAAGTCACTTAACCCCAACTGCCTCACCAAAAAAAAAAAAAAGACAGTACCTGCTTTCAAGCTTACCCCTCAGAGGACAACATAAAATAAATATACAAACAAGATAGATATAGGATCAACTGGAGATCTTACTCGCCCCTGTTTATGGTAGCTGACTCAGAATTTGAAATGTAATAACCCTGATGGTAAACTTTGATATCATTTTTTTACATAGATTAGTCATTTGATCCTTAGCACAATCCCAGAAGCTAGGCTGCTATCGTTTCCCCCATCTCTCAGACAAAGAAACTGAGGAGGACAGAATGGAAGGTATTTGCCCAGGGTCTGACAACTCATGTCTGAGGCAGGATTCAAAACTTGGGCTGCTCCAACTCCAAGTCCAGAATCCTAGTCACTCTCTTTCCAGGCTGCCTCTCTTCCTTAACTAGGGCCCCACTATTTAAGTGAATAGCTAATAGAGAATCAATCACCAAAGATTTAAAGTCGAGATGCTAATAACTGGGGATTCATAGACAAATGTGAGAGATTGTCCCTATCCTCAGGAGGCTTACATTCTACTGGGGAAGGTGTACAAAATAAATACATCGGGGCTTAGAAGGGGCACTGACAGCTAAGGTATCAGGGAATGATCTCTTGAAGTACGTGACACAATTCAGGTTTTAACTATTAACTATTGAAGTCATTTCTCCTAATATTTCTCCAATTCTGAAAAGTAAATTAAAGGCTGACGTAAAAAAATGAAATTTTTGGATTCACTAATTAATAGGGGAATATAAATATATAATCAACAACCACCTGATCAAAAGGCATTTATTAAGTACTTACTATGCACCAAGTATAATAGAACTAAGCTTTGGAGATAACAAGAAAGACAAAAACAGTCCCTGTCCCCAAGGGACTTACACTCTAATGGGAGAGAATGTGTAAATGATTAGGTACCAATAAGATACACCAAGTTTATCACATAAAATCATAGACCTTGAACTGGAGGAGACCTCAGAATTCAGGAATCCAACCCTATTCATTTTACAGATGAGGAACTAAGGCACAGAGGGTTTTGTTAATTTGCCCAAGATCCCACAGCCAGTAAGTTCATTGTTAGATTTTTGTAATGCACTTATTATTTTAGAGGGAAGAGGTTAGAAAGAGATGAAGTGGTTTGCCAGTCTCACTTGAGTAGGACTTGATCCCAAAGACTCAGGTTTCCTACCTCTCTGCCCACCCCCTACCACATACCCTTTCCTTTCTCTCACTTTCTATATATCAGTGGAGAAGACAGGGGTTGCATACTTGACATCCTCCCCTTTCCCCAGGCATCAAGCATGCAGTGACAAAGCCATCCCTCTCCTTGAGCTGGGGATCCTGCTGACTCCCTGTGTTGTCCCTGTGAGTACCAGAGGGATTTCTGAAATAGACAGAGAGTATAGTCCCTTTGTGGGGAAAGGAGCCTTGATTTCCATCTCTACCGGACTTTGCCTGTATTTGTTATTGTATCCTGCTTCTTCAAGCATTGCTTTCAAGGCCTTCCTGTTTGGTGCCACAGGAGTAAAGTTACCAATTTGATTTGCCCCCATCTGCCATTTGCACTGGAGTGGGCTATTAAGTAACCCAGAGATGCCACCAACACACAGGTTGGGGACTGGGAGCCACAGTGCCACCAGGCTGACAGAGGGCCCATCTTAGGTGCGCAGAAGGGGCGGGGCTCCTTCCAGTAGAGCTGTGACTGAAACGACTATGCTTTCTCTGCAAAACCCAGAATTATCTTCTGTCTCCAGATCAGGAGAATACTGCAAGGCCCTTCATGCTCAGAGCACTCAATCAGGAATCAGTGAATAAGGAGCTGAACCCATATCACAGAAACCCTGCCTGCAAAAGTCGCCCAAGAATGGAGGAGAAAGAGGAGGAAAATGTCAATTGAGAAATCTCTTTTTACAGAAGTTATTCAATTGCAAACCCTGAAAATGATATATCAGTATAGTTACACCTTAACCAGAATACAGTGTAATTAAATTCAATCTGCACTTATTAACCACCTCCCGTGTGCCAAATTCAGTGGTACAAAAGGAATACAATGGACAAAAATCAAGGTCTTCCTACTCCTGAGAAGTTTATAGGTATGTATGTGGTAATAGCAATAACCTTGGAGTCAATTCATCCATCTATCAACCAATCAAAAAGCATTTATTAAATGCCTACTTTGTGCCAGGCCCTGTGTTAGGAGATAGGGGTAGGTTATTGAAAGAATCTGGGGGCAGCTAGGTGGCAGAGTGGATAAAGCAACAACCCTGGATTCAGGAGGACCTGAGTTCAAATTTGACCTCAGACACTTGACACATACTAGCTGTGTGATCCTGGGCAAGTCACTTAACCCCAATTTCCTCACCAAAAAAAAAAAAAAAAAAAAAAAAGGAAAAATAATCTGAGAGCTGACATTTAACTGGCCTCAGTTTGCTAGTTTGCAAAAAGGGATTATTACTAGCTGCCTCACATTGGTGTTATAAGAAAGATAGGTTGGACTTCTAAAGCCCTATGTTCTTGTTGAGTGGTTTCAGTTGTGTCCAACTCTTCATAACACCATTTGGAGTTGTCTTGGCAAAAATCCTATAATGGTTGGCCATTTCCTTCTCCAGCTCATTTTATAGATGAGGAAACTGAGGCAAACAGGGTTAAGTGACCTGCCCAGGGTCACACAGCTAGTAAATGTCTGAGGCCAGAATTGAACTCAGGAAGATGAACCTTCCTGACTCCAAGCCCGGCACTCCATCTACTATGCCACCACTTTTATACAAGTGCTCCAAAGTCATAGTAGAGTTGTTTTAAGCTTCAAACTGCACTAAAATCTTTGAGACACTGGGTATTAATGTGAGATATCAATATTATCACCAAAAGTTTATGAGATCCTCAAAACAATTTTAATTCAAAGGAAATTAGAACTGAAGGATCTGCTGAATGCCTGGATCTTTAATTCTCCAAGATTATCCATTACCAGAGCTCTGGCTTCATTTTTGTCTGTATAATATTGACATCACAGACAGTCATTTCAGTAAGGCCTTGATCCAACCCTTAAATTGCTGCTCCCTTATCTTTCTGATGTTCCTGATTCCACCCTGGGTCACCTTCGATCCATGTCCCCCACAAACACCCCATATGCTTTCTTTAACCCTAATCCCAAGCCAACTATCAGAGATGAAGGAAGTCAAATAAACAAAGATGGTGATAAGCTTTGCTACCATTTCAAGCTATGCTAGCTTCTTACTTATGGCACCTTGAGCAATCATTTAACCTCCTTGGACCTTGCTTTCCTCATCTATAAAATGAGGGTATTGGCTTCTGAGATCTTGTTCAGCTCAAGGTCAGTGATCCTCTGAACTTCACCTCTCACTGCTTCAAGGCAATTCTTTCCAACATTTCTTCTTGCCTCCCTATCATAATCCTCACTTCTTGGGCTTCACAGGTGTCCAACTCTACCCCTGACCCCTTCAAAGATTGCCACCAACTAATTTACTGAGAAGAGTGAAGTCATTATTAGGACCATCACAATCACTTTCCTCCATACCTCAAAGTTTCTTTAGGTCCTCACCTCTCCTTCCCTTCTATCACAGAGCGGGAAGTGGTCTTCTTTCTTGTCAAGACATTTATATGTCATCTACTCCAGGGACCAGAAGATGCTTTTTTCTCCTCTTCTCCATCAGCTCAAAAGTCCAGCTTAAGTCTTGCCTTCTCCATGAAGCCTTTTCTGCTGTTTCCCTCCCCAGTTTTTCTGAAGCCCTTTTGTCTGACGTCCTTGCTTGTGCTTATTCCTGTCTTCCCTTGGCTGGTTATCTTGTCTTGTGTTTTTTTGGATATAGTTGTTTACTTGCTGGTTGCCCCATTAGATTGAGAGCTCCTTGAGAGCAGGCTCTATGTTTTGCATTTCTTTGTATCACCGGAGCTTGGCACATAGTAGATCCTTAATATATGCTAGGTGATAGACAGAGTAGACACTTAATGCTGCTTGTCTGACATGATTTATCACCCCTTCAGAATGGGAGCTTTTTGAGGAAAGGGACTATATTTTTCATGTTTGTATCCCTATGCCTTAGCAACTGTAACTTAAATATTTAAGCTCCCTTTTCTAAATGGAATTTGCTGAATCTCTTCATTTTGTTTAGGACACAGAGATCCCCAAAGATTAAGTGATGACAAGCAGAAGACCTGGAACTTGGCATGTTAAATCTGTGGACTTTTAAAGCATATTTTGATAACTGCATTTCAGTATAATTAATTTCTCTTGTAATTCTTTGTGTTTTCTAGATGTAAAAGTTTTGTTTTGAGAGGAGTCCTGTATGTTTTTACTAGAGTGATGGGGGGGGTGGTCTTTGATGCCAAAAATCTGTCCAACAACTGGATTAGAACCTACAGCTCTTGACTAATTGGTCAGTGCTAGTTTTATGGAGACCGACACCAGTTGCTTCTCAGCCCATGTGTGCCCACAATTTTCCTTTGACTTTAGTAGATCTTTTCATAACCATCAAACCATAAACCATCCTTTCATAACCAAACCTCACCTTCACCTATTCTCTAGGAACTGAAAATTGCCAATTTAGAGAGTTAACCTACATGGATACTCAGAAGAGAGGGATGGTCCTTGGGCAGAGCCTGAGACTCCAGTTGTTTTCACTTGTAAGCAGGTTACTCTGGGGACCAGAGTACATCACTGACATAGCCAACCCCCCCACCAAAAATAAAACCACAGGGGTCCCAATGCACTATCCTGCAGCTTGCCACATTTCCTATTTCCTGATCTAAAACTAGCTAAGAGAGGACTGGGATTTGGCTTCTTCATGGTATCTTTCTGGGCTATGACACCTTAATGAAAGGACAGGTTTTGAATGAAATGTTTGCATTTTATAAATGGTCAAGAGCCATCAGAGTCCCAGCCAAAGAACTGGGGAACTGAGTCAATGGGGAAAGAAGGAAGTCAGCATGAACCACACGGCAGTTAGTCATGCATAGCGGGGCGGCTGATACAGCTCATAGTTTTCCTCTTTTTCTCTCCCTTTCCTTACTTCTTGGCTATTTTATTCCTCATGAAAGATCTCTGCCCAAGGGAGAATGCCATGAAAGCTCAATCATTCCAGTGACCCAGAGAGCATCATGCACAGAGATTTCAACCAATTTTCCCAACTGAGATGTGAATGTTAACATCTCTGAGATGAGCTTGGAGAAAAAAAGAAATTTGAAAGATTTTTTTGATTAAAATGAGACTATGACTATAGAACCTACTGGCTCATTTTGAAATAATACACACAGCATCAGACTTAGTGTCAAGAAGGTTCGAATTGGGGCAGCTGGGTGGCACAGTGGATAGAACACCAGCCTGCAGTCAGGAGTACCTGAGTTCAAATTTGACCTCAGACACTTAACACTTACTAGCTGTGTGACCCTAGGCAAGTCACTTAACCCCAATTGCCTCACTAAAAAAAAAAAAAAAGAAGGTTCAAATCATGCCTCTCATACAGCCTTATTAACTGCGTGACCCTGAGGAAGATATATATATATATATATAACCTCTCTGAGACTCAGTTTCTTCATTTGCAAAAAGGGAAGTTGGTTTCTATGGCCTTTAGGTCCTTCTCAGTTCTAAATCTACAATCCTACAATGTTGTCCTTATTTTCCATTAGCACAGATAATTATGAGTTGACCTCTTACTAGTTCAAAGACAATTTTCAGAATTTCTGGCAATGACTCACTTCCCACTATTTTTCCTACAGGAAGACAGCACAGGTTCAAATCCTGGCTCTCATCCCTGCTGTATTGCTAAGTAACTATGGGATCTTGGACAGATCTCTTACCCTTTGGAAAACACACTTTCTATATCTATAGAAGGGGGATGATAATGTCTCCTTGCTATAGTTTTGTGAGGATTGTTAAGACAATATTTTTGAAAAATTCACAAAGAGTTCTAGCTAAGGCAGACTTAAAGCCAGAACCCTGGCTCCTTTCAACCATCTATGCAGGAGCTTCCTCCATAATTAGGAGGGTTTTGTGCTTATTTTGTAATTATTTGAATACATGTTGTTTCCTTTCAGTAAGATGTGGGTTCCTTGAAGGCAGGGACTTATTTAATCATATCATTATTCCCCTAGTGCTTGGCTTATAGTTGGCCCTCCAGAAATGTTTGTTGAATTTAATCCAACAACAGTGCTTACACTTGATATACACGTTTACTTTGTTGAATCTGCAGCTACACAAGCTATGTATAAGTATCACATAATTTCCTCCTATCATTGGCTTTCTTCATGCCTCAAAAGTGGTCTGACTGACATTTTCTGGCTGGTGAGCATTTTATGGCCATGTTTCTGTGAGACAGAAGTAATGTCTTCCTTTTGATTTGAACCTCTGCTGAGCATCTTGAAATGAGGCAGCACCCTTTCCTTTGGCGTGCCCCCTTCATGTCCTCTGATAGCTGAATGGAAGTAGCTGGCTTTAGCTTCAAATCACAGGCTCTTAGACTTTGAGCTGTAAGGGAATGCAGAGTCAATTCAGTGCTTCCAGGTCATTTCACAGGTAGAGAAGGAAACTGAGGGTCAGAGAGGTAATGATTTGTCCAATGTCACAAAATGGGGACTCAACTGAGATCTTCTGACTTCAAAAGCAGTTTGTTTCCCACTGTATCACACTATCTCCTTTTATTACAAAGAATCTTTTTTGGGGGGGAGTAGTGAAGCACATCTCTTACTTCCTTTTTACTAAAAAACAAAACCCATCTATATTGCACACTCTGCTTCTGTAGCCCGTCTGGTCTTCCCCAGTGATGATTAACTGGACATGTTCAGCATATACATCTATCTGCAATGTAATGAGAAGGTTTGCTATTCTCTTAGGGAGAAGGAAGGAAAATTGGAAATAAAATCTCCTGGTCCCTTTGTTGTTAATTTCCTGTTTTTGCCAGCAAAATGAAGCTGCTACTTCCGAAGTACAGATACAGAGAGCAAAAAGTGTACATAATTACTTAATAAGGCAGAGCCTCGCATAATTAAACTGGAATCCAACATCTTTTAACGAAAAGAAACCATTCCAACCAAGTGTCTGACAGATTATAATAAAGAGAAAAATGAAAAACATTTGAGGCTATAGAGTCACACTTGCGCTCAGTCCATATGGCACACATCAATTTCAACCTCCCTGTCCTCCTGTTGCACAGATGGCTTTACACCCAGGAGTGAGCTAAAGGTTAGCTAGTGAAGGGGATAAGAAACAATGACTGTTCTCTCAAGTTCAGAGTCTGAGGACTTTGTCTACTTAGTAAGAAAACAAGCTTGCTGAACCACCATCATTCCCGGTGCCCTGGGATAGTCTCAGATGTTGATCTAGTAGAATAAACAAATCACAATGAATCACAACTAAATTATTGGCAGACCCTTTTGGGATGAAGTCCAGGGAGGTATGGGACAATTCTCCAATAGTGGTTTCTGTTGTTCCTAGCAGAAAGATTAATAAAGGACTTACCACTTCTCATAGGTCTGTTTGCTGAAGTTCTGTGAAACAACCAATTCTCTTCCCTTCTCCTTTATCCCCTCCCCCCCCCCCAAAATTAGCACAGACATGTCAAGGTAAAATACATCTGTCCATGCTGGAAGAGGCCTTGTAGGTCATTAAACCCAATTTCCTTTTTTTTTTTTTAAACAAAGGAGAAAACAGGAGTTTCAGACATGTTAATTTAATTCCTCAAGGTTACTCAGTTAGTGAGAAATCAAAGCCAGGATCTGTACCCAGGTCATTGGTTGCCAATTCCTATGCAAAATTATGCTGTATTTGTTTACCTGAACTGGAAAATGATCTTACTGATATTTAGCAGGGGAAGCTTCTGAATTTATGATTAGTAGTAAAGTTAAAATAAATTTAAAGGTTTGAATTTATGAAAATAAGATTGTTCATTCTTTCTTAGAAAATTATTGAGTCTATTTCAAATCCCATCCCGTTGATTTCCTGTGTTGCTTTTGAGTACACATTTTACCTTAGTAGTTAACAATGAGTGGCCCCCATAGACTCTGAAATCTTGTCTTTAAGAGGCTAGAAATATTACTGATTTAATCAATAACCCACAAATATGTGCAAACTCAATTTTTTTCAATGTCCATTTAAAAATTTTCACAGGTGCTGGTATAATAGAAATGCTTTTTGACCTCATCAGGGAAGAGACCTAGCCTGATATTGATATTTAGATGAAAGCAAAGAAGAGGGGGGGACTGGGTTGAGTCCCTCCATTTGGCAGGTCAGAGGTACAAAGGAAGACTAGTTGTGGGGGAGGGGTGGATGGGCTAAAGTCCAGCAAATTAGCTCCATAAACATATTCTCACCTGGACTTCCTGAGTTCCCATGTGCCAAGCATCTTTCAACATTAACCTCAATTGTTGTGAGATAAATTCCCCAGAAAGCAAGCAGTCTCACCTACACTGGTACCTGAGTGTTTACAAAACATTCCTGGGACAACCCATTTGGGCACCGAAACACACACAGGCTGAGGGAGTCAAACTGTTCAGAACAATAAAGGCTGGGTGTGGGTTTGGGAGGTGAGTTCAAGTCCTGGGAACTTAGAATGATTATTAGTGTTCAGCCCTGCAAACAGGCATTAATGAGAACAGGATGTATTCCGAGAAGACTAGAGAACACGGAGTCTAGTCATTCTTTCTCCCCCTGAACCCAGGAACATTTGGGAAGTTAAATATTGAGATGAAGTTGGCAATACAAGGATAAGAGTATTTAACCAAATTCATTAGTCTTTAAAGGAGGGCTTTGAAAAATGATGAGATCTTTGGTTTTTATATTACCTTCATTTCCAAATCTGTCCTCCCCCACTTCTTTCTCCAGAGAGTAATCCCATTCCTTGTAGCAAAGAATAAAAGATAGACTCCCCACCTCCCCAAAAAAGCAATTCAGTCAAACCTGGGTTCAAACCAAGATATCAACTCAGTTTGACAATATATGCAAAGTTGCACACTACGGCCTCCCCATCTCTGCAAAGAAGGGAGGGAGGCACATTTTCTCATTTGATAAAAAAGGGCTTTTTACTGAGAAAGAAGGAAGATTCTTTAGCCAACTACTTATTCACACAACTGAAGATTCTTTTTTTTTTTTTTTCAGGAATAAAGTGAACTTTAAAGAGAAGGAAAAATGTCTGTGTCTCTGAAATAATTGAGAAAGCAGTCATTTTTTGGTCTGTCATATTGTTCATATTAGTCACAAAATTCAGGGAATTGTATGCAAAATGGCTAAAAGAGAGCTAAATGAACAAGAATATTCTTGGAAGTGAGGAGACAAAGAGAGACCCATCACAAGTCAACGGCTATCCCCCATATCCTTCTAGTCATTTCAAGAGGGCTATATATGGCAGAAATGAGAGCACCGGACCACAATCTTGTTTCCAGGCATGACTCAGTCACTCACCATTTGGCCTTGGGCAAATCGCTGGATCTCTGTAGGCCTCAGTTTCCTTGAATGTAAAAAAAAATGACAAAATTGCCTAAGAAGACCTTTTAAGCTTTAAAATTCTACAAACTCACAGACTTGACTCAATCTGCAATGCATGATGGGAAATCATCTCACTGTTTTCTGTTTGTTTGTTTTTTGTTTTCAAATAGCCTCCCAATCTATGGATGGATTGCTCTTCAGTCTTAAGAACCATCTAAGGAGCTTGAAATTCCCAAGGAGGCTGAAAAAGGCATTTGGTTTTGAAATAAATCTCTAAGATTACAAGGCAAGGAAAAGGGGGTGACCAGAGCATGAACCTCAAGGTTGTAGGTGAAGCTCCAAAAGAAAATCAAAATAAGTAGCACTTAGAAAGTGTTTTAAGGTTTGCAAAGTGCTTTACAAGTATCATCTCATTTTCCTACAATAACTCCAGGAGTTAGGGTGCTATTTTATCCTCATTTTCCAGATGAGGGTACTGAGGCAGACAGAAGTGATATGACTTGTCCAGGGTCACACAACTGGTAAATGTCTAAGACTAGATTTGAAATCAGGTGTTCCTGGCTCTAGGGCTGTCTCCTCTGCATCACCCAGCTACCTCTCTTGCAAGCCCTGTACCTAGCTAGTGCTAAAGACCTGAATAAGGAGAGTACATCCAAGAAATGCTAATAAGTAACCACATGACTTTGGACAATGCCCCAAATCCCTTTATGGGGAGTGAGGAAGCTTTAGATTTGGTGACTGAAGGCCCCTTACAGCTTTGAGTTCTATGTGTAACCTCTTTCTTTCCCCTTAGGACAAACAGAATGCCATGAGGAACAGGATCTTAAAATAAAGACTGTGATTTATCTACTTCTACTCATAATTCCCTGGGTGGCACAGGGCAAATGACAGCTTGTCTGAGACTTCATTTTCTTATCTGTAAAATGGGAATAATAACTCTTTCTCCTATTTAGTTAATGAGGATCTTCTGAGGACAAATGATATAATGATATGTATTAAAAGCTTTGAACTCCTTAGAAGTGCTGTGTAAAATCAAGAGATTATTATAAAGTGTATCTTCACCCATGGATAACATGAAATTAAGTATAATTTGATCATTTTAGAAATTCCATGGGAAGCCTTTTTTTCCATCCAGTCAACAACTGAAAAAACCTCAGAATACTTCTAAAATAGGGTCACAAATCCCAACAAAATATCTAAAAGCTATTTAGGAAAAGAATTTATTTCCAAACCCCAACAATGAATGTACCTTGTAAACTGATTTGTTGAAATGAAGTAATGAAGCTGATTAAATGATTTTCTTTAAAAAAAAAAAGAACTGGGGGGGGGGCAGCTAGGTGGCACACCTAGTGGATAGAGTGGATAGAGCACCAGCCCTGGATTCAGGAGGACCTGAGTTCAAATCTGGGCTCAGATAATTGACACTTACTAACTGTGTGACCCTGGGAAAGTCACTTAACTCTCATTGCCCCACCAAAAATTGAAAAAACAAATAAAGAGTTGTGGCTAATAGCAGTGATCATCTGATTTCCATTATTTTCTGAATTTCCTCTACTATAGGAATGAGATGGCTCCCTTAAAAGGATTCAGAATGGAGGTTGGCAACATTTACCCTGGATGTCACAAGAATTCTTTAAAGAAGCAGCATGATGTGGCAGATAGAACTCTTGAAGTCAGAAAGAGTTAGGTCACATGCCACATATTAGCCTTCATAGTTGTGTGACCTTGGGTAAGTGGCTTGCCTTCTCTGAACTCTACTTCCCTTGTCTGTAAAGTGGGAATAAAATAGATCCTACCCCACAGAACCAAATAAATGAACATATTTGAAGAGCCTTGCTATAAAGCTTAAGGTTCACCATGAAAGATAACCATTATTAAATTTTATGTCTATCTCTTGCTTTTCCATCATCTATATTTCCCGGTTCTATCCCTGTTGCTTCTCACTCCCAGGGATCCCAAAGATTTTTAGGATAGGTATAAATAATTCAGCCAAACCAGCTGGTCCTCCAAGTCTGACATTATCTTCAGTGTTCTACATCTGGAACCCCAACCTCTGCCATGAAAAGGGAAGAGGTGCCCTCTCCCTTCTCTTCTTCTTCTTCTTCTTCTTCTTCTTCTTCTTCTTCTTCTTCTTCTTCTTCTTTTTTTTGTGGGGCAATTGGGGTTAAGTGACTTGCCCAGGGTCACACAGCTAGTAAGTGTTAAGTGTCTGAGGCTCCCTTCTCTTCTTTAGAGACAGGCTTAGCCATTATAATCTTGTAGCATTCCATTTGTTCTGTTGCTGTTAAAGATGCTGTGGTCCTTGTGTGTATTGTTTTCCTTCACTTGGCATCCATTCATGCTAGCAGTCTTCTGCTTCTCCCTATTCTTCAGACTCCTCATTTCTTCCATCATGCTGATATCCCATCACATTCATATAAACACAACTTGTTTAGGTATTCCCCAGTGGATGGGCATCTACTTTGTCCCCAGACCTTTGCCACCATAAAAAAACTTTGCAAACATGAAAGGGTGATATGAAAGTCAGTGACTGTTCTATATTCCATGTCTACTAAATACAAAAATATCTCCCTTCAGGTGTGCTTTGAAAGGAGATACCTGGATTAAGACACTGTCCCATTGCTGCCCAATTCTGTTACTCCTATAGTTAGTCACTTCCTCCAAGGAGTCTTTCCGAGTGTGTTCAATGAGGGTTGGGAGTTTAACTCACCTTAAGGGGTGTCTTGCCCCTACCTCGCCCCATCCTTATTCTTGCCTTTTACTCTAGACTGTTCATTCTCCCAACACATCTTTAGTATTACTATTTTACTGATGAGTGTTTGTCTCCAGGTTTTATTATGTATGGGCCACAATTACTGTTCTGTACCAAGGATGTTTATGTCAGGCTCTAAGCTCCTAGGGACAGATCATGTCAATTCTCTCTGTGTAATCCTATGGGCAAATAGATCTTGTAGTGGCACTTGAGAGAGGGAAGGAGGGTGAATGGAGGGAAATCTGGAGAAAAAAAAACACACCAGGGTTTGAGTCCTGTTTCAGTCACTTGATGCCTAGGAGATGACCTTGTCCTTTCCCCTCTTTGAGGGGGGAAGGAAGGAGAAAGACCTCTAAGGTCCCTTCCAGCTCTAAATATGGCATTCCCTCATCTTGCTGATGCCCCCCCACCCCAGCTCTAAAGCCTCTGGACTTCAAGACAATGTCTCTTTGTGAAATAGAGAAATAACACCTTATTTCAGTTTAATTCAACAAGAATTTATTAAATAGTCACTAAATGATGGTGACAGAGAGACCAAATAAAAATCATCCCTATTCTCAGGGAGTTAATTTTCTGCTAAGGCTATACAACTCACATAGGTTAGGATAAAATAATTTGAGGAACAGACAGGAAACGCTGGCATTAAGGGTTCTCAAAAAAAAAAAAAAAGGATTTCAGAAGTGAGGTAGCACCTGAGCTGAGCTTGACATTTCAGAAATCTTAGGAGCAGGGCAGCTAGGAGCTGCAGCCCTGGATTCAGAAGGACCTGAGTTCAAATCCAGTTTCAGACACATATTAGCTATATGATGCCTGGGCAAGTCACTTTACCTTGTTTGTTTCAGTTTCCTCAGCTGTAAAATGAACTGGAGAAGGAAATGGCAAACCACTTTAGTATCTCTGCCATAAAAAAAACCAAAACCAAAAAAAAAAAACCAAAACAAAACCAAAGAGGGTCATGAAGCACAGGACACAATTGAAACAATACCACAACAACCACCACCATAGATTTCGAGCTTGAAGGAACCTCAGAAATTTTCTCTAGGCCAAATCTCTCATTTTACAGATGTGGAAACTGAGGCCCAGAGAATCTACCTCTCAAGATGGCAAGCCATCACAGAAACACCAGAAATATACTTAATCAAAGAGGCAGCAAATCTGGATCCAGAGAATCTGAGTTCAAATCCTCTCTGACATTCCCTGTTGCGACCTCTCTGGGGACCTCAGTTTCCTCATCTTTAAAAAAAAGAAGGGAGAGATTGGTATCTCAGAGCCATGCTCTATGCCTTTCTCCCCAAGAGAAGTCCAAGGATTTCTCTTGGTTTCCCTTCCCTTCCCTTCCTCAGCCCCGAAATAAACTATTTTCTTATTCAAAAAAATAAAAAATAAAAAGAAGGGAGTTGTACCAAATACCTTCTAGGAGCCTTTTAGCTTTTAGATCATGAAACAGCTCTTTCCCCAATAAAGGCTATTTGGGTGAGGTGTCAAAGCACTCTACATGACCAGTATTCTGTCTGGTAATGGGACAGCTGAACATAGACTACTTTGAGTAGCTTCACTTTGTTGGAGGCCACATCGGGATTCTAACCCTAAATAACTGGTCTTCTTTGTGGCCAGGAAATCACCCCAGGCTTTCACAGCCCAGAAGAAAGGGCCAGCTCTTAGGAGGAAAGCTTGAGCATGAAATCTCTCTGGTACAATTGAAGATCCCCCCATTCAATTCCTCTGGCTAACCACATCAATCCTCCTGCTGACTAAGGAAGGAACTCTGCAACATCCCGGCACTCTTGGCAAAATGAGGCCATTGGAAAAGAAAGCCTCTTTTCTCCCAAGCAAACAGAGTTTGGAGATTACAGGGTTCCTCTCCCCCTTCTTTCTACAGGGGAAGTAAAACATTAAACCATCCAAGAGATAACAACAACAGATTAGAAAGAAGTTAAGCAGAGACTTCAATGGATTTACTACTGATGCCAAAGAGACTTTAAACACAAATTTGGAATGGAATGCTGGGAAATTATAATCACCAAAACTTGTCCCCAAAGGAGAGGCTTGAAAATGCAGTTACCTTATTTGTAGAAGTGGAGGATGATGAGTGTGAAATACTGAATACAGGACACCTATGGACAGCTAAGGTTTTGGGGACACCCTGGATGATGCCAGAATTTGTGGACTTATCTGTTAGTTTTGATGAACTGTGTTTTTGTTTGTTTGTTTACCTTTATTTTTATTTTTATTTTTTTTTTTTGGTGAGGCAATTGGGGTTAAGTGACTGGCCCAGGGTCACACAGCTAGTAAGTGTCAAGGGTCTGAGGCTGGATTTGAACTCAGGTCCTCCTGAATCCAGGGCCAGTTCTCTAGCCACTGTGCCACCTAGCTGCCCCTATTTTTATTCTTTATTATAAGAGGTGGCACTCTCAGTGGGGAAGTACACTGAGAAATGAAAATGGTGAAAAATAAAATGTCAAAAAATTTTAAAAGAAAATAAAAATTTTGGAGCAAGAAGCTGACCCCACATCCAATTTCCTAAAAACATAGATGTAATCTTTTCGTTGAAGGATAATAATATTTATTCCTCTTGTTCTTGTTTTGACAAATACATAAGGGTTTCTGAAGCTGGTCATTTAGTTTCTGGTCATTTTGTACAATTAAGCAAATCAAGAAATTAGGAAAGCTGACTGACTGGATTAATCAGACTCCAAGGTTTCATAAACATCTTTGTTAACAAAAAGGGCTCAACTTTGGAAGTCCCAGTTGGCTCAGGCAAAAGCAACTGATTAGATGTTAGCTTGTTTCTGTTGATCAATCTAGCCAGGAAAGCTCTAAATATTTTATAACTATACATACACTAGATTCTGTCTTTAATCTGGGGTAAATTATGTGAAAGAAGGCAGAGGACAGAACTGGTATCCAAGGCAAGAAAGGTTGACCAAGGGAAAACTATACACACCCCTACCTAAGGAGAGGTAATTAACATTTACCCAAGGGCATGGAAGAAATGCAGACCTTTGACTCAATCCGCATATTTGAAGTAGTTACTACTAGCTATTCCCTTTATACCTAGTCTCTTGTGATAAGATATCGGACTAGAATTGCATATCTTGCAAAGAGATCTTTTAAAAAAAAAGTTTTCTTTTTTGTCTTTTAACTTACAAGTGTGAACAAACTATATTATATATATATATATTATATTATATTTTAACATATAAATATATGATATGTACATCTAGAGAGATGGGGGAAGGGAGAGAGAGGAAAGAAGAAAAGGATTAGTCTGTAGAATAATGAAGCATTTTTCCAGTAGCCTCCTGCCTTGGCCAGTGGGGGGAGGGTTGGGGAACAATTCTGTAGAAACCAGATGACCCCTAGGCATTCTCATGCCCCAGTTATTCTCTAACCATCCATTTTAACCCTGAGTAAAATTGTCTCTAGTTTGCACATACTGTGGCCAAAGAAATTTCAGAAACCTATATGGAATCTCCAAATCTAGAAGGAAAACAAACAAATTACTAGGTACAGGCAGTCCCTAATAACCGGAAGGTCTTGATTTCAAAATTTGGTCATTTATGACTTTAGAGTAGGTTTCCCCATAGAAACAGCCATCTAGCAGAGGGAAGTTTCCAGGTTATTTCACAAAAGCCCATCTGGTTGGTATTGTAACTGAACTGTCCTAACTAAAGGGGCTAACTCCTGGGTATCCTTCCTTCCTTCCCTCCCTCCCTCCCTCCCTCCCTCCCTCCCTCCCTCCCTCCCTCCCTTCTTCCTTCCTTCCTTCCTTCCTTCCTTCCTTCCTTCCTTCCTTCCTTCCTTCCTTCCTTCCTTCCTTCCTTCCTTCTTTCCTTCCCTCCCTCCTTCCTTCCTTTCTTCCTTCCTTCTTTCCTCCCTTTCTTCCTTCTTTCCTAAGGATACCTTCTGATTCACAGGAGAATGGCTACCTATGTTCAAAGGTCCATACCCTAAACATCATAGCTCATGAGAAACTCCACTACTATTTAATTTTAATAATCAGAGTATACAACATCTGAAAGTAAAAGCATTTAATATGAAGGAAGTAGCAACAAAACATCTTTTTTCTAAAACCTGGTGTGTGTCCAGGACACAGCGTTGCAAATTATCAATGAGCTCTTGTTACTAGAGAAAAGAATATGTTGTAATGGAGAATTAGTGACCAGAAGATTCAATCAGAAAGGATTTGAGAAGTCATTCAGCCCAACCTTGATACAGGAACAGAAGACTGAGTCCAGGAAAAGGGAAATGATTTACCTAAGTTCTCACAGGTGGTAAGTACCAGGGGTACCCCTTGAACCCAGGTCTTCTGATGCCAGATCCAGGGTTCCTTCTACTCTACCAGAGCTGCCTCTTTAAGCCAGCTCATCTTTAAGGTGGGAATTTCCCTTGGACAGAATGGGAATTGACTCATCATTTGCAACTCTAAATATACAGCAAGAGATGCCAACAATTCTCCTAAATTAGACAGGTCTGTAAGCAGTGTGGTTATGGTCCATCACCAGTCATATATCACTGGCATTCGCTGTGATATTCTTTAGCAAAAGTTTTCAGGAACTAATCCGGTCAATAAAAATACCACATGAAGACCATTCAAGTGGTACATGCTACAGTGTAATTACCAAGTAAATAAACATTCAGTTCAGAGAAAGTTTAATAGAACATCTCAGCATCACGAAGGCACTGAGTTGAGTAATGAGGTTGGATGGTAGGACCCTTACAGTCTCATTTTGCAATCTTGTCTTTGGTAAAATGCATTGGTTGCATAGTTTATGATATATCATGTGTAGTTAGAGAAGGAAATGTGATCATTATGGATACCTTTCCATGACTGTGTCATATAACATGAGCTATGGTCACAGAACTAAGGAGAATGATTCCTTTCAGATACCAGAGATCTGGTTCATTGTTGGTAATTTGAAGAAAAGCTTGAGGGGTCTTTTCCCCACACAATCCAGAAAGAAAATTAGGATAAGCATCTGGCAAAACTCTGCCTGCCAAGAACTTAGAGTGACCATCAAATGGAAACCCAAGAATGGACTGAGTGAATCCAGTCAGAGGACTTGGGTTCCAGTCCTACTAAGGGACCTTGGACAAGTCACTTACCTTCTCTAGGCCTTAGTAGCCTCATGAAATCCTAGGCTGATTGTCTCCAATTTATCCTAGAGCTTGCTTGTACATAATTGTTCACATGTCATCTCCTCTATTAGACAGAAACTTCTTGAGAACAGGACCTGGTTTCTGCATCTCTGTATCCTCAGAGTTTGAAAGAGTCCCTGGCATTTGGTATAAGTAATGGAGAAAAGCTTGTTTGGCTAACTAACTGTAAAGTGAGTTGGCTGGTCTATCTTGATGGCCATGTTTTCCAGCTCTCAAGCCTTCTGTCCCTAAATTATACAGTTTTATGACAGGCCTTTGAAAAGATTCATCATTCCAAATCCTGTCCATTTCACTCAGAATACCAGTAGGTTTGCTGAATTGCTTCCCCCTCTTACTTTCTTTTTAATTCTTTGTTACAAGGGATGACTCCCTGGATAAGGTTGGAGAGAAATGAATATGGTGTTGTGTTTTGTTTTTTTAAACAAAAGATAACAGTATACTTACGAAAACAAAAAAAAGGAAACAAAGTCCCTATATTAAGTTTCAGAGATGTAACTTTCATTCAAAAACATGAATAGAGGAAATAAGGAGACAAATTCACAGCAGATATGAAGAATTTTCATTGAAAAAAAAAGCTAATAGGATTCTCAGTCTGAATAGTGTGGAGTTTTAAGCTAAAGAAATGAAATCATCAAATTTACTTGTCCCTATTTGTGCAGCGAATTGCTCAGAAAATGAAATCAGAATATTCATCTTCTTTTCATTTTCAATTTACAAAGAGGCTATAGTATAAGCCTACAGAAAGAGAGAGAGTAAATACTCTTTCTAAAGCAGACGTTCCATTGATAAAGTTCCCATAGCTTCTTTTCAGAATGATAGAACTCTGCCCTGTTTCCAGTCCAGCAATCTTGACCTTTCCAAGCAAATTCTTGAAGTTGGAGTCAAGGAACAACTACATGTTAACACCAAACAGAGAAGAGCCCCTCCAGAACCAGTTACGGTGTACTCTCCTTGCTCGTATCCATCATCCCTTCAATTTACCAAGGTGATTTTTCTAAGGTCCGGCTCTGTCCCTGTCACTCCTGCTCAGAGAACTGGAGTGATGGTTATTTTTATAAAATATATTTATATAAAATCCTCTGCTTGAAATGAAACCCTTTTTACAATGTGGTCCTTTCTTACCTTCCTAGCCTTCTCATACTCCATTCCCTTGCAAATCCTTGATAATCCAGTAACACTGGCATATTTGTACCTCCTTGACTTGGCCTCAAGCCTGACATGCTTTGTTCTCTCACATCTGCTGTTTAATGTCTCTAGCTTCCTTCCAGAGTCAATTCAAAGTCTCCAGGATGCCTTTCCCACTGGCCCCACCTCACCTGCTAATGTCTCCCCTTTCACATCCTCTTCCATTTACTCTATGTCTTCCATGTACCTAGAATCTTGAGCAGAGAATTAGAATATGAGTTCCTTGAGAGTAGAAGATGTGGTTGGTTGTTTTGTTTATCTTTCTTGTTATCAGCATAGTGGTTGGTACACATGAAGGGACCAATAAATGCTTTCTTCTAGACTTTTCAGTGAATTGTGCTGGAGTTGAATTGTCTTCTAGAAAGTGAAATCCCCTTTGATACTGAATTTAAACACTATTCTCAAACATTAGCTACTATGTTGGTGATGCTCCTGTAATCTTTGCTCTTTTTGGATATTCTAAGGCTTTCTTTATTGCCTCTTTCTCTTCCTCTCCTCTTCTCTCTCTCTCTCTCTCTCTCTCTCTCTCTCTCTCTCTCTCTCATGCATATGTGTGCTCATGCACGTGCATGCACACACACACACACACACACACACACACACACAACCAAGGGATTTTTTTCCCCTCAATATATTAACTTCATAAATTTGATGATCTATGCATTAGCATCATGATGATTTTCAAGGCCATGTGATTCAACCCTGTCATTTAACAGGCAAGAAAACTGAAGCAAAGAGAGGGGAATTGACTTCCTTATGGCCAAATTAGTAGGAAGTAGGAGAGCTGGGATTCCAACCCAATTTCTCTGACTCCTTGGTTGTATAGTTGTGAAACTTGAGAGAGCTGGGTCAGCTAGATAGCACAGTAGATAGAGCACTGGCCCTGGATTTAGGAGGACCTGAGTTCAAATCTGGCCTCAGACTCTTGATACTTCTAGCTGTGTGACCCCGGGCAAGTCACTTAACCCCAATTGCCTCACCAAAATACACACACACACACACACACACACACACACAGAAGAAAATGTGGGAGAGCTTGCATCATGAACTTTATATAGGATTAGGCAAAGAGTTTAACATTTTTTCAACCAGTCAGATGAACAAGTCACTCAGGTATGACTTAATATAGAAGTCCCAGAGAGTCACTTGGAGCACGTTTAGGTGAAGTGACATGGCTAGGGTCCTGCCATGGGACTCTACCAGGCTGTCCTTTATGGGACATTTCAAGAACCCAATTGACTCTGCTCTCTTGTCAGGACAATTTTGAGGACAGTAGAAGTACTGCAATTTCTAACAGTAATATTTTAAGTGGAAAATATAGGGCTGAGGTGAAAATTATTGGCAACTGAATCATCACCAAATCCAAACTAGATGCTATTTGTCTGGAAAAGGGGAAAAAAAAGCTTGCTGAATATCTGGAATCTTTTCCTTAAATGTCATCTGCCTTTGGTCTTCACACTAAGAGCTTTTTTTTCATTCCCTTATGGTAGACACCCAATCTGAGGCAGAAGTAACAGCTATCAACCTTGGGAAACAAAGGAACATACGGCTGCTAGAAATCTCCAATCTCTGTTATTGTATTAATGAAGGCTCACTCCCAAATGTCTGAAAAGCTTCCCATGATTCAAGATGAAATGTAAGAATATGTTGTTTGGGGCTATTATGAAGACAGAAAGGAAACCTTGTCCAAAGCCCTGGGCTTCAGCTGTCTTCAAGGCCAGCTCTGACTAGTCACAGAAGCCCTCCACTCGTCTGAAGTGCTGATTACAGAACTGAGATTCCCATATCTCTCTGTGCTGTATCCAATGAGGTAATACTAACTTGAACATGGCTACATATTCCAAAATGTGCAAACACAATTGGTGTTTTGATGTAAACCTTTTAAAAAGCTCACATGAAAAATGTGTTTCAAAAAAAATACTAGGCTCAGAAAAATTCTGATGCCTTTTTTTTCCCCTCTTGGGTGACTGCTCTGGAACAGGGGAAGGAAACTTCCTGGCAATAGTTGGTGGCAACATGCCATTCCCCACCACATGCACCTCTTTGTTTTATTCCCCTCCTCTCATAACTTGCTCTTCTTTCCTTGTCTTCTGCTCCCTTTATATGCTCTCATCTCATCAGCTCTCTAATGTACCCTGGCTTAGCTTCACTGATGACTGCAGGTAGCCCTGGAAATTTAGGGCAATGCTTAGCCTGACTGGCAGGACCCTGCTCTAAGGGTTGGTAAGGCCTGCTCCTAGAAATCCTGACAAAAAGAATTTCCCAGGAGTCTGGAGTGTGTTTAATTTGGGACTGAGGTCTTCAAACATTAACTTTCAAGGACCTTCTGTTGGCATAGGAGTACATTTTTTAGATGTCTTCCTTTGTTTTCAAAAAATGTCTTAACTTTTCTAAGTTTATATTCCACTCTATTTTACAAGTTCTCTTTAAAGTCAAAATCACAACACCTTCCTGGACCAAGTTCCCATTTTCTACTCTTTTTTTTCCCCCTTCAGATACCACACCCTGAATAGCACCTCTCAAACTACAAATAATACTGCTCTTCTCTCTCTTAAATTAAGAAGTTCCCAAGAAATGAAGCCATGTGAAAACCAGAGTTTTGCTTTTAAAGTTGGATGAAAATGTTGCTTCAAACTCCAGATCTGTGATCCTAGTATTCATTCAGCGATGTTATTCATTCTTATCAGATTCTCCCTCCCTTCAGATGAATCAGAGATTGTTATACCTGGAAGGCACCGCAGAGATCAGCTGGTACTGCTCTCCTCTCAATGAGGGTGAAACGAAGCAACCAAGACTATTGCACTATTTATGGCAGCAGCTCTCAGCCTTTTTGGTCTTGGGAGCTGCTTTGGCAGGCTGAGAAAACCTCCTCAGAATATTTTTAAATGCATAAGAAAAAAAATCCATGGGGTCATGCAGTAAACTAATTACATTCAAATAATTATCAACCTATTTTAATAACACATTTATGAGACCAAGATTAAGAATGATGGCATGCTAGTGTTGTCCCCCCGCCCCAATAAAATACTGTATGTCTTCTCTCTCTCTCTCTCTCTCTCTCTCTCTCTCTCTCTCTCTCTCTCTCTCTCTCCCTCTGTTCCTCTCTCTCCTCCTCCCTCCCCTCTACATACAATACATATATAAATATATAACATATTATATATGAAGAAACACACACATATATGTTTTTTTCCACGTTTCTGTTGTTTCCTCTAGCAAAATGTAAGCTCTTTGAAGGTATTGCATTGTGTCCAGTTTGTTTCTGGGTATTCCACATCTGGCATACTTCCTCACACATAATAAATGGTCCATTAATACTTATTAAATGAATGACATTAAATTAGAGGAAACCTGTTGACTATTTCATGGGCAAAGATAATTGTTCATGGGCTTAGCAATTCTACTGTATGCTTGTCTTCTAAATTCTATCCAAGACATTCCAGCAAGACTTTTCTCATCCCTTTCTCAGAATGTTTCTTTTTGCTTTTTGTTCTTTAGTCTTCCCCAAGAACAATGGATAAACTCTATAAGGGTTTATGACTGTGCTGTGGGAAAAACTGAATACTTGGACTGACCTGTTTTTGTGTCAAAATATCTCTTTGTACTGAGGCTGAGTAAGTTTTTCTTTTGCAGGACTTGTTCGTTACCTGTTAGGAAAAGGAAGGTGTTCATGAAGCATGGTGCTGACTCACCAATGACAAATCCATCCCTTTGAGAAAAGCTGGCTCTGCTGGTTAAACAAGATCAATATTTAGAAGTCTGCCAGGTGCCTGACTTGTGACAGAACATGAGATAGGTTCTGCTGAGAAAGGGCTGGGATGGAGGAGTTCACGCCAAAGACCATTGGGGGTGCGGGGCAGTGTGTCAGGAAACCTTTTGTTTGGTTTTGCCTTCATGAGCTATAGCTAGTAACAGGTGAACATACCTGAATTTTCATCACTCAGGACTTATCTAAGAGTCCCCTTTTGGGCCTTAATTAACCAGCCCAGGCCAGGCCAGTGTCAACCTGTACTCTGATCCAGAATGTTCACACTGATGATATCACAGATCAATGGAAGAAGTTCTGACAGTAGGTCAAAAAGAGATATAGAAATTTTAAAAGGCAAAAACCCTTTCTTTGGATCACAAAATTATGCATTCTGTGTTATACTAACTGATTTGTCCTCATCCCCCATCACAGAATCACAGAACCCCAGGGCTGGAAGAAAACAGAAATATCTGTACAAGAAAATCCTTGAAAAGATAGCTGTAATAAGGAGAAGCCAATGGATTTATTCAGCCCTTTGTCTCTACTCTGCTAATCATAGGTAGTATGATAACGATGTAAAAATGAGGGAGGAGGGAACTAGCTTTTTCTTGTGTCTCCTATGTGCCAGTAACTGTGCTAAGTGTTTTACACATAATAACTCATTTAATCCTCACAATAACATTGGGAGGGAGGAGTTATTATCCCCTGTTGTCTCAGAAGAACTTTGGAATCAATTGTGTGACATGGAAGACAATGGCGAAGGACCAGCCAGCATGGCTCACCTGCATCAAAGAAGGTTCAGTGCTCTTTTAATGAAGCAGAACCGAAGTAACTCAAAAGAAATGTGATATTCATAAATTTAGAGCCATCTCCCCTCCAAATGTTCATGTGGACGATTTGTGCCTGACCTGCAGTAGTATTGGTCTGATCACTCAGTTAGACACACTGTACCTTGATTCCAACATCGTGAATTCATTGTAGTCCTTCTGAGAACAAAGGACAACCAACCAACAAATACCCAATTTATAGTTGTGGAAATTGAATTAGATCAAGGCCATACAGCTAGTAAGTATCTAAGGCTAGATTTGAACTCAGGTCTTCCTGATGAGCCCATTGTTCAATCCACTGTATGACCTAGATGCAAGGACCTTGAGAAAGGATCTAGTCAATTCTACCACCTATTCCAGAAGGAAAGAAAGAGGATATCTTTCATGAACTTCTCTCCATTCCTTCCCTAACTGATACCTCCTGCTCTCCCCATATCATGCCCTGTTCTTTCTTCTTGGCTCTAATCTCTGACAAAGAGTGTTACAGTGGAAAACATGCTAGCTCTGGGTTCAAATCCTAATTGTGATCCTACCTGTGTGACTCTGGATAATTCACTGAACTGACCTGAGTATCTGTTTCCTCGTGTGTAAAATGATTGGATGGACTAGATGATTTTTTTTGGGGGGGTGGGGCAATGAGGGTTAAGTGACTTGCCCAAGGACACACAGCTAATAAGTGTTAAGTGTATGAGGCCTGATTTGAACTCAGGTCCTCCTGAATCCAGGGCCAGTGCTTTAACCACTAGACCACCTAGCTGCCCCAAGATGATTTCTAAGGTCCCACCTATATCTATGATTCTATGAGGGACCTTATTCCCTTTCCATGATAATACCTTACACTCAATACTTCTCCAAACATGTCAATTTCTATTGAGGGCACCACCATCCTTATAGTCACCCAAGTTTGCAACCTTGGAATCGTTTTCTTTGTTTTTTTTTTGTTGTTGTTGTTGTTTGTTTGTTTTTGTGGGGCAATTGGAGTTGAGTGACTTGCCCATGGTCACACAGCTAGTAAGTGTTAAGTGTCTGAGGCCGGATTTGAATTCAGGTCCTCCTGAATCCAGGGCCAGTGCTCTATCCACTGCACCACCTAGCTGCCCCTTGGAATCATTTTCAATTCATCCCTCTCATTTACTCCCATGTCTAATCAGTTATCGATTTTTATAGATTCTACCTACACAACATCTCTTCTCTCCATCAACATAGGCACCTTCTTATTTTGGGCCTCATCACCTCCCAGCTGGCCTGTATCAACAGCTTCCTAATTGGAATCTCAGCTCCAATCTTTCCAATTTCTAGTCTATCTTTGACATACCTCCCCAAGTAATCTTTCAAAGCATAAATTTGACCATGTCACTCCCCTATTCAAAAGCATTCTGTGGCTCCCTATCATCTGTAGGATAAAATAGGTAATCTTCCCTTGGTATTAAGACCTTGGTTGCACATTATTTTCTTTATATATTTGACATCTCAGTGAAGCTGAACTATTTCTGTCCTCTAAATTTGGGCCTCCACCTATCACTTGTGTTTCTTTATACTTTAAAATATCTAGCTTCCCTAAAGGTTCAGCTCATGTCTTCTATAGGAAATCTCTTTCTTTCCCCCTAGATGTTAATGCTCTTTCCAAGACTGAAATGATACATTTGAGCTTATGTTTAAGTATCGTATTCTACTCATTAGACTCTAAGCTCCTTGAGGGCAGGGACTGTTGATCTTTTATCATCATTGCTGAGCACAGTTCCTTGTATGTCGAAGGGTAGAAAGCTTCTTAATAAATGTTTATGGCATAGATGAAATTGAATTAGGTTGGAATAGATTGCATTGGATAGGATCAACCTAACCTACCCTCTATGCCCCTCAAGAACAATGATTTCAATTCATCATCTGAAGAGTTCTTCATATGGAATAAATGGGTTGCTTCTAAAGTAATGAAATTCTATTCCTGGTATATAAAACTAATTAAGAGACTATTACAGCTACAATATGACAAACTTCAAAGGGAGACCTTCCTTAATACAGTCAAATGAAGGCTGACTAATAATTAGAGACTTTTCATTCTTTCAATAACATAAACACCTTTAATTGGGAAGATTCCCCAGGGTTGAGGGTGAAAAAAACAAACAACAACAACAACAAAAATCTGCTCCCAAGCAACAACCACTTATTCCACAAGAATCAAATACTGCACTAAATTAGATGGTGAATTTTCTTGCCCTCAAGAAATTAAAAGGTACTCGTGGGAATGCCAAAGAGAGATGGAAGAAAAATAAAAAACATTCCAACACTTCTCTGGATTGCCAGACATCAGATAAGAGAAACAGGTTTCTGAAGCCCTCCCACAGCTGCCACTCAATTAAAATCTTTGGTGTATGCCAGCCCACATGGCTAGGAAGTCTTTGACTTGAAGGTTCCCTTTTTAATTTGACTTTTCTCAAAGCCCGAGGTTGCACAGAAGGAGACATCTGAAGAAGGTGATGGAAACTTTGCATGGACTGGTGCTTCCTGCTCACCTCCAGCTCCTCCTTTGGCCCTGCCCATGCAGAAAAGACAAACTGACCTCAAGTGTGGCCAACCCTTAGATGGGTCCTAGGGCGAGTATGGTAGAACACATAAATGACGAGCTATTTGAGGCTTATAGCTTCACTCAGGTACAAGTGTTTGAAGCCAGAAGAACCCAGTGGACGAAGCTTTTCTTTCTAGGTTTCTGACTACCCCCCTGGGGAGTCAGGAGGACCACAGTTCACCCATGTGACTCTCTGTGTCTCAGTGTTCTCATCTCTAAACTGAGTAGGTTGAACTCAAAAGCTCCTTCTAAGTCTAAAGCTATGATCCTGCATAAATTCTCAGATGTCATTGTGAAAACTATTCCTTACAGCAGTAGAGGTAAGAACAATGAGTCTTTCCTATTAATTCTAATGACTTTCCTTGATTTCCTGTTTAAGCCATGCCAAACCTTCCATGATCACTCTTCCAATGGGTGTGTCATAACTAACATTTTCAGTTACTCACTCATTGTTTCCTCCCCAAAGAAGCAGCCCTGTGACACCTTCTCATAGATGAGCAACAAGTTGAGCAAGCTCAAGAGGAGACAAGGGGACAGAGCCTTTGGGCCCCTGGGGGAGACTTTGGCAGCATAGGAAACTGCAAAGTGCCAGGGAACCAATTCTTAGGGTAAACAGGTTGGGAAACAACTCCCACCTAAGGCCCATAAAACTATGTTATTTAGGAGAAAGAAAGTGCCTGAGATTGTCCTAGAGCCACCTAACAATAGTTAGGTCTAAGCAAGATTTCAATCTCAGAGAATGATAATTAGAGTGTACAGACGGTTGGGGATGGGTGACCTTCTTGCTCAGGACATTTGAGGAGCTTGTTCAAAAAAATGGAAACTGGGAAGCTAGGAAAAGGTATAAAAAAATTAGTTCAGACCATCTAGGTATTATAAGAAGATTCTTCCCTAAAGAGAGAGGTATCTGAAATTCCAAGGGGGTCATGGAGAAAGACTGTCTCAAGAGTGCTGCCCATAACAGGAACAGTACATAATCACCATCTAGTACCATCAAGGTTTATGGGGTAATGAGCTGGGCCCAGATCATTGTAGGAGGCATGGATCCAAGTGGATTGTAATTGGGAAATTGCACAATTCTTTTAGGGTTCTCGACTATTCAGCGTTTTTTTTTTCTTTCTTTTTTTTTTTTTTAAAGAACCTCTTGTAGTTAACGCAACTCTTCTTCCAAGGATAGCTGGAAATTATGAAATCATGGAACATCATAATTTCTGAAGAATTATAATGGCAAATAAGCCAAAGCATCATGGAAAGATGGAAGGCAATGTAGCACCATGTTTGGTACCACTGTATGTGTTTAATAAGTGATCGTTAACTGGTTGACTTGACATACAATCTGACTCCATCCTACCCGCCACTATCTGTTCAAATAGTCCCTCCTATTCCTAAAATGTCCTCCATTACCTGTCTTTGTGCCTTTGTAATGAATGTCCTCTATATCTGGAATGTACCTTCTCAATGTATCTTTCTCTTGGAAGCCCTGGTTTCCTTCCAGAGTCAGCTCAATTACCACCTTATACTTGGGGCCTTTCCAAATCCCCCTAGTTTTTTGTGCCCTCCCACAACCTCCCCAAATCACCTGCTATATATTTGGGATCTCCCCAATGGGATGTAAGTTTCTTCAGAATAGGGACTATTTCTCTTCTCTCTTTCTATGCCCAGCACCTAGCACAATGCCTGGCACATAGTAAGTGATTAATATATGTTTGTTAATTGATAGAGTAATAGCTTCAAAATCATTAGGGTAGACATACATAGTTCAGGAAAAAGAGGTAGCTCAATAATGTAAATTGGAGACCTAGAGTAGGCATTCTACATGAACAGAATGGTATCCTTGGGAAATAAGAAAAACAATAAGAAAGCCTCAAGGTTATTGGGTCAATCCTTTATGAAGAATTTAAGGGGAATCATAGAAAAGAAACCTTCTATAAAAAGAGAAATTTCTCCTATTTGCCAGACTTCTCCTTCTCCATCCCCTTTGGTGAAAGTTCACTCAAGTTGTGCCCACTAACAGTGGGTGTCCCTCAAGAGTCTGTCTTGGGCTCTCTTCTCCCTCTATACTATTTCACCTGGTAATTTCATCAACTCCCACGGATTTAATTATCATCTCTATGCTGATTATTCTAAGATCTACTTATCCTGCCCCTAACTTCTTTACTGACTTCCAATCTTGCATCTCCAACTGCCTTTCAGACATCTCCAACTGGATGTCCAGAAGGTAATGTAAACTCATCATAACCAAAAGAGAACTCTTCATTTTTCCTCCTAAGTCACCCTCTCCCCCATTACAGTATTCCCTGTTACTGTTGAGGGCAACACCATTTTCTCAATCATCAAGGTTTACAAACCATGAGTCATCCTTGACTCCTCATTCTCTCCCACCTCCCATATACAATCTGTTGTCAAGACATGTTGATTCTACCTGCATAACATCTCATACATATGCCCCCTTCTCTCTTCTGACACTTCTACCATCCTAGAACAGGCTTGGATTACGTCACACCTGGACTATTTATTGAAATAGTCTGCTAGTAGATCTCCATGCCACAAATCTTTCACCATTCCAGTCCATCCACTACTCAACTGTCAAAGTGATCTCCCTAAAACACAAATCTAACCAGTCTCTATCTCGCTTCTTGTCTCTGTCTGTCTCTTTCTCTCTCTTTCTGTCTCTGTATCTCTGTCTCTCTGTCTCCCTCCCTACACACACACACACACACACACACACACACACACACACACACACACACATTCAATAAACTCCATGATTCCCTATCACCTCTAAGATCAATATAATATCCTGTGTCCTTCAAAGCCCTTCATAACTTGCTCCTTCTTGGCTTTTTAGCTTTCTTAATTCTTACTCCTCCCCTTCCACCCTCTTCTCCCATGACACCGGTCTCCTTCCTGGATCTTTGCACAAGATGCTCCATCTTCTTTTTCTGGGCATTTTCACTGATTGCCCCCCCCTTCTGGAATTTTCTCCCTTCTCATCTCCATCACCGGTCCTCCTTCAAACTTCACCTAAAACCCCACCTTTTAGAAGAAGCCATTCCCAGTTCTCCTCAGTGCTAGTGACTTCTCTCTGGTATTATCTCCAATTTATCCTGTCTCCATTCTAGTGTGCACATAGTTGTTTACCTTTTGTCTCTCCTAGTGGATTCTATACTCCTTGAGAAAAGGGAGTGAGTTTGTTTGTTGTTGGTTTTGCCATTTTCATATTTAATAATCATAGTGGCCAATATTTATATCATGCTTACTGTGTTCCAGGCATTTTACAATTATTATTTCGTTTGATCTTCCAAACAACTCTGAGAGGTAGGTGCTAGTATTATCTCCATTTTACAGATAAGGAAACTGAAGCAAACAGAGGTTAAGTGATTTGCTTAGTGTCCTACAGCTAGTGAGTATCTGAGACTTTTTTTTTTTTGGTGGGGCAATGAGGGTTAAGTGACTTGCCCAAGGTCACAAAGCTAGTGTCAAGTGTCTGAGGCTGGATCTGAACTCAGGATCTCCTGAATCCAGTGCCAGTGCTTTATCCACTGTGCCACCTAGCTGCCCCTGAGACTTATTTTTAATTCAGATTTTCCTGACTTCAGGTCCAGTATTCTTCTATCCATTGTGCTACCTAGCTGTCCTAAAAAAGAATTCTCTACCTTGACGCAGTGCCTGGCACATAGCAGGTATCTAAAAAATGCTTCTGGACTGACTTATTGGCATGATATCTGAGAGTGTCAAAGTCTCTTAATTACCCCCCTAATTGACTTATTAAGAGCACAGGGTTTTGCCAATGTTTCTATGACAAAAGTAAATGTTTCCAGGATGCCTTAGCTGAAACTCTACCTATAGCTGAGCTATTAAGTCTCTTATTCAAGTAATCTGCAGCACCCCTTTGCCTGCTCTTCAGGACAGTATGAGGAATTAAGCAAACTCTTGAGAGGAAATAGAGCTTTATGTGGAAAACTACTTTATCAGGATATTATGTTTTGGCCCAGGTTTTCTCATTATACAACCCCTCCCTCACTTCCCCTAACCTACGAGAACCCAGTGTTGGGAAACACCCAGCACAGAAAGACTTAGCTAGAAGGCAGGGGTCGGTGGGGGTAATTTTCCAGGATCCAATTTGAAAGGAAGCTGTGGTTAGTAGCAGTGATGACAGAAGGAGTTTGGGAATAAGAATGGACAACTCATCAATTCTCCAGAAGAGGAAGGACTGATTCCAGATTTCCTAAAAAGATGAAGCCTATCTATGTCCACTGGACTAAGAATAGGGAAGGGAATTTACAGGTTGTCAAGGTAAGATAAAGGAGAAGAGAATTGTTTTTTTTTTTAAAGAATGGCCAATTTTGTCATAGTAGAAGCCTTGAAAAGATTCTATACCTCCAGAAAGTAAGTCATACTGGGGAAAGAAGTGCCCAGGCAGTTCTGCTCCCCCAGGATCACAAAGGAAACAGGATAGAAAACAGAAGCTTTGTCCTTGAGAAATGAAGAGTCGCCTCAGTCCTGTTTCCTTTCTTAATTTTAGTTTTTCCTCATTTGGGGAGAAAGGAAACAGGTTCCTTTGGTGCCATCTAGTGACCAAAACCAGGCAGATAACTAGCAGAACTGGACTCATCCTGGCCTTTATTTCAGCAGTTAACAGCATCACTTCAAATGATCAGAGGATTAAGTACAAGACAGACCCTTAGGGGTCATTCCATTCAACCTCTTCCTTTTCCACCCAATGAAAGTAACCCACGTAGCTCCTGGTAGTTCTTCCTTTGTGGAAGCACTAGTAAGCCTGATCTTGTTGAGTTTGTGAGTGTTCTTAGAGCATAGTTTGTCAAAACTAGAAGGGTCCTCAGAAGGAATTTAGCCTAGCCTACCTTCTCCTCATTTTATAGGTGAGGAAACCTACACTCAAAGAGGTCTAAGTGACTTAGTCCAAGTTAGTTAATAAGTAGCTGTCCTTGGATTTGAACCCAGCTCTGCTGAGTTCTTTCTACTGCCCTAATAATGCCTCAATAATAACACTTTTATCAATGAACTCAGTATTATAAGATAAAGGTAAAATTTGGAGTCCAAATTTTGAAACAAGTAACCATAACTATGTATTTTTAAGAGTGACACAATTTAGGCAATCAATGAATTTAGACGATTATCAGAGTTGAGAACTGGAACTAACTACTATATAAATGTGGACTCACAGCCTCCATCCCTAGGAATCTTGGATTAGCCACTTATTGAGCCTGACCATGTCAATCCTCTACTTAATAAACTCCAATGGCTCCCTATATTACCTTCAGTACCTTCAGGAGCAAAGATAAAGTTCTGCTTTTAAAGCCCACCACAAGTTGGTCCTGACTTATCCTCCCCACATCTGATGTGTTTATCTTTCCTTTTAATCTCCCCATTCTTGCTTTTGCACTGACTGGCACATTACCTTCAATGTATTCCCCCCATATTTTTGGATTCTTTCAATCTCTAATTTTCTTTCACATGCTGCTTTCTTCATGAAGTCTTTCCTGATACATACAACTAATACTGATCTTCCTTCCTCCTTCATGTCAGGTCCCTCTGTGGCCTTATCTATATTTTGTATATACTTCTACAAGTGTCCCCAGTTGAATGTCCCTTCCCTGAAAACTGAGGTTGTTTCACTTGTATCCCTGTCTCCCACACTACCTGGCACATAGTAGGTGTTAATAAATGCTTATTGATGGATTATTTGATCATTTCATAGCTTACTAAAGCTGAAAGGGATTTTGAAGGCCATTTGGTTAGCCCTCCTTTTACACATGTGGAAACTGAGGCTCACATAGATTAAAACTACTTGCCCTAAAACTACACAGACAAAATATTCTTTTCTATCTGCTGTTTTTCCTTCATTCTTTGGTAGAGTTGAACCTAGAACCCTGAATAATATTTGACTTCAAAGTAATTGTAAAAAATCCCCACAAAAATTAAAAAAAAAACAGTTAATCCGTATGATCCTTCAAGAGTTCAATCAACATTTAATCAATTGAATGACTATGAAAACCACTCTTAGAGACAAGGTAGCAAACCATTTCTTCATTGCCAAATCTATAAACAATGGTAAAAGATTCTACAAAATACCAGTGGTGGCAATTTTAAAGTGAGGTTTTCACCCAATGCCATAGATGATATAATAATTTTCAGGAGGTCGTTGATGATTCTCCCTCCCCTTTCCCGCCCCCCCCCCATTTTGTAGTAGTCTCTCCCTCTTGAAGCTACTTTCTGCTGATTTATGTATAGTCTCTATGTGCTTCTTTGTGTCTATGTTGAACCTTTGAGTTAAATATAAGATCCTTGGGGTTGGGGATCCTTTTTCTCTTTTTGGCCTTTGACCACCGGGGATGGAAAACTGAATACTTGTCACACTATGTATGGGCTGAATTGAATAATAAGTGTGATCAGGATGTTTAAAATTTGAGACAACACACCTATCCCACAAAAGCATTATGGTTTGCTAAAAACTGAGATGAGTGAAAGCATGCAGATGTTACATGGTGTAATTGGATACTCTAGTTGTCTCAAGGTAAAGGGCACTTTGATGCCTTCCCAGGTGCCTTTCTATTCAGACTGGATCAAGGTATCTAAAGACAGTGAATTTTCTCATCTGTTATTTTGTGATAATCTTACAATATCTATGTTCACTAGCCAAAGTTAATTAAATTTTTTCTTTGATCTTCCCCTGCCTCAGGGAGGAATGTTCATGTCAAAGGTGAAATCTATAGTGTCCACATTGTCAATTTCAGCTGGCAACTGAAAGATCCTATATCCCTTCCTACAACATTGAAACCATTTGGCTCCCCAGCTACCCACCCTACACTTGTAGAAATCCAAAGCCCTCTACCACAAATGAATCAAGAAATAAACAAAAAAGGAGAAAGTGGGAATGTCTAGAACATATCAACTTCCAAGACATTAAAAAAATTTAAAGGAAAATAAATTAGGCAATGGAATAGAGAAGAAGGAAGGTCAGATTTGGAATCAGGGGACCTTGGTTTAAATATCAGCTCTGCCACTTGCTATCTGTGTGTATTGGGTAAACCATTCAATCTCTTCAGTTTACATATATGCAAAATAAGGAGACTGGACTTGACTACCTTGAAGGTCTCTATTAGCTCCATATATGATTCCCGCTGAACTACTAACTTCAGTGAGACTTTGTTGGATCCACAGTTTCATCAGTGCTGGTGCCCTCCCTCCCAATCCGTCTTGTTTTTATTATTTTTTTAATATTTACTCTGTATTTGTGTGATCATTGTCACCCTGTGAGAATGTAAGCTTCTTGAGAGTAGGGACTGTTTCATTCTTTGTGTTCTATTCCCAGCATCTTGCACATAGTAGCCAGGTGATTGATTGTCAGTCCTGCATTCTGCCCATGAAGAACTCAGTCTCTCTAACCTTTCCTGGCAAGAAGCAGCACCTCTTTTCCCCTTACTATAAACAAGGCCCCTCTGCTTCTCATCTTGTGTAGTTTGAGCTACATCTTCCCACTGATTCTCTGTAAGGACCTTCCCAAAAAACAGTTAGTAAATACACTCCTTTAATATCTGCATATGTAGGATATGTACTTCTCCACATATATAGAACCTGTATCATTCAACTGTAGCTGACAACTAATAATATGGCAATTAATAATAGAATAATAACAAATCACAGAAGTAAAAAAATTCTTAGATCTGTTTTGTCTTTCAGCAATGAAGAGTTTCTTTTGAACTAGAGACTTGGTGATCATTACTTTTTGAAATGGGATTCAGGAAAGGGATAAACACAGCTTTCTGAAGTCTACTATGAACAGAGGTTTTTCCTCTTTTAGAGGGACATGACTGGTTGACAAGAAAGTGTTCAACTGATTTTCCTACTATTAGCTTAACTTGCAGAGGCAAAGCACTTTGTAAATCTTAAGGCTCTGAGTAAATACTGGCTCTTATTTTTATCATCATCATCACTTATCATCACTTCTATCATTAATGAACAATCCATCATCATTAGCACCACCTCCACCATCATCCATTTCCCTTCTATTTCAGAGGCAGCTGGATGACTCAGTGGATAGAATGTTGGGCTTTGAGTTAAGAAAACCTGAGGTCAAAGCCTGCCTCATACATTGACTAGCTGCGTGATCCTATGTATGTCATTTAGTCCCATTTACCTCATTCGTAGAATGGGGAAAAATAATACTTAAGTCACTGGGTTGCTGTGAGGACCAAATGTGATAATATACGTAAAATGCCTTAAAAGCTCTACATAAATATTAATACTATTATTATTGTTTAATCTGGGGTGCATTGTTTTTGCTTCTGTTTTGGTTTCTTTTGGTTTTTATTTTTTTATCCAATTAAGTTTCAAGGAAATTCCATTTCTTCCACTTTTGGTTAACTGAGTCATGTTTTCTTATTTGGTACTAGTTTTTAGTAGGAAGCTCTGTGACTTAACTTTCACATTAAAAGCATAGTTATGCCTAGTTATTCCCTTATATTTGATATTTCTATTCCCCATTTCCTTTTCTAATGGAAGGGACTTTCTCAGCATCTTCTTCTAATTAATAACTCCAGAGGGAGCAGAATAAATTATGGAGTAATAGCTTTCATTATCATAACACTTTACTTTTGTGATGTTTAAAAAGTTTGAGAGATATAATTTCTGAGTAATTAGTCATTTTATTAATAATGGTAGTAGAGCATCTAGGTGGCACAGTGAATAGAGCCCTGGCCCTAGAGTCAGGAAGAGCTGAGTTCAAATCTCACCTCATACATTTACTAGCTGTGTGACCTGAGTAAATCACTTAACCCCAATTGCCTTAAAAACAAATAATGCAAATATTTTAATAAAAGAAGTCAGTGGCACTTAAATGCCAAAGACTTTTATGGCTGTAGGCTCAAGGCTTATGTGGTCTTAGAAAAGTGGGTGTTCTAGAGGGTGGCATTTAACTCTGATTGGTTAACAAATAGTGAGAGAATAAATATAACTGTGATGTTTAAAATCTATATTGTGTGATAGCCTTAAATTAGAAGCTTCAGCACCAGTCTTTGGGCATTAAACATTTATTAAAGCATACAATTATTCACATGGAGTTCAGAAAGTTAAGAAAAAGCCTACCTAGCCTAGAGTTCCAGCCTGTTCAGGTTCTTCCTCAAGTCCTCCACCAGGAGCCGGCTTCAATCACGAACTCTCCAGCAAACTGATGGTGGAAGCTTTTTATAGGTCTGGAACAGAGGCGGTCCTTACACACTGCTTCAAGCTGATTGGTTGGCATCATCTAAATCCATTGGTTTTGAAGGTGTTCTCAAGTTGAGTTCACTGCCTAGCTTCCAAGAACAATACCTTCTTAAGGGATAGCCAGGTGTGATTACAATCCAGTTTACTTGAAGTAGGCTAATCTGCAGTCAATCACTCTCACTTGATTCAATCAGTCTAGATTAATCTCCAGGTGGGTCTTTGAGTATCTGCTAAATCCCATTATTTCATAACATTACAATGAGGACCTGCACCTATTCTAATGAACTTTGCTTAGGCCATTTACTTCTAAATTGCCCCCATTCTCAGGAAGATCTAGAAAAATGAATCTATATCACTCCCCTGAGGCTGGGCAGAAGACAAATGGGTTGAAATTTCACCATAAATTCCTTGTAAGATTGGGTTCAGTCTGATAAAGATTGAGGAGAGCTCATTTAATCTCATTATCAGTGATGTTCATCAGGAGACAATTTTGAAGTAAGGACTATAGAACAAGGGGGAACTCTGGGTCTTCCCAAATCATCAGTTATTAATAATCATTCCTCTTGCCTTTATATCATACTTGCCTCAATTCAGCCCAGCTAGGCTTTGTATTAGTCCCATTGTATGGATAAGTGGACCAAAAGTTAGGATAAAGGATTTGTGCACTGTTCTCTGTTGGGACTTGGGCCTAAGAACTTCTAATTCCCATTTCAAGACTCTTTCCAATAGAGCACAGTTTACAACACTATCTGATTTATCCTTGACCTCTCCCACATGCATTTACATATCCATACTGATGTACAAACCCCCATGCATCCAAATATTTTGGGGGGAAAACAAAGCTGACCACAACAAGAAAAATTCCAAAGCCCTATATTATATATATATTTATATATTATGTATATATATATTGTTATTTTAATTAGGTAATACAATTACAAAGTAATGAAGGAGACTAAGGAATCAATATTTGGAGTTCCTTATTCATATAATTAACAAAAGCTGGTCAAATTATGTACATTTTAAAACCACAAAGTAAACATACAGAAAGATCCCATTCAGAAAATGAATGATTATATCCTACACTTTTATTTCTGATGCTTCTCCCCCACCCCCTTCTGCTAAAAAAAAAAGTGTCATTCAACATCACTGTGTCTGTGTGCTCTGCGGGCATACATTATACAGTGTTTTTCTGAAGTGTGAAAAGAAATCCCTTGATAATCCAGCCTTCCTCCCTTTTCTTTCTTTCTTTTTGACAGTAATTCATTCTTTGAGCTTGTGCATGTTCCTCTGGCTCCAGTTGCCTTAACTTCTTACCTCCTCTAGCCCTGCAGTGTTTATCTGTCAAAGAGCACTAATTAAAAAAGAAAACATGCCCTCAGTTCTAGTCATCCTTAGACACTCGTTCTTTCTTTTACTTTTTTTTTTTAAGGAAGGCATATCACATTTAGTAAGTGGAAAGGAATATAAGGCATCTCCCTTGCTCCATCTTTGTTATCAATAAAATTGGATGAAAAAAGCTTTGCCTTTTCAAAGAAATAAATGGGCTTGAGATTCTTGGTTTCACTTTTCAGCTTCTTTCCCCTCCAAGGTTCTGTTCTCAGAGCAGGACCAGTGACATCAGGTTGGGCTTTGGATCTTACTTGGCTTCCCTTCTTCCCTCTTTTCCTCAGCCATTTTGGTTGAACCTGTTCTAGCCGTTGATAAGATACTTACAAAGCACAATTTGCCTTTATGGTTACCATGGTGACACTGCTTATTGCTAAAAATCTTTCTACAGAAAGAAATTGTCACATTACGTGTTCTCTCCAGCTCTCAAAATGAGTTCCCTACATTCTGAACTTGCAAATGGATTGATGATTTAGTATCACAAAATTGGTTTCAAGTATTTGTCAGTGGTCCTGATGACTATGTAGGACCATTTGTGTCTGTTTTATAGATGGGGCCTCATACTTCCTTCTCAATATTACCAGTTACATCCTCCTGACCACAGGGCACTAACAAGGTCTAATATATCTTAATTATCAGTATAAATTCCATCACCTGCAATACAAGGGGAAAGAGTTAGCTGTAATTTTCTCTATGATCCCTTCCTGCTCCAACTTAGGATCTCTGATGTATTTTTAATTCTGACATGATGCTTTCCATTTCCCTAGATAGTAATGACCACAGGTACTTTGAGATTCTACTGGGTTCAAGAGCTTTGTGTCAGAATCACTAGCTTTGGCACTTGGGTCTCAATCTGCTTAGACACAGGGGTTTATTAAATATTGACTGTCCCAGAAACTGTAAGCCTCTTGAAGGCAATGCTGCCTGTTTCCTTCTGTCTTCATTAAGTCAATAAAAATTTCATATCTCCATACCATGTGACAGACACTGTGCTAAACACTAGGGCTACAAAGAAAGACAAAAGATAGTTCCTGTTTTCAAGGACCTTACAGTCTAACGAGTGAAGACAACACAGAAAAGGAAGAAAAACAGGGAGGGGGTAAGCATAGGGTGCAGCTGGGTAGTAAATGGAGGCTATGGAAGGATCTTTCTGCTCTCCACCCTCCATCCATCTCGACCAACCAGAGGGATTACCCTAATACCTACAGTATCATGCACCATTCTGAAACATGGAATCCACAGGACCTTGGAATTAGAAAAGAACTCAGAGGTGGGCTTCTGGTCCCAGTGACACCTGATCGAGAGTATGTAGTTTTATTTAGTCTCTAATTGACTTTAATATTCTCAGCAGTTTATTATTAATACCATATTATTAATAAAATTATTGAACATAATTATTATTGAATTTTGGTCAGTAAAAGATGTATTGAAGACTTTTGATTTTCTGCATTTGTTGGTGTGGTTTTTATGTCCAAATAAGTGATCAATTTTCTAAAAGTGTCACAGATAAGAAATATGTAAACTCATTTTATTCCCATTCAATGATCACCAGGGGTTTATGAGATCTACCATTACAAACATTCAATTCCGGTCCTTAATATCTTTCTTTTTTATTTTTGCCTAGATTTATCTAGTG
This sequence comes from Dromiciops gliroides, assembly GCF_019393635.1. NCBI lineage: Eukaryota > Metazoa > Chordata > Mammalia > Microbiotheria > Microbiotheriidae > Dromiciops > Dromiciops gliroides. The sequence continues at coordinate 13,782,321 of NC_057863.1, read as the reverse complement.
TTAGTTTATTTATCTAGGGATGAAAAGGACATATTAAGTTCCCTGACTATTATAATTTTACCATCTATTTCTAATTGTACTTTAAATAGATGCTATATATTTCAATAACTATATTCCATATATTGATACATATTTATATATTCATGACTGTTACCTTTCAGCAAAACATATTTTCCCTGATTATCTCTTTTAAAGAAATTTATTTTTGCTATTGCCTTGTCTGAAATAAGAATGTGCTTTTTGTGTTCAGTGGTGATATAGTAGATTTGGCTACAACTCTTTAACTATATGATTCTTTATATTTTAAGTATTTTTCTTATAAAGACCATATTATTGGGTTTTGCTTTGTAATCTATCCTAATATATTATTCCATTTTATGGGTGAGGTCATCCCATTCACACTCATGGTTATAATAGTTAATTGTGTGTTTCCATCCATTCTATTTTCTTAGAAATTTTTTCTCTAATCTCTTCACTCCTTTATCATAAGTTCTTATTCTTCACCACCACTCTCCTTTTTAACCTCTTTACTATCTCATCTCCAAATGTAGGTTATGTTTCACTTATAACCAATTCTTCCCTGAAGGTATTCTCTATACAGTATTATACTCTCCTTTCCCCTTTTCTTTGATCCCTTATCACATCAGGATTCTGAAAGGAAACTTATGATCTCCACCTCCATTACTCCAAAAACAGTTCATCCTTAGGAAGCTCTGATTGTTCACCTTTTTATTTTTTTCTTGACTCCCATATTTGTATTTCAAAGTTACTTTTTAATTCTATTTTTTTTAATCAGGAAAGTCTGAAATTCCTTTTTTCTATTAAAGTAGATTTTTCCCCTGTAGGATCCTTTTCAGTTGTGTTGGGTAAGTTACTCTTGGTTGTAGACATTTATCTTCTGTCTTTTGCAATATCTCATTCTGCTCTTCTTCATACCAGTAGCTGCTAAATCTTGTGTAATCTTCACTCTGCTTCTTCAATATTTGAATTATTTCTTTATGACTACTTGCAGGGTTTTTTCCTCTTATCTGGAAACTTTGGACTTTGGCAATGACATTCCTGGCAGTTTTAATTTTTGGATTTCTTTCAAGAAGTGATCAGAGAATTCTTTCTATTTTCACATTGCCCTCTTGTTCTAGTATAAGTAGGCAACTTTCTTTAACAATTTCTGGAACATGATATTTAGGATTTTTTTTTAGTTATGGATTTCAAGTTATCTAACAATACTTCAGTCATCTATCCTCAATAGGTTTTTCATCTTATATTTTCATCTATTCTTTTATTAAATATGACTTGTTATTCTAGACTGTATATATATACATATATACATATACATATATGTGTGTGTTCCTTCTGGATACTGTCATCCAACATGTTATCTATTTCCACCAACTTCATGTCAACTGTACATTTGATAAGCATGGTATGTCTTCCTTCCTCTGAGTCTTTGATAAAAACATTGCACAGCACTGAGGGCTGAGGATCCTCCACTGAAGTTTTAAGGTGACATTAATCTACTAACAATCATTCTTTATTCACAGTCTCTCAGCTAGTTTTAATCAAACAAGTTCTCATATATCCCACAGATATCTAGCTTGTCCATGAAGATAATATGAAATATGTGTCGAGTGCCAGGCTCACAAAATGGAATTTATAATTTATAAATATTTGACTTTTAAAAATAGGTATATTTATTTGGTGGTATAGATTCAGCCAGCCAGGTAGCACACTGAAAAGAGTGCTAGGCCTGGAGTCAGGAAGACTCATCTTTCTAAATTCAAATCTGACCATTGACATTTACTAAGTGTGTGATCCTGGGCAAGTCACTTAAGCCTATTTTCCTCAGTTTCCTCATCTGTAAAGAGAGCTGAAGAAGGAAATGGCAAACCACTCCAGTATCTTTGCCAAGAAAACTCCAAATGAGGTCATGAAGAGTCAAATACGACTGAAAAGTGACTGAATAGCAACAAAATTGCTATAGATTAAATTTTTAAAATTTAACATAATTTACAATATGTCATTTTAATTTTAAACAGCATCATCACTGCGCAGGTGACACAGAAATAGGAAGGATGAGTAACACACTGGATTCCAGTTAGGATTTGAAATAATTAAGCTCTTTGTTGTCTAGAACACAGAGTTAAATCTAATAAGATTAAAGATACAATTCTAAAGTCTTTACTCTTGGGTTAAAAAAAATCACCTTCAGAATCTGATTTAGACAATCAGAACTGGGAGGTAGACTTCAATAGTAGTTTGCCTAAAAATAGTTGAGGGGTTTTAGTGGAATGAATTTCAAAAGAAGTCAATAATTTGATATGTCAGCCAAAACAAACAAGCCATCAAGCCAACAAGTATGGGCTGGGGCTACATGCTGAAAGGCCCTGAGTCACTGTTCTATGATGATGAGTTGAAGGAATTGGTGATCTTTGACCTGAAGAAAGGAAGACTCTGTGGGGACATGATAGTGATCATAAACTATTTGAAGTGCTGCCATGTTAAAAAAAAAAAAGGATACAACTTGTTCTTTTTGGCATCAGGAGTGAGAACCAAGAGCAAGTCAGGGAATTAAAAAGAGGCAAAGGTGTCTTAAGGGGAATTGCTTAACAATTACAGCTATCTTAATTGAGAGAGGGAGAGAGCCTAACAGGAGGGGACCCAGCTCATGGACATCTGGGAGCATAGAACAGGGACAGGAGGAGAACAAAGACCGCCCTGGGCCCCTCAACAAAGTGGAGACTCCAAGAGGAACTTATCAATGAAAGAAAGATGGTGGCATGCCTTCCAGAAGGATGATCCAGGCTGAGGCCATAGTGGTTGGCTATTCCAAAGGGAAAAGACACCTTTGCTGAGAGAAATTCTAGGATGTGAAAATAATTTGGAAGTTGGAGATCCGGGAACAAGACAAGATGGAAAATGTGGGTAATATGACTAGTTCACAGAAATGTTGTATCATGTTTTGTACTTTAAATATGTCAGCAGAAACTTGGCTAACATTTCTAGAGCTATGTTCTAAAAGGACTTTTCACAGAAACTTAGAGTGAGGTCAACTGGTTCACTTTTCCAATGAGAAAGCAGTCACAGGGAAGTGAAATGACTTCCGCAGGTAACACAGATAACTCATAGCTGATTTAGGAGTAGAGCCTCTATCTCCTATCCTGGGGCTTCTCTTAGGGCCTGTAAATAGTCCCCTAAACTTGAATTTACCTAATTTGTTTAATCCATGTCTAACTCCTGCTTACAAATATGACTTGATTGTTCTAGTCTTCCTGATCAATATTCCTGCCTTGAATCTCAGTCCTTCCCTTTCTCTGAGTACATTGGACCTACGAGTACCCACTTTGCTTGACTTTGTCCCTCTCTCTCATATCTCAATTTGTTGTTGTCCTGCCAATAGCAGAGCAGTAGAAATTTTAGAGATTATCAAGATCAACTTCTTTTTACATGAAGGAGCTGAAGCCCAGAGGAAAGTGACTGGACCAAGACTGAATAGCCATGATTAGAAAAAATTGGAATTCCACCACTATTGTACTGCACATCACATGCTGAAAACTAACAGATCCCATTGACATCACACATTCAGGCTAGCAAACCTTTTGTGGGCCAGCAAAGGAGCCCAGGAGGCTCTCAGATCATATGCAGTGCAGGAATGGGTCTTTCCTGAACTGAAAATTGTACAATAAACTTGCATGAGTGGGTCCTTATCGATATGCCCAAAGATGCCTAAAGAACACATTTTTCATTGCACAGAAAGAAACAAACAGTACAAAAAGAGACACAGAGAAGTGTTGTTTTATTACCACCTTGTCAAATTATATATGTGTGCATAAAATGTATACTTGTGTATCTATAAATATATATTTCACATATATTTCTAGATATGCATATATAAATATATAATATATTTATGGATATTCACATAAATATATCCTATTCATTTATATATACAATACATATTAATCACTTAATCCCTGTCTGCCTCAGTAATCTTATTTTGAAAGTGGTGATCATAGCACCAATTTCTCAGGTGTGATAAAGTAATGGGACTTGGCAGATACCCAGGAGCCCCAACCTGAAGTTTGATTTGGAATTGATTGAATTGGGTGAGACTGAGAACCTACTTAATGATGATTAAATCAGGACCACCAAGTTAAGGTTGATTAAATTGAGACCACACGTGGCCAACTCTGAGTGGGGTATTGTTTTCAAAAGCTAAAGACTTTGAACTTAACTCGAGACCACCTTCAAGTCTAGTGAATCAATGGATTTGGATCACACCTACCAATCAGCTTGAAGCAGTGTGTAAGGGACCACTGATGATGGACACAGATAATTTGATCTGTTCCGTTTTTAACCTGAACTGTTTTTACCCTCCTTGGAGATCCTGGCAAAACCCAGTTCCAAGAGACTTACCATTTCAGTGTCAGACAGTGATAATACCCAATCAGTTTTAGCCCTTCCACAGCTTAAAACTTCAGAATTCAACCTATCCACCAGCTTCAGCCCCCTCAGTAGCAGAGATGACAGGTTTGTACTACATTGGCTGGTCCACATTTCCTTAAAAACTAACAAAACACACACACACACACACACACACACACACACACACAGAGGATGTTCAGATAGGTCCACTCGTTTCTTTCTTGTTCTTATCTCATTACTTCTATAATCACTTTCAAGATGCTTATTCTGAATAGTAGTCTCCAATTAGTAGACTTTGTCATAGGGGCCCAAACGTGGACACTCCCCTTTCACTACCATAGATTTAAAATAACATAAAACATTTACTTTTTTAGCTTTTTTGTATTTTAAATTAATAATAAAGTCATATTTCAATATATTAATTTACAAGGGTTTTAGAGTTGTTGCTGTAGTCAAGATAAATATATTAGTCACATTTTCTTCTAGCCATAGAAATTAATACCTAAAGTTTGCTTTTAATGGCTTATTCAGACCCACTTATTCTCCAAGACAAGCAAATTCAGTTACTGGAAAATGTATTTTATGCTGATATTCATGTTTTTCTTATCTTCTAAAAACCTGAAATACCATGTTATGACTGACTGAATATGCTCCTAGATAGAAAAATCTGTTACCTCCAAGATAACCAGTCTTTTCCCATTATCCTCATCCTATTTCTGATAATAATTACAGTCATAATATTTACTTTTCCTTACAGGGGAATAATTCTTTAGTCTTATGATTTTTGTTGGATTGGTCAACTTTTGTGATACACCTATTTATTAAATTTCTTTTCCAATTTTTTCTTTTAAGTTATCACATGGTTCTTCTTGAATTTTTTTGGCCTTTTCTTCTATCACTGATTTTGTCTCTTTCTTTCCTTTCCTTTCCTTCCCTTCCCTTCCCTTCCCTTCCCTTCCCTCTTTCCTTCCCTTTTTTCCCTTTCCTGAAACTTGTTTCCTATTAACTTTTCCAATTTTTAAAATCCACTTAAAATGTTTATGAATCATCTAAATGACATATATACCTCTTGCAATTAACTGTATCTCTTGAAAATATTCACGCAAACAGCATGTAATTAAATTTATTGGCATGAATTATAGCATTTATTAGTATTGATAAATTAATGCTTTTAGTTGTTTGAGCATAGAAGAAATGTCCTGCCATCTTTAACGTAGCATTATCAGAATACTAGTAGTGACAACAAGGGTTATTTATACAAACTCTAGTAGATTTGTCATTTCTGTGAGGTGAGAACTCTACTTCCTTTCTTGACATAATAAATAAATGTTGCCATATTTTGTCACAGAATCTCAGTCAATTGTCTATTTGGAAACATGGAATATTCTGTAGGGAGTCATCTCTGAAAACCTTCATATTCCTTTTTCAGATTTCCATGAACAATATTCTCTATCTGTACCAAGACCATTCTTATTAAAATTTTATGGAGACAAGAATTTGGCATGTGATTTGGAAATTACTTATATCTTCTTGCTCACCTATTTTTGTAAAAAAAAAAAAAAAAAAAAAGCTGTTTTATTTACCTTTTTAGTATCTTCTCTTTTTTGAGATATTTTGAAAATTCATTCCTGACTTTCTTTGATATTATTTTCTCCAACATGCATTTCTTTGTTATTTATTCAATCAGGTTCATGTACTGCCATTAGATATTATTATCACTTCCATAGACAGTGCATTGGATATAGAGGTGGTAAAAGACAAATGTGGTGGTTCACTATTTTTGCCCTTGAGAATTACTCACTATAGAAACACTGGTAGAGCTCTTCATTGTGTATCCATTAATTGTTTTTTTTTTTCTAAAAAGTCTCTATAATGAAAGGTGAGAATTATCTGTAGTGAAAAATACCTAAAGCTTTCCTAGAAGTTAATTAGGTGAAATACAAATTTTCCATTTCTTTATTATCATTGTTTATCATTGCGGGGAGGGGGCTCAAAAACAATAATAATTTTTTTTAAAATAAGGCATGAACATTAACAAAAGCCAAGTTAGCCATAATTATGTCAACACAGTGGTGGACTTAGAAAACCTTAGAGAATCAGTAAAAAATAATAGAAGTAATTAATGCCTTCAATAAAATAGTAGTTTGAAAAACAAATCCACAAAAATCAATTGCATTTCTATATAGGAATTTTTAAAAAAGATGACATGATAGAAATATAAATAATGCTAAAATAACTACAAAATAAACGAAATATCTGGGAGTCAACCTATCAGTGCACACTCTATATTACCCCCAGTTCTACATATTCATATTTGTCTGTCTTTCCATTTATACATACATATATACACATACATAAACATAACATAGACATATACATACATATACATAAATACACATAATGCATATACACATACATATACATACATATACATACATACATATATATATAAATGAGCTGGATCCAACTCCTATTGGCTCAGGATGACCAATTTTTCTGTTTTCAATCTGATCATTTGCACCTCAAAAACTGGCAAGAGCTACAAATCAGGGCTTAATTTTTTGTTTTGTTGATTTTCTAGAATGATGAAAGTGATGGTAAAAATGTCAAAAATGGGGATTAAACGTGAAAATGAGCTTGCATGTATTTTTCCCCTAGAGAGTCATGTGCTAAAAATTTATAAACACACTACTGCATATAGCTATATGTTAACACAGTTTAAAAAATTCTCTAAAAAAGAAAACTCATTAAAATACATGCATTGTCTGTGGTTAGGACATGTCAGTATGAGAAATGGGATAGTACATAAATTAATTTATACATTTAGTGCTATAAAAAACAAATGAACACTTATGTTATCAAAATACTTAAATATAATTTGGAGCAAAAGTTTTAGCCCTTAAGAGAAATAATGGGGAAAAAGTAGAAATGAAAATGGACTAGTGATTCTGGCCCCCCAGGCTACATTGAGCCATCATCAAACTATTTGAGCCTGGTTAAAAAAAAATAGAAAAGTAGGTTAGTAGAAACAGACTGAATGAGGAATACTCAGGAATAATCCTAACCAGTCTAATTTAAACCCAAGAATATAAACTAATGGGTAAAGGAGTCTGTTTGACAAAAACTGATATAGAAACTGGGAGAGCTAGGTGGCGCCACAGTGCACAGAGTGCAAGACCTGGGGTCGAGACATCTTTCTCAGTTCAAATCTGGCCTCAGACACTTACTAGCTGTGTGACCCTGGGCAAGTCACTTAAGCACATTTGCCTCAGTTTCCTTATCTGTAAAAATGATCTGGAGAAGGACATGGGAAAGAAAAAAAAAACAAAACAACTCCAGTGTCTGCCAAAAAAAAAAACCCAAATGGGGTCATGAGGAGCCAGACACAAGTGAAAACATCTGCACAAGCTGGACAAATTGTAAAGCAGTCAAGCAGAAAATGGAAATTATACCACATATCATAATATATTCCAAATGTATATGTGACCTAAAGAAAAAAGGGTACATCATCAAATAATTTGAAGAGAAAATGGGGTATGTGATACTTACATAGCTATGGCTAGTGAGATATATATTTTTCCAAGCAAGCAATATAAGTGTTACTAAAAGAGGTAGACAATTTCAGCTTTATAAAATTAAAAATTTATTTCATGAACAAACTCAATGGTGCTAGGATAAAAAGGAAAGCTGTAGGGGGCAGCTAGGTGGCGCAGTGGATAAAGCACCGGCCCTGGATTCAGGAGTACCTGAGTTCAAATCCGGCCTCAGACACTTGACACTTACCAGCTGTGTGACCCTGGGCAAGTCACTTAACCCCCATTGCCCCGCAAAAAAAAAAAAGGAAAGCTGTAGGGGACAGATAGGTGGTGCAGAGGATAAATCACTGGCCCTGGATTCAGGAAGACCTGAGTTCAAATCTGGCTTCAGACACTTGACAATTACTAGCTGTGTGACACCCTGGGCAAGTCACTTAACCCTCATTGCCCTGCAAAAAAACCAGAAAACAAAAAAAAAAAAAAAAAAAGGAAAAAAGGAAAGCTGTTTATTGGATTAAAAGATGTTTGCATGAAATATCTCTGAGAAAAGTATTTTACATGCAAGAGATGTGAGACCAAGGGGTATTCCCCAAAGCATAAGTAGTCAAGAACATAAAGGAATTGCAAATAACGAATGTTCATATGTTGGATTGCTTCATTGTTAATAATATGAGAAATGCAAATTAAAATAACTCTAAGGTTTCTCATTATATCCAGCAAACTGGAAAATATCATGGAATACATAAATATTCAATATCAGAATGGCTGTAGGAAGAAATATTCACTAACACCCTTTGTGGAAAAGGGAATTGGTTTAATCATTCTGGAAAACAATTTGCAATTATGTGACAAAAGTCACTCTATGTTTCAAACCTTGGAACCTAGAGATTCATCTACTAGAAATATACCCAAAGAAAGCAAGAATGGTCACATATATTCTAAGATCCATATCACTACTTTGTGGCAGCAAAGAACTACAAATAAAAATGGATAGCCATCAACTGAGGACTCATACTGAAAAAACTTCAGCATATGAATGTAACACTCTAATACTCCACAGTAAGAAACTACAAGGATTTTGTACGAGCTGATAAAAATCGAAGAAAGCAGAAAAACAATAAATTCAATAACTACACAAATTTAAATGGAAAACGTAAAGAAAAAGATTCTTTAATTGTTCTGACCCATCCTGACTCCAAATGGAAGATGAGGAAATACACCTCCCACCTTTTCTGGGTGAAGTTGGGAAGCCGAGGAATGGAATGTTGCTGACTTTCTCAGATGTGGTCATTGTGTCTGCTTTTTTGTCCAACTGTTCTTTGTTCCAATAGAGAAATCATTTGGGGATGGGGATGATGCCATGTGTTCACAAATGACTGTAATATAAAAGGAAAAGATACCAACAAATCTTTTAAAAATGACAATAGAATTTGTCTTCTACTTGGCAGAGTTGAGAGTTTATGTAAACTATAATCTCACCCAGTGCCTTTTTATCTGGACTTAATATTAACTCATTTGAAATGCATTTAGAGCACAAGGGAACTTGACTGATGCCCACTTAATTGACAAAATATTCATGTTTGCAGTTTGTGCTTCTCCCCCTCCTCTTTTTCTCATACAATGCCCTCTTTTTGTTCTTCAATTCAAAATACATGAGAGTGTTTGATCCAGAGAACCAATTCTTCTCATACCCACGGAAAGCAAAGAAGCAACAGTTCCCAAGCACATTTTTATATATATATATATATATATATATATATATATATATATATATGTGTGTGTGTGTGTGTGTGTGTGTGTGTTTGTACATATACATATACAGATATGTGTATGTATGCACATATGTATATCTATGTGAATACACACACATATATGCTTGGTAGTTGTTGCTTGTTATATATATTTGCTTTCCAAAGATATGAGCATATGTATATATGTTATATATGCATTGTGTATATATATATATATATATTTCTTGAGGATCCTACTTACTGTGTGTGTGTGTGTGTGTGTATACACACATATTCTTCTTGAGCATCCTACTTAACATGTCTGTATTCCTCCCTGTCCCCACTCCATGGCATACACACACACACACACACACACACACACACACACACACACACATATATATATATTTTTTCTTATTGAGGATCCTACTTACCATGTCTGTATCTCTCCCTCTCTGTTCCCATTCCATGGCTAATAGGATTCCCTGCCCTCATAAAGCTGCAATCCTAGACCTCAGAAACTCATTATCCTTCAAGATGACATCAACTTTGAAACTCACAGCTCTTCACTACACTCTGCACCTCCAGTCCTTCTTTCCCTCTGGTTGGAAGGTGTAGACAGTGGGATTCTCATAGAGCCCCATGCTAAAAGATAGTGGGCAAGGTGCCCCTGACATCTCTACATCAAAACAAATTTTCCCTTGGAAACATTTGTACATGTGGCAGTTTGGCTGAGAACTATTAATAGTACAGTTCTTTAGTTAAGGCACTCTATGAGTTCAACCAACTTGTGCTGTGGTCTGAGGACATAACCACCATGTATAATAGGGTTTCTATAAGGAAATCAGTCCAGAATTCCTAGCCACTGACTTACGAACACATACTTTTGGTAACACTGTCTGTTCAAAAGTTGGGAACTGCCTGTATTTGTTGGCCCAGAGTTTGTGAAGTTGGGAATACTGAAGCAATCAGTGAAATGTGAGTATCTGCCTCTTAGGAAAGGGGGGGGGGGGAAGTTATGTTGACTAGATACAATAATTTCTCCTCACAAAAGTAATAAATTTGGATGTATTCATTTTAAAATTATATCGGTGAATTTGATGTCCAAAGAGCCGGAAATAGCCAGTTTGAAAAATCATGCTCCTAGTCAATTACCGTTTTTTTAAACTCAGAATAGTTCTGGACCATATTTGGAATTTATTGTTTTTCTCTCCCCCACCCCAACTTTTTTGCCACCATTCTCATAAGGAATATACCAATATACTGAGCTTTCTTCTTTTATTCTGTATATTTTGCCAATGATTGGCAACATTTGATTTGAATTTTCCAGATGCTACCAGATGGATTCCTTGGAATTGCTTTTTTGTGAGTCGACACAGCAGGCCTCTTTCGATGGTTGAATTCACCCAGTATTAGTCAAAACTAGAGAGAAGCCTTTTTCTGAGTTTTCTTACAGGAGGATTTAGCATCTTTATGCAGATGATTCCCAGATTTCCATGTCCAGCCCTGAGCTACAGTCACCCATTGGCACCTTGTCTTTTGTACATCCTATCCGTAGGTATCATGAATTCAACAGATCCCAAAAGAAAACTGATTTTCTTTCCCCTTGCTGCTCCCCTCTTCCAAACTTCTATATTATTGTCAGGTGTACCACCATCTTTCCAGACAACCAGGTCTCCAATCTTGGTGTGGTCTTTCATGATTCACATTCACCCCATATATTGGCTCCATTTTCAAATCCTGTAGTTTCTTCTTTCACAATGTCTTTTGTATATGTTCTCTCCTTGGCACTCTCATAGCCAAAACCCTTGTTTTGTGTAGGCCTTTCTCACCTCTGACCTGAACTATTGTAGTAGCCTGAAATATTGGAATAATTGGTCTCCATGCCTCAAATCTCTTCCCATTCCAACCCATTCACTCAGCTAACAAGACGCATTTTCTCAAGTTTAGGAGGTCACCCTTCTGCTCTAGTGACTGCCCGTTACCTGTAGCGGAAGATAGAAACTCCTCTCTTTGGCCTTTGAAGTTTTCCATAACCTGGCCCCTTCCTATCACTCCAGTCTTCTTAAATCTTAGAGATAGAACACTGGACTTGGAGTCAGGAAGACCTAAGTTCAAATCCAGCCTCAGAAACTTATGAACCGTGCAACCCTGGGCAAATGACTTAAATTTCAGTCTCAAATTTCCTTACTTGTAAAACTGGGAATAATAATACCACCTACCTCCCTTCCCCCTCTTTCCCAAGTGATAACCTCATGGATATGCAACAGTAATTCCTAGAAAACAAAAGTGTTAATATCCCTGCTGAGATCAGCCTTTTTTTTTTTTTTTAACAGAGCATCAACTGGAAAAATAATACTGACATACCGTGGTTCTTATCTTTCCCCCCTTAGGTTTGTACTGATGGATTTTTAGAAATACAAACCCTTGGAAGATGAAGGAATTCAGCTAGGATATCAAGTTTTTCTGCTTTTGTGGTGTTTGATCATTGTTACTTTAGTTTGAATTTTTATAATGAATTCATCTGAATTTGAATATTCTGACCTTGCTATGTTTTGTTCTCTCTCTTTTTTTGGGGGGGGGGGGGCGGGACAATGAGGGTTAAGTGACTTGCCCAGGGTCACGCAGCTAGTAAGTATCAAGTGTCTGAGGCCGGATTTGAACTCAGGTCTTCCTGAATCCAGGGCCGGTGTTCTATCCACTGCGCTACCTAGCTGCCCCCTGTTTTGTTCTCTTTAAACTAGTATTGCCTATTTCAGTTGTGCCTGTGTATTACGATGACCAAAATTCATGGCAATAATTTCTTTTTCTTCTTTTTTTTCAGGGCAATGGGGGTTAAGTGACTTGCCCAGGGTCACACGGCTAGTACCTATCAAGTGTCTGAGGCCGAATTTGAACTCAGGTACTCCTGAATCCAGGGTCAGTATTTTATCCACTGCATCACCTAGCTGCCCCTCATGGCAATAATTTCTAATCCAAATAATATTTTATAATGCTATTCCCCTTTGATAACTCAAAAGAGCCCTTGACTTGCTTTCTTGCTGGACAATAGCATACTTTTGGTTTGCTTCTGTCTCCCTTTTTAAAAGGTCAGACAAATAGGTTATTTCTACCTGTGTTCCCTAACATTACTGCCCACAACAGAATCAAATAACAAATAAAGTCCTGAATGAGTGAAGCATCATAAAGGATTGGGGAATAATAGAAGTTAAAACACACACACACACACACACACACACACACATATGGAGAGAGAAAAATGTATGGTAATGTAACACCATTACAGATAAACCCATATTACCCAAGATTTAAACTTTTATCCATTCACTGCATCCGATGAGAGAAGGTGCCAAGTGATAAACCAAGTTGGAAGAAAGACACCTAGGTTTGCTTCTCTTTGATTGTAATGTGACTTTGAATGTAAATACTGATAATTCTACAGCAGACCTAGTGCAAAAACTTACTGCTACCTTTCAAAAGGCTTTTTTTTAAATCCAGCTTTGGTGGTTGTAGGACAACCTTGGACATTATTATTTGAACTGTGTACAGTCTGTAGAAAGCTCACCACACATTGTTTTTGGTTTGTCCACTGATGATCCTGTCTGCTATATAAAAAGATCATTAGCTAGGAAAAAAACCAACTCAAATGAGGATTTCCAAAGCTTTGCACCAAATAGTCTGAAGGGGGTAGAAAAATTCCACTGCTTTGACTTTTAGGGACACAAACTTAGTGCAAAAATACAGCCTCACAGGTAAATATAATAAATTGTTTAGACAGATAGATATGGCATTTCCATACTTAATTTATTAGTTTCCTATTAAAGTATGTTACATAATGACAATTTTTAGTGCATATTATACTTAGAAGCCCACAGTTTTTGTACCCAACTTGGAGCTTTACTTTGTGGCTGCTTTAGATCAATGCAGTTTTCAAATTGAGTGCTTCATTGTCTTAAGCCACCGAACAAAAGAGAACACTGTTTCTCTAATGGCAACAACTCTAATCAGATGGGGCAGCTGGGTAGGAGAGTGCATAGAGCACCAGCCCTGGAATCAGGAGGACCCACATTCAAATCCAGCCTCAGATATTTACTGGCTATGTGATCCTGAGCAAGTCACTTAACCCTGATTGCATCCAAGAGAGAGAGACAGACAGAGACAGACAGAGACAGAGAGAGAGATCTGTAAAGTGCTTTCAAACCTTAGAGTACTTCAGAAATGTTGCTAGAAGTCTTTTTATTATCCTGTTATATATATACTGGACTACTAGGTATTCCTTGAACAGAGCACTCCATCTCCTGATTCCTTTGCATTTGCTGTGCCCCATGCCTGGGGTGCTCTCCCTTCTCCCCCATCTCTTATCCTCATTGGCTTCCCTTGAGACAGTTCAAACCCTGCCTTCTGCTTGAGGATTTCCCCAGTTCCATCTTTCATCCACGTAGTATGTGTCTTGTATGTGACAGCTCATCTAGGTATTGTCCCTCCTCCATTGGAACATCACATCCCCCAAATGTCATTAAAATAGAAGTTCTCTGCAAGCAAGACTGCTTTTGCCTTTCTTCATTTCCCCAGAACTTAGCCTAACCTAACGTATAACCATCATAAATGCTTTATGACCGTCTATACCACAGAAGTAATGAATAAGTTGGCCTCCATCCCCAGAAAGTCTCTCTACTTGGTCCTGGAGAATGGAAAAACCCTTTTGAAAAGATAGTGAGCAAAGGAATATCTTTCCTCCAATAGCAAGTCCTCTGTCTAGCTTTTCTCCTTGCCTCAATTTCAAAAATGCCAGCAGCTTCTTCCACCTAAACCTTAGCACAATCATCTTTTGTACAGTTAGTACTGTGTAAGAACTTCTAGGCTCTGCATACCTATTGTTAAGACGTCTTTTTCAGCTGGTTACAAGAGTTTGTGGTGCAAGGCTATATGCAACTGGGTTTACCTTGTTAAGGATGGCCACTTTATCAAGTGTTAGATGTGTACTGAGGTACTGCATGTTGGGGGACTATCATAGAGGGGATTTAAGGAAGAAGATGGATAAGATTCCCATAGGATGAGAAGGCTGAGTTAAAGAAATTTTTTCTTGTGTGTGCATATTAAAGTAATCACAGACCCACTGATATGTTAAAACGTGTTGATGCCATGTTTGCTATGTTTATTACATGCCCCCAAAACATGTACATCTGAAGCCATATGTAGTTTGGCTGACCTCCTTCACAAGGATGTCATTCATGAATTACTGAGTATATCCTCTATTCTTATGGTTTTTTTTCTATGAATGAATGAATGGGTAGATGGATGGATGGATGGATGGATGGATGGATGGATGGATGGATGGATGGATGGATGGATGGATGGATGGATGGATGGATGGATGGATGGATGGATAGATGGATGGATGGATAAATGGATGGATGAAAGAAAAAAGCATTTTAGTATGCACTTAGTATGTACTGAGGGAATTAAAATAGCAAGTGATAATGGGAATTGAATAAACCCCATTGACTCCATCTTGTGAGTTAATTCTGGATCTTGCTTAGTTCTCTTTTTATTCAATTATGGGTCTAGTACAATTTCTGTCTTATGAGAAAATTTTATTCAATTGTGGGAATTGTGAGAAAACTTTATTGCACTGTTTTAACCTAGCCCTGTGTGGCTAGGAAGTCCAACCACCTCTACCTGTTGCTCAGAGACCCTTAACTAAGGACCTAGGTTATGCTGACCCGGAACCCGGTCAGATGTGAAGATTGCTACAAGGAGTCTTCTTACAATTATATATCTCAAGCAACCCATATGTCTTATCTGAAAACTGGCCCTGTACTGGTCAAGCAGTTATTGTGTTCATATTCCACAGAGACACTTGGTGGGGGGAGTGGGACACCTCCTTTTTTTTTTTTCAAGAATTGCACCTATTTATTCTCCCCTTCCCAACTTGGAAAGGCCCTAATATTGCCTCCAATTTGAAATTGATCACCTAATTTTGTATTCTGGTTAATTGTTTTCTTTTAATTGGTCTTCTTTGATTGTTTTTAAAACATAAAAATTGTCTCTGTATCTGGTTTCACTGTCAAAGTCAAGAAAGGTAACTGGTCTCAATTTGTTATGCAATTGGCATGCATTTATTAATAAATTGCTATGCTCAGAAGCTCAAATTGTTGTTTCCTCTGTCCTTTCATCTTTCATATGCCACAACGCAAACCACTGTGATAAGTGCTAGGGAATCAAAATGAGAGGTAAGACAGTCCCTGCCTCAGGGAGCTTACATTCCAATTTTGGAAACAACACATATGGAAGTTTTCAGCTCCACATCTTAGAGAAAAGAACCTTGTTCCTTAGGTGTACCAGCAATGCAGATTGTACCGTCTCCTCTTTAATGTCATTCCCACTGATTAGAATCCCATCTGTTTCTAATGTTGAAGCTTTTGAGAATATCAAAGGCTTTGGTGTCAGGAGCTTATCTTTGGGGGTCTTTAGTAGCTGACCTTGTTGACCAGCTTAGTTTCTGGTTAAGCTAGTCAGGTTCATGGCTTTTAGGGATTCCGACTAAACCTTGCATCAATTCTGTCTATCTACACACTTCATTAAATAATACACGCACACACCATGTGTACAAACTCTCTCATATGTGGACACTAGAAGACACACACACACACACACACTCACACGCGTGCACGCGTGCGCATAATCTTTGTTTGTCCTGGGAAAATAAGGCCGTACACATAATAAGACGAAGAAGATTAGCTCAAGCCTTATACTAATAGTCCTACCACTGGATGGTCCATAAACCTTAGGTTTTATGGGATGTTAGAAAGAGGTATTCCAATTTGGAGGAAGGAAAACTTGCTAAAAACAAGCTCACAGGAGTGAACATGGGAAGGAACATTATCCCAGCAATGTCAGACTCTCACTCTTTTGGTGGAAAGCAATGGAAAACATCCTTTCCTACAATTAATAGTGATGGGGTTTGTAAGTTTACAGAGGAAAGGGAAACTGGAAATATGTCAGGATAAACAGCTGCAACAGCTGGTCCAAATAATGGATAGCTATGCTACAATGGCATTTGCCATTTGAAGTTGTGATTTCATTCAATGTGGGGAACTTCCAGTGGGAAAACTTCCCAATAGTCTTAGTGGTACTCTTTAGTCACAAGGCTTGTGGTCAAATCCCAGATCTGCTATTTGCTCTCTTTGTATCCCTGGATAAGTGACTTGGCATCTCTGAAATTGTTTTGTCACTTGTAAAATTCAGAGGTTGGACTAGATGGTTTCTGCCTCTCTTCCAGCTGTGTATCTCTGGTTTGCCTTGAAGCTGATTGGTAACTTCTCTTTCAATTATATTCTTAGAAACTTGTCTGGTCACTGAGAGGTTAAATGCTTAGCCTGCTGGTCCAAAGGACAGCCAATGTCAGATGGAAGACTTCAACTGAGATCCCTCTGACTCCTAGGCAGTCCCACTGCCTCTCATTCTGTAACCACAAGTAGCCACATTAAGAACAATGGGCAGATGTATATTACCTAGTATCTTGAGCAACGAAGTTATATAAGGGAGAAAACAAAAGAACATGACAAAAGTCACCCCAAATATCTCTAATCTTTCAAGAGAAAGCAAATATAAAGTCTGAGGTGGGATGTCAGTCAAATTTCTAGACTAAAAATGAAAATAAAATAAGTCAGTGATTGAGCTTTTAAGAAATAACTAGATGTTTGGAATTTTATACTTGAGATATCACATTTTATTGTTATCAGTAAGGGAAGTGACACACACAAATAAGAAAGAAATGATATGATTTGTGGAACAAGTGTCCAACTTTTAAAAATGCTCTCAGAATTTTAGTTCTTAATCTGGGATCCATGGATCCCTTTTATGGATAGATCTCATGGAATTCATGAACTTGAATAGGAAAAAAATACAACTTTATTTTCATTAGCCTTTGGTCTCACTTGCATTCCTACGTGTTTTATTTTATGCATTTTAAAACAGTATTCACTGAAGGACCCATAGACTTTGCCAGATTGCCTAAGTGGTCCCTGACCCCAACATGGTTAAGAAAGCTTGTCTTGGGGCAGCTAAGTGGTGCAGTGGATAGAGCACCGGCTCTGGAGTCAGGAGGACCTGAGTTCAAATCCAGCCTCAGACACTTAACACTTACTAGCTGTGTGACCCTGGGCAAGTCACTCAACCCCAATTGCCTCACCAAGAAAGAAAGCTTGTCTTACATTATTTTCCTAACCTTTGACAATAATGCAATTAGGGAATAGAGTAAATGAGAATATTTTGTTTTTAATGATGTTTTCTTGTTAAAGAACACTACAATACCAACAATTCCCATGGGGTTTATTTAAAAAGTCTGCTGAAAGGTGACTGAATTCCAAGGCACCAAGTAAAACTGAGATGGTATGAGGCCACCTAGTGGTTTGAACTTGTAATCAGGTGTGGTTTGGAAGAACAGTTGTATAAGCAGGGAAGTCTCATTATCCAAGCAGTGAAATGAAAACTAGCTACGCAAATGGAAGTGTAAAGCAAAGAAGAGGTTGCATGCTTTGCAAACCCCCAATGCTCAAAACACAAGCATCCCATTCATGGGCAGCAATACTAATGAGGAGTCTTTTGTATGTTTGGTCCCTCAGATAATTGACAAAGGCATTGTAGCCAATTTAGAAGCAAATTACCCTTGGAAAGATTCATTAATATCATGAGAAACACTGGCCTATTAATTATTACTTATTCTAAAGCAAAAGCAAAAAGTGAGACTCTGAATAGTTGAAAAAAAAAAACAAACATTTTTCAATTTAACTCAGTACCATTTTTTAGTTACTTTCTGTGTCCCAGGCCAAAATACTCTAGGACCCAAATATGAATAAGATCCAGGCTCTGCCTCTGAAAGACTTTCAGTCCATTTAGGCTAACAGGTATGTTGATGAGTACCATAAGTGAGACATTGTAGGTGCACAGAGTCAAATAATCATATCACTACCCGTAATGCTTAGCACAGTGCCTGACACACAGTGGGTGTTATCCCTGTGATGTGGTCTGAAGAAAGAAGGCCCCCAGAATACTGAGAAGAGCCACTGCATTGGGAGAACCCTGACAAGGGTCAGTCATAAAGCATGGGCAGACATGGATGCCTATCTGAAGCACTGGCCAGAATTCCTGAATTGATGAGTTCATGGATCCATTGGAATATTTGAATATTCACATCACCATCCATCTATGTCTGCTCTTCTTGTGCAACACTTGGACAAAGTGGCTCCATGGCAGGGGGGCGGGGGTACCCAATATACTGGCCTCCTTCCTGACTTTTGCTTCACATTGTGAAATTTAAATCACTGTTGTTAGGAGGAGCATCTCATTCTTCTCCTTTTAGTGTGACTGAGTTTAGACAGAAATGATCCTGGGACAGATTGCTCTGCTGATATTATTCTTTTATGATTATTGTTCTTCAAACTGTTGCACAGGAACGTAAAATTACCACTTACGTAATTTCATAAAAGTATCAAGATGTAAGGTTGCCCTCTGCAGGCTCACTGAAAGCATCTCCGAACAATTCCCTTAGCAAAGAGTGTGAAGGAAATCATCGATGTGTACCATGCTCAGTTTTGATTTCTAGGCTAGGTCTCCATCTTTGGAAAACAATTTATTCCACGTGTGCCCTGTCTCAGATTATGAGTATTCAGTATGACAAAATCCATTAAAAACAGTTATTACATTTTTATGGGTTAATATGATGTCTGGGAGATTGTAGGCAACAGTTTTGTCTGAAAATGTTTCAGTTCTTGTACACTTTGTTGGTTGAATTCTTATTAGTAACAACAATAACCAGTAAGAAGAAAATACTTAGGAATATGAGTTAGAAGCAAATGACCCTAGAAGAAAATTGATAAATATCATGGGAAATACAGAAGAAACTATGGAAAATCTCATACAATTTGAACCCATACAAATTGGGATATTTTCTTTCTCCTCTCTCACTTCTTTATTCTCCCACATCCCATCATGATGTTTCCAAACAGTATTGTGCTGAGGAATGGAGAAGTGCAAAAGACCTGAGAGTGAATACTGTATCCAACACTAACTTTGGGAGCAGATTTTTGTGGTCTAGTCTCTTCCTCTCTGAGCCTCCATTCCCTAAATGAAAAATATAGAGATAGATGATGATGATGATAGATGATAGATAGATAGATAGATAGATAGATAGATAGATAGATAGATAGATAGATAGATAGATAGATAGACGGACAAAGAAACAAAAAGATGGAAAAATAGATGGGATGGTTGGATGGATGGATGGATGGAAGAAATGGACTGATAGATGAATGGGCAGGTAGATGGAGAGAGGTGAATATATAGATCAATCAATCAATCAATAGTCACAGAGGGAGGGAGGCAGATATATGAAAAGAAGCAAGAGCATTTGTTAATAAGGTGAAAGCCCATCTCTCAGCTAGAGCAGCTTGAGAAAACATGAGGATAATGACCCAAGGGCAGGCTGCAGTGTCTGGGGAAGAGATGGGTAAACAAAGAAAATGAGGGTTTATAGCTAACCTCGGGGGCTGTTGTGAAGTGCAAACAAGCTAAAGAAAAGCAATGCTACAATTGGAAGCGCTGCATAAAATTGATGACTGTCAGGCATAGGAACTGGAAGCCCTTTTGGGGTCCTGCAGGGTACTTGGCCATTCTCTTCAGGGCTTGTCTTCTGGCCTTATTTGAGCACTTTGAGGGTCTGGTCAAGAGAGCAGATTACTAACGCTGGGGCTGAAGATGAAGAGGCTCCAGTGTTGGCAGTTTGGGAAGCATTTCTGTTTAGGTTACATTGAAGGAGAGGTCTAGGTGCCCTGGGTTTGTGGTCATGCTGCTGGCCGATGACTGTCTCCATTCAAACATTAAATCCTAATAATACCCCTTCACACCATTCTATCATTGCTTCTATACCGGTATTTGCTCTCCAATCTGTCCTCACCACAACAACCAAAAAATCTTCATAAAGCACAGATTTGAGCAAGTCACTTCCAAGCTCAAGAATAATCAGCAGCTTCCTTTTGCTCTAAAGATACAATGCAAACTCCTCAGCCTCATGTTTCAAGGGATCCCAGATAGGGGGTAGAATAGAGGCCATCTAATCCAACCTCCTCATTTGGCAGAAGAGGAAACTGAGACTCAGACCTGTGAAGGGACTGGTCCAGGGTATCACAGGCAGTAAATACCAACAATAGGAATGGGACCCAGGGCCTTTGGCTTCAGTCAGCCCTAAAGGCCACTAAGAGTTAAAAACAACACTGACCTTTTCAGGTTCCTTGGATGGTGCTTTTTTTTTTTTTTAAATTGCAGCATCTAATCTAGCCAGTTTATTGACTGGTCGAGAAACTTACTGAGTCATTTCCTGCCTCTGTGTTTTTGTCACAGGCTGTCCTTAATGCTTGGCATTCCCTCATTATTCACCTCCAGAATCCTTACTTTGATTCAGGGTTCCATTCAGGTGTGAACTCTTCTAGGATGCTTTTCTTGTTCTCTCTAGTTATTAGTGTTCTCTCTCTCTCTCTCTCTCTCTCTCTCTCTCTCTCTAGTTATTAGTGTTCTCTCTCTCTCTCTCTCTCTCTGTATATATATATATATATGTGTGTGTGTGTGTGTGTGTGTGTGTGTGTGTGTGTGTATTTATGTCTTAAAATACTGTATATTCTGTTCCCACCCACTCACCCTCCCCACTGCATGCTCAAACAAACAAACACACACACACACACACACACACAGAGAACATAATCTTCTGGTGAGTGGAGCCTGTTGGCCTGTTTTGGTTTTGATTTTGCCTCTTTCTATGCTAGCACTTTGCACAGTACCTGGAACATCATAGAAGCTTGATAAATATTTGCTTGGTTGATGGGTCCAGAAATGCACATACTTACCCTGGAGAGAAGTGGAAGCATCCATCCCAACACCCAAACACACATAGTCTAGAGGAATGTACATCTTGTTGGCACAAGAAAGATCAAGGTGCCCCTTTTCTTTAGGTCTGACGCATCTTTTTTTTTTTTCAAAGCGAACTATGAGATGCTGTTGTAAATTCTGAACAAAGTTTAATATTCTTAACCATTCCTTCCTTCCCACCTCCAACCCCCACTCCATATTGGCTGCTTTGGCATCTGCTTTATTTTGGGAGAGAAAGGAGGAGGTTACATGGGAGTGTCAGAAAAAATAAACAAACCTAAGAGTGTGTGCATTGGGGGAAACTAGTGGCACCCAAAAGCCACGTCCAATATTACGTGGGATTGTACAGACAAGCGTTTATTTCTACTTCAGGATAGAGAGCTTCATCTGAAAGATCCTTTTCTAACCAAGAACTGTTTGGAAGAAGAACAGGGACAAGATTAAGAGCAAATCAGGAAGCAGGGCAAAATGCAGTTTCTAGGAGGCAATTCCCATCCTGGTTTTTGTTTTCCTTCCTGGACAGCCCAGGGTGCTCATTCTATTGTCATACTAGAAGGAGAGGGGCTGTTCTGGCTCTGGGACTTGGATTATTCCCTCGGAACCCCAGAAATGATTATTAATCTGGAACAGCAAAAAAACAACCAGGAGTTAAAAGTCTAATCAAAAGAACATTGGCTCTGGCATTGAAGGACCTGTGTTCAAATCCTGACTCAGCAGCATGCAATAGCCTGTGTGGCCTTAGCTGGTAACTTCCCTTTTTTGTAAAAATAAGGGAGTTATACTAAGTGATCTCTGGTCCTTGGAGCTCTTAGTGTATGATTTTAATTAGGGCAAAGAGACTCTCATCAAGTTCAGGTTTCAAATCAGTATACCCAGAAATCAGCCATCAGACTGTCTAGGCTCAGTCTAGCAAAGCCAGCTGGAGCAGAAGATAATACATGAATCACTGGGATAACAAAGTCTTTCCTCTTGCATATACTCCTGAATTTACCTTCTCATTTTGAGCTCTAGCCAAGAAACTACTGGACCTGGAGTAAGAAAGATCTGAATTCGAATACAAGCCCAGACACTAGTGGTGTGACCCTTTGAAAGTGACTTAACCTCTGTAACCTCTTCCCTCGATTTCCTCACCTGTAAAAAGGAATTACCTACTTCCCAGGGTTGTTGAGAGAACAAAATGAGATGATTTTTTAAAGTGCTTTGCAATCCCCTAAAATTCTACATAAATGCTTACTACTAGTAGTATTACTATTACTATTTCTATTACTATTACTTACTGTTACTATTAATATTAATATCAATATCAATATTACCACCACCACTCCCCTCCTCCTCCTCCCCCTTCTCATAATCTGTCCCTCAAGAGAAGAAATTGCCCCATCTGTCTTTTCACTAACTGCTATCAATTCGATCTCCACTATGTTAATCAGATAAATAAATTCAGGGTAGCTCAGCTACACTTTGTAGCTCAGCTACAAACAATCTCTAGTCTCCTTACCTTTTCACAACGGGCCTCCACACCTATAATGCACCTCCTGCTCACGCAGGCCTCTTATCTTCCCCTAAAACTAGATTTTATCACCCCCTTGTACAAGAGACCTCCCCTGATCCTGCCCCACATGGGCAAATGATCTACTTTGTTTCCATCCCTGTGCACATGTTATCCTCCACTCCCCACATGGAGGGCAGAGTTTGTCTTAGCAGAATACATTACTCATAGTGGGTGCTTCATAAATGTTTGCTGATAGTTTGATTTATCAGAGCTATAGTTATAGAAGTACCTCAGAAGTCAACTAGTTTTCCCCCCTCTCCATTTTAAAGAGAAGGAAACTGAGGCCAAGAGAGGCTATGTGACTTGTCCATGGTCACAAGGCAAAAAGGATCCAGAAATGAATGACTTTTCTTAAAAAGAAACTGGATTATAGACAATTTAATTTTATTTTTTCAATTAATAAACACCTATTTTTTCTCCACATCTACCACCACCAAAAAAAAAGAGAGAAAAAAAGATGAAAAAAATCCCTGTTACAAATTGCATAGTCACCCAAAATAAATTGCTATATCGGTCATTTCAGAAAATTCATCATTTTGCATATAAGTAAATAAAGATTTTTAATAGAAACTTTAAAAAATTAACAAAATATAACAACTGATATACATAAAGAATTTTTTACAAGTATGATGACAATAGCTGGCTATGGGCCAGCAATATGGTAATATTTCTTTCGGATTTCACCAATCTGAGTTTTATGAATGAGGACACTGACAAGCAGAAATGCTAAACATAAAAAAAAAATAAGTAATTTTAAGAAAAAGAGCAGCCGACAGACAAGAAATATCACTTAGCAGACGGAGAAGAAACCAACACCACGGCCAAGAATCAAGTAGTAGAGCAGAGATTCGAACTCGTGCTTCTTCAGTTCACGACTCGCTGCTTTTTCCCCTGCGCTAGGAAGCTTCTCAGTCTGATGCTCTTCTTCCTACACTGGGCTGTTTCGCTTCAGGGCGTCCCACGTGTAAAGTAGTTTGGTTGCACCGTCCTTTCTAGGGCTCCATCAGGTATCCGGAAAGAGAAACATACGTTTCCCTCTCCCCGGCTGACTTTAGGGTGTAAAACAGCCGCTTTCAGCATCAAAAGAGACTGGGTCTCCCCATTTCGCCCGGGCTGGGGTGCGGCAGCTACTCACAGGCGCGATCCCACTACTGATCGGCACGGGAGCTTTGACCTGCTCCGTTTCCGACCTGGGCCGGTTCGCCCCTCCTTAGGCAACCTGGTGACCCCCCACTCCCGGGGGTTCACCATATTGATGCCGAACTTAGTGCGGACACCCGATCGGCATAGCCCACTGCAGCCCAGAACCCCCGGACTCAAGCGATCCGCCAGTCTCAGCCTCCCAGTAGCAGGGATCACAGGCATGCGCCACCACGCCCGGCTGTCTGGGAGAGGCTCCAGAGCTCGTTCTATTCCTGCTGCCTCCGGCTACATAGCCCTACCAGGAGAAGCAAATGCTGGAGCAAGCGGAAGATCTGCCCGGGGCGTGCAGGAACCCCGCAGAGCTTCCAAGGGGGTCCCGGGCTACTGCGAGAGCTTAAGAGGCTGAACGTCCTCAGGGCTCACCAGGGCGGAGCCGACAGACAATGGGGCCTGACTCACAAGGGAGGTACAGGTTGCAACTAGCAAGTCTGGGTTTCTCCCAGCCCCAACTCAAAGCGATTATTTCAATGACTTCTCTATTAGGAACCGTTCAGGCTTTTGCCATGTTAACTTGAAAACACATCTTCACAGATGCCAAACCTTCACCGGCAGATGTTCGGTGAATAGCAATAGATCTGAGCTTCTTAATCTCTTTGATGTCATGGACCTCTGGCACTTTGATAAAGCCTATCCGCCCCTTCTCAGAATCACGTTCTTAAAATGCATAAAATAAAATACACGGACATAGAAAGGAAAACAATTACATTGAAATATTTATACTTATTCATTCATTCCTTTGCTTGTTTTAAAGTCAACGGATTCCAGGTCCACAACCTTGCATTGAGATTCTCATAAAATCTAAGGGACTAGTTCATTTCTAAGTGGCAAATCCCCAGCCTCAGGAGTTTTCTAGTTGCCTGACTGGTCAAGTTTGCTTAATCTCTTTGGAACTCAGTATCCTCACCTGTAAAATGGTGACAAGACCATCTGCCTTACAGTTTGTGAGTGCGAATGGAATGAGGTAACACAAGCAAAGCCGACCTTAAAGTGATCATTACTATTATTGCTTTTGCAATGTTCCGAGGATAAGGTGAGAGATCACGCAGTCAGAGGGAAATATCAGAAGTGGGTGACAGCTCTGCCTTTTGTTTTCTTGGTCTCCGTATCCTCCCTATGAAACTCAAGACCTACATATGCAAGGAAAGAAAGCTCACTCTCCCTTTTTGATCAGTCGCCTTAGGATGGGGTAAGGAAAAATAGGGACCAACACTATCTGAGACTTTGCTGAGGATTCTCCATGGCCTAGCTGGCTCCCCTTCACTCTTCTGGTTTATTAAAAAGTGTAAGAGGGAGAGGAGAAGATGCGGGAGGTAACAGGAGAGCTGGAAGGGGTCACTGAGACTAGGTCCAACTCCCTTAGTTTACTGTGGGGGGGGGGGAAAGGCTGGGGTAGTGGGATTCGAACCCAAAACCTCAATGATGCTAGACAGCACTTTTACCTCTACACCAAACTTCCTCTCTGGATTGAGGGCTTCCTTTTAGTCAGAATCAAATCATCGATCTAAGGACAAGAAGCATTGTATTGTAAATGCTCTGTTCGGCCAATTGAGTTGTCAGTCCAGTTACGAAGAAGGGGAAGAAGCAAGAGAAGGCGAGGAGAAAAGAGGAGGGAGAAGGGGAGGGGAAAGAGAGCTGGGAAGCACAATTGAGAGGGAGAAAAGAAGAGGGAGAGACTGGGGAGTAAAGAAAGAGGGGGGAGAGGGGAAGGGAGGGGAAGGGAGGAGAGGGGAGGGGAGGGAGTAAGGAGTAGGGAGTAGAGAGGTAGAATAAGGACAGAGTGAGAAAAGAGGGAATAGGAATGAGTATTTCTAGCTCCCCTCTCATACCTGGTGTGTCCTTGGTGGGGAAGCATCAAGATCTACCCGACTGGGGCAGCTAGGTGGTCCAGTGGATAGAGCACCTGTCCTGGATTCAGGAGAAGCTGAGTTCAAATGCGGCTTCGGACACTTGTCGCTTACCAAGCTGTGTGACCTTGGGCAAGTCACTTAACCCTCATTGCCCCGCCAAAAAAAAAAAAAAAAAGATCTACCCGACTGAACATGGAAACTCAGTTCTGTTTCTTGAGTCTTTCCACCAATTGGTTTTTTTATTGCTTCCTTTATTAAAATTGAGCTAGAGAAGATTCCCATTTACTGCCCCTGGTAGGGTGGCACTCTGAGAGGAGAGCCATCGGGGTGGGGGTGGAGGCAGCAATAGCAATCTAGAGAACATGGCTGCCTACATCAAGCATAAAACTAACCTGGATTCGTGACTCAAAAAGAACCTGGCTGATATGATCATTACTTTAGTACCCATGGATTATGTTTTAACCCCTTCCATTGCTTCTAGTGTCTGGCTTTATTTCTTGTACAAACAGGCAGTTCCCAGAGAAAGTGACTCATAGCCAAATCCATAGCTTGACAAAAATATGAAAGTTTCCATCAGTTCACCGCTGTCCTTCCTCTTGTAAAATGGGACATTTTAATTTGTTCTCTGACTACTCCTTGGCAGAAGTCACATTCAAAGTTCTGAGGGTGATGATCAGGGTGGGGAAACAGCCCTCCTGCCCCCATTCATTGCTGCCTCATTATAGCCTTGGAATACAACTAACAGATTGATTCGATCCTAAGAGTGTCTTCATTTCAATGAAAAGCCAATTTGAGTAAAGAGCACGAATTCCAGACAATGACCTTATTATTCTGACTTCGTGATTACTTCATTTTCATTGATGCCTCTACAGAAAGTCTAACAGGCAGAAATCAGGGTGTGCATTTGAGAAGATAAGGGGATGGATGATCAGATGTATAATTAGTCCATAATTGTTTTTTTTTCTATTCATTTCTAATTACAATGCATAGCAATAGTTACAGTTCAAAAAATAATGGAAACAATGCCCATGGTTAGAAGTCTCCTGATTAAATGACTCTAAAATTTGTTCATTTGGGGAGTATCACAGTGATTTCTAGGACTGTGAATTGGGTGATAATTAAGAGAATTTTTACAGTATAATCCATTACTTTTGAGAACAGCATGCATGTCTCTAATCCCCTTGATTTTTGTACCAGCAAGGCTCAGAAGGGACAGATTTTCAAAAGCTAGAAAACCAAAATCTCCTCTCTCCTTAGGGATCAGAATTATGAGACAGACTTCAGAAGGCATATGGGATGGGGCCTAGCCAACCTGAACATGCAAGTAATCCTGCAAAGTTTGATAAGCCTAGAAACTTGAGCTTGCTAAGTGATTTCCCAGACAATTGAGTAAAAGAAAAAAGAAGATAAATATCTGTGCCCACATTGTCTGCACCCAAACAGTCTAAGGTATTCAATATCCAGGACAAATGGACTCTAGAGCAGCTGCTGGTAGGGTTTTTGGAAGGATTATTTAAGACATTTTAAAATCATGAATTAGTATTTGAGAAAGTAAGTGAAGAAAACCTTTTTGTTTTAATTTTGAAAGTTTCTAAAAAAATTTTTTACCCCATTTGGATCAACTGAATGTTACTCACCTGGGTCATAATCTCAGAAAACAAGGGCAGAACAAGGAGGTGGCACAAGAGGTAGAGAGCTGGGTCTGGAGTCAGGAAGATGAGTCTTCCTGAGTCCAAATTTGGCCTCAGATACTTAGCAGCTGTGTGACCCTGGGCAAGTCACTTCACCCTGTTTCCCTCACGTTCTTCATATGTAAAATGAGCTAGAGAAGAAAATGGCAAACCACTCCAGTATCTTTGCCAAGAGAACCTCAAATGGGATCACAAAGAGTTGGGCACGATTGAAACAACTGAACAAGAACAACAAACAACAACCATTAGGTAGGAGAAATTCTCTCTCCAATTCTAATCTTAGGCTTCTATTAAATCATTCTTTGACTCCACGTGGATAATCAAGTCACTGAATCTTTCCATGTCCAAGTCTATCCCTATGTGTAACAGGAATAATACTGCTTGTTTACTGATGTGTTACTAGGTGGTATTCCTGATCTTGGGATGCAGGACTGTATCCCCATTGCCCCCAAAACATGTAATAGGCTGGTTTTTATAGATCAAATTAATGAGTCACTTTTCTATCTTGCATTGAGAAAATCCCCCTTCTGTCCCTTTCCTGGAACTCTTTATTGAGGCCCAGAGAGTCAGTATTTGATCTTGCCTGGATTGCTAGAATCAACAATTGCTCTCCATCTCTCTGAAACCACCAAGGGCCCTGAAAAGGAAAGACACTGGCCATATTACTCCAGTTGCCTCTTGGGAAGCGCTCACTTCTCTCAAACCTGCCTGTGTCTGCAAACAGGTTTCTACCTACATGTAAAGGCAGGGTTGCATCTCTTCAGGTTGAAGCTCTGAGGTCATGACATGCTTTATCCCATGATTGTAGAGGTCCCACCAAGTGGCCTTGGTGCACAAGATCTGAACCTGACATTAAAAGATAGGAATTTGAATGCCTTCTCAGACCTTCATTGGTTGTAGACCAAAGGACCAGAGATTTAAACCTGGAAGAACTCTTAAAGAACATCTAATCTGACCTCTCATCTTCTAGATAAAGGACCCAAAGAAACAGTGACTTATCCACGGTCACAAAGTCTGGGAGGGGCAGAATGCAGAATGCAATTAGGTCTTGCCACTGAAATTCTAGCACCTTCCACTGTAGGACTGTATTGCTTCCACTGGCCAGTCATTTATTGTCTAATAGTTTTCTTACTTATAAAATGGAAATGATAATCCTTGTATGACCTGCCTTGGTATACCTACATGAAGAGAGAAAGAACGTTTTGAACTCAGACTGAATAATGTAGAATTTTGACTCATAAATCTGATCTATAATAATCAATATGTCACATGCTTTTGGGTCACTGGAGATCCCAAGCTCTCTACCAGAAATACTACCTAGTAACACATCAGTAAACAAGCAGTATTATTTTCCTGCTACACATAAGGATAGATTCATCCATGGAAAGATGCAATGACTCGATTATCCGAACTGAGTCAAACAGTGAGCAATTATAGTATCCACCAAGAGCACCAACAGACAGAGGAGCCAGGAAAATGTCTCAGTCTCTGGAGGAGTGAGTTTGCTCAGCCTTGGAACTTTGCCCTCAGCTGTCTTAATTGGGGAGTGAGTAAGGGCAAACTCAATTGGCCCTTTACATATCTAACTAGCCCCCAAATGCCATATTAGCCCATATTTCTCATCCTAGCTAGCCATTCACTAGGGCCATCTTGCCATCCACCTGTGGTACTATCCCACTCTCTTACCTCCCACCTCTAAACAGTTCTGCTTCATGTTCTAGGCCTACTAATCAAATCACTACACAAGAAAGGGTGAGTCAATTGGCTGGCCTACGATTCGAGTCTCTACACTTGAGAACCCCCAGATATACCCTTCTCTGGTCACTGGCCCTTACGTATGCTGTGCTGTCACATTAGAATGGAATGTCCCAGAAGGCAGAAATACAGTTTATTTTTGGTTCACCCATGCTGGTGCCTGGTTTATAGAAGGAATAGGGTATGTCAACCATTCATTCATACAGATCACACAACTTCCTTAGTCTCTGATTAAATCATACAGCCTAGGACACAACTCATTTCACTTGTAATTTTGAATTTTAGGATATTCTTATATATCTATTCACTGTACATTTCATTTTCAGTTGGCTTGAGTAAAGATTAATAATAGAACATATGTTGAATTCAAGTTAATACTGAAATATTAAACTTATATCAATGACCTTCTTCACCCTAGCACCTTCCTATCTTTGCAAAGATGGTCAATTTTGTGTCATCAGAAAAATCTTGATCCCTTGATCCCCAGAAACTTACTAGCTGTGTGACCCTGAGCAAGACACTTTGCCCTGTTTCCCTCACATTCCTCATCTGTAAAATGAGCTAGAGAAGTAAATGGCAAACCATTCCAGTATCTATGCCAAGAAAACCCCAAATGGGATCACAAAGAGTTGGACATGACTGAAAGAAATGAACAACAACAACACAGTTCATATTTACTGAATTTGTTCTAAAATCTCCAAACTGGTTCTTGAAGTTCTGTGCAGACAAAACCTTTACCTTCAGTTATGATCCAGTTTGTGAATGAGTGTTTTCATCTGCCATGTTATTTTTAACTTTGAAGCAACTGTATGAGAGGCCACCATTTAAATGTTAACATCGGTGGGTGTTTGGGCAAATAAAGCTGTTTGTTGCATGGTTACTGATAGTCTTTGGGAAGATCGATTTCCTTCAGGCTTATTTTTAACAAGCTTCTCGTTGGAATGCACATGCTGTGTGGCATCAACAAATTCATTTCAGTCAATCTCCAGTCCTCTTTCTGAAGATCACACCAGAACAATCTGATCTACGCTTCCTTCAATGATCATAAGAAATGATTTGACCACATATTCCAAAGTATTCTACTCAAAAAACTCATGATTCACCTCATCAATCCTAATTATCCAGAAGAAACAACCCAAAATTTGACCATTATAACCAGTCAATGATACAGTTCCCTGAAATATCATTTTAAATACCTACACAGTACAAAAAAGGAAAGGGGACTCTGAGCATCGCATATGATGGGAATGGACCCCCTACCATGTCCCAGGCACTGTGCCAAATGCCTATCATTTTTTCCTGTCCATGGATAGGTAATGTGGAGTCATTGATGGAGGACCAGTCTTAGAATCAGAAGGACTTCAGTGTAGGTCCTACCTCTGAAACATTCTAATTGTGTGACCAGAGACAAGTCACTAGACCTTTCCATGCCCTCAAGCAGCTATTTAAGGACACACCCTTCAGATGAGTTGCCATTGTGTTGTTGGAGGGAGTTTCTGCATCAGAACTTCCCTATTCCAATGAAATCATAGATCCTGAGCAAAATATCCAAACCATCTTGACCATTCTCATCACAAGGCAGATAATGTTCAGAAATAATGATGAATGTTTCCATACCTGCTACCTTTTTTCTAAGGGTATAAGTATATCTTCTATAGTTTCTAATACATAGTATAAGGATCTTATATATTATATTCTTATGTATAATATATGATATTATTATATATTTTTATCTTTGTGTATATGCCGAAATATATCTGTATCTGTATGTGTGTATATGTATGTGTGTGTATGTGTGTGTATGTGTATACATTTCTTATAAATATAAGAAACTTTGCAAACAGCCCTGAAACTGCTCTTGGAAGAGAGAGCAGTGACTTTTTATTTCATTGATATCCCTTGTTTTCTTATAAAGAATCAACTTCAGTACCCCACAGAGCATATTAATGCAATAACTGTTGGTATGATGGAAGGAAGGCAGCAGTGCACAGGGGAACATGAACAAGCAGCTCTCCTCATTCTTCACTGAGGTCTTCTACATGGTCCCATAACACTCAGCTTGCAGAGAAAGCAACTCCAGTATATTTGACGCCATCCCATCTCAACATTTCACATGCTTGCTCCTTACCTATTCACTTGCATTTCCAATATTCATTTATTCACTTGTTGACATTAAAGAGTCTCCATCTATGAAACAATTGAAAATTCATTAACAATAAATCACCAAATATAAATTAATTATGAGAGGGATGGTTGTGCTGCTATCAATGGATCCAGGGTTTGTTAATGGGATTACTCTCTCCTTTGGTCCAGATCATTAGCCCCCCCATTATGATTCTTGTCCATGTCCTTTCATGGAATCTCCATAAAGGATCTTCCCAAGATGCTGGAGCCTTCCTCTATGTCTCTTTTACCTTTCTGTGGGCATGGGGCATACTTGCTCTGTGCATTTCTTGGTTCTCACTATGTGACTGACCCAGCCCCTTACCGGAGCATATTTGTTTTTTGTGATTTTTTTTTGGAAGGATATTCTTTTTGACATGATGTCATGCATACAGATCGATCGAAATATATTTCCAAAGAGACAGGTAGGTAATGCATAGATAAGAGCACAGGACATGGAGTGATATGTGACTCTGGGCAAATCACTTAACCACTGTCTACTTCAATTTCTTCAGCCGTAAAATGTTTGTTGTAATCAAATGAGATAATAATTGCAAAGTGCTTTGTAAACCTTTAAGTGCTAAATATTGTATAATTTTCATTCTTATTATGTGAGAAAATGATTATTAATAATGGGTTTGTGGGAGACCCAGTGACCCTATCCTCACTCAGGAACTCTGGCTGCTTTCTCAGAGCCAGTCCCAAAGGTGCATTAGAGATTAGACTCCCAGTAGAGAAGAAGACCACACCTACCTGAAAGCCTTTGCCCTCAGAGGGTCTGTCTTTCACCCAACCCTGAGTTCAGCACGATAATGCTGTGGTCGACTCTTTACTAACATTTAATATGGTTTAATAAATGATTAATGCCAAATCTGGTGCAATAGCCATTAATTTATAAGTAGGAATATATTAAAACCCCCAGCTAAGTTCCCCAATAACTTAGAACAGAGACAGGCTTCCCCCCAATATTTCAAATGACACAACTATTATTTTCAAGAATAATGGGGGGGCAGCTAGGTAGTGCAGTGGATAAAACATCGGTCCTGGATTCAGGAGTACCTGAGTTCAAATCTGGTCTCAGACACTTAACACTTACTAGCTGTGTGACCCTAGGCAAGTCACTTAACCCCAATTGCCCTGCCCCCCCCCCAAAAAAAGAATAATGTGATGATATGTAGGGCTATTTATCTAATTCATTCATTCATTTATTAGGTCAATATCATAGTAAGCAGCTATGGTCTGATGAAAGCAATGATATAATTAGAATTAGAAGCCCTGTGTTTCAGACCTGCTCCATTACCTAGAAGTGCCTTCAAGTCTCAGTTTCTTGTAATATTAAATGGGTAAAATATTTTCACAACCTGCTTCACCAGGTAGTGAGGATCACTGAAAAAATGTAATTAAAGCCCTGTGTAAGCCTTAAGTCCTAAATAAATATGAGTTATGATTGTGAAAAACTCAGAATATACAGTATATCTACTGTCTTCACAAATGTAGCAAAAAGCTCTGTTTTCTTAAATGAGGAAGTGGGAGGTACAGGAAGAAAAAGCCACATAGAGGAAAGAGGAAATGAATCCATATTTCTTCAGCTCTAATTCTGTTCTTTTTCCTATTGTGACTTTCAAACAATTATTACTTTTTGATGAATGCTATGCAATTGTCTACCTTTCTAAGCAAGGGATTTTCAGTTCAGTTTGAGTTAGCACAGAGGTTTTAGAATTCATCACAGGCCCATACCAATTTGCTCTGTCTTTTTCTGATACTATCATTAAATGACTGCCATCCATGTAGTTATAGCTCATCTCTGTTACTGACCAGTGGACTGGGACTCACTCATCACGGTCGACCTCTAATCCACCTAAAGCTCAAATGGAAAACAAACTATAAAGCAAATTCAAATTCACAGAAAAAAAAATTTTCAACTTTCTTTCATTAAAAGAGAAAAAGTTATTTTTTGTCCATGATTAAGTAGCATTTCATTACTTTCTAATCCACTCCAAATAAGCCATTTTATTAATCATTCCAAATATAAACAAAGCTAGTAAAGCCTAATTATGCTATTCAATTAAAACTTACCACTGCACTGAGACTTTTGGGACACCTTGCCTAGTCAGTCCCAAGTACCCTGGAAGAGACAGCATGCTGAAGGGAAAAGGGCAGACTTTGGATGATATGCCTTGGTTCAGTTCTCAACCATTTCTTACTTATACTCTGTGTGACTTGGGCATATCATTCACTTCCAAATCTCTGGTTCCTTATGTATAAAAGGAGGAGTTCCCTTCACATGTTTTGATTGTGTTTTATTTTTATTTGTTTGTTTTTGTTTTTGTTTTTTTTTTTTGCTATGGCCATTTGGAGCTATTTAAGTGCTCTCTTGAACATACTGTGAAATATTTCAGGGGGCAGCTAGGTGGCACAATGGATAAAGCACTGGCCTTGGATTCAGGAGGACCTGAGTTCAAATCCAACCTCAGACACTCCACACTTGCTAGCTGTGTGACCCTGGGCAAGTCATTTAACCCTCATTGCCCTACCATAAAGAAATATATTTCATATACCACAACTTGTTCAGCCATTCCCCAATTGATGGGCATCCCCTCAATTTCCAATTCCTTGCCACCACATAAAGAGCAGCTATAAATATTTTTGTACATGTGGGTCCTTTTCCATTTTCCATGATCTCTTTGGGAAAAAGACCCAAAAGTGGTATTGGTGGATCAAAGAGTATGCACATCTTTATAGCCCTTTGGGCATAATTCCAAATTGCTCTCCAGAATGGTTGGATAAGTTCACAGCTTCATCAACAATGCTTTAGCGTTCCGATTTTTCCACAGCTTCTCCAACATTTATTATTTTCCTTTTTTGTAATTTTAGCCAATCTGATAGGTGTCAGGTGGTACCTCAGAGTTGTTTTAATTTGCATCTCTCTAATCAATAGTGGTTTAGAGCATTTTTTCATATGGCAATAGGTAGCTTTGATTTCTTCATCAGAAAACTGTCTGTTCATATCCTTTGACCATTCATTTCTCAGTTGGGGAATGACTTGGATTCTTATAAATTTGATTTAGTTCCAGATATATTTTAGAAATGAGGCCTTTATCAGGAGTACTGGCCATAAAAATTGTTTCCCAGCTTTCTGCATCCCTTCTAATTTTGGATGCATTGCTTCTGTTTGTACAAAACCTTTTTAATTTAATGTAATAAAAATCAACCATTTTGCATTACATAATATTGTCTATCTCTTGTTTGGTCATAAACTGCTCTCCTTTCCAAAGATCTGAAAGGTAGACTATTCCTTCTTCTCCTAATTTTCCTATGGTATCACCTCTTACGTCTAAATCATGTACCCATATTGACCTTTACTATTGTGCTGTAAGAAATGATGAGCAAGAGGAGTTTAGAGAAACCTGGAAGGTCTTGGATGAACTGATGATGAGTGAAATGAGCAGAACCAGGAGAGCATTGTACACAGTATCATCAACATCATGTGTTGATCAACTGTGATAGACTAGATTCTTCTTACCAATCCAACCAACGGTACAAGAAAGTTCCAAAGGACTCATGATGGAAAAGGCTTTCCAAATCCAGAAAAAAAAAAAAAAGGAACTGTGGAATATGGATGCTGATTGGACCATACTATTTCTTTTGTTTTTGGTGCTGTTGTTTTTCTTTTTGGGTGGGTCAATGAGGGTTAAGTGACTTGCCCAGGATCACACAGCTAGTAAGTGTCAAGTGTCTGAGGCTGGATTTGAACTCAGGTACTCCTGAATCTAGGGCCTGTGCCTTAGCTAGCTGCCCCTGTTGTTTTTCTTTTTTGAGGTTTTTCCTTTTTGTTCTGATTTTTCTCGTATAATATGACTAATGCAGAAATATGTTTAATGTTTTATATATATATAACCTATATCAGATTACCTGCTGTCTAGGGGATGGGGGGAGGGAGGGGATGGAGGGAGAAAAATTTGAAATTGGAAATCTTATCTAAACAAATGCTGAAAACTAAAATAAACAGACAAATAAATAAATGAAATAAAATAAAACAAAACAAAACAAAACTATATATATATATATATATATATATATATATATATATATATATATATATTTCAAAAGGGTATGGAAGGACTGCTACCTGTTCCAGTAGTTTTCTATCTCTTTCAATCAAGAAACTCCAACTTTTTTTTTTTTTCAAATCAGTGGAGAATGGGAGTCTAGCTCCAACCCCAGGTTTGAACTCCCCAATAGAGATCCTTCTCCATATTTACTTTTAGCATGTAAAACAGATTTGTGGATCATCATTTTCAACATAGTTTATTTCTGAAACCAGACACTTCTCCTGAGTGAGAGATTTAAACCCCTGTGCCTCAGTTTCCTCACTTTGAAAATAGGGCCGGATTATTTCCTGACTCTTAGGATCATAGAGTAGAAAGAGACCTTCTAGTCAACCAGTTCAATATGAAGGAACTGAGGCCAGAGAAAGGTTGACTCTGGTTGCCTAAGGTCACTATTAAAATGTCTGATATATTTTGTTTGAAAATAGTTTATTCTGGAAAAGATCCTTAATCTTCAGAAAATAGCTTCTGGAATACATTGAAATTTGAAAAGCTCCAATCACTGTGTTGAAAGCATTTTGTCATCATAATAGCTCACATTTACACAACACTTAAAGATTATGGGGTTCTTTCCATGAAGGTAGG
The DNA here is from genome assembly GCF_019393635.1 of Dromiciops gliroides. Classification (NCBI taxonomy): domain Eukaryota; kingdom Metazoa; phylum Chordata; class Mammalia; order Microbiotheria; family Microbiotheriidae; genus Dromiciops; species Dromiciops gliroides. The sequence goes on along the minus strand of NC_057863.1, from coordinate 13,745,806 downwards.
TAGTTAATGTATTATTATTTCTATTTTGCAGGTGAACAAACTGAAGCATGCCTAGGGTCACACAACAAGTAAGAATTGGAGAGAAGATCCAAACTCAGGTCTTCTTCATTGCAAGGCCCCTGTTCTGGCCACCATGCCAAACAGTCTCAGACCTGAGGTGAATATCTCACCTAAGACATTTCCAACTTCATGAATCTGGGCAACTCATTTAACCTCTCCTCCCAGCTTTAGTGTTTTCATCTGTAAAATGGGGGTAATATCCAGGGTTGTCATAAAGATCAAATGAGATAATGGATGTTAAGTACTTTGTACACCTGAAAGCACCAAATAAAATGTGAGCCAATACATTTCTGGTATTGTAGCTATGCTTTAATTTAAAAATATATACATATATATTTTCAAATGAACAAAAGTAGCAAGAAAAACAAAGCCTGCAATTCCATTCGCAAGACTCTGAGAAGGTGCCTCCTGGGTCAAAATTCTAGAGTAGCCACTCTTAAAATATTTACATGCACATGCATACATACATAATGAATGCATAAATAAATGAATGAATGAATGAATGAATAGATAAATGAATGAATGAATGAATGATTAAATAAAAGAACAGGCAAACAAATGAATGAATGAATGAATAAACAAATATATACGTGTATGTATATAAATGCATATGTGTATATATACACACATATGTTGGCCATCTCCCATGTGAAGTCTGTTTGGATTATTGTGAGCTTTTATCTTGACTTGGTTAAGAGTAGCCATTTTTTTAACCTTACCTGTTAGACTTGGGGGATACAAAACAAAAGAACAGCTTCTGCTTCAGGTAGCTTTCCTTCTATGGAAGGTGGGAGGGCAACAGCTAGATGTAACACAGGGCACTTTGTGTGGCTTAGGAACCCAAGAAGAAAACTCTCGATTTTATTTTGTTGGCCGCTATTTCACCTTCTAAGCCCCCCACCCCCAACTCTTCACTGTGTTCATAAAATAAAGATTATCTTTAGATTCCCTGGCACTGGGTGATTCATTTTTGTCAATAGGGTTTCAGAAAGACACAGGAATTAGAGTTGGAAGAGATGTTAGGGCAAAGGAGGAGAGTAAAGCTATCAGCAAGTGAGATATGGCCAAAGTGAGGCTGCTGGGCCCAACAGAGCAAGTTTGAACCTAGCAATCTCTCCTGGAAGGAATGGTTTTTCTCTAAAGATAAAAGACTCCTGTCACATATCCTTAGCCCTAGTCCTCAGCTAATCTTCATCATTCTCCAAAAGACAAATGTAATATTCAGGGTCTGTCAAATTACAGTCATGAGTCAGCCTACTTGCCACCCTGGAAAATGCAGCACCTTGGAGACTTCTAGAGTTATAAAGCAAGATGTACCTACATTGGTGTCTCAGCTAAATTCTTTCTGGAGTAACATGATCTAGGAAATTGTGTGTGTGTGTGTGTGTGTGTGTGTGTGTGTGTGTGTGTTAAAGGGAAGAGAGATATTGGTGTAGCTTTGAAATTCTATGGGCTACAGGCCAGTTTTTAACATTAGGCATTCTTAATGATTCGTAGCTGACTCACTGATGGGGTACAAGCCTTGATTCTTTCCTCAAAGAAGGGGAAGCTATACTCAGGGGTAGTTGTCAAGGCTTGCTCTCTCCCATCAAAAGCTGCTTGGAGTTTAGCCCAGAAAGGGAGGGAAAACTTTGCAGGTTGGCCTACTGAGGGGGTGACTTTTTTTTTTATTAGTATGGTTTCATTTATCAGAGCATCTTATAATCATGTCTGATAGTTTAGAAAATATAGGAAATCGGGGCAACTAGGTGGCGCAGTGGATAAAGCACTGGCCTTGGATTCAGGAGGACCTGAGTTCTAATCCAGCCTCAGACACTTGACACTTACTGGCTGTGTGACCTTGGGCAAGTCATTTCACCCTCATTTGGAGGGGGGGAGGGAGAAAGAAAATATAGGAAATCAGGGAGGTGATAGTGATCAGGGAGGTGTCTTAGGGCAGGCATACTCAAGATCCAAATGCAGCTTGAGGTTGTGGGGCGATTTAACCCTTCTAGCTGACTTAAAAAAAAAACAATAACCTCTTTTTACTAAATATAAACACTCCACAAAGATATACAGGGCCCCATGTATGGAGACACACCCAGGTCAATAACAACATCCCACTGGGATTTAAATAATTTGTCAGTTCTAAAGAGTATCCCTCCCTTTTAAATAGCAATTTATCTAAATGTCATCAATCAATGGGACTGAATACATTTAGCTGATCCCTTTCCTTCAGGGTCTCCAAGGGTTCCACATGACTTCAAATAATCAACTGTAGGCACAGCTAGCCCCTAGAAGGAAACTGCAAGCCTGGGTGTCTGGGAGGTTCATCCTTAAAAGTAATCAGGGAAGTTAGGAAGAAGGGAGGTTTTTGGAGGAAAGATAATTAGTTCAGTTTTGAATATATTGGGTTTGCTAGGTCTACAGGACATCCAATTTGGAATGTCCATTAGGTAGTTGGAAATATAAGACTTGAAATGTGAGGTGAGCAGAAAGGATAGGACTAAGTCTATCTGAGAATCATTAGCATAGAGATGATAATTGAATCTGTGAGAACTAATGAAATGACGAAATGAAATTTTATATAGAGAAAGAAAAGTTAAAAGAAGACTCTTGGGAGACATAAATGCGTGAGCCCTAGTGTCCCAGATGAAGATTCAATGGAGAAGACTGAGGAGTGCTCAGAATGGTAGGGGGGAATCCAGAGAGTGTAATGACAGGAAAACCAAAAGAAAAGAGAGCACCAAAGAGAAAGGGGTGGTTATTAGTGTTGAGCCTTCAGAGAGGTCAAGGAGGATGAGGATTAAGGAAAAGGTCATTAACTTGGCAATTAAGAGATGGTTAGTAACTTTGGAGAGCAGCATCTCTTGAATGATGAGGTTGGAAGCCAAACTGGAGAGTTATGAAGTGACAGGATCAGATGTAGAAGCACCTATCATAGACAGCCTTCTCAAGAAGTTTAGCCAAATAAAGGGTAAAGAAATATGGGATGACAGCTAGCAGAATGGATGGGTACCGTGAGCGACTTGTAAGGATGGAGGAGGAGACATGACTATGCAAGCGGTAGGGAAGCAGCAAGTAAGCAGTAAGAGACTGAAGATGAGCAAAAGGGTGGAGATGATAGAGGAGCCAATCTGCTGAATAAGATGGGAGAGAAAGGGTCACTTTTGCACATAAAAGGTTTTGCCTTGGACTACTTCATTGTATGAGATAGGGGTGAAGGAGCAGATAGTGGCAGAAAACCTCTCCATGATATGAGATCAGGAGAAAGAGAGAAGAGAGAGCTCTCAGCAAATGACCTCATTTTTGAAGTAAAATATGAGGGAAGGTTCTCATTTGAGATAGTGGGGAAAAGGAAGCCCATAGGAGGTCTGAGGTGAGAGAAAAATGCTTGGAAAAGCCATGATGACCAGTTGCAGAGTTGATTAATTACAGATATGGAAAGGATTGCCTTGCAGCAGTGAGGGCCTAGTTGAGCTTATAGAACATAAATTTGTGGTGGACACACTTGGAATGATTAGATGATTTTCTCCAACTTCATTCAGCGGCAGGTGTAGGAGTGAAAACAGGTAGTGGTGGGAGGGACCCAAGGTTGAGTTTTAATAGCCCTAATTTGTGTTATGAATCACTGAGGCCAAGATTATGCCACCATGTAAATGTTTTATGAATATCTGTAGCTAGGATAAATTGGTAATACAATAGCTCATAACCTAATTCATTATACTTTGATGTTTGTCAAGAGACACCCCCACTCCGCACATACCTCCTTTGCTAGATCCCATAACTGTTCTAGCTAAAAACAGACAAAACCAAAGCTAGGTCAGACATTATTATTTTTTTTTTTTTCTGATGAATTCTGGGGAATAGGTGAGGCTCATAGGTGTCAGCCTCGGATTTTAGGATGTCTCTTCCTCCAACAGAGAGAATATATTTTTTCTCCTTTCATCTCCTCTGCTTGCTCTGTTCCCATCCTTTATGATACATTTTGGCCGACAGATCACATCATCAACCTGTTTTATCCAAATGGACAAAAACTTTTTGTCTATACCTACTTATCCTTCCAACTCCCTCATCCTCTGCTTTCCACCCCTCAGACAAGGCTTTGCAGAATGGGATTGGGCACAGTTGGGGCCAAAGTAGATTGGGAGTCAACCTGGAGCTCATTTCCCATCGTGAGATTCAAGAGACTTCACTTGATACAAAGCTGATATTTACATCCTACATTAGGTGACATCTTTTTTACCCTCAGAAAAGCTTTTGAAGTCACCACCATCCAAATTTTGAACACTAGAATAACAAATTCTAATAGTAGAAAATCCTCATTAGACAGTTTTTGGATCCACTATGTTTATTACCTTCTTTTTTCTTCTCCCAGCCTATTTGTAGCTTTCCAATGTTGGTCTGCAACCAAGGAAATGAACACTTGGGCCTAATTAATGAAAATAGGTTTAATCACGGAGACATATAATTTCTAATGATGCATTGCAAATACTTTTGTAAACTGAAGTCTATGAAAAGAAAGGGAAATAGAAAGTATTTAGCCAGTTGTCTGCTCTCCAAGCTCATGTGTTGTTTTCATTAAAACAGAAAATCAAGTATTGATTCCAGTCTAAATTCTTTTCATTCTTTGGCATTTGTGCTTCAGGGTACTTGGAGAACTGATTAATCTAAATTCACAGTTTTTGTGTTTAATCCTTTCAGGGTAAAGAACTCATGTTAAGAATATTTGAGGGGGGGGTGCAGCTAGGTGGCACAGTGGATACAGCACCAGCCCTGGAGTCAGGAAGACCTGAGTTCTAATCCGGCCTCAGATACTTGACATGTACTAGCTGTGTGACCCTAGGCAAGTCACTTAACCCCAATTGCCTCACCAAAAAAGAAGAAAAGAATATTTAAGGGGGAAAGCTAGGTGGTGCAGTGAATAAGACACTGGCCCTGGATTCAGGACGACCTGAGTTCAAATTCAGTCTCAGACACTTGACAATTACTAGCTGTGTGACCCTGGGCAAGTCACTTAACTCTTATTGCTCTACCCCCCCCATTCCTACCCCTCCCCAAAAAAGAATATTTGAGGGCTGCATTTTAAATTCTATATAATATACTTTCTCCCAATGGTGCTTGTGGGCATGGGGAACAACAGTATAAAGGTACACAGGCAAATACTCTGTGTGATGAACAGTAACAAGACCTATTTGCTTGGATTGGAGAGTATACTGAAGAACAAACAGTAAGAAAACTGGAAGGGTCAAGTGAGACCTTTAAGGATTTTAAATGCCAGACAAGGGATTCTTTATATCTGGTCCTCAACATAATAGGAAGCCACAGGAGATTGTTGAGAAAGGAGGGTGGCATGGTCAAACCTGCACTTTAGGAAAATCATGCTGATGGGTGAGGAGAAAATAGATTAGAATAAGGAGACCAAGTGGGAGGTTATTGTCATAATCCAATAGAAAGCAGAAGATGACCTGAACAGAGGCAGTGGTTATGGGAGTGGAAAAAAGTTTTATGCAAATGCTGCTGCGGAGATAGAAACAAGATTCGGAAATTTATTGGATACGTGGGTCGATCTGATAGTGGGAATCTGATCACACCCAGGTTGTGTGACTGGGTAAGAAGAAGGATGGTGGTGAGCCTGGAAGAAACAGGAAAGTTTGGAAGAGGAATCTCAGGATTAAACAATGAGTGTTGTCTCAGAGAGGAATTTGGGATTGTTGAAAATCCTGAGTAATTTCCGCAAATGTGATGCAGGCTGTATTCTTACCACTTTAATTCTGGGCCCAATTCTCATTGCACAGTCCAACTTCACTATTTGTCTAATATCTGTGTGTGTGTGTGTGTGTGTGTGTGTGTGTGTGTGTGCGCGCGCGCGCACGGGCGCGCAAATGGATTGATTGTCGAACAAATAGATGATATCTATGGCAAACTAGTATATTTTATAGACTAATTCATTTTGCTTAGTCAAAAAACCCTCCTTAGCACAGTCATCCATGTGTGAGCATGCACATACACATGCACACATGCACAGTCTCTGACGCCATTGCTCAGTGGGCAGTCCATTGAACTGCATGTCATAACCTAGTTGTAGGGGCTTTTACCTACTTGGGTTTCCCCTAAGTCTGCATTTCCAGGCTAGTCTCTTTTCGACTATCTGTGCATCTCACTGAGGAAGCCTTGTAACCTCTGGTAGGAAGAATGATGCCATCCATTAACTGGGGCATTTTTGTATTTGGGTAGTACGCTTTAGCAGAGCCTTTACCAGCTATAGGGCAACTAGGTGGCACAGTGGATAAAGCATTAGCCCTGGAGTCAGGGAGATCTCAGTTCCAATCTCACCTCACTTACTAGCTATGTGACTCTGGGCAATTCTCTTAACCCCAATTGCCTTAAAACATCCAGAGCCATGCCTAGTTGTCCTGATGTATATCTTGCCACTGGACCCAGATGACTCTGGAGGAGGGAGTGGGGTTGGTTACCTCACACAGCCCTCTCTCACATAAATTAAATTCAGGGCAAGTCATGATCAGGACACCCTGATGTCATGGTCCTCTTTGAAAAGGAAGGACACGTAAAACAACCAGCTCCATCCAAGCTGGGGAAATTTCATTTTAATGGGTTGGGAACATCCAGAGGACAGTGCTCCTGAAGGTATAGGACAAATCCCCAATCTGGCTCTTAGCCTTTTGCTTTGAACCTTCCAGAAAAGCAGAAGCGCAGCAATGGAACCCTGGATGTGACACCCCCTGGTGAAGGCACTGTGCATAGCAGGAGGATTCCAAGCTAAGGTAGAGAGATCAAGATCAAGGGAGAGGAGGAATGGAGCACCTGACCCCACCCCAAAGAAATATTCTGCTTCCCTAGAACTGATTAAGCCTGTGCCTTTTAATTAGTTCTTCCCAGCTGTGTTAACAACCTTCTTACAAAGAATTTGCCCCAATAATACAAATGATGAATTGGTGTTTGGCAATTTTGAAGCCCCACAAACACAAATCAATCAATTGCAGTCACTATCAATAAACTGAGACCCTCCATCATAGTTTTTTTTTCACTAATTCATAACCTTTCACACTGTTATTAGCTAAGTATAATGAACCCAAAATTGTTGTTACAGAATTCAGATATCCTCAGAACATTAATAATGTTGTTGCCATTTCTTCAGTTACAATAAAATATAATTTGTTAATAACTCACAAGACACTCTCTCTTATTGTAATTCCTTCTCCAAGGGAAAAAAAAAAAGGTATGAAGTTAAAGGAATATGCCTTTTAAACTAAATTCACACAGTGGCTAAAATAGTCACTATAACTAATTTAACATTTATGCAATTACTTGGGGACTTGTCTTCTTTAGGTCATGAAAAATACAACCACTAATGTGACAGATTCCTTACTTGGTCTGAAGCCTTATAATTTTAAGATCTTAAGAGTGTGTGTGTGTGTGTGTGTGTGTGTGTGTGTGTGTGTTCGTGTTTGATGGGAGAGACATGGAGCATGGGGTTCAGTGGATAGAGAGGTGGGCTTGCGGTCAGGAAGAGATATGTTCAAAGCAGAGAGAGGACAATTAAATGACGATAATAAGATAAAAAATGTGAATGAAAAATTGATAGCATGTGCAGAGGAAACAGATAAAATCATCAGAAACTACCAGAACAACTACATGCAAACAAAACTGAGAACTTTAAAATAAGTGGACGTTTATATAGATATTAAAGTTAACAAAACAAGAAATAGATAGTCTAATCAACCTAATCTCAGAAAGAAATTAAACAAACAATACATGAGTTTCTGGGCCGGAAATATCCGGAAATATTTAAGAATCAATTCTTTCATATGTTCTCTTAATTTCAGTCTTAACAATTGCTAGCATGTGTATAGTACTCTAAGGTTCACAAAACAATCGACAATGATCATGGTTTATCCTTTTGGGGAATTAGGTGTTTTATTATAACCATTTTACATATGAAGAAACTGAGGCATAGGTGAAGTAAGTCATTCAGGGATATACCTTGGGCAGGTATCTAGGGCAGTATTTGAACTCAGGTCTTTCTGACTCCAGGCCCAGCAATCTATCTCCTTGTGGTACCACCTGGCTGACTCCCATGTTCATGTGTAATTATAACAATTCCATCCTCATCTATGCCAAGTGATTGAAGAAAGTACATGATATAGATTAAAATAATTCAATTACAGGAGCCTGACTGATGGAAATAAAAGACCATAACAAGGAGGCTGAAAAAGACTGTATGTAATTTTTAGCTCTTTAGTTGATGCTTGATTTACTTGCCAAGTAGAGAGATGGAGCAGCCAAGGACAACACAGATTCAGAAGGCAAACTCAATTGTAAAACCTTCTGACGAAGCCCCATGAAGAACATAAGAACCACATGAATGAGTGAGCGAGTAAGTGATGAATGAAATAGCATTTCACAAGCATTTTTTATCTGCCCGGTTTCATACTAAGTGGGGACTGATGTAGGAGGCAAAAAGGGGTTAATAGAAAAACCTAAGACCCAAGCTCTAATACAGATATTAGCTCTAAAAGGGAGTCAGATCCCAGTTAATGGATAACTTATGTTAGGTTCTCGTACCCATAGTGATCAACATCCATAACGGACCAGAATGGGTCAGGTCAAAATAACAATAAAGGAAAAATACAACCTATAGAAATTCTAATGAAAAATTATTATATTTTGAAACTAGCCATGGGAATCAGAAAGAGACATGCGCAGAAAAGGCCAAATTTGTCCCCAGATTCACCTTATAACATGTAAACCCCCAAAATACACTTCCACTGAAAAAGGTACCCGCCTTGGGGGTTGGCTTAGGACTCCAGGAACTCCAAATTAGGATAAACCCTCCCTTGTAACACCCCTAGGTGGAGAATATTATAATGAGTAGGACGGGCCCTCCCCTGTACCTCTCCAAGGTGGAGATTATTATTATGAGACTGATAATCAATTTATCCATACTATAAATATAACTGTCTTTCCTTTCCTTATTGAGAGATACCTTTCCACTATTCTGGCTCTCTCCCTGTGGTCACCCACAGTATTGCAATAAAACTTGGGAAACTGAGTCACTGAGTCTTGTAATTCTTTTGGGAGGACTCATGATCAATTTGACCCCAACTTCCAGCCCATATCAGGGACGATACAAATACAAGCAAACAAGGAAGTCTCTACCACCAAGCAACTCACATTCTAACAGGGAAGAAAACATAAATGGGGGGATGGTGGTCAGAAAGGAAAGTCAGAGGGAATGATGAGAATACTTGGAAACTTGATTGATATCACCATTCCAGAATGACAGTATGTATTGATTGTTGTCAAAGGTAGAGTTGGGAGGGAAGCAGGGAGACATGAGATGCATGGAAAATGGCATAAATATTACATGCTTAAATCTCTCTCTCTCTCTCTCTCTCTCTCTCTCTCTCTATATATATATATATATATATATATTTTTTTTTTTTTGCGGGGCAATTGGGGTTAAGTGACTTGCCCAGGGTCACACAGCTAGTGTCAAGTATCTGAGGCCGGATTTGAACTCAGGTCCTCCTGAATCCAGGGCTGGTGCTCTATCCACTGCGTCACCTAGCTGCCCCTTCAATATAATTTTTAAGGGCAGCTAGGTGGCATAGTAGATAGAGCACCAGGCCCAGAGTCAGGAACACATGACACTTACTAGGGAGAGGAGAACGGAGAGAGGGAAGGAGTGATAAAAATTGGAACTCAAAACTATAAATAAAAATGTTTATTGCTTTAAAAATATACAGAGGATTAAAAAGGAAATCAATTACATTGAAATGAAGATGTAATTCTTCCCATCTAAGTTCAAAGATCCGTTAGAATCCATGGATCCCAGGTTAAGGACTCCTGTTCTCTGTTTAAAGCATCTTTTTTGTTTGTTTTGTTTTGCTTTGAAGACACATAGTAGGTAATTTTGAGACAAGAGAACTCTCCCTGTGGTACTAAGCAACCAGATACGGGTTATACATGTATAATTATATAGAGCATTCCCATATTAGTCATTTTGTACAAGAAAACTTTAATAAAAAACAAAAAGAAAGAAAGTGACAAATAGCAATGTTTCAGAGAGTTTATTTAGTAAAATTTGACCGATTCTTCTTTTCTTCAATTCTTATGATTATTTGAAAATTCTTGTTTCAGTGTAAAAGCTCAAAGGGACCTTGGTCTAGATTGCAGATTTGTATAGGAGTCAGGAAGCCCTGGGGTCCAAGTTCTATCTCTGACACACTGGCTACTTGACCCTGGGCAAGTCATTGAAATTATCAGTGATTCATGCATTTTCCCCCAAGATTACAAGTTATAGAGCAGCTATTGATCTGCATTGGTAGAGGGAGTTTTCTCACTGGGAGTTCACTACACCAATTAAATCACAGATTCCATTAAAAAGTATTGGTATGAAGAAGAGGAAGTCAGCTGGGTATATGGAAGGATGCTAGGTATGAAGTCAGAGGGCCTATGCTCTAATAGAATTTGCCTATGCTTACAGTGTGACCTTGGACAAGTCATGTATCTTCTGGTATTAGTTTCCTCAACTTGGGAGTTGAATTAGGGAGGAAGGAAGGAAAGAGGAGAAAAGGGAAGTAGGAAAGGAAACAAGGAGAGAGGAAAAGGAAAAAAAAAATAATTGCTAAGTGACTTATCAGATTTTGGCAGGTGAACTTTGTCAGCCTGATTCGTTTTCCCCGTACAGTAGATAGACAAGAGTTATGTCAGCTCCCTCAGTACCTTCATAAGCTTGTATTTTGTCAACTTCTTGGTGTCACAGTAGAGGGAGTGCTAGACTTGGAGTTAGAGAGACTTGCATTTAAAATCTGCCTCAGACACTTCCTAGCTGTATAACCTGGGACAAGCCACTTAACTTATGTCTGTCTCCATTTCCTCATCTGTAAAGTGGAAATAATAATTGTACCTACCTCACTGGGTTTTCATGAGGATCAGATGAGATACTTATTTGGAGAGTGCTTTGCAAATATCAATGTATTGTAGAAATGCCAGCTCTTGTTTTTTCATATTATTTTCCCCAATTATAGGTAAAGACATTTTTAGCATTCATTTTTTTAAGTGAGACAATTGGGGTTAAGTGACTTGCCCAAGGTCACACAGCTAGTAAGTGTTAGGTGTCTGAGGCCGGATTTGAACTCAGGTTCTCCTGAATCCAGGGCCGGTGCTCTATCCACTGCGCCACCTAGCTGCCCACTACCATTCATTTTTACAAAATTTTGAATTCCGCATTGTTCTCCCTCCATCCCTCCCTTTGCATCTTCCTAAATGGTAAGCAATTTGATATGGGTTATTAAATATGTACATTCATGGAAATCACACTCCCATATTAGTCAATGTAAAAAAAAGAAACGTACCAAAAGGGTGTTGGATACTTCTGCTTCAAGGATGTGTCCTGAGCCCTCTCTTGCCTCTCTCTTCACCTTTCCTTTTTAATTTTCTCATCAGCTTCAATAGGCTTATCTATCATTTCTATGCAGATGGTCCCTAAACTATCTACTTAACCCTAGTCTCCATCATAAGATTTGGTCCTGAGCCACAGCCAACTGCCTGCTGGGTATTCCCACGTGGTTATCCCTTTGGCATTTGAAACTCAACATGTTCAAAAGAAAACCTTTGTCTTCCCCCCTCAAACCTACCATTGCTTCCAAGCTTCCCTATATCTGTTGTAAGCATTGCCCTCTTCTACCAGAGTAAATTATAGTTTACTACCATAGTAAACCAGGTCTGCAACCTTGAAATTGTTCTTGGCTCTTTGATTTTCTCTCTGTCTCTGTCTCTCTGTCTCTCTCCAGTCAGATGCCAAGTCTTGTCAATTTATCCTTCCTGGTATTTCCTTTCTATGCTTTTCTCTCCACTCACACAGCTACCATCTCAATTCAGGTCTTTATCCCTTCTTATAAATCCTATTGTAGTAGTCTCCTAATGGGTCCCCTTGCTTCTAGTCTGGGGCAGCTAAGTGGTATAGTAGATAGAGCAAAGGAGACTGAAGTCAGGAAGATGACACACACACATACACATATATGTCCATGCACATGCACACAATACACACATGCATGCACACACATGCACACACATGCCCCTATATATACAAATATGCATACACATACATACATACACATACACATACACATACACCTCCACATGTATAGTGAAGACACACTGTGCATTTCAACCAAACCGGCCTACTCCCCTAAAGCCAATGCTTCATTGTCCTTGCATAGGTGGTTCTGCCATGGATGAAATGAATCCCTTCACTTCCTTCTTTTGAACTCTTGATTTCCATCAAGTCTCACTTCAGGCATGCCCTCCCAATCGAGGCCTTTCCTAATTCTGCTCCTTAGGGGAAGGGATTATTTCATTTTGAGCTTTGCATCTGCACTGTCTGCCAGAGAGATTTAGTAAAAGATTGGTGAATTTCTTGATTCATGGTGAGGGAATAAAGTCACAGGGGATGTTCTAGGGTTGATCTGTACCTTCAAATGCAATAGAAACATCTGGGTCTGGGACAGCTCTGATTTTTATGTGGCTGCCTTTGGGGATAACCAAGCCCTTCATCCAATTGAAACAGACGGCTCATCCTTAGTAAACAATCCAAGATGTGTTCTGAGGTGTAACAATGACTCCCTGGCCCCCTGGAAGCCAAGTTTTCCATCACTCCCTCAGGTTTCTTTCACACTTTTAATATGTCTGGAGAATGTCTGTTCCCTACCATTGGCTTCTGCTGGACTGATTATGTTCTGCTCATTTAAGGCATCCCTCGAACCCTGGTTCCATGTAACTACTTAACAATCAGACTCATTTTTACAAAGGAATAGTTACTTCAAAGGGATTGTAAAAATAAACACACAAGTTTCTTCCTCCTAGCACCTGAGGGGCACAAGCACCCTTTTTGCTTTATTCACTGCTGAGGGGAGGGGGATTATGGGTGGCTCCTATAGCTCAGTTCCTATCCTGCCTCAAAGGTCAGGAGTGCTTTGGGTCCCAGGGGGTCCCCTGCCTGCACCTGGAACTGAAAAGGACAAACAAAAGAGGCTCACACTCCAAATCTCTTTCCTGGAGTCCAAGACCTAAGAGGAAATGGTGGAAGGTGACCCTTCTCCCATAACCTGCTCAGTATATGGTGCCCAGGACCTTGACCCTTTGCTACTTCAGAGAGAGTGGTTGTCCCTCAGTCAGGTGGTTTTAAAGGTGCAACTTGTTTGGCCGCCAAATGAGGCTGCTCCCACCTGTGAGGTAGGAGGATGCAGAATAGGGAAGGCCCTAGAAGCAGGTCTGAGGACAGGTGCCTGTGATCAGAGATGATCTGCACCTGTGTGAAGGCTGATTACAAATGGATCAAGGTGTAGCTTCTTATCACTTATCAAGGAAGTGTGACTTGATTGACTCAATTAACCTTTGACCTTACATTGTTCAGTCACGTCCTACTTTTGGTGACTCAATGTGGTTTTCTTGGCAAAGATACTGGAGTGATTGGTCATTTTTTTCTTTAGTGTCCTCATTTGATGAGGAACTGAGGTAAATAGAAATTAAGTGAGTTCCCAAGGATCTCATAGCTAGTAACTAGCTGAGGCCAGATTTGAATTGAGATCTTTTTGACTTCAGGCCCAGTGTCTGCACTACACACTGTACCATCTAGCCCTCTTGCATTAGTTTGTGTGAAATAGTTGACTTAGCATTGTATTTACTGAACTTTATGAATAGTGGCTCTACACCTTCCTTCCTTCCTTCCTTCCTTCCTTCCTTCCTTCCTTCCTTCCTTCCTTCCTTCCTTCCTTCCTTCCTCAGTCACCAAATGCCCTATCTCATTTATTCATAACCTTCCCAGGACTCAGTTTCAAATCAGGGAGTTGGACTACCTGACCTTGTGAGGTTTCTTCCAATTTTATACCTATGACCTCATAAAGCTCCTCTTTGGGGCACTTTGGTCCATAAGCAAATTTCCTTGTGCACATACTATTAGAATGTAAACTACTCAAGGGCAGAGATTGTAGTTTTTTTTTAAATATTTTTATCCCCAACACTGAGTATAGTGCTGTACACATATTAATTAAATACTTAGTAAATGCTTTTTCTTTCCTCCCTCCCTTCCTCCCTCCCTCCCTCCTTTTCTTTCTTCCTCTCTTCCTCCCTCCCTCCCTCCCTTCCTTTCTTCCTCTCTTCCTCCCTCCCTCCCTTCCTCTCTTCCTCCCTCCCTCTCTCTCTCCTCTTATATTCAGGCTGAGTACAGTTTATGGGCAGGGTTAACAATTCTAAAGCCTTGTAAATGCTGCACACCAGGATTCTTTCTGGTCTTGGTTACAGAAATGTCTTTTCTTGGTTACCCAAATACCTTCCCTGAGACAGCACTTTGTCTGTAAAACCAACAGAAGTAGCAGAAAGGCCACGGGGGCCTGCTAGGGTCACACGCCAGAGATAGTGTCCTGGCGTCCATGATTTTCCTTATCTTTCCCCCTCAGCATACTGAAGGAAAAGCTGGCTTCTTTTCCTCTGCAGCCTAGAATGCCTTATTGTTGTGTCTGACTTTTCCAAGCCCAAAGTCTGCCCAGAAGAAAGAAAAGGAGCAAGAAATACAGCCAGCCCCAGAGTAGAATTTCCCAAGTCTTCTCCCTCCCTAGCTAGTGACTAGAACATGATTATGATCATTCTCATATCTCAGTGTGCTGGCGCTCTTAGAGCTGCCTCCCTTATCTGCCTTAGGAGAATGTTCAGAGAGATACAGAGAGAAGCCGAGCATTTGGACAGTGCCAAGATGATTAGCACCATTTTGCTGAAACGGAAACTGCCCCTCAGCTGACACTGTCATCTCCAGGATGGTGGAGATCTTGTCTTATAGCACAGTACAGTAGATCTGAGACTTAAACACATCTGAGGGGAATCAACACTGGCCTGACAGCCAGAAAACTTACTTCTGAAGCCTGGTTTCATTCCTCATGAGATGTGGCACAGGTTACATGACCTCTTGCGGCCTCAGTTTCCTCTTCTGTCAAATGGTCTCTACAGTGTTTCCCAACTGTAAAATCCGATCATCCGTATCCAAAATGGCAGTCATAACTAGTCAATTTGGGACCCAGAGCCAGCTTGATGACATATGTTCTCAACATGCACCACAAATCATGAGTTTGCAATAAATGCAGTTGTGGGGTTGAGAGGTGGAGACACTGGACCACTGTCTTATAGTGAGAAGACAAAGACCCTGGGACACTTGCAGATTGTTCCCTAGGAGGTTTCCGTTGAAAGGAGTAGAACATTCTGGGCCTATGATTACCGGGGGGGGGGGGGGGGGGGATGCATATCATCTGGTGACTGCTTATTGGAACCTAATTTTCTTGCCAATTGGAGGCTAAGCTTCTATTAAGGAGGATAAGTGTGTAAATTTCAGTGATCTGGGGCATAATCTCAATTGTCCTAGTCTGGTCACTGCTCTGCCAACCCTTTTTATTTAATTTTTTTTTTAAAGTAAGGCAATCCAGGTTAAGTGACTTGCCCAGGGTTACGCAGCTAGTATCAAGTCTCTGCGGCCAGATTTAAAATCACAGAGTGAGCCTTCCTGACTGCAGGCTTGATACTCTATCCATAGGGTGGATGCTTGACTGGGGTCACTCAGCTCTTATTCATTCCCACAACAGCTTCAGCAGGTCCTATCCCTAACCATCAACACAACTTGCTACACTTCCTGTGACTTATCATAAATTAAAACTTCAGTTCAGGCACAAATGAAAAGAGGCAACATCATAGGCCAGCTGTAAAAACTTGTCAACCTTGTGCTGTGGCCATGTGGAACTATGGATTTATAAGGGAAGGCTTGATGCTGACTTCAAGCTTGGCTTCTTCTGCCATCTGTGTGACCTTGGGTGAGTCACCAAATGTTCACAAACCTCAGTTTCCTTATTTAAAAACAAGGATTAGGTGCTGGTCCAGAGAGTCTCCTAAGGTCCTTCTAATGCTAGAGCTCTGGTCCTAAGGGTCACTTACTAGAAATCGACTCCATTTGGTGTTTTGTTGAATCATTCTATATTTTAAGAATCTTGTACCCCAAGCAGGGAGGCAGCACAGTACCTCAGAAAGGTCCCTGACATGCCCTGAGTTCAAATCTCCCCACCAAGACCTAATATTTGGGTAGCCTTAGGCAAATCTCCGGACTCCCCCATTCAGTTTCCTCAGCTCTAACAGGAGAGGGTGGGCCCAGAGGGCCTCTTAGGGTCTTTCCACCTGTGTAGCTCTGTTATTAGGAGCCGACATTTATAAATACTGTGCCCATATCTGAATGCTCATCATTGTGAGGAAAGTGAGGCCCCAACCCCAAGGGATAAGATTAAAAGCTCCAGTGCTGAATCATGTCTTTAAGGCTCTTGGTAGGCAAAGATTCCTCACTGGCCTTGAGATTTCTGAGAGTGGTTCGCACTGACCAGCATTGAACAAAACCTTAAGTAAAGCTGACAGTTGGGCCAAATAAGTCAGCTCGGAAGAGTAAGAGGAAGATTTCTGGTCCCTGACATTCCTTGATGGATAGCTGCATTGCCGCACAGTCCCCAGGTGACTCCTGAGGCATTTCAAACAGGCAGAACAACCAGGTCAGCGGTGACACCACCAGACTCCCTTAGCTTCAATGCTTGGGGTGTGGGAGGCAACTGGGAGGGGCAGTGATAAGGTTAGAGCCTGAGGGAGGGATATTATCACTGGGAGAAATGGCAAGTAAACCCAAGAAAACCCAAGAAAAAGGATTCCACTAAATTGAATAGGTATTTATTAATCATGCCCTATGCTCAAGATAGGGAGACAGAGGAAAAAATAAAAACATTTCATTTTCCTGAAGAGCTAGATGAGCAAAAGAGAAGAATGGAATGGGGAGGACACACTGTACACAAACAAATAAATCATAAAATATAAATATAATATAAATTAAATAAATTATAAATAAATAAAATTAATTAATTAAATATAAATTAAATTAAAATATAAAATAATAAAATAAACTATGGAATAAACAAATACATATATGAAAGCAAAATACAAAGTAATTAGGGAGAGATGCAATTACTGACAACTGAGTCTTCTAGGGATTCTAAGAGATGGGGGAAGAGGAAGACTATTCCTGGTTTGGGGGAGAGCTTGTACAGGGGGTGGGGGTGGGGGTGCAAACAGATGGGACATGTTCTAGGTCTGGTGTGCATTGGTCACAGTAGTAAGGTAAGGATTTGGTAAAATCAAGTGAGTGAGGCACAAGGACAAACAAACAAATAAAAACCACATGATTATTCCCATGTGGTTTTATTCATGGAAACAATAGGAAAGAAGCTTCCTTAACAGCTGCTTTTCTGACGGCCCCTCCCCCTCCCCTCTCTGCCCCCTCCCTGGGTCTCTCAGATCTCCCTGTCCACCCTACAGCTGGATCCTGCCTCTGTTACAGTGTAAGGTCCTTGAGAAGGGTTCTGTTCTGCTTTTCTATTTGTATCCCAAATGCTTAACTCCATAATAAGCCTTTAATAAATACCTTTCCTTTCACTCATTCATGACATGACAGCAGCAAGCATACATGCAGACAACAATGCATTAATGAGCACAGCTGGGTGTTGGGATGAACAGTGTGGGACCTGGACTCAAGGAGACCTAAATTCTAGCTGTGTGACCATGGACAATTCACGGTTAGCTCAGTTTCCTTCATTGTAAAATGAGGGCAATAATAATTCTTACACCTTAAGGGCATTGAGAAGATCAAATGAGATAATATTTGCAAAGCACTTCATGAACCTTAAAGAACTTTATACATTCTAGCTGTTATTACTTCCCAGCTCCTCATGGGGTTGTCCGCATGTTGGTAGCCAGATGAGACACATAGGAGGGAGGAGTCTGGCAGCTCTGAAAAAGCTCTAACCCCTTCTTGGCAGTGGCTTCAAGGGAATTTGTGCTCAGGGTAATCAATAGAGAAAGCAGAGTTCTATTATCTAATTTGGAAATTGAGTGAAGCACTTGTCTCTCAAGAGCATGACCATATTATTGCCCTACTGGTAGCATCATTTCAGGACTCCTTATCTAACAGTGATCTAGGTATGTGCCATAGTGTACAGTCAGTTCCATGGGCCCAAGGCCTGGGGACTACATATAATTGTCTCCTAAGCTTAGAAATGGTAGGCAACACATGAAGTGCAGTAAAGGTGGAAACTCAGAGTACTGTGTTACTCATGGGACCACCAAGAAGTTCTGAAACCTGTGCTGACAGGACAAACCATCTGGCACTTAAAGAAGAAGAAAAATGAACTTGGGAGGTGATGGAGCCTGGGAAATTTCCAACTTTAAGCTTTAATATTTTTTTTAAGGGGGAGGAAAAAAAATGGGCTCCAGCCCTTTTTGCCCTGGGGTATAAATCCCCACAAGGTTCTTTTCCCAGTGTGAGAGTTGGCTGAGGATGGTTTTGTTGGTAGCTTATCTCACTTTGCCACCTCCTTCTAATACTTGAAGCAACTCCAGCTTAGAGCACATCTGGCCAAACATGTGCTACCCAGTGCTTAGCCAAAAGCTGGCTTTGGTGATGGCTGCATGCAGAATTATTCTAAGAACAGCCAGATCTTTGGTCCAATGGGGTCTCCGAGACGGGGCGCAACTTCTGCCTTTTTGTACTTTTCCAGGATGAGAAGGAGGCATTCTGTCTCTTGGAAACTTGGCCCAATGGCCTGGAGTATTTGAAGAGCTCCTATTTACAGGCAAATGTGGAAGACAAGAGCAAAATGGTAGAGGAAGAATAGTACATTGGAATCAGAAGACCCGGGTGGGAATCCTGGCTCTTCAGACTGCTTCTTCCTGTGAGACCCTGAGAAAATCACTTAATCTCAGTTTTGAAAGGTGCAGATTCTTCCTCTGTGAAGTAAAGGGTTTAGACTAAATGAGAAAGTCTAATCCAAATTTAAATCCTGTCATGTTATAAGTGAATGGAACATTTGTACATTTTAACTCAATTGAATTCAGTTCAACAAATATATTGTGCACATATGCCAAGCACTTTGCTAGGCAGTAAAGATAAAGAAGAAGAAAAAATACAGTTCCTGCCCTAAAGAGGATCCCTTCCACCACTAATTATTCCATGAGCAGTGTTAAGTAAACATAATGTGCATACAAAATAAATACCAAGCCATTGATGGTAGGCAGAGGGCAGTATGAACCACTGTCCAAATGATTATTGTTTAGAAAAGTATAGGTCCTAGAATTCAGATCTGGAAGGACTCATAAAGATTATGTAGTGTGATCCTCCCCCTCCCCTTTCTTGTAGATGAGAAAAACAGGACCAAAGCATTCCAGGGGCTTCGGTTATTTTGATTAATGAGCTGTATGAAGCAAATTCTCAAAGTTCCTACTCTTCTTATAATAGTGTATTTCACTCTCATAAAAATTTTTATTTTCTCAAAGAAAAAAGAGAATGTGTCTATTTTAAGTTAACTTTTTTTTTCCTCAGAAAGTTTGCTTATGCTTTGCACATAATTTAGTATTTCATAATAAAAGGCTAATTCTTAAATAACCAAAAGTAGATTTTTATAAAGGCAGTGTCAACCACAATACCCCTCTTCAAATCCTAAGGAATGGCAGCCACTAATCAGGTATATATTTTTATTAAGCACTTAGTAGGTGCCAGGTGCTGTCCTAAGTTCTGAGGATACAAATACCTGAGAAATATATATGTTTTTTCCTCCCATATAGTTATCTCTCTCTCTCCCTCATCTACTTCTCTATGTATCTATTTACAAACATCTATATGTGTATGTATGTATGTGTATGCACATACAGTCTCCATCATCATGTGGCTTACATTCTCATGGGAGAGGCCAAGACATAAATAGGAGTTGGAAAGCAGGGGGAAGGGAGATGTTGCCCACTGGAGGTCAAGGTGTACAAGTTCGGAGAGTTAAGAGTGAAGCCAGATGAGAAGTTGGCATAGAGGGAGCAAGAAGTTCCATAAATGATAATCCTGGGCTAAAACTCACCAATCAGAAGAGGGAATATAGTGGTAGAGGCATCTCCAGGGTTAACAGGCTATTGAGTAACAGGTAGGAAACCCTGGAGAATCTGATATGGATCTAAGAGAGAAGGAAGAGGACTCGATGTACTAGGAGAAACAAAAGGCCATTAGGGTCATCCAGTCTAACTCCAATATTTTGAAGATGAGTAAACTGAGGCTTAGGAGAGTTAAGTGATTTGTTCAAGGTCTCCCAGAATTTAAACCCAGGTGTCGGATTCCCAGGATATTGTTTGTTCCATCCCAGCACTTTTGTCTTTGAATAACTAATTCATGAAAGTTATTCTCCATGTCAAATAGCAAAATTTCAGTGTCTTTTTTACCCATCTTTCAGTGTGCACTAAAGCTCTGAACCACCCCAAGGAGGTTTTGATGTGGTTAATTTCCATCTGATAAGAACATTCAGCATTCAGAATTAGCATGGAAAATAAATGGTGGTTAATGTTGAGATGCTCCTAGATTCAATTTTCAAATACATTTCTTTGTAAACAAAAACATCAGTGAAATAAAAAATCATTTATAGCTCTGGAACATCAAGTGCTCAGCTAAACACTGCCATGAATGAAAAAGAACTTTGAGGCATTAATGTGGTAATGTCATTGGCCTCAGTTTAATTCTAGAGAAAGATATTAAGAGTTTGCCCCAGGGGCAGCTAGGTAGCACAGTGGATAGAGTACCGGCCCTGGAGTCAGGAGTACCTGAGTTCAAATCCGGCCTCAGACACTTAACACTTACTAGCTGTGTGACCTTGGGCAAGTCACTTAACCCCAATTGCCTCACACACACACACACACACACACACACACAAAGAGTTTGCCCCAAATGACATCTCAAAACAAGTAATACAGAGAATTCTCCTTTATGCTCATCCTTATCATTTCTACAATGACAATGATAATGCTAGTTGGCATTTATGTAAGACTTCCCCAAAGCACTTTACATACATTAGTCTATCTGATTCTTACAAAAGCCCTGTGAGTTACGTGGTATTCCTATTCCCATTTTCTTGGTTATTGGTGTTTGGTCATTTCTGTTGTGTCCGACTCTTTGTGACCCTCTTTGGGGCTTTCTTGGCAGAGATACTGGAGCAGTATCCAACTCATTTTACAGATGAGAAAGCTGAGGCAAGCAGAGGTAAGTGTTCCACCACTAACTATTCCATGCACAATGATAAGTAAGCATAAGGTGCATACAAAATAAATATCAAGTCATTTATGGGAGGCAGAGGGGAGTATGAATTAGCTCAAATAATTATTGTTTAGAAAAGTTTAGGTCCTAGAATTCACATCTGGAAGGACTCATAAAGATGGTATAGTATGATACTGCCCCCCTTCCCTCCCCACCCCCAAGATGAGAAAAACAGGACCAAAGCATTCCAGGGGCTTTGGTTATTTTGATTAATGAGCTGGTCACACAGCTAGTAAGTGTCCGAGGCTAGATTTGAACTCAGGTCTTCCTAACTCCAGGCCTGGCACTCTTTCCATTACTTCACAGAATGATTCTATCCCCATTTTACAGATGATTAACTGAGGTGTAGAGAAATGAATTAAGTCTCCCAGGGTCTCATAGTGCCTCAGGTAGGATTTTAATGATTATCCCAATTATTCTAATTTCACTTTTTAATACACAAATTCAGGGGCAGCATGGGGTAGCCAGATGAATAGGAACACCTGGGTTCAAATACTCTCTTTGGAATATATTGCTGGTGTAACCTTAGTGAATGCAGGTAACCTCTCAGTACTTTGGTCAATACTGTAAGACTAATTCACAGAGCAAATGCCAATTGGCATCGAGCTATAGGCACGATCTACCAACCATCACTAATTATTTGCATGGAAATGTGATGATGGACAAAACTATGTTCAGGGCACAGGTATGTCTAAAGCAAGGGGCTCTTAATGCATGGATAAATCTTATCTCCATGAGTAAATCTGGGCAGCTAGGTGGTGCCATAGTGCTTGAAATCAGAAAGATGAATCTTCCTGAGTTCAATTTTGTCCTTAGACACTAACTGTGTGACCCTGGACAAGTCACTTAATCCTCTTTGCTTTAGTTTCCTCATCTATAAAATATGCTGGAGAAGGAAATGGCAAATCACTCCAGTGTTTTTGACAAGAAAACCCCAAATGAGGTCATGGAGAGTCTGAAATGAATGAACAACAACCTGGATAAATTTTGGGGATTCCATGAATTTTGTTTTGTTTTCTTTTGCTGGGCAATGAGGGTTAAGTGACAGGTCTGAGGTCACACAGCTAGTAAGTGTCAAGTGTCTGAGGCCAGATTTGAACTCAGGTCCTCCTGAAACCAGGGCTGGTGTTTGATTCCATGAACTTTGACAAGAAAATTATCTTTATTTAGAGTTGGTTTCCAATATATTGGTATGCTAGGGGGTATTATTGGAAATTCAAATACCTCAGTTTGTGTGAAAGTCATTTAAAACCACCTAGACTATTTTTGTTAATCAAGAAAATTAGAAAACTACCTTCTCCCCTAATAAAACCACCATTATCATGTCTCTCAATCTTTCTCAATGAAGTAAAAAAGCATATATTAAATACCTACTATGTTTCAGGCACTATAGTAATATGTGCTGTAGATTGGGCTGGGGACAGAGCCACAGAGCTATTTTTCTCATTTTTCCTTGCACTGACTCTTTATGGCTACAGGCTATAGAGTTTAAATTACTTATCTGAGCAATGATGGAACCCACTTCATGCTGTATTAAGAAGAGTCTGGAATAAATTGTTCCCTGAGTCTCCATTTGGAGTCTTCAAATCCAGTTACCACAGGCAACCAGTCTGTTTGTGCAGAAAAGACTGATTTTAGGCTAAGAATGTAGTGCTTAAGTTTCTGGTGGGAATTCAAGCACTTCTCTTATCTATGGTTTTTTTTTTTTTTTTTGGTGAGGCAATTGGGTTAAGTGACTTGCCCAGGGTCACACAGCTAGTAAGTGTTAAGTGTCTGAGGCTGGATTTGAACTCAGGTACTCCTGAATCCAGGGCCAGTGCTTTATCCACTGTGCCATCTAGCTACCCCTACACTTCTATCTAAAGGTATTTCTGTGAAGAAATCAAATTGGGGAACCAGAGGCCCAAGTATTGGCAAAAGCCTTGGGTTTTGATTCAGAAGATCTGGGTTCAAGTCCTGACCCGATCACTTTATAGTAACCTTCTGATGCCTCACCTTTCTAAACCAGAGTTTCCTCATCCATAGAATGATGGAGTTAGACCAATTTATTTCTATAGTCCCTTCCAGTTATAAATATTGTAACTTAAGAAATCTGACCTGATGTCTTGGTTCTTTTTGGCATTTTCCAGAAATTTTTTCTATAATCCCACACAGAGAAAACAGAACCAAACAGAAAACAAGGGGTGGGGGGGAGGTATCCCCTGGAACTGAAACCTATTTAGGAAGGGTGCCTGGATCAAAAATAAAGGCCACATCCTAACTCTTGACAAAGAAACAAGATATTTACTTGTTCAGAGAATTATTAGTGATTGTTTTTGAGTTTTAAATCACTTGCTAATTTACAGGTGAGAAACAAGGGTCTCCGCAGTCCAGTTTATACTTCACACAATTGCCAAAGAGCTTTTCCTCAAACTCAGGTCTGACCATATCATTCTCTACTCAGTAAATTCAAGTGGCTCTCTATTCCCTCTAGAGTCAAAGATAGAGTCCCTCTGGTTGGCATCTAAAGATCTTCCCAAGCTGGCCTTCATTTCCCTACAAGTACCCTGTCATCTAGGCATTGTCCTATTTGCTGTGCTTCTCGAAGGACACCTATAGCCCCTTAATGTGTGTGTGTGTGTGTGTGTGTGTGTGTGTGTGTGTGTGTGTGTCTGTGTGTGGTGGCAGTACTTTTTAGGCATGGACCAAGTTGAGATTTTTTTTTTTTTTTTCATGGTGGGATAACCTCAGGTCATGTCCCAGAAGTCCCACTTCACCCCTCCTTTCTACTAGACTCAACCATTCCTGGGTATATGACATCTAGCCTTCTTTATTCTGTTAAGGTATCTGTTCATGTGCCACTAGGTGGCATAGTGAAGAAAGTGATGAACTTGGGGGTCAGGAAGACCTCAATTCAAATTTTGATTTAGATATTTACTACTTATATGACTCTGGGCGTGTCACTGGACTAATTTTGGTTTCCTCTTCTCTAAAATGGGGATGATAAAAGAACATACCTTACAAGGTTTTCGTGAGGATCGAAAGAGATGTCATATGTAAAAATCCTTGCAGATCTATGCTATGCTAGCTGTTTACCACCAGCAGCAGCAGCAGCTTTATTAGCTGCCTTCCTCCCTTTGCATGCAGCCAAACTCTCTCAGGAAAGGTAGGTAGGGAAAAAGAGAAAGCCAAAAGGATCTTTATTCCATTCTTCCCAGAAACTACCAGCCAGACGCATGAGTTGGCTCACCTGCCATTTAGAACGCAAGCTATAAGAACCCAAGTTATTAATATTTCAAGAGCGATGGGATGCCTGACCCTTTGACTGTTTATGTAAGAAATGTAAATAGTGAAAAGGCCAAAGTACAGAATGGAGAGTCAGAAGCTTAGAGGTCGCAGCCATCAAAGGGCACCCCGGGGGATTCTGGGAACTCGCCCTTGTTCTTCAACTTGCCTCTGCAGTTTTCTCTCCCTTTATGGCAGAGATACTTCACGGGGGGCTGGCAATGCCACCCACATCCACGGGATTATGTCAACTCTGGCCATAAAGCATTTCGAGGATATAAAGCAATTAAGTGCCATTATGGGCAGGAAGGACCTTTTTTCTTGAGAAAAAGCAGATGTTGATTTTACTTTCACACTTAAACCAAAGAGTAGCCCAATTAAGGCGCCTGCCATTTGATCTACCCCACCACCAACAGTGCTCTATTTAGAGCCAGAGGACCCGAGTCCCAGTGCTATCTCTGCCACTCATTCCCCACATGACCTTTGGCAAGAAAGTTCCCCTCCGTGGTCCCTGTTCAAATCTGGGCTCAGACACTTACTTCCTGTATGATCCTGGGCAAGTCACTTAACCCTGTTTGTTTCAGTTTTATCATCTGTAAAGTGAGCTGGAGAAGGAAGAGACAACCCCAAATGGGGTCACACTAAACATGACTGAAAAATGACAACTTAATATTTTTATGGCCTTCATTGAAATCATGAAATCATTTGACCAACAGACCTTTCACTATGAATGTCAATAGCACTTCATGTTAGAAAAACAAAAGACCTAGGTTTCAATCCTTATTATTCCTATGTATGACTTTAGGGAAATAACTTTATCTCTGTCTCAGCATCCTCACACATCAAGAAGGGATAATTGTAACCCTACCCTAAAAGTTTCCTATAATAATCAAATGAAATTGTATATAAAGTGTTTCATAAGCCATAAACGCTCTATTAATATCAGTTTTCTTTATTGTTACTATTCTTTCCATTAGCAGTAAAGAGGATAATAGTAGAACCTAACACAGAAACAAAATTATCAAAAATAATAGCAGCTCAATAAGAATCACATTAAAGTACATTAGATGGTCGAAGCATTATGTAAAACATCATGTGCTTGAGTGACAGATAGAGTAAATCTCTGCTCAAATCATTGATCACTACTCAAAGAACACCCTTCTCTGAGTTCTATTGGCACACACATTTACATATGCATATAATCTTCCAATTAAAATATAACATAACTCATGAAATAGAGTAAACCTACATTAAATATTAAACTGTATTAATACATTGTATTATTTATATATTATATTAATATATTATTATATTAATGAAGTAATAAATAGTAAATATACATTAAATTGGAAATAAACTTCAAGAGCACACAAAAAACCAAAGAATCTGACAGAATATAAGCTCCTTCAGGGCCAACCTTGCATCCCTAGGACTAGTTCCCCTGCTTGATGGTGTTGGACAGTAAGCCCTTTTCAAATACTTCTTGGATGATTAATTGAATTGCAAAGCTGTTACCGCATGAATGAGTGGAAAAGCCCTAAGGAGTAATAATCCAGCCTCTCTTGGAACACTTACAGTGACTAAGTAACCAACAAGGTTATCCCATCACATCATTAGGAAGCTGTCAATTTTGGACAAATCTTTCATTCAGTTAAAATCAACCTCCCTGCAATTTCCATCCATTGGTCTTTACCTGAATATAAGTGCAAATGTTTTAGATCTAAACAATCACATTTGGTCCCATTTCTGGAATTAGGGGACTCTTCTTGAGGTTTTGGGGGAAATAGTGAGAGTCACAAATTAGTTGGAGTCACTCTGTTAATGGAGCTTTGGTGGACCTTGTGAAGGGAAACCTGTCTCTCCATGATCCCCAACCATTGAGAACATAGTCACTTCTTGCTCCACAGCTCACCATTAACATGCTCTGCCCACACTTAGCATGGCTGCTGTTTCATTTCCAGTTCAGGGCTATAATTGGGCTTAATTGACTTGAAGCTCATTGTGGCCCTAATGATTAAATCTCTGTTAATTGTTTATAAGAAACTGGCAGAATATTAACAGGACACAAGGGTTAACAACCAGGAGGAAACAGAGAATAGCAATGAACAGATAGAACTTAGCAAAATATCCCACATCACGGTGCTCAAGACTTATATAGGCATTAAGAGGACCCATTGGGAAGGAAGGACATAAGCATTTAACAAGCCCTTGCTTTGTGTCAGGCACTGGCTAAGTTTTTTACAAATATTATCTCATTTGATCCTGACAACAACCCTGGGAGCTGGGTGCTGTTGTTCTCACGTTTCTTTCTTTCTTTCTTTCTTTCTTTCTTTCTTTCTTTCTTTCTTTCTTTCTTTCTTTCTTTCTTTCTTTCTTTCTTTCTTTCTTTCTTTCTTTCTTTCTTTCTTTCTTTCTTCCTTCCTTCCTTCCTTCCTTCCTTCCTTCCTTCCTTCCTTCCTTCCTTCCTTCCTTCCTTCCTTTCTTTCTTTCTTTCTTTCTTTCTTTCTTTCTTTCTTTCTTTCTTTCTTTCTTTCTTTCTTTCTTTCTTTCTTTCTTTCTTTTTTGCAGGGCAATGAGGATTAAGTGACTTGCCCAGGGTCACACAGCTAGTCAGTGTCAAGTGTCTGAGGCTGGATTTGAACTCAGGTCCTCTTTAATCCAACACCAGTGCTTTATCCACTGTGCCACCTAGCTGCCCCCATGTTTATTTCACAGATGAAAACTGAGGCAAAAAGAGGTTAAGTGACTGGCCCCAAGTCACACAGCTCGTAAGTGTCTGAAATGGAATTGGACCTCAGGTCTTCCTGTCTCTAAGTCCAGCACTCTATCCCCTGTATCAAATAGTTTCCTTGATAGAAATGAATGAAGAGGAACTGTTTGTATGGGTGTTTTGGGGGAGACTTGCAACCTAAATCAGGGGGCTAGCTCACCCAAAGAATTGGAGGCTCACCAAGAATCTTCTAAAATAAAAAGAGATTCATTAGGAGAGGAAATATGGCAGGGAACAGATTAACTTGGTCACTGTCCTGCTGGAGAAAGAGATGACTGGTCTTTTGTATTTTTACCAGACAAAAGGAAGGGAAGGGCATCACAAAGAACTGGGAGGGAAATGTAACAACAGGGAGGGGGGTTTGGAATAATGGTGCAATAGTAAGACATACGGCACCCATCCATATCTTGCTAATCAGGGTCATGCTTGGCAACACCCATTCCTGAGGTGGGAGGCAGAGCTGCCCCTCCCCTGGGAGAGTTCAAGGATTCCTTGGGGGGGGTTGGCATTTCTAGGCTTCTTGGGGTCCCACTACATTTCCATAACATGGGGACCAATACGGGGAAGTCACAGTGATGTAACTAGACAGCAAATAAAACATTTTAAAAAGTTAAATTAAAAGATGTTTTGATGCATGAGATTCTTATCATACAATCATATACAGAGGTGGAAGGGATGTGGAGGCCATGAAATCCAACCTTCTCATCCCCTTGAATTTAATTTAATTATTTTAAATGAGCAGACATCTATTTTCCTTGCTCACTGAAAAAAAGAAAAAAGAAAAAAAAGAAAAACAAAACTCTTTAAGCAAATATGCATAGCTAAGCCAAATAAACTCTCACACTTCATCATCTCCCACCTGGCTGCTCGAAATTGCTTGAATTGTTTGCATGTTAGGAAAGCCTCAAATTGGAACTTGGGTCATTATTTGCCACTTCTTTTACCTTATCTTAATTATTAACTTGCAGACATAATGGGTTTGTTATTTAGAAAATAAAATATTCAGCAATATAGTAGGAAATTTGTATTTGAAACAGAACAGAACAACACCCAAGTCTATAAAAACTGCACAAATGACCAAAAAAAAAAAAAGCCAAGAAAAACAACCCCCCAAACCTCAGTTCCCCTTTGTCCTACTGCCAAGTCTTCTTGGACAAGTCCCGATGAGTCACTGCAGCTGTTGCCTTCCTCTCTCTGTTCCCCACCCCCACCTGCCTTCAGGATGACCTTTCATTCCAACTCCTCTGAGAATTCTGTCTGCCTTTGGGTCCAATGTAGACAATGCTGAAACCAAGAGGATCCTAAGTCCAGCATCTCTGAGAAGGCACTGCAAAACAGTCTAAAACAGTCACTGAATCCTTAGTCTTCTCAGGGACACTCGGAAGTCATTCTCAAAGCTGTATGGTTTTGTCTGTGATTTCAGTCTAAATGATTTCTTCCTTATTCAATGTATTCATGGCTTTTTCCCCAAGCAGGTTGGATAAAACACATCTGTGTAAATGCTAGGAAAATAGTTTAAATGGCAAAAACAAGAATATGATTTACAATTTGATATAGACTGTGTGTTGTAGATTGTGTGGAATGCTTTCAGAATAGTACCTAAAAGGATCATTAGTGGTTAGCAAGTTAAGTATTGTAACAGCTGCCCAAATAATGAGTCCATCTTAAGAACAAGATAATGTTATTAAAAAGTTGCATGAGGCAGACTCAAAGTGTTTTTACAGAAAGCTGAACTAGGATTAGTGAGTGAGAAATCTGGGAGGCATCTTAAACTCAATGGGTCCTAAACAGAATTCATTTTATCTTCTTCCAAACCTTCTCTCCCTGAACTCCCTCTTTTTTGTTGCAGGGATCACCTTTCTTCCAATTACATTCAAAATGTTACAGTCACATGTAACTTTTCCTACTCTTTCTCCCTATCAAATCAGTTGACAAGTCTTATTTTGCCACAACATTTCTGTCATCCATCTCCTCTCCATTCACATAGCTACCACTCTACATCAGGCATCCATCCCCTCTGGCTTGGAATATTTTCAGTGCCCTCATAATTTGGCACCCTGCTTCCAAGGTCTACACATCCCCATCCTCCCTCCACACATCTACCAAACTGATATTTCTAAAGCCTAGGTCTGATCATTTTACTCCCTTTCTCAATTAGATCTAAGGGGCTACCTCTTTCTTGTCTCTATGATAAAATAAAAACTCCCTTTTCAGACATCCTATACTCTTCACAACCTAGCTCAAACTGAACATTACCCTCCCTCATGTACTCTATAAACCAGCCAAATGACACCTGTCTCCTACATTCTTGCCTTTGCACAGGTGGACCTCCATGTCTTCAAGGTATCTCCACTTTCTGCTTCACAAAATTTCAAGCTTCTTTCAATGTTCTGATCGAGAGCTCAAGTAGCACTCCACTAGGGTGGTCTCTTCTGATTCCCTGTCATTTCTTTTGCCTCCCCCTCCCCCACATTATTTGTCCTTAACTTTGTACGTTTGATATTTACTTATCCGTCCATGTTCATATTGTCTCTCCCTATAATATTTAAGTTTCTAAAGAGTAGCAGTCGTTTAGTTTTTGTCTTCTCATCCCCGGTGCCTAGCATAAATAATGGGCATGTAATAGGTGCTTGTTAAATACTTATTGAATTGATGGGTTAACTGTCTTTATACAAAGATGTTCAACAACTCGCCATTCAATAGAGCCCTGCTTTGAGTTATCTTCATAACAGTGTTGAATCCTCTCTAAGCCATCCATCCTTTTTTACCCATTTCCCCTTCTGACCCACAAGGTATATTTGCAGGACAGTGCACCAAGATAAACATACAGGTAGGTTATGACAACAGAATAAGACTAACTGAGCAATTCATGTATTTGGAGAGAATTTTATTTGACTAAATAGCCTTTAAAAATGATGATTTCGGGGGCAGCTAGGTGGCGCAGTGGATAAAGCACTGGCCCTGGATTCAGGAGTACCTGAGTTCAAATCCAGCCTCAGACATTTGACACTTACTAGCTGTGTGACCCTGGGCAAGTCACTTAACACCCATTGCCCTGCAAAAAAAAAATATATATATATATCATTTCATTTGAAATTTACCTTCCCCTAACTCCCCTACAGACCAAAAGAAGTCTTTTGGGAAATCCTTAAGATTTCAAGTAATACTGAGCGCAGGCCTTCTTTGAAAGATCTCTGGAAAGAACCCTTAAGAGACAGGGGATTTCTTAGCTTTTCTTATCAGTTACCTATCACTCAGAGTCATGCTAGAGAAAAGCTTGGAGGTCACCTTATTTATTATGCATTTTATTGCTCAGGAGACTGAGGCCATGACTGACACCTGGTGAATGGAAGAACCGGGGCCAGATCCCAATGTCCCCTGATTCCCAGCTCACTGTTATTATCACTCCCTAGGGATGCCTGAAAATCCCTTGACTAAATATTTCATTTGCTGGTGTTTCTGCCATAGCCTAAGGAGGCAGAAAGAAACTTGGGAAGCTAGCAGGCTGATTGACAGAAGTAATTACCAGGAGCCTAATTGTCCTGCAATCTTGCCAGAGATTAAGAGGAGAGGGAAGCATATTCAAGAGGCTTCCAATGTGAATGAAATCCCAAATATGCCAAATATGTTTCCTAAATTTCAACTTTTTCTGCTATAGTAGCGTATGCCAATCTTGTATTTAAAGGAAGACCCAGAGTATAGTCATTGGATCATTTATCTATTGATTCATTTAGTTGGTTAGTTGCACCAAAACTGTGATTCTATTTGTTTAGTTAATTCTTGGTAGGGCGACCAGGTGGTCCAGTGGATAGAGTCAGGTCTGGCTTCAAAAAGACCCAAATTCAAATCTGTCCTCGGATACTTACTATCTTTGTGACCTTGGGCAAGTCATTTAATCTTGTTTGCCTTAGTTTCCTCATCTGTAAAATGAGCTGGCAAAGAAAATGGCAAACCATTCTGGTATCTTTGCCAAGAAAACCCCAAATGGGGTCACGTAGAATCAGACAAGACTGAAATGACTAAATGACAACCACAAAACTCTTGGTAAGGAATTCTCCCAATGTTGCAATTATGTCTTTGAAGACTTGACTAGAGCAGTGGGATAAAACTCAAGTAGAAATGACAGTCATTTCATCTGTCTAAGCATCCCTAGGGGCCACATATTGGATTAGTTTTAAAATATGTGAAGAATTCATAGAAATATGGGGAGATCTGTATGAACTGTGTTAAGGCTAAAATTCTAGCTAAACTGTCTAAAATATCTAATGAGTGGTCGCCAATAAATTATAAGCTTTAGCAAGAGTTAGACTTTTAAGCATTTATTAAGGAGAATAAGAATTTGGTAAAGAGAGAGAAAAAGGCCTAGATTCCTATCTATTAAAGGGAGAGCACATTTCTAGCTCCCTTCTCCGCCAGAGTCCAGAGGAAAGAGAGCCAGACCGAGCGCCAGTCTCTTCCTTCCTCCTCCCACTAGTCTGCGTCACTTCCTCCTCGCCAAAGAAAAGACTCCTGGTCTTGCCCTCAAAGACCTTCGCTTCATGGGCAGAACTCTTCTACAGTAAGTATCCAGCAGGTGGCGTCATTCCAATCGTTACAACTGATACACAGGGAAATAAGCAGAACCAAGAGAACAGTATGTCCAATGGCTACCATATTGTAACTGAAAAGCTCATTAAAATGAACTCTGAGTAACAAGAAAAACCAATGAAAGTCTCAGAGAAGAGCCAACAAAATATTTTGTTTTCCCTCCTTCCCTGGCTCTCTCTTAGAGCAGAAACTTTGGGTCTAGGAGAACAGAATTGTACAGACATTATCAAATGTAGTCGCACTACTGGATAGTTTTGCTTAATTGCTTTTCTTTGACAAAATGGAGGCTTCCAACTGAAGGGTGTAGAGGTGAGGGAGGAAGTAAAGGGATGGAGCAGAAAAGACCTCATCTATAAGATTCCTCTTTCTACTGGCATCAGAACACAGGAGAAAGTAGATCCAGGTCTTTCACTTCACCTCATGTCAATCAACTAGCATTTGGCACTGTGTTACAAAGAGATAATAAAATCATAGACTCTTGAACTTTGTTTTTTCTTTTTTTATCTTATGGACCTCTTGAGCAGTCTGGTAAAACCTATGTAGACCACCAATCAGATGAATGTTTTTAACTACACAAAATAAATACCCAAGATGGCAAAGGAAACCATTTTTTTGTTTTTTTGTTTTTTGTTTTTTTAGTAAGGCAATTGGGGTTAAGTGACTTGCCCAGGGTCACACAGCTAGTAAGTGTTAAGCGTCTGAGACCGGATTTGAACTCAGGTACTCCTGAATCCAGGGCCAGTGCTCTATCCACTGTGCCATCTAGCTGCCCCAGAAACCATTTTTTTGTTGCTGTTCAGTGGTGTCTGACTCTTCATGACCCCATTTGGGTTTTCTTGGCAATGAAGTTTTGCCATTTCCTTTTCTTGCTTATTTTACAGACGAGGAAACTGAGGCAACAGGGCTAAGTCACTTGCCCAGGATCACACAACTAAAAGTGTCTGAGACCAGATCTGAATTCATGAAGAAGAGTCTTCCTGGCTTCAGGCCAAGCACTCCAAGCTCTGAGCCTCCTATGTTAGTAAAAATAAAGATGTAATATAATTGTTTTCCCGGATCCAAATGCATGGAATTTCTGCAATCTAACTACAGACTTGTTAGGTAGAAGCCATTAATGTAATCCATCTTGTCACCTAGATAAACCCCTACAGAAACTGGAATCCCTTTGAGGGATATATGAGGGATGTCAGCCCTTTGTCTTGGTGATTGAAGATGATGGCTGGAGGGACCCTGAGGGAGCAATTGTATGTGGTCCAGTGTAGAGGGTTGATTTTGTTTTTTGTTGGACCAAAATGCAAGGTGTGGTACCCAGGGAAGACGGGGGGGGGGGGGGAGCATCCTGAAGAGGGTATCACAGCAACAGAGATGGAAAAGGAAGTGTCTGGGGCTGAGTTATTCTGTGCAGGGGAGTAAACACAGTCTCCTTAAGGGCTTCAATGGAAGCTGCAGAAAGACTTGTCTCTGCAGCGAAAGCATAAAGAGCTGCCCTGAGGCAGCTACTTTCTCTTCTTGCTCCTCAAGTCTCCTCAGACTGTTATCTCCTACCTTGGCCCTTCTGATAGTTACAGACAAACTCTGGGAGGTTCTTTATTCCTATAAATCCAGGCTGTGGAACAAATGGCTTCTTAAAACCAAAGGGATGCTTATTTCTTGTTCTCTGTGCAATTGAAAAAGAAAAACCTTTGCATTATCAAATGGAAAAGTTAAAAAGAAACCAGAAAGGTTCACAAAGGTGTTATTATAAGCATGAAGATAATACACTTGTATTCTTCTTGTCATTTTTACCTTGGTATGTTTTTCTCCGGGAAAAGGAAGTTATTATCTTCTGACGAACTATTGACTTGTCAGTTTTGCCAAGAATTAACTTCAGCTGGTGATATAAATGTGCACATTCTCCTGGTAGGGGGGGTCTGTGGCAGTTAGCTTAGTGTTGGGTCGGGAGTCAAGAAGACTTAGTTCAAATCCAGCTGCAGATACTCCCTAGCTCTGTGACCCTGAACAAGTCATTTGACCACTGTCTGTCTTAGTTTCCCCAACTGTAAAATACATTTTATACCACCACCTATCTCTGGTGGTGAAGATCAAATAAGACTATAAAACATTTGGCACGGTGCCTGATGCATAGCAGGTGCTATAGTAATGATAGTGATGATGTCTAGAATCTGTTATATATCCATCTATTCTCCCCATGATGATGCCGACGGTATATTGGTTATTCAATTCTTTCTCCTTCTTCTCTTCTTCCTGCTCCCTCTCCCTCTCCTCCCTCCTCATCTTCTTCCTCCCCTCCCTTTACTCCTCCTTCTTTTCCTTCTTCTTCCCCTTCCTCCTCCTCTTCCTTTCTCCTCCTTCTCCTCTTTTCCCCTCCTCCCTTTCCTCCTCCTCCTCCTCCTGCTCCTCCTCTTCCTTCCTCATTCACATTAAGCTGATAGAGTGATCTGGAAGGAACCCAAATAAAACAAGACGCCCAAGTAGATGCTGTCCCTCCTAAGGAGAAAGAGGGGATTAAGCCATGTCCATTTTTCAAAGTGCCATAAAAATGAAATAATTAAGTAACCCGATGACAATGATCTCTCAAGTTTCGTCCAGCTCTGAGGAGGAAGTGCCCCAAATGTTACTGAAAGCTGTACCCATCCACTCACCAGAGGGCAGTAGTGTCCACCCACAAGATAGCATCACTGAGCAGTTAATTTAAATCATCCTGATCGAGCAGAGCTTGCTACATTGGTAAGGAGGCATGGGTGACGAGTCTGAGGGAGTTATTGATAAGGAACACAAGGGCATCAGAGGGACAGAATGGCTCCCAAGTGGACAAGCAGCCAAATATACTGATTCCTCCATTCTCTGGAAATGTAGCTTTTGTGAATGAAGCCAATCGTGTGAAAGAAAAGCAGACACAAAAATACAAACTCGGGGAATCTGGCAGCGTGGAAAGGTTTCTTCGTCTATAACTGCGTTTACAAAAAAGAAACCAGTGCCCAGCTTCAATGCGGATCCTTCCTCCCCCTCTCTCCATTGCCTTTTCCACCCTCTCATGGCAGTGGGGAGAGGGGAGCAAGGAGGAATCTGATCTCCACCTGTTCCTCCTGAGTTTTCTTCAGCTTCCTGCCTCCCCCTTCTGCTCCCTTTTCTTCCACTCTTGAGGGGCCATCCCTCTCATTAACCCCAGCACCCAGTAAGTGTGCCCTTCAGCTCTCCTCACCCACTTCCTCTGTCACACCAGAAAAGGGCTGTTTCTGATAAGCAGCCCTTCCTATTCACTTGACAGGCTCATGGCAATTTCAGAGAAAGGCCTTCCTAATAAAGCATGAGCTCAGTCAGACCCATTTGTCTCCATTTGGGAAAGTCCTTTGCTTAAGTTCTGAGAATTTCAGCCAACAAGGAAGAAGTTAGGATAGTACGATATGGTGATTTAGGGGAGGCCAGGAAAACAAACTAGGTCTAATGGGTTCTTTCTGAAGAGGAAGCTAATTGAGTCATTTGATGGTGATTTTGCAGGTGGGGGTCATGTGTGTGTGTATAAGGGGAGTGGGTTGGAAAGATATTGTAGGGGACCCCCATCAGGACTGGGGGACTTAATTCATCTCATGGCCAGGGAAGGAAATGATACCATGTGGTTGGAATAGAAGTTTATCAAAATGGCAGATGATTTGGACTTCAAGTTGGGGGAATGCTGGGTCCTCATATCTTTCCTGTGCTATATTCTGCCTGACACAACAAGGCTTTGGTGTTCAGATGCTGCCCTTTAAGACAGCTGAGATGTCCACTTCCTCAAACCGAAATCATGGCCTGCCAAGGTTCTTGTCATAACTGTCACTGTCTCTTCTGGGAAGAAATATAAAGATATCTGGCCTTTGGCCACCATCAACGATGTGCCCAATTGTAAGAGAAAGTGCTTCCGGTTAATTGTGATCCAGGATAGGTAACTGGAGATGTCAGTGGGGAGGAGAGGAAGTGCCCACATTTGCCTGAAAGTGACCTTGGAAAGAAAAGGGAACAGAAGTATGATTTTTGCCAGCCAATGGTCAGCCATGACAGGGGAGGCTGCTGTCCCAGTAAAAGCCTTGGCATCCAAGAGGGTGGTGGCTGCAGTCCAAGTCGGGGGCCTGGAGAGGCCTATGCTTGGCCCTGCCCTTGCTTCACATCTACACTATTTTCTTGCTGTTTTCTTTGATTGGCTTTCTAGTCCTGAGAGCCTTCTACCTCTCTCTGCTTTAGTCCAGTCTCTATCTCCTCCAACTCTTTGGGAAAGATAGGAGCAAGGCCTTGGTAAAACAAATATTCCTTTCTCTTCCCCACCTGTTACTATAGTCCTGGTGGGGAAGGCAGAAAATGAATGAGGCTTCTTGAAATTGAGGGTGTTTCTTTTTTTTCCTTTTTATTATTCAGACTAGAAGCAGTTATGGTTGTGGATTCTGATTCTGACAAAAGCTCTCTCTCCCCTTTTCTTTCTAATCCTGCCTAAATCCCTGATTCCCTATATTTCACCACTACCACTTCCTCCTCTAATAAGGAATAGACTCCTTCCCTTCATCTACCTACATCTCTCCCAAATCTCTGTAGTGAGAGAAAGGAATGGGAGTGAGGGGAGGGGGGATCCATTCCCTTCTCAGGCACCCAAGAGGTCCCCTTTGCCTAGGAGTTCCCCCCACCCCGGCCTTCTTATAGTCTTCTTCCTGACACATTTGTTAAAATCAAACCTTAACAAAACAACAAATTAATATGATTTCTTAAAGTGAAAAGCATAGAAAGAAGTATCCAGAGGATCCTCAAAACACCTCTTAGAATCAGGGGATTTATTCAGTCATGAAGTGATTTTAAGGAACCACTGCAGTAAAATAATCAAATAGTATGTTATTAATATGATTGGTGCCCCTTTAGTTAAAACAGATTGGAGAGGGTTCCATGGAATCAGAGAATGGGACTCAGCTCAACTCTCATCAGCCAATCAATCCACCAGGTAACCAGCATTTATTTAGTGCCTGCTGTTTGCCAGTCACCATGGAAGTCTTGGTTTGGGGAGAGCATCTTCATGTGTTACTTCCTCTCTTAATACATGGGTCTTCACAGGGATACTCCAAGCTCAGAGAACTTACTGGTCTGTTGTCACACAGCTAAGAAGCATCACAGGTGGGACTGAAGCCCAAATCTTCCCAATTCTAAGCCTCCCACCTTAGGCTACTGACATGAGAGAGGAATTTCCGCCTTTGGGGTAACAGAACTTCCTCCTTCAGGATTTCTAGAAGCATCAGCCTGGGGCTTTGGGATGACTGTTCCAAGTGAAGAAGCCTTATCAGCCTGATGGTCTCAGAGGTCCCTACCACTACTTCCAGCACCAGGATTCAGTGCCAGGTCTGGCTGTCACACTGGAAGGGTGGCTTATTGTTCCAGAGGATGTCATGGAAGCATCTAGAACATCCTAGCAGCCTGCTCACATCCAAGGGAGATGGGCTGGAGAAATGGCCACAGCTGCTTCTGGACTTAAGAGTCAGGAAAGCTTTGATAACCCACTAGCATGGGAGCCTGGGCCTCATAGCAGGGGAGTCTAGCGGGTCCTTTGCCCCCTAAAGGGCCCATGTATTTCCATTGACACAAACATTTTCAGCAAATATCTTATTACAATTTTACTTTGAGGCAAACATTTTCATTTTCTCTCTATTTTCTTTGCCTTTTACGTAAAGACAAAAAGTACTTGTATCGACTGGGGCAGAGGTGGTCCTTGAGCATTCCTGCCCTATTAACTTCTCTAAGACTCAGTATCTTTGTCCGTGATGGGAATAATAATGTCAGTAATGCTTACCTCCTAGAGTTATTCTGAGGCTCTAATGGAACATTATTTGTGAATCACTTTGTCAGCTTTAAAACACATAAATGCCAGGGATTGTTATCTCAGTGGGCTGAAGGTCTCAGAAAACCGTGCAGATGCAAGAGCTTGGACTCTGCTCTTTATGAGAAGAGATGGTTGATTCAGCTGCACCTTGGGGATTCACCTTAACCTTCTCCAAGGGAGTTTAATGCAGCATCTCAGTTGTTTTCTGGGGAGGTGAGAGAGAGAGAGAGAGAGAGAGAGAGAGAGAGAGAGAGAGAGAGAGAGAGAGAGAGAGAGAGAGAGAGAGAGTTTCTGGGAACATTTTTCTTCTCTCATCAAATGTTTATGAAAATCCATAAAACAGCATTTAATGTCTCCCAGGGAAAAAAATCCCTTATTGAGCTCTCAGACTATGGTAAGACGCCCCAAAGCCCATGCAGTCATGAGGGTGTGGTGTTCAGTGCAGGCAAAGGTATTTTCATGAAATCAAATTCTGCTCCCTAACAGGCCCAGGCAACAGATCTGAGCTGCACAGAAGGCTGACCTGGCTTAGGTAGTACAACCACAAGAGCCCAGCAAACTTTGGCCACATGGCTGAGATTCCCAGGGTCACTGATAATTGTGAACTTTCACATGTGTACAATCTATGAGCCTTGGGTCCTGGCTATCTTGGTTCTCATTCCTTTTCTCTTTCTTGATTCTGCAGTTCCTGCAATGGGTCCCTGTCTCTCCCCTGTTAGACTGGGAGCTTCTTGGGAGTAGGCATTGTTGAATTCTTTGTGCTTGTACCCAAGGCATGAAGCCCAGTGCCTGGCACCTTATTGATTGATGGATTACTTTCCTTTACAACTATAGTTGCTTGAAAGAAACTCTGGAGCCTTAGAGGAAACCCTTGTATCTCTATTTCAAGATTAAGCTTTGACTCAGTTTTCCACTGATGTGTTGAGACTTCTAAAGCTAAAGCGACATTTACTTATCATTTTAAGGTTCACAAAGTGCTTTACAAATATTGTGATTTCACAACAACTCATTTTACAAATGAGGAAGTGAAGCAGAAAGGTTTAATTCTTTGCTCAGGGGTACACAGCTAAGTGTCTAAGTGTCTGAGGCGTGATGTGAACTCAGATCTTCCTGATTCCTAGGAAGCTGCAAACAACCAATGTGTCACTGACCTATTGTTTTGCAAGTGAGTCAGTAAAGCTTGGTAGAAAGCATGCACTTGGCAACCCTTACTCTGAAATTCTATGTAAGCAGCAGTTTAGTTAGTCAAGATAAAAAGCATTTATTAAGCACCTACTAAGAGTCAGGAAGGCAACTAGGTGATGCAGTGGATAGAATGCCAGGCTTGGAGTCAGGAAGACTCCTCTTCCTGAGTTCAAATCCAACCTCAGATACTCACTAGCTATGTGACTCTGGGCAAGTAACTTAATCCTGTTTGCCTCAGTGTCCTCATCTGTAAAATGAGCAGGGGAAGGAAATGGCAAACCAGTTCAGTACCTCTGCCAAGAAAATCCCAAAAAGGATCACAAAGAGTTGGACGTGACTGAAAATGACTGAAGACAACAATGCAAAGAACCAGGCACTGTGCTGCTAAGCACTGGGAATACAAAGAAAGGTAGTATACAGTCCCTGCCCTCAAGGAGCTCTCAGTCTATGGGGGGAATAAATGTGCTAACTACCATGTACAAAAAAGATATAGATATGATGGACTAGAGATAATCTGAGAGGGAAAGTGCTAATATGGGGGGGGTGTCCAGTAAAATCTTCTTACAGAAATCATTATATTTATCAATATGATTATGTGAAGAATTTAAATCCTGGTTCAGTTACTTACAACTGGATCATAGATCCAAGGATTTTTAGATGTTACTCATATACTTTAATCCCTTTACTTTATGGGTGAGAAAACCCACGCCAAATTAGTTAACCAAGAGATTAAGAGATTGACAAATCATATAGGTAGTAAGTGACAGAAAGGATTTGGACTCGGATCTGTTGACAGTGAGTTCAAAACTTTCCATTACATCACAATTTCCACTTGTGTGACTTTGGGAAAGTTGCTTGACCTCTCTTGCCCCTCAGTGCTTTCATCTGTAAAATGGGAGAGTTAGACTGGATGTTATCTAAGTTCCCTTTCACCTCTCACTTCTATGCCTTCTTTTTGTCTGCATCTGTATCAGGGTCCTGACTTGTCTGTCCCATCTCACTAAGGCCTTACCAAGCTGTATTGATGTGTATGTTTTGTAACTTAGCTCTCAGACATTTACCTGCTACAATGAGAGGTTAAGTGATTTATCCAGGGTTAGCCAGCTAACATGGGTCAGAGACTGTCCTGCATCTCAGGTCTTCTTTTATTCAAGTCTGGTCCTTCCTACCACTACCCACTACAAACATCCAATGAGAAAATGAGAAATCACCAGACTGACCATGGTGGAGTTTTTCCTTTGACTTATTCTATTTTTCATTTTCATTCTTCTGATTCCTAAAATATCAAGAAACCTGACCTAGAACAAAAAGGAAAACAAAACAGGAAAAGCTCACAGGGATTTCTAAGACACTGTGGAACACTCAGGTGGAAAAGGGAGTGGTTTTCTAGGCAAACATAATTTTCCCCCAAAATCCCCTGCAGACAGGTTTAGACAGGAAGTTCCAGAGGCACAACTGAGCCCAGGAAGCAGAACAAAGCACTGTCAAGTTCAGAGTTATGGAGATTTATAAAAATTCTTACTCAAGCCTTTGTTTCATTTCATTTTTACAGCTGTTTAGTTAAAGCCCAAATGACATCAATCCAGCAGCCGCAGTTTATCCTAGATATCCCTTTGTCAGGGAGCTTTGACTAACTCACTCTATTGGAATCAATATCAGGAAAATCCACTCTCACTTAAAACTGATCTTAAATTTTGTTAATCTTATGCTCCAGAATCATGGTTCTTTCCAATATGCTACAGTTGCAATCATGTACTCTTTGGACCAATTCTCAAGCAAGTCTGATAGTAACAACTTCTATCTTATATACAAAAGAAGCAGAACTGAAGATTGGATGGTGTTTGTAACCTGACCAGTTTAATATGCTGTGGGATGTACTTGGGAAAGAGAGAGTTTCAGCTCTGCTCAACATTTAGTGGGCAAAAAATGAAATGACTTCATAGATACTCTGCGAAAGAGGATGCAGAATATGGTGCTTTGCACATTATACAGGGTTAACCAAAATTTGTTATATTGCATATATTTAAGTAATATTATAAATTTCTTTATAGACTGATGATGGACTATACGCCTGTTGCCCAAGGACTAGCCTAGGGAAATTTGGAAGGGCTTATCACCAAATTGGTTGAAAGGTGATATATAATTTTTAGCCTCAGAAATTGTCTTTTTTTTTTTTTTTTTTTTTTTGCAGGGCAATGGGGGTTAAGTGACTTGCCCAGGGGCACCCAGCTGGTAAGTGTCAAGTATCTGAGGTCAGATTTGAACTCAGGTACTCCTGAATCCAGGGCCAGTGCTTTATCCAATGCGCCACCTAGCTGCCCCAGAAATTGTCTTTTTTTTAAAACCAGTCCATAGAAGGATTCTGGTCTGGTCTATGGAGGGATTCCACACACTCATTAAATCACAGAACTTTGGATTATTGAAGTGTTAAAAGATCATTGCTTAGCACAGTGCCTGGCAAATAGTAAGTGCTTAAAAATATGTATTGATTTGAATCATAGAAAAGTAGATGAAGAAGACAGCTCCCAATTCATGATGAATCAAAAAATGGAATTGTATCCCATGGGAGGAGGAGGAGGAGGCCAGAATAGAATATTTGTATAATCCAAGCAAGGTTTGATTGTTGTGATCCCTTGCATAAGAAGTGTGTAAGGAGAATTAAATTTAAAAATGGGCTGAAGGGGGCAGCTAGGTGGTGCAGTGGATAGAGCACTGGACCTGGAGTCAGGAGGACCTGAGTTCAAATCCAGCCTCAGACACTTAACACTTACTAGCTGTGTGACCCTGGGCAAGTCACTTAACACCAATTGCCTCACAAAAAAAAAATGGGCTGAAGCTGGCATTGAATGCAAAAGACAATAGCAAAAAGGACTATATTAACTGTGTTAAGAGACAGAGGAAGAGGAAAAAATGGAGAGAGAAGGCTAAGCTACTCATTTTTTTTCCCTTGATTCTCTCTTTTTTTTTTCTAAAGAGAAAAATCTTTGTACAACACCTGGCAGTGCCTGGAGCATAGTAGGTGCTAAACAAATGCTTTGTTCATTCATTTATGTGCTCATATGGAACCAAAATGGTTAATAGAGAGTTTAAACCCAAGATAAGTGAAGAGAGGAAAACATACTATCTAGTCTCTTCATTTATTCACCAGCCAGGATGAACGATATCTTAAAGCATTAAAAGAACTGGACATTATTGTTACTGATCCACTGCCAGGGATTTTTCAAAAATCAGGAAGAATTGGGGAGGTGCCACAGCACTAAGGAAAGGTAAATTTATCGATTCAAAAAAAAGCGAAGGCAGTGTCCAGAAACTGTAGGCCATTGAGCCAAATTCCAGTTCTGTGGGCATTTAAAAATTTGCTTGGTAATTATTAAAATATAGAATTGGCTTAATCAAAAATAGGTCACAACAGACATCATTAAAACTCAAGGAAGATTTTACTGATATGGTAACTGCTAGATTATGAAATGGTTGTAGGCAGAGTATCACTAGACTCCAACAAGTCACTTGGCCAATGATCATGCTCTTGTGGACATGATGAAAAGTTGTGGGGGGTTCCATGAGGTAGTCGCTAATGATGATGATGGGACCATCAGAAAAGGTCTCACACCAAATGTGACATTTGAACTGAGTTTTGAAGGACACAAGGAATCCTAAAAGTGAAGTGAAGAGGAAACACATCCATTCATGGAAACAGCCTTTACAGAAGCACAAATATGTGAGAAGTTGCATAGTATATGACTGAAGAAGCAAGAAGCCCAGTTTGGCTAGACCTTCAAATATATGAAGGTAGGTAATATGTAAAATTAGAATGGCTGGTTTGGGCCAGGTTTTGAAGGTTTTAAAATGACAGCATTTGTAACTGTTATCAGGGGTAATAGGGAGCCACTAGAGTTCATTTAGCAGGGAGCAACATGATCAGATCTGTGCTTTAGGAATAGAACTTTTTTAGTTTTGTTGGGCTTTAAAATTTAATTAAAACATTTTCAGTGACAAAAAATCTACCTTCTCCCTCTATTTCCCTCCATCTACTCCCATTGAAAAGGGAAAAAAAAAAGCTGTGTAAGAAATACACACAGTAAAGCAAAACTAATTCCTGCATTGTCCATGTCCCTAAAACACATGTCTCAGTCTGCACCCTGAATCTATCACCTCCTTGTCAGTAGGTTGGGATCATATTTCATCATGAGTCTTCTGGAATCATGCTTGGTTAGGGTTATCACTTTGACAGCTGTATGGAGGACAGATTGAACAGGGGAGAAGTTGCAGGCATGGAGACCATGTAGGCAACTATGACCGATGTCAGTAGGATATACATTTTCATTTGTCTTTTCAGCGATAGTAATAAATTGTAGCGAACTTCCCACTCTCTCCCTTTTCCCCTTGTGACCAATGGCATGCATTTGTGAGACAGCTGGCCAAGGTTAAGGTTGCAGTCTCTAGCTATATATCAATGTTTTCTTTAATTCAACTACATGGGAACTTAACCTATAATATTGGGCTCATTAGTCAGCTACTGGGTTGGTTAGACCCAGAAAAATAGGAGAAAAGACAGTGTGGCAAATAGACACGTTCTAGTAGACCTCACTGACAAATCAACTTCTTTTAGTGCAAGTGAAGAGAAAATAAGGAAGCAGAAGACACTCTTATAGAAAGCAAAGTATCCTCCAGAGAGGAGTGCCTTTAAGGGCCACCATTTTTCTTTCAGGTGATGAGATGATATCAACTAACTGGATTTTCCTGGAGTTCAGGTTAATCCATTCCAGAGGCATGGAAAGTACCTGCTTGAAATCACAGCTGCTCCCGGAAACCTCTTCTTTACTTAATTGGCCCTTAATCTGATCAAACTCTACTCAGGCAAGTCAGGTCTGGGCCCACCCATGGAGGGACTGGGGAAAATATGGCCTCATCAGACCTTTATGAATA
Source organism: Dromiciops gliroides (assembly GCF_019393635.1). Classification (NCBI taxonomy): domain Eukaryota; kingdom Metazoa; phylum Chordata; class Mammalia; order Microbiotheria; family Microbiotheriidae; genus Dromiciops; species Dromiciops gliroides. Next base: position 13,701,988 of record NC_057863.1, on the reverse strand, counting down.
TGTTCTACAAATATTAGTGGAAAACATGATCAAGCTGAGGATGGGATGGATTCTAAGGCAGGGGGATCCCTAAGCAAATGCCTAGGGGATGGGGAGCAGAAGATGGAATGATGGTCTCAAGTGGGGGTTGAGTTCTGCTGTCCAGTCCTGTTGTAATGTAGAGGTCATGAGGGGAAGCTAGAAATATAGATAGGTCCCATATCATGGAGGGCCTCGAATGTTAGGCTTCCCATGCACTTGCATGTTGCCTTATAGCCAAAGAAAGCAAAGGAAGCTAAGGATTGGTGACTGACAGCTGGAAAATCTCTAAAATTAACCCCCAAACACACACACACACACACATATCCCTCAGAGAGTTATTATGAGTGAGAATGAATAAAAAATTCAAGTTACTTTTAAACACTTATACTCCTCATCTGTCAGGTATCTGTCTCTTTAAAAAAAGTTTTATTGATGTGTTTGGATTTACATTGTCAACACTTATGGATTGCCAACCTCCCCACCCCATAAGAAGCCTTTTATAATAATAATTTTTTAAAAAGTTAAGTAAAATGAAATACAATGATGGGATCTTCAAGTGCCTGCAACATTCCACATCTACAATGCTCTCCTATATCTCTATTTGTTAAATAACAGAAAACTATTTATCTCCTCCCCACCTCCTCCTGAACAACAATACAAACACATACCATTGACATGCAAATAATGGCAAATACACACAAATACATACATACATACACACACACATTTCAGAACCACAAAAATAAACACAACCCCCCAACCACACACATATTCTGTCACTAAGAATTCTAGTGTAGAACCACACAAACATACCCCCCACCAACCACACATGCATTCTGCCTCTAAGAGTTCTAGTGTATTTTCTTAAAGATAAGACCATTAAAAAAAATTCCCATGAGAATGTTAGCTATAACACTTGTAATGAGATGAGAAGTTGCTTCTTCCTGATCCAGCATTTCTAAGGAATTCTGTGTGAAGTTTCCTCTTCAAAGAACCACACTTCCTCATCAACTAGTAATTCTGGAAACCTCCTGAGATGCAGAGCACCGTCTGAAGGGCCAGAGTGTTTGCGAATGGCATTTTCTGAGCTTGGATCCATCCTTTCAGAGTCATTAAGCATGTATAACCTCTGTTTTAATTCATATATCTTTAGTAATAAGATAACTTAGGAAAATATTGGGCAAATTAAGTCACATCACTTCTTGCTCTCTGTTAGTTAAGGTACTTCTTAGCAATTTGGCCTGTAAATACATACATACATACATATATACACACATATGCACATATATACATGTGTATGTGTATACATACATGTATCAGTAAACCATATTTCCAATGTGAATTTATTGAGAAATAGAAAAATACTTCTTCCCAAATCTCCATTTCAAAGGTATTTAGCTATAGATATAGCAATATAGATATGTAGATATAGATGTAAAGGTATGGAGATGGTAATAGATATTTTTAATGCCTTTTTCTTTTCATCACAGTAATTTAAGCCCTGCCCCCCAACTCCAGCCTGGATTTTTTTGTGTGTTTGTATGACAAAGAAAACACTTAAGGAAAACTATCGGATAACTGTTATCACAGGTATACAACATTCTCTTTTAGTAAACCCCCACCTGTCTAGGAGAGATCAGAGGCATGTTTTGTTATCAGTTAATGAGATAGTTGTTCCCCTTCCAACAATGCCTGTTCCCATTTACTGTCATCTTTGCCAGTTTATATGGTTGTGACATGAACCCTCATACTTGTTTTCATTTGTACTTGTCCAAGGATTCAAATTTAAGAACATATTTTCATGTGGCAATTTATAGTTTGTGATTCTTCTTTTGAAAACCTTTACTATATCAATGTGTATGTATATATATGTATATATATATATGTATATACACCCATATAAGTTAATATATACATATTTGGGGTATATATATATATTGGGGGTATACACACATCCCACTTTTATATTATGGAATTACTCTTCTTGTATATTTGCATCTATTTATCTATCTATATATATAAAATCTTGCATATTAGATTTTATTCCGTGATTTAATACAAACATTTTCTCACTATTTTCTCTTATAATTCTACCTTCATTGAATATTTCCATACAAAAGATTTTTAATTCTGTAAAATGAAAAAAAAGTATTGTTTTTGCTTTCATTATTTCCCTTATCTCTTATTTAGGAAAAAAGTATCCCTCTCATCATAACCATGAAGTGTACCTCCTCCCATTCCTGCCAATTTTCTTTTTTTTTTTTGGTTTTGTTTGTTTTTCGAGGGGCAATGGGGGTTAAGTGACTTGCCCAGGGTCACACAGCTAGTAAGTGTCAAGTGTCTGAAGTCGGATTTGAACTCAGGTACTCCTGAATCCAGGGCCAGTGCTTTATCCACTGCACCACCTAGCTGCCCCCTGCTGCCCATTTCCTAATGCAGTAACATTTCATACTAAAGTTCCATATCCCTTTCATATCTGCTGTGCTATGAGCTGTAAGATGCTGGTCTCTATAAGATGCTGGTCTCTACTGAATTTATGCCTACCTGCTCTCCAGCTTTCCCTGTAGGTCTTTTTACACAGGGAGTCCTTCTTCAGGAATTTCTGTTCTGGGCCTATCAAACAATGGGCTGCCCATTCGGTTTGCTTCTTTTTCTTGCTCATCTAGTATGTTCCAATGCTCTACTTTTCCTTTTTTTTTCATTTTTACAAACCAATGATAAATCAATCTATTTAGTTTATTCATTGATTTTTAGAGGCTGTTATTTATTATGTGAGTACTGCTCACTTCAGGATTTGGCTTTATGCTTATGATTTTGACTTTTTTTCCATTCATATATTTAAAAAATATTTCTTTGAAATTCTAAAATTTCTTCTTCCAAATGAATTGTAGAATTATGTTGTCTAATTAAAAAGGAATATTTAGATAATATGATTTGGGGGGCAGCTAGGTGGTGCAGTGGATAAAGCACTGGCCCTGGATTCAGGAGGACCTGAGTTGAAATCTGACCTCAAACACTTGACACTAGCTATGAGACCCTGGGCGAGTCACTTAACCCTCATTGACCACAATAAAAAAGAAAGAAAGAAAGAAAGAAAGAAAGAAAGAAAGAAAGAAAGAAAGAAAGAAAGAAAGAAAGAAAGATAATATGAGTTGTGTAGAACTAAATCAATGATGTAATGAGAGTAGTAGTGTGATTCTTTTTATGGTTATCATTATTTCCCATGTAGACATAATGCTTTGTCTTGTCCTTGATTAAATAAATATTGAGTATTTTCCCTACTTCTTTTTTGGTGGAGGTTCTAGACTTAAAACAAAAGGTAACACTGGCCCCTCTCTAGCAACCATGGTGAAGATTTCAGGAGCCAATGAGTGAGAGCCTCTTCCCTTTCATTAGAGGCAAACTTCCCCAGAAATAAATCTTAACAAACTACAGTGGCTGGCTACCAAAAAGGCAGTCAGACACATCACCAACTCCAGGGAGTTCTGGCTGAACAGTGTATACTTTTTTTCAAAGTGAAATTTTTATATCGTTTCCCACTGATTTATTATTCCTTTAGCACATCATTAATTTTTAAAGGTACCATGGGGCATGAAGGAAGATAGGTGCTCTTTAATATCTGCATTTACAAGTCAGTCAGATATTTGCCTTTGCTTTTCGGATTACATTCCATGGTTGTCTCTGCCTTGTAGTCACTGCTGCTTTTAGCAGTAGGTTGGTTCTGACCATTGCTCTCAGCAGCATTTACCTCTCCCACACTGGTATACATGATGTCTTGGCCCTAGAATAACCACAGACCATGATCCCATACCGATGCAGACACCAATGAACACCTCGACATACTGCAGTAATGACACAGTGGGACTCGGCACAAAATACCACACGGGCTCTGGTTGCCATTGGCCTCCCAGGCTTACATGGTTTCTTTCCTGTGGTTATTTCATTCACTCACCACAAAGCTGGCTTACCACCACATTCTGTGAATCTCACCAAAGGTTCACTCATCACCACATGTAGGCTGATTTGGTAATTTCTCTATATGTCCTGAGGTCGAGCAGTGGCTTAAAGGAAGGTTCCCGGCTATTGCATAGAGCATTCTGTGGTCAGATCAATTGAAAGAAAGAAACTTGAATGTTGACCTTGAGAGGGGAAGTCTGGGGGGATTGTGATTCATAGGGTCAAATATTTGACTCTCCTCAGGCACAATCATGAATCCTTCCAATCTTCCATTGCCATCCTTTGGCTGCTCTTTAACTCAATTCCCTTCCTAAAAGGGGACACGTAGAAGTGACTAAAGTTCTTCAAGTATGGTTGAACATAGCTAACAAGTGTAGACATCTCTTTCTTCTAGATTCTTTGTTATAGCTCAGTCACTTCAATTACGTACGCATCTTCGTGACCCCATTTGGAATTTTGTGGGTAAAATGACTGGAGTGGTTGGCCATTTCCTTCTCTGGCTCATTTTACTGATGAGGAAACTGAGGCAAACAGGATTGAGTGACTTGTTCAAGGTGACAGTTTGTAAGTGTGTGAGGCAATATTTGAACTAAGATCTTCCTGACTCCCATCCCACCACCTAGCTTTCCTCTTCTAGATTCTAGGTCTAATGCAGCTAAAGTTTGCATTCACATTTTTTTTTTTGGATGAGGCAATTGAGGTTAAGTGACTTGCCCAGGGTCACACAGCTAGTTAAGTATTAAGTGTCTGATGCCGGATTTGAACTCAGGTCCTCCTGACTCCAGGGCCGGTGCTCTATCCACTGTGCCACCTCCTGCATTCACTTTTTAAATTAATATAGCAGAGTCACGACACATGGAGAACTTATACTCCGTGAAAATCTCCAGGACTTATGTAGAAGAATTGGTTACCTGATCCCTTTGTTAACTTCTATCTGCAAAGTTGATTTTTCTTTCTTTTTTTTTTTAACTCAAGTAAAGCACTGGGAGGCAGTTAGGTGGCTAAGTGTATAAAGCACTGGACTTGGAGTTAGGAAGACCTGAGTTCAAATACAGCCTCAAAGAGTAGTTTTGTGACCCTGGGCAAGTAACCTAATCCTGTTTGACTCAGTTTCCTCATCCGTAAAAATAAGGTGGAGAAGGGAAGGGCAAACAACTCCAGTATCTTTGACAAGAAAACCCCAAATGAGGTCATGAAGAATCAGACAGAGGCAGCTAGGTGGTCTAGTAGTTAGGGCACTAGGCCTGGAGTCAGGAAGACTTGAGTTCAAATCCAGCTTAACACACTTACTAGATGTGTGACCCTGGGAAAAGTCACTTTACCTCTGTTTGCCTCAGTTTCCTCATCTGCAAAATGGGGATAATATTCACCACACCTATCTCCCAGTGTTGTGGTGAGAATCTAATCAGGTATTGATTATAAGGCCTGGTGCATAATAAACATTAAACAAATGCTGTAGGTTGGAGCATCATCTTGGGGGGATGTTAGGGAGCAGACTTGAATCTAGTTGTGAGTTTTACTGTTTAGTCTCTGAACTTCTGTTATGCTCTGGGCCATTAAAGATAATTCTTTGGGTTAACTCTTCAGCACGTACAGAGTTGATCTAGTTGTCCTCTTGTCCAGCTTATATCTTGACATTTTTTCCGCAGGGATGACATGAGGGAGTCTGGCAAATACAATGCTAAAGTATAGGCAATTTCTAAATATTGTAGACATATAATATTACTTCAATGGATGAGTCTAGTGATCCTGCCAAAAATGGAAATAAAAGTAGCCTGGAATGACCTTTTCTTGGTGAGACCATGCTGGTACTCCGTGGTCACTGTTTCCTTCCCTAAATATTCATCGACCAACTCCTTAAGAATGCATTGCAGATTTTTTTAAAAAATCAAGAATCAACATCAAGCTTAAAGGCCTTTAGCCATTATATTCCATTTTCTTCCCTCTTTTGAAAATAAGAAACAAACCAACCAAATCTCTACTAGCTATTTTTATTCTCCTCTTTCCAGATCAAATGTCTTTTGCAAAAGGAAAATATAGGATGTTGGAGGGGATGTGGGAAAGCTGGGATGCTAACCCACTGTTGGTGGAATTGTGAAAAGATCCAACCATTCTGGAGAGCAATTTGGGACTATGCCCAAAGGGTTATAGAATTGTGCATACCCTTTGATCCAGCAATACCACTGCTAGGTTTATATCCCAAAGACATCCCCCAAAAGAGAAAAAAATCCCATTAAAAATATATATATATATATATAGCAGCTCTTTTTTGTGGTTGCTAAGAACTGGAAATCAAAGGAGTGCCCATCAATTGGGGAATGGCTATACAAGCTGTGGTAATGATGATGATGGAACATAATTGTACTATAAGAAATGACAAGCAAGGTGATTTAAAAAATGCCTGGAAAGGTTGTATGAACTGATGTATAGTGAAGTGAGCAGAACCAAGAGAACATTGTGCACAGAGACAGCAATATTGTTTAATGAAGAACTGTGAATGACTTAACTATTCTTAGTGATACAATGATCCAAGACAATCCCAAAGGATTAATGATAAAGAATACTATCCACCTCCAAAGAAAGAAAGGACACTGACTGACACATGCTATTTGCCACTTTCTTTTATTTTTTCTTTTATTCAAGTTTTCTTGTACAAAATGACTAATAAGGTCATGTTTTATATAATTGCGCATGTATAACCCACATCTTTTGCTTATTGCCTCAGGGAGGGTGGACAGGAGGGAGGGAAGGAGGGATAACATTTGGAACTAAAAACTATAAATAAAAATGTTTATTACTTTCAAAAATATCTTTGGCTGAGAAATGAGGGAAAAATGAAAGTGTGGTAGAGATGTTTCTTTACTTTGCCCATTATCAAGGAACAGTGTGAGGATCCCTTCTTTCATTGTCCTTCAGTGTCCAATCAGCTTAAAAACCCTCCTTTTATTGGTCTTTCAGGACTTATAGTGCAGGGCAACCAGTTATCTGGCTCAGAAGTGAATGAGCATAAAGAGACCCCTCTGAATCGGAGAATCTTAAAAGAGCACATATGGTGAAGGATTGGGGGATGAATCTGCGCATGAGGCAATGACAGCTGTGTCTGTGACTACACACCCTGAATGATTCCTTCTTCTCTCTGATATGCCTCTGATAGAGGCTACAACACCTGACAGGCAGTGGTCATGGGATCTTCACAGTATTTTCCTAATCTCATATCTCCTTACTAACCATTGTGAAATGTCTGCTCCAATCATTCCTGTCCCTTGACTTAATTCTGCATCATTCTGGACATCCTTTCTTCATTTCCAAGCTTACAGTAGAAAGACCTTCTCTTAATCCCTCTTCCTTTCCAAATCTGACCAATTCATCAAAGTCTAGACCGAGTCTCATCTCTTCCCAGAGACCTTTCCCTTCCTGCTCCACCCCACAGGGATTTTCCCCATTTCTGAAGTCACATACATAATTCATATCTCTCATTTTGTCCCTTAATCATACATTTCCCTGTGTTATTTCTAAATTATCCCTATGCATATATCTTATCTACCTATCTAGTTTGGGGACAGGGACTATGCCTTATTATTTTCTTTTCCTTTTATTTACCTCTGCACCTTGCAAATATGAAAGAGGAGATATTAATTCACTGACTGACTGAATGAATAGATCCTTCAGTTTTTGAGAAGCTAATGGCAAAAAAAAGTTTTCATTGTAGAAAAGAACCCCAAACTATGGATCCAGAATTTGCAGCATCTTAGAATAGTTTTTCAAAGGATTTAAGAGGGAAATATTAACACAAGAATAAAATTTTTCTTCCCCTCATGGGGCAAGTAGCTAATACAGAATGTAGACTACTGGGCTTAGAATCAGGAAGACTCATCTTATGGCCTCAGAGACTTTCTAGCTGCGTGACCCTGGGCAAGTCACTTCACTCTCTTTGCCTCAGTTTCTTCATCTATAAAATGAACTGGAGAAGGAAACGGCAAACCACTCCACTGTCTTTGCCAAGAAAATTCCAAAATAGGACTGCAAAGAGTTGGGTATGACCGAGTAACAACAACAAAGATGCTTTCAACTTTTGGTCTTAACTCACTTTTTTTTAATAAAGTATTTTATTCTTTTCCTGTTACAAGTTAAGATAGTTCTCAACTTTTGTTTATACAAGCTTTCCAATTTCATATTTTTCTCCCTCCCTCCCCCCTCCCCTAGACAGCAGGTAATCTGATGTAGGATATATATATATACACATACATACATACATACATACATACATAATAACATTAAACATATTTCTGCATTAGTCATGTTTAGGTGAAAAATCAGAGCAATGACAAAAAACCTCAAAACAGAAAAACAACAGCACCAAAAACAGAAGAAATAGTATGGTTCATTCAGCATCTATACTCCACAGTTCTTTTTTTTCCCCTGGATTTGGAGATCCTCTTCTATCATGAGTTCCCTGGAACTCTTCTGTATCATTGCACTGGTGAGAAGAATATAGTCCATCACAGTAGATCAACACACAATGTTGATGATACTGTGTACAATGTTCTTCTGGTTCTGCTCATCTCACTCATCATCGGCCCATGCAAGACCCTCCAGGTTTCTCTGAACTCCTCCTGCTCATCATTTCTTACAGGACAATAGTATTCCATTACATTCATATACCACAACTTGTCCAGCCATTCCCCAATTGATGGGCATCCCCTCAACTTCCAATTCCTTGCCACCACATAAAGAACAGCTATAAATATTTTTGTACATGTGTGTCCCTCTCCCCTTTCTATGATCTCTTTGGGAAAAAGACCCAAAAGTGGTATTGCTGGGTCAAAGGGTATGGACAGCTTTATAGCCCTTTGGGCATAATTCCAAATTGCTCTCCAGAATGGTTGGATCAGTTCACAGATCCACCAACAATGCATTAGTGTTCCAATTTTTCCACAGCTTCTCCAACATTTATTATTTTCCTTTTCTGTCATTTTAGCCAATCTGATAGGTGTCAGGTGGTACCTCAGAGTTGTTTTAATTTGCATATCATTAGAGATTTAAAGCATTTTTTCATATGGGAATAGATAGCTTTGGTTTCTTCATCAGAAAACTGCGTGTTTATATCCTTTGACCATTTCTCAATTGGGGAATGACTTTATTCTTATAAATTTGATTTAGTTCCCTATGTATTTTAGAAATGATGCCTTTAACAGAAGTACTGGCCATAAAATTTTTTTCCCCAGCTTTCTGCTTCCCTTCTAATTTTGGATGCATTGCTTCTGTTTGTACAATTTTTTTTAAATTTAATGTAATCAAAATCATCCATTTTTCATTTTATAATATTCTCTATCTCTTGTTTGGTCATAAACTGTTTTCCTTTCCAAAGCTTAACTCACTTTTCAAATTTTGTTTTGTCTTAGAAAATCAAGTTAAAGATTTGCTATATGCTAGTCCTAGGTAAACAATTATTAGTACCATGGATAAATGGAGCCAGGTCATTTGTTCTAGACACTCCAAGCTCCAATGGTTATGTTAGCCTAAGCACAATACTACTTCTCATCACACATCATTTCCCCTTTTAGTGGCTGCCATCTACCTACCAAATTTCTGTCCCCTCAAAACAGCAAATCAACTCATGATTTTTATTGAACTTTCAAACCAAACCATTCATACTTGGCTGCATTTTGAGGTTTGAACGTCAGGATTTCTACATGTGCCATAAATTTACTTATTTCTCCCCTAAGTCAATAGTGGGGTGAGGAGGGACAGAGACAGGCTGTAATAAAGAGAAACACATTAGACTCCAAACTATGAGCTGACCTGTCTTTAGGCTCAGGGCCAAAGTGGTAGCTGTTACGGTTCAATGTTTCCTCTAAAGTGGAAGAAAAACAGGCTTTTGGCCAACTCGGATCCAAGTCACAACATACCATATGCAATTTTCTTTTGGTGGATAGGCTGGAAGAATAGCCAGCCAAATCTCTAGGTAACATTAATTGACCTATAAATGCCATTATTGATAGATGGTATTTGTGGTAACCATTCTAGACTGTCAAAAGCACATGTGAATGTCCAAAAGGAGTTGACTGTTGGACTTGGAGTGTTGGATTTTTGTCTTCCTTTTCTTCTCTTAGTTCCCAAACCGCCTCCAGCACAGTCCAGCACATTTTCCCCCTCAGCCACCCAAACAGCCACCCTGTCATATTCAATCTTTTTCTGGATGGCTGAAAGTTTTGTTGTAAAGTATGGCATGGAAAAGGGTTGCTGGCTGCAGTTTTCATCATGTTGGTGGAGAGGTTGTGAGGGGGTCACAGCTTTTGTCATGTCAGCTTTGAGGTAGAGTTAGTAGCCCACCTAAAAAGAAAAGGGAAAAAAGGGGGAAAAGGAAATAGGTTTTGCACTGGTAAGCATCTCCTCAGTTTGAAAAGTGTGTCATGCCTCAGGGCTCAGTTCTTTCTTCAAGAGAGCTTGGCTAAAGTTAATAGGCACTATTTAAACATGTTACAGGAAGAAAGTTTCTGATATTTCCCTGTGTTCATCTTTAAAATGTGAGCAATAATCTTTTCCTTAGATAAACATATTAACAAGATTGACCCACATTGAATTATTATGGTCCTTAGAAGAGAACTAAAATATAATTCAAACCATAGTAGGTGCTAAACCCTGGAAATACAATTAAGGAAAAGACAATCCTGCCCTCAAGAAACTTATAATTTAATGGGAGAAGACACTAAACCAACAAAAGCTATCACATCTCTAGAGAAATTCGCATTATACATTTTCGACAGAGACAAAAAATGCATCTTTTTTTCTCCCCTCTGAGATACAGGGCTAATATTTTTTGAGTGTGTGTGTGTGAGTGTGTGTGTGTGTGTGTGTGTGTGTGTTTCAGTTAACTACAGTAAAACAAAAGCTTCATTGGGAAATTCTTAGGTAACACTGAGTCCCTTTTTTTGGGGGGCGGGGGGTGAAGATGATAGTTGTATAGTTGAAGCCACTCTCCTATGTGGAGGAGGCAAGAGTCGACTCATAGACTCATAGACATGTACAGAGAATAATAGCTTTCTGTCCTTAGTAAATTTATGCACTTAGGGAAGCAATCCAAGACAGTGAACAGAATGCTGGATTTGAAGTCAAAGATCCGAATTCAAATTCTGGCATCACCAGTTAACTATGTGGTCTTCAGCAAGTCATTTAACCTCCCTGGGTCTCAGTTTCCCCATATGTAAAATGAGGGGATACAGCAAGATAACTGTAAAGATCCCATCTAGTTTTAAATCTGTGATCCCACTTCCTCTGTATAAAGTAAATCTAGTTTTCCAAACCAGAAATTGGAGCATGGGACTTTGGAAGGAATACTTACAGCGCAGGGTAATACAAAGTGCTTAAGCCTGTCAGGGTGTAGGGAGACCTGGTTTTATGTAGAATTTATTAATTATTAAAGTACAGCACAGGGCAGCTAGGTGGTTCAGTGGATAGAGCACTGCACCTGGAGTCAGGAAGATTTGAGTTCAAATCTAGCCTCCAACACTTACTAACTGTGTGTGCCTGTGCTAGTCACTTAACCCCTGTTTGCCTTAATTCACTGCAGAATAAAATGGCAAATAACTCTACCATCTTAGCCAAGAAAACCCTATGGAAAACCAGTTGGTTCAGTAGATAGAATGTGGGGCCAGGAATCAGGAAGATCTAAGTTCAAATCGAGTCTCAGACACTTACCCAACTGTGTGACCCTGAGCAAGTCACCTCATCCTGTTCTCAATTTTCTCATGTGTAAAATGAGCTTGTGAAGGAAATGGCAAACCATTCTGATATCTCTGCCAAGAAAACCCTGAAAGTGGTCACAAAGAGTCAGGTATGACTGAAATGATGGAACAACAACAGCCCTGTCCAGTACACTGAAAGAAATCAAATCACCTCGAACAGTTTTGTCATCAGCCTAACTGAGGCATTGACTTCATTTTGAATCCAGGTTTTGCTTCTCCGTAGCCTTGAATTTAAGATTTACTAGGCTAGGATGAAGGGATTAAGATGGTTATCTTTAAGAAGAGAACATTCAGGACACCCTGATCACTGGCTTCATGTATTTAAAAGACCTGTCTTGTGGAGAAACATTAGATTTGCTCTATTTGGTTCTGGGGCAAAGTAGAAAAACAAGGTGGAAATCACCAAGAAGTCAACTCCACTGATGTAATAAACTACCCAATGGTAAGAGCTGTCTAGAAGTGGTATGGGCTCCCTAAGGAGGCAAATGGCTTGTCCTACACTGGAAGTCTTCAAGCAAAGTCTGGATGACCACTTGTCATGAATGATGGAGCTCTGAGTTCTAAGAGAGATGGATGCTTCCAACTCTACAATCCTCTCTGATTCTTTGACCCTGGACAATTCACTACATACTCTTTGGGCCATGTCCTGTGCAAAGCCCAGAGAGGATGGAGGATAGATCTAGACATAATCCTCATACATAAGATGAAGGATGATCTTGTAGTGTGGCTCTGCCTCCAAATCCTGTGATGTTACCTGATTACTGTGGGATCAGAACAATTATTGATATGAATTTTTCCTATTATGTATCACCTGAGGAAAGGTAGCTTGGTGTGGTGAACTGAGGATATTCTTTGTAGGGTGGAAGACCCCAAAGGGACATCTCTGACCTGTTCTGGTGGTGTTATCTAGGACAAATCACTTAACCTCTCAGTGCCCCCGGGGTAACTCAAAGACTGTCCACTACAGAGCAGGTGCTCATTCTGCATTGGTACAGTGAGTTTCCTCTTTAGGAGTTACCTGTACCCATTAAGTCACAAGTCTGCTCCAAAAAGATCTGGATGTAAAAATAAAGCTATAGAGAGAGTTGGGGCTGTGGTCGGATGATGTCAATCTTATGATACTGATTATGTGTCATGGGGAAGGTAGGAAGGGTTGTCTTTAAAGAGTTGGTCATAACCATTTTTTAGTATATATTTATTGATACTTATTATTTGACCTTCAGCCACCTTTTTCTTCTCCAAGGGGATTCATTTTGATTCTTTTAACTCATCTTCATCTTTTTAAAACATTTCTTTTAAACTAGGATTTCTTTTTTTCCTTCAGTGTTATATTGGATACATTCCATTGCAAGATAACAATTCAACAAGTCAGACATTCAATCTAAAGAACCATCCAAGCTATTTTGCTATACTGAAATGATGCTGTAATGAATACTCTTTGAAATTATCTCAATTAAATGTTTTTAAAGAGCCAAATGAAGAAAATAAACTACTTCTAAGTTATCTTATTTTTTATTTTCTAAAAGTACATGATAAAGCATTCATGATTCATGTAGGTGAACATCTTTTTTTTGTTAATTAAAAAAAGATTCCTGATGAAAAAACAGTTATAGACATTTTTCTTCCATTAAAAATCTTACCCTAAACTATAAGTCACCCTGGCCATCTGCAGAGCACAAACTCTGGGGGTTATTATGATCAAGTTGGAAAAATTTTCAGTATGATCTCAGTTGCAGAAGCTATGTCTCTTGTCTTTGGATCAATCTGGCTAATTTCATAAAGGTTCACTATAAGGTCGGTAAAATTTTAATTTCATTTTTTATTGTGAGTTCTCAAAAATACAACTTAAGTTTCATCAAAGGGGAGAGAGAGGTTAATGTTCAACCCATAAAATGTTAATGAGAATAGAGCATAAGGACTTTTGGGGAGACACTGTTATGTTTGTCTATCAAGAATCTGTTAACATGATTAATAGCTTTGACATTTAAGTGACAGTGGATAGAGCAAAGTCAGGCCAATTCAAGTTCAAATCTGACCTCAGTAACTTACTAGCATGTGACCCTGAAGTGGTCACATAGCCTCAACCTGCCTCAGTTTCTCATCTGTAAAATGGGCATAATAATACTATGTACCTCCTAGGCTTGCTGTGAGGATCAAATGAGATACTATATATAAACATATTATTATATATTATCACATCTCCTCCCCTCCCCTCCCTTCCCCTCCCCTCCCTTCCCCTCCCCTCCCTTCCCCTCCCCTCCCCTCTCCTCCCCTCCCCTCCCCTCTCCTCCCCTCCCCTCCCCTTCCCTCCCCTCTCCTCCCCTCCCCTCTCCTCTCCTCCCCTCCTCTCCCTTCCCCTCCCCTCCCCTCTCCTCTCCTCCCCTCCTTTCCCTTCCCCTCCCCTCCCCTCTCCTCTCCTCCCCTCCTCTCCCTTCCCCTCTCCTCTCCTCTCTTCTCCTCTCCTCTCCTCTCCTCCCTTCCCAACTCCTAACAGATAGAGATATTCACTGCTCTTTACAAAACAGGGAGGAAAAAGAGAGCAAAAGAAATTGGATTCCTTAAGTTTCTCCCACTATAGTTATATTCTAGTCAGGTAACATTCACTTAGTCATGTTCCTTCTTGTCAGACCTGTTCAGCTCCTCCCTTTTGAGAACTGGGGCCAGCATCATAATTTCAACATTCTGAAATCTAACAAGTCTGCAGGTCACTTTAGGGGTTGCTTTTCCAAGAGACAAGTTAGTTTTGAATTTAAAATATCCTATCCTGTTCACCTCCAGAAAGTTGTTTCTTGAATCTAATGAAGATGACTTGTTGAGATCCAACATTTTTATGGCTAGAGCTGAGTAGGGGAGAACTCAACTAAGTCTTCCCTATTCTATACATCTAGAAAGTATCTTAATGTTGATTATAATTCCAATATTGCTGAGGATGACTGATGGAAAGGATCTTAAGGAAAGGATTAAAGATGTAATGGTATTACATATAAAAATTCAAGACTTGAAGAGATTATTTGGACAATTCAGCACAAAACCAATATTTATCACAGTGACATGGAGAAATCCATTGAAAATGTTGCATCACATGCATACATGACATTTCACTTTATGAACAAAGACATGGGCGGTATTTGGGCCAATGGAAGCACAGCATTCCAATTCTCTCCTTCTTCATTTAAGCCTTATTTGGAGAGCACAGGTCCCAGTACAGGGATGCTGAGTCATCTATGCAAATTATCTCTCACATAGACATAAGTCATCCAAGAGTAAACAAAAATACCTGGGGGGTTTTCCCTGAAAACTATCTGCTACTTTTTAAAAAAAAAATCAGCTTTTTAGGTTAGACTCTAACTATGTACAGAAGAACAGAACTTTTATCTTTTTAGACTAAAGATAAATGTATTTCTTTATTATATAGTTAATTATTAGTATTTGAAAAACAATAAAGATGCATAAAATAAGTTGTCAACTCAGAATTATGAAGCATGGTCATTTTAATGAATGAATGAGAAAATGCTCAAAAAGAAGAGCATTAACCAAGAGTAAATTAATGGAAAAATTATGAAGTTAGCCCATTAGCACCTATATTTTGGATAGGTGCTAAAGAAGGAAAAAAAAAAGCTGAGCCCAAAATTGAACAGAAGGAAACAAAGTTGAAATGAACTGTTTGATGCTATTCAAATTATTTCTTTAAATGTAACCTTTTTTCAATAGATCTTTTTACTTGGTCTTTGAAATACTATAGTTTTATAATTATATGTTTTGGCAAGTCCAAATTTGGATTTCTTTCTTCTTTTGTCCAGTATATTCTCTTAAATTATCAAAGTGTCCCCTGATGCCTCTCAATGTGGAAACTTTTCTTCGATTGGATATTTGAATACAATGCCAAACTTCCTCCAACCCTTTTCAGTATTCTACCCCATGTAGGCCTCATTTCCTCATTTATAAAATGAGAATAACAACCTGCCAAGGTTGTTATGAAGAAATGAGATAATATTTTTAAAATAATTTGCAGACTTAAAAATGATAGCTATTATTAAAATTGCAAACATTAAAATTTGGCAATGATAGGTATTGGGAAGGAGGAAAGGTCACTTATATACTATTGGTGGAATTGTGAACAGGAATAATCTTTTTGGAAAGCAACATGGAATTATAGTAGGAGCTACAAAACTGTTCATACTCTCTAAGCCAGTAATCCCATTAGGTCTAGTTGCTAAATATGTTATTGATAGAAGGGTGAATGATATATTTGCATGGAAATATCTTATTATTTGTAACATCAAAAAAGTGGAAACCATCCAGTTGTCAAACATTCAAGGAATGAGTGATTAACTTATGTCAATCTACTTAAATATGATTGTTCCATAAAAAGAATGAAATCTAAAAACTACAAAGAAATTTGAAAAGACTGATAAGAAGTGATTGAGATGAAAGAAAATCTCATTTCTTCAGACTGTCAGTGACTCCCACCAACAAAGTCCTTTAGCATTCCAGCTTTGATTCCACCAGCACAATATTGCCTACTTTATTTATTGCTTGTTGGTTTCAAAGAGATGTTTTGATCATGAGATTCCTCCAAACAAGTGTCTTCCATTCATATAAGATTATCCAAGATTCCCTCATAGATGTGATCACAGATGACTGATCAACAATCCTCTACAGACCTTTGCATTCAATGCAGTGCCTAGCACACAACGACAATAATTCAGTAACATATAACAATAAATGATAATATTATTAATAATTGCATTTATATATCACTTTCAGATTTGAAAACTGATCTCTCTCTCTCTCTCTCTCTCTCTCTCTCTCTCTCTCTGTAAATACACATGTATATGCATGCACACACACAATTACACTCCTTGTAAGTATCTGAGGCTGGATTTGAACTCAGGACTTCTTAACGCCAAGTCCAATTTTCAAGTCCACTGCAACACTTTGCACATAATCAATGCTTAATAAATGGTTGTTGTTTCATTACTAATATTGAACAAATCATAAAGTAGAAAAAAACATGTGATCAAAGTTGTTCCACAGGTTATGGAAGAGATATTATTCCAATTCAAATGGCAGGGGATTCCCCTATAGATGGGAAATTTCTCTAGATGCTTCTAGCTAGGAAAGATTTGTTAGAGCTTATGTATTTTCCCTTATTTAGAAACCAGTAAGATTTTACTGAATGCTGGCCCTCAATTGTGTTTTATTGTTGATCTGACCCACTGAATTGTTAAAGTCACCCTCTATGCATTTTATCCATTTAAAAATTTTCTGACTAGGTATTGTTTCTCCCAAGTAGAATGTAAGTTCTTCGAAGTCAGGGAATATTTTTGTTTTTGTCTTTATATCCCCAGTGATTGTCACAAAAGAAATGCTTGTTTTATGGATGAATGACTATGAATTCTTGATCTGTATCAGTTTGATGGAATCTGCTTTCCACACCTTTCAGAAGAAATCTCATCAAATCTTTTGGGTCAACATGAACTGTGAAGCTGGCACTCACTTTACTTGGTTTACTTAGAACAGTTATGCCAGTGGCTCAACTTAGTGAAAAACCAGATCATCAGGTGATCATACATTCAGTTACTGAGCTGTTTATAGCCAAAGCTGATAACTGATTAAACACATTTCCCATGCCTTCCCCTCATTACAGTAATTTTATAGGTTATGAATTTATTTGCCCAATGGTAGAGACATATCATATAAATCCTGGACATAATTTTCAAATAGCATAATAAAAGTGTGAAGTAGTGAGTAGAGGGCCATGGGTTCAAGTTCTGCTTCTGTCATAGCTATATGATCATGGACAGTTCACAACCTTGAAGTACTTTCAAGTGCCTCTCTCTATAACACTATAATCTATAAATTATATAAACACTCTAGTGGGAGGGGTGCTGATTTCCATTGGTCGAGACAGTTTTCCAACTGTAAGTTCCCTAAGTCAATGAAAGCAATAAAAGTGGTAGGGATCAAGAACTATCACTTCCAGTTGTGGCAAATTGTATAAACCAAATATATGATAAAGGCAGAACTCATCTTTCACTCCCAAACCCTCCCTCTGCTGAACTTCCTCATTTGCTTCCTTATTTACTAATTTGTTTATCTCATCTTTCCACTTTCCTTGCTTTCTTTTTTTTACCTCTTCATTATCCTTGACTTCTCACTCTTCCTCCCCCCTTCAATCTTCCTCCCCACCCCATATCCAAGCAGTTGCCAAATTTTATCATTTCTACTTCTACCACATCTTTTCCGGTTGACCTCCTCTCTCTGTTCACATTATTAATTGACGGGACTATACCAGTGCCTTCCTCATTGATCTCCCAGCCTTATCTTTCTCCACTCCACCCCATTCTGTGAATAACTACTAAATGATTTTACACACAAATATGACCATTTTACTCTTTTACTCAATATATTCCAATGGGTTCCTATTATCTCTAAGACAAAATATAAACTCCTATATTTGTCTTTTAAACCCATCGATAACATGGTGCCAAACTATCTTTCCAGTCTCATTATACATTACTCCTCTGTCTGTTCTCCATGTCCCAACTTAACTAGCCTCCTCTCTCTGTACCTAGTACATGACAAATGTATCCTCTTTTTTTGGCCATCTCTTATGCCTGGAATACACCTCTTCTTTACATCATGTGCTGGCAAATCTTTAACAACCATTTCTCGGGGGGGGGGGGGAGTACACAGAACACACTTTTAAGTTTAATCTACATCATCATCTTTATTAAGTCTAGACCCTAGCTTCTTTTTTTTTTTTTCAGGGCAACGAGGGTTAAGTGACTTGCCCAGGGTCACACAGCTAGTAAGTGTCAAGTGTCTGAGGCTGGATTTGAACTCAGGTCCTCCTGAATCCAGGGCTGGTGCTTTATCCTCTGTGCCACCTAGCTGCCCCTAGACCCTACCTTCTTAAACTGTGGGGGATCACAAAATATTTAGATTACATAAGGTATATGTAAATGGTTACATATACCTTTTTATATACCTATATATCCAAGGTTGTATAAAAATTTGGGGGACTGAAAGAGATTGTCAGTGGAAAAAGTTTAAGAATCTCTGGTCAAGACAATCAAGAAAAGCAATAAACAAAGCCATCAATTGTAACATTTGCTGATTCTGAGTTGTAAATTCTCACACCAAAAATGTAAGGATCAGATCATGTGACCCAGAATTTTTTCTCTCCCAATAAAACATAAACTCTTTGAAAGCAGGGATAGTTTGACTTCTGTCATTGTAGGTACTTAATACATGTTTGTTGATTGAATGTTCTATCCTCCTGTCACTAGCAATTAGAAATTAAGCTCCCATTACTGTGGTAAGATAAATTGACATGGTGACATAGCTATGTATTCACTCATAAAAGTCTAAATATGATTCAGCTAAATTCATTTTGATATAATCTACTTATTAAAGGGACAGCTAATGGAATACTGTGTCAGGCCTGAAGTCAGGAAGACTCATTTTCATGAGTTCTAATTTGGTCTCAGACACTTACTAGCTGTGTGACCCTAGGCAAGTCACTTAAAAGCCCATTTGCTTCACTTTCTTCATCTATAAAATGAGCTGGAGAAGGAAATGGTAAACCACTGTAGTATCTTTGCTAAGAAAACCCCAAATGGGGTAACAAAGAGTGGGACATGACTGAAATGACTGAATAACAAGAACAACCTTAATTAAGTGTCAATAATGTGCCTGGCACTATACTAGTCACTTTGCATACAAAGACAAAATGAACAAGAAACTTACATTCCACTGGGAGGACATGATCATTCAGCAATAAAATGTCCTGTGAGGAAGAAGTGAGTGTTAACCAAAGGATCCTGGAGGGCTTCATGAAGGAACTGACATCTGATCTAGGTCTCAAAAGAAGCTAAAGATTCCAAGGCAGACTTGAGTAGGCAAGGCAGATAGTGTGTGTGAATGCCTAGAAGCAGGAGACATAGTCAAGTTCAGAGGAAACTTAAATCAATTGGCAGGAAGGGGAGTCATATGGACTTAGGCTGGAGTGCTGGGTTGGGAAGGCCTTAAATACCAGGATGAGAAATATGCATTTTATCTTGAAGGAGAATGGAGCTGCTGAGTCTCGATTTCCTCAGAAAGATTATTTTGGCAGCTGTGTGGAGCCTGTTTTGAACAGAGAAGAGCCAGAAAACTGGGAACCCAATTAGAAGGCCATTACAATAGAGATGATTATGCTTATTTCAGCTGATGATGTGTGCCTCAAGAATGATCTGGAGGGCCAAAATTCTTTGCATTAACGAGAATAATGTGCCTTCCCAAAGCAGTAGATAATTTCCTGAAATTACCAAGGGATTTCCAGTAGAGTTTTATTTCTATTAGAGAGCCAATACCAGTATAAAGTGAGCCCCAACACTATTCTCCTTCTCCTTCCCCCATGACTGGCCATGGATATTCTCTATTTTCAATGCCCTTTGATCACAGTAACCTTCCACACTCTGGTTTGTGAATCACTTCTTAGCAAACATTTGTACTGACTGGACATGGGGTAAAAGCTTTGCTAAGCAGGGTTATTACTGTTGTTGTTTAACCTTGGCTCATATTGTTGAACTTTTTAGCCTAAGCTTTAAGCAGGAGTCTGAAAAGATAGACTACTTAAATCTCAAATCACCAGACAGATAGAAAGATGTGAGTCTGAGCTTACTTCACTTTCAACCAACTGATAGCTATACTTTCATATTTCTTCAAACAGAGGGCTTCATGCCTTGAAGATCCAAAGGATTTGAAGGATTTTTGTGCCCTCTTGACTCAGCAACCTCATCCAGGAAATCTCTGGACAACATCCCTGTCACCAGCAAGTAAACATAAATGGAGTCCTCACTTGCAAACAAACTTTGTAATATTGAAGAATTTGTATTAAAAGAAAGAGAAAACAAAACACTCTTGGATGAGCAACCAAAACTTTATGTAAATCTCTCTACATAGTCCCTAATAAAAGAGCTCAGTTGGCTGGAACTCCGTCAGGCTCCTCCAAAAGTCTGATCTTTTCCACTGATTCTCTCCAGATCAAAGAAGGAGAAAGACTCTCTCTCTCTCTCTGTCTCTCTCTCTGTCTCTTTCTCTCACTCCTCTTTATTCTCCTCTTCCTCTCCATGTGACCCATGAAGTTTTCAGATAAAGCAAGCACTAATGGCTAGTTTGTTTTTTCATTAAATAATTTTCCCAGTGCAAGGTGAGTCTTCTTCACCTTCCTGGGAAAACCATTTCCATCTCCCCATGTCTTTTTCTTTTATCCCAGTGTGTCAATCTTACTTTCTTCCATATATGGTTTTAGGGAAATGCTATTCATTCTTTTCACTATTCATTCTCTCAACTTAGATGAGAGAAGGAAGAAGAAAGGGAAAGGTCCTCATATCAGCAACAACATAATGGATCTATTACAGTTACTGAATTTTATCATTTGTTCCAAGATGTTTTTTCTTTTAAATGGTGTTTCTTTCTTATTTTTAAATTTGCAAATGCATTACATTTACTTTTTAAAATTGTTATTTATTTTATTTTTAACTTATGAAATAAAGGGCATTGCCATGACATAGTAGCATTTTTTTTTTTTTTTGCGGGGCAATGGGGGTTAAGTGACTTGCCCAGGGTCACACAGCTATAAAGTGTCAAATATCTGAGGCCGGATTTGAACTCCGGTACTCCTGAATCCAGGGCCGGTGCTTTATCCACTGCACCACCTAGCCGCCCCCACATAGCAGCATTAAAAAAAAAAAAAAGATGATTGTGCATGAAAGTGCAAATCTATTATTTACAACTTGCTATTCCTTTTAAATATATAATAAAGTTATCATGTAGCTTTCTTTTTTTCTTCTTTTTTTTCCCTCTCCCCTCCCTGCCCTGGAAGATGGCTACCCTTAGACACAAATATGCGTGTGTGTGTAAAATCATTCTTTATGTATTTCTATTTATCAGTTCTTTCTCTGGATGTTGATAGTGTCTTCCTTAGTAGGTCCTTTGTACTTAATTTTGGTATTTATAATAGTCAAAATAACTTAGTCCCTAAAACTTGTTCTTAAAACTGTAAGGGGCTAAAATTCTAGCTAGTCTGTCTAAAATATCTAATGAGTGGTCACCAATACATTATAAGCTTTAGCAAGAGTTAAACTTTTAAGCAGTTATTAAGGAGAATAAGAATTTGGTGAAGAGAAAGAGAAAGGCCTAGATTCATCTATCTATTAACGGGAGAGTGCATTTCTTGCTCCCTTCTCCACTGGAGTCCTGAGGAAAGAGAGCAAGTGGGAGCCAGCCTCGCTCCCTCTTCTTCCCACAAGCAAACGTCACTTCCTGATGCCAAAGAAAAGCCGCATGGCCTTGCCCTCCGAGGCCTTCTCCTCCTGGTGGAGCTTTCCTACAGTAAGTCTCCAGTAGGTGGCACCATTCCAATCATTACAAAACAATATTGCTGTTACTGTTTACATTCTCTTGATTCTGCTCACTTTGCTCTTTATTATTTCATGCAAGTCTATCCGTGTTTTTCTAAAATCAATGAGAAAGGGAATCCACTAGTAAGTCAACTCAGTCTTAATGTCAGTACACTATTCAACCAATGGTCCTCATTTACATTTGGAAGTACATGAAAAGTGAATAGAAAAGTAACTTAAGGACATATTCATGCCGCTCAGTAAAATGTTTAAATATTCTGCATGAGGCATTCAAGATAATTCTGAATACCCATTTGTTATCAATTTTGTAAGCCTTGTATTTCTAGAATATGGTGCATACATTCATTTTGGAATGAAAATAATCTTTGAAAATAATAGAGAGAGACTAGACTGTGATTGATTACTGGAGAAAAATGAGACAGAGGCGATCAGCCTTTTAAGTTTACTCCAGTAAGCTGAGCCCTTGTAATCTGAACAGAACAGAAGAGTATAATGGCAAGTTTGTGGGGGAGAGGGATATGTTTATGTTGGGTTGTCAAAAGTAGCTTCTTCAACATAGTATCTTTTAGCTCCTTTTCTATTTGAGCAAGTAGAACCCCAACATAAGGGAGTAGGAGTAATGATAAAAGCTAAGAGTTTAAAGGCTTTCTGATCATAAATCAGATGAAAGTTGAACTAAGGGAGATGAGACTATAAAGAAGAAAAGTGTTTAATCAGAGCATCATGATCTTCATATAAGCATCTGCTACCTTTTGGAGTATCCTGGCAGTGAGGAAGATCTTTCTGGTCCTTCCTTGAGGATCAAAGTCTAACTTCCTTTAATAATCCCTCTCCCTATCAATGCATGGTGGATTTAATAGCAGGGGAGCCTTGAAAATAACTTCTCAATTAAAGACTATAGCTAAGCTTGATGGAAAGTGTAAGGAGCTATAGCCTTCCTCTGCATAAGAGAGGCTTACTAACCATAGCATACTGTTGCCATACCCAATTATAACTCTGATTATTTTCTGTATAACCAGTCTGTGAATACAAGTTTCTTCATTAAAGTTAGCATTTATCCCATTTTTATGAAATTGTTGCACATATACATAGTATTATTATATATCACATATTGCATTTTTGTATAATGCATGAAATATATTGCATATGTTGTTATATATACATATTAATCGTACATAATCTCTTATCCTTGAAGGATAACTACCATTGTTGCATCAAAATTGGAGACTGAATGACCATCTGTCAGAAGTCCTAACAGAGTTTTATGTTCATATTGCTGGAATCTAACACAGCCTTAAACATAGTGGGTGTTTTATAAATGTTTGTTGCTTTAAATTTAATAGCACACAGTAATAATTTAATAAATGTTGGCTGAATCAATGACTTCACATCAGGAAAAAATCATTCTGTCCAAGCTAATGATGCCTTTTTAAGTTATTGATATACTTTCCTTTTCTGATTAATACATACTCATTATAGTTTATAAATAAGTGTTTGTAACCTTGGAGTTACAATTATCTTCTAGGCTTATCCAAAGTTCTTCTGCTTTTGTAGCCTTGAAACTGGAGGAACCTGAATTTTGGTCTTTCTCGTGTAATTTTTACTTCCACAAGCCCTGAATCTATTTTCCTTAATTTAGTTAAAAATAGTGAAATGGTTGCAAATATCCATTGTGAGACTTCACATTCTAGTTATAGTTTTCAAATAAAAATTAGGGATATTTCTAATCATCTGATTAGGCATAATAATTTTTGTTTTAATCAAACTGCTTAGCAACAGGTCAGGACCAGTACCATCATTCAAAAGCACATGGGGTCCTAAAGAGTAAATTGATGGTAGCTAAAACCACAATAAAGAAAAGACCTGAAATCTGTCCATTTAAACCACAGATTTAAAAATTAGAATTTTAAACTACTATTCTAATATCAAAATCAGTTCTTCTAGGAAAGTCACTCTTTTTTTCATTAATCATTTGCCTTTTTGAAATGGTGTCTTTTAGAAATGATTTTAATGAAAATCAAAACTGGTCATATGTTGGGTATTGTATAGGGTGAGGTAAAGACAACTCAGATACCCAATGGGGAATCATCATAGATCAAAGATACATGTAGACTTATCACTTCTCAAGAATCTGTGAAAAAGTTTGGGATGGGAGAGAGGGATGTTTCTTTAAAATCAACTCAATCAACTTTTGATCAGCTCTTGCTTTTTGAGAACTGGCATCAGTTTGAGGATGACTTGGGTTCAAAAGCTAGTTTTTGTCATCTGCATTGCTCTGGGCAAGACTCTTTATCTCCTAGTTCCCCAGACAAGTCTCTAAGACTGTAAGATGTATATCAGGTGGTAACCTGGTGAGATTCTTATCTGTAATTTTCTACGGTGATTAAATGGTAGGTCCATGTTGTTGTTGTTGTTTTAACAAATTAATTTCCCTGTGTATATTTTATACTCCCCTGTAGAATATAAGATCTTTGAGGGTAAGGCTATTTTATTTAATTTTTATCTTTCCATCCCCAACACCTAGCACAGAACTTGCTCACAATGGAAATTTTATAAGTGCTTTTATTGGATTGAATTGAATTGGCCAAGTTATTAGCTGGACAACCTATAAGAAGCAGGGGACAGGTTTGTTTCAGAACCAAATTTAAATTGAATGATAAATAAGGTAGTTTGGAAAATCAGACTCTGTGGGAAAAGAGAGCAGGCAGATAGGTAAATAGGATTAGAACTAATCTCCAGACTCTTGAGGTTTACGCCCTGTTCTCCTGAACCTGAGGCAACATTCTCAACAGCAACCAAGACATCCATGAGCCAAGTTTATCCGGGTATCCAACTGCCAATTTTGCCCAGTCATGGGTTGGTTCTAGAAAAGACTAAGCCTAGTAATTTATGTGCTTCCCAAACCCATCATTATCTTAAAAGTACTTGAAAATACATTGAGTTAGGTCTATTCTAATGAGTGGATTGGTATGATTCTCCTGTGAGACGGGAATCTTTAATTAAAAAGGAAGGAAACTGGCAGGAGCAATGCATTATTTTACTGAGGGAGAAGAAAATGGTGAAATTCTCAGCTCCCAACTCTAAAATACAATTGTGTTGTCATTGTTGTTTTACATAGAAAAGAGAGTTTTGGATTGGGCAGTAAGGAAAAACATGATTATGTAAAACACATCTTAATGATGAAGCTGAATGGATTTTGATTAAATGTTGCAATTAAAAACAAGTGTCAGTGTTCATGAAAGTAGAAAATTGTTTTCATATTGTCTTCTTGCACAGTCACATATGACTGTGTTCATTGATTATGTTAACATAATGGTTGGGTAACCCCAAGCTGAGGTGATATTAAGTAAAAATGACTAATAAACCAGGGAGAAATGTTTTAAAACTGACCCTTGGATGTAGATCTTTCTTGTAAATCTTTGCTTAATTCTCCAAAGTATTGGATAGATTTACATCTCTTATAGACAGACTAACACTAGACAAATTGAAAACACCAGGAAACGTAGGAATAAATGGAGCTTTCTTTAAAATGATAAGTACTATATACTTAAAACCAAGAGCTATCATTATATGTAACAGAGATAAACTAGAATCTTTTCCAGTAAAAGAAGGGATTACAGTAGGCATTTAATAAGTGCTTGTCACACGGAATCGAAAAGTTCTCAATGGTATCCCCTCCCAAAGCATTGAGAAGAATAATAAAAATGACCAATGATGATTGGTCTCCAAATGCTTGGTCTCCACAATGCCCAATATCTAGCTCTTTCTTGCTTTGTTTTGTCCTTCATACATGGCAGACTCTTGTTTTCATGTCCTGCAAACAAAGGCCACCCTTCTTCCATTTTGCTACAATATGTTCCTGCAAATGCTATCCAAACAGATGTTTTAGTGAAGTGTAATATATTTCCCCCTGAGAACAATGTTATTATAGATCATTGAGTTCTTTAAAAAATATCTTGGCACCATATAAATCATAGATGTGAACAAGTATGTGTCAAGCAATCCAAAACTCTGTTTTTTGTTAGTAGTGAGAGATCATGCTCTAATTCCTGCAATGTAAATGTGGAGGTAATAGTTAATAAGAATAGGAACCACTCAGTAATGCCATGTAGTCTCAGTAACAGATGATATATGGTATCCAAAAATGAGTTTAAGTCTAGTTTAAGGCTCATAAGTAGCAGGATGGCCTCTTGGTGGTAAATTCTTTTCTTTGGTAATTCATACAATGAGGAAAGAATATAAAGCAACCCTCAGTCCTTTGTAGATCCAAATTAGATGGAGTTTTGGAGTTGAAAGGCATGTAGCACTTTAAGGCACACAAAGTACTTTGTTGCCAAATCTCATTTGAAACTCAGTCCCCATAAAATAAGTGTTATAAGTCTTAGTTACCCTACTTAAAAATGAAGAAAATGAGTGGCAAAGAGATTAAGTGACTGTCTTAGAGCTATAATATGAGTAATTGGTACAAGTCTCAAAAACAAAAATTGAAGAAAATAATTCCTAACATTTGTAACTGATCTGCCTTCACTTTTTACATGCATTATTAGATGAAGGTGTGAAGGTAGAGACAACCATTTGACTGCTGCCATTACAAATTTGTTACACAGCCTCAACTGGACCCTCATTGCTGCTAGGTCATGATTCTATACCTGCCTCATCAACTCAGTATCCCACTCTCCATAACAGTACTTCCAAATCTTTTCATCCCTCCTCACATCTATGGTTCATCCTCACCCCACCCTTTCAGCTGAGAATCTTGCCTCATATTTTATAGAAAAATATCCAGCTTTTTACATAAAGCCCTCTCCAGCCCTTCTTAATTCCAGGCCCTCTTCTCTGTTAATTATTTTCTATTTATCCAGTATATAACCTGTTTGTATTTATTAGTTTGTTGTCTCACCCATTAGATTGTGATCTCCTTGAGGTGAGGGACTATCTTTTGCCTCTTTTTATATTCTCAGTGCTTACCACAAATAGGCTCTCAGCAAATGTTTATTGATTGATTGATTTTGGAGGTAATGGTTTGTCCTCTTGTTGGAGTTCTTCATGCAAAGGTCAGATAACCACCTGGCAGGTTGTGGACGGTATTCATTTTCTGTAGGTTTTGAACTAGTAGGCTTCTGGGGTTTTCCCATATGTGAAATCCTATGATTCTGTGAATACCATATGATAGGAAGGGCATTGAGAAGCTGGGGAATTTCCTGAGAAGAACATTCAGCTGGCTGCTGGCCCTCAACTTGGTCTTTTCTGTTGTAGTTGGAGGAAGTTGTGAGAATGTTAATCTAAAATATTTGGATATGGAATATTCACAGGGAAGAGGCTTATTAGGCATGTTCTGCTTGGCCCCAGAGGCGAAATAGTGAAAAGCCCTCTGCCCTTCTCATTGGAGGTTTGGAGGTCAGAGCAATGAACTTCTCTCAAAGCTTCCTTTGAAAGAGAACTCAGAAGCCCAGTCAAGTCTTCCTTTCCCAACAGCCGAGTTACTTGGTTGTCACTCCCTCATCATCATGTCATTTTGCCCCTCCCCCCACCTCCACCAATCTCTGACCCCGCTTTTCATATTTTTTTTTGTGTGTGTCTTCCCCCATTAAATTATAAGCTCCTTGTGGACAGTGATTATTTTTTTCCTATTTGTATCCCCAGTACTTAGCACAGTGTCTGGTATATAGCAAGTGTTTAATAAATGTTTATTGAATTGTATTTCACTGGAAAATTGGAGAGATGCAAGTTTAAATTTCATGTAAGGTCTATGATCCTATTGAACAGATCTGATGAAAAATGGTCACTCACCTTCACATCTCTTCCACAAAATGGCTCACCGAGAGCCCTGGAATCAAGACGGCTAGCAGTCCATGAAATGAGGTTTCCCATTGCTTTGTTCCCTTCCTTTACCCATCATGAGCCATCCTCCAATTAGAGTTACACCTTAGTTATGTCCTCTTGTTTCTGTTATTTAAGGGTTTCTGCTCTTTTTTTGGGGGGCAGGGCAATGGGGGTTAAGTGACTTGCCCAGGGTCACACAGCTAGTAAGTGTCAAGAGTCTGAGACTGGATTTAAACTCAGGCCCTCCTGAATCTAGGGCCAGTGCTCTATCCACTACACCACCTAGCTGCCCCCTCTTGTTTCTGTTATTGCAAGAATGTTAATGGAGATAGAGATCAGTTTCCCAAATAGTCTTGTACCTATTTTGTGACTAGATATGTAGCATATCAACAATTGGAGTCACCTCAGAACTCTGTGACCATCATTGCCTCTGTACCCCTTCCAGCCCTATCACTTTGAAAGCAGAAAGGGGTAGTGCAGAACTGAGAACTATTTTGTATTGTTACCTGCTTCACAGGTCACCATGGTAAGAAAACAAGAGTTCTTCAAAAAGTTGACAAGCGGGTGACTCTAAACCTCTCAGCTAAGATGGTCCTTCTAGCTCAGGCCAATCTGATTGAGCAAGCATTCATTAAGTGCCTACTGTGTGTGAGTACCATTCGAGGTATTGAGAATACAAGGAGGAAAATGAAAGTCTCTGTCTCCAAGGAGTTTACCTTCTGTCTGAGAAATCACATGTACATATATTAGTACATTTAAAATTTATTCACAACCAATGATCAGAGAAGAGGGGCACACCAGCAGCTAGAGAGGTCAGGGAAGCCGCCATGTAGAAAGTGGCATTTGAGCTGAATTCTGAAGGAAATAAGGGATGAGAAGAGATCATATTAAGGAGAAGTATATTTTATCCATTTTTTTTAATAATGTAAAATCACTTCACAAGGTCTATAAAAGAAATTTTGTTGTTGTTTTTGTTCAGTTGTATCTGATTCTTCGTGACCCCATTTGGGGTTTTCTTGACAAAGATATTGGAGTAGTCTGCCATTTCCTTTTCCAAATCACCTTTATGGATGAGGAAACTGAGGCAAACAGGGTTAAATGACTTGTCCAGAGTCACAGTATATGAGGCCAGATTGGAACTCAGGTCTTCCTGACTCCACACCCTATACTCTATCCACTCTGCCACCTGGCTGCTCCCCAAAGAAATTTTACTATTTCAATATGTAGATATTATTATTTATTATTATTATTATTATTATTAGTTATATAATGATAGCTAGAATGTATAAATTACTTTAATGTTTGCAAAATGCTTTACATATTTTAACCCATTTGACCCATTAAAACTGTCAAGTCCTTTCTGGGCCAACTGATACATTAAAAAGCCGTTTGCCACCTCTATTTTTAAAGTAAGATTCCTCCAAGGGTGATACAACACATATTTATAATTTTACCTCCTAAAGAGGAAGACTTTATCCTTTATTGGTGGCCTGCTATATTGCAATAATGCTTGGGACAGGAAGGCTATATTTGGCTACTGTGTTCCCAGTGGGCTGGCAAATAAAGCTGTAATAACTGTAGATAAATAATATAGATAATTAAGGTGGAAAAGGTTGTGACTTTGTAGTCAGTGAACATGGGTTCAACTCTGCCATCTTTCCCGAGCCAGTCCATTATCCTCTATGGGTCTCAGCTATATTAGACCCTTTTCCGTTTCTTTTTTCCCTCTCCCTTCCCCTTTGCTCTCCTTCTAGGAGTTGTTAATGTCTGGGCTAAAGCACACAAGAGATGCCTGTTTTCCCATATAAACTAAAGCAGAGTTCCCAAGAGTGGTTTTTCCTAGCCCAAGAAATGGGAGCCCCTGGAGACAGTGGGTCAGATTTGCTAAGAAGGCACATGAGACATTCATGCCTTTGGCCAAATAGCTCAAAAAGAGAACTCAAAGGAAATACTATTGAACCACAGTGGTAATGACAACATTAACAATAATTTACAGTAATTTAAAGTGTGTAATGTACTTTACAAATATCTCATTTTATCCTCACAACAATCTTGTGAGGCAAATGGTATTATCATCCCAGTTTTACAGATCAGGAAACTAAGGCAGACAAAATTTAAGGGAATTATTCAGGATCACACAAATAACTTGTGTCTGGGATCATATTTGAACTCAGGATTTTCTCATACCTAGTCTGGCACTCTATCCACTGCATCTTCCAAGTGGACAAAATTTCCTAGACTATAAGATGCTGGCATTTCTCCTTTTAGATCTGACTTTCTGGAGTGAGAAGAACATTCTTGAGTACTGGGCTCTTTTAAGAAAGAGGACGATTGGGGCAGCTAGGTGGCACAGTGGATAGAGCACCGGCCCTGGAATCAGGAGTACCTGAGTTCAAATCCGGCCTCAGACACTTAACACTTACTAGCTGTGTGACCCTGGGCAAGTCGCTTAACCCCAATTGCCTCACTAAAAAAACAAACAAACAAACAAAAAAAAAAAACAGGATGATTGTTCATATGGCATAAATAGCTGGAGTAGGAAAAGAACCAAAGATGTAAGTTTTGGGGAAAACAGTTTCTGTTCTCTTCTACTCTTAGGCACTGGATTCACTTTCTATGTAATTAACCATTCTCTTCCATTTTCTACATCTGTGGTTCTCCTTCCTCTGTCCTTCATTAATGGAAGAGTGAACTGGTCCCAAAGATCTTTAAGCCCAGATCACGCTATGCAAATAAAAAGCATGGAGTAGCTTGAGGGCTCTGTGATGCTTTCCTTCCCACACAATCTTCTCATATAGAAAATCTTATAGAGATTCCTCTGACCCTGTAATTACACAATACTGTATTTTGTAATCATATTTCCTCTTTTCTCCACCCTTTCTCTTCTCAAGTGAAAAGAAATAGGACTTTGTCCCTGCACTATGTAGCCCAGTCTAGTCTCTTAAGGCGACAGAAAGCTTCATCACTTTTAGCTTTCCTGCCTTCCCTCAGAAATATGAACCAAAAACTCTCATTTTATTTTATTTTATTATATATATATATATATATGTATGTATATATGCCACACAAAGAATAAACCCCACATACACATAGGCACATACATGCAGATATGCATATACTCATGCATGCATGCATATCCAAAGGCAAAGAAGCTGGTCTCATAAATAAGTTTGGGAAACTTTACTGAGAAGAGAAACTTCAAAACCTCAGGGAAGGATCTCGATCTTCCTTGTTAGGACTTGCTCTTGACTTAAGCTGCCTCCCTCCCGCCCCTTGGATCTATTTCCTTTCAGTTAAGTAGAAACCAATGAATTTTGTTTACCCGTGAGTACTTCCCCTGACATTTATCTTACCTCTGCCTGTCTCCTAAGAAGTGCGTCTGTTAATGATCACACCACATACTCACTTTCCCAGGAACAAACTTCCACCCCTTTCTGTTCTTGGATGATGAATTTAGAGCCAAAAGCGATCTTGGAGACTACTCAGCCCAGCTCTCTTATTTAACAGAGGAAGATACTGAGACCCAGAGAAATTAAACCTAGGTTGTTCAGGTAGAAAATAAGAAAGTGGAGATTTGACCCCCAGTCTAAATTCAGCTGGAATCAGTTTTGGCATAATTGTATTTTTATGGTACTGGTTGGTCCCGTTTTATTCTTGACAAGGGAGTGGCCTCTAGGTAGTATCTCATGTGCTGTAAAGATCACTAAATTGGGAGTCAAAAGATAGGTTTGGCTGTGCCTCTGTCTAGTTGTGTTTTGTCTTTGGACAAGTTACTTCCTCTTTGGGGCACTCACTTTCCTGATTTATGAAAGAGGAGTACAGTTTGATTAAACTATTTATTGTGTCTAGCATGTCTGAGATATAATGCTGAGCATAAATGGTCAAATAACAGTGGGGGAAAGTCCTCATTATGGATGGTTAATGGAAGATTCTTCAGAGATTTTGATGATGGTGGTGGTGGTGGTGATAATGGTAATGATATTGGTCCTTCCCAGGCAAGGCACTTTGGACATAAAGCTACCAACGTGAAATCTAAGTTGTATATATCAAGTGACTTAATGGCACCCTGAAATCATGGAGAAATATGTTTAGAGAAATTAGAAGCCATATAACATTTTTTCTAAAATAGACTTTATTCATGTCATTCATGTCCTAATGTGTATCTTCCTCACTCCCAGAGAGCGATCCCCTACAACAGATAGTTTTAAAGAAAGAAGAAGAAACTATGAGTAAAACTGATCAATACATCCAAAATATAGCCCTTCCCAGAGAGCCTGATCTCTGTAAAGGATGAGAGGGGGGCTATCTGCCCATATCTCTTCTTTGGGGTCAGGCTTCTTCATTTTAATTTTGAAATATTGAATTTTGGTTACTGTTCATTCCATTTATATTGTAGTCACTTTGTATTTTGTTTTTCTGGTTCTGCCAGCCTAATTTTGCATCAGTTCATGGATTATATACTACTCTCTATTAATCTAATTCATCATTTATTACAATACAGAAATATTCCATTACTTTGACATGTAACTGAGCTTTGCACATGCTCAGATCATCTAAGATGGAGGCACCCATATGGGAGATGTCCATGATCCTAGAGACTTCCAGATCCCCTCAAGGGCAGCAGACCACCCTAATGGAGATGTAAAATGTAAAATACTTGCCCTTCAGGCATTGGGGACCAATGTAATTACTGTCATAGACATACCATAATTTGTTTAGCTATTGGGCATCTACTTCGCTTTCAATACTTTGCTATCACAAAAGATGCTGCCATAAATATTTTTTGTAGTTAGACCTTTTCTTTTTGTCCATAACCTCCTTGGACTATGTACCTAGCAGTACAATTTCTGTGTCAAAAAGTGCATGGAAATAGGTCACTTTATTTTCACAATTCCAAATTGCCTTTCAGAATTCTCCAAATTCACACTCTACCAACAATGCATCAGCATCCCTGTCTCTCTACAACCCCGCCAATGCTTTCTATTCCCACATTTTGCCAACTTTTTTTTTGCTGTAGCCTTTCTTTTTTTCTATATAAATTTTATTATTTTCCAGTTACATTTAGAGATAGTTTTTTGTTTTGTTTTTGTTTTTGTTTTTTTTGGTGAGGCAACTGGGGTTAAGTGACTTGCCCAGGGTCACACAGCTAGTAAGTGTTCAGTGTCTGAGGTCATATTTGAACTCAGGTACTCCTGAATCCAGGGCCGGTGCTCTATCCACTGCACCATCTAGATGCCCTAGAGATAGTTTTTAACACTTGTTTTTATAAGATTTCTAGTTTCAAATTTTTCTTCCTCCCTCCCCTTCCATCCTCCTCCCCAAGACAGCAAGTAATCTGATATAGGTTATATATATACAATCACATTAAACATATTTCTGCATTAGTCATGTTATGAGAGAAGAATCAGAGCAAAAAGGAAAAACTTCAAAAAAGAAAAACAGCAACAACAACAAAAAAAAAAAACCCAAAAGAAATAGTATAGTTTAATCTGCATCAAGGTTCCACAGTTCTTTTTTTCTTTTTCTGGATTTGGAGAGCATTTTCCACCATGAGCCCTTTGGAACTATCACATTTTGCCATCTTTGCCAGTCTGCTAGTTATAAGGTTTAAGTTCAGAATTTTTGTTAGTGATTTGGAACATTCTTTCATATGGTTGTTAATAGTTTGTGACTCTTCCTTTCAGAATGGTTTATACATAAACTTTGTCCACTAACCTATAAGGAAATAACTTGTGTTTATATATTTATATGAGTTGGCTGTATATCTTGCGTATCAGAACCTTATCCATGATGCAAAGACTTCCCCCCCCCTAATTAAACACTTCCTTTCTTATTCTTGATATATTGATTTTTTTGTGTATGAAACCTTTTCAATTTCATGTCATTTTTCTTTTGTGGTTGTTTCTATCTCCTGTTTGGTTAAAAACTCATCCTGTGAAATAACAGGACAGGTTTCTCGTCTAATATTTTCATAATATGATTGTTAATATTTGGATGATATACATTTCAAATTTATTGTGAAATGTGGTATAATATAATAATATAAGTCTACATAATGCTAATCTTAACATATACTTTCAGGCCAGTAAAATTGATGGCAACCCATTTAGAAAGTATTCTAAAATAAAAAGAAAACTGGAAATATAAATAAAACAGAAGCCTCAAGGAAATATAAAGTGGAAATATAAACGAAACGTAGTCTCAAGGAAGTGATAGAAAGATACTTACTTCTTTGTCAAAAAGGAGGATGAGACTTGATGGAAATTCTGTGAGCTCAGGATGAATAGGTAAAATCTTTATAGAAATACTTTTGAAAAAATATATAGTTTTACCTATTTATATAATGTAAGTATATTTTAATGTATAATGGGTTTTTATGAGGATCAAATGAAATATATACAAAATGATTTGCAAATCTTAAAAGCATTGGCAAATTATCTCTCTCTCTCTATGTGTGTGTGTAAATGGCAAAAGCATAACTATGTGCATGACCCTCATCAAACAATAGCAAAGGTTGACAATAGGTCCATGCCACTGGATTTGTTGAATATAACTAATATTGATTTATTTCCAAAAGAAATTTACAATCCAAGAATGTAATCAAAAGGCTCTCCATGATTGACATCCCTGTAAATTCAGACAAAAATGTGAAAATGATTGGCATATAGATTTGTTAATTGTACTAGCAATTCAGAAGCAGGTAATTGCCACTAGGAATGATCAAAAATTTATCCTTAAGGATCTC
Organism: Dromiciops gliroides; assembly: GCF_019393635.1. Taxonomy (NCBI): domain Eukaryota; kingdom Metazoa; phylum Chordata; class Mammalia; order Microbiotheria; family Microbiotheriidae; genus Dromiciops; species Dromiciops gliroides. The sequence continues at coordinate 13,667,285 of NC_057863.1, read as the reverse complement.
AGACTTATTAATTGAGGTAGATTATGCAATAAAGTGGGAAAATATGCAACATATGACTGTAATCTGAACAGATCTGGGCCATACTGAATACCTAGAAATGATTGATTGGAGGATCAAAATTATATACCAGAAGCTTACTATCATTCACAAACTAAGAGATGACAAATCTCAATATTACAAATACAAAAATCAAACTGTGAGAATTCAACATGCAAACCAAACCAAAAATAGAGCATTATTATAAAACACACACACACACACACACACACACACACACACACACACACTGGTGCCCCAAATTGGCTGGGAATAACAATGATCCATTGCAATTGAAGAACATTTTGATATAATATCAACTTCTTAAGTTCAAAATGGAAAAATTATAGCTAGGTAGCATTTTATTTGCAGAAAAGAGATATAGGGATATAAAAGAACTGCAAATTCAATATAAATGTGCTATAAAATTATTAGAAGACCTTGAACGTTGGACCCTGCAAAGCTATGTGTCCCTGATTGTCCACCTTCCATGTCTTCTGAAAGAGCAATCTTTGCATACCTTGTTATTCTCAGCAGAGATCAGCACTCATACTGTGACATAAGTTAATAGGGAATCTTAGAAACCTCTTGCACTTTAGAATTATGTATCCCTGGCACCTGTATCCTCTCCATGGTTTCCATAAATCCACTTATTTTGTATAGAGAAATAATCTTAGTGTGCTTGTAACAGAAGGGCTGAGCTATTCCTAGACCTCCTAAAAAGCCCTTCTTAGAGAGCTCCTGAAGAGGGATTTAGCTATTCCTAGCCTCATCAAGAAGCCCCTGGAAAGCTCCATCAAATAGGTGGCTCAGCCATCTATAGCTAAAACGGGTAAAAAGATTCCTGGGAATCATGGTTGTCCTCAGAGAGGAGAATGGCTCTCAGCCGCTTCTGGCTATGCCCCCTCTCATTGTGAGTACAAACAAATCATGTAAGCTCACTATTACTGTCTTTAATGCTTTATTCCTGCTGAGCTTGCTGGCTACAACCAGATTCCTGGCCCAAGTTCTTCTTCTTTCTTTCCCTTGTACTCCCTGGTTAATAAACCACCTGCTAATGCATCAGTCTAGTGTGCTGACTTTTTATTTCGTGGGGATATCAGACGATGAGTGGCCATGTCTTAAATAATGAATTAAATGTTTTTTAAAGCTAATAAAATCTTAAGGTGCAGAAAGATATGAATTCATAAATATGGAGATGACAGCTTCTCTTTAACTCTTTACTCCAACCTCATCAGTTCACATCTGGCACTTCAAATTATTTTTTGGACCCAGAATTTCAGCAAAAATATTGACCAGAGCCAATGGGTCAAGGACAGGGGAAGGAGAACTGTGAGAATATAAAGGCAATGTTAGATCAAAATTGGGATATAGAAATGGAAATTATTATTCCTGGAAGAGATAAACTTATGGGGAACACAAAATCCTTCTATGAGCATTTGTGTAGGACATAAGATTGGTCTGCTTCGCCCCAAGGAAAAGACTTGGAATGATGGGTAGACTTTTCTAATGAGTAAACTGAGGCTCCATTTAAGGAAAATGTTCCTGTTAGAGCTATTATTCAAAAGTGAAATGGGTTTCCTTGACAGGTATATGGGTTCCCCTTTAATTCATTCATTTGGGATCTTTGTTACCACCTGACCTGGATGGTCATTGAAGTCCCTTATAAGTCCGTGATTCTGTAACACTTATGCTGAAGCAAAATGAGCTCCCTCTAGAGTCTAAAGGATCCTTCATCTGGGAGTTTTTGGAGTACAGGCTGGAGCATTTCTTGTCCCTGATAAAGGAACTCTAGACCAGGTGCACCCTGGACCAGATGACTTCAGAATTCCACCTCCAATTCGGTTATTAACTCACTCAGTCATTCTCTGCTTCTTGCCTTCAAAGATTTCAAAGCCACAAATAGAAAAAAAAGATCATTTGAATCACAAATGTTATTTTAAAGTCTGAAAACGATCATTCATGAAAGAAGACGTCCAATTGTAACTGAACCTGTTGGTATAAGAACACTGAACTTAAAGTCTTGAGGATCTGTGTTTAGATCCTACCTCAGGCATGTACTAGTTATGTGACCTTGAGCAACTCATCTAGCATCTCCCAGCCTCAGCTTCCTCATCTGTAAAGTGGGTATAATGGAGTGTTGTGAGCCTCAAATGAGAGAACAGTACAAAGTGCTTTGCAAACCTTAAAGCATTTTGTAAAGTCTAGCTATTGTTGACAATGTTATATGGAACTCACAAGGGGGAAATCCACTCTACCAATCCATATCAGTAGCTGTATTGTACCTTTTAGTCCTCAAGAGTTATTTGTCTCAAATACCAAGAGGTTAAGTAGCTTGCCCAAAGTCACACATCAAATATGTGTCAGAAGCAACACTTGAATGCCAGTCTTCCTTACATAAGGGCTAAACCCCCTTCCACTTCTCATGCTCATATTCCATCTGAAAATATGATGTTTGTCACTATGCTATTGGAGCAAGAAGCTAGACTATACTTTTTAATCTTTTTGGATTAAGAAGAAATCAGCTTTCTGAGTTGATCCCCAAATCTTCTGTGAATTCTGTATTGATAATATGTTCCTATCTACTCATGCCTGCCACATGCCTCCCCACAGTGACTTGCAACTTTAATCCATTAAAGACTGTGGTATTCTGTGACCTCTAGCTGTCATCAGAGGAATATTAAACTGAAAAAATGGGCCTTTGTTTCCGGGAGAAACTTGGGGTCATTCAAAACTTCACAAGATTTCTCAAAGGCAATTCAGCCAACTCTCCTCCTTTTCTTCAGTTCTAGACCCAGCTCATTGTCTCCCTGAAGTGTCTGCTTCAGAGACATATGTACAATACCTCCTTCTCCCCACCCCCACCCCCAAAGTTTGAATGCCACTGCGAAGGCAGCAGGAAACCAGGAGTGGTCAGAAATCATTAGCTTATTGTCATCCAAAGATGACTGAGGGTTGTGATTGCATGAAGAAAATATAATTCCCCCCATGGCTAGTCCTGAAAGAGAATGAGAGGAAACATATAAGAAGTCAGAGAAGTGAGCATTGTCCTCAGGGTAGGATGAGGTTTCTATGCTTTGCAACTAAGAAAGAGAGAGGTCAGGAAAGAGGTTTTTTTTTTTTCCCCCGGCTTCAAGCCTCCACTGCTTCTGTGGCTGCTTTTATGACCATGAATTTGCAGGGGATACAATGCCTGGATGAAAAGGAGGAACATTGTCTCTGTTCCCTTGTTTCCAAGAACAGCGCTGGTGAAACACCTACCACCCTGTTCTCTACTTCATGCTAGGTATCTGGGAGCCTACTTGCCTTTTCTTGTTTCATCTTTTTTTAAAGGTCTGTTTCCTTTCTATATTGGCCAAGAGTTCTCAAAAATAAAAGAAGAAACCTGTTTCTATGAGTGTTCCTTGTGTTCATGCCCTTGTATGTCCTTAGGGAAAGAGAAAAAGCAGTAAGCAAAAGGCTATGGTCACTCTGGAGACTAAGAGAGGAGAAAGCTCCCTTCTGCATTTGCTGGGGTAGAAACTGGGGGCTCAAAATGAGCCAAAGAGATTTTACTGAAAGTATATTATCAAACTCTCTTAAAGCAGGGAAAATATTAAACCATGTGAATCTGACCTGAAATGTATTCTCCTGGGTAAAGAAAGGGTGAACAAACAGAGTTCTGGGGAGATGTCTTGGTAATAAGAAACTTTGACTAAGCCCCCTCCAAGCCTTGGTCTCATTTCCCTTCCTAGTATTCCTTGGGCAAGTTAAAAGAGCCTGATGTCATAGTGTCCCCACCACAGTAGAAGAAGCAGAGGAAGATTGGAGGGTGGTAACTAAGGGGCAAATCACACCCAGGGAGTTATAAGGGACAACCTAGGGGAGGTAGCTTCACTCACAAGAGGATGGTGAGGCAAGGAAATAAACATTTATTAAACACTTACTACATACTAGCAACTGTATTAAGTATTGGGAGTATAAAGACAAGCTAAAAGCAAAACAACTGATACCTTAAGTAGTTTACATTCTAAGGGGGAAAGACAATATACTTGTGCAGGCTTGTGTGCAGGCATGCACCCCACCCCAGAAGTTAAAAGGGGAAAGGGGGGAATGGAGGAGTTGCTATCAAAGTCAGGAAAGTCAGAAGCACAGCTGGGAGAAGAATTAAGGTGGGGAAACCTGGATCCCTCTCCAAATGGACACCCTAGGAGGCATTTATCCATGGGAGAAGGGTGCTATCATGATGGAGGAGTCTTTCAGGGTGAAAAGGATGGGTGCCAGAGAGAGAGAGAGTGTAGAAAGATCTCTTGCTAACAAAACAATCCCAATCCCTAGTAACAGTTAGACATATACACATAACTCACCAGAAACACACAAATATATTATCTATCTCTAAATGTATGGACACATACATATACATGGTGGCACAGTGCCAAGTTTACAGTCAGGATGACTAGATTGAATTTTACCTCTGACAATTACTTAGGTGTGAGACCCTGGACAAGTCATTTAATGTCCCTCAGCCTTAGTTTCCTAATCTATAAAATAGGGGGTAGCACCTATCTCATAGGGTGGTTGAGATAATTAAATGAGATAACACATGCCAATTAACTTTGCAAACCTCAAAGGGCTATAGAAATGATGATTATTACAGAAACTCTATAGGTCATCCATTCAATTGCATAGCATAATCATAGACTGGACAATAGAACCAGACAGGAAATGCATTGTAAAGTATGTCAGAGACACATATATGTCTGAAAAATGAGTCAGGCAGTTATGAAGTAAGAACAAGAGATAACTAGTGTGTCTCCACTCTCCATCTGTCTTCATTCAGTGTGAAGAGAGATAAAGGACAACATCTATCATGCTTGGTGGACCTGCCATGGAGCATTTTGGGAGAATATGGACAAAAATCACATGAAGGTAGAAGGCAAAGATGTATTGCTATTTGTATTGTTGGAGGGGAAAAAATCTGCATCTAGGAGATCTCAGAGCAGTGGAAGTATATAAGTATCTCAATATTTGAAAATAAATGTATTTCATTTTAAAAGGGAAGAGTTGGCTGTTCTCTTCAGTGGAGAAAGTGGTATATGTTGGGAGCAGTAATCTCTCTTTCAAAGCTACTCATGTCAACCTAAGCTCCTTTGAAGGAATAATGAGCCCAAAGAGACACTAGCTAATGTGATCTAGTAGAACAGATGATCACCGCAATGCTCAAATGATATAACATTTATATATATATATATATCATATATATGAATATATCTATATCTAAATCTATATATATATCTCAACCTCTCTATCTCTATTTCTATCTCTATCTCTATCATTTCTCTCTCTCTCTCTCTCTCTCTATATATATATATATATATATATCTTTATATGCTATATTTTTGTTAAAAAATGCCATTCTTGCAAAGTGTTTCTTTGGTTGCTATTTAATTGTTGAAGATGTTTTATTAGATAAGTTCATTAAGGTATCATCTTCTAAGCCAACTTCCTTTCAGAGATTTCTTTTATAATTCTAACAAGGTTTCCTTTTGTAAAACTTAAAGAACACAAAGATTTTGCATAGAAATTTATGATTTTCTTAGTTTCTGAAAGAAAAACAAGTAGTAAAGGAAATTGGCACTGTATACTGTTTCTTCCTTCAGAGGTCAACTTGGAATCAGAACCCTTCCATCTCAAATCTAAGTAAATCCAAATTGTTGCTGTTGTTGTTGTTGTTGTTGTTTGTCCTTAATTCCCAAAGAGGACCATGATATTTGGGTGATATTACAACCTGCAGTGAACTGGATTTAAGTGAGGCAGGGCTGAGCAAAGTCACGACCCACTCTCTGTCTTCCAGAGCCATCTGACTCCAGTGGCAAGATATACATCAGGATGACTAGAGGTGCAGTGGATAGAGCACTGGCCCTGAAGTTGGGAGGACATGAGTTCAAATCTCACCTCATACACTTACTAGCTATGTGACCCTGGGCAAGTCACTTAAGCCTTAAAACATCTGGGGCCATCTCTAGTCATCCTGAAATTCAAATTACTCTGACTTAAAAAAAACCAGACACTCTAACCATAATTTCAGTTGAAGTGATGGAAAACATGATATCATTGGAATGAGAGGGATCTGGCTGAGGTTTTCTTTCTCCCCAAAAATGACTGCTACCTTTGGAGACAGTGGACCCAAGTTCAAATTCCAGCTCAGGTACTGCCTGTATAACCTAAAGGTTTCACCTTTTGTCACAATCACTCCAAGTCAAAGTTTCATCTAAATGGGTTGTTTGGACTAGACACCCTCTGAAGTCCCTTCCAACTGTAAATCTGCAATTCTCACTTTATTCCATTGTTCTGAACATAGACTATGCTCAAACATGATAAAAAAGAGGCCATGTTTGTATAAGTGTTTTATGGCTTACAAAATCATTTGCTTACAATAGCCCCATTAGGACTACAGCACAAATATCATTATCCTCTTGGAGAACAGCCTTTGGCCCAAGTCCATGCAAACAGCAAGGGGCAGCCCTGGAACTCAAACCCAAGACTGCTGACTCTCAAGCCAGTGAGTCCCCTCCCACACACCATGTTGCTTTGCAGTCGAACCACACTCAAAAAATGACATCTTCTTCAAAGAAAAAAAAATTAATGTATATGTAATCCCATTTCGACCCAAGCTTGTGGTGTATTTTTGAGCATTGAACCTTACTAGAAGGAGAAATGACCCCCAATTGGCTGAGAGAATGCTGAACTATGACCCTGAATACCTTTGTGAGGGAGAAAGGACCACCTTACGAGATGGTTGGAGGACTTTGAGAGAGGCTGTTGAGTAATGCAAGGTCAGATTTTTTTAATGGCAGGCAGAAGATTTCTCTGGGACCACAGATCTATAGGAAGCCAGCCCCTAACATGTCTCATGATTTCCAGTGCACATAATCCTAGAGATTATTAAGAAGAGACTTCCAGCAGTAAAGACCATTCTTGGGTGAGCTGAGATCTCTCATTCCTAACCAAGGCATTTTTTACTTTTGTGTATTCTTTGTTCTCTAATTAGTGTAACTTCCCTGGGAAGTATATTTTCAAATTGACCAAATTTTTGAGGGTTGGTGGTTATTTTTTCTAATCCTATAATTTCTCAGGTGTAGGGGATTCCTGGTGAGGAAACCCCTCTGTCAAAGCAAAGCACAACTTCCTGTTCAATTAGTGATCTAAGTTTAAGGTACTGAGAGGTTAAATGTAAACTCTTGGTGGATAGTAACTGTTTCATTTGTGTCTTTATGGTTATTTATGCTTAGGATGTATCTGGTATTCAGTAGGTGAATAATCATTGTTGATTCATTTGCCCAGGATCCCCCAGACCTATGCTCGGAAAATAGGACCTAACACTGAGGAATGCTGATCTCAGTGTTCTCTCCACTAAGTCACCCTGTCACAGAATTAACCCATTAAAAAAAAGTAAAAAAAAAAACCATAAGAGTGGTCCATTTGGAAAAAGTATATTTATGTTACAACAAATAAATGTTTGTGATGAACACAAATACAAGGCGTCACAGGAAGTTCAAGGGAGAACCAGGAATGTGGGAAATTTCAAACAGCCCACAAATAGAAGTTAGCCTGCCTGAGAATGCAGAAAAAATGAACACAGTTTAATCTCCATTCCTTTCTTTATCCCAGGATTTCCTCCATTCCCTCACTTCATTTCTGCTCCTCACCTGATCACAACCTTGAAAAGCCCTGCTACATTGGAGCCAAGATCTGACCCTCCTCCTGCTTTTCTGACCCGAGGTTTTAAGGTATATTGATCTATGTCCCCCTTTAGCTCACAAATCCAGGATGCAATGGCCATTTCAATCCTGGCTCCTCTTCCTGCAAATGGGATGTTAAGGATGTGGGACAAAGTGCACACTCTTTGGGGAGGGAGATTCCCAAGGCATAATCATTACCACCCAATCCTAGCTATACACTCCCAAGTCAAGGAAAGAAGGCATCCAAAGAGAGGGGGAGTTTGTGGTCCTGGCAGTGACCCTTTAGGAAGTTTAAGCTAGGGGGTCACTGCAAAAAGTTTTAGAGAAGCCAGAGCTCAGTTTCCCTTCATTTGTAGTACCAAGGATAGAGGAATTTCATAAGGGGATTTCTAAGCCTGTGAGCAGGATAGTGGCTATACAGACTGCTTCTATGGCTGCAACTTCAGGGGAGATCCAATGTTACGTTGCATCTACAGCTGGCTACTAAGTAGAAGCAGTTTCATCTAAGGCAGTAGAAAACGGACAGTTGGGATGGGAGGCAGGAAAGAATGGTCTGACAGAGAGTGCAGTTATGGGGAAAAGTGAGGGATTCTGGACCTTGCCATCTCAGGAGCTGAAGAGGAGGGCTAATTCTGGAAAAGTAGCAGAACCACTTGGCAGCACTGAGCAGCAGTGATGGTAGCACAAGGCCAACTGGAAGAGAGGTGGTGGTCACCATGGGAAAGACAGATGCTCCCCTAGCTCTCAGCACCCTGGGACAAAACCCCATTCACCGTTCTGATAGTTATAGCTCTGGTCTATGATACTAAGGGTAAAAAGTAGAAACTATGCTCAGGTTTTATACAAGTCAGATTTGGGGGGAGAGAGGAGGCAGGAATGTGACCAATGTGGAATGTCTGAGCTCTATCTAAAAATTTCAATGAATTTAAAATTATTTGATTTGCCCATTAAATCAAATAACTTAGGCTACTCATTGCTATGAGAAAATTTAAACCAATGTGAGCCTTAATAATATCATTGATTTTTTGTGTATTGCCTGGATATAATCTGTTGATATGTATTGCAACAGTTGGTTTATTTGATGTCCTTTGCCTCTAACTTATTTCTAATGTGCTTAAGATGGAAGATATTTCTTTTCTTTTTCTTTCTTTTTTTTTCTTTCTTTTTTTTTTTTGGTGAGGCAATTGGGGTTAAGTGACTTGCCCAGGGTCACACAGCTAGTAAGTGTTAAGTGTCTGAGGCTGGATTTGAACTCAGGTCCTCCTGACTCCAGGGCCAGTGCTCTGCCCACTGTGCCACCTAGCTGCCCCTGGAAGACATTTCTTAAGTAGCACTGGAAAAAAAATCACCTTTCACTACATTTGTCCCCAGGGTACAGAGAATTGGTGTCATTGCTCATGCCTATACTTTTAGACTCTCATTGTTGGCTATGGGCAGAGATGCAAGAAGGGAGTGGAGAGGAGGGAAGGAAATGCCCCAACCAAATGATGCTGAAATGAACTTGAGGCTTCCATGTGACAGTGAGCCTCTAAATCCTATACCATTCGGGGCAGCTAGGTGGCGCAGTGGATAAAGCACCGGCCCTGGATTCAGGAGTACCTGAGTTCAAATCTGGACTCAGACACTTGACATTTACTAGCTCTGTGACCCTGGGCAAGTCACTTAACCCCCATTGCCCCGCCAAAAAAAAAAAATTCTATACCATTACTGAGACAAGCCCCTCTTTCCTCCTCCTTTCATACCAGTTCTCATATCCTCCTCCTTGTCCCTTCTGATACTGCTGTCGTGATGGTGCCTACCCTCATCACCTCATGCCTGGACTATTGTAATAGCCCATTGGTGGGTCTCCCTCCTTCAAGGGTCTCCCTCCTCCAGTCCATCTTCCACTCAGCAACAAAATTCCTAAGGTACAGGTCTACTCCTGTCCCATCCTGTAAGCTTCAGTAGCTTCCCATCACATCCTGGGCTAAATATAAGATCTTGTCAGGCATTCAAAGCCCTTCCTAACCTGCCCCCTCCTACCTTTCTGTCTTCTAACATGTTACTCACTTCCATGTCCTCTGCGATCCTATGACACTGGCTTCCTGGTTGTTTAGTCCTTGCTCCCCACATCCCTTCTCCTGAGTAGGTATACTTCCCATCCTTGGGATTCTCTCCCTCCTCACCTCAGTCTCTTAGCTTCCTTGAAGTCCCTGCTAAAGTCCCACATTCTCCAAGAAACCTTTCTTAGTTTTCCTCGATGTTTGTGCCTTCCTCCTGAGATTACCTCCCACTTATTCTGTATGAGGTTTCTTGTGTGTTCTTTCCCCCTCCCCCATTCAATGATGAGCTCCTTAAGATATGACCTGCCATTTGTCCTTCTTGTATCCCCAACTCTTGACACAGTGACTGGCACATAGAAGGAACTTAGGAAATTCTAGTGGACTGACTGCTCTTTGCTCCTCCCTTGTCCTCCAAGGCCCACGTTGTCCCTCATGGCTGCCTTTTTGTTTATTTTAACCAGATTTCATCTCTGCAAACATCTTATCTTGGAGGGAGGCAGATGATCTATGGGGGGATAAAATGTGAATTTTGCCAGGGCTCCTACTCATATTCAGGGCCTCTTTTCCTCTGCATAACTCGAGTCTGAACCTTCCTTTTAATATCAATCTTTAACATTCTTTCTGTTTCCTACGGTAATTCCACATTGGTCCCTTTCTCCATGCTGTGAGCATGAAGGAAAGTACTTCAAAGTGGAGGAAAGGAAAGCACATATGTGGAAATGTAAGTTGGAAGCCACGTTATAGGCTCCTGTAATTTTCCTTTTCCAATCATTTGACTCTTGCACATGCTTGTGTGTCAGTGGCTGCAGGCTTTATTCCTTAAGGAATTGAAAATGCCTGGGAGATCCTTGAACTCCTTCCCCTTCCCCCTTAATGTACAATGGAAAGAGCACTGCCTTGGAGTCAGAAGACTGGGGCTGAATTTCAAGGTCTCCTATTTACTACTCTGGGCAAGTCACTTAACCTCTTGGGGCCTCAGTTTCTTCATTTCTAAAATGAGGGGAATGGACTTAATGCTCTATGAGGTATTTTCAAAAACCCTAAAAACCCAGATCGTGGTGAATAATTTTATTTGTTGATGTGGAAGGCAGTGACAACTAATTTAGAGAACTTCATTGTGTGGATATTCCATTCACTTATATAAATTATAAACTCTTCTGTCATGTATTGTTGTTGGTTGTCCTTCATTATCAAAGAGGACCATGACAGATGTCATGACTTACACTGAATTGGATTTAAGTGAGGCAGGACTATGCAAGGTCACCAACCTTATTCTCCTCCAGAGCCAACTGGGTCCAGTGGCAAGATATATATCAGGACAACTGGAGATGGCCCTCAATGTTTAAGGCAATTGAGGTTAAGTGACTTGCCCAGGGTCACACAGCTAATAAGTGTGTGAGGTGAGATTTGAGGTCACACAGCTAATAAGTGTGTGAGGTGAGATTTGAACTCAAGTCCTCATGACTCCAGGGCCAGTGCTCTATCCACTGTGCCACCTAGCTACCACAGTCTATCATTTATAATCTTAGAGAGTTGCTTGGGGGAACTTAGAGGCTAAACCACTCTTCCATAGTCTCCCAGCTAATATGACTCAGAGGAAAGACTTAAAGATAGATCCTCCTGACTACTGTTGTACATTCTTTTTTTTTCAAAGAGGACCAATGACATCCTAGGGTGATGCTCCTACTTTTGTTTGAATTGGATTGAAGTGAGACAGAGTTGTACCAAGTATCAGCCTGACTTTCTCTTCCAAAGTCAGCAAAGTCCAGTGGGAAGACAAAATTTCAGCATGCCTGGTGATGGCTCAGGATGCAGGGGATGACCTTGGTGTCAACATGACTGACCCCAACTTCTAGGAGCTCCACTACACCCGTTTCAGCCGCCTTCATGTTGGTTGGAACATTTTTCCCCTTATATGCCCATTCCTACTGGGAAAATCTCCACATGATTGGGTAGACATCTCCACAACTTACCAATAGGTTTGGGGTCTGTCAGTTACCTTCCACCTGGTTTAGCCTGTCTGCCCAAACCATTTAACTACGGTGTGGCTGTTACACGTGCTACAGCTTCTTGGAACCACAGATGAAAGTTGCATGAAGGTCAACACCAAAGGTGGATGAATGGCTCTCACACCAAAGGTGCTCGCCCTCCCTGAACACCCCATACACCCCTCTTGACTACTAGGCAGACCTCCAAACCACTATGCACCAGTGCCTCTCATACTACCAAAACCAAATATAAGTCCTTCAAATTTTAACACTAAAGTAAATGACCAACCTTCAAAACTCTGAAATCAAGAAAAGATAGAGATATAGATATGTATATATATATGGAGAGAATATATAGAATATGTATACATAGGTATGTATATAATTTAACCCAGTAATTTACACTTGACTTCAAAGCTCTTCTTTAAAAATATGGGTTTATTTGGTGTTCTTTGATTGTTTGTTTTTTTTGTGGGGCAATGAGGGTTAAGTGACGTGCCCAGGATCACACTGCTAGTAAGTGTCAAGTCTCTGAGGCCTGATTTGAACTCAGGTCCTCCTGAATCCAGGGCCAGTGTTTTATCCACTGCACCACCTAGCTGTCCCCAATTTTGTATTCTTTGGTATGAAGTTAAGAGATACTCTTTTGCATTTTACAAATGAAGAAGAAAGAGAAGCTATGTGGACTGTGAAGGGAGCCCCAGTTTTTAATTTTCTGTAGTCATGGGGCAGTGACTTAATGGATCGTGATCTGATCAAGGAGTTTGGAAGAACTGGATTCAAATTCTGCCACTGCTATATGCTGTTGTCTGTGTGACACCTCACTGAGCTTCTCAGTGTCCCAGCTAGCTCTGTCAGACTAATAATTACTACAAAGTAGTCTCCCCCTACTTGCCCACACACCATGGCAATGAAAACACAGATGCAGATTCTGCCTCTGGCCTAGCCATTTTTCTGCAACTGCAGATGTTAAGAAGACTCATACATACTTTGGTCTCTTTGAAGCCCTTCCCCTCTTAGCCACTGCCCCCCAAAAAGATCTTTTGTGAAAGATGTTCAAGAAGGACAGTTGAAACATGAAGGGGAGATGCTTCTTTCATGATAAAGATAAAATAATTTTAAGGTAATATTAAACAATACAATAGTAGCAATGTGGATTTGGAGAAATGGAGGACAAGTGAATTCATTCGATATTGCAATTTAGTGGTCGCCTAATACCTTTCTGTGATGCTCATTAAATAGTATACTAAGTCTCCACTTATCTTCTGATTTTTATATAAAACAAAGTTTTTTTAGAGCTTCCAAATGCCTGTCACATTAACTTCTTAGATTATTTCTTCTCACTTAACCTCAATCTTTTGACAAATCTGTTAGGTTACTTGGATTTTTTTTAAACTGAAGATAGAAAGAAAAAGGGAGTATATAACTATAATTACATTTTACAAATTGATGTGTTGATAAATTAATGGAACTCCACAGTAATTCTTTCATTTAGTTGTACAATGTGAAAATTAGGACTCTATTTTTTTCAGACTCAATTAGAAAAAAAAGACTCTATTAGCATTCTAACATGATAATTACCTTTATATAAAGAAAAGAAGTCTGTGCAGAATATAAAGAAGAATTATGGTTTCTGTAGCAATTGATAACAATGAGTTCATGTGAGATAAATTAGTGCCACTGTACCCTAGTTAGGATTTGAAATGCCAATATTGTAGGATTTGATGAGCTTGAAAGGGTTTCAAGTTCTAACGGACTCTGTGTAGAAGGCTAAAAAGGGAATATGGGGGAGAATGGCAGCAGTGAGACAGAGATTAGACTGGGAAGCAAAGGGCTCAGACCACCTTGCAAAAAGAGCAGCCTGTTCTTTTAGCCTTCAAGGTTTCAAAAAGGAAAATCATTTGACAAACATAAACAGTAGCACATGGTGCTGCCTAGGTCTTTGGAACTCAATGAGTTCGGGGCAGCTAGGTGGTACAGTGGGTAAAGCACCAGCCCAGGATTCAGGAGGACCTGAGTTCAAATATGACCTCAGACACTTGACACTTACTAGCTGTGTGACCCTGAGTAAGTCACTTAACCCAAATTGCCTTACCAAAAAAAAAAAAAAGACGATAAAGGAACTCAATGAGTTCAATTTAAATTTCCTTCTTACCTTATCTACTCCTAACTCTAGCTTGTACCTTTATCCTTTCTCTGGACAACTCACCATCGCCTCCTTTTGACATATTGCAACCCCTTTACCTCTATTCTCCTGCTCCTTGATTAGCAGCATCTGACCCAGGTGACCACTATTTTCTTTTGGAAACCTTCTCCTCCTCCCCCCCCCTTCGTCATTGTCATCTTTGTGTTCTTTATCTTTTTTGTCTTCTTCTTTGTCTTCTCCATCTTCTCCTCCTCCTCTTCCTCCTCCTCCCCTCCTCCCCTCCTCCTCTTCCTTCTCTTTCTCCTTTTTTTAAATACATGGAGATGTCCGAGATTAAAGCCAGGTCCTACACACTTTCACATCAGTAAAATAGATAACCCAATTGTTTACAAGCAAGTAAAGCCTTGAAAAAAAGGGTTTCTTGGTTCTTGGAAGGCCTGCTGGAAGAAAGACCATACCTGGTCTCCCACAGTTTAGAAGAAATTTCAATGAGAGTGAACATATACTTCAGCAGTTACTCTGAACTTCTTGGAGAGGGAGGCAAAGATCTGAGAACAGCCTAGGATGTAGTGAGTGAGAACATCAGTCATCCTTAGTTTGATTAGTCTAGAACCAGGAAAGAACTAAGTTTGGAAGAGCTAGGGCCCTTCTAGGTTTCCAAATCTGGGCAACAGACTCTAGCTAATGAAGATTTTTCTGTGGGGTTTTTTTCTCCCTCTTATACACTCTAAAAAAAATAAAGCTCTGGGGATTTAATTGAATCTCCCCAGATTTTTTGAGAAGCTATACATTGTTTGGGTCTTCTAGGCACATAGGTGGTATCACCATGCATAGAAAACTAGATCTGGAATCAAGACCAGAGTTCCAATCCCATCTCAGACACTTACCAGCTGTGTGACCTTGGTTGTTGCTCAGTCATTTTTCAGTCATGTGTGGCTCTTCTTTGCCTTATTTGGGGTTTTCCTGGCAGAGATACTGAGATGTTCTGCCATTTCCTTTTCCAGCTCATTTTAGATATAAGCAAACTGAGGCAAACAGGGTTAAGTGACTTTTCCAGGGTCACACAGCTATAACATGTCAGAGGCTGGATTGAAACTCAGGAAGATGAGTCTTATTGACTCCCTGATTTCCACTCTATCCACTCCACCACCTAACTGCCTTTGGACAAGGCACTTGACCTCTGTCTGAAATTCCTCAACAATAAAATAGGAATAAAATTATCATGTAACTCTCAGGGTTATTGTAAGGATTAAATAAGATAATTATTTGTAAACACTTTGCCTTAAAGTATAATATAATGCTCTGGATACCCTCTTTTTTTGGGGGGGGCATCACTACTCTTACTTGAAAGCTCCCAACAATTAGTGTTTCTTCAAACTTGAGTCCCTAGGTCTTGCTGTTCTATTCACCCCCAGAACATTGTATTGAATTAGTACTTATCCTGTTCAAGCCTCTCAATTATATTTGATATTTATCGAGCTCTATAAAGTTTGTAAATTATTTGGCATAGATGATCTTATCTGGTCTCAGAACAATGTAGTAAAGTAAGAACTTCAAGTAAAATTGTACCCATTTTATAGATGAGAAAATGGAGTCTCAAAGTATTTAAGTGCTTTGCCCATAGTCAAACAGCAGGGACACATTGCAGGATTCAAGACTGGGCCATTTGGACACCAAGTCCAGCACTCATTCTACCACCAACCCCATATTTTACCAGTGAAGACAAAGAAAACAAATATTTATTAATCATCTTCAATGTGCCAGACACCATGCTAACCATTAAGGACATAACAAAAGGACAAAAAGTGAAACATCCCATCATTTCATGGAATTCATGTTTCAACTATATGTTGCTTCATGATTTGAATTGTCTATGAGAATGTCTAGCAAATCCTTGTTTGCCTTTAACTTCTCAGATACACTTCAGCCTCATGGCATTGTTTCCCTTCCTTCCCTCTATTGAGGCTTTTTAGAGTTAAGAAGAACTTCAAAGAAATTTGGATTCATTTAAGCACTTTATTGTCCCCACACAACTCCAGGTCAGAGCTGTGTATTTACTGTGTATGCACAGTTGGAGTTCTCTCTCTAAGCATACAGGAACTCATATTCATAAAAACACACCCTTCCTAATTACCCCAACTTCCTCACAGGTATCACTTCTGCTTTCTTACCAAATGTGACTCATACATTGGTTCCCCATGTCCTACCTGTTGTCATACATCCCATTATAATCCCATCATTCCTTTGTGATGAGAGGAGTGGTTGCTACCCTGATACTAGACTCTCTCCTCTCCCCTCCCCTCCTCTCCCTTTCCTTCTCCTCTCCTCTTCTCTTAATTTAAAAAAATGAGTTGATCTTTGAAGTTTTTATTTTCAGTACTGAATTCTCTCCCTCACTCCATGCCTTACCCCACCCATTGAAAGAGCAAGAAATATGATACCCATTGTGCACATAAAGTCATGTAAAACATTTCCACATTAAACCAGGTCCCATAGGTTTACCTATCAGCTCTTTGCTGATGACTCCCAGATCTATGAAGCCACTTCTTTCTCTTGAGCTTTAGTCCTCCATAACCAACTGCCTATTGGACATTTTGAAATGGATGTCCCAAAGAAGTTTTAACTCCTTTTCATTTTCTCCAACCCTTCCCCTGTTTGAAATGTCTCTATTTGTGCCAAAGGCACCACTATGTTTCTAGTCTTCCAGGTTCATAACCTCAGCTTTGTTCTGGGTTCCTTACTCTGCTTCACCCTATATTTCCAATCATTTGTCAAATCTTGCTGTTCCTATCTCTAAAACATCCCTCCCATCCAACCACTCATAGTGTTAGCACAATGGTTTATCATTTATCACATCTTGCCTAGATTATTGTCACATTCTCTTAATAGGCCTCCCTGAATCAAGATTCCCCTCGCCACAATTCATCTGCCACCAAAGTAATTGTCCAAAGCTAGATCTGACCCCTACTCAATCTACTCCGTTGGTTCCTTATTGCTTCTAGGATAAATGACAATTTCCTCTGTTGAGCTTTTAAATCCCTATACAATCAGACCCCAAACTATCTTTCCAGCCTGACTTGGGCATTATGTCCTCTTCCTTACTTTGCAATCCTGCCAAACTGACCTGATCAGCATGGCCCACTGAAGCTCAAAACTCCTGAGCTCAAGAGATCTGCCAAGATTATAATCCTCCATAGCTGGGATTGAAGGTATGCCACGCTATACCTGGCAATGATATATCCTTAAAATGAAGCTTATGAACATGATTCAAATACCAGGAGCGTCTCCTAACCCTGCTTTCTGTCAGTCTTGCCTCTTACCAACTAAAACATAAAGTGCCTGGGGCCACTAATTTCACTATCAGAACATCAGTTTCCTTATCTGTGTAATGAAGTATTGGAGCAAGATGATCTTCTTTTTTAATCATAAAAGTATTTCATTATTTTCCAGTTACACGTAAAGATAATTTTCAACATTTGTTTTCATAAGATTTTTAGTTCCAAATTTTTCTCCTTCCCTCCCTTCCTTCCCCCCTCCCCAAGATAGAAAGCAATCTGATATAGCTTATATATGTACAATCACATTAAACATATTTTTGCATTAGTCATGCTGTGAAAGAAGAATCAGAATAAAAGGGAAAAATCTCAAAAAAAGGAAACAAAAACAAAAATAGAAACAGTATGGTTCAATCTGCATTCAGAATCCACAGTTCTTTTTTTCTGGATGTGGAAAACATTTTTCATCATGAGTTCTTTGGAATTGTCTTGGATCACTATATTGCTGAGAAGAGCTAAGTCTATCACAGTTGATCATCACACAATATTGCTGTTACTATATACAGTGTTCTGGTTCTGCTCTCTTCACTCAGCATCAGTCCACTTAAGTCTTTCTAGGTTTTTCTGAGATCTTCCTGAAGCAAGATGATTTTTAAGGTCTCTCCCAGATCTAATTCACAGAATATCCTGTAGAGATTTCTACTTGAATTCACCATTTTCACTTCACTTTAAACATGTGAGATTTAAAATTGGATACTAGAGCATTAATTTCCCCTCTTTAACCTTTCCCTTAATTTATCTCCCAGACTAGTAAATGGAAGAAGCTTCTGGTCTCTAGTTAGAGCTTTTATTGTGTCGTAGTTACAAGGTGATGTTGATTAGAGGGATAGGAAAGTAGAAATACAAACAAATAGTCTTAAGTCTAAGCTTGGTCTATATTCCGTATAAAACTCACCAAAAGCCCAAGGCCACTTTTGGGGAGGAGAGAGCCGAGTCAGGCACGTGCTGCTATCGGCGAGCCGGGCCAAGTCGAACTCCAGTCAGCGTTAAAGCAATGCAGAATTAGTTTAATTTTAGGAAAACTATAAACATAAGTGACCATATTATAACAAGAATGGAAAAAAATCATGTGATCACATCAGTATTTGCAAAAAAGTATTTGACAAAAGACAACCCCATTAGTGTTTTTAAAACACTAAGCTTAGGAATAAATGGACTTCTTATAGACAGGGTAAATAATAGATCTAAAATGAAGGGCCAGCAAGAAGTATAATGGAAATCAACTAAAAATCTCTTCAACAAAACTGAGGTGAAGCAAGGATATCCATGGTCACAACTTTTATTTCATATCATGAAAGAAATGCTAACTATAGCAATAATAGAAGAAAATGTAATTGAGGCAATAAGCATAGGTTAAAAAAGAAACAAAATTATTCATCTGTGCAGATGACATAATAGTATACTTAGATAATCCAAGAAAGTCAACTAAAATTAATTAAAACATATAACAACTTTGGAAAATTTGAGGGATATAAAATAAATTCACACAAATCATACTCATTACTGTATAATGCCAATAAAACCCAGCATGAAGAGATATAAAAATAAATTCCCTTTAAACTAACTACAAAATGTTTTCAAGTTATTTCAGCCATATCCAACTCTTTATGATCCCTCTTAGACTTTTCTTGGCAGAGATACTGGAGTGGATTGCCATTTCTTTCTCCAGCTCATTTTACAAATGAACTAAAGCAAACAGGGTTAAGTGACTTACCCAGGGTCACAGTAAATATCTGTGCCCACTTAGGATCTGAGGCCAGATTTGAACTTAGCAAGATGAGTGTTTCTGACTTCAGATCCAATACTCTGCTGTACAACCAACCTGGCCCTCCTGCCCCCACCACATTTACCTATCAAGATATACATGAGAGCTATATGAATATAACTACAAAACACTCCTTATGGAAATAAAGACAGACCTAAATTATTGGAGAAATATTCATTTCTTATGGGCAGGCAAGCAGCAATATAATAAAAATAATAGCATTATCTAAATTAATTTACTTGTTCAGTGCCAAGCTGATCAAAATGCCAAAGGATTACTTTATAGAACTAGAAAAAATTACAAAAATCATGTGGAGATAGAAAAGGTCAAGAATCTCAAGGGAAATAATGAGAAAAAAAGTGGGAAGGAAGGGGACCTCACAGGACAGGATCTTGTCCTATAGTACAAAGCAACAATTCTTAAAACTCTTTGGCACTAATTTAAAAATGGAGCAATAGCTTGAGAGAACAAGATGAGCATATGCCACACAGAAGCAAATAAACCCAGAAGCCTGAGTTTAATGAAGTCAGCGGCTATAATGGACTCAGAATTTGACATAAACTGTTGGGAAAAGTGGACAGCAGTATGGCAGAAATGGGGCTTAGAACCAAAGCTTATAGCTTTATACCAAGAAAAGACGGCAATTGCTTTAAAGGCAGGGACCAAGCAATTGCTCCTTTTATTCTCCTTCTTCTTTTTATCCCTTATAGAACATGTGAAAAGGCAAAGTAAACAACTACATGGTGTTTTTTTTAATCTGACTAACTGAATGACTGGAGAGATCCTTGAATTTATAGCCATGGAAACTGTTATTTATTTCAACGTTTGCTTCTTTTCCACCTGAAAATCATGTATTCAGAAAAGCAGCATTAAAAGAAGGGAGCAAGATGTGAATGCCTCCTTATGAAGAGAATATCTGGAAGCCTGAATAATAATGGGAGGCATGATGGCAGAAATGTGAGGCAAATGATTATAATCATAACACTTTTTTGCATATAAAGGCATATAGAGCACTGACTTGAGTTCAAATCCAGCCTCAAACTCTTACTAGCTATGTTGGCCTGGGCAGATCATGTAACCACTTTGCTTTTTTCTAATTTTATAAAAGTATTTTATTATTTTCCAGTTACATGTAAGGATAGTTTTCAACATTTGTTTTCATAGGATTTTTAGTTCCAAATTTTTCTCCCACCCTCCCCAAGATGGAAAGCAATCTGATATAGGTTATATATGTCATGTAACCACTTTGTATCTCAGTTTCTTCATGTGTAAAATGGGGATAATAATAGCACATACATCCTAGAGTTGTTGTGAGTATAAGATGATGTAATAGTTGTGAAACTCTTTGCAAACCTTAAAATATCAGATAAATGCTAATGATTTTAAGCTGTTATTTGGTATTTCAATGTTAACTGTCCTGTTCCCTCACAATAACCTCATGAGGTAGGTGGTGGAATTGGTATTATTTGTATTTCTAGAAGAAGAAACAGGAACAGAGAAGTGGTAGGATTCTCCCATGTTCACATAGCTAGAAAGCGTCAGCTGGGAGTCAAACTTTGGTCTTCTGATTTCAAGTCCATGCTCTGTGTAGAGAATGATCTTCACTAAAAGAAGAAAATAGATGCTGAGACTTGCTCATTTGTAAAGTGAACTTGAGAGAACTCCAGTAATGAAAATCGGTATTAAATTGCATTTGGAAGAGCACTCCTGTTTCTGTCAATGGTATCACCATACTTCTAATCACCCAGGCTCACAACCTCAGCGTCACCCTCTCTAATCCGAAGCATTCAATCAGTTATCAATTCTTCTGGAGTCTACTTCCACAACCTCCTTATCTCCTCTATCCATCTTCATCTCTCCATTCACATAGCAACCACTCTAATTGAGGCTCTCATCCTTCCTTATCCTGACTATAGAAATAGCCTCTTCATTGGTTTCCTAACTTCTGCTCTCTTCCTTCTCAACTTCATGCTATCCACAGCTCTTAAAATGATTTCAATAAAACACAGATTTTTGTCAATTTACTTCCCTGCTCAAGAAACTCCAATGGTTCCCTATTGCTTCTAAGATAAACTGCAGTTCCCTAAGACTGACATTATAACTCTGCACAAGCTGCTTTTACAAACTAATTTCACTCTCCTTGAAAAACCCTGTGTTCCATCTAAATTAACCTGTGTGCCAGTGCCTAAATTTGCCATTCTATTTTTTACTTCTATTGGTTTGGAAAGGCTGCCCCCTCCTCAATATACACCCAGGCTAGAATGCATTCCATCCTCACCTGTGCCTCTTCCAATCCTGAGTTTCCTTCGATGCTTAGCTCAGGTGTCACATCTACAGGAAGCCTGTCTTGATTTCAATGTGTTAGATCTCTCTTCCTCCTGCAATTACTTTATATATTTTGTACCTCCCAGCCTAATGAAAACTTGTTAAGGACAGGTACTATTTTTCTTTTTTTGTCTGTCTTTTTTTTTAATCCCCAGAACTTAGGACAGTGCCTTGCCCTTAGGTATGGGATAAGGACTGGACATATGATTTTTTTGATCTAGGTAAGTCACAAGTGAGGAAATTCCCTCTACCAGTGCAGATTGGCACTTTCTCTGAAATTTATAGTGCTATCAGGCTACCTAGACTATTGAGAAGTTAAGTGACTTGCCCAGGGTCACATAGCCATTGTGTTCACAAGGAGGGACATGAGCCTTGATAGTTTCAAGGTAAGCTTTTTATCCTTTATGTGGAGAGTTCTTAACCTGGGACCAATGGAATTGGCTTTTTAATTCTATTTTGATGACTGTATTTCAATATGATTATTTTCCTTTGTAATTCTTTTTATTAGAAGAGGGGATGAATAAGCTTCACCTCACTGCCAAAGGGGTCTAAGACATGACAAAAATTTAAGAGTCCCTACATTCATAGTGAAGTGAGAACTAAGAGAAAATTGTGCACAGAGACAGCAATATTCTTTGATGAACTGTGAATGACTTAATTATTCTCAGCAATACAGTGATCCAAGACAGTCCCAAAGGACTAATGGTGAAATATACTATCTGTCTCCAAAGAAAGAAGTGATACTGATTGAACACAGACTGAAGCATGCCATTTTCCAC
This sequence comes from Dromiciops gliroides, assembly GCF_019393635.1. Lineage (NCBI taxonomy): Eukaryota > Metazoa > Chordata > Mammalia > Microbiotheria > Microbiotheriidae > Dromiciops > Dromiciops gliroides. The sequence goes on along the minus strand of NC_057863.1, from coordinate 13,645,148 downwards.
TTTCTTGCATTTTTTCTTTTATTCAAGTCTTCTTGTACAAAATGATTAATGTGGTAATGTTTTACATAATTGCATGTGCATAACCCATATCTGATTGCTTACCACCTCAGGTAGGGGAGAGGGGAAAGAGGGCTAACATTTGGAACTCAAAACAATCAATAAAAATGTTTATTATTATTTTTTTAAATCCCTATATTCTTCTACACTTCCAGCCTTACATATAAATATTCACCATAACAAATACCCCCTGAATTGTGAGGATATAGGGAAAATATGGAAGTTTGATCTTCAATGTCATTGCTTTTCCACAGTTAGACTCTGGGATCATCATTGCTCAAAATATTCCTTTATTAATTCCCCATGAATATTTGAATTGCATCTTCTGATAAAAATGAAGATGTATACAAATACATAAATTCTGTATTCTTTGTCTTTTTAGTTGTTCATAGAATTGTTTTAAAACACAATGTCATTTGGCCCTGGTTCTTTCAACACTTTTACTCTATGTTTCCAAAGACTGTAGCATGCCTGGGGAAAGCTGCATTTTCATCCAGCTTCCTCATTTTCTCCTAAATTAGGATGCTCGTTGGAGCTCTGATTTTGTGTCTTTGGGAGTTGCACGTGGGGGTGTGGTTTCTGATCTATAAAAAATACCTTTTAGCAGGTTTTCAACATTTTATGCCTCTCAGTTACAAAAGTCTGTATTTGCACCCTCTTGGAGCATTAATGATAATACCTGCACATCTTGCCATTTGGAAGAGGAAATGCATGAGTTTTTCCCTTCCCCTGCCAGCTCCTCTCCCTGCCTCCCAGTACCACCCCACACCCCCCCTCCAGGGAACTGGCTATCCTGCTACCAGCAACACCAAAGCTTCCTGAGTTACCAACTAGTTTTCACCAGAAGCTGCAGGGTGTCATTTGGCATCAGCTGCCCTGAAAGCCAAAGAGAGACCACATTGCAGAAGCCCTTTGGCATTTGATAGTAGTGTTGGCAGCCAAAGCCAGATGCTTTAAGAAGTCTGCTGTCAACCAGACCAGGAAATGAGTTTTGGTACAGAGGGCATGGAATGTGGTATCATGGTGATCTGGATTCAAATTCACCTCAGACAATCATTGTGTGACAATGGTCAAGCTTCAGTTTCCTTAATAAAGAGTTCACTCAATCTCTTGGTTCCATTTCAGTTCTAAATTAATGTTCCACAGAAAAGGTCCAAATACTGTTGAAAAAATACAATATATCCTAAAGGAGTTTCAAGAAGCTTAAAATTGAGCTAAAACTTTGGTTCTACCCTGTATTTGTTTGGGGTGTCAATAAAGACCCTAGTAATTTTTTGCAAGGAAAAGGGGGATCCAGACCATGATTTCATCTGGATAGATAACTCCCTGGTATGGAAACTCCTTCCACAAATGAAAAGCAGCAACTTACTTGTAATTCATGACCTTAAAGTATTATTTTTGTTACTAGGAGTTGAAGTGGACTATCGATGTTTATGCTGCCAGTGTATTTCAGAAACAGCACTTGAACCCATCTTCCTGACTCCTGTCAGTCTTCTTATCCACTAAAGTAATTTAGCATCTCATAAGTAATATATTATGGATCTTTAAAAAATTACCCTGGGTAATAAGGGTATGTAATGAGAGATGTTCCAGAGACCTATGAATGCATCTCCTTCTTTGAATGAACAGATAACCCCAAGAACAAAACGCATGAACTAACTTCATAGCTAATATCATCTGCAAAAATGATGCTAGAAGCAGCAGAGAGGTAGATAAATTGGTAGATAAAGTGGCAAAAAGAAAATTTAATCCTGACTCACTTGTATTCTCAAAAGCCCTCATCTGTGTAGTTGTCCTCACAAATTTTCTCCCATAGTTTCTATTTCTTCTCCATCAAAAGATTTTCATGTAACAGTGAGATGTGAGGCAGCTTAAAGAGAAAGGCATCCTCAGAGTCAGGAGGACCTCAGTTCAAATCTTGTTTTTGAATTATACCAGTTGAATGACCCTGAGTTGGTCCCTTAACTTCTCAGCACTCCATCCAGACCTCCAAGATCCTAAGCTGAAGAATAATCACCAAATGAGGTAAAGCACTTAGCACATTTACTGGCATATTTTTGTTGTTTAGTTATTTCAATAGTGTCTAATTCTTCATGACACCATTTGGGGTTTTCTTGACAGAGATACTGGAGGAGTTTGACATTTCTTTCTCCAGCTCATTTCCCAGATGAGAAAACTGAGGCAAACAGAGTTAAGTGACTTGCATAGGGTCACACAGCTAGTAATGTTTGAGGCCAAATTTGAATTCAGATTTGAATGGGTTCAGCTATTTACTAGTTGCATGATTAGGCCAAGTCATTCTGGACCTGTTTTCTCTGTATTTATGTCCTTTTCTATAAATTAGGAGTAATATCAATTTCCCATTTCCCAGGGACCTTAGGGGAAGGTGTGTCCCATGAGCCTTGAGGTCCTGCTAGGAAGTATTACCTTCTTCCCAGCAAGGTGGTAGAGGAATGCTATGAACAAGTCACCTGGCATAGAAGAGAAGGGGACTGGATTGGGATCCCACCTCTGACACTGACTAGCCATGAGACCATGGGAAAGTCATTAAGTCTCACATTCATCTTCTGTAATGGGGATAATCATACCTTTAGTATCTACCTCACAGAGCTATGAAAAAGTTCAAATGCTTCGGTGTAGGGAGAGACCTGACGACAGTTGAGTGGGACAGTAGAATGTGAACCGACAGTACAAACCCAGGCACAGACACTTACTGAATGACACGTAGGTAAGATGTTTAGCCACTCAGGTTCCTCATCTGCTAAATGGAGATAATAACAGCACTCACCTCCCAGAGGTGTTGTTACAAGGATAATATCAGATATTTGTAAAGTGCTTGGCATACTTTAAAGCACTGTATAAATTCTACTTACTTGTTGCTGTTCATGCTTTTTCAATTGTGTTTGGTTCTTTTTGACCCCATTTGTGGATTTCTTAGCAAAAATAGTGCAGTGGTCAGCCATTTCCTTCTCCAACTCCTTTTACAGAGGAGAAAACGGAGGTTAACAGGGTGAAGTGACTTGCCCAGGGTCATGCAGCTACTTATCTGTTACCAAATTTGAACTCTCAAAGCTGAGTATTCTTGACCCCTGCCCTATACTCTATCCACTGTGCCACCTAGCCAACCATAAATGTTAGTTACTACTAGTACTACTAGTACTACTAGTACTACTACTGTTATGGTTGTCGTTGTTACTGTTATTCATTCATTCCATACATTTGGCATAAAAAAAATGTTTGGAAATGTCTAAAGCATTATATCAAAGTGAACACATGATCTTTACTTTGCAAGAACTAAATTTTCCCTCCTCGTCCTTGGACAAGAGGGTATTTTAACCTAACTGTCAAGCAACAGAGAAAGAAAGGATTACCATTATGGTCATTTTAGTGGAAGAGGAGTAGCTAGGCAAAGTCTAAACTTTCCATTCAAATTAATGTATAGGAACATAAGCACCTATTAAGGCAGCATTCAGTATCTAGCTCTTCATTCAAACCCCCGTTGACTATTCCATACTGGGAAAGAAAGCCGAATTGTCTCAGGATGAGCCAGCCAGGTGTCTGTGGAGGCCCAGGCCCTGGTTACACATGAGCCGATCAGCAGGTTAGTCACCAGCTGGTGTCATTTGGGGGGCAGAACTATTCACGAACTTGGCAGTATAGGCAGAGAGGGCTGGTGACGTGCCCGCAAAATGAAAGTACTTGATGAAATGGTACACTTCTGAGGGATTAAAATGTACGTATTAATCAGCTTCATTGCTCTAGCTTTGCTTTTGTAGCTTCCACTGGATTGTACTTGATATGATCTAAAGAGCCCTGGTGTTGGAATTGGAGGAAGCATGTTCAAATACTACCATGCTACTTACTATCTGTGGGGTCTTAGTGAATCACTTCATTTTTCTCAGCTTTGGTTTCTTTATATGTAGGATAAAGGTGTTGAACTAGACAATGTATGAAGGCTTTATCAGTTCGGAAAATCTGTTCTCTAAAGTAGGGATTTTTAACTTCCGGGAGCATGGTCCTTATTTATAGATTTCTGAAAGTCTGGGAACTTCACTGGGGGAAAAACACATCTTAATTTTCACCATCTAAATGAAATACAGGGGGCAGATAGGTGGCATAGTAGATAAAGCACTGGCCCTGGATTCAGGAGGACCTGAGTTCAAATCCAGCCTTAGACACTTGACACTTATTAGCTGTGTGACCCTGGACAAGTCACTTAACCCTCATTGCCCTGCAAAAACAAACAAACAAATAAATGAAATCGAGCTATTCCTTCACATATGATTTTTTTAAAGCATGTGATTCTGAGGAGTCTGCATGAGAGAGAGAGAGAGAGAGAGAGAGAGAGAGAGAGAGAGAGAGAGAGAGAGAGAGAGAGAGAAAGAAAAGCAGAATTCCTTTGCTAAGAGGTGAGCTTGAGGGAATATTGAGTGCTAGATTTGAGAATCTGAAGATTTGTTTTCAAAAAGGCTTTGCCACTTTCTGTGTAAGCGACTTCATTCCTCTGCCATTCAGTTCCCTCACCGCTCATGAGGAAGTGGATCAGATAGCTTCTCAGGTCTCTTCCCAGTTCTAAAGCCTACAGCCTCACGTAGGTGTTTGATTAATTGCACTTTCTCTGCAAGCTCTTAAAACAATGCTCATTAAAACCTAGACAAGCTCTGAGTGTCAAAACACTGTAAGATTCTAAGAGCCACAAAATAATGTTTCATCATTTTATTGGGTTATTTTCAGGTTTAGTTGTCTGGGGTAGGTATGATACGAATAACTTATGACTGCACTGAAATTTTGTTGCCACTGGAAAATAATTAAGGACTTGAGTGCCATACCTAACATCAAAAAATAATAACAACAATAAAAACCATTATTTCAAAAGGCTACCACAAAACGTCTGGCACGCAAATGATATGGTGCTCTATAGAAAATGTAGAGCATTTAATTCATGACAATTATGCATGATTAGGTCTTTTATTTTCCTGTAGCCTGATTGTTTTAGATGAACCTGAGAAAATCCTCAAATATTAAGTAATACTGTTTCCATAGATAAATCAAATGGCACGATTCAGCACAAATAAACCTAGTTTAATCAACAATATTACATCACAGATAATATAAAAATAAACATTTTCACAAGAGCACTGAAATACATCAATCCAAATGCACATAACATCGAACATGTAACTCATACATTCTCCCTTCATGTTAATTGGCAATGCTATGTATTATAAAGTATATAACAGGAAATTTAAAATTGTAACAGAACTCAGGAACCAAGTCATACAACTTTCACTCTAGAAAGTGCTTGGAGCTAAAATGAAGGCTCAAGCAAGGTAATTGAACATAGAAGCATAAAAGGAACATCCAGATTGCATCTGCTGTGATGATATTTAAGATGTGAGAAATGCTATGTCTGAGAAGAGTACCAAGGGCATGCTATTTAACTTGACCAAGAAATAAAGGGTAGAAGCCATTTGGGGGGAAATGTAAATAGAGCTAACTGGAGCAGCAGGGGACCATAGCAGCTGTATTCTCCCACCTTTCTTTCTCCATTTCCTCAAATCTCTCTTTAAACTCCAAGGCCATGTCAATAATGCCTCTCCATCAGTTTTGTAAAGCACAGTGATTTAGTTGTGTTTCAAATGTAGGTCAACCCTGTTGCATTTTTTAAATAGTGTTCATCAATGGATTTCATGCATTTTTTTACAATGGTAGTATAAATGTTACTGCAAAACCTCACAAAATATATAACCCTACACACCCAGTTAAGACTAAAATATTTTCTATTTGCTGCATGATCCTATATTCACTTGACAAAAATTGACTTTTTACATATAAAATCAGAAATCCAATTTTAAAAGGTGAGCATGCAAATATATCATTAGGGGAACTCTAACACAGAGAGCTTCACAAAGTAGACTTTTAGAGATTATTATAGTTTCACAAAAAGAATGATGAAAGAGAGCCCCAAATACTGCAAGATACTGATATTTGAAAAGCATAGAGGTATATGAAATCTCTATTCTTATTTTCACCATGCCACATACATTATGAATCTCAAATACAGCAATCTGTTATACTGAGGATATACATTTTAATAAATAGAATTTACATCAGTGTTCTGGATCAAAAAAAAAATGCTCTTCCAGGGAAAGTGTTCAATGCTATCTGTACAATTAATGGACTGCAGTTGCTTCATCAATAAATAATCCGGTAATAGTCTTTAAGATGATCAGAAAGCTTAAGCTTGATGACATAATGGATGAGTCAGATTTGACAACCAGTTACAAACTTTCAGCCTTTGTTGCTGGTACCATTCCAGCCACTATCGATGATATCCATTGTATCCAAAGATAGTTTAGTATCCTACAGAAGGAAAGTTAGTGGTTTTGACAGATTTCCTGGGCATATTTCCACATCACAGATGATATCCACATAGGAATGTGGCCAAACCAATGCCTGGAATTGAGTAGTTCTGGAAAACAATAGTGGCATGTTTTATGTGCCATTTGCGGTTTTTAGACTCTCAAATGTCCTTGTGACAGATGAGTTATTCCATTCCTCTTTTAAGAATGAGGGTAAAGATGGATTGTAGAATTCGAATTCACCACGGGATTAGCTGACTGGCAAAGGAGGATTTGAAATTAGAAATCCTGCCCCACACTCCAGCTCTTCTCAATTTCTTACCCATTCAGGTCAGGGAGCAAATAGATTTGGCAGGCTTGCAGTAATGACTATGAAGGTGCTAAAAAACATCTGGGTTCTGAACTTTTCATCACTTTTGAGTACTTGAGTAAACTGGTAAATTATTATAGCACATTAGCAATTTCACTTGTCTTGATTACATGTTACCACAGTCAGGATGTAAGAATTTACATCATGAGATCCCATGAATTGTCTTTTCAGGCTTTGTGAGGTCAGCCCTGCTGCTGCCAAAGGGGTATACCACTTCAATGTGATCTCCAGTTTATTTCAAACTGGGTGGACACAGCTACCAGAGCTCCCTGTTGGGCCATGGGGTCTGCTTGGAAGTAGTCAGCCATGCGATTCTTTGTTACCATTTGTCATGGTTTCATGATTCCTTACATGCTATTATTATGGTCTCCTATGAGAGGTATAAAGTCAGAGACTGCAAAAAACATTCCTTATAGTAAAAGGGCAGTTCTAGTCACTTCCCAACTCTGCTTACTATTATGAAAGAGGACCTGAAAATAATGCAGAATTTACAAGTTTGATAGCATTGGGCTAGGAAAGCAACTCTCTGCACGGGCCTGGGCATCCTGTGACCTAAAAAACCCAATAAGGTAAATGGGAGAATTGGGCTACTGAGGAAACACCACTTATTGGGCCAGGCCGGGGCATTCCCTTATTCCTTTGTAACTGGAGTATTTAATGTTGCTACAGATAATCCAAGGCTTTGATGATCACCGGGGTCAATAGTCATTAAGTTTGTGCTTTGTGTTCTGTTCTGCCATGAATTACAGGGATATTCTTTCAATTTGCTGCTGCAAGATATTTGAGCAAATATCTATTGAGGTTTGAAACATCACTATGCTTACTAGCATTTCACCAGCATCGGATTTGCTGTGTGCATTTTGGTGACTCATTTTCCCTACGTGAAACTACAAATAGATGATGACAGATGACACATGGAAAGGTTTTACAATGTTCAAAGAAAGAGAATTTCCTTTGCTCTCAGGGACTTTTAGGCAAGGAGTCGGGACTAGCTGACACAAAAAATTCCTCCCAGCTCTGAAAAGTTATTCAGGGGCTCAAATACAGCATTGAATCAGCTGTCACTTTGTGTCACACACGTTTACCTTGGGATCCAACTCCATACTCAATATTACCCTCCAAGAATACAATGATGATGACCACATCGGCGCACTGCTTGGAATCTGTGTTGGAGGAAATTGCTCATTTTAGTTCTACAAATAAAATGTATGAAATTATCTTTAATACCGATCTTTTAAGTAGAACGTGAAGTTTGTGATTGCTTGGGAGATGTAGAGTAAATTCACCTCAGTAAGTTTGTATAATATGGCTTGACTAATATAGTGAAAAGAAATATTGTAGGGCTGGGATTGAGTGGTAATTTAAAATGGGTTAAAATACAGAATTAGCATTATAAATTGGAAGCATTTGACAGGTTAATACCCAGAGGAGCAAACCTGTAATATAAATATTGCCCCTCCACTCATTAGCCATCTCTTTAAAGTAGTTCTTTTTTAAAAAAAACATTTCTATAATTAATCATTTAACCCGCTTTGCTATACTGTCAAAGGATGTCTGCACGTATTTAAATACAATCTTTTTTTCTCCCATTAAAAAAAAAAAGACTAGTGAGGCCAAATCATGCTCTGTCATTTTATAAACAGCATTTATAAAATGTAAGATATTGTATCATGTATGAATCTTTACCCACTGTTATAATACTTTCAGGCATGTTTCAGGATAATATCAAAGGTCCCTTTTCCCAACACTTTTGGTATAGTCCCTAAATGACAATAACTAAGTTTTAGTCTCATGGCTTAATTTCTTTTTTCTTTTCTCAGATATCTGGAGCATGAAGATTTTGGAAAGCTGCCAATCACTCCCAAACACTAACCATGCCCAGCTACATTTTACCTTAACTTGTGCATTTAACTTTAGTCAGTTTGCCTTGTAAATCATCAGTTCAGAGTTGCCTCTTTTGGTAATTTTTTTTGCAGATGTGGATAAGCATTCATCTAGGAAAACAAAACCCTATGCATTAAACAGCAACATTGCCAGTAAATAGCATGTTTACTTAAGGAGATTTAAAGCATCCCAAGAAATTAAGCTTGCATAGGAAACAAAACCTAATAGAGATTTCCACCATCAAACATTTAGCACCCAAAATATAAATTAATGGTTTTCCTGATAATCAGAATTAGAAAATCATCACCTTTCAAGATTTTAAACTCAGTGACATCTGTCTAGCCAGCATCCAAGTGAAGACAACTAGAAACTTGTGCTCGTAAACTAACAGAAAATACTTGACTTTTTCAAAGCCCAGGAGAGAAGCCACTCATTTGCAACCTAAAGAACAGGGAGAATTGTTTTCTGATTTGAGTCTAATTTTAAATATTTGCAGGATGCTGATGTGGATTATAAAATGTAATAATAATTATAATGATGACCACAGGTGCACAACCTAAAGTATAAGACAGTCATATATCTTGGAGAAATTTTTAATGCAAAAATACCCCAAATATAAAAGTGAGTGCACATATGTATATTTGAGAGTGGAGAATTTTGAAATGGTATAAATCAGAAGTATGTAATGGAGAGTACTGTTTTAATATATTTAACTTTCTGATCTCTAATTTCTTATATTCCTTCTAAACTCATCAAAGGAAAAAAAAAGTACTTGACTGTTAAGTGATATAGTTTTCCCCACTCCAGACCCTTCTTCCCAATTCTTCTGACTCCGTTTATCTTTATACTAAGGGGTTTTATTGTTGTTGTTGCCTCTTTTTTTTTTTTTTAATGAGGTGTTTGGGAACCTTTTGCTTGTGTGCAATTCATAGGCTTGTATCTCCATTCTGCTTATACTCCGATAAAATATTGAGGGTCATATCTTCACTCTTCGATTGCAAATTTGCCTCACTTCTTCTCGAAGCCTTCCTGGTGGCCCTTGACAGTCTTCTCCTGAAAGTATCTCCAGCCAAGAAATAGAGGATGGGGTCAACGCAGCTGTTGAGGCTGGCCAGCCCCCTAGTCACCTGGTAAGTGGCATAGACCCTGTCGTTGAAGGCACACATTTCCGGGGTCTGAAAATCCAGCCTGGCCCTCAGGTTTAACGTTTTCATCACATGGAAGGGAAGATAGGACACGGCAAAGACTGTCAGCACGATGATCACCAGGTAAATGGACTTCCTCCGAAGAGGCGAGTTGTCCAGGTCATTGTAGATGAGGGCCTTCACGATGAGCCCGTAGCAGCCCAGGATGACCACGAAGGGGACGCAGAACATCCCCACGGTGGTGCACATGCTATAGATGAAGTAACTCCGCAGGTAATCGTCCGAGGTGGTGTCGTAGCAGGTGATAGTCTTGTTGATCCGAACGCCCGTGCCCGAGTAAAAGAGGATGGGGGCTATGCCGGCCACCACCACGCCCCACACCAGGGCGCTGATGTACACGGCGTTCTTCTTCTTCAGCCTGCCCAGGGACTTGAGCGGGTACACCACCCCGGTGTAGCGGTGCACGCTGATGCAGGTCAGGAAGAGGATGCTGCCGTAGAGGTTCACGTGGAAAATGAAGCGCTGCAGTTTGCACATGCCGTCGCCAAAGATCCAGTCGGTCTTGTTGAAATAGTAGAAGATGAGCGCGGGCAGGGTGAGCACGTACAGGAAGTCGGCCAAGGCCAAGTTGAACATGTACACGGAGATGCCGCTCCAGGGCTTCATGTGGAACACGAACATCCAGATGGCCACGCTGTTGCCCAGGAAGCCCGTGATGAAGACCAGGATGTAGACGGCGGGCAGGTAGTAGAACTGGAAGCCCGTCTTGGTGAGCGAGCACTTGGTGGCGTTGCTGGGGGGCCACAGCGACGAGGGGGGGACCTCAGTCCCGTTGGGGAGCACGGACCACAGCACGTCGGTCATGGCTGGGCCAACTCACGCGGCCAGAAGGAGCCAAGAGAAGAGCAGGAGCGAGCATCTGCCCAGAGGCAGAGAGGGCGCGGGGGAGGCGAGCAAGAGGAGGGCGCGGGGGGCGGAGAGGGCACGGGTGACGGGGGCTCGCTCGCCCTCATGGGCCGCGCCGGGCTCTCCGGACGCACGGCCGCACCTTCCCATCAGGCTAGCCCGGCCCAGAGTCCTCGCCTGGCTCCGGGCACCGGGCCAGGGGCTTCCTGGTGCTGGCGAAGGCGCGGCGGCGGCGGCGGGAGCGGCGGCGGCGGGAGCGATTGCCCAAGTGGGCGCAGCCGGATCCCCGACCCGGCGCAGCGGATCCTGCGCCTTGCGCTAGCTCGGCCCAAGCGGGCGCTCCCCGGGCCTCGGGCGGGGTCACGCCACCGGGGGGCTGGCTCGCCCGGCTCCCGCCCGGGCTCCGGAGCCTCTCTGACACCGGCTGCGCGCGGCTCGGCTCCCACTGCCAGTCCCACTCTGGCTGCTGCTCGGGCTCTGCTCTGGGTCTGCTGCTGGCTCCGTCTGACCCACCCCCGTGCCTCTCAGTCCCTCTGTGTTGCTCCGGATCCAGACGCTGCTCCTTTCCTTGGGGAGCTCAACTTTCTTTCTGCGCGCTCCTCCTGGCTACCTGGCACACGGCTGGGCGGCTGCAGCTGCGGCTTTGGGGGTTCCTGGGGCCCCTGCCCCCATCTCCCTTGACAACTTGGGGGTGCAAGTTCCGTCTGTCCTTTCTTTGCGTCCCCCGTGGGCTTCAGCGGCCAGTCCCTGTCGTTCTTCCCACGGAAGCAAAGACGGAGTCGCTGGGCACCGGGCACCAAGCAATGGGCACTGGGCAGCAACGCCGTAGACAGATGAAGAGACAGCCACACGCAGACTAAGACCGCGAGCGAGCAAGGTAGCGAGCGAGCTGGGGGCGGAGTTTGGAGGAGCCCCGGGGGCAGAGTTCGCCCTAGAGCCCTCGTTAGCTCTCCTCGGGGAACTGAGGGGCGTGCCTCCTTGCTTCCCGGTCTCCTTCCCTTCCTTTTTCTCTGCCTCCTTCCCTGATTTTTCCCTCCCTCTCTACCTCCCTTCCGCCCTCCCTCCGAGACGAGCCCCAGCCCAGCCTCCTGGCTCTCCCTCTCCTCCGCCACTCAAGCAAGAACTGAGCCAGGAGGCGAGCGGGCTGAGAGGTTTGCCGGAGGGGCCGTCTCTCTCAGCTCCCTCGGAGCACCCTTACTTTAGCTTTGCGGACAGGGATGGGGTGCCCAGAGAGGAGGTGGGGGGCTGGGGGAGCGGAGGAGGAGGCAGCTGGCTGGCTGGCGGCCGCGCGATGATTGGGCGGCCATGGCTCGGCGCCTGTTCCTACAGATAGCTTGCTCCTGATTGCACAAGTCTTAAGGAACAGTCACAGGCAAAACGAAATTTGCTGACACACAGGAAACCTTTGTGACACCAGCCCAGCCTCCCCTGGCTCAACCCAAGGAGGGACACGCGATCCCCAAACCGAGATGGTCATGACAACAGTAACAGCCAAAAATGCATTGAGCTCTTTTAGGGGCTAAAAATACCTCTCTGAGGCTGCCTTGACATTGCCCACAGCTAAGCCCACTAGCCCTGGGAGCGCAGGAACCTGCGGATCCCAGAGGGGACCCTGCCTGTCCTAGGTCTTCCACTTTTCTCTCCTTAAGTCTTAGGATCCGAGGTTTTGAACGGCTTAGGACGGTAGACGGTTCATTTCGAACTAAAAGTATTGGCTTTTCCCAAGATTCAATTCTGTTCTTACCCCCTAGACAAATTTTCATTATTACCTAGTTAACCCTTTAGTGGCCTTATATTCTATAAAAGATTTCTAAATGAATAGAGTATTGAAATCACAATTTATGTAATTGAATATCTTCCAAAATCCCAAGCTACCACAAGAAATAAGGGGAAAAAAATGCCTGTGAAGACAATTTATGTAAAAGCCCATGAAGGAGCAGCTGGTTTGCAAGTATCTGCATATGAAATATTGATTTCTAGATAATCCAGGCAAATAGAATGATTAAGGGAAGTTTTCTTTAAAGTATGGCGTTTATTATTGTTTTAACTTAAAGGCAAAAAATAAATCACCCTGAGCGAGGTCATACCGTGTGGCTTGAAATTGGGAATATTTCTTAATTACTCCAAGGAAAAATCTGATCCTTTCTTAATGATTTTAAAGAAATATCTGATGCCTTTGGTCACATCATGGTTAGAATTGAGACTTGAAACCCAGAAAACGTGAATTTGGATTTTGTATCAGACAGTTACTAGCTTTGTAAAACTGGGTAAATCACTTTACCTCAGTCTCAGTTTACTCCTGTGTAAAATGACCATAATAATACCACCTATTTCCCAGGGTTCTTGTGAGGATACAGTCAGATAAAATATGTAAAGAGCTTCCCATACTTTGCATTCTTATATAGTTATGTTAGCTATTGCCCCTGTTTTCATGATCTCCCCCATCAATTTCATAGCTCCTAATTTATTGGAAGAAGTTTAAATGAAAGAAATGATAAAATATTGATTTGTATGAATGAACACTTTTTTTTGGGTCCAGATCTGTACTTCTATCCCAGAAATCCCTACTTTCTACCAGATGTAGATGGCCAAAACTGATAGTCCTCAAGAATTGTTTGAAGGCACTGAGGGTATTGTTTGAAGGCACTGGTGATCTCACTCAGTCTCTGTGTGAGGATGCCTTGAATCTGAGGCCTACTGTGTCTACCTTGGAATAGGCTTCCTCTTAATTGGACACATACAGAGGTATAGCTTGAGGAGTTGGGATACTTTTCTATAAATGCCTAAAATATAAAGAAACATTTTTTTAAAGTTGTGGAATATCAAATATATTTTCCTTTTACAGAATCAAAGAAGCAAACATCTGCAAGATGTATGCCATCAATGTTCATCTGTGGCTTGATACCCAGCATTTTTTAAGAGTTCTAAAAGGAACTAGGCTTTGCTACCACAAAGGAAGGAAAAAAACCCACAAGACTCAGAGTCTGATATATTAGAGAGACACACATAGAAAGGAAGATATAAGCATATGATCTGAATGCCACCAAGACACTTTGTATGCACTCAGCTGAAGCCTGAGAAAAGCTGCTTATTTGATGAAATGCTTAAGCCATGCCTACATTCCAGAACTACTAGCCTCAAAGCTTCTTCTTCTGTAAAAGAAAGGGGTTGGACCAGAGGATCTACAAGCTCTCCTTTAGTGCTGATATTCTAAACCTTAACATTTTATATTTTACTATTTTGCTATTATAGGATGGAGAGCTCACCAGCAATTGGAACCAGTAAGAGTTTGCTCAGCTCCCTAAGTCCATTAAGTTATAAATGATTCGTTGCTCTGCATTGTTGAATAAACTTTTCAAACTTGGAATTTTCCACACTGATAAAATTAACACACCAGGTCATCAGCACCAGGGGCAAGTATGGCAGGCAGGGCACATCACTCAGAAGGGCACAAAGGCCATTTTCCAGGACTTTTATTGATGCTTTTTTTTTTTTTTTTAAGTACCAGGAATTTCTATTTCCCATGGAAGAACAGTGTTTATTTTGTGCTGACTTCTCTTATTAGGGTTCAAAGGCAGTGGAGTGCAATCATCCATAGGGGGCACAGTTTTCAAATCTTGTCCAGGACACACCCGATGTCTGGTCATTCTCTGCTTAGGAGACAGGGGCAAAAGTATTACTCAAAGTATCCTTCAACCGTCAGTTTTAAAAATATGTTTTAAAATGCAGATCACTAAGTACTCTTAGGACACTTTCCTGAGGATTTGGGATAGAAACTGTGCAACAATGTAACAGAGCCATTTTGATGTTACAGAGACAGCTAGATGCCCCAAACTGTCCATATTTACCTATGGATTCAGAGTATTAACAAGGAGGAATTATATTCAATTTAAATGAATATGTCATTTTGAAATCTAAAAACTACATTAAATAAAAATTAGTATGCTTGTTAATTCATGCGTTGTTTATTGAGCATCATCTAGGTACAGAGCCCTGGGATAGGCTTAATAGAGGAGTCTCATATGTTAATAATAATAACAGCAATTATATAGCACATTAAGGTTCACAAAGTGTTTTACAATATTATCGTTAAAATTTCATCTCATTTTATACTCATAATAGCTCAGGGAGGTTATTATCTCCATTTAACAAATGATGAAACTGAGGCAGAGTTGAAATGTCTGGCCCAGGATGATGTAGCCAGTATCCAAGGCAGATTTAAACTTACATTTTTGTGTTTTGATTCTCTCTTTTTTTAAGTCAAATTAACCGATGGTTTGTCTATTTTATTATTTTTCTTAAAAATAAAACCAGCCCTACTTTTATTTATTAGTTCATTTTTTTCTTTTTTTTTTTACTTTCAATTTTATTAATATCCTTTAGTTTTGTAGATTTCCATTTTGGTGTTTACTTGGGGATTTTTAATTCGTTCTTTCTAGTTTTATTTGTTGTTGCATGTCCAATTCATTGATCCGCTCTTTTTCTCTTTTATTGATAAAAGCATTTACAATTTATTCATTTTTTAAAAAGCATTTAGAAATATGAATTTTCCTATAATTACTGCTTTGGCTGCATCCCATAGATTTTGATATGTTATCTCATTATTGTTATTCTTTTCTTGATTTTATTTTGACTTTCAAATGAGATATTGGAACTGGAAGTACCTTGGAAACTATGAAGTAGAAAACACAAATGGGAGTATATGTGTTTGTATAGAAAGAGTATATATGTATGTATATATATGTGTGTGTGTATATATATATATATATATATATATGAATGTGTGTATGTGCATGTGTACATAAACACACACACTTATAGACATATATACTTTTATATAACTTTGTCATTAAAATTTGGCTGATGTCTTTTATCTTTATTGTATAGTTATTTCTGAATATATCATAATCCACTCACATAATGAGTTTCTTATGTAACAAAGAAAAACATTTAAGGAAAAATCAGCTTACAGAGTAACCAAGTCTGAAAGCATATGCAATGTATAGAAACCATATTAATAATACATTTACTTACTGTGTACTATAAGTCAGACATTGGGCTAGGTCCATGAGATAAAAAAGATTAAAAAATTAAACCATACTTGCTCTCTAGTAGCTTTCATGTTCTTCTCCAGGAAAGGAAGGAGATGCATTTCATGGTGTAATCTCTAGGGTCAATATTGGCTGAGGTAACCAACATTCATTTTAGTATTCTTTTGGTTTTCATTATTGAACTCACTGTTGTATATTATATCCCTGATTCTGCTTACTTGACTCTGCATCAGTTCTTACAAGTCTTCCCATGTTTCTCTGAATTCCTTATATTCATCATTTTACTGGCACAATAATATTTCAATGCATCCATATACAACAATTTGTTCAGTCATTCCCCAACAAAAGATGAACTTTTTCTTTCCATAATTTATGCACATATTTTAAACATTCTGAGTTTTGGTATTAAACTTTTGACCTTGTTCTGATCTTCCTAGTCTGGTCTCTTGTTCCTTTTATCCATGCCTTCAGAATCCTAATGAATTCTCTGTTCAAAGTTGTCTCAGTAAATTTGCAGATAACAATATGGAAAGTCCTATGTTTTGCAAAAATTCCTCTAAAATTAGTTTATAGAATTGATTTTTTAAAGAGAAATAAAAGCTCTTATAAAGGCATGGGAACTCACAGGGAAATTCTTTTAAGGTCAGTGACTCAAATCAAATCAGCTCTCTTTTGCTACTCTCTGTATAGTGGCAGAAATATTTCTGCAGCATTGCAAAGGATGAGAATATATTGTCACTTTGAAACAACTGCTACTGTTGTGAAAACTGTCAAGCATGAGTTAGTGGTGTGGAGCACATCTAAATTCAGTTACTTTTAAATAGGCTGTTGAAATTTGAAGTTGGCAATGAGAAACAAGGGCATCAATACAGAGGAGCCCTCTTTTCCAAACCACAATACTAAATTCATTCTTATCTAGGTCACTAATGTAAATTTGCTCCTGAAGACAATTGTTCAAAGGAAAAGTCCACTTCCTTATGCTCTTGTCCTATTTTTCTTCATTAAAGTTAGTACCTGATGATGTCACTAATATCTTGGGTTTGGGAAGCCAGCTCTTTAAAAGAGTTGGTAGATATTTCCCCCCCTCAAATGGTTCCCAAAATGTGAGTCTGAAGATTGCTCTAAACAGGCAAGCTTTGTGGAAGCTTTTCTAAATACACCTAATGCTTCTTTTATCCACTATAGAAAGTTGAGAGTGATTGACTTGCTGTTATCCCAAACATTCTTCTTAGCCAGTGCCAAGCCACAAATACAGTCCTTTCAGAAAGAATCTTAAGCAAGCCAAAAAGAATGCCCAATGAGCCAACTCAACTCCAAGGCTGAATAATTCCATCCCTTGTCTAGGGAGGGAAAAGAAGATAAAAAAAAATTAAACCATGAGATAGCCACTGATGCTGAGGACTGTCTCACAAAGAAAAAGGAGGGCCAAAAATGATTGTCCATGAAATGTCTTAGACTATGGTATGAGAAATTGCTTCGTATGAGCCTGTGCTTTCAATTACAGAGTTCAGCACTCTTGGAGCCCTGAATTAGCTTTGATTTTCTTTAGCTCTCATCTCAGTCCCAGACAACCGACAGTGCAGCTAACCCTTAATTAGATGGAGAATAATTTGACTCAGACATTCCATATGATTCATAAAGATAGGGATAAACACCTATCCTCTTCACATCCCACATCTACATGGTCTGAACCATGACTTTGCTTCACTGATCTGAAGAACCCAACATTTCTTGAATTTCCATGTTCTCCACCATGTTACGATTGCCAGGAATGTGACTTATGAAATATTTAAAAACTGAGATGTGATCTAAAATAAGAATTCAATTCTAATATATGAGTACCTATTAAATATGCTCATGGAATGGTGCTAAGCAATGTGGATTCAAAGACAACGAAGGAAAAAATCCTGTCTTCAGGAAGCTTACATTCTACTGTTGGGCATAAATATAATGTGCACATAGATTATAAAATGAAGAGTATATGTAACCACAAATTGACATTCATCTAACTGGTTTGTGTTGGAGTCACCAATGGAGATGTTTCTATCCCTGTCTCATTCCCTCCCTCCTTACCCTCCCCCCTCCCCAAGGTTGCAAGCAAGTAGCATAGGTTATACATGTGCAATTATGTAAAACATTACCATATTAGTCATTTTGTATAAAAAGACTCAAGTGAAAAAAAGGAGAAAGCACAAAATAATATGCTTCAGTCTGTGTTCAAGCAATATCAGTTCTTTCTCTGGAGGTGGATAGTATACTTCATCATTAGTCCTTTGGGATTTGGGGATTGTCTTTGGATCATTGTACTGCTGAAAATAGTTAAGTCATTCACAATTGCTCATAGAGTGATAATGCTGTCACTGTGTACAATGTTCTCCTGGTTCTGCTCACTTCACAATACATCAGTTCATATGAGTCTGAAATCATCCTGTTTGTCATTTCTTTTTTTCTTTTTCTTTCTTCTTCCTTCCTTCCTTCCTTCCTTCTTTCCTTCCTTCCTTCCTTCCTTCCTTCCTTCCTTCCTTCCTTCCTTCCTTCCTTCCTTTCTTCCTTCCTTTCTTTCTTCTTTCTTTTTCTTTCTTTCTTTCTTTCTTTCTTTCTTTCTTTCTTTCTTTCTTTCTTTCTTTCTTTCTTTCTTTCTTCTTCTTCTTCTTCTTCTTCTTCTTCTTCTTCTTCTTCTTCTTCTTCTTCTTCTTCTTCTTCTTCTTCTTCTTCTTCTTCTTCTTCCTCCCTCCCTCCCTCCCTCCCTCCCTCCCTTCCTTCCTTCCTTCCTTCCTTCCTTCCTTCCTTCCTTCCTTCCTTCCTTCCTTCCTTCCTTCTTTCCTTCCTTCCTTTCTTTCTTTCTTTTTGCAGGGCAATGAGGATCAAGTGACTTGCCTAGAGTCACCCAGACAGTAAGTGCTAAGTGTCTGTGGCCAGATTTGAACTCAGATCCTTCTGAATCCAGGGTCAGTGCTTCATCTACTGCACCACCTAGCTGCTCCCCTGCTTGTCATTTCTTATAACACAATAATATTCCATTACAATCATACACCACAGTTTGTTCAGTCAGTCCCCAATTGATGGACATTCCTTCAATTTCCAATTCTTAGCCACCACAAAGAGTTGCTCCTGCATTTTTTTTTATGAAGCATCCCTGATAGCCTCATTTCTATAATGTGGAATTTTGGAAGTGTCTCCCAGTCTATACCCTGGCCATGTTGAGAGTTGAAAGCAAACTGGACAATGATTAGTTAAGTTGAACTCCATTATTACCTCATAGTTGTGTAGGACACTATGCCTTTAATTGAACCATTGCTCCCCAAATCAGTTCATCTTCTCAGTGGGGAAGACCAAGCTAGGAAAGTTAGTCCTGCTGCCAGAAGTATTTGCTTTGGCTGCTTATATCCAACCAATCTGTCTCTCTAACTCTCTCTCTCTCTCTCTCTCTCTCTCTCTCTCTCTCTCTCTCTCTCTCTCTCACACACACACACACACACACAAACACACACACACACATTCTTGGTATTTTATTGTGTATTTCTTTCTACAGAAAATAACTTAGTGGCTGCTAACCCTCATCTTATATTTTATGTCCTACATCATAATAGAGCTTTGGATATTGTGTATTTCCAGAAAACACCTCAAGAAAGGCACAGAGTGGAGAAGCTAGCGTAACAACTGCCTCATTCTTAAAGTGGGAGTCCTAAACCTGGGCACATTTCTCTGTTAGCTTTTCTTTAGCTGCTTCAAGGTGATAAGTAGGAGAAAAAATGGTAGGAGAGATAAAGAACTTCACAAAAAATCAATGATATTTCACTTGGACCAATAGATGAAATATATATTTTTTGAGATGAAAGCCCTTTATGGGGTCCTTTATCATTTCAGGATTTCCTTCCCCTGGTTCCTTGAATTCACCATTAGAATTTACACATAAAGCAAACATCAATTATTTCTATATATTAAAAAAAACTTATGTATACATATAGTATAGATACAGATACATCTATATTAGCATGTATGTGTGTATTTTGGAGAGACTCTGAGGGAGAGTGTAGGATAGAAAGGTCTAGCATGCTATGGTCCATGGGGTCAACAAGAGTCAGAAACAACTGAATGATGTAAGAACAACAACAACAACAACAACAATAGATGTATATCTATCTTCACCCCAGCTCTGCTTTCCAGGAGTGGTATATTCTAAAGGAAGATACAACATGTACATATGTAGATCCATCTATCTAGGTACATAGAAAATGAAAATAATTAAAAAGGAGAAAGTTTTAGCAAGTGGAGGGGGAAAGGAGACCTTTACTGGTCTCCTGCAGAATTTGAGATTTGAAAGGAATCTTTAGGAGGCTACTGCCATGGTTCCAGAAAGGGATGAAGGAAGACCTAGATGAGGGCAGAGTCTGTGTGAGAAGAGATAGAAGGAATGCTGGGATAGCTTTTGCCATAGTGGAATTGACAACACTTGGCAGTAGATGAGTTTGGGAAGAGTAGAGAAGAAATAGAAAATATTGACTTGAAATCTGAATTTGCACACTTTGGATGTAAGCATTTTTAAAATGTTGGGTTTTTTATTGTGTTTTTGGCATTTTTTAATAAAACAATTTTCCTTTCATGGTTCTATTGATGTGCCAGAAATAAAACAATGGAAATACTTTGTCATGTGCAGTATTGAAAATTATATTTAGCTGCTGTCACAAAGAAAGATTATCTTGTTGGATCATAAATATAAATATTGGCTTTATGAGTTATTTGTGTCCCTATTGATACATAAATAGCTTCCACAAATACATTCTTTAAAAAAATATCTTCCTGCTTAACTGTGATTGAAATAGATAGGAATAAGAAAAGGATATGAAAAGGCAGTTCTCAAAGAAAGAAGTCAAAACAGTCAACAGCCATACGAAAAATGCTGGAAGTGACTAATAATAAGAAAAATTTAAATGAAAACCACCCTTAGGCTCTACCTCATCATGATTGGATTGATGAAGAGGATACAAAAAAAATGACAATTGTTTACAGGGCTGCAGAAAAGTAGGCATACTGTGTGCTATCAGTGGAGCTTTGAATTGGTCCAACAATGATCCAACAGTCCTGCAAAACTATTTTTGATCTGTGCCCCCAGAACCAATAAATGATGCATACTCTTTGCTTCAGGGATATGACTATTGTTCCTATACCCCAAAAAGATGAAAGAAGGAGAAAAAAGGGTCTATATAAATGAAAATTAGCATCAACAAATTGTATCAAAGAATTTGGAACAAAGAGGCACCAATTGAATGTGGAGTGCCTGAATAAATAAATCTAATGGAATATCATTGAACTCCAATATATGAGGAAAGAGTCCATATGAGACAAACTATGGAAGATGTGTTTGAATTGATGCAGAATGAATTCAGGAAACAGTGTATAGAGTAAATTATTTTAAATGGAAAACAATTTTAAAAGGCTTAAGGTCTTTGATCAAAGTAGTGACCAGTCATGACTCCAAAGAATGATAAGGAAACATATTTCCTCTTATTTTGACAGAGGGTGATGGGCACCTGGTATAGAATTAGACCTACCATCTTAGATGTGAATGTGTGTGGATTTGTTTTGCATGATTATACTAATTTGTTATGGAAATTATGATGTTCTTTTTTTTAATCTTAGAAGAATTCAGGGAAAGAGGACAACTAATGGTAGGGTTGGCTAAATCTAAAAAAAAAAAGAAAAGAAAAAGAAAAGATCTTCAATGAATTGTTTTTCTTTTTTTTCTTTTCTTTCTTTTCTTTTTTAGTGAGGCAATTGGGGTTAAGTGACTTGGCCAGGGTCACACAGCTAGTAAGTGTTAAGTGTCTGAGGCCAGATTTGAACTCAGGTACTACTGACTCCAGGGCTGGTGCTCTATCCACTGCACCACCTAGCTGCCCCTATTTTTCTTTTTAATTCACAGAAAAGAACTGATGGGAAGTTCCAAAAGAAATGCAGGCAAGTAGAACAACTATAAAATTAACATGTTGAATTTTTAAAAGTATTTTATTATTTTACAGTTACATGTAGAGATAGTTTTCAAAATTTGTTTTTATAAGATTTCCAATTTCAAAATTTTCTCCCTCCCTCCCCTCCCATCCCCCTCCCCAAGACAGCAGGTAATCTGATATAGGTTGTAAATGTACAATAACATTAAACATATTTCTGCATTAATCATGTTATAAGAGAAGAATCAGAGCAAAAAGGAAAAACTTCAAAAAAGAAAAACAACAGCACCAACAACCAAAGAAATAGTATGGTTCAATCAGCATCCATATTCCACAGTTCTTTTTTTTTTTCTTCTGGATTTGGAGAGCCTTTTCCATCATGAGTCCTTTGGAACTTTCTTGTACCATTGTATTGGTGAGAAGAATCTAGTCTATCGCAGTTGATCAACACATAATGTTGATGATACTGTGTACAATGTTCTTCTGGTTCTGCTCATCATCAGTTCATGCAAGTCCTTCCAGGTTTTGCTGAACTCCTCCTGCTCACCATTTCTTACAGCACAATAAAATTCCATTATATTCATATACCACAACATGTTGAATTTTTAATACATTTTTAGCAAACAAGCTATCTTTAAGAGAAACATTTATTTTCATATATAATTTTCTTATTCTGTTCTTTGTATATGCAAACATTTTTTTTGGTCTTTTTTGTGTTCATTAAATACAGAATTTTAAAAAATGGATGGAAATGGTGGGCTACAAATCGAGATAACTTAGCTATAGCCCTGGTTCTGCTTCTACATTTTGTGACCTTGGGTAAGTCAACTTAACTTTTTTTTTTTCAGTTTTCTCATTTGTAATAGAGGGTTTGAATACCACCATAGCAACTACAAAGAGTTGTTGGGAGTACTGAATAAACCTCACATTATAGAAACTATGGCCAGCATTTATGTAAAATTTTAAGGTTTACAAAACATTTTACAAATATTCTCATTTGATCTTCACCACAGCCCTGTAATGAGGGTACTATTATCATCTCCATTTAATAGATGTGGAAATCAAGGCTAGGAGAGGTTAAGTTGTTTGACCAGAGCCACGCAGGAAATAAGTGTTCAAGGCAGAATTAAAAGACAGGTCTTCCTGACTCCCAGGCCAGTACTCCATTCTCTGTACCACCTAGCTGCAAAATCAGGTTGAAAAAAGAGTGTCACAACCTCCAGGAGATGCTGAAGGTCGGCCAAGTGTGTAGCCCAAGAAGGAATGAAAGCACTGGAGAGGAGAACGTTTGAGACTTTTGGGCAGAAATGGGTGGGGAAGAGGAAAGGATTCCCCAGATTAGAGGGCAGAGATTAATAGTTTGTTTGCATTTTGATGCCTTCTCTAGTAACTGGGGTGAGATACAGAGAACTATATGATAGATGAGGAACCCAGACTATGGAATGAGTGGATGAAGCAAAAAGAGTGGCATGAAAGGGAAAAAGTAAATATAAATCCTATGGGAAAATACGGAAGTAAATGATATTCCATTGAAGTATTTAAAGAAATCTTCAAGGGCCAAACTGCCCAGTTCTCTCATTCACTTTGACCCAACCCATTGTCTTTCAGCAGTTCCTTTCCCAGACATATGCACTAGTATCCTAAATCAGTGGATTGGCTATCTCACTGCCCTAGGCACCACATGGGTTTTCCTGTTGCAGATTGTCAAGCTAATTGCTTTTGAATAATCCAGCTTCGAATTGAAGTTTGAGGAGGCACCTGTAAAGTTCTAATCCTTATTGCAATCAACATAGTCTCATCCCCTAGAGGAGCTCATCATCTTCAGTCAATCTCTCTTCTTGTGCCAAGATAGCAGTGAAGACTTTACTAAGCATCCATCACTTGGTTCTCTGTCTCGCTTAGTGTTGTTATCAGTGGGTAATTGAATGGACATACTTTTGTGGTTTCATTTCTCAAGGAATCTCAGCATTTATGCTGTTGAATCTTCATACTGTAACTGGTTTGGGGCGTTATTGTTGTAATCCTTTCCCTCCCTCTCCAGCTTTCCTGTGGTGGTGGCGTTGTGGAGTGCTGTTGAAAAGGAGGTCACTGTAGCAGAAACACTGGGCTACAGGGTCATAAATACTTCGAATTTTATACCTGGAGACCACTCAGTACTAATCACTAATGGATGGAAATTACTCATCACTGTTTAAGTCCATTTACCATTGTTATATCCTTCATGAAAAAAAGCAGCCCAATATCCATTCCTCCACTTAAAGAACAATAATCTTGACCATTAGGTTCCACTCTTTTTCCCTTCTTTAGTCATCCCAATTCCCTAATACTTTCAATTATCTTTTATCATCCTCCAGTATAGTAATATTACAATCTGAAACCAAGAAGGTGTGTTATTTTCTATGGAAATTCATATTCCATCACAGATATTTAAAATTAATATCTTTTGGGCTTCCACACATGTACCATTTCAACCCCCAAACACCATTTAAATCTTGAAAAGGAGTTCTTCATCCTGGATTCCAGCCCCAGCTCTTTGACTGACTAATAACATACCAGTCACTTAACCCCCTATGCCATTTTTTTGTCTATAAAATGTGGATATTAGTTCCTGTTCCTGCATACCTCTGAGGAGGCTATAATCCAAGAGGAGATAATTCATAAGCACTCCTAGGTGTTTGGGGAAACCAAGCCATGTAAATCTGTATTACTAGTTCTATTGCTAACTACAAGGCTTCAAAAGACCTTTGGTGCTTTCCAGGATGAGCTTATTTGAAAATGACTACTTTAATTTGTACATATTATATAGCATCTACCATGCTGATGGTCCTTAGAATTTTACATAAAATCGGCTACCATTAAAAGCCCAGAAGACAGCTTAGAGTGCATCAGTTAGAGTCTCTGGGGATGATTTATGGAAGAACATGGATCCACACTGGAAAACAAAATGTTCACATTGATCTCATATCCAGAAAAAAAATCAAAAGATAGAAGTAAATCTTAATAACCTTAAATATAACATTAAATGACCCAATCCATCAGTCAATCAATGAGAATTTATTAAGAGCTTACTGTGTGACAGGCACTTTGCTAAGAGTGGATTATACAAAGAAAAAGCAAAAAGAGTTCCCTGTCCCCAAGGAGTTTACAATCTAATAGGGGAAAAGGGCAAAGAGCATGTATATGAGTAAACCTGATAAATACCTGGTAACATTAGAGAGAAAAGCACAAGTGACTGGGGGTACCCAGAAACGCTGAGGCAGAGATACAGAAGCTGTGGCCTCATGCTTAGTGAATCTTGAGGGAGATGGGATTACAAAATGGGGAAGGGGGACAAGGAAGGATATTCCATATTTCATGCATAGTGGACTGCCCATGCAAAGACATGGAGAAAGGAGATAAACATTTGAAACATGAGCTCATGGGAAATACAAATCTACCCAATCAAAAATACTTTATAGTCCTTCCCCCTAAAAAAAATGAGTATGTTATTCTTCTCAATAATCTATGATACAGGGGCTCCCCATTCAATTGATTCCAAACATTTTTTTTTGGCGGGGCAATGGGGGTTAAGTGAATTTGCCCAGGGTCACACAGCTAGTAAGTGTCAAGTGTCTGAAGCTGGATTTGAACTCAGGTACTCCTGAATCCAGGGCCAGTGCTTTATCCACTGCACCACCTAGCCACCCTGATTCCAAATATTTTTAAGGTCTACAAAATCTAACTGCACTATTAACTGCTCATTTCCCACTTCTCACCAAGAGAAAACTCCCTACTCTAATCAGAATAGTTGTTTCATTGTGCTCCAAACAGAGACCTTGCAGGCTAGCCTAACTGAACCATCAGTACACTGAGAACACACACAGGCATGAGCGCACGCGCGCGCGCACACACACACACACACAGACTCAGAGAGACAGAGAGGGAGAGAGCCAAGAAAGGCCAACCACCACAACCACTTTGACCATCATCTCAAAACCCCCCCACAAAACCCCTTAAAACCTACTATGTGTCAGGCACTCACTAAGTCCTGAGTATACAGCTGATACAAAGAAAGACAGTCTGTGGCCTCAGTGAGCTTGTGGTCTAATGGGGAGACAATGCCCAAAAGGAGGCAAGAGAATGGAGAAGGGTTGGCCCTTGACAGAGCAGCCAAGGCAGAGTGGAGTGAGTCCAAAGCCTGGTTTCTCTCCTCTATAAAGGAAGGCGTCAGGGGAAGTTTGTTCCTCCACTCTCTAGCCCTCCAATAAGAGGGGACAGGAGGCTGAGGGAGATGGTGTCAGTCCAGGCTGATGAGATCAGCCATGCTGAGATTCCCCTGGGAGAGAGAGACATCTTGTTCAGTGGAGTTGAAACAAGGCAGAGGAGGAAATGCAGCGTAGAGACCATGTCTCCTCAGACCCGGATGGAACAGCCCAGGACCCTGAACCCAAGAGCCCTTGGAATAGTCATGCTTCCAACCCAATGCTCTCAATCATCAATCTGGGAAGATATGGCCTGGCAACAGCTTCTGCAGATGCTCCAGCTATTGAAGACCCAGAAAGGAAAGTTCTCGTCCCCAAAGTCCTTGGCATTGTCAAGTGGCTGAACATCAAAAGCTGCTCTAATTTCATCAGTGGAAATGATATTAATGAATAAACATTAACACTCCAACCTGCAGCTGAAACCTGCCATATAGCTTGTCTCTCTTATTAGAATGTGAGCCCCTTGCCTGTCTTTGTTTATATCCCTAGTATTTAGTACAGGGTTTTGTGCACAGTAAGCACTTAATACAATGCTTAATCCATTCATTCATCTTGGGCTTTTGCATATGCTACTTGGGATCCCAGCACCGTAGAATTTCTCCCTCCCTTGTCCTCAACTCCCCTGTCTCACTCCCCTGCTATCTCCTTTCACTGATCCTGTGCCAAACTGTCAGACACTGAATGAGTCAAGCCTTGAAACCTAACTCACTGGCTCCATTTTTAATCTGTGCTATGTAACCTCAGCTGGGCCACCAAAGCTGATCCACCATTTTAAACATTTGCTTCCAGTTGATTCACTATTCCATTCCCCATAGCAATTGTTCCAATCTCTGACTCTGCAAGAGTCACCTACCTTATTCTTCCTTCTCTTCTTTACTCTTAGCAGATGATTTTTTTTCTACCTATTTGAGAAAATGTGATCAGCCTACTGTCCTACTGAGATTTATAAGTATACCTAGGCAGAAGCCATGAAAAGGAGGTGAATAGATCCATTGGGTAAAAGCCTAACAGAAAACAATTAGAAATAGAAAATAAAGCTGTTTATTTATTGAGGATTCCATCCTGATTCTCAAAGCAACCCTATGAATTAGATTTTACCTATCTGGTAGATGAGAACATGGAGGCTTTGAAGGGTCAAATGAATGGCCCAGGGTGGCATGGCAACTAAGTGTCCAAAATAGGGTTTGAATCTAGGCCTTTCAGAATCCAAGCTCAACATGAAAGCAATAAGACCAGGCCAGTTCTCTAAACAATTAGCATAGTAATTAGTATATATTTAACGTGAAAGTTTCTGCTATAGAACATAAGTGAAATAGGAGCTACCCACCTATCTTACAGCCTTATCTTCTCTTTAGCTTGGAGCTCCACCTTTTTCCTTGAATTATATACTCAGGGTACCTTGAAACTGGTTTTCTTATCTTGGTACAATAGAAAGAAAAGTGACTCTGAAGTGAGAGGACATGGTGCAAATATCACCTCTGATGCTTAATTGCCTGGGTGCCACTCACTTCTGTGCCTCAGTTTCCTCCAAGAGGGAAATGGGGAGATCATTGACCTCTCTGGTCTGTACCAGCTCTAGATAGATATATGACCCTCAGCAGATGAAGGTTATTGCAACACAATTTGCTCATGGGCACAAATGCCCATCCAGAGCACAAATGCCCTTCCACCGTTAGCACCTATTGTGTAACTTGGCCATTCACCAAGGTGTCTAAATGGTGGAAAGACCAAACCCAAAACAAGGGTGAATAGCTGAATGAAGGAGGCTCATGGATTTAGAGGTGGACGGGACATTAAAGGCTATTGAGTCTAACATCTTTATTTCACACAGGAGGAAATGGAGGCCAAATAAATAGTTACCGCCTCTACCAATGAAAGCATAGATCCATTCCCCCACCCTCCCCTCCAACTCCCCCTAAAGTACCCCCCAAAATGTCTAGCTCAATAAACTGTCATTAGAAATCATCAGATTTGGAGCAGCTAGGTGGCGCAGTGGATAGAGCACCAGCCCTGGATTCAGGAGGACCTGAGTTCAAATCCGGACTCAGACACTTAACACTTACTAGCTGTGTGACCCTAGGCAAGTCACTTAACCCCAATTGCCTTACCAAAAAAAAAAATCATCAGATTCAAATCATTCTACTTGGCTTATGAGGTTTGCTTAGTAGACTTAAAAAAAAATGATAATAGATTAGTAGGCACCAAATATGTTCACAGTACTAAACTAGGAGGGTAGATAGGTGGTATAGTGGAAACAGTGTTTAGTCTAGAGTCAGGAAGACCTGAGTTCAAATCCAGCTTCAGAAACTTCCTGGCTGTGTGACCCTGAGCAAGTCACTTTACCCTGTTTGTCTCAGTTTTCTCATCTATAAAATGATCTGGAGAAGGAAATGGCAAACCACTTTAGTATCTTTACCAACAAAACCTCAAATGAGGTCATGAAGGGTCAGGCATCATTGAGAAAGTGAACAAGCCAAGCTATGGCTTTCTCTTAGTTATCCCTACCATTATCTGTTACTAGAGGAAGGTAACACAGATATCTGTCCTTAGTAAATATATTCTGAAATGTTCTATCAAAAGGTAATCCAGCAGCAGCTAGATGGTACAGTGGATAAAGCACCGGCCCTGGATTCAGGAGGACCTGAGTTCAAATCCAGCTTGACACTTACTAGCTGTGTGACCCTGGGCAACTCACTTAACCCTCATTGCCCTGCAAAGCAAAAAAACAAAAAAGGCAATCCATGGAAACCAAATAAAAGAGAAACCAAGTGGTTTAAATTACTTTTGAAGCTACTGAGTGTTTCAGGCCAGTTCTGCTTTCCTTTAGGCAATGGGATGCACTTAATTTGAAAGACATTCTCATAAAACTAATTTATGATAAAATGATGTTATTCTATGCTCTTTGAGGTTCTTAAAAAATCAAATACCTCTCATGAATCCATACAACTGTCCCGGAAGGCAAATGGCTAATTTCATCCTATGCAATAGAAAAAGAAATGAAGATGCAACCTCAATCCTGTATGACAAATTCCTATATGACACAGATTTAATTTCTGCCTACTGTTGTCCAAATTAACACTCTACAGCTATTTGCCTTTGATTTTTCTCAGATGAAATAGAGAAGTATATTGGGGGGGATTGTAATAAGAATTGTTTGAGTGTAGGTTCCTAAGATAGAGTACAGCAAAAATTCATGTGAAGGTCTTGTCACAAAAATTTGAAAACAACTTAAAAAAAGAAACAAGTAGGAAGGGAAGGCCCAGGAGCACATGAATGGTCCTGAGAGAAAAGGGTCATTTCATTCTAGTGATGTGCTTCTTTCTTGAGACTTTCTGCATTGGTAATGCTGATGGAAATTAAGCATGTGATATATTTATGCTTTTCTGGTGGATCTTTTGGTTTTTACAAAGCATTGCATTATCTGAAGATTTAAGGGGAAGTAAGAAGGTTTTCTGATTTTATTGGATTGCAAAACACCATGACTACGGAATTACCACTATATCATTAATTCTGTCTCTTCTTTTAAGATATCATTCAATCACCATCAGCTACATGATGTTTTTCCTGGTCCTGACAACTGCTAGTGCCATGCCTGCCTAACTACCACTTGTACTTGTATTGAATAGTTGACCTGGGCTCAGGAATACCTGCATTCCAATCCCACCTCATTATCCTGGTCAAATCCCTTTGTCTCTCTCTGGGTCTCATTTTCCTCATTTTAACATGAAGGAGGGTTGGAGTCAGTGGTTTCTAATGTCATTTCCAGGTTCAAATCTATAAAATCTGAACCAACTTCAAATTTATTTGTATTTATTTTCTTTTCAGTTACTCTGTTCATAGTTATATATGCATTTGTTGTCTCCTCTCTTAGAATGTAAGTTACATCCCTTGTATTTGTTTACCCACCACCACAAGGTGTGATGATTTTTGTGTTTGTTGCAGGGGTAGCCAGGTGGCACAGTGGATAAAGCACCGGCCCTGGATTCAGAAAGACCTGAGTTCAAATCCAGCCTCAGACACTTGACACTTACTAGCTGTGTGACCCTGGGCAAGTCACTTAATCATCATTGCCCCACCAAAAATAATGTTTGCTGCTTGATTGTTGATGGATCTCTTAGGCAGAGGAATTTAAAGGATTTCTTTACAGGACTTCTGTTGAACTCCTTTCCTCCTCTTCCCATGACCTAACAGCCATCCATTTCAAGAATCAGATACTAGTGGAGTTTAATCATTCCTTTTATTTCTTTTGTTCTTTTCTCTCCCCATCCTAAGAGCTATTATTCCCAGACAGGTGGCTCCTTAAGCCTCAAATCATCCCCAGTGCAAGTTTAAAATGAAGCAAATAAAGGTCTCTTGCATTAGCCTTACAGTTCACTCTACTCTCTTATCCTTCCCACTACAACAATGAGTAGTGATGCCCCCTCAGCAAGCCTCTTCATGAGTTCTAAAACAGAGATAATTTTCACTACCAGATTTCCTTAACTTATTTCTCCACTGGGTGATTGTTAACAACTTTTTAAATCATAACAGGGATGAAGAGAGGAGAGAAAGAATGGAGAATAAAGGGAGAAAACCTACCAGTTGGGAAGTATAGCTCTGACAGATTCACAATTGTATGTTGCCTGGATAGATAAGCCCTGACAAAGGCTTCATGTCTTCCCAGCAGAGATGTATCTGGGCAGTGCTGTAGCTAAAAATAAGATGCAGGGATGAGCAGTAAGGCAAGAGTTTAATGCTCTTTACTCGTACAATCCTTAGGGTTATTGCCAGGAATACTACTGTAGGCAATATTATTAGTGCAAGAAATATTAGGTTAAAGCTCTTCATTTTTTAAGCCTTGGATTTTTGGTGCAAAGCAATTTGCCAAGTGCTTTACATCTGATATTCTATTTGATACTAAAAATACTATGAGAGAGCTATTATTATTTATAATTTCTAGATGAGGAAACTTTGAGTCCAGTTCCATTACTCTATTCACTATAGTGCCTAGATGTCTTCAAGCTTTAATTTTTTTTATCATAAACTTGAACTTTATATTTTTCCATAAAAGTATTTTATGATTTTCCAGTTATATGTAGAGATAGTTCAAGCTTTAATTTTAAAAGGTGTTCTTATGTCATCTCTTGGGAAAGGATTTATTTATATTCTTTTCTTTTCTTTTGAATCAATTTCACATCATAATGATTCCCCCAGACCCAAACAGAAATTTTACTTTGTAAAAAATAAGTTAAATTTAGACAAAAAACTCAACATACTGGGCATGAGGCTGAAAATATCTTCTTCACTCAGCACCCATAGGCCACTGCATTTCTAACAAGAGATGCCTCATCAACAATCCTCTGAAGTCACAAATAGTCACTGCCTTGATCAGAGATCTCTGGTCCTTCAATATTAGATTCCTTTACATTAATGTGGAAAGAATGTCAACTATATTCTTGTTTCTACTTATTTTACTCTATCACTTTTTATGCTATGAACTAAAATTTCCAATAGGATGGAAAAATTTCTCTGTTATTAAAAAAAAACAACCTTTAATCACATAAGATTATCTCATTTAATTACATGATACCTCAGTACAGCTTTTAGTACTTTCATCTTCAAGACACTTTTATGATAAAGTTTTATCATAGGAGAACTTTCAAAACTGACCTCTGCTTTTTCTAATTTTCATTGGATAATTAGAATCTTGCTTGTCTCCGTGAGGTTTTGTCTATCACCTAATTAGGTTGACAATCATCAATGCAATGGCCCAGCTATTCCTCTTGCTAAGGAAACTTATTTATTCTCTAGAATTTGGAGCTTTAAATTGAAAGAATTTTAATGGTGGGATATGTCATTTATGAGAAGACCACCACCTATTAATGAATCTGATATTGGAAACCAGCTCTATTATATATTGTAAATACCCAGATCAAAGTAGAAAGGGAAGATCAAAGTTACTGAAGCTTCACCACAGGCAATAAAGCTCCCAAATGCAGTCAAGCGAGCCCAATGGGAGAATTGTCTATGATCTGGTAAAATTGAGAAAGGAAGAGAAGAGAGTCAAGAAGAAAACATTGAACTGGAAAATTGCTACAGTGCTGTAACATTCCAAAATACCTTCAATGACATTCAGAGGACTATAATGACATTTGACATTCACAACTCTACAGCCCTGACTGGGCATAGGCTTGATCATTGACTCACAATTTTCCCATAAAGAATTTTCAACTTGGTCTATTGGGTATTTGGAAGACTTAGAAGGTCTTTACAAAACTGAATGTGACCACTGATGCTGAAACATGAAAATGTAGCTCAGATTTTAGAATGGCATCACTAGGAAAACAGTGGTTGCCTCAGAATAAACTTTGCTGGAAGAGGTTTATTTTCTAAAATGAGGATAATGGGATAGCAAATACTACAAAATCTCTGTTACTTGGAATGCACAGGGAAGGAGCTGTTCTAAGCAAGTTGTCTAATAATTGAGGATTAAGCTCTAAAATCCTTTGTTTCAACCTTTATTGATTTTCTCCCTAAAAACCTCTCTTCCCTTAGTGAAAATGATATAATTCTGGAAATGTGTCTTTCTTTTGATGATTCAAGATCTCGTAGGAGTTCAGGGTCATTCCAAAGATTTACTTTGATAACATAGTCCTATAGGTATCAAATACCATCAGTAACTAGAGTGTTTGGGTTGAGATAGAGAGATCATCCACTATAATGCTCAAACTGTTTATTTTACAGCAAAGGAAACTGATTCACAGAGAAATGAAATTATTGTTCTATGAGAGATTAGGATAAACCTACACTGATTCTAGGAGAATGATATTTTATTTTATTTTATTTTTTGCGAGGCAATGAGGGTTAAGTGACTTACCCAAGGCCACACAGGTAGTTAGTGTCAAATGTCTGAGGCTGGATTTGAACTCAGGTCCTCCTGAATCCAGGGCTGTGCTTTATCCATTGTGCCACCTAGCTGGCTCCAATAATGATATTTTATAAAGAGATCTCTAGTATTTTTTTTTGAGTCAGCACTTTTCCCCCAAAGTTGAGTCTAAAGTTCCATATTTAATTGGAAAAAATCCAATTAGAAGAGATTTCTAAATAGCTATGTTTCAGGAAATTTAGACTTCTTCAACCTTCATTAAGACATCCTCTGAAGCCTTGTAATGACATCAGAGTGATCTTGGTCCCTTTTAACTCAATGAGAGTGTAATATGAACTCTAGCAGGTTCTATCCCTTTTTGACCCACAAACACTCAAGTGGATTCCAATCATTAGAAGTCTGATCTTCTTATATATAATATCTAACAGGACTCTCTGTCTCTCTGTCTCTGTCTCTCTCTGTATATGTCTCTGTCTGTCTCTGTCTCTCTGTCTCTGTCTCTGTATATGTCTCTGTTTCTCTGTCTCTGTCTCTGTCTCGTCTCTGTCTCTCTGTCTCTGTCTGTCTCTGTCTCTCTGTCTGTCTCTGTCTGTCTCTCTGTCTGTATATGTCTCTGTCTCTCTGTCTCTGTCTCTCTCTGTTTCTCCCTCTTTCTCTCTGTCTCTCTCTCTCTCTCATTGCTGTCCCTACAATATTGGAACCACTTCATGGGAAATGTGCTAGCACATACAGTACTGACTCTCATTACCTAGCTCCACAGGCACTTCCATGTGCCCAAATCTCCACTCTTTCCACAATCTGAAAACTACGTTCTCTTTAAGGGCAAACCCAAATCCTCCAGGGATCTATTCCAGTACTCAGCCCCAGGCTGGCAGGCAGACACTCGGACACACCTACAACCATTTGTATTGACTCACAGCTGCCACACAATCATATGACTCTAATCACTCCCATCCCAAACTCTAGCTACAATTCACTTTCTCTCTTGTAACTACCCTGCCTGTCTCAGCGCCCTCAGGAGTTGTGTCCCCAACACCCAGGAGTTAATTGTTCTACTCCACCAATCAAAAGTTTTAATTACTTTTTAATTATTTAAATTAATTAATTAAAATAAAAAGTATTAGAAAAAATAAGATGGGGGAGGGGTGTGCTGGGAAGGATACAGGATGTATATATGTATCTATATACACACACATAAATATATATGTTGTGCTTATATGAGCTATTTAGGTGTTATTTATATAGTAATTATATTTAAACAACTTTGTCATATATATTATTTATATAAATTGATATGTATACATTATTTATAAAAGTTATTTAACTGTATAAAAAAGGAAAACTACCTGTTTATTTTTAAAAAAGGAAGAAGAAAGATTTAAAATACCAAGTTATATGTAGTAGAATATATTTAGGTATATCTAAATGTAATGATGTAGAAAACATACATTATACATGCCATATATGTGTATGTGTATATTATATTTATGTTTGATATGTGTATAAAATTTAATTATATGTCACAAATAAAATTTTTTAAAAAAGCATTAGAATAACATCCTGAGTGATCCTGTATAACCCAAGAGGTAATTAACAGCTGTTGATTGTGACTGTGACTCCTTGATTTGAGAATATAATTATTCTACCTTTTAGGTCTATACCTGTTCATCTTTAAAGGCTGGAAAGAACAGATCTGTTGATGAACCTATTTTTCTCATCTGAGGAATGGACTAGCTAAGTTCAGAACAGGTCATCCTCAGTTTAGTCACACGGGGATAGACTGAGGCTATATTCTAGTTATTTGAGGAATATTTACTGCTGAAACTACCTTTTTTCTGTTGGGACACCTCGAAGGTCTACAGAATTCATTGTCAACTGCATAAGGACAATGTCTTTTGGGAACTGTGCTGCATTTCTAGATGAGCAACATTTTCTTGTGACATTGTGCTTCTGTTTTTTTCTTTTTGATGAATATGGAAGATTTTTGCAAATTGGTGAATTTGGTCAAGAAGGAACTAGATTTTACAGATTGTGCTCCTGTGAATGATATTTCCGCAAGGAATTTAGAGACTCTCCATTTATAATAATCTGAAGGGCTCATTTATAACACAAGCATCCATCTGAGAAATAATGAATGGGAGAACAACACACATAAATCCCAAATGAAAGAATCCATAATTGCTTACCTTGGAAGATGTCACCAGGAATGGAAACTTTATTGTTGGAAGAAATAAATGGCCGCTGTGGCAGAAATCATGTGTTTGTGGTTTTCGATGACCTGGTAAGCATTACTTGCTAGATAAATGAAAACTCTCAAGTTCAATTGTAAAAACATAAAAATTCCTCTGAATAATGGAAGCATTAAAAATGTGATCTTCCTGAGGTATTTTAACTGATTTCATGAAAGCAAAAAAAAGGCACTAACAAGCTATTTTAGGCTATGGATTTGTTTTTCCTTCAAGAAGACCATACTTAAATAGAAATAAACATTGGCTACTATAATAGGAAGGAGCAACCAATAGCACCATCTTAACTACACTAGTCACCAAATAAATAATTAGCTCTAATTCCATGCATTCTAGATTTTTACTGTTCCTCTGCTGATCACTGCAGGAAGTCAAAGGTCATGAATTGTTTAGTTATTCTAGAAGATGAATATGCAGCAAAATTTTAAAAGAAAATGAGGCTAGCACATTATTAATTCCTTCTCAATGAAGAATGACTTCATTCTATAAATGAGATGATTGCTTCCTCTTTCACTCTCCCAATTGCCCTATATATATATGTATATGTATATATATGTATGTGTATGTATATATACGTGTGTACTCACACACACACACACACACACACACACACACACACATATATATATGGGGCGATTGGGATTAAGTGACTTGCCCAGGGTCACACAGCTAGTAAGTGTCAAGTGTCCGAGGTCAGTTTGAACTC
This sequence comes from Dromiciops gliroides, assembly GCF_019393635.1. Taxonomy (NCBI): domain Eukaryota; kingdom Metazoa; phylum Chordata; class Mammalia; order Microbiotheria; family Microbiotheriidae; genus Dromiciops; species Dromiciops gliroides. The sequence continues at coordinate 13,609,367 of NC_057863.1, read as the reverse complement.
AGGTCCTCCTGAATCCAGGGCTGGTGCTTTATCTACTGTTCCACCTAGCTGCTCCCTGCCTTTCTATATTTTAAAGAAAATTTTTAGTTTTATCATTTTACTCCTGACCCAGATAAACATTTTGGCACAGGTGTGGTCTATATCATAAAATAAAATGATCTAGAGAAAATTAGTATACCTATGAATTACTTGCTTTTACTAAGTTTGTGTTCCCAAGCAAACTTTTTTTTTAGTAAGGCAATTGGGGTTAAGTGACTTGCCCACAGTCACACTGCTAGTAAGTGATAAGTGTCTGAGGCCAGATTTGAACTCAGGTACTTCTGACTCCAAGGCCGGTGCTCTATCCACTGCAACACCTAGCTGCCCCCCAAGCAAACGTTTTTAAAGTTCTTATTTGCATATTTACCATTTAAACTCTTCTAGATACAGAATACAATTAGCTAATTACCATCTGGAGGAAGGAATGAATGAATGGATAGATGGATGGATGGATGGATGGATGGATGGATGGATGGGTAGATGAATGAATGAATGAATGAATGCATGAACACAAAGTTACTCTGCTTGTATTTTGTACCGGGCATCAGGCTAAGCATTGGAGATGAAAATACAAAAGAGAATCAGCTTTGTCCTTAAGAACCTTCCATTCTAAAAAGAGGAAAGAACACCAATAGGGTCGTAGCCTCCAAGTAAGAATGAGTGTCTTGTTCTGGGAAATTACATGGGTGGAGCCAAAGGAGAGAGTCAATCAATGTGTTCTTTCCAAAAGCCATGGCGGTATTGGTTTCATTCCTGTTCTTACAGGACACAACACACTGCAGGGCTCTGTGGCAGGCAGATAGACAGATGAACGATGGTCTTGGGTTCTGGGCTGGGTAAATAGAGGGGGTTCTCACCAGTGAGAATGGCCAAGTCCCAGGAAGGTGCTCCAAAGCCGAATGATTTTGTAAACATCATTTCGGAATTTGTGTCCAAATAAAACAAGAATTTAAATCTTGTAATATGATAGGTAGATTAAGGGGGGATTGTTCCAATACTCACATTCGCTAATCATTTTATCAATCAACGGACATTTGTTAAGTTTCTAATTTGTATGTTCCATATTCTCTGCTTGACAGTCACAATATCAGGTCATTTATCAGGGTTATTCTATGCTTACTGATCTCCCCCTTTAGATTGTAAATGCCTTGGGAGTAGAGATTGTCTTATCCTCTGTACTTCCATCCCTACCACATGACACAGTGCCTGACACATAGCACCATGATTACTACATGCTTATTGATTGATGGACTAAGGCCTATCCAGCTGTCTCATTATGGCATGGAGGCAACCTGGAATTCTTGAGAACTTTGCCAGCTGAGCATAATCAGCTCTGGCAGGCCCCAACAAGCTTGGATGGCTGCATGGGAAGCATTTTGCAAACTTTAAAACAGGGGTTAGATAAAACCAGATAGACAGATTTTCATATATCCATATATGCACACAAAGCGATGGAGCTCTATCTATCCATATGTGGTAATATAGCTATATCTATATGCATCTGCATATTTGTATAGTATGAATTATTATTCTTCTAGTCATCATCCTACTTTCTACAGACCAAGTGTTAAACTGTGCCAAGGAGAACAGCCTAGCCAAGTTCTGAGAGTCTCATTATTGAAGGTTAGCCACCAGCTGACAATTATGGGGCAGTGCTCAATAACCCAGAGAATTGTCTCCAAATGTCCAGAGGGGATTCATTTTATATTGATGGAAGGACTGCTACTCTTTAGTCTCAAGTAAAATCCAATCTCTTACTGAAAGCCTTCCCAGACTTTTCTAAATTCCAGTGCCCTCCTTCTGTTAATTATTTCCTATTTATCCTGCCTATAGCTTGCTTCGTATAGATTTGCTTTTATGTTGTCTCTCCCATTGGATTGTCAGTTCCTGGAAGGCAGGGATTGTCTTTTTGAAAAAATAGTATTTTTTTCTAATTACATGTAAAGATAGTTTTCAACATTCAGTTTTTGTAAGATTTTGAATTCCAAATTTTTCTCCCTTCCTCCTTTCCTTCCCTCCCTTCTCCTACAGACAGCAAGAAACATGATATAGATTATACAGTACGATCATGTTAAATGTATTTCTACATTTGTCATGTTGAGAGAAGAATCAGAACAAAAGAGAAAAACCACAAAGAAGAAGAAATAAAAACAAAACAAAGCAACAGAAGTAGAAAATAGTATGCTTCCATCTCCATCCAGACTCCATAGTTCTTTCTTTCTGGATGTGGAAAGCATTTTCCATCATGTATTTTTGGAACTGTCTTGGATCATTGTATTTCTGGGAAGAGCTAAGTCTATCACAGTTGACCATCACACAATGTTGCTGTTACTGTGTACAATGTTCTCCTGTTTCTGCTCCTCTCACTCAGCACCAGTCCACTTGAGTCTTTCCAGGTTTTTCTGAAATCCACTTGTTCATCATTCTAATAGGATAATAGTATTCCATTACATTCCTATACCACAACTTGTTCAGTCATTCCCCAGTTGATGGGCATCCCCTAAAATTCCAATTCTTTGCCACCACAAAAGGAGCTGCTATAAATATTTTTGTACATATGGGTTCTTTTCCCTTTTTTATGATATCTTTTGGATAGAGACCTAGTAGTGGTATTGCTGAGTCAGAAGGTATGCATAGTTTTGTAATCCTTTGGGCATAATTGCAAATTGCTCTCCAGAATGTCTGGATCAGTTCACAATTCCACCACCAACACATTAATGTTCCAGTTTTCCCACATCTTTAACATTTGACATTTTCCTTTGTGTCATCTGATGGGTATGAGGTGACACCTCAGAGCAATTTTAATTTGTATTTCTCTAATTGATAGTGATTGAAAACATTTTTTATGACTGGCAGGGACTGTATTTTGCCTCCTTTTGTATATCACAGTGCCAGCGCATAATAGGTGCTTAGGTCTCAGTTTCCTCAGTAAAATAAGTGATAAAAATAAATGGCTAAAATCCTTTCTAGCTGTAAATCTGTAATCCTATGAACTTGTTCAGTCATTTCAGTAGTAACCAACTATTCGTGGTCCCATTTGGAATTTTCTTGGCAAAGATACTAGAGTGGTTTGCCATTTCCTTCTCCAGCTCCTTTTATAGAGTAGGAAACTGAGGCAAACGAAGTGAAATGACTTGCCCAGGGTCATACAGGCAGGAAGTATCTGTGGCTGGATTTGAATTCAGGTCTTCCTCTCTTCAGGCCCAGGGTTCTATCTACTGAGCCACTCACTGGCTATCCCTTCCTCTGAATTTATGACATTGAAAAATAGGTCCCACTCAAGAACTATAGATGAAGCCTGGAAAACAGAGAGAAGCACCAAGAAACAAGTACAAAGCACCTTGAATAGCTGACTTGCTTATGACCTGTGTCTGCTTCTGGTTCCTGTACCACAGATCTATACTTTGGGCCTAGCCTGATCCTGCTGGTTAAGTGTAGGGATCACAAGCCCAAGGGGAGATGCAGAGGGACCTTTGCTAAAGAATTCTCATATCTCACCTCTGTGAATCTGCCCACTCCCTCCAATAGAGTCTCTGGCTATTGGGCATTTTCTACGTCTTTTATCTTATCCTTTAAATACATAGGTGGAGCTCTTAATGTGGCCTCTGCTGCTGTTTACATAGTGCGGTCCACATGTTCCCAGCCATACAAACACTGGGGAACAATTAAATGGCCTTTGCTCCTTGAGAATAGGTCTAAAAATGGCTGAATTAGATGCTGCCTGCTATTTTCATATTTCCTAGGCAAGATCCCTCCTTTGGCCTCTAGCTCCAGTTCATATTCAACAGCCAAATTGCCAAGAGGAATATAGAGGACAGGGATAGATGCATGAACAAACAGACAGGGAGAGAAATCTGAAAGATAACTAAAATATAGACATGGATTATGCACAGAGTGAAAATGAGTTGTGCTGCAAAGAATTATATGCATTGTAAAGTGTGTGAAAAACCTGTTCAGGGGATGACCCATGGCAGCCTGGGATTTGAACTAGAAACAACCATTCCTGTTAGGGAAGTAAACAAAACACTTTCAGAAACAAACATTTTGTTTGTTTGTTTGTTTAGCCAAATACTTAAAATTATGTGAAGAGGGTCAATTTTCTAACGCTCACCCCCAAATGGCTTATATATGAGAGCAAACACACTCATAAAAGTACTGAAAATATTAGAATGTATTTTTATTCAACCCTATAACCATTTATTAGGTGCCTACTGAGTACTAGACTGGCTAAAACCCAAACCAAAGATTCTACCCTCAAAGAACTTACATTTTTAATGGGAGAGATCGAACTCCTCTCTCTCTCTCTCTCTCTCTCTCTCTCTCTCTCTCTCTCTCTCTCTGCTTTTCTGTCTCTTTTTCTCCCCCTCTCATTTTCCCAATTGACAGACATATAGAGAGATAGATAAATGCATAAGAGATATATAAAAATCAAATGCCAGCTAAGCTTGGAGGGGAGGGCACTGGTAGATGAGAGGGGATGGGAAGAACTAGGAGGCCTCCATTAAGTTGTAGAGTAGGTGAAATTTATTTCAGGAAGAAGACCTAAAACAAGTGTTGTTTGAATTTAATAATTTTGTACTTCAAACAAAGGTGCCCAGTGTGCAGAAGAGGCCAAATTTTCTTTTTCTTGAACCCTGAGAGGATACTTTTGTTATTTCCCTGTCTAGACTACTAATAATAGTAGAGGTGATTTTAAAGTAATGGTAAACAAATAGGATGCGTAAGTGAAAAATCACATGGAAACAACTAACTGGAGGATTTTTCCCCCCTTAAAGAAAGCATGTTTCAAAATCATTGAAAGAACCAGAGGGCCAAATTAAGCTGGTGAATAGTTCCTGGTGAGAGTTCAATGACACCTCTTCACATGGCATCTACTTTGGAAGTGCAATTTTCCTTTTTAATAATTTCATTTTATAGCACTCCTAACATCTGTAGTTATTCAGGTAATTTTCTGTCAGTGGGCCTCTTGTACTGGAAAATTCTAGCACCCAGACAAAGATTAATTTAGAAAGCAGTAGGGCTCATGGCCATTTGTTCTCTGCAAAAGAGAAAAGGTGACATGTCAACAGGATAACTTCATTCTCTTAATAATGCCCTAATGCAACAACATATGACCTAAGGAAAAATCTTCCCCCTTAGCTTGTTGGACCAGAGAGTATGACCTAGGACTCCTTAAGTCATTCAGATAAGCTGCTTCAGTTTTTAAAATGGGTCCCATTGAAGAACTATAGAAATAAAGCCTAGATTCAGCCTGGTCATACAGATACCAACATATACAAATGGGGTTGTAGACTCCAAATAGCGAGTTGACCATCTATGTTAACATATCATGGGACTTCCTCCTAAGATTGTATAGATACCATTGGAATGAAGCATGCATTATTCTTTGTGTAGAGAGCAAGACTTTTGAAGAAGAAGAATCTGTGACTGTAGATTTTTTTTTTTATCCTGGAAATAGAAAACACAAGGCTAAGTTAAGGCTTGTTTCCCATTTATTCAATGAACAATTGGGGCTATAAAAATGTTTATCATTGTCTTGCTTTACTCTGATCCTCTTGGGAAGAGGGCCCAATTCCTTGCCCTGTGCCCTTTCATACTGAAGTGAATCATGAGACAGTTTTAGGATTAAGGTGTTTATTAGTCTATTAAAATGGAGTTTTGAATGAATGAATAAATGAATGAATAAAAAAGTATTTATTAAATACTCATGGGTCAGGAACTATATTGGGACACAAATGGACACAAATGGAAAAAGCAAAATTCTCTCTGTCCTCAAAGAGCTTAACTTCTAATGAAGAAGGCAACAGGCATAGGGTAGTGGTTGCCAAGGGAGAATATTTTGATCACAGAAGTCACAGAGATAATGAGTGGAGTTGGAGCAATTGATTGGCATGATTTTACCCCCAAAATGGTAATGTTGATTTGATTATTGTTCCTATAGCTACAGGTGGGAAGGCAGAAGTACATGTGTGATAGCTTGGCATGAAGTTGGAAACATAATTGGGAAGTAATGTCTAATGATAGGAAACTGAATGCCTACATTATGACTTTTTTTTTTCAAATAACATAATATGTATAAAATGCTCCTCACTGTTCCTGGCACATTGTAGGTATTTAATGAAATGCACTTTCCCTTGCTTTCCCCTCATCTGTACCAACTGTTCTTTTTTTTAACCAACTATTCTTAAACAACCATATACAACTTCTTAGTGGTCATGTTTACTTTGTGACATTGATATATTCATACTTTCATTGGCACAGGTGTTTGTTTCAACAATATTGATTAGGACCTAGCCTTATTGGCCCATCCTGCCTGACTCTTAAAAGTCAGTTACAAGAATCAGGATGACCAGAGTTGACCATGTGTGTCAACACATCATGGGGCTTTCTCCCAATCTTGCCTGGATACCAGTGGAGCAGAAGAAGAGTCCTTGGGTTATTCCTTACTTTTACAATGTCACTAACTCATGTCTGTGTGTGTATGTGTTTGTTTTTTAGCCCTACATTTCATTTATGACATTCATTTATCCCCTTTCCTCTATGCAGTTCCTTCTTTGTGGTCCAGTATGGTCACCATGTACCTTTCCATTGCCCTTGGACTGAACCTGAACCCCAATTCTTCTTGCACTTGGTGTTCTATGATTCATAGTCATACAATGTTATTGGAAGTACATTGGTCTTAAAAATGGATTTGTGGATGGGCATGCTGTCATGCACTGGTCATCCCTGATACTTAGGATGCTGAAACCTGACAATCTCTTGAGCTTGGTGGTTCTGAGCTGCAATGGCCTTATCTGATTGGGTGCCTGCACTCTTTGGCATTAATATGGTGAACCCCCTGAAACAGAGGGCAACCAAGTTGCCTAAGAGGGGTTAAACTGGCCAGGATAAGTTCGAGTAAATAAAAACTCCTCTGTCAATCAGAGTGGGACTTGTCCAATTAGTAACCCCTATACTTATAGACTGGGCAAGATAGGGAGACCCAGTCTTAAAAAAAATTGAAAAAATTAAAAAGATGGCACTGTGTTTACTGATCATTCACTATCCAGGCCCTTTTCCTCTTATTCAACTTTAGGCTCATCTCTCCAGCCAGTTAATTTGGTATACAGTGTGGTATAGCAAAAGAAGCCCTGGCTCTAGGCTCAAAGGAGCTGGGTTCCAGTTCTGTTTCTGACACTACCTGCTTAATGTTGGACAATTTACATGACTTCCCTGGCGGTTCAAGTTCCTTCAATGTGAAATAAAGGATTTGGACTAAATGACTTTTGAGTTTTCTTCAAGCTTTTTATTTATGACCAATTTGTAGTGTCTCCCTAAGATGGAGATGCATGGGCCCTCCATGAAGCCACATTATTACAGTCTGGAAAAAAGGAGTTTTCTTCCACTTTATTTTCCTGTGTAGATAATCACAAAGATTATTTTGAATTACTATGTATCTAGGGATATGAATTTAGGAATCTCAGCAATATTATAAGTATTGAGGCAACAGTTACAGTATCAGTTGCATAAGCAACACCTGGAGGATTTCACCATTGATAGCATATCAGCCATCCCTCTTTCATTCGGCTTCCGTACTATACAAACTCCATGATGTTTATACATGTTCATGATGCAAACACATGTCCAGCAACACAATATTCTACTGAGTATTAGAAAATACCTGTAGCACTTTGGAAACAAGTTAAAAATGCTTAGGAAATCAACCAATCAATAATCATTTATTAAATCCTGACTGTGACAGGCACTTTGTTAAGCATTAGAGATACAAAGAAAGTAAAAAACAGGCTCTGTGTTCAGGGATTGTAGGGGGGTAAATTACATAAAAATAAATAAACACATGCAAGATAACATATGGATCAAGAGGAAGGAAATACTAATTCCCTAAGTAAATATAACAGTGATAAAAGGATTCCCTTAATCCAATCTTTCTTCAATCAGGTTATAATCCAAATTTCCACAGTACTTACCAAAGGGACTCAAGTGGTCATTTAGGATACAATATTGATACTACATATTCAAGAAGGTTGGTACCTTAATACCTCAGTTTACTCATCTATAAAATAGGGATAATAATGCTTGCACCACCTGCCTCACAGAGTTTTCACAGGATCAAATGCAATAATACATGGGAAATCCTTTTGTGTGTGTAATGTAGATATGGAGTTATATGTAAAATATGCACTCCTATTACTTTTCATGCTGCTGAGTTAGGCTATTTGTATATGTGGTTTTAAGTCTTTGTCAAGTAATAATAGCTGGCATTCATAGATTTAAAAAGTGCTTTATACATATTATACTTGTGATATAGGCAGAATAGATATCACCCCCTTATCAGAAGAGAAAATCAACGATGAGAAAAGTTAAGATACTTGGTCATTAGATTTGAATTTCTCAAGGACAGGGACTGTTTTGCCTCTCTGAGTATCCCCAGTACTTAGTACAATAAAAAGTGCTTAACAAATACTGATTGATTGACAGGATCACCCAGCTATGAAAAGGCAGAACTACAATTTAATTCAAGACTTCAGACCCCAGATTTTTGACCTTGCCATTACACCCCAGGAAAATAAATCTCTACTATTCCAAAGGATAGATCTGAGAGGTCCCCCTAGAATTCAGGAATGTTGAATTTAGGATTGTCTATAGCTAGAATGATATAGGAAGAAATCAATATAGAGGGTGAGTCAAAGTGAGCATATGAAATGAAGACAGGGATCTGATCTAGCTCAGAAACCCCTCTGATACTTTTTCCTTCTCTGTATTGATGTACCTTTTCCCAATGTTAAACTCTTATTATCTAGGTATTGAACTCATTTAGGAACAAATGAATGATAGAGATTTCTTAGAACTATTTCCATCAAAGAAAAGCTTGATAACCTATCTAGATCTCCAGTTGGTGAAAAAGCTATTGAAAATATTTTGATTCGGTTATTTTGACTCTTCTTTTTCATTCCAGTTATCTTCTATTTTTCCTGTACTCTTCCAACACATAAGGAACACTGGTATAGGAGCAAGCTCAGTTTAGTGAAACAGTACTAGACTTAGAATCATAAGGGTTGGATTTGAATCTGGGCTCTGTTACTTATTCTCTGTTTGACTTTGGGCAAGTCACATAACCTCTCTAAGCCCCAGTTTCTGCATATGTGGAAAGAGGTAGCTTGATTAGATTACCTCTACAGATAATTCCAGCAGAAAAATCTATGATCCTATTTTTGGCATACCTCTGAGTTGCTCTTTAGAGGTTGAGTACTATCTCATAGAATCTAGGGGATAACTATTAGAGTCTAGTCCTTCAATAGTACAACTCTTTAGCCCTCATTAGTGGGCTTCCTCTTAATAGTAAGCCAGTAGACACAATTAGCTGATAGCAAAAGAATTTACTAAGTTGGCATAGCAAGAACTTTACTATAAAACATCACCTACTCCACTCTCACAAATACACATTATGTTTTTGAACACAGTTGAAGAGTAATGACATGTATATGTAGGGAATAAATGTAGACAAGGTTTTTCACACATTCACTACTTCATGAACTCAATGTTCTTTTATTCTTTGTGGAGTTCTTTCTTTAGCTCTGTAAAGTTGCTATCTAGCTATACTGTCTAAAAATCTAACAAGTGGTCGCCAATAAGTTAGAAGCTTTAACAAGAGTTTAGACTTTAAGTATTTATTAAAGAACAATAGAATCTAATGATCAGAGAGATAGGTAAAAATCTAACTATTTCTAAGAGACCCCATCATCTGACCTGCCATGATGAGGTCAGAAACAAAAAGAACCCAACGATTCCTTCCTCCTCCCACAAGCCTCCTGTCTAAACCGGAAACATCAAATGTCACTTCCTGATGCCAAGGAACTGACTTTTCAAGCCACATGGCTTGCCCTCAGACACCTTCTCCTCATGGCAGAGCTTTCCTACAGTAACTCTCTAGCTGGTGGTGTCACTCCAATTGTCACAGCTCAAACCTTGATCGCTAGGGATAGGTCTCTATTGGATACAGGATCAGCTTTTTTTCTTTACTTCCAAGACTTATGGTCCTTGAAGCTGCCTATGTCCTGGAACAACTGCTTCTCTTTGTCCATGTCTGTCTGGAGAATGTGAGTGTCTATACTTTCTAATCTATGCCTCCAGCTTTCTTGAATTGTTGGATCGGGTGTCTTCATTGAGCTGGTAACTCTTCAGTTAGATGCCTTGGGAAATGGTGGCCGAGGGAGGATTAGTGAAGATCCCTTCCTTCTCTCATTATCTACTTGTTCAACACCTTTTAAAGGTCAACCTTTATCAAGTAGGAAACAATTAAGTCCCCCTTCTAATTCAATTACTCAACAGTCAACAATCTGGACAGCAAGTATTTATTGTTTACTCTGTGCCCACACTGTACAAAAGGATGAAAATACAAAGAAAGGCAAAAATACAGTCCTTGCTCTCAAGGAGCTCCCATAGAAAAGGGGAAGACAATACACAAATTCAATGAAGCATCTATACAGGGAGATCTCAAAGGGAAGGTGTTAGCTTGCTGGATGGGAGTGAGAAAGGCCCTTTGCACAAAGTGGGATTTAAGTTGAGTCTTGAATTAAGCCAAGGAAGGCTGAAGTTAGAAATGAAGGAGAGATGTCTAGTCATGGGGGAACAGTGAATAGGTCAGTGTACCTGGATTGTATTGTGAGGGGAGCAGTATATAAAACTGGAAAATGAAGGAAGGAGCAAGGATACGAAGGGTTTTGAAGGGAGAACAGAATATTTCACATTGGATCCTTAGAGACAATATGGAATCAAAGGAATTTATCAAATGGGATGGGAGGCACATAATCAGACTTGCACTTTAGGAAAACTGTCTGGGTACCAATGTGGAGGATGGATTGGAGAAAGGAAAGATGATGCAGGAAGCCCAGCAAGAAGGGTGTTTTACAATGATCCAGGTGAGCTGATGAGGACCTATACAAGGGTGATAACCATGTGAGTTGTTGTTGTTTGTCCTCCATTCTTGAAGAGGACCATGACATTGAAGTGATGTCATGACTTGCACTGAATTAGATTTAAGTGAGGGAGGACTGTGCAAGGTCACCAACCTCACTTTCTCCTCCAGAGCCATTTGGGTCCAGTGGCAAGATATACATCAGGATGACTGGAGATGGTCACAGATGTTTAAGGCAATTGGAGTTGTGACTTGCCCAGCGTTGCACAGCTAGTGTCTGAGGTGAGAATTGAATTTAGGTCCTCCCAAACTTCAGGGTCAGTACTCTCTCCACTGTGCCATCTACTTGCCCCAGCTGGGTGAGTAGAGAGATGGGATATAGATACAGGAGAAATGTCTTTGAGTAGCATATTCATCCTTTATAAATGGATAATTAGGTACGGGAACATTTTAAAAATTAATTTAATACCTCGTGATCTGTGTTTTACCTCCTATAAATACATTCTGGGTTTTCTGACCTGGGAAGTTGGTAAAAACCATCTATTCCTCTTTTTTTTTACTTTTGCGGGGCAATGAGGGTTAAGTGACTTGCCCAGGGTCACACAGCTAGTAAGTGTCAAGTGTCTGAGTCTGGATTTGAACTCAGGTCCTCCCTAATCCAGGGCCAGTGCTCTATCCACTGCACCACCTAGCTGCTTAAACACCATCTATTCTATACTATATATCACACCCTATCTCCAGGTCTTACTTCCATTTCCTTCACTTGAAAACAGAAGAGTTTAGAAGATAGTCTATCATCCATTCCTACGCCCAATGTATAAGCCTATTAATAGTTTTCATTTGTAAAGCACTTTAAGGGAAAATAAAATTATTCCAATGTTATAGTGTAGAAGTAAAGGCTCAGAGAGATTAAACGATTTCCTCATGTTCCTCCAGCTCATGTTAGAGGGAATATTTAAAAACATGTCTTTTTGACCCTAATGCTGGCATTTTGGCCACTTTGATTCCACATTGCCTCTTTTAAAATTGTCGGCCATAAGATATATGGAATCATCACTGACAAGCACTATGCTAGTGAAGAGCCTCTTTTCCGTGCCATAAAGAGACTATTGGATAAAGCTGAGAATATTTAAACAGAGAGAAGACTTGGGAAGAACATGATGGATATTTTCAGGTTTGGGACAGGCTGGTCCCACAAAGAGGGATAAATGGGACTTTTTATTCTTTGCCCCAGGAGTAAAAACCAGGAAAATGGGCACAATTTCAAATCTGCCAACTTGTCTTGATTTAAGGAAAATATTTCTAACCATTGGAGCTATCTCACAAGGGAAAGGGATGCCTCAGGAGGTTAGTGGTTCCTGTTTATTCAAGGGTTTCAGGCAGAGGCTGGTAGCCCCTTCTTCCCTATGTATGTTGTAGCGGGGATTACTATTTTTGGGGAGGGTAGGTTAGATTGGTTGGGCCCTGGGGTCCCTCCCAACTCTCAAATTCTGTGATTAATACCAAGTAGCCACGTGCTATTTTTCCTCATCTTTGCCAAGGGCTTCATAATTGTAATTCATTAGGAGGAAAGAGAGTAGGGAGGGAGAGAATGCAGATGTACAACGGAGACTAGAGAGCAAGTCTGTCTCTCGTAATTCATTCTTACAAGCACTGAACAGGTTCACAGTCGACTGGGAGGAAAGAATTGAGTTCAACTTGCTCACTGAAATTTTAATAGGCTTTAGAGGGGTCTTAATGTATGATAATGTACCATGCTCAGCAGAAGATACCAAAGTGCTTTACAATGGCCTTAACAATATCTTGGAGTACTTTTTTTTAAACTGATGAAAGAACAAAACAACAAAGGCTTGTCCAAGTTCATAAAGGTTAAGAGGTGAGATTGAGCTTCGGACTTTGATGACCAAGAGTTATGTGTCTTCCTTGAAAAATATCAGCTAAAGTTGATCTTGTTAATCTATAGAAGCTTATCTTTTTTATCTATTACTGTTTATAACCACTGTAAGTGACCTAAGATAATATTTCTAATGTAATAAGATGAAATATGGCATAGAGGGAGGGCAACTTGAATTCAGATGACCCAAGACCAGGCTCTGCTAGTTAGATGTGAAACCTTGGGCAAGTCATTTACTATCTGGGGACCTCAGGCACTTTGGTGGCAAATGAAGATTACACTTGCACTCACGTTATCATGGAGGTTTTGTAAGGAGCAGATGAGAGAATGCCCATACAGCACTTTGAAACCATAAAGTATTATATAATGGCTCTGATAGGAAATGCTTGGGGGTGGGGGGAGTATGGGTATTTGGGGAAAAATTTGGACCTCTAGAATTATATGGATTAATGGAATAATGTGAATATTGATCTTATTTCATGGTTGAAAGTAATTTGATAAAAGCTACATAATTTTGTTAGAAAGTTTGAATAACATGAAATATCAACTTAATGGGAAGTCTTACTAGATTAGTATTGAAGGAATGGGATATCAGATTTTATTCCAATCATTGAAGTATTACCATAGGTGCCAGATTATATTCCTTCCCATGCATATTTAATATACTATCTTTAGAAATTGGTGAGGTTTGAAAAATTAATATTTCTCTGGTAATGAACTTCTATGAACTTAGTTTAGTTTCATTCTTTGCAATAACATACATCTGCCATTTCCCCTCTTTCTGCCTCCCCCCCCAACCCCAGATTTAGCTCCTACTGAATTGCTCATTCATGTTGCTAGCTCACTGCCTTATTATAATTATCCAGCATCCAGAACAGTGCCCAATATATAATGGACACTAAACTAAGACTTGTTAATTGGTTGATTGATAAGTCTCTGTTATTACTTCTGGCATATGACATAAATAAAATGCTTAAATTATCTTAAAGTGCTCCACTTGTGGAGCTTCAGCTATATTGGAGAAAATGGGATAAAAGGATAAGATGAACTTTTAAATAGGTTCAGTAGATTTAAGCTAAAGGGACTTTAGGAATCAACCAATCCAATGACTGAATTTTACACATAAGAAATCTAAGGCCAAGAGAGAGGTCCACTGGTTTGCCCAAGGTTACACAGGTAGTCTAAGGAGAAGAGTGGGTTCTTCTACTCTGAGATTTATGGCACTCCATAACTACCGTTCTTTCCTTTACACCAGGTTGCTTTCCTATATTGCAGGTGGGTTACTAGAGATAGAAAAGTTATGGGAGCTAGAGCTTTGTTGGACAATCTCCATGCATTTCTAAAGCATTTCCATTTCCAAACTATCTTGTATCTCACTGCTTTGTATTTATTCTCTTTATATTGACTGAATGTATACTTGTTGGCTTTCCCATTAGAATGTTAGCTTCTTGCAAGGAAGGCTTGTTTAATTTGTTCTCCTCCTATGTCTAGCACCTAGCACAGTGGTTGATACACAGTAAACACTTAATAAATACTTATTTGGTTAATTGATCAGAAGGAATCAACAAAACAGGGAACCCTAAGCTTCTTGAGAAAAAAGACTGTATTTGGCATTTTTTTTTAAATATTCCAAAGTTGAACACAATGCTTGGCACATATGAGGAGTTAAAGCTTGTTGATTGACACACCTTATAGTTCCTTGTACTCTTACTGTCAAAGGCATCAGAAGAGTTGGCTTACCCTAAAAAGAGAAAAATAAACTATTGTAGCCATACAAACATTTTATTTAAAAAAATAATTTTATTTATTCATTTTTTCCCATTACATGCAAAGATAGTTCTCAAATTTTGTTTATACAAGCTTTTCAATTTCAGATTTTTCTCCCTCCCTCCCCTCCCTCCCCCTCCTCTAGACAGCAGGTAATCTATATAGGTTTTATATATATACATATATATGTATATATATGTATATTTATATATATAATAACATTAAACATATTTCTGCATTAGTCATGTTATAAGAGAAAATTCAGAGCAATGAGGAAAAACCTCAAAATAGAAAAACAACAGCACCAATAACAAAAGAAATAGTATGGTTCATTCAGCATCTATACTCCACAGTACTTTTTAATTTTTTTTCCTGGATTTGGAGATCCTCCTCCATCATTAGTTCCCTGGAACCCTCCTGTACCATTGCATTGGTGAGAAGAATATAGTCCATCACAGTAGGTCAACACACAATGTTGATGATACTATGTACAATGTTCTTCTGATTCTGCTCATCTCACTCATCAACAATCCATGCAAGACCCTTTAGGTTTCTCTGAACCCCTCCTGTTCATTGTTTCTTACAGCACAATAGTATTCCATTACATTCATATACCACAACTTGTCCAGCCATTCCCCAATCGATGGGCATCCCCTCAACTTCCAATCCCTTGCCACAACATAAAGAGCAGCTATAAATATCTTTGTACATGTTTGTCCTTCTCCCCTTTCCATGATCTCTTTGGGAAAAAGACCCCAAAGTAGTATTGCTGGGTGAAAGGGTATGCACAGCTTCACAGCCCTTTGGGCATAATTCCAAATTGCTCTCCAGAATGGTTGGATCAGTTCAGAGCTCCACCAACAATGCATCAGTGTTCCAATTTTTCCACAGCTTCTCCAACATTTATTATTTTCTTTTTTTGTCATATTAGCCAATCTAATAGGTGTCAGGTGGTACCTCAGAGTTATTTTAATTTGCATCTCTCTAATCATTAGTGATTTAGAGCATTTTTTCATATGGGAATAGATAGCTTTGATTTCTTCATCAGAAAACTGCCTGTTCATATCCTTTGACCATTTCTCAATTGGGGAATGACTTGGATTCTTTTAAATTTGATTTAGTTCCCTATATATTTTAGAAATGAGGCCTTTATCAGAAGTACTGGCCATAAAAATTGTTTCCCAGCTTTCTGCCTCCCTTCTAATTTTGGATGCATTGCATCTGTTTGTACAAAATCTTTTTAATTTAATGTAATCAAAATAATCCATTTTGCATTTTATAATATTCTCTGTCTCTTGTTTGGTCATAAACTGTTTTCCTTTCCAAAGATCTGAAAGGTAGACTATTCCTTTCTCTCCTAATTATCCTATGGTATCACCTCTTATGTCTAAATCATGTATCCATTTTGACCTTATTTTAGTATAAGGTGTAAGATGTTGGTCTATGCCTAATTTCTACCATACTATCTTCCAGTTTTCCCAGCAGTTTTTGTCAAATACTGAGTTCCTATCCCAGTAGCTGGAGTCTTTGGGTTTATCAAACACTACATTACTAGTGTCATTTACTACTGTGGTTCTTGTGCCTAGCCTATTTCATTGATTCTCCACTCTATTTCTTAGCCAGTACCAGATAGTTTTGATGACTACTGCTTTATAGTAAAGCTCCAGGTTTGGTACTGCTAACCCACCTTCCTGTGCATTTTTTAAAAATTATTTCCCTTGATATTCTTGATTTTTTGTTTTTCCAAATGAATTTTGTTATTATTTTTTCTAGCTCTATAAAATAATCTTTAGGTAGTCTGATTGGTATGGCACTGAATAAGTAAATTAATTTAGCTACTATTGTCATTTTTACTATATTGGCTCTGCCTATCCATGAGCAATTAATATCTTTCCAATGATTTAGATCTGATTTGATTTGTGTGAAGAGTGTTTGGTAATTGTGTTCATAGAGTTTATGGGTTTGTCTTGGGAAATAGACCCCCAAGTATTTTATATTATCTACTGTTACTTTAAATGGAATTTCTCTTTCTATCTCTTGCTGCTGGACTTTGTTGGTCATGTATAGAGAAAACCATACAAACATTTTAAAAGGTTTATATCCTTATAGATCCCTGAAAATACCTTCTGTTTGCCTCACACTGGTAACTCTAGGGTTAGAAATTTGATAGGAAACAGATGGAGCCAATATTTAAGCAAACATAAATTGTTTAGTATGCGCCTGCTATCAACTAAGTGTTGAAGATACAAAGAAAGGCAGAAGCTTGTTCCTTTCCTTAAGGAGATCACATTCTAATGGGGGAGACCACATGCAAGAAATTGTACATAGAAGCCAAAAACTGTGTAATTGCAAGGTAATTTGAGAGGAACGGCACTACCAGTGGGGGCTACTTCAGCTGCCTTCAGCATGTCTGAGTGAGGTTAAAAGACTTGCACTTTCCAATCAGATCTTGTGGGCATGTTTTTGTTTTTGTTTTTGTTTTTTTTAAAGTAATAAACATCTTTATTTATAGTTTTGAGTTCCAATTTTTATCCCTCTTTTCTTCCCTCCTCCAATCTCCCTGAGGTGGTAATCAATCAGATATGGATTATACCTGTATGATTCTGTAAACCACTACCATATTGGTGATTTTATACAGGAAACTTGAATAAAAAAATGAAAGTGAAACATAGTGTGCTTTGGTCTGTGTTTCATCAATATCAGTTCTTTTCTTGGAGGTAGATAGTATGTTTCATCAATAGTCCTTTTGGATCATTGTATTGTTGAGAATAGTTAAGTCATTCACACTTCTTCATCAAACAATATTGCTGTCTCCATAAATAACATTCTCCTGGTTCTGCTCACATCACTATGCATCAGTTCATACAAGTCTTTCCAGGCCTTTCTGAAATTATCCTGCTTGTCATTTCTTATAGCACAATAATATTCCATCACCATCATATACCACAGCTTTTTTAGCCATTTCCCAATTGATGGGCATTCCTTTGATTTCCAGTTCTTAACCACCACAAAAAGAGCTGCTATAAATATTTTTGTATGAATAGGTCTTTTTCCCTTTTGCAGGATATATCCTCCTTTTGGGGGATATAAACCTAGCGGTGGTATTGCTAGATCAAAGGGTATGCACAGTTCTATAGCCCTCTAGGCATTGTGGGCATTTTTTTTCTCTAAAGCAGTATCTGTCAGTGACTGAGGTCCCACCCTTGAACTAAGACCAGAGAAGGTATTGCTCATCACTTTCCTTGTCCTGAAAATATCCAGTTATTTTTCAATTAATTAAATTTAAAAAAATTTGGGGGGTGCAGGGCAGTGAGGGTTAAGTGACTTGCCCAGGGTCACACAGCTAGCAAGTGTCAAGTGTCTGAGGTTGGATTTGAACTCAGGTGCTCCTGAATCCAAGACAACTGCTTTATCTACTGTGCCACCTGGCGGCCCTCCAGTTGTTTTTCAGATAAGGAAATGGGCATACACAAGTTCAGTGGCATGCCCAATATCGCATAGCTTAGCAAGTAGGTGTAGAAATTGACATTTTACAAAATTATTTAATAATAGGGATAACAATAATAACACCACCTACTTCACAGCATTGTTGTGAAGATTCAGATAATATATGTAAATTGCTTTATACACCTGGAAGTGCTATATAAATGTTGGCTATTCTTCTTCTTCTTCTTCTTCTTCTTCTTCTTCTTCTTCTTCTTCTTCTTCTTCTTCTCCTTCTCCTTCTTCTTCTGTCAGGGCAATGGGGGTTAAGTGACTTGCCCAGGGTCACACAGCTAGTAAGTGTCAAGTGTCTGATGCAGGATTTGAACTCAGGTCCTCCTGAATCCAGGGCCAGTGTTTTATCCACTGCGCCACCTAGCCACCCCCTATTATTATTTTTTGAAGTACGAAGTGACATAACCTGAAGAAAGTTAAAGATGGAATTGGAAATCTAAGGAAAGATGCTTTTGTTGGCAATCATTTTTCTCGATTAAGTGTCTTGCTCATTGGCACACAATACATGCCAAAGGCATGATTTGTAACTATGTCTTCCTGACACCAAGGCCATCGATTTATCCACTAAACCACAAGTGGATTTAGTTTGGATTTGACAAAAGATGAGAGAATCTGATCCCCTTTCTAAAGAGGCAAATATGGCTCTTTGGGGAGAAGATGGCTAATTCAGGTGGTAATATTGGGAGCTGAATTTGCTTTGGATATTAAAGAAATAGTCCACAGGGGGTTTCCAATCTTCTTAGCAATATGCTATCATTCCCGTAGCAGCCCCAAGTGGTTGATCATATTTGTGTTTGCTTCATAAGTCTCAGAGATTTATGGATATGATCCAGCCATGTTCCAATGGCAGGAATGATGAATTTGGAATCAGTGGGCCTAGGTTCAGGCTTTCCCTTAATCTCTCTGGTCCTCTGTAAAATGAGGTATTTGGACTAGATGTCTTCTGTTCTTGGATTTAGAGCCAAGAAGATCTGAGTTAAAATCCTGCCTCATATTGGCTATGCAGCTTTCTCAAGCAAATCACTTAGCATCTCTCAGCTTCACTTTCCTCATTTGAAAAATGGAGATAACAATAGCATTTACTTCAGAAAGTTGTTATGAGAATCAAATAAAAAATCATATGTAAAGTGCTTTGCAAACATTGAACCATCATATAAATCTATCCTGTTCCCTCAAATCTGTATGAATAAAAGTCAAAATGAAGCAGAAATGTATATTGCATATTTATATATGTATATGAAACTTTGAATAAATATAATACATATAGATTAGATACTGATTACTTATATTTGCATATTAGCACAAAGAGAAATATGGTTTGAAGCAAGTTTTAAATAATGTATCTCCTAGTCACAGATTTCTGTCTTTTCATGAGTCTTCACTTGTTATTATTTATTACTTGAATAGATACTGGACCAAAAATCAGAATCCTTTTTAGGGCCAAAAGCATTTTGGCTTTCATTTGGCTTTGGAATCTTTAAGTTTACAGAATAATCATAGTACCAAAAAACCCACTACTTTACGTTGTACTCATCCCTCCCATTTGGACTCTTCCAACCACTTTTGAGTTTATCTAGACTCATTGTCAAAATGCCTGAGGATTTCTCCATTAGCCCAAAATGGAATAAGGTTCCATTCTTGCCTCTCTTCTTCCCCAATGATCCCAAGAGCAACTTTTTTTTTCCCCAGAAGTAGACTGCTCTTATCTCATTCAAACAGAAATTTCCTGCTTCTCAGGTCTGACTCTCTCTCTTTCCCTATTCTTCTTAGGTTCAAAACCACAGCTGAGAAATATTTGGTAGTCAAATGTCATCACCCAGCTTGCTTTAAATAGGGTTGCTGGTCTACCGACCCCTTGTGAATCTCCCAGGTAGAGTGTGAAATGCTATGCTTTGTGCATTAGTGATTGAGTAAAACACTTTTGCAATACTTGGAGTCAACCTTCAGCTGGCAGAAGCAACTTTTGGCACAGACTTTTTTCCCAAATATTTTAAAACATTTTATTATTTTGTAATTAACAAACATTTTTTTCTCTATCTCCATCAGAAAAAAACCCCAAACAAACAAACAAACAAAGCAAAACAAAACCCAGTTCCCTGATAACAAATATCTATAGTCAAGAAAACAAATCCTCCCATTGGCTATGTGCAAAAATGTATTTCCTTCTGTACTGTTACTCCATCACTTCTCCTACTGAAAATTTTAAGCATACTTTGAAATACAATGTCAATATTTTGAAATATTGATATAGATTTGAAATGATGATATACAACATATAAATATAATAGCTTGAAATATTTTGAATAGTTTTCTAATGTGATTGCATATTTTCTTCATCTATAAAATAGGGTGATGATGCCCACAGGGTGACTGTGAGGCTTTAGTGAATAAGTATGTACAACACACTATATCAGCCCCAGTTAGTATTATTTTAAAGTGCCTGGCACATAGTGGGCACTTAATAATACTAAATTGGTTGATTGATTGACCTACACCCTGTTGGAGTACATAGGGAAATTATAATTATCCCTATTTTATACATGAGGAAACTGGAATTCAGAGAGTTTAAGTGATTTATTCATGGTTATATGACTAATAAGTGTCTGAACAAGGATTTGAAAAGACCTACTGCCTCCAAGTCCAATGGATATTCTTTCCATTATACTATACTACTGTCCATGCTGCCTATCTTGGATGGCAGGTGGTAGGAAAGAATCACAAAATCCCAAACTGTTTCTATTGTTAGACCTAGTTCATATAAAGCAATCCCTATCTAAAGCATGAATCCTGTACCACTGCAGAGAATGGGCATGACTATCACTGACCCATCTATGTCTACTAGAGATGAGATGCAGTGGCTACTTTTCTTTTGTAAACTCTATCTTCCTGTGGACATCTGAGTGTTCTCTCTCCAAGCTCTCAAGCCATTGATGGAAACTTTGGACAGTGGTAGAAAATGCAACTGAGTTCCTCCTGTTGTTTCAGTCTCCTATGGAGCAGAGCTGGGGTCAAATGTGGGTTGGAGAAGAAGAATATAGGAAACCATTCCACTGGAGGGATTATTTAAAAGTTGGGATGAAGGGAAAGAAACTTGTGGTGTCCAGGGCCACCTCTACTTACTGTTTTACTACCATTATGTTTATTTCTCCTGGCTTTGTGACCACAAACTGAAGAAAGTTGAGAAAAGGTGAATTAGTAGGTTTGTAAAAAGGAATCCATATACTCCCACATCCCAACCTCAGCTCCAGATCTTAGATCAGGGAAATTAGGTGACACCATGCACTCAGGAGTCCAAGGACAAAAATTGCCTTATTGAACCATGAGGACTAGGTTCTCCACTGGATGTCACTCAGACAAATAACCACGTTCAAAGCTGGTCTCACTATTCTTTTTGGATATCATCCTATCAAATTGAGAAGAACTAAAAGTATTATTTTAACTGAAAAAAAAAATGATGGGTTCTCCAATCAGGATAATTTTATGTAATTATAATGTTTAAGAAAATTTGAGTTTGGATGGTATGTCCCCAATTTCTAAACATGAAAGATGTGATGATAAACATTGTTACTCAGTAATTTCTCTCTCTAATCTCTCTATATACATATACACATGTGTACATGCATATTTATATGTGTGTATTTATATACATATTTATTTACATGCATATTCATATTCATATGCACATATGTATATTTATATACACATATATTTATATTTACCAGGCAGTCCTCCTTCATTACATTTGAATAAAATAGCCTCTGTTCTGTTGATGTAGGCTGTTTAGATCCAGTGTCTGCACTGGTTGAAGTAGAAGATGGGGGATATAGAGAAAGATAGAGAGAGGAATGATCAATTGGCATGAGTGCAGCCCTTTCACTCCAAAGGAAATCTATTAACCTTTGGGCCTATTTAGCCTTACCTGATGTACTTAGGACTAGTGTTTTTATAAGAGGCTCCAGCTCCCTTTGCCTGCCTCATTGTAAAATCACATAACCCCTAATATCTGTGGGCCATCTGGAAGTTGGGCCATGTCTGAGTAGAACAGACTTCCTTGCAAAAATTGTGCATGAAGTTTCATTTCCTTTAGCTTGACAAAGACAAGACCCAGTAAGTAGCAGTGATGCAGAATGCACATTTCTATTTGTATGCTTCATATATGAAAATGTCCATGTGGTTTTAGTATTTTACAAATTGCTACATTCAGTCAGATCCCCCATGCATAAGAGCCTTTGTCTGTCTTCCTTGAAATTATAAGCATGACTGGCACCCTTTGGTATATTTATTATGATGTCCTCTGCTTTAATCTTTCTTTTATAAAGTGAGTGCAGGGAGAATACAGAGCATGATGAATTCCAATAATATTTCATGAAAACTCATGGACAACATTATGTAAACAGACAACAAGCTGTGACAGGGTCAGACAAGATTTTTCTGGCCAAGTATACTTGCAGATCATATCACCAGGGAAGCTGGGGAGGGGCAAACTAAGAGAATGGGAATTAGGGCAGAAATAACCAGTATAGAAAATGAAAAACATTCATTTGAGGGTAGAATATACTGATCTTGGTCAGTGATCTAGCCAGTCATCAAATTAGTTCAGGGCCATTAAAAGAAAGATAATTAGTTCAGATCCATTTAAAGAGAGAAATGAGGGAAAAGAATTATCTTGGACTCTATGAATTTAGCCTCCGTCACTCTGTGATACTCTTTGCACATCTAAATAAATGTCAGGCTAGCTACATACAATCACTGGTTAAATCGTAGATGGCTTCTTAAACTTTAAATCATGGAATATTAGAATTGGAAGGGGCCTCCAAGCGTGTTCTAATGCAATCCCATTATTTTAAGATTAAAGAAACTGAGGCTCAGTGATACACTACTTTCTTAGGCTTATACATAGGAGAACCAAGATTAGAATTCTCCCATCTTCTAAATGCGCATCTGTTGTCCCACAACTTTCTAAGTTCTTTAATAGAGTAAGCAAATTTATACTCTGACACAGATCATTATATTTAATGTGTCTCAAGCTTGTTTTAACATGAAAATCAACATGTCTAAGAGAGAAGTCACTCTTCCCTCCCAAAGTTCTTCTGCCGAGTTTCCACATTTATTTCTGTGGTGCTCTTGTTCCAGTGCCCCAGACTAGAAAGCTGAGCTTTCTTTTGACATTTCTTCCTTTGCCCTTCAAAGCCAGTTAGCCACTAGTCCTGTCAGTATTTATCTCATAATGCCTTAAAAAGTCAGCATTTGGGGGTAGCAGGGCAGCTAAGTGGCACAGTGGATAAAGCACCGGCCCTAGATTCAGGAGGACCTGAGTTCAAATCCAGCCTCAGACACTTGAGATGTCCTTACTAGCTGTGTGACCCTGGGCAAGTCACTTAACCCTCATTGCCTGGCCAAAAAGAAAAGAAAAGAAAAGAAAAGAAAAAAAGAAAAGAAAAGAAAAGAAAAGAAAGAAAAAGAAAAGAAAAGAAAAGAGAAAATGTCATCATTTTCTCACCATTCCCGCAACAACCACCCTGGAAAGCCCTTTAACTGGTCTCCTGGCTTTCCATCTCTCCTCTTTCCATTCTACATTCTACTACCAAGTTAATAATTCTAAGACACCACTTTTATCATGTAGTTCTTCAGCTCTACAGCATACCATTCTCCCTATTCCTCAAGGCAACAGCCTGAACTCTTCTCTTGGGCTTTCAACATCCTATGTGACCTGGTCATATCTTACCTCTCCAGCCTTTTCCCATTGCTTCCCAGCTGAGCACTCTATCCCAGTCAGGATGGTCTCCTTATTGGTCACCAGGTATTGTAAAAGCTCTCATGCTTTCTACACTTTTCTCATATTGTTTCCTATTTTCTGTTAAAGTTTAAAGCTGCACTAACATTTTTTGGGTCACCTTTTATACACATATATCTTCTACACATAAGCATATGGATATGCAGATATTGACACAGATCTGTCTTTCTATCGCATATCTGTTATGTAGTAGCTGTGTGACCCTGGACAAATAATTCAATTCTCAGTACTCTAGGTAGGTCGTTTAGACTATAATTTGAAGATAAGGTACAGATTTGCATTGGTAGAAACTATTTCTTCATCAGGAAGTTCCCCATATTAATGAAATCATAGTTCTTAACCCATAGATAAAATCCATTCCCTGATTCACTCATTGCTTACTGGGTGTGTCACATTTTTGCAGGGTCCTTAAGGTCACCACCATGGCTTCCCTCCAACATTACATTGCCTAGCCTACTGATGGCATAGAAATGCTCAATAATTACCTTATGATAGATTGCTTTTGTAAACTGAATACAATCTTTTTCACATTACCATCTTTTCAGTCACTTTCCAAGTATATTAAACTTTTTGTGACCCCATTCTTGGTAAAGATAGTAAAATGGTTTGATATTTCTGCTCATTTGGCAGATAAGAAAACTGAGGTAAACAGGGTTAAGTGACTTGCAAGGTCATCCAACTGATAAGTGCCTGAAATGAGATTGGAACTCAGAAGATGTGTCTTCCTGAATCTAGTCCCAATGCTCTGTGCACTATGGTACCTTCTGGCCAGCACTGGCCTATTTGCTATACACCACATATGACCCACCCTTCTTTTTTACATTTGGACCAGCTGTCACATTCACTTCTTGGTTTCTTTGGCTTTCCTCAGGCCTCAGCTCAAATCTCACCTTATCCAGGAGGTCTTTTCTGCATCCCCCTTCCTTCTTTCCCACTGAGAGTAGTTAAGTCATTCACAATTGTTCATAGAACAATACTGATATCACTGTGTGCAAGGTCCTCCCAGTTCTGCTCACTTCACTATACATCAGTTCACATGAGTCTTTCCATGTTTTTCTGGGATCATCCTGTTTGTCATTTCTTATAGCACAATAATATTCCATCACAGTCACATACCACAACTCCTTCAGCCATTCCCCAATTGATGGACATTCCTTTTATTTCCAATTCTTAGCCATCACAAAGAGTTGCTATAAATATTTTTTGTACAATTTCCCCCCCTTTTCTCTTTTTCACAATAACAATTAACTGTTTCCCTCCATCCTATTACCTTCCCCATGATATTTATTCTATTATCTATATTCTTTCAGCCTATCCCTCTTCAAAAAGGATTTGCTTCTGACTGTCCCCTCCCCTGATCTACCCTCCCTTCTTTTGCCCCTCCCTCTTTATCCCCTTCCCTTCCTATTTTCATGCAAGGTTAGATAGATTACTCCAACCAATTGAGTGTGTATGTTATTCCCTCCTTGAGCCAATTCTGATGAGATTAAAGTCTTTGAGCCAATTCTGATGAGTGCTAGACTCAAATACTGCCCATCTTAAATAGTTTACTCCACCCAATTGGGTGTGTGATAATCCTTCCTTGAGCCAACTCTGATGAGATTAAGGACTTTGAGTCTATTCTGATGAGTTTAAAGTTCATTTACTGTCCTACTCCTCCCCCATCACTTCCCCCACTCCATAAGCCCTTTCCTGTTTCTTTCATGTGGGATTTCACCCCCCCCATGCTACCTCTCCCTTTCCCCCTCCCACACTGCATTCCTCTCACCCCTCAATTTTACCCTAAAGATGCCATCATGGGGCAGCTAGGTGACACAGTGGATAAACCATCCTCCCTGGACCTAGAAGGACCCGAATCCAAATCTGACCTCAGACACAAGACACTCAGTCACTGCACAATCGCAGGCATGTCACCTAATTCCAACTTTTTATGGTTCTCAAGTCAAATTTTCCATTCAGTTTCAGGTTTTTTTCATCATAAATACCTGAAAGTCCTCTTTTTCATGGAAGTTCCATTTTTTCCTCTGAAAGATTATACTCAGTTTTGCTAGGTATGTGATTCTTGGTTGTAATCCCAATTCCTTTGCCCTCTGGAATATCATATTCCATGCCCTCTGGTCCTTTAATGTAGAAGCTTCTAGATCCTGTGCTATCCTGGCTGGGGCTCCACAGTACTTGAATTCTTTCTTTTTGGCAGTTTGCAATATTTTCTTCTTGATCTGGGAGCTCTGGAATTTGACTATAATATTCCTGGGAGTTTTCCTTTTGGGATCACTTTAAGGAGATGATTGGTGGATTCTTTCAATTTCTATTTTGCCTTCTGCTTCTAGAATATCAGGGAAATTTTCCCTTACAATTTCTTGGAAGATGATGTGTAAGCTCTTTCCTTGATCATGGTTTCAGGTAGACCAATAATTTTTGAATTATCTCTCCTGGATCTATTTTCCAGGTCAGCAGTTTTTCCAAGAAGATATTTCACATTGCCCTCTATTTATTTATTCATTTGGATTTGCTTTATTGTGTCTTGGTTTCTCATAAAGCCACTAGCTTCCATTTGTTCAATCCTAATTCTTAGGCAATTATTTTCATCAGAGAGCTTTTGTATTTCCTTTTCCATGTGGCTTTTCAAGCTGGTGACTTTTTTCATGTCTTTCATGCATCACCCTCACTTTTCTTTCCATTTTTTCCTCTACTTCTCTAACTTTATCTTCGGTCATTTTGGAGCACCGATATGGTCTGAAATCAATTTGTATTTTTCTTGGAAGCTTTAGATATAGCGGCCCTGATGCTATCATCCTCCTCTGAGCGTGCACCTCTATCTTCCTTGTAATTAAAGAAACTTTCTATGGTCTTCATTTTTCTTTGTCTGCTCATCTTGCCTTTTTTTACTTGACTTTTAGCTCCTTAAAGTGGGGTACTATTTCCAGGCTGCAATGTCTCAAGCTTCAGGGGGTCCCAGGTGGTATGATTTAAGGAGGGGCAAGTTCTTCACTCACCTGGCCTGTTCCCTGGTCCATAGATAACCCCAGGCCAACTTGATAATCAGACAGCAAAACTTTGTGTGCTGTGTTGTCAGCTTTGATGAGCCTGTGCCCCTCCCCAACCTGTGCTACTGCTACTCAAGCCTACCTCCTGGTTCCCATCAGGGGTGAAAAATCCAAGTTCTGCCTCAGCACCAGTAGAGACCCCTGTAATCTTCCCTCTGCCAAGGGCTCAGCCCTCTCACCAGCCCATGAGCTTAGTTCCAGATGACACAGGCACTGCAGCTGATTCAGAAGCTCTGGGGGTCTCTTTCTCTGGCAAGGCCTTCCTGGGACTGACTCTGTGTCAGTACAACTGTGGGGTTGGGCTCCACTCCTGTCTTGGCACAGCAGCCCCCTTCTTCCAACCTTCCAAGCTGTTCTTGGTTGGAAAATGATCTCAGCACAGTCTTCTATGGATTTTGATGCTCCAGGAATTGTCCTATGGCATTACTTGGAGGATTTTTGGAATGATCTTGTGTGTGAGAATTGGAATAAAACCCCCTGCTGGGAGGGACATTGTGAGCTCTGGCCTGAAAAGAAACCATGTGACTTAGCATCTTGAAGTGACTTTTCTGGGGTTTTGAAGGTCAGATTAGCATCAGGAAGTCATGTCTACCACCTTTAGGTCATGTTAATCAGTACTTTGAGTTAATTAGCTTGGAGCTGTGTGTGTGGACAGCCCTGCTTCCAGTTTGACAGGCAGCTTCTGGAAGAAGCCACAGGAAAGCAATGGTTTTTGGTTACGGACTTGGGGCTTGGCAGGAGTTCCTTAGATAGCTAGATGAAGGCTGTTTTACCTCGCTCTCTCTCTTCACTAACTTATAATACACTTTAATAAATACTTAAAAGACTAAACTCTTACTAAAGCTTCTAATTTAAGGCAACCACTCATTAGATTTTAGACATCACAGCTAGAATTTTAGACCTTACAACTGTCATGAGTTCAAGAGCTCACTGACTTTCCTCCACCATCTTTAATAGCCACCTATTTCTGCAAATGGGTCTTTCAGGTATATTTAATTTCTCAAAGTAAGTACATTGTGAAGCATTGGGAAAACAAAGTGGAGAAGCCTGAGACCAGAATATCAGGTCGGTTGTGCTTCTACTCCCAGTGTGCTATCAATTTGTCAGTATGGCAGGCACCCTTCCTCTTGGGCCTCAGTTTTCCCTTCTATAAAAATGAGAGTTAGTCTAGATGATACCTAAAGATCATCATAGGGCAGCTAGGTAGCTCAGTAGATAAAGTGCCAGCTCTGGATTCAGGAGGATCTGAATTCAAATCTGGCCTCAGACACTTGACACTTAGTAGCTGTGTGACCTTGGGCATGTTACTTAACCCTCATTGACCTGCTCCCCCCGCCCAAACCATTATAATTCTGTTCTATGAATTCTATGGGACTCTTGAAAAATTAAAAAAAAATAGATCTGTAGGTATCTAAAAATCAGGCACAGTTTTAGCCTGAAAATCTTCATAGATACAATATCAAAAGTATTATCATTTCCATTTAATGGATCAGGAAAACTAAGGCATATAACATGAACAACTTATTTGGGTTAAAAATTTTGGTGAGGAAGTATTGGGTTGTCTAAAGGTTAGTAACAAAAGTGAGAATTCTTAATTATTGTCTACGTCATAGCCTGGATTGTATTCTAGTATTCAAATAAGGATAGAAATTAATCTACCTAGCTTTCTCCATGTGTTTGTAATCTTTTATCACATTTTATGGTTAAAATAGTAGGGGAAAAAGTCAAGTTTAATGGGCCAGAAAATTGGTAGAGAAAAGTACATTCTATCTTCTGACAAAAGCATGCTCTTGTCATTTTTAACAATGTTTTATTTATGAATCTTTAATGCAGAAATCATAGCATAACTTTCTACTGTTAAAGAAAAAGTGTCCCAAGGGATGATATGAACTTTCATTTAATAATTTTTTCTAAAAAAATTCTTACTAATTAACATTGGAAAATGAAATTTTGTATCTGGGAATTAGGGAGAGGGGTAGGGCACAGGAACTGAATATGTGATTTGATTCATATAGGGAACTTCTAGAAAAGGATATTTTCTCTACCAGCGCAGGTCTAGCCCTTCTCTGCTATTTATAATATGGGAGAGCTGCCTAGAGCATGGAGAGAGTAATTGACTTGCTTGGGTTAACAGGAAGTATGTAGAAAAACTAAGTCTTGAACTCTAGTCTTCCTGGTTTTAGTACCAGTTCTCATCCCAGTATACAATATTGCCTTTTGTCTAATAAATACAAATGTTAAATTATTCCTGTAATCTATGTGAAATTAAATACATTTCCATGACTCAGAATTCTGTGCTTCAAAGATAACATTGATGAGATGTTCAAATTAAAGGAAATTATATCCTTAAAAATGCAGTGGGGGAAGGGATGGCTTCTTAACTATGCAGTATCATATCTTTTGTTTAATATTCTTTCATAAGAGAAGTTGAATCCATTACTTTGTCCATATATTTCCTCTTCAGTTTTCTACCCAGATTTTCATGAATTACTTAGAAGTTCCCAGAAGACAATAGTGTCTTTGTAGTCTGAAGATTTCTTTTATCCATCCATCCATCTGTCCAGCCAGCCCGCCAGCCATTCAATCAATATTTCAACAAATATTTATTGAGTACCAACACTATGCTAGATATGGAGTTACAACAATAAAGGAGAGTAAGTCTCATGTATACATATATATGTATATATATGTATATGTGTGTATGTATATACACGAATATGTATACATGGAGAGTAAGTAATATATATGTGTGTATGTGAATATTTATGTATCTACTTAAATGAAGACATGATCTAATTGGTGTACATGCTTCCAGGACTCATAATACCACATTCAATCCATTTGTTCACATCCTGAAAAATTGTTGCTCAAGTTCTTCCATAAATTCTCAATACATTTATTTAATGTACTAAAAAATTTCCTTTTTGTCCATCCATATTTGGTGAACACTCTTGCAGCACTCAGGGTGTCCATCTTTTAGCAATGATACTTGCCCCAGCACTAGATATTTTTAATTCATATATATCTTTGATGATGTCTTTTATACTAACGTGTGGTCACAGGTCATCCCTTTCAAAATTTAAGTCTTCTCACTCCCTCAATACAGATTTGTATTGCCCATTAGGTCACAAAATTTTAATTCTTATGAGTTTATTCCATGTGGTAGTATTCATGATATTCACATATATAGCACCACAAGAGAATGCTTTTTTTTGTTTGTTTGGTTGTTTTTTTGTTTTGCTTTGTTTTAAAGATGGGCTTTGGTGGCAAAGGACAGTTTGGGATCATTAAAACCATCACACAATTCCAAAATACAATACATGCTGATCTCCTCTTAGTCAGCTATAGGCCTGGCCCACTCTTCATATGTGATGCCTACTCAACATATCTAGACTAACTCAATGGGCTACCCATTCAAATGTAGAATAAAATTGAGGCAATATGTATTCTTCTATTGCTTTTTTATATGGATTATTAGAAGGAATTCTTTTAGATGCCCTTGATCTCACTGAAGAGGCCCTGTAGGATTTCAGGGCTTAATCCAATCAGCCAAATGTCATAGGCAAACATTAACATCTGGAAGACATCATTATCCAAAGTGAGTAGTTCTTTCATTTGGACTTTGTACAGGAAATCCTTAATGACAGTGACTAACACCTTTGGGTAGCATATGTTTCCCATTTTTACATCTTGCTTGATGCTGATTGACATGGAAAGACATTGTATTGTAGCAAATAGAATGCTAGAGTAAGGAAGAAATTCCTGCTTCAAACACCTTTGTAAGCCTGACCAAATCATATGACCTCTCTATGCTTCACTTTTATCAACTGAAAATGAAGGTGTTGACCTTTAATGTCCCTTCAGGATCTCAGTCTATGCTCCTATGACAACTGAAGGTGACATAATGACTAGAGCACTAGGCTTGGAGTCTGAAAGACCTGAATTCAAGTAAACAAAAGAAAGGTTTTTAGCCTCAGTTTCTTCATCTGTAAAATGGGAATAAAGATAGCATCTACAAAGCACGAGAAGAGAAATTTCATTGATTGCATCTATCAAAGAATTTTCTATAGATGGACAATACTCATCAGCATACCATTTTGGAGGAAAGCCTTTAAGGCTATACTGTGCTCTATATAGTAAAATAATTGCTTATAGACACCAAACATTAACCAGCAGGACTTTAGATCTCTATACTACCCAGTTATGTGATTGTGAATATATTGTATAGTAGAGGAGATAATCTGTGAAAGTCTGGTTGTTACCTCCGTGTGGTTTCATTAAAGATATCACTACTCTTTACATAGAGAATTCTCACCAACATTTTACAGAGTTGAGAAAGTAGCATATCATTTGATCATTGCTGCTGTCTTCTTCCTCCAATTTATTATTAATATAACCCATAATATTTTTTATCCTTACTGTCTCCCTTTCTTTGAGGTATCTTGAAAACCAACCTCTGAGCATCTTTAAAATTTTGTGATCCTCACTAGAATTGATTTCCCTGTATTTGGTCATGTTCAGCCCTCTTCTCAAGTTATCTTAAATGCTGTTGATAGATAGACAGACAGACAGATAGATAGATAGATAGATAGATAGATAGATAGATAGATAGATAGATAGATTGATAGATTGATAGGTAGATATATATATAGGTAGACATATATACACACATATACATATATGTAAAGATGCTTATAGAAATATGTATGTATAGTCACTTTAAACCTATCTCTGAATTAGTCATGTTGTGAAAGAAGAATCAGAACAAAAGGGGAAAACCTCAAAAAAGAAAAAAAAGTAGAAACAGTATGGTTCAATCAGCATCCAGAGTCTACAATTTTGTTTTTTTTTTCTGGATGTGGAGAGCATTTTTCATCATTAATTATTTGGAATTGCCTTGGATCTTTGTATTACTGAGAAGAGCTAAGCCTGTCACAGTTGATCATTGTTACAATGTTGCTGTTACCATTTACAATGTTCTCCTGGTTCTGCACACTTCAGTCAGCATCAGTCCACTTCAGTTCAAGTGCTTTTTCTAATTCTTCCTATAGAATATCAGGTATTGTGTTGTTAGAATCCAAATGTTGTGGTTACATTGTCATAGATGATGAGGATAGGTCGTTACTGAGATTCTAAAGAGGCCATATCATTTTGCATGTATATGTCATCCACTTTGGAGAACACCTAAAAATCCTCTTGAAATGACTGATCTCACTAAGATCAGCCAAATGCTAAGATTTCTGGAGGCTTGTTTTCTCCTCCACAACTTTTCATTATTTCAGGAAGTGCATATTGCACATAATCTTCTATCTTCCTACTACAAACTGGTTTGCAAATGAATACATACCTGAAACTGCTGTTGCCCTTTGTTGTTTTGCTTCAACAATTGTGTTGGTAGAGACAGAACTATAACGGCTTCCTAATTAGTTTCCCTGATTCTGGGGTCACCTTTCTCCAATTCATCCTGCAAATAGCTGAATAATGGAGAGTCCCAAATCAAATATCTGACCACATCCTCCCATTCTCAAGAATCAGCAGTTGTTCCCTATTGTTGTTGTTCCATTATTTCAGTCATGTCCAACTTTTCATGACCCCATTTTTTTTTGTAGGCAATGGGGGTTAAGTGATTTGCCCAGGGTCACACAGCTAGTAAGTATCAAGTGTCTGAGGCTGGATTTGAACTCAGTACTCCTGAATCCAGGGCTAGTGCTTTAACCACTGCACCATCTAGCTACCCCCATGACTCCATTTTTTGACAAAGGTACTGGAATAGTTTGCCATTTCCTTCTCTAGCTCATTTTATAGATGAGGAAATTGAGGCAAATGGGGTTAAGTGTCTTGTCCAAAGTCACATGGTTATTAAGTGTCTGAGGCAAGATTTGAACCTAGGAAGATGAATATTCCAGGTACTCTATCCATTGTGCCACCCGGTCACCCTATTGACTTTAGGGTAAAATGAAAATTACACATTTTGCTCTTAAAATGCTCATTCACATACTCAATGTTCTAAACAAACTAACTTATTTGTTGTTCTTCAGACCCAGCTTTCTATTGCCTTCCTCTTTTTCTCTATGCCCTTGACTCAGATAGAATCCCTCTCAATTTCCTTCAAGGCTGCTTTCCTGTGCTACTCCCTCTATAAAGTCTACTATGCCTATGCTTTGGTTTTACTTACCTATATCCAAGCAGTATTTTTCTTCTTTTTCTTTGGTTTACATGTTTTGTTTGTGTTTTCTTTTTGTCCTCTGATGACCTGGCGTAGCAAGGTGTGGGTCCTAGA
This sequence comes from Dromiciops gliroides, assembly GCF_019393635.1. NCBI lineage: Eukaryota > Metazoa > Chordata > Mammalia > Microbiotheria > Microbiotheriidae > Dromiciops > Dromiciops gliroides. The sequence continues at coordinate 13,576,133 of NC_057863.1, read as the reverse complement.
AAGAATAAAAAAAATCCTTGAAGTGTATGCCAAGCACTGCTCTAAGAACTAGAGACACAAATACAAAAGCAAAGAAAACCCCTGTCATTAAGGAACTTACATTCCTGTAAAAGAAAACAATGCATGGTGTTTGTGTGTGTGTGTGTGTGTGTGTGTGTGTGTGTGTGTGTGTGTGTGTGTGTCTAAAAGACTGGGAGAGGCATTTTGGATTGGACCACAATGGTTATTCAGGCCAAAGAGAAGCCGACTGACACAGCCCTTCCAGAAACAAGAGCAACATTGATTTGTTCATGGTTCTACAATTATAGATTTGGGGAGGGGCATGAAGGAATATGGAGAAGAGAGCCAACAAGTGGGGGATGAAATGGAGCATTTCTGGGACCTGAATGAAATAGTGGGCAGGGAGAGGAAGTAACCAATAAGGACAGCAGGACTCTAAGGAACATGTGATATGGATGAAAGTGGCCAATTCTCCAGGGTGTGGTGTCTGGTCCAGGTAGCAAGGTACTGGGTAAGGAATGATGAGAAACATGGTTTCTAAATATTTGTTGAATTGTACTTAGCCACAGCCTCCTTGTTGTGACAACCCAGTTAAAATTCTCTAAGAAATGGTGTTACTCAAAGCCTTTGTCATTGCTGATGCCCAATTTCCATTTTCTGAGACAATGACCTCATTGAAATAGGACTGACTATGGTCATTGTAACTACATGAAGTGTTGTTTCATCTTCATCCTTTCTTTGAGACTGAGTATGGTCAGGACAGATAGGGTCAAGAGAGGTCTGACCAATTGATTCCCTCCCCAGGTAAAGCAATAAATAATGGATGGGGAAGGGAAAGAGACAAGGTCTTAATGTGTTAATTGAAGTGTGAAGCATCTACATGTGCAAACTACCCAACATTTCCTTATTTCCTTCATAGCTACAGAATGATAAAAATGCTAATTGAGTGCCACGGGTTTAATGAAAGGGTTCCAAATTTATCTGATTGACTGACAGAGAAGAATAGAAGTAAGTACATGTGAAAAGGAAACAATAGCCCTCAATCTAGTTCTAAATGCCAACAGACATCTTCCTTTTATATACATGAATAAGAAATATTTAGTATAAGATTTTCATAAGTTCAGGGCATGAACATTTCTATACTTAAGATTCCTGTCCTTAGGATTCCTTATACTTTCATACAAGTATTGGCAACCTTTTTTCTTTTAGAAGATTGGGAAAAAATATTTCTCTAGCTGGCAACAATTTGCATAAAACAAGACTGCATTTTTCTTTATTAAGTTATTCCAGTCATGTCCAACTCTTTGTGACTCCCTTTTGGAGGTTTTCTTGGAAAAGATACTGGAGCAGTTTGCCATTTCCTTCTCTAGTTCATTTTACAGATGAGGTGCCTGAGGAAACTGAGGCAAATGGGGTTAAATAATTTATTCAGGGTCACACAGCTAGTATGTGTCTGAAGCTAGATTTGAATTCAGGTTTTCCTAACTGCAAGTCCAGTGCTTTATGCACTGTGCCACCTAGTTTCCCAAAGTCTGTGTTAATTCACACCAAAAGAGCAAAGGGATTATAATCCCATGTCAAAACCCATAAGAAGCAAAACATGACCCCTTCCAGTCTCTACTAATGAATGAATGAATGAATGACTGAAAGAAAATCATATATTATATACTAACTTTATAGAAAGGACTCTCTTAAGCACCAGGCAAACAAAAAAGCAGAGAAAAGACCTGCTCCCAAAGAGCTCACATTCTAATAGGGAGAGAGAGAAAACACAGGAGGTTCACCAAGCCAGATAGAAAGGCCCACTGGTTCTTAAGATGCAGAGAAAAGAGGATATAATAATGCACCATCAACAATGCCAATCCCATTGATACAACAATTTCTTTTTGATGTTGAATCATTTGACAGTGTGAAGGATTGCGATGGTAAGAATCCTCTTTCCTGGATTTTCAAGTATGGCTGACATGCCAACTATATCCCTTTTGTCCAAGGAACAAGAAACTAATTACAGAGTGACTCTGTACCAGATAGTTGGCTGACAGATGATGATTATGTTTGGCTACTGTTTTCCACAAAACAGAATCCATCTTCTGAAGGGCATTCATCAAAAGCAGTCCATTTTTGCTTCTCCATTAATTTGTCCAAAGGGGTGGCCAAGGTAACAGTAGGTGCTAAAGATAACATAGTATTGAGACTATAAAGGTTAGTCTAAGTGCTGGCACTCTGGACTTGGGATCTTCATTCAACAAATAATGGATCAAGAGTCAATATTGACATTCTTGCTATAAATGAAACAAGACCACACAAGTGGAACTATGGTTCATAGGTGCTCCTTGGAGAAGCCAATAAAGGAGTTGGTCAAGTTGATTTATTGTGTGTCCAAAGTCAACTAGATATATCATTTTATGGGACATTTGATCATATTGTCTTGCAGTGTGCAAGACAAGCATAGGCAAACTTAACACCATGAAGATATAGCAATGTATATGCCACCATCTGTTGTAAAGGAAACAATAGAAAAAATATATATAGGGTGGATTTGGCAAGATCTTCCAAGTAAATAATAGCTAATCATAACAGCTACTGTTTAGGTTCTGGCTCCAAGTTAATAATAGCTAGCATTTATATAATGCTTTAGAGTTTGTAAAGTCTTTACAAATATTGTCTCATTTGGTCTTCCCAATAACCCTGGGAGAGAGGTGCTATTATTAGTCCCATTTTACAGTTGAGGAAATTGAGATAGACAGAAGGTAAAGGACTTGCCATGTGCCACAATGTTAGTATTTGATACTGGATTTGAACTCAGGTCCTCCTGCACTGTACCACATAGCTTTCTCTAATTTAAGTCAATATATACTTATAATTCCTCTAATTAATTCAATATGTATTTGACACTAAGAAACTTCAAGGCAAAAGTGAGCACAGAGGAGGATGAGAAAATTCTGTTGGAAAAATATGGTTCAAGAATCAAGGAAATCAATGAAGTTTGCCTCTTGGCAAGCTGATAATCAAAATAAACACTTTTGATGTCTTGATGGCTGAAACATTCAGGAGGTGAAAGGAAAATCTCCAAAGAAATTTCCAAACAGAGAACTAATACCCACTTCCAGTGAATCATGTGGGCATAAATGATAGTATCTGGGGTAATCTAGAATGTATTGCTAAATATTACAAAATTTGTACAAGAAAATGTGGACCTCAAGAGCATATGTGCATTCATCACTACTTCAAATTAAAGGCAAGTATTACAGAGATTTAAAAAAAGCATGTTTTGGAATTAAAGAACAGGTTAAGAAGATGAGGTCTGAAAGAGATACCATGACTTAAAATGTTGGAATGATGGACTCCTGACCAAGTGTGGAGTGCAACTAATGAGGCCTGATAAGAATAGATTTGTCTAGAGTCTTGATAGAATAAAAATGAATTTAAACTGAGAGGGCAGGGAGGAGAATGAGCTATAATAATAATGTGACATAATATAATAAAATAATAATAATAATATAATAATAATGCTATATACTGAGCTAGACACCAGAGAAAGTAGCTACACTGAAGCCAGAATGGTATTGGAGATACCCAGAAATTCACAGAAGAAAAAATTCAAGAAAGTAACCAGTGATAAAAAAAACACAACAAAACTATATCCTCAGAGAAATAAATGCACAATGTAAGGGTAAGAGAGAGAAACTCATGGCATAGTGCAAGAAGAGCCAAACTATAAACTAGGATAATTTGGACTTGAACCCAAAATTGGATGCATACTGGTTCTGTAACTGTGGGCAAGTCCTTTAACTTTTCAGTTCTATTGATAACTGTCTAAGACTGGAAGGTGCTGAATCACATTAGTAAGATAATATCTTTCACCTGGGAATTTCCTATACCAATGAAATAAAAGTTTCAATCCATAAGGGGAAATGGAAGTACTAATGCAAGGAGAGAAATGTTCATCATAAGTATTAGTGACACTGGTAGGATAAGACCCAGAACTGAAATTTGACTCAAGAAGGTAAATATACACATACTTATTTGCGTCTAATGGTAGCCATCTCTAGGGTGGGGGGGAAGGGAAGAAAAAGGAAATAAAAAAATAAATGTACGTAACTTTATTATATATTTAAAAGGAATAGCAAGTTGTACATAATAGATTTGCAATTTCATGTGCAATCATCTTTTTATTACACTATGTTATGGAAATGCTTGTATGATTCCATATATTAAAAATAAAATAAAATTTAAAAAGAAATAAGTGATATTACATACCACATGGACAAAAAGAGTAAATCAATGGTTATTTCAAATAAGTGATATTATATAGTAAACATGAAGATTTTTACTTATCCAGACAACTGCCAGAGCTCTTTGCCTCTCCCCAAAACAGATCCCTGAATAGCTTCTTAAGTGAGTTTAACAATGTTATTAACGTATAAAATTTGGAGTGCCCAGTTCAAGGAAGCTTTATTCTTTATCTGATTCTCAATATCACAGAGGAACTGGTTATTGTGGTGAAAATTAAGTCAATCTTTGTAATAAGTGACCTCTCAATCTTAGAATTTTTTTGGTAGAAAGAAGTTGGTAATGTATAATTTGGGATAAGCAAATATCAAAGAATAGATAAAATCCCATAGGCTAAAATTGTACAGGCAAAGTCAGTCCAGAAATTGTAGCAGTCAATCTCTAAGTAAAATTCTTAAAAGTATTCAGAAAGAGTAAAAAAGTAGGAAAGGGGAAATTGTTTAAAGGAACTTATGAGAATGAACAGGATTTCATTGACAGTTTAGATTTTTAAAAGACATACAGAAGATCAGACTATTGACTCTAAGTTGAGATCACATTTTGTAAAAAGGAAGCAGAATGAAAATGATGAAAGGATATGACATGCAATTAAAATTTTTATCCTGAATTATTTAAGAAAGGTTATTGAAAATCAAAAATAGACAATGAATGACAAAAATGTCAATCCGTTGTTCATTCCTCCACCTTTTATGGATGAAGCTATTGCCAAGACAATTCAGCAAGTTATTAGGTGCTCTGCTTTTGGAAGAACAGATGTCTGGATAATTTGCCAGCAAATGCCTGGGTAATTAAAGTCCTCATCATAGTATACCTTTGTGTCAGGCTCATGATCTTTTCCCCAAACTCCTCATCTTTCCCCCCATTCTGCCTAGGTCATCTTTAGTATTCTCCAATCACAAAATCATTTCAGTTTCTGTCTCTTTTGACCTTTATCCAAAAATCTCCATTATATCTTCTCCTCTTATCCCTGAATTTCTTTACCTTCTTAATATATTATGCTATCCATGATGATGAAAAGGGAAAGAGATCTTGGAAAATCAAATTTCTAGTCTAAAATTAGACCATGAAATTGGAGTGTGTGTGTTTGTGTAAACAATACACATCTACATGTATGTATATTTACAATCTATCCTCAACTTTTATGGGGTAATACTCCTAGAAAATGATGTGAAAAGTTTAAAAAATACAAATATTGACACATTGAACCTATGGGAAATAGACGGTTAGGTTCTTGCAATTGCCAAAAAGTAATTTTTTGTGAGAGATTGCCAACAATACTCCTTTCTGCATATGATTCTTCATACAAACATTAATTCTGTTAATAGGCACTTTTCCCAACAAAGTAGCCATGAAATAACCCACAAAATGCAGTACACAAAATAAACTTAGTAACATGCAAGACATTTTTTCTTGCTAGTCATTCCCTAGAATTCTGTGATGTTTTGTGCTAACATCTCAATAAAATGTTTTGGGCAATATTTACTTTTTATAACATATGAAATCTACAGCACCATAAATATTATATATTAAATAAAATTCTTAAAAACTAAACCTTTTTTTAAGCCCAAATCTTACTTCTACTGTGTCAGATGGTGGTTTGAGGGTATTGGACTGTTGTAAACTTCTCCACCTTAGCCACCCTCTGAAAACCAAGAGAAATATTGCTGGGACTTTAGTCACTATTGTACAAAGACAGTGAGACTGGCAAAGGGATTTTTCACATTGTCTCTGATACTATGTCCTTCATGGATGTTCGATGACATTGGAGATTGTGAAGGACGCACCAGATTGAAATAATCCACCAGCAAAGTCTGCTTCCTTTATGGTTTGAGATCCTTAAGGTTCTATTGGCTACAGACAATATGACACAATGTTTATCTGCCACTTTATTTTCTCACCAAGGACATTACTGACTTTGCACACTTGGGCTTAGAGCCCAAAGGACTTGCAGTATATTTTGGGGGTATAATTGCAACACAGAACTTGAGTTTTAAAGGTAAACAATGAAGATATGCAACAAATGCACAGGGAACTCTTTATAGTGGTAAGCTGAACAAAACCAGTGAAGTGTTTAGTAGGGTATCAACTGCTCCACAATCTTCCATGCAAGACCCCTCCCATTTTTTGCTTTGCGGTGAATATGAATGGTTACCTTGCAAAAGTGAAAATGAGGTTACTAATAAAATTAAGTGAATGCTTAGTCATGAAAATTAAATGCAGGAATGTTGAAGATTTAGATAGATAGATGATACATATATACATACACCAATACTTAGAAAGATACATATATACATAGATAGATGGATGGATGGATGAATGAATGAATGGATGGATAGGTAGATAGATATGGGTGGGTAGGTAGATGGATAGATGATAGAGAGAGAGATAGATAGATTGACCGTTTCCTTTGATACATAGAGAAGAGGGGGAAGGAAAATGTGAGAAGTACAATAAATTTTAAAAGGATTTGAGGGTATTCCTGGAGAGAATTGAATTATCTGAGGCTGAAAAAGCTGCTTTTCCAAGAATGTGATAGCAGAAGCACAGAAGCCACCAGGTTTTATGTAACCCAGTAAAAGTCACCAAATTAGATATTTGTTGATCTATTAACCACCAATGAAGAAGCATGTTGTCTTTAGAGGTATGTAACTTAGATATATTAGAGAATCTACCAAGACTTATATAATGAATGACAACAATCCACTTCTGGAGATTCATGCAGCACAAATGACAGACCCTAAAAAGAAACTTAAGTTGAGTATGAGATTGAGCCTGCAAGGGCATTACCAGATTATTTTGGACAAACTCCAAAGTATTTTTCAAATTGCCCAATAAAAAAATCTGACATCGGCTAGGACATGCATGATTCTGCATCTCAAATATGTTACTCAGAAAGTGGAAGATGATGTTGGCTCTCTCAGTGACAGGCTTGCTGAACCATCAAGTGGCTTGGTAACTACCAATCCTTGATTTCAAAAGATATATATAAACAAAGTGTTCCAAAAATCTTAATTCAGTATTGAGCTGTAGCAACTTCAGTATAGAGGATGTTTCAAAAATCTTAGTGCAAATACACACATATTTATCTATCTATATATGTCTACATATATATCCTATATGAATTTGAACTTTATATTCAGTTACAAATCTTCTTTCATCTTTACCCAATTGCAGTATATGATTAGTGCAATTACCTTAGAATCTATGGATACGGTCACATGTCTAACCAAAATCTTAAAGGTAGAACAGACATCATCCTGCTGATGCAAGAGTCTTTATAAAATGACTCATTGATTAGGGCTGATCTTAGACAAGATTTTTTGAAATAGGCAAACATTTGTTTCTCATGCACATCCACTACTACTTATCTTACCTTTCCTACAATGCTCTGTTTGGCCTCTTCACCTTCTGTTCTTGTCAGTTTTGCATATTGGACAACTTATCCTTTCCTCATGGTTTTGGTCTTGTCACAGACTCTGTGACCCACCCTGTCTCTAATCATGTGTCTGTTTTTGCTTTGTTACAAAATATGAGCTGATTTGCTACGTAGCCTCATTCTGTTTTGTTGGACAATCATAAAGAAAAAGTTTTGATTTTCTTTAGAAACATGATGAATAAATGCTTGGGATGTACAAAAGCATGCTATGTACAGATTAGCATTTGATAAGCAAAATATTACATCAATTATATATATGTGTATATATATATATATATATATATATATATATATATATATATAATCATCTAATAAGTAATGGACCAATGGCTCACCTATGTGAGCATCACAACTGATTGTTTTCTGACCTTGAACCCTGCTTCTAATAACAGACTCTCTGAATCAGTGTCTGGTACCCTACTTCCTTTAGAACTGAGATCTTGCATCTCACCCACCTTTTGCATATTACAGCTATACCCTTTGTACTCCAGATTCCTTCAAAGTGATTCTTCACTGAGGACTACCACTCTTAGAAATTTCTCATGACATATATCCCTCCCACATTTCCTCATAAGTGTCTATCAGTGTCCTCCTCCTTAAGGGTCAGGCTAGGCAACTAGGTGACTGAAAAATTAATTAAAAAAAAAAGTGGCAATCGGGAAATAGCTTAATGTGTCTCACTACCTATGTGATGTGATGTATTTTTATTTATCCAATGAACCCCAATAGCAAAAAACTAAAAGAATAAAGAATAACCATAAGGAATGATACATTAGCCTGCCAAACCTTTTAGGGCCATTTCATTCATGACGTGTCCTATTCTAGCAACTACGTAGTCCACTACCACAACGCACCAAATGTTTAAGCAACATACCAAGGGTTGGCTTCATTGTTGAGTAAGGGTCAGTAATGAGAGAAAAACAGGATGACAGAGGAGAAGATTTTGCTTTTCAACAATCCTCCGACTTCCCACAAAGCCGAGTTGTTGGGCTGCAGTACCAGACGAAGGGAATTCCAAATACTAGGGACATACTACTTCATTTCACGAAGAAAGCAACTTTAATGATGTAAGTAAAACTCCCTTTCACCTTTCTCCCAATTAAAAAAAAACACTGAGAAAATTCAATGTCCCTCAAAGAGATTTTTTTAGACTTGAATTTGGGCACAGGGACATACGACCTGGTAGCGATTGCAACACTGATAGTACTACTTTCTTTTACCTATAGGTGCCCACAATCCTAAACCTCTCTGTATTTGGCACTGGAAAAGAAGCAAATGCTCTTGGTGCTTTGTCTAGGCCAGAGAGATAGGGCTCAGAAGTAAAAACCAATATTTTTGGCTTTTCACACATTGCTCTAAAGCACAGAGCATGATGTCTACCAATCTCCATTTGGGAATGCAAAGACAGGGATACAAAGGCAAAGAAATTGTCCAGGTAAACCCACAGCTAATTAGGAAGTCAAGTCAATCTAATCATGCAATATGACAGATTCCCTGAGTATTACTGAAAAGCAATCAGTGAGGTAAGTCATTGATTAAAACAACCCAGAGGTGAAGCTCAGATGTTAACTTTGAGGATGATAGACAGTAACACTGCAGCATATAATCCCATTGACTTTATAATTATGGCACTAATTATAGCACATGGATCAACTGTTAGGAAACTGGCACTGTGCTAGACAGTTCCCCATGTGATGTACATACAGGACTTCAACAATAAATAGATGGATAAAAAGAATAAATGGATGGGTAAAGATACTGGTTGAATTTATGACACCAAAGAGAGAGAAAACCAAGGGGGGGGCAAGTATAAAAGTTCACAATGCTCTAATATATGCAATTATATTATATCACAGGAGATATTAAAATTAATTTACATCAGTGAATGCATGCCATCTCTGGGAACTGAATAGTTTAGTTCTATTAGTCTACCCTGTCAGATAAAACTTAAAAATAAAGAGACCTTGTTAAAAAAAACAACAAGATGTATTAGATGAAATTTTTAAAAATTCTCACTTAAGAGGGAGGTACAGAGATTTTCTTTGAAATGAAACAGACTAGGGGGCAGCTAGGTTGTTCAGTGTATAAAGCACCAGCCCTGGATTCAGGAGGACCTGACTTCAAATCCGGCCTCAGAAACTTGAAACTTACTAGTTGTGTGACCCTGGGCAAGTCACTTAACCCTTATTACCCTACAAAAAAAATGAAACAGACTGAAATTAGTGTTAGCAAAAGGGAAAAGAGCTAGATGGAGGCAATAGTGAGATTGCTTGGGAATCAAGATAACTGGGTTCTAGTTTCACTAAACAGCCATGTGGTTTTCCCTCTCTGGGTCTCAGTTTTCTCATTTGTAAAATGAGGGAGTTCAAGGAAATGATGTCGAAGGTCTATTTCATTAATGAGATTTCAGTATTTGAAATTTACTTTCTTTCCCATGCCTCAATGGTCACACGCAAAAGCTTGGCCATATCAATATGAGAGATGAAAACCTCACAGTTAAAGGAATATCTGTTGATTTTCTAATCCCTATATTTTCCTCCATTATTGATACCATGTACTTGATGAGTGAAAATAAGGACCTTCCATTAACAGTATTTTTAACAACAATTTAAAAACATGTTGTTATTCTATCTTTGTTCCTGACAAAGATCATAAATTATTCTCCTTATTGGTTTTTCAGTCTGTTCTTTTCTGGATCTTTTTTTTCTTTCCTTGGAAAGACAACATGGTTTTGTGGAAGAAGTGTCATATACATGTTTTGTTTTGTTTTGTGGGCCAATGAGGGTTAAGTGACTTGCCCAGAGTCACACAGCTAGTGTCAAGTGTCAGAGGTCAGATTTGAGCTCAGGTCCTCCAGAATCCAGGGTTGGTGCTTTACCTACTTGCCCCTGTCATATACATGTTGCAGAAATCAGCTGACAAGTGCTTCAATGCCTCTCATTTTCCTTAGAGATAAAATGAGAGTAATCATAACAGTGCCTTTGTTAACCTATGTTTGTTGGAGGGTAAAGTGAGAAAACATGTGTTTGATGCCCTCGAGTGCTTATCATTACTATTCCTTGGCTTTCTCCTTGTGTGTTGCTTTCTTTATAAATATGGCTCCCCTTTTCCTTTAAGTGGAAATTTCTCTTTGCATCCTCGCCTGATTCTATTCAAGATTATAGTTAGGGGCAGCTAGGTGGCACAGTGGATAAAGCACCAGCCCTGGATTCAGAAGGACTTGAGTTCAAATCTGACCTCAGACACTTGACACTTATTAGCTGTGTGACTCTGGGCAAGTCACTTAACCCTTATTTCCGTGACCAAAAAAAAGATTATAGTTAAACAGTTCCTTCTTTTTATTTTATTTTGCAAGTCAACCACAACTACCGTAGTGATAGCTAGCATTTCTAGAGAGCTTTAAGGTCTATAAAGCACTTTACAAATACTATTTTATTCTTATAAAGACCATGGAAAGTAGTAGCTGTTATTAGACTCATTTTGCAGATGGGAAATATCAGGAGACAAAGTTCCACACTAATACTTCTATATAAAAAAGGCCTTTGTTTCTGGGAGAGCCTGGAACTGATGGAAGGAGTGTCAAAATTTCCTAAATGCAATCCAGCCTCTCTCTTACTTCTTTCCATGTCTAGCACCAACTGGCTATTTACTTGTACTCTCTGCTGCTGCTGTGGGGCAGCCAGGTAGTGCAGTGGATAAAGCACCAGCCCTGGATTCAGGAGGACCTGAGTTCAAATCCAGCCTCGGACACTTGACACTTACTAGCTGTGTGACCCTGGGCAAGTCACTTAACCCCAATTGCCATATATATATATATATATATGTATTGTGAGATTAAAATTGGATATTAGAGGCGTCTCTCCATTATCTAAACGACTGTTAAAACTTTTTACCACAATATCTAAATGGTAGGTAATTGACATTATTTACCTCTTTGGTATTTCCTTTGTGGATAGTCAGATTAAAATCTCAAGTTATTATATCTAGGTGGCACAGTAGAGTGCTGGGCCTGAAGTCAGGAAACCTAAGTTTAAACCTGTCCTCAGATACTTACTAGCTGTGCAACCCTGGGCAAATCACTTAATCACTTCTTGATTTAGTTTTCTCATCTGTAAAAAAAATGAAGATAGTAATAGCACCTGCCTCCCAGTATTAGTGTAACAACCAAATGAGATAATATTTGGAAAGTGCTTCGCACAGAGATTGTCACACAGTGTGTGCTTAATAAATGATGTTTTCTTCCAAGGGGTTCTGTAATGTTTTGCGGTGTGTGTGTGTGTGTGTGTGTGTGTGTGTGTGTGTGTGTGTGTGTGTGTCCTTGTTTTGTGCTTTCCTTGATATTAATGTCAGGTGGTCATTGAATAAACAAGGTTATTGCTGCAGTATTGATTTGAGGAATTTTAAGCCTTTTTGAAGGGAAGCACGGGAGATAACTTTGGAAGAGAACATCTAAGCCTCTAATTTTTGTATTCTCAACTCTTCTAACCAATTTTGTGAAGTAAAAGACAGGGTCATCTGTTAAATCTTGCTGGTAAAAAGCTTGCCTAGTGACTAGTAATACCTGCATTTAACAATAAAATCAAAGCAGGGGAGCCTTTTGGATTTCCTGCCTCAAGCCATCCTACAAATTCTAGTGTTATACTAGACTCCCAGCTTCCCAGAGATACCACCTCCTCTATTTTCTTATTCTACTCTCAGTTTTTATCCTCTCTCTCAAAGGGTATCAAGTGCTTTATGCCAATTTAACTTTGATAAACATAACAGAAGTTCCTGGAGAGAAAGTTGACAAGACTAATTATAAATAGCAAATCTAAGACTGTTGGTTGCCTTCTTAAGTCCCAGACTGCCATATTAAATTGCTGTATATTTAATCATATCAACAGGAAATGTTATATGGTGGCTTTTTAGACTGTTGATATAGTGGCATTCTTTACTGAATATTGCTTATTGGGCCTAATGTCAACATAGTTTCAATATATCTAGGCAGTGTACTCCCTGTCTGTGGGTTACTATCAAATATCAGTCACAGATGTGTTCATAAAAAATTAGCATTAGGCAAAGGGGTGGTTATTTCAAGAACAGTAGGAAACATTTGCAACAAATGGTCCAGAGATAGGCAGCATTTTTTTTTCTGTGAGAATGAATAATACTCAGGAAGAATTAGATCAATAAATTGGGATAGCTACTGAAAGGAACCTGAATTGGTAATGGAATCAATGGAAACATTACTTCAGGACAGACTCCTTTTTTTTTCTTTCTTTTTTGTGAGGCAGTTGGGGTTAAGTGACTTGCCCAGGGTCACACAGCTACTAAGCGTTATGTGTCTGAGGCTGGATTTGAACTCAGGTACTCCTGACTCCAGAGTTGGTGCTCTAACCACTGCGCCACCTAGCTGCCCCCAGACTCCTTTTATAAGAGGTATCGCTGTGAACTTGAGAGTATGGGGAAAATGAAAACATCACCTGCAATGGTTCTCAAAATGTTCCGTTTGATTGCTTTCTGGGATATTTTCTATGATAGTCCACAGTGTCCACCACAGGTCATATACCCAGAAGAAAAGAGGAAGTAAAGAAATATCCTTATGATTGGATAAAAAACAAAGCAAGCCAAACCAAAAGTTCTTCCTCTTCAGTCCATGGATGGTACATTAGGGAAGAGACACAAAAGGGTGGTAGCAATGAATATTAGCTAACAAAGATGGAAAGACACATAGGGTATAGATCTCTTCCAATCTATGACTTTGATTAGACTACAAAAAACAGTGATAGACCTTGAGATCATTAAAGGCAGGGACTGTGTTTTGTTTTTCTTTTGTTGTTCTTTTCTTGTTGCCTTTTGTTGTTCTCTGTATCCTCAGGACTTGGCACAGTCTTTACACACAGTAGGTACTTAATAAACACTTGTCCCCTGACTCACTAACTGCTTTGAGCCAATCAAAATCATCTAGCAAGTCTGGGCAGAGTTCATGTTTAGGGACTGTTGGATAAGCTCCTTCATTTCTTGGGACCCCAAAACAAAGATGGACACTTGGGTAATAGGGAAGCAGAGCGATCTATTTTTTCATATATCCATTGTGTATGTGTGGTACATATACATACCAGTAATAACATGTATACTACAGAGCCCATAGTTAGAACAGCTGGATTATAGGGTTCAGTCTCCATTCCATGAAATCTCCACCACCTAGACTGGCAGAGAGAGTTATCGTTTTGCCTTCATTGCACTTATAATCTCATTTGTTATTGTTATTTGAGTTTCTGTCCTCTTGTCTATGACATTGTGAGCTCTCAAAGGTCAGTTAGGATTAGATATTTAATTTTGTTAACTTCAGGGGCTGACACAGTTTTTGGTACATCACTTATTTTTGTTTGTTTGTTTGTTTAGTTGGGGTTTTTTTTGGTGAGGCAATTGGGGTTAAATGACTTGCCCAGGGTCACACAGCTAGTAAGTATTAAGTGTCTGAGGCCGGATTTGAACTCAAGTCGTCCTGACTCCAGGGCCAGTGCTCTATCCACTGTGCCACCTAGCTGCCCCACATCACTTATTTTTAAGGGTTAATTGAATTAAATGAAATGGCAATAACCCTTTGAGTTTACCTGTATTTCACAGATTATTTCTTGGTTTCAGAGGCCATAGAGGACAACCTTCTTTTTTAGAGGTGAGGAAACTGAAGTTAAATGACTTCTCCAAGGTTATGCAGTTGAATGTACTATGATACAGAGAGTTGAAGGGGATACCCAGGTGTCACATTGGTAGAACCACAATTTGAACCCTGGAGACTTGGTATATTACAAAGCCCATGGCTCAGGACTTCAAATCTGGGCTCAAATCCCACCTATGATGCTTATTCCTTCTGTGACCTTTGGAATATCACCCACCTTCCCCTGACCTCAGTTTCCTCATCTGTGAAATGAGGGGATTGGAGCAAACAGCCTCTGGGGTTAGCTCTAAGTTAATGTTCTTCTTAATTTGTTCTGGGATTATTATTAACTTATTAAAGAAATTGTTCTCAGTCTCTGCCAGTGGTTTGGAGGAAACTCTGTAGCTTCAACTACTGCCTCTTTGGAATGTTCTCCCAATCAGGCCCAAGAATCACCACTAACACTTGGAGAAATGCCGAAACCTTTGGCATTCATCATCGGTGTGGATCAATACAGCTTCCCATTACTCAAACGTTCGTACATTATTTATACATGCATTTGACACATGAGAAGGATCTTGAGGATTTAAGTGGCCATGTTCCCGTCACAATGTTATGGGAGACCCACGTAAGTGTAAAAGGAGAGGGCCATTACTCTGATTGGGCCAGAAGACAAGCCTCTGTTTGGGCCCCAGTTGGTTTGAGATTTCCAGGCCATTTCTTTTCAGCTTGTCACTGGGGAAACATTTTTGGTGCCTAACTGTGAGACTGGAAATGAGCCATTCAAGCTACAGGTTAGACGGACGAACAGGGTCAAGGCCCGTCTGGTGATGGGTTGTGATTAGGAAAAGTAATGTATTCTTTTTGAGAAGAATTGAACCTAAAATTATCCACCAGTTTGCAAAAACTAAGGCTTCATCTCAGTCACAAAGGATGGAAAGAAAGGACCTGAATTTCAGCTGAGCACATCCTAAAATTTTCTCTATCAGTGACTCAGCACAAAGGGATATGTAGCTGCTGCCCACCATGAGGCTGGAATTTCTAGTTCCAAGGACTTAGTCGAACTAATGAAAAGTTGCCCTTCTCTAATGAAAGGTTTTAGTGGGTTGATTTTATTTCCAATATTTCAGAATTCAGGATGCATATTCTTGAGTGTGTGTACATCTCTCTTCTTTTCCTAAGGCTCAGTCACCCAATCCTATTACACATTATTTTTAAAATAGAAATTTAGCCTTATCATCTTCTAGAAGAACAGTGCTTCAAGAAGCTTCTCCTATTAGTTTCCGTGACCTCTGACAGGTTTAGGCTGTCCTTTAAGTTGTTCTAAGTCATCGCCAGAAATCTAGCATGGCATTTGGACACATGTTCCAAAATAACCTTATTAGCTTGGGTACCGTGGCAAATCTGCCGAGGCCCATCTAATTAAGCTACTTCCAGAGCATACAAACACTTCTTGGTTGCCATTGGAACTGCTGATTAGCAGTAAAACACCAGTTACATAATGAAACTTGGTCGGATTTGCTGGCTGAAAGTATTTGAGAGGAGTTAATGGAAAACCAAGCCTACCAAGGTGCTTCAGTGACTTTCTTTCAAATGAAATATACCATTACTGGGATTTTCAAATGACAAAGGAAGCCTTTTTTTCACTTTTCTTTTCTTTTTTAAATCTTGTGGGGCTCACAAAAGGTCTGATTTCTAACAAAAGAGCACTCAATGCTTGACATATTTCCAATTGGCTAACCTGCTTTTCCCTGTCCTTTTCCAAAACTCAATTAGTACACCTAGGGGAAACTATGGAGGGAGAAAACCTGCTACCTACAGATCCATTTCAGTTGTTTTAAACAAGAATAGAAATATATTTACTGTATATGTGCATATTTCTCTATAAAGTTGTACATAATAGACATGCAAATGGGTACACATGTGTACATAGCAATGGAAATGTATACCCATGTACACATAATTTCTACGTGAATGTCTAAATGCATATTTTGTGCACATATATTTGTTTGAAGACATATATGTTTTGTGCATATGTGTGAATTGCTCCCTTCACGCATACTATCAGGAAAAGACAGCTAGTTTTGAAGTAAGAAGCCCTGAATGGAGATCCCAGTTCTGCCATTTACTCCCCATGTGACAGTGAAGAACAGAGACCAAATAACCTCCCTGAAGTTTACTCTCCTCATCTTTATAATGACGCAATTAGAGCACGTACTTCTAGGCTTTCTTTGAACTCCCAATATGTGAGCCTGGGTTAGCTTCTGGTGCAGATTTTCTATATCACTGTAACACAGGATGCACATTAAAAAGGTCACCATTTTATGTTCATGTTCATTAATCAACCAGTTTGCTGATGTTTTTTCTGATTGACTTGACCTGGTGCAAGTAATTCTGAGCTCTTGCTTGATTTATGGAACTACACCTAAAAGATTTACTTAGGTTCAGTACTGGGTTCTTTTTCTCATGAAAGAACTAGGGGCTCACAGGCACGCTTCTGTTTAACAAAAATATATGGGGATGTTTTACTGAATTAACTTCCTGGGTCAGCCCAGTTACTAGCTGTGTTAAGTAGTTTTTCCTGATTATGCCAGTTTTTGGTGCTCTCTCTCATCTCAATACACTTTAGATTTATTTATGTTTACCCACTGTATCGCACAGTAAATTACTTGAAATCAGGAACTATCTTTAATTTGCCCATCTTCATTAGAATGTAAGCTCTCTGAGGACAGGCACTATGCTTTTGCTGCTCTTTGTATTCCCAATGCTCAGCATAGCACCTGTACACGCTAAGTTCTTAATAAATGCTTTTTGATTACCTGCTTATCTCCTCAGTATCTGGCACATAGTAAATTCTGAGAAAATGTGTTTTGGATCAAGCTGTAAATTCCCAAATCCCAGGATCAAGAGTCCCAGGCAGCAAGAAATACTGTGATACCTGAAGTCTGGGGTGACCATAGCAGGACACAAAATGGTACCATCCAGATGCCACTGGAAGGAAATTCTTTTTTCATTGTAACCCAAACAATAGCAAAGATTGAACAAATTTTATTTTCCATATTTCCATTCAATTCAATATATATTTCTTGCCTTTTGATTTTTATGAGAAAGAGGCAAATGACAAGCAAACAGATTGTTTCACCTATCATCATGACAGCCTTTTGAACTATGGAGTCCAGCCAAACTGACCTTCTTACTGTTCCTCCCACAGTATAATCCATCTCCTGTCTCTGTGTCTTTTATAGCTTGACACATCTGCCTGGAATACACTCCCTCCTCTTCTCCATTTCCTGGCATCTCTAACTCCCTTCAAAACTCAAATCAAATGCCACCTCCTCCATGAGGTCCGCCCTGATCTCTCAACTGTGAGTGCCCACTCCACAAATTTCCTTGTGTTGATTGCATTCTGTATGTATCTTTGTGACCATTATTTCCTTTTAGAGAATACAAGCTCTTCAGGCTGGTTAACACAATGCCTGACATTATAGAAGGTAATAATTCCTTGATGACTGACTGATTGACTGACTGATTGAATAAGATGGGTACAACCTTAGGCACCTTTCTTGTTTATTACCTAGGAATGAAAATTGTCCCTTTTACACCAGAACTTTTTGACAAAATGGTTTACACTGGCTGTCTCTACTTCCTTATGACCTATGCAGTTCTTAATTTCCTCCTTGAATTTCTACCATTCTACTTACATTGCTTAAGGATTATCCGTGGCTTTCTAAACTCCACATTTCAATGTACTTTTCTCATTTCTCCTCCTCTTCCTTGACTCTGAACCACTGGATTCTGTTTATCCTTCATGCCTTCTTGAAGCCCTATCTTCCATAGTTATCTGTGGCAGCCCATTCACCTGGTTCCCCAAGGTCCTGCCATTCCGATTGCTTGTCTTTCTCTTTTCTCACTCTTGTTTGCATCCCAACCCTGAAATGGAGGAAATCCCTCATTCTGAATCTTTGGGACTCCTTGATTTTTCTTGTACCTTCTCCTCCCTCATATCATCTATTCTTATTCCTACAAATATATGTCTGCTGAGTACACAGAATGTGACTTCCAAAGAGAGCTTCTTGACCTCTCCCATCATCTCTAGAATCACATTTTTGGGTGCTGGCTGAATATATTCATCTGATAACCGGCTAGAATGTCTCAAACTAAGCACATTATTCTTTCCTGTCTTACCCTTCCATTCTATACCTTGTACCACCTAGTTTTCATATCCATCCCCCACATGGGCTATTCCTCCCAGTGTCTCTTAATATCACCACAATTTTCTGAGACACCCTGACTCTAAACCTAGGGCATTCTTTTCACTCCTCAAGCTGTCTACAACAGAACCCAAGCCCAGCTTCTAAGCGTGATTCTTCCTATATTCCTTGTTGCATGGAAGCCACCCATTCCACTTTTCAGCTCTTATTTTTTAGGAAGTTTTTCTCTATATCAAGAATCAATTGACTTCTTTAAACTTCTATCTATTCTTTAAACTTCTATCTATTCTTCGTCCAAAACAATTCAGTCTCTCACATTCTAGCCCTTCAAATACTTGATGACGGCTATAATCTCTGCTTCGGTCTCTCTCCCCCACACTTCTCTCCTTCAGGCTAACCATCTCTCAGCCATCTTCTTCAACCAATCCTCATGCACAGGCAAAATGCTATGTGAGTAAATCAATAATTTCCACCCATTTAAAAAAGTGATGATGCTCAGATACCTTAGTAAGGTGAATGCAAGTCTCAATCAGTCAATATTAAATTATTAAATTAATTAATTAAACATTAAAAGTCTTTGGATGGATTGGAGTAACATTGAAACAGAGAAGGTTCAGATCAGCTGAGGAAACTTAGTTACATCTTGTGGGCCTTCTAGAAAATAGAAGGCCAATGCAAAACAGAGAGATAGCTAGATATTGAGAGTTGAGAGAGATTTCAAGAATTTGGCAAAGGAAAGGAAGGAGAGGGGCCATCCAGAGCTGGGCTAGAAAGAATAAGCAATGAATGCAGGGACTACAGTGAAAGGAGAAAGAGAAAGTAGAACTGAATTGTGGAAGAGAAGTATCTCAAGGAGGACCATTAGACACCTTGGAGCACAAGGCTCAGACTAATACCACTAGTTGTATCTACCTATGACAGAACTGAGGAAAGTACCAAGAAAGGCCGACTCTGTTCCCAACTTCACTTTCAGGAGGCCTTCTATTATACTCCTCTGCTTCTTTGTCCAAACATTTACAGTAACATGAATAGCCCTCAATCACAAGGAGGCCGAGGGCTAATCAGAGATAGATATAAATTTAAAACAATAAAAAGAACCAAACTTCTGCCTGTTAGAATGTTTCTTACTGAGGCTCAGAGGAATTTTGGCTGTATTACTCTTAGTCTAATATAAACTCCCTAAGGCAACAGACAGGAACCACATGTATCCAAAGGGGGTATTATATCATTCATAGGCTTTGTGTATAGTCTCCCTGGTTAGACTGTAAAATCCTTGAGGGCAGGGACTGCCTTTTGCCTCTTTTTGTACCCCCTGGGGCTTAGCCCTGTGTCTGGCACATAGTGGGGATTTAGTAAATGTTTACTGATTGATTAAAATGAGCTAATGATTTTACCAGGTTGTTACACTCATATATAGTATGACCTTGAGGTTGTTCACCATCGTAATGGGCATCCTCTAAGTTCTCTCTATCTTGTCAATGTCCTCCCTAAATAGAGTCAATATGAATTGGACTGGATCATCTTCAAAGTCCCTTCCAACTCTAAGATTTCATTCATCTGTGATTCTATGATGTATTCACTTGATATTGCAGCAAAACTGGCCTGAACATAATGCATCATGTGTTTTCCTGCCTCTGTAACCTCACTGATGATCATTCCTCCTTTTGTGTTGCCATCCTCTGCCCTATATCACCCACTGCCAGGATCTCTAACTAGCTATTCATCAAGATCCAGCCACCCATTTGATGCAGCCTTTCCTGACCCCTGGGTTTGCTTTTGCCCTCCACTGGCCACTCACAGTACTTTGGAATTCTACTCTGTTGTTCATCATTTCCCATTATTATCTTCCCCTTCCCATTAAAATATAAACTCCAAAGCTTGTTTTTGTGTTTTATTTATTTTGGGTCAACATTAATGCCTATTATATCCTTCCAAAAAGGAGGCATTCAACATATCTCTTTGAATTAAATTTAAGTATTTGAAAATAATCATGTCAATGATAACAACATTAAACAACAGTTCTATCCTCACAAATTATCATGAACAGTCTGAGACCTGGATAATGTATGAGGAAATGTACCTTAGCCCTCAGAGGAGAAAAGGAGGGGACCACAGACCTGAATGCAGAATACACTGTCATTTGTATCCATTAGATTGCTGTTTGTAAAAGAAAACAAAAAGTCACAATAAAATTATGAAAATTAAAAACGATTGAATTGTTTAACTTTTCCCTATATTTCCATGATAAGGCCACATGCAGGGAGAATTTTGACGCAACATTGATGGTGAGGCTGAGGTGATGGGAGACAGCATAGCATTCAGGTTGTATTCCCTGGGCTACCTCAGATAATAATAATAACAACAACAATAATTAATAATAATAACATCTAACATTTATAAAATACTTTAAGATATGCAAAGCACTTTATAAATATCTCATTTTATCCTCCCAACAATGCTAGAAGGCAAGTCCTATCATTGCTCCCCTTTTACAGATGAGGAACCCAAGACAAAGGCTAGTTAAGTGGCTTGGCATGGATCACACAGCTATCATGTGCCTGAATCCAGATTTGAACTTGGGTCCTTGAGTTCTGAACATCTAGACCTAGTCCTTTATCTACTCTGCCTCTAAGCTATTTTAAGGATAAACCATCAGGGATGAGGCTTTTTAACTATATCCTGCTCTCTGGATTCCAAGTTTATGGAAGGGGGTCATGGATTCCAATTCGACTCTTCCACAACGCTTTCCTGAAACTTTGTCCTTAAGGCTAACCCCTCTCTCATTCCTTGGTATCAATTTTGCCTTCTTCTCCCAATTTTAAGTGTCAGGGATTCTCAGTGAGGAAACCTCTACCAAGACAGATCTGCACCAACTTGGCACTTGGTGATCTTAAAGACTTAGGGGCAGCTAGGTGGTGCAGTGGATAAAACACCAGCCCTGGATTCAGGAGGACCCGAGTTCAAATCCGACCTCAAACACTTGACACTTACTAGCTGTGACCCTGGGCAAGTCACTTAACCCCCATTGCCCTGAAAAAAAGACTTACTAGATGAAGTAGGAGATTAAGTTACTGATCCAGAATAGTGTAGCTGGCATGATTCAGAGTTGGGCCTTGATCCTTTGATATCTCTCTAGTAAGGCAGAAATGGGCCTCAATGGACCCAATTCAATAACTTAAGTTTTTTGGAGGGAAGTCTCATAGCTATTCAGTCAGTCAGCCTATAAACGTTTCATAAATACCTGCTATATGCCAGACACTATGCAAAGTGCTGAATGCCACCTATCATGTGGACCTATCCACATCCTACTGGTTTAGATTCCACATTGAAGATAACTATTCCTGGGGCAAAGCTTCCCATTGGTTATATTGCATGTTTTATAGCATAGCAAGTAGAATGCATGTTCTCTGAGGGCAAGGGTTAATTTTATCTTTGTATCTCCCAAGACCTAGAGGTCCTTTGTTTTGGGGTCGTGTTTTGTTGTTGTTGTTTTCCTCATCCAAACCTGTACTTTCATTGGTTTAAGGAACTCCTAATGTGGAAATTCCTTCTGTTGATATAGATAGGCATGTCCTACATAACTTGGATTCTTTCAAAGTCACCTGGGGTGCTGAGAGGTTCAATTTTTAAGCCCATAATCCCTCTACTAAAATTTGCCAAAGGCAAGACTTTTGCTGACTAATAGGCCCAGACCTCTAACCTCTAAGTTATGCCTTCTCTATTAAGGATCTTATGAAATAGATAATTTCTAGAATTTGATTAAATTTGAAATAGCCCATATGAAAGTAGAGATTAACAAGGGATCAGAGGATAACATTTTAGGGTAGTACTATAGGACCCATTCATCTTTTAAAAATCACATCTTGGAATGTTTAGTGCTTACTACCAGTAGAGATGGCCCAAATACTCTGGTCTTTGCTGATGACATAATGTGGAAAATGTTTGCAGTCTCCAAAGTCCCAACCATGCCTTAAAGAAAACCCATGATGCATTAACAGTGTCAAAAAGAAGATACTAATAATGTTCAGTGTGCAGTAATTCATGTGGGGTGAATATCTATGAAGGAAATTTCTAGCATGATAAATTAGCCCAGTTGTTGAAAATGATTAAAGGAAGTCTAATAGAAATTGATTGTGAGGTACAGACCCAAGTAACACAATTATGATAAACTATAATTCAATCATATCTATAGCACAAAGGCAGCTGTAATTAAAGGAGCTTCGTGCTGACGGTGATTCATTCCCATTGCCATTTCGAGTCAGGTTTCCTCTCTAGGTACTGGAAACCTGCTTCCAAATTGCAGATGAAAATTTGGTTCTCTCACCATCTGTTCTGTAATTTCAGCACTTCCCTTAAAGTGGGGAGCGCACAGGGTGAAAATGGTAACAGACATAAGACATGAAATTTTTCTTCCTTCTATTTTATTCCAAGGTTATATAAAAGAGTTGATCAAAGTAATCATACGTCAATTGGAGAAGCTCCCCCAATCAACTTGGTGATATTACAGAGACTGGGCCATTGTGTGAAGGAAATTGAGTAGCATTTCCTCATGGGATGTAAGTGTAATCCTACAAAGGAATCTTTTTCCTGAATCAGGGTAATTGCTGAGGTACAGATGCTTTCCTGGGATTGGATTGGCTGCTGAGGTCATATTTGTATTGTGTGAAGGCCTCTTGGATTGTCCATAGAGAGTTCTAGGAGAAAGACCTGAAAAGAATAAAGAGGACATGGGTGAAATTTACTGTGCAGGTATATCTTCCATCTTGAAAACATATGGGGAAATGTTGACACCTAGATCCTCCAATTATTTCACTTTAGAGAGATAATTGCCACTTCTAAGAACAGTAGAGCTGGTACAATAGTCAAAGACTATGCTATGGTGCTAAATGATCTAATTCAATGAGACTGCCCCCTCAGATATATTTTATTTGCCCCACAATTCTGTGGATGATTCTGCTTTCCTCCAATGGCTAAGGAGGAAAAGTCATTTCCTGGTTTTTCACTCACAAGTCTTTCCCTGGCTGCTCTACTTCAAAGGAACTCTTCTGGCCAGCACTTCCTATTGCCCTTCTTATCCTTTCTGCCTATATATATATATATATATATATATATATATATATATATATATATATATATATATATATATATATATATATATTTGCTGTTGGACAGCCCACTATTAGATTTTTAAAAGAGAAAATTAGGCTGCTAATCTTTGTGTGTTGTCACTTGCCAGAGAGAGGTTGGGAATGAAAACAGAGGCTGGCTTATGAAACCATTGCAGGTAGCATCACTGGGTTCGTGAGTTTAAGAACGCAGGACCTAAATCTTCTGGAGAGAAAATATATCCTGTTGCAGTATCCTCCTTAGAGAAAGCAAAGTCTGTTTTGTCCATGAACTTCTTCCTCCTTGGGGAACAATGCTAGTGAGTTACTTAAACACAACAGATTTGAAAGAAAGAGGATTGTTTTTTAGCAGTTCCCAAAGTGCCTTTGCCTTCTTGTGGGCAATCAAATCACAGAGTGGTACTTTGAGTCTGGACGGGGTGCTATATGACCTTGTGGTACACAGATTTCTCTGGAATGTAAGGATATTGTGATGATAGCTACCCCATTCAGTCGCCTTGGAACTGCAGGGAGGGTAATGGGCCAATTTGGTGACTTATTCACAACTGTATTTGTTCATGGGTTCTTGTGAGTCCCTGGCATGTTATTCATTTTTGCATGGGAGGAAAATAAAGGACCATTCCATATATTTCATACCTTAAGTATCTATATGGGAACTGGGGGTCATGCTGTGAACATTTGTGGAGCTAGACACAACCTGTACCTTGAAAAGATTTAGATTTAGGGGGTGTGGTAAAATAATGGAATTTGGTAGATGCCCTGGGGTCCCACTTGATTGACTTATAGTAGTGTTTGAATTGGGTATGAATGGGAAACCACTAAGTCACTTCACTTTGTATCAATTCAAAGAATTCTTCCCAGTTTTCTCTGAAACCATTCCTTTTATCATTTCTTACAGATATTCCATCTCATCCATAAACTTTAATTTGTTCAGCAATTCCCCAGTAGATGGGAATTCTCTCAGTTTCCAATCATTTACAACTACAAAAAAGTACCATTTCAACTATTTTTGTACATGCGAGTTTGATATCTTGGGATTATAAATCTACTAGAAGTATCCCTGGATCAGAGAGTATGCATATTTTAATAGCTTGTTTGGGCATAGTTCCAAGTTACTTTTCAGAATAGTTAGGCGAGTTTATACTTTCACTAACAATGCATTAATGCACCTGATTTCCCATAGCCCTTTCAGAATTTGTCTTTTTTTTCTTTCTTCTTGTGAGAAAACAATTATTAATAGCAAATTATTGGGAGATCCAGGAAAACAGTTTTAGTTGACTTTCTCTCCCCCTCACCCGCCATCCCCACCTCAGAAAGCTCAGTTCTTGAGAAAGTTCTAATTTTTTTCAGGGCAAGCCCAAAAGAACAATAGAAATGGAGATAGACGATTTTTGTCTAGTTCAATGAACTGAGGGAATTATACCACAATGATAATGGACTTCGCCTTGAGTACCTTGGGGGAGAGTCTTTTTGCACACTTCCCCCTGATGTCATCATAGAGATCATTTTTAATATAGACCACTCTCAAGTCATCTAAATCAATGGAATTGAATGATGCTAGCCAATTAGCTTTGATCAATTTGCAGTGACCCCCTACCCTGTCAAAAGATGATAAAAGCCAAGACCATGAGAGCCTCCTGGACGTCGCCATCTTGGATCACACTCTTGGCTCAGGAAGGATGTTGGTTGGTGAGCCCTCTCCTTTTAGGACAGGGTAGGCCAGTAGGACTTCTCTCTCTCTCTTAGAAATATGGCACCAGGACTTTCCTCCTGCTTGTGTTAACTGCCATGTGGTCAATTCTTTACTATATTAATTAATAATAAATACTTATTGCCAAATGGGTGCAATAGCCACTAATATATAAATTGCCATTAATATATAAGGAATAAATAATTTTAGAAAACCTAGCCTAGCCCACAAATAATTTTTAAAAAAACACATTGTCAACTTAGCCAATGTGATATGTATCTGGTGGCATCTTTGAGTTGATTTAATTTACATTTCTTTAATTAGTCATGATTTAACATTTTCTTCACATGGAAATGGATAACTCAGATTTCTTATTCTGAAAATTGCCTCGTCATATGCCTTGTTGTTCAACCTAAATCTAAAGTTCAAGTATCAGAGCTCAGGTTTGCAAGGGCAGAGTCCGGGTTTCTGTGGGAATAGGATGAGGAGGATGACCAGAATGCAAAGTTGGGCTATGCTGGACCCATATGCATGTTCTTTGGTATCCAGATCACAAGTCCATTGACTTCCTGGTCTTTCTTCCTTTCCTTTGCTCCCTAACAGGAACCCAGAAATGTGCCAGCTCAGCTTCTAGGTCTGCCTTGGTGATGGCAAAGCAGTCATTACCTGAACTCATTCATCACACACAGACTTCTTAATCCTGAAAGGTACCTCAAGAGAAAACTCCCTCCTACATTTATGCAGGAAAATATGCCTGGGAACATTTACGCCAATATGGGCAGTAGACCAAACACTTTCAGACATGAGCACTAATTCCCAACTCTTCCAGGCAGACACACCTGCCTACTCATATACAATACCAAATACAAACATTCTCCCTGAGCTCTAAGAGCACACAATTTGCCATCATTCCTTCAATTAGTTTGTGCCTATTCTGTTCAACTGCTCAAGGAATACTTTAACTATACCCAGGTCTGCTCTGAATACAAGGCACTAGGATATATCCTGACATATTTCTTATGGTACTGGTAAATGGGAAGGGAGGGAAAGTCATTTACTCCACAGGCATCTGGGACCATAGTTCAGCTCTTGGCTGCCTATACTTCAACTCTAACAGACAAAAGAATTACAGTAGGACTTTAAAGGAGGGTTTGATTACAGCTTCCTGCTGATTATAATTACAATGATAAAAATAGCAATCTACATTAGTGAATGCATTTCACAAAGCTCTTTCACATACATTGTCTCCTTTAAGCTCATCATTTAATAGTTTTCTAGCAGGCCTGCTATTACAAATGTTTGTTTAAATGAGATGACTGAAGAACTGCAAGGCTCTGCCTGTCCATACAAGGTCTCCCCCATCTAAGTCCCATGCAGCCTGACATTCCCGTAGTTAAAGTGACTCTGTCAGATTCACTTGATCTCCAGATAGTGTTTAAATGCTCATGTTTGTCTCAAAGGAGAAACTCACAGAGCGTTCCATTATTTCCAGATCTCATTAATTCTTTTTCCATATTCCCAAGCAGGTACTTACTACCATTGTCCAACTTAGCTTTTTCTTATTGTCTTTTCCTTTCAATAATTCTTTTTAAAACTTACCCTGTTTAAAGTCTAAGGTGTCATTTCACTTTAGGGAATGATTTCATGATAGATGATTTAATTTGAAGTTTAAAAACCTACCCGTTTCTTGAGGCCATAGTACTAAAAAGAATGTAGCTGTTGAGAATGCATAATAAAGACATCAGTGCACTAGAGAGGGTGGATGCTGATGCTCCTGTTGGCCTTGCTTAGTCCTTCTGATAAGTTTATCCATATGCCAATTAGGGATCATCATAAAAGTTGAGTAGAACCTCATTTCTTCAGCCCCTGCATTGTTTTGTTAGGAATATTTATTTTAAATAGGCTTTAAGGATGCAGACCAATCATAAAGAATCTACTGGGACTTAGAAGGAATTTCCTAATCACAAATCATATAGTTGTTTCTGACCAAGGACTTCAGACCTCAAGTTTGTATCAGGAGGAAAGTGACCCAAAAAAGTTTAATACCAGCTTGGGTATTTCTGTTAATTTATGCTTTAGGTTTTGTTGGGTGTGATGATACAGCATTAAGATATACACTTTAAAAAAAGCTTTAGTCCTCCTTTACTGAACAGAGGCTTGCTAGCCAGTACGCCCCAGTATATGACAGCAGAGAGTAGAAGACCGTAGTCAAAACCAGTGATTATTTCACACCCAGCATAGGCAACAAGATAGAAAACAAAGATTCAACACTCAAGACTTCAGTAGTTCTACAGATGAGAACTGCCTAAACTATAAGTGAGCCTTGACCATATGTGCACCATGAATGTATACATCACCTATATACCCTGGCTACAAGTATGTCCTCTCATTCATCTTCCTTTGGCCACAAGTCTTCCTTACGTTGGTCTTCTATCTGAATTCCCTGGTTATGCGTGCTTTACCCCACTGTTGATTCACCATGCCCTGCTCTTTGGTGGGAGAAGGCACCTTATGTGTTCAAGGGGAATATTTTCACTTATTTTTAATGTTGTTTAATTGAATATCTTTTGTTTAAAATGAATATGTCCTGATTGCCTTTGCATGAAATAAACACATTGATGGGAACTCATGAGCCATGGTTCCAAGTGGGTTTTGGCCCAGGAAGTCCAGAGTACCTAAAGTCTAGATGGCATAAAGGTTACTATAAAAATAATCAGCTTCATTTTTTTACAATGATCCTTATTACTTGGTTATCTTTTTAAAAATCACAATGGGAGTGGGATGGGAGTCAGTAATGTCTTTAATCAGCTCATGCAATAGCTACAACACTGGACCTAGAATCAGAAAAACCATAAATAACTTCAAAATGCAGTTTCAGATACTGACTAGCTGTGTGACCCTGAGCAAGTCACTTAAACCTCTGTCTGCTTCATTTTCTTCAACTCTAATGTTGGGATAAAAATATCACCTACTTCCCAGAACTGTTAAAAGGAACAAAGGATATGATATTTATAAAATTCTTAATGCAGTGCCTGGGACAAAAAAGTCACTTAATAAATTCTTGTTTCCTTCTCCCAACTCTGGAGAATATTTCAATTTCCAACCTTTCCAAGTTGATCCTCATGACTCTTAATTTATAAGGGCTCTATTCAAAGATATATCACATGGCAGAATGCCAAAAACAAAACAAAACAAAACAAAAAACCCCAACCACAGTCCTTTAAATTGATTATCGCTAAATCCTAATGTGATAATCTTATCTTAACAATTCAGATTAATCTTGTCACTTGTCTATCCTTCTTTCATGAGTGACATTGCTTCTGTAGCCATTCCTCAACAATACCCAACAAACGAACACATACATGAATGTTACAACTTTGTATATTCACATAGAAATCCATTTGCCAGAAAGGGAAGGAAAGAAGGTTACAATCAGTTTATTTTTTTAACTGGTGAGTTAATTCACTTTAGTGGAGCTGAGAACTGGTTCAACAACTTTGGAAGTTAATTTGGAATCATGCAAGAAACATAAATGGATTTAGATTCTTTGACCAAAGATGCCACAATGAAATTTACACCCCAAGGAGGCTATTAAAAGTCCCATCTGAACAAAAACATTCCTAGAAACATTAACTTGTAGATACAAAAAGTTGAAAACAAGCTATGTTCTCCCAAATTGGAGAATATCTGAAAAAACTGTCCTGTGGGAATGTAATAGATTATTATTATACCATAAAAACATGAATATTGCAGAGAAACTTGGGAAGTGATGAAGTGATGTAGAGTGAAGAAGGCCAAGCCAAAGGAGTAATATAATACAATGACTACATCTATGTTAATGAAAACAACATTAAATGGCAACAAAAACTCAGTAAAAAAACAACGTACAGTATTAGTATTAGCTTACCAAAATAAAAACCGACTTTTCCCTTCCTTTAACAAGCACTAAAATACTAAAGGAAAAGGTGACATGGGCTCATAGATGCAATTATTCTTCTAGGCTGTCTGGCCTAACTATTTTGGGGAAACACTCTTAGGTGATATATTTGTTTATATGTTTGTTGGGTTTCTCCATGGAGTCCAAAGAAATGAATTTTGATGGAGCAGACTTATGATGGCAAAGAAAAGGCAGTGACTCACATGAGTCCTCCCAAATTCCCCTCAAAAACCTTTAGATAATACCTCAAAACAAATTCCGAAGCAGCAAAGAACTCACAAAAGGACAGGGTGAAACATTTTTTCCAGCCCAAGACAATTTAGAACTTTGGTAATGAAATTCTAACTCTATGGGGTGAGAGTGGAGTTCAGTCCGCAGTAGGCAGGCATTGGGGGCAGCTGAATCAGCGGTAGCCACAGATAGTAAGAGGTTCAGAAAACTGGTCAGAAAATTATGCAGGGGTCTCTCTGCTGGCACTAGGTACTGTATTCTATTGCATTACCATACACAGATCTGATTCAGAATCCTGAGTCACAGTCCCAGGGCAAAAAGGAACATGAGGCTACAGGAGATTTGGAACTGTAGTCACAGTTTAAGGGCAGAAAAGACTCCTTGTAATCACTCACAGACCAAAGCACAGACCAGGCAAGTAATAAACAAACCCTCCTTAGATCATAACACCTTGGGAGAAGTGAAACCTTAAAAACTCCCAGAAATAACTCTGGAAAGAGCTGCATAAAAAAGCCTAAAGCTTAGCACAGTGCCACCATTCACCCCAAAAGCATATCCCAGCTTTAATATAAAGCTAAAAGTCAAGAAATAAGTTTGAAAATAAGTGAACAACAACAAAAGATCCTGATCATAAAAAGTTACTATAGTGACAGGAAAGATCAAAACATACAATCAGAAGAAGGCAACCAAAGTTAAAACTGCTACAGCCAAAGCCTCAAAGAAAAATGTGAATTGCTTTTAGGCCCAAAAAAGAATTCATGGAAGAGCTCAAAAAAGATTTTAAAAATCAAATAAGGGAGGGAGAGGAAGAATTGTGAAAGAAATAGCAGTGATGCAGAAAAAAACAACAACATTAAAAAGAGTCAGTAGCTTGGTAAAGGAGGCATAAAAATACTGAATAACACCTTTAAAAAACAGAATTGTAAAAAAACCCCACAGAATTGGCCAAATGATAAAAGAGGCACAAAAATCCAATAAAGAAAAGAATGACTTAAAAAGCAGAACTGGTCAAATGGGAAAAGATGTACAAAAAAATCACTGAAGAAAAGAACTCCTTAAATTGGCCAAATGGAAAAAGGCAGTGCAAAAGCTTAATGAAGAAAATAATTCTTTAAAAATTAGATGGGGGAAAAAATGGGGGAAAAAAGACAATTTGAAATGACCCATTGGAAAAACAACTGATCTGGAAAATGGATCCAGGAGAAACAATTTAAGAATTATTTGACTACCTAAAAGTCAAAGAACTTAGACATCATCTTTCAAGAAATTGTCAAGGAAAACTGTCCTGATATTGTAGAACCAGAAGGTAAAATAAAAATCAAATCACCTCTTGAAAGAAACCCCAAAATGAAAACTCCTAGGAATATTGTAGACAAATTCCAGAGATCCCAAGTGAAGGAAAAAACATTTGTAAGCAGCTAGAAAACAATTCAAATATTGTGCAGTCACAATCAGAATTACACAAAATTTAGAAACTTCTACATAAATGATCAGATAGCTTGAAATATGATATTCTGGAGCATAAAGGTGTTAGGATTACAATAAAGAAATGCCTACCCAGAAAAACTGAGCATAATTCTTCAAGGGTAAAATAGATATTCAACTAAACAGGGGATTTTCAAGCATTCCTGACGAAAAGACCAGAGCTGAATGGAAAATTTGACTTTCAAATACAAGACTTAAGACAAGCATAAACAGATAAGCAGGAAAGAGAAATAATAAAGAATTCAATAAGATTAAACTGTTTACATTCCTACACAAGAAGATGATACTCATATCTCCTAATTGTTTTTTTCATTATTAGGAAAGTTAGAAGGAGAATACACAGACAGAGGGCATGACTGTAAGTTGATTATTATGGCATGATGTTTAAAAAATAAACTTAAGAGATAAGAAAGAGAAATGCATTGAAAGAGGGGCAATGAGAGGTAGAATGGGGTAAATTATCTCACATAAAATAGGCAGGAAAAAATGTTTACAGTGCAGAGGAAGATGGGGGAGTTCAGTGGGATTGTTCAAACCTTACTCTCATCAGAATTGGCTCAAAGAAGGAATAACATACCTACTCATTTGGGAGTAGAAAGCTAGCTTACCATAAAGGGAAGTAGAAGGAGAATAAGAGAAGGGGAGAGCAGTTTGATAGAAGGGAGGATAGCTTGGGAGAGGCAGTAGTCAGAAGCAAAATACTTTTGAGGATAGATAGGGTGAAAGGAAAGAGAGAGAAAATAGAATAAACAGAGTGGAAATAAGATGGAAGGAAATATAGTTGATAATCATAACTGTGAGAAAAAATATAGTATCTCTAATAAAGGCTTAATTTTTCAAATATATAGAGAAATGAGTCACAATTATGAAAATAAGAGCCTTTACCCAATTGACAAATGTTCAAAGGATAAGAATAGGCAGTTTCCAGAGAAAGTAATAAAAGTAATCCATTAGTTACATGAACATTTCTTTAAATAACTATTGAAATGCAAATTAAAACAACCCTGAAGAACCACCCTCATATATCAGATTGACTACCATGACAGAAAAAGAAAATAACAAATGTTGGATGAAATGTAGGAAAATTGAGACACTAATGCACTATTAGTCAAGTTGTGAACTGACTCAACCATTCTGTAAAGCAATTTGGAATTATGTCCAAAGGGTTATAAGCCCATGCATACCATTTGACCCAGCAATACCACTACCAGGTCTCTATCTCAAAGAGATAAAAAAGGGAAATGACATGTATCAGCTCTTTTGTGATGTCAAAGAATTGGAAATTGAGTGGATTACCCATCAATTGAGGAGTGGCTGACCAAGTTATGATATATGGTTGTGATGGAATACTATTATGCTATTATAAGAAATAATGAACAGGGTGCTATCAGAAAAATATGGAAAAGTTTCATGAACTGATGCAAAGTGAAGTACCAGGAGCAGAACCATAAGAACACTGTATACAGTAATAGCAATACTGTATGGTGATCAGCTGTGAATGATTTAGCTCTTCTCAGTAATATGATGATCCAATAAATTCCAAAGAACTTATGATGAAAAATGTTGTCTGCTTCCAGATAAAGAACTAGAGTCTGAATGCAGATAGGGGCATACTTTTTACTTCATTTTCCTTGGGGTTTTTTTAGTCTATGTTTTCTTTTATAACATGACTAATATGAAAAGAATTGGGAACTAATTTTTTTAACATTAAAATTGTTTTTACTTGTAATAAGAGAAAAATAAAATTTTAAGTAATTTAAAAAAGATAAATTGATTTTCAAAACAACCACGTTAAATAACTTTCCTGGATTCTTTTTCTGCCTTGTCAGGGTGTAGGCTCATAAGCACTTTGAAAGTGCAATTCTTTTGACAGTTTATGCTATAGAAAAAATATTGCATGTGAATGGAATTTGTAGTGAAGATGTAAAACCTAAGTTAATTCCAGATGCCACTGGAAATACAACTCCTAATTTTTCTCTTGGTTTCAAGATTTTCTTATGATCTGTCATCATTCTACGAGTTCTAATACCTAGAATTGGAACCCTATGGTTCACAACTAAAAAAGTTAGTCCAGATTTTCATCATTAACTTTCATTCCTTTTTTCATTTGTTTGCATGTGTTTCTGTTTTATTTTTCATATTTTCTTACATGTTGAACTTGAAGCTTTTCCCATGAAACTTTCAGGCAAGGCAACATAGATTGATCAGCTAAAAAGATGTGTGTCTTGATGACAGTGCCCAGATCACAGTTAATTTTCCTTTTATTACCTTGAGCTAAGTTTTGAAACAGTTAACAAAATGTATTTCCACTTGTTGCAAAGCTTCCCTCCAGTTGTGCACTTCAGAGCAGGAGAAAACATTAAATGATAAAGTCCTTCATTATCTTAAAACAAATAACATCTAGCACTTATGTGGCCCTTTAAGGTATAAAGCATTTTCTAAATATTATTTCATTTGATCTTCACAACAATCTTGTAACAAAGGTGCTATTACTATAATACCCTTTATACATGAGAAAACTGAGACAATGTTGTGATGTACTCAAAGCCACATGGCTAATAAACGTGGGCAGCAGGATTTCAATGGAGATCTTGACTCAATAGGGCAGCAAGGTGGTACAGTGGATACAGTGCTGGGCCTGACGTCAGGACAACTCATCTTCCTGAGTTCAAATCTGGCCTCGGACACTTACTGTGTGACCTTGGGAAAGTCACTTAACTCTCTTTCTTTCAGTTTCCTCATTTGTAAAATGAGATGGAAAATTTAACTGCCTTTGCCAAGAAAATCTCAATGGGGTCATGAAGAATTGAACATGACTGAAAGCAACAACTTGACTTCATTTTAGTATTCTACCCACCACGACACATAACTGTCTCACCTAATAATGAGAGGCATAGTAATCAGCATAAGTGTCAAAGTTGCCATACATCACAGCTTAATCTAACATAAAATCACCCATCACTATCATGGCATGGAAACTCAGCCAAGGGAAACAGAGAAAATTATTTGGATGGGAGCAGCCACCTTCAGAAGAGCACCTAATGCTTCCATTCTCTTTTATTCAAGGATAGTGCCCTCTTGTCTACCTTTTCCTCTTGCCAATGTAGCAAAATTTAACAGAAAGTCCATAGAATGTCTTTATGTCAGGAAATTTTGAGGATGGAATGAGGATGAACAGAAAGATCCCAGAGTGCATCCAAGGGGGAGTAACAATAGCTGGGCATTTTCATTGTAGTTTAAGGGTTACACATCATCTCACATCTAGTCTCTCATATCTTTGGTATAGGTACTACAAAGGTTATCACCAAACAATAAATGATGATTACATAGCTTCAATGATTTTCCCAAGGTCACACAGTAACTGATTTGAAACCAATTCTCTACTGGTTCCAAGACCAATGTTATTTCTACTACCCAAACCTGCCTCCCCCAAAGCCCAGAACAGGGACTGCTACAAGAGAAATCCATGAAGATGATGGAAAATGTTTCTGGGATAAATGTTGCAGAAGTAGGTGGCAGGTGAGCAACCTGGGGCTGCAGAAGCTGGGATGGCAAACATGCATGCTTATCTGGTGGAAAGAAAACCCCAGTACCATCTAGGAGGCAGGAAAAAAAATCTATAGTTGCAGGAGGAGGGGAACACAGACCCATGCTGAAAGAATAGCGCTGATGACATAGGTCCTTTGAGATATGATTTCAGGACATGAGGGAGGAAATTCACTATTCAGTGCTGTGTGTTAACAGAGACTAAAACTGAACCTCTCTGGGTGTTAGTGGAAATAGTGAAGAAAATGATATTTTCAACTGGGTAGGATCTAACGATTCCTTTGCTAATGGGGCTCAGACTTGTCTTATCTCTATTCTTTATCAGCATTTTAACAAGTCTGTTATGGTTTAAAGGCTTTGTTAGCTGAGTTTTTGTAGCAGAAACAAATATCCTTAAGGCAGAGCTAGAAATTAGTCAAATTCAGATGTTTCTTGAGTCTGAGCCCTGGTGAGGGCAGAGTTATTACTGAGAAGATTTCAGGATTTAACTCAGTCTATTTAAGCCCTAGGCTGAGTTTATGAGCCACAGATTGCATAAGAAATGTCACATTGAAATCATCACGGAATTTGTCTCATAATTAACAATTTTCCAATGGGGACATTCTTATATCTTTATGGCAAAATTTATTTGATATTTTATTCCAACCAAGCCAGTCTCCTAAATATTCCCACAATGTCATATTTATTTCTCCCTTTATGCTTTTATTAACACTATTCTTACTACCTGAAATGATCAATAAGTCAAAAAAGATGCCTGTTTAAGCATTTACCATGGATCAGCCAATGTTATAAGTATAGGGGGTATGAAAAAAGGACACAAAAACCCTAGTCCTTGCCCTCACAGAGCTCACATTCCTTTTTTTTTTTTTGAGACAATTGGGGTTAAGTGACTTGCCCAGGGTCACACAGCTAGTAATTGTTAAGTATCTGAGGCTGGATTTGAACTCAGGTCCTTCTGAATCCAGGGCCAGTGCTCTATCCACTGCACCACCTAGCTGCCCCTACAGAGCTCACATTCTAATGAAGAATGAACCATGTAAATAACTAGACACATTATTGAATGGATGGATGAAGCATTTATGAAGGGCTTGCTATTTGCAAAGTACTGTGCTAATCACTCAAAATACAAATGAAAAAAAGTATATAAAAGGAATATACATAAGAAATGGAAAGTCATCTCAGGGGTGAAATTGCAAGCAGCTAGGGACAAGGGGGATCAGGGTACCAATGAAATCACCAAGTGAAGTAGTATAGAGAAAAAAAGAGAAGAGGACCCTGTACAGGAAAATCCACTGGATGATCAAAGGAGACTGGGGGGGGGGGGAGGACAGATAGATAGGAGAACCAACCAGGAGGTGACAATGATCAACAGTGTCGAAGTCTTCTGAGAGGTCAAGGAGGATGAAGATTGGAAAAGTTGGATTTAGCAACTAGGAAATTATTGGTAACTTTGGAGAGAGTGGTTTGAGTGGTCTGATAAGGTCAGAGAGAAGATTGTAAGGGATTAATATTATAATGAGAGGAGATAAAGGAGAGGCTCCTATGCTCAATGACTTTTTTTCCCAAGGAGTTTAGATACAAAGAACAAAAGGGATATAGAACAATAACAGGATGGAAAAGTCAAGTGAGAATTTGAAGATAGGGAGACATGGGTGTGTTTGTAGACAATAGAGAATGAGCCAGTGGAAAACTAGTGAAGGAGTTGAGGTGACAGAATAGACCATCTGTTAAAGGAAATGGTTTTGAATGGGATCACTTGAACAGGTGGAGGGATTGGGTTTGGAAAAGAATACAGCCACATCTTTATGTGAGACAGGGTAAAAGTCAAAATTTACTCGTGTATATGTAGATGTAGATGCAGATGAAGATACAGATGTATATGTGTGTATATATTTGAAGATGTAGGTGTAGATGTAATTATAAATGTAGATGTAGATGTCTTCGAAGATATATCCTGGACATATTTTCCCATAAATTCTCCCCAGAGGATTTACCCAATATGGTAGAGGATTTCTTAGGATTTATTTACTATCTCAGGGCTACTAGTGTACCACCTAATAGAAGTGTACTAGTGTATCTGCTGCTTCTTATTCTTGCCTCATTTTCTCCACTTCTAGTCATATAATTATACACATGGTTGTATTTTTCACTACTTATTGCCCAGAAGTCACTGTTAGCAACATGCTACCGACTTATTAGGCCTACCATCTCTCTGTGGACTGCTTTTGATGTTATTTACCATTTTTATTTTTCTGAGATAATAAGATCATAGTGCTCAGTAATTTCACACACCATTGTCTTTTTTTGGTCTCTTTGTTTTTTGTGGGGAAATAAGGGGTAAGTGACTTGCACAGGGTCATACAGCTAGCAAGTGTCAAGTGTCTGAGGCCAGATTTGAACTCAGGTCCTCCTGAATCCAGGGCCAGTGCTTTATCCACTGCACTACCTAGCTGCCCCCCAAATTACTGGTAAGGAAGGCATAGTGGGAGACAGGGGCTCTTTTTTGTTTCTTTGTTTGTTTTCCAGGGCAATGAGGGTTAAGTGACTTGCCCAGGGTCACACAGCTAGTAAGTGTCAAGCATCTAAGGCCGGATTGAACTCAGGTCCTCCTGAATCCAAGACTGATGCTTTATCCACTGCGCCACCAGCTGCACCCCCCCCCCCAGTAATTTCTATCCATATAGAATCACCATGAGAATATTGATGCTAAAGAGATGGTACCAAACCATGGCAAGCAGATTGGCATAATTGAAAATACTTCACAATGTCCAAAAAGCATCTTAACTCCCAGTCATTACTCTACTTCATTTTCAACTGATTGATCATTTATAGTACATATACAAGATATACATATTTACAGATAAATCTAATGAGCTGTCTACCTAGTTAGTAGTTGTAAATATAGCAATATGCATCTTCATCCACTTTGTTTATCCACTATGGATAGTTAGAACAATCTTGTTTGCATTAGTAAAGAGGCTGTTTAGTACTCCAGAGTTTTGTTCAATTAGCATATTGCAAAATAGTAACATTCAGAGAACCCTGCCATTAATATGAAATTTTTGGGGCAGCTAGGTGGCGCAGTGGATAAAGCACCAGCCCTGGATTCAGGAGAACCTGAGTTCAAATCTAGTCTCAGATACTTGACACTTACTGTGTGACCTTGGGTAAATCACTTAACTCTCATTGCCCCACAAAAAACAAACAAATTAATGATCTTTTTAAAAAATGCAATTTTTTTTCTTTCACTGTTAGTTACATAATATAACTTTCATGATAATCAACTACAGTACTATTTGTTCTCACAAGCTCGTGGCATGATAATACAGACAATTGATGGTGAAATAATTGCTTTCTCTAACTAGTCACTTATGATTTTGTTGATATATTATAAATTTATTTTTTCCTATTTCTTTTTCTTTTTTTTTTGCAGAGCAATGAGGGTTAAGTGACTTGCTCAGGGTCAGACAGCTAGTAGGTGTCAAGTGTCAAGGCTGGATTTGAACTCAGGTCCTCCTGAATCCAGGGCCGGTGCTTTATCCACTTTCCTATTTCTTTTGTCTAGTATCTCTTGATTCCTTTCCTTCAAAGTATTTCTAAATATATGTCTAGGACTTCTGAGCAGTTCATTAGTTTTTGCCTTCTTTCATTATTTTTCCTGAACCATATTTGCTAACAGAGTTTTTACCATTAGCATAAAGAAATCACTGATTATTAAAATATGTTGAATTAATTTGCAAGATCTTTACAAGTTCTTAATAGAACTTCTCAACTCCATCCTTGATTATAGATATAGGTGCATGAACGAATTATTTTTAGTTATTTTCACAGTCCTCTATTTATATTGATCATCAGTATCATGAGGTGACAAGACTCCCCTTAAAATGGAAGCTCATTGATTGCTGGGACATTCTTTTTTTAAAATCTTTGTACCCACAGCATCTAGTACAGTGACTGGTATGTAGCAGATACTTCACAGAATCAATAGAATCTAAAAGTCTTGCCAATACTTCAATAAGAATCCTCTTAAAAATATGCCAGGTAAGTGGTCATTGACTTGTGTGCTCAGCTTTCATTGAGCATTTTGGGAACAGGAACTATTGACTCACTTGTTTTCCTTGAAAAGCATGTGAGCCTATGTCAGTGAGGTCAGAGGATGGGACAAACACAAATTTCTTGTAATATTTCCCCTTTGATTTTACAATGCAGAAATGGATTTAGTTTGCCAGTGGCAATACATCTGATCACAGTTTATATTTTTCTGATTAAAAGAACACTTCCTTAATGAATTTATTGCCCTGACAGCTCATATGTTCAATTAAGACAAACACATCCTCAGGAATGCCAACTGTAGCCTTGCAAACAACATTGCAATAAACGGTTCCTCTAATTGACTGGTGGGGTTTTGGTCACATACATAGAAACACCAATCTCTCCCAATAGTGCCATTAATCATTTAACACTCCAAACAATGAATCATATCCTTTCATTTTTCTTCTGGAAAAAGGGGAAAGTGTCAGTGTTAGCAGGTTCTTTTAAAAATGATGCTTGATGTTTTTCTCATGCATAATCAAAATTCCAAATGGCCCTCATCTCTTGACCAATTGAAAGGGAAGTTAAGCATGTTTAACAAAGACTTGGGTAATAGTGCACAAAGCAGAATTTGGTGCCAATGGCATCTGCAGCACTTTGTATCTGCATCAGGCTCTGTCACACACGAATGTCTGCTGATTATATCTGTAGATGACCCAAAGCTGGGAATGTTAACTAACAGGGGGAGGATCCCAAAACATCTCAATAAGCTAAATGGTTGCACTGAAACTTAAAATATTAAATTCAACAGGGATAAATGTAAATTCTTACATTTCAGTTTTAAAAATATTTCAGGAGCACAACTTGAGGGAAGTGGGGCAAGAGATTTGATTGCTTACAGAAGGTCTAAGGGTGTCAAAGGATAGGTGGATTCAAAGGAGTCAATGATGTGATGCAGCAATCCAGAAAGCTAATCCAATCTCAGGCAATATTCAGAGGAATATAGTTTCAGGAGTGGGAAGGTGATAACCCGAAAGTCTTTTGCTATGAAGACAAAATTTTGAATGTTCCGGATTCTGGATGACATAGTTAAAGAAAGATATTAAAGGTGGCAAGTATTCAGATGAAGTCTACCAGA
Organism: Dromiciops gliroides; assembly: GCF_019393635.1. Classification (NCBI taxonomy): domain Eukaryota; kingdom Metazoa; phylum Chordata; class Mammalia; order Microbiotheria; family Microbiotheriidae; genus Dromiciops; species Dromiciops gliroides. The sequence continues at coordinate 13,536,368 of NC_057863.1, read as the reverse complement.
ATAGTGAAGGACCTAGAGTTCATTGCCCATATGAATTTGTTAAAGGAAGTAGACTGGGGAAGGGTGGAACATGGTTAAGTGGAGAAGGAAGAGGGAAGATTGGTCTAAAAACAGCTTTCCATTAAAAAAAAAAAACTGTCATAGGGCATTAGCTAGAATACTAACCCTGGAGTTAGGAAGGGTAATCTTTCTGAGTTCAACTCTGGTCTCAGACACTTACTAGTAGTGTAACCCTAGACAGGTAACATAACCCTGTTTACCTCAGTTCCTCATCTGTAAAATGAGCTGGAAAAGAAAATGGCACCTCAGTATCTTTCCCAAGCAAACTCCAAATAGGTTCATGGAGAGTAGGATGTGACTGAAATGAGTAAACGACAACAACATTCTAGAAAGGAAGTAGATATTTTCCTTTTGACCCCAGAGAGTGGAACTGGGAAGAATAGGTGAAAATTACATAGAGGTAGATTTAGATTTGATATAATTTATCATCAAAACCCTTAAGCAACCATCAGAACTGTCCACCAGAGGAATGGGCTGTATCATTCTGGGAGGTGCTGGGCTCCTCTTATTGTAGACCTTTGAAAAGAGACAGACAGGATGATCCTGCACACATAGACCTCAGTAACAGCTGAGATCCTTCCCAGCTCTTGGATTCTTTAACTTTATGATATTCACACCAATTGATTTCAGCAATAATATAAATCAGGTCTGTGGTTTTGGTGACTTTCCACATTTGGAATAAACATTTATTTTAAAGGTTTCTTAATAAAAACCTGCTCATGTAGGCAGACTGCTCAGTGTTTGCTGTAGGCAGTTGACATTTCTACTTGCTCTTTTTCCTTCAGGTAGAAAAACAAGATCCAATAAATTTCTGTTTAAAAAAATCCATCTTACAGTCAAATGTCTTTGTTTATGCCCTTTTAAAAGAGTGTAAATCAGGGGCTTTTAACTTGGAGTCCATGAACTTACTTTTTAATATTTTAATAACTATTCAATAGATTTGGGTTCCATTGTAATTATAGATAATTTTATACATCTAACAACCTTATCCTGAGGAGTTCATCAGTTTCACCGGATTCCCAAAAGGTTCACGACACAAACAATGGTTAAGAACCCTTGGTCTTAACTGTATTTTTGGAGACCATTTTGCGTGAGAGACAGCTGTAGGAGCAATTTATGGGAGGACCTATGGGAAAATTTAGACACAAATTCCCTAGGAAAAGTATGAAAGAGAGCAGAAACATCAGATCATTGTGTGCGCATTGCTGTGTCTTAATGAAGAACTTAATGCTTGGAAGGACTGGCTTGCTACAGAAACAGCAGGGAGTGGTGGTGCAGTCCCCTGAGGAGAGGAGGTATTGCCTTGTGTTAGTTATGTTAGTGATGACTGTGACTGATGTTGGCATGTAAACATCTTGGAGAGGAACAGGAAGGGAAACAAGGAAAATACTCAGAAAACTAGGCCAGGGGGTAAAGGACAGCTTCTTTTCATTTAAGCACACTGCAATGGAGTTTTAAAAAATAATCACTGGTAGTGACAGGGGCTCATGGCTGATGTGATGAAGTAGGTGTCGATAATTCTAGGAAGAGCTTCTGGAGGGGAGTGATTAAGCTTAGTGCTGCCTGGAGGATATAGCCACTTCCCATTTCTGGTAATACTGATGGACAGAAAACTTGGGACTGGGTGCTCTGGGGTACCACTCTTATCTGGGGATATGTAAATGCTTAAAACCAGGGCAAGAAAAATTCCAGGTGCTTGTGAATTGTTCATTTTTACCACAGATATTTTAAGGTTTTGCAGTTGCCATAACTCTATGTATGGTCCACAAAAAATGGGATGTAGCCTAAGGTCCACAGACAGGGAACTTAGAAGGATAAATAAATTTTAGAATTGTGTTGAGACTCCCACTATAAGTTTTTACAGTTTCATGTGAAGTCAACTTACCTTTTTTTTTTTTTTTACCAAGATTCCTTCCCATAAGCAAAAGAGATGTATTTGGACTATGTAATTGTATATTATTTTTCTTTTCTTTTCTTTCTTTTTTTTTTTTTTTTTGCTGAGGCAATTGGGGTTAAGTGACTTGCCCAGGGTCACACAACTAGTAAGTGTTAAGTTTCTGAGGCCGGATTTTAACTCAGGTCCCCCTGAATCCAGGGCCGGTGCTCTATCCACTGCACCACCTAGCTGCCCCACAGTTATATATTATTAGCAAAGGTTAGTTGACTGTTGTTAAATTAATATGGAATTGATCCCACCTTTCATTTCTAACAGGGGTAAAGACTAGAAATAATTCTCAAAAAATAGACCATTTAACTTTTGTCTGCTTATTTCCTAGTTTGCAGCATGAGATATAGTGGAATGATAAACTTGAAATCAATCAGCAAATATGTATTAAGCACCTACTATGTGCCAGAAACTGTGCTAAGTGCTGGGAATAGAAAAAGAAGAAAAAGACAGTTCCTTTGAATCATGCAAGAGAGACACCTGCCTGTGATTGCATCCTCACTTACCTCCTCTGTGAAACAGAGTAATGCTATTTTTATAAGATTATTGTCAGAATTAAATGAGAAATTATATGTAAAGCATTTGGCAAAATCTTGAACTTCTATGTAAATTAGTGATTGCACTTATTTATTCATTATTCATCCATTTGTTAGCTTGTTTGTTTTTGTCCAGAGCTATAAAATCTTTGGTTTTGGAAACTCCTGGTTTGGAAATTTCTTTAACAATAACGAATGATCTTTCTTTCCTCCTGATTTGAGCCTTTTTTGGGGCTTACTAACAAGTGTTCTTTCTGAAAGACCTTGAACTCCTTGAAACCAGAGACTGTCTTTTGCCTTTCTTTGTATCTACAGGGCTTAACACAGTTCTTGGCACATAACACTAGCTGCTTAAATGGGATCCTAATTAATGAAATTGTTTTGAAGGCAATTTATGTTACTGGAGATCTGTTATGAGCCCAGCCATGTGTTTATTATTGTGAGCTATGCTAGCTAAAGGAAGAAGTTGCTCTCAGGTGCCTTTTAATCTTGGTGGGGAGACAAGACTTAGATGCATTAAATCATTAAGGAATATTGCTGAGGCTGCAGATAGGAAAGTAAACAATTGAACAAGATCGAATGTCCAGAACATGGGAGAGTTGGGGGAGGGGATCTGGAGGCCATCTGGTCCCACCCTGAACAAGAATTCTTTCTACTGCATCATATGTTGTTGCTGTTGTTCTTCTCTACTTTGTTTTTTGTTATTCAGAAGGGGAAGGAAAAGATATCTTAGGAAATGCAGATGATGTAAAAACAAAAGATGGAAATGTATAATTTTAAGAAAGTTCATTAGCAGTACTATTTTGGGGGACAGCTAGGTGGCGCAGTGGATAAAACACTGGCCTTGGATTCAGGAGGACCTGAGTTCAAATCCAGCCTCAGACACTTGGCACTAGCTGTGTGACTCTGAGCAAGTCACTTAACCCTCACTGCCCCACAAAAAAAAGACGTACTATTTTTAAGGAAATATAAGATGAGAATTCATAATATTAAAGGCAATTGATTATAGCTGTCAATGGGTTAAACAAGACTCTTGTCCATTATCTTTGCTAAACAACAGCATACAGTGCTTGAGGGACTTGTAGCTTGTGCCTTGAACATCATGACACTCAAAGTCACAAATGTATTGTCCAGTTAAGTGACATTCATTGAGAATGCCAAACCTTACTTTTGCCATTAGTTTTACATTGGGATTATTATTAACACAGTAATAGAAATGTGTCAATTTGTAGAGACAATATGATATAGTGGAAAGAGCCCCAGATTTGGACTTGAAAAGTGGGTTCAAATCCTTGAGAAGAGTAAGTAGGGTGGGACAACCAGGGCTTTGTTCTAGCTACCAACTGATATCTGAAATGATGTTCTTGCTTCTGGGAGTAACTGGGAAAGGTGAGGGAGGACGAGGTTGGCATGGTTGTTTTTCTTCTGCTACTTTAGTTATGAGCCTATATTATCATGGTCATCCATCAGCCTACATTACAAGGGGGATTTAAGAAAAAGAATTATTTTGAAGAAGGAAACAGTCTGGACTCTCTGGCAGAGTAGGATGGAGGAGGAATAGAAGGCCATATCTTCTCCCCTCATGACAGAATGAGCTTCCAGTTGGATGATCTACCCTGGGGCGCTGTCCCATTCTGAAATGAATTTGCCCCACATGTCAGAATTCAGTTACAACTCTGAAATTTTGAATTGTTCATTTAGTCAAACCAAGGTCATGGTGTAATGGCCACATTGAAGTTACTTCATCTCTCTCATACTCACTTTCTTCATCTATACAATGAGGGAGTTGAATTGGATGATCTTTAAAGTCCCTCCCAATATTAAGTCTGCACTCAAATGCTTAATAAGTAAATAGGTTAACCTTTTCTTTTTCCAAACTTTTATCTTGACCATTGACAAGTATCAAAAGCTCATGGCTGTGCTTCCAACTCTACTATAGTTTGTTTCCATCTTTGTAGAAGCATGAGTAAGGAGATAAAGAGCCAAGGTCAGCATGTCAGCAAATGAAGACAAAAGGTCCATAAGATATTAAGGTCTTGTATTCTCCAGAAACAACCACTGGGTCCCACATCATGGAGAATTGATTAGATCAAGGATGTCCCCTGTTGCACTATTCCTGAGGCTGATACCCAAATCTCCTTTGAATACCAACATTAAAGGGAGTTTCCCACAGTCAGGAGTTATTTTATACTTATTTGGGGATGTTTCAGCTATCATTTTTTCCCCTATTTTATCCACTGACTTCTCTGGGAAAAAAGTACAAACATTTCCAGCACTCGTTTTCTTTCAGCAAGATGAATGAGATGAATACTTAGTGAGGAAAATGGGAAAAAATCAACTTGGCATTAAATTCAAATAAAAGTAAATTTGTCCTGACAGTTAAATGTTCTTGTGAAGATTGAGGTAACTTTAGGGCTTAGGGTTTGCATCATTTTAATAATTGAACAATAATTGAAGTATGCCTTTAGTACGGGAATTGTTTATCGTACATCATTTGGATTTCATTGGATTTGAGTTGTTCATTGTCCTTTGGCCAAGGGAAATAGCAGGAAAATAAGCCTCATAAAGAAGCTGAAGGCAGAGGCTTAGTACAAAACTGAAATGTACCAAACAATCAATTAAAAAACATTTATTAAGCACTATGTACCAAGAGCTGTATAGGAATTTGAAAACAAAGGTAAGTTTATCCCTGTCCTCAGGGAACTTTTATTATGCCGGGGAGGCTTTACATTCACAGATAAGGAAAAATAAGATACATGCAAAAAACATTATCCAAACCTATTGGGTGTTAGGGAGGCAATAATGACCTGCAGAACCAGAAAAAAGACTTCTGGATGAGATGGCCCTTGAACTGAGCCTTAAACGGAACAAGAGGTTCCAAAAGGTGGGAGAAAGAAAACAAAAGCATCAAGGTGAAAGATGGAATGACATGTGGGTCATTTGGTCTGGAATGCTGATGACATGAAAGGGAGCAATCCTGTCTTGGAAAGAGCAACCAAAGGCAGATGTTGATGCTAAACAGAAGCATTTCCCTTTTAGCCTACGCATAAGAAGAAATCACAGAAACTTCTTGGATCGGGGAGTGATGTGGCCAGAGCTACGCTTTAGGAATATTGCTTTGGCAGTTAGAGACAACATGGACTAGAGAGGGGAGAAACTGGATATAGAGAGACCAGTCAACCAGCGCTTAGTAAGAGTTATATGCCAGGCATGTGATAAATGAGGAGGATACAAAGAAAGGCAAAGCCAAGCTGTGACCTCAAGGAATTCACATCCTAATACAGGAGGAAGCATAGAGAGAAAATCTTAGATAGTGTCCTGGCAGAGGCTTGAGGAACTGGAGGAAATGGGAAACAAGCCTGGAAGGAAGCCTGGGAGGAAGAGATGAGGAAGAAGATAAATCCAGGCCTGGGGAAGAAGCAACACAAAGACAGGGATGGGAGAGGAGAGATGGCATGTGTTGGGAACAAGAAATAGACTAGTGGAGCTAGATCACACAACATAGGAAGGGAAGTAAGGTATAAGGCTGGAATGGAAGGAGCCAGATTGGAATAAGCTTTTAAAAAGGGGGACTTGATATTTTCTTCAGGAGATAATAGGAAGCCACTTGGGTGGCATTGTCAGAGAGATACTTTAGAAAAAATAGCCTTGGTGGCTAAGGGGAGACTGGTCTAGAATGGGGAGATTTTTAAGGCAGAGACACTAATTAGAAAGTTATGGAGGGGCAGCTAGGTGGCGCAGTGGATAGAGGACCGGCCCTGGAGTCAGGAGTACCTGAGTTCAAGTCCAGCCTCAGACACTTAACACTTACTAGCTGTGTGACCCTGGGCAAGTCACTTAACCCCAATTGCCTCACTAAAAAAAAAAAAAAAAAAAAAAAAAAAAAAAAAAGAAAGTTATGGAAAAAAACAAGATGAGGAGTAAGTGCTCTCTTTAGAACAGTTGTTGTGTATATAGAGAAGGGGACTTAAATGTGAGATGTTGTGAAGGTAGAAAAGGTCAGATATAGAAACTGATTGGATATGTGGGGTGAGCAAGAAAAAGTCTGGTTCTAGGTGTCTGAACAGCAACTGGTAATGTGGGATGGTAGCTAAGGAGGAAGAGAAGAGACTAGGGAAAAGAGATAGTTCTGGGAATCGATTCCATAGAGATGTTACTGAAACTATGGAAACTGAGAAACTCCCCAAGTGAGGTGTTACAGAATAAAAAAAAATGTGCCCCAGGGTGGAGCCTTGGGGAAGACACCCATTTTTGGTAAATATGACGTAGATTTAAAAAAAACAAGCAAATGATATTGAGCATGAATTATCAGACAGAAGAGAGGAGAGGAGACAACAGCGTCATGAAAACGCAAAAAGGAGAGTGTCAAGTGGCAGGAAATCAATAATACCAAGAGCTTCAAAGAGGTAAAAAAAGAGAATTGAGAAAAGTCCACCATGACACCAGGTGATAATGATAAAAATGGCAGTTTTTCACAAATTATGTATGAGGTTGGAAGGCAGATTACTGTTGTTAGCAAAGAATTAGAGCAAAGGAAGGGAAGACACCAAATACAGATTTTTTTTCAAGGAATTTAGTCACTAAGAAGAGAGGCGAGCTAACAACAACAACAACAGCAACGAGGAGGAGGAGGAGGAAGAAGAGGAAGAAGAAAAAGAAGAGGGGCATCTAGGTGGCAGAGTAGATAAAGCACTGACCCTGGATTCAGGAGGACCTGAGTTCAAGTCTGGCCTCAGACACTTGACACTTACTAGCTGTGTGACCCTGGGCAAGTCACTTAACCCTCATTGCCCTGCCCCCCCCAAATAAAAAAGGGAATACAAAAAAAAAGAAGAAGAAGAAATAGCTAGTGGGGATGTCAGGAACCAGTGGAGAGCGTTTGAGAGAGCCATAGGTATGAACAACCAGTAGATAGGGAGAGGTACAAGGTAATAAAATGGGGAAGATTTGGGGGGCTAATGGTAGCAGTAACTGATGTAGATGCCTCCTGCACTGGTTCTGATAGTAACAGAAATTCATCCATGACTTCAGATTGTCTGCAATTCATTTCCATAAATCTTCTATAGAGGAATTAGCCAATATAGTAAAGGTTTTTCCATAAGTCCTTATATCTTTTATAGGTGCCAGTAAAGCTTTCACTCTTTCTAGTAAATTATCAAATGAGATAATATTTGTGAGGTGCTTAGCATGGTTCCTGGCATGTAGTAGGTGCTTAATAAATGTTTCCTTGCCCTTGCCCTTTTCTTCCACCTCCAGTAGACTGTTCATTAGTATAATGTAGTGGATAGAACACTGAATTTACAGACAAGAGGACCAGGGTTCAAATTTCACTTCAGAGATTTACTATATATGTCACACTTGGTAAGTCACTAACTTCTCTGTTTCCTCTTTTGTTAAACTAAGGGGCTGGACTCAACCTCTAAGGTCTCTTCCAGTTCTTGCTCTGTGATCCTATGACTTGTTTTCTCTAGCTCTGGCTACTTATTTCTACTTTGCTAAAATGCACAGTATGATATGACAAAGTATGTGTCATGTCAGTGGTCTGTGAATTTGTCAGTGTAGTAACTCCCTTCATAGGCCCTCATTTTAATTGTTCCATAAATTTGTCTTGGAGAGTTGTCTGAGGCCCAGAGAGATTAAGGCTTTTGTCCAATTTCATATGGCTTCTATGTGTCAGAAGTAGATTTGGACAAAGTCCTCAACTCCACATATAGTACATGGCTTATACCATGCTCTTCATGTATAAATATGTTAATATTTTATGGAATATTTAGCACTTATTTCTCCATGTTTATTTGATTGCTTTTAGAGGCAGCATAGGGTAGCAGATAGAGTGCTTCATTTTGAATCAAAAAGAACTGATTTGGAATGCTAACTCGGATGCTCCCTAGTTATGTGATACTAGGCAAATCACATAACCTTTGTCATTCTCAGTTTCTCTAGTTGGAAAATAAAGAGAATAGTAGCACTTACCTCACAAGGTGTTTGTGAAAATCGGATTGCCAAAAATATGTCAAAAACTTCCTCCACTTTAACTCATTCTAGAGATGTCAGTTATCATCAATATGACTACCACCATCCACATTAAGAATTTTGTTGTTTTTAGAAAGTGCTTCTATGTATGACCCAGAACGCAAATTCTTTTCACTTCTACCGCTTTGAATGGACTTCAAATGGCTCAAGTAACATAATGTGCCTTCTGTTGGAATACTTGCCTAGGTCAGTATGTGGAGTTCCTCTCCAGTACTTTGGCCTCTCTTTGGCCATGACAACTCATGAGAAAGAGAAGACAACAAAGTGGCCTTCCTTCTACTTGTATAGCCCTCTTCTGCTTCTGTAGCAGTGGTAGAAAAATGGTAGAAAGGCCAACATAGGCTACCGAAGATCCCCCAGTTTTGCTGGTAAGCACCAACCTCACTGTTGGTTCTTTAAAGGTGAGATCCTTGTCTAATGACCAAAGACTTGGTGTCAATACTGAAAAACTGGACTTGTGAATTCATTGGTATAGGGACTTTGCAGTTGAGAAAACTCTCTATACCAGTGCAAATGATCAAATCAAAGAGTTATCAAGAGCACTGGCAGATTAATTGACTTTCAGAGAGTCATATAGCACTATGTGTATCAGGATTCAAACCCAGTTCTTAGCTTTGAGGACAGCTCACCATCCCCTACACCATGCTGCCTCTCTGGAGGAATGGAAACACATTAATACTGAAATTTCCACCATTCCTGAAACCAGAAGACAGAGGGAAGTTGCAGCTAAATAGAAGAAAAACTTATAGTGATCTTTGGAGAAACAAATCCAGAAACAGGTGAAGTTGGTTTCATTGTGTTCCCAGAGGCAACATGAAGCAAAATTTCATGGGGTAATTGGTTATATTGCTTTGCCATGCTTATGATGAACAGAAACAAAAAAGACTATCATGGAGATTATTGAAGCCTATACAACTGTTAGACAGAATGACTAGATAGAAAAATGCACAAAGAACGTGGCATATTTCTCCAAACCAATGCAAGACATACCCTCTTAATTTAGTTTCTGCAAGTAGAAAAGTGGTCACAGAAAGGGAAGCATTATGGACTACCCAGAAACCCTATGCCCATAAATTATAAGTACTGTTTTTTTTTTCAAGAAGATGGCCAGTATTTTGCTACTACAACAACAGAATGTGTATATTTTAACTCTATGTCTGTTTGCTCTGTTAATGGTTTTGCCAAGAGAAATGAACTGCAAGGCTAAGACTCACCCTGCATCTGATGGTGCCACAAATGTCTTTAGAACACTGAAATGTGGACTCATATGACACTGTTGGCAGATACACAAAAGTTTTATTACTGGATAGCTTCATACTTTTAAAAAGCCAAAGAGATACAATTACTGAAATGACAGGAAGAGATATTTACCCCCATTTAAGTTGTTCATTCTCTCTCTCTCCCTCTCCCCCCTCACTCTCTCAGTCTCTCTTTTTCTCTCTCCATTTCTCCCTCTCCGTCTCCCTCTCTCTCACATACAGAAATACACACAGACACACACACTTTAAATGTGTTTCATATGACTACAAAATATTTTTATAAATATAGAAACATATATGTCTACTATATGCTTTGCATACAAGTAGCATCGAATACATGTTTGCTGAATGGAACTGTGTTCTTTGAATGATTTGATCTAGAATTAGAAGGTAGATTAAGTCGTATATTTTCTAATCCTTCTCAGATAAGGAAACTGAGGATCATAGAAGTTAAATGGCTTGTCCAGGGTCAAAAATGTAACAACATCCCAAGGGAATAATGATAAAGCTTACTATCCACCCCCATAGAAAGAACTGATAAAAAGAGCACTCGTGCATTGTACATATATAACCTGGTTGCTGTCTTGTGGAGGGGGAAGGAAGAAAAATTTGTAACTCTAAATCTTGTGAAAATGAATGTTGAAAACTACCCTTACATGTAACTGGAAAAATAAAATAAATCTTTGTTGCAAGAAGAAAATTTTTTTTAAAAAAATGTCACAACATAGCTGAGTTACTAGAATGCAAACCCATATCGTCCAGTGTTCCGACACTTAATCCAGTTCTTCTGCCAACTCACTCTGCCACTACAGCAAATTTTCTTCTTTCCTTATGTCGTTGCTCCCTCCTTTCCTTCTTCCCTTTCTTACATTTTCTATCCTCCTCCTTACTTCTTCCCTCCCTTCCTTCTCCTTCTTTCTCTTTCTCCCTTCCTTCTTCCTTTCCTTCTCCCTCTTTTCTTTTTCTTTCTTTCTTTCTTTCTTTCTTTCTTTCTTTCTTTCTTTCTTTCTTTCTTTCTTTCTTTCTTTCTTTCTTTCTTTCTTTCTTTCTTTCTTTCAAATTACCCCGATGGGAAGTATAGCAGCCACTCTCACTGTGATCCAATTGCTAATGAGCAAGGGACCTTGGACCTGCTCTATTTCCACCCTGTGACAGTTTACTCCTCATTGGGCAGCCTGATAGCCATTTGCTCCAGAGGGCTCACCATACTGGTGGCAGATACAGACATATGATAACCTTAGCCCACTGTAGCTCAAATTACAAAGCTCAAGAAATTCAGCAGCCTTGGTCTTCCCAGTGGCAGAGACTGCATGTATATACCATGCTCGCTTTAGGTATTTCTGACCAAAATCTTCCTAATTCATTTTCCAAGGAAAACCATAAATCATCTATGTATAAAGACATTCTTGAGCATCCACTTAATTTTAGTTCCTTGATATAATAAAAAGAACTTGCCAGACTAATAAGTCTGGCAAGAATGGGAACTGAGTGAGTAAAGCAGAGACATCCCTGTGTATTTGTCTGTATAGTCTGCATCCCAATAGCCATGCAACACAAACTAAGATATTTTCAAGAACACTTGGCCCAGAAGTCAGAAGGTCATCATTGACAATGACCTGTCACATGACTCCCCTCTTGCTCCCAATGAGCCTGTGGGAAGAAGAAAATCACACTGGCCTCTTACATGTCTTGGTTGTTGGCAGCTTGGACTTGGCTCAGTCGAACAAATGTGGTCTCCCTCCTCTAAGCCACTAGCTATCAAGTTACACCCAGCTTAACAGTAACTGTCCCTTGCAAAACATTTTCCAGCCTGAGTGCAAACTACTCAAGGGCAACTCTGTGCCATACTGTTTAGAAAAGAAATATCCCATTTTTCATAAATTCATGGGAAAGGGGAAGTCAGTTCCAGTGAATGGTGGCTCTTCCCAGAAGTGACTACCAATACCCAGTAGCTTTCTCAAGATCCTTGATGATACAGGTCCCAACAAAGACCTTCTCCAGAAGTGCTGTTGGAGCCTCTGCTGCCAAACAGGTGCTTGGTTTTTGCCTGTTTTAACTAACCATTTGAAACACTGTGTCTCAAGCAAGAGGTTCCTTCTTCCCTATATGGTATGTGACATAAGCTTTCTGTGAGTAGAAACTATTTCATTCATACTCTTTGTACCCCCATAGCCTAGCCCAGTGCTTGCTATGTGGGAGGGACTGAATACATGCTTGTTGATTGATCACTGGCTTCCTTTAATGCTACTGCTACTCATAGATGACATCAGCCTCAAGAATAGGGACCTCGGGGGCAGCTTGGTGGCGCAGTGGATAGAGCACCAGCCCTGGATTCAGGAGGACCTGAGTTCAAATCCGACCTCAGACACTTAACACTTACTAGCTGTGTGACCCTGGGCAAGTCACTTAACCCCAATTGCCTCACTAAAAACAAACAAAAAAGAATAGGGACCTCGGACAGTTTCTAGGCAGCCACAAAGCTCTCTTCAGAAAAGATTACTAACCAGATGAGTTAGAAGAGAAAAACAAAGTGACTTTTGAGGAAAACAAATGGTTTGATTTGAAAAAATAAAATAAAATTATCAAAGTGCACTGTCAATCAATCAGCAAATATTTATTAGGTAATTTGTATTGTTAAGCAGTGTTCTAGGTACTCGATATACAAAGATAACAGTTCCTACAATAGTAATGGTTCCTGCCTCCAAAGAGCATATATTCTATTGTATTAGTACTAGTGCATGTTTATATAGTGACTTGACATAAATGATCTCATTTGGTCCCCACAGCAAGTCTAAGGTTGTTGTTGTTCTCTAGTTTTTTGGGTTGTGTCTAACTTTTCATGACCCCATTTGGGTTTGTTTGTTTTTTGGCAAAAAATAGTGTAGTTTGCCATTTCCTCCTCAAGCTCATTTTACATATGAGAAAACTGAGGAAAACTGGATTAATTGACTTGCCCAAGGTCACACAGCTAGTAAATGTCCAAGACTAGATTTGTTTTGGTTTTGGTTTTTTGTGGGGCAATGAGGGCTAAGTGACTTGCCCAGGGTCACACAGCTAGTAAGTGTCAAGTGTCTGAAGCTGGATTTGAACTCAGGTCCTCCTAAATCCAGGGCTGGTGCTTTATCCACTGCGCCACCTAATTGCCACCTAGCTGCCCCCTGAGGCTAGATTTGAATTCAGGTCTTCCTGACTCCAGATGCAGTGCTCTATCTGTGCCACCTATCTGCCTGAGGTAGATACTTGATTTACCTCCTTTTTTGCAGATGCAGAAACTGAGACTCAGGGAAGTTCAGTGAGGCCAGACTCAAAACTAACACTCCTAAAGCCATTTTCTTTTCTTTTTTTTTTTTTATTTTTTTAGTGAGGCAATTGGGGTTAAGTGACTTGCCCAGGGTCACACAGCTAGTAACTGTTAAGTGTCTGAGGCCGGATTTGAACTCAGGTACTCCTGACTCCAGGGCCGGTGCTCTATCCACTGCGCCACCTAGCTGCCCCCTAAAGCCATTTTCAATGCACTAACCACTATACCACACTGACTTTCAACTATATCTAGCAGTTCTGTTTTATATGGTCCTAAAGTGTTCCTTCAAAAACAAATTCATTTTTTTGTGTTCTAAAAAAAAAACCGTATTATTGTCAAGATTTGTTTTCATTGTTCCTAATTCATTCCCAGACTGAATACAACTGGTCATTAAATTGGCAGATAAAGTAAAATAATTGGAAATTACAGGAATAAACCAATTCCCTCATTGGTTGTTAGTAGCTTAAAGATATGGAGTGTGGCTGTGTTCAGGCTCCAGGTCTGCATGGCTTCGCAGGCACACAGTCAGTGTCCATTAAATATTCCTTGATTAGATTTTATCCATCTTTTCAAAACCTTTATAACAGTAATTACATTTACAGTTTACTCCTATAGATTCCATACTGGAAGGGACTAGAGAGATCATCTAATCCAATCTTCCTTACATCTGAAGTAACTGAGGCTCTGACAGATAAAGTCACGTACCGTCAAACAAGTAATGGCAGAGGATTTGAACCCAGGACCACAGAGTCCAAATCTAGTGCTTTTTCCACTGTGGAAAAATCCAGACCAAAAGCAGAATATGAGAATCAAGTCCACAATGATCCCACTTATTTTGCAACAAAAAAGAGCATTATTGTAAACCTGTAACAATTCAATTTAACAATTTTTTATTACACACAAGCTACGTTCAGCACACCACACAAAGCGCCAAAGATTCAGAAATTAAAAACAATGAATTTCACACTCTCAGATGGCTTACAACAGAAGGCAGGGGTAGGGTGGGGCAACTTCTATTCTTCTGGAGTTTAATGGTCAAAAAAATGCTTTCATAAAAACCACTTTGTATGGGAAGGATTGTAACAAATAGTATACCCATTTTAAACATCAGGAAACTGAGACAAAGAATTTAAACAGTTCATCCAGCAAATGAGTTGCAGAGCTGGAATTCAAATTCAATTTTATTTCATTCAATAAAACATTAAGCACTTCTTTGCTCAATGCCTTGTGATAAGCTTTAGGGATATAAAGTCGACAGTGAAAGTCTTTACCCTCTGAGGAATTTCTCTTTTACCCAGGTCTCCACTCTTTCCCTTGCTACTCCAATCACCCTTTCAAACTTATCAGAGCAAAAAGACTCACTCAGCTACCCAATTAACAATCATTAATTAGCAATGAAACAGTATGGGTAGAAAGAAATGTTAGTTTCAGCGATATATGGCAGCGTCTTAGAAATTCATAATTACCACACTTCAATAACTAGAAAAAATGGGAGAGAGGAGAGGGAGAGAGGGAGGGAGAGGGAGGGAGGGAGAGAGAGACAGAGACAGAGACAGAGACAGAGACAGAGAGCGACAGAGAGAGACAGAGAGAAAGACAGAGAGACAGAGAGAGACAGAGAGAGAGTTCTGCTACCAGATAAGGAAAGTACCTGGTGATTCCAGTGGGAGAAAAACTGTGACGATTTAAGTAGAAGGTAGAGGATAGGAAGAAGTAAGCTTGACACTGTTGTTTGCTCTTATGCTAAGGTTTCTTTTTTCTTTTTTCTTTTTTTTTTTAGTGAGGCAATTGGGGTTAAGCGACTTGCCCAGGGTCACACAGCTAGTAAATATTAAGTGTCTGAGGCCGAATCTGAACTCAGGTACTCCTGATTCCAGGGCTGGTGCTCTATCCACTGCGCCATCTAGCTGCCCCAGTTCCTTTTTTTCTAACACAATGAACTATGGATTCTAAAAGAAGCAGATATGTTTATAGACGTGTTTTCATATATATATATATATATATATATATACACACACACACATACACACATATGTTTGTGTACGTATATACACTTTATATATGTATATTCACATATATGCATGTGTTTCTGTGCATAAAAGTTACAGAGATGGCTATAGGTGTAGGTGTACTGCACATGCATATACACACACATATATACATACACATGTGTTTTCACATATATGTCTCTATAAATTATGTCTATATAAATACGTATTTATGTAGACACATATAGATGTGAAAACACATGTATATGTATATATATGTGTGTGTATGCATGTGCATATACATACACATACACATATGCACATATACATATATACACACACATATGTGCTTATTTTTCTTTCTATATATATAAAATATATAATGCAAATATTACATTTATGTGTTATAGATGTGTGTATGTTAAAGATATATATGCATGTGTGTGTATATATATATGTATATATATATAAGTCTGTGTCTACTTAGGCAAATTACTGTGATTGTATTGGTTTAGGGAACCCCCTCTACCAATGGAAGTTGGTGTCATCTCTAATTTTTATGCATAGAAAATTACCTAAAACACTGAAAGGTTAAGTGACTTGCTCTGATGGATAGTCTGAAGGCATCTGAGGCAGGGGTTGACATTCCAATCCTGATTGTGAGACCAGCTTTCTAAGGCACCAAGTTGTCACTATATGTCTATATGATAGATAAGTACATGTATATATACATACATACATACATGATGGTGGCAATACAGAAATATATGTAATCTTATAAATACATATACATATACATATACACAGACACAGACACATAGATGTGTGTAAGCATTCATGTTTGTCCAATATATAGTACATATAAGTATACATATATTATAATAAGAACATATATAGCACTATATTAGTATATAGTATCCCCCTCTAGAGCTGGAAGGAATCCTGTCCAAACCCTTCATTTTACAGAAGAGGAAATTGAATTCTCAAAGCATTTAAGTGACTTGCTCAAATCACCCCAAGTGACAGGAGGTGGAGTTGAAGCCAGGTCCTTTGTGTCAGAGCCAAACATTACATTTTTAAGAGTTCTTTTAAGCATTCTAGTTTACTGGGTATGGGATAGAATTGAATGGAACTCTGAGTACTCAATAAATATCTTAAGAGCTCATGCTCTCCATGAAAAATATCAAGTTCAAAACTGCTTCCTCCTATAATCAAATGGTAAGGCAAGATTCTATCTAATGAGGAATTGAAGGGAAATACTCATGATTGATGGTGAGGTTGGATTCATCATCTTTAAGGTCCTTTATAGCTTTCAATCCCAGAAAAGTTCCTTGGAGGATGAACAATGGTAGATCAGGGTGGGTCTTTGGTGGGTTGGGAGGAGGGTAGAAATGAATATGTGAGGGAATCTTAATCTCAATGCTTTGTTAAAATATTCATCTACAAATAGAAGGCAAGAATATGGAATTTATATAAATTTGGGGAGTGAGCAGGAGTATGAAGGAAACAGAATGAAATAAAGCAACAGAGCAAAGATGGAATATAACATGTTCAAACAGAAGTTAATAGCTGCTTTAGGGGAAGGGTTCTGATCAAATTGAATGACCAAGGAGACTCAATGACTTAGTAGAGAAACAAAGGGGAGGGAGGGAGGGAGGCAAGGAGAGAAGTGGAGAGACATGCAGACAAATTGACAGAGACACAGAGAGACAAAAGATACAGAGACAGAGGAGAAGAGGAAGAGGAGGAGGAAGATGTGGAAGAGGAGAAGGAGGAGGTAGAGGAGAAGGAGGAAGGAGGAGGAAGAGGAGAGGAACAGGAACAGGAAAAGAGGAAGAGGAGGAAGAGGGGAAGGAAGGGAGCAAGGAAGATAAAAAAATTAAGAAACAACTTCCATTCTCAGTAATATAGAATATGGACTGATATAAGCTGAAAGAAAACCACAGTTCTTGCTTCTATAGCCAAATCAACTCAACTCAACACCCACCAGTCCATTATGCAGAGCTGCATGGTTCTCCATACACTAGATCGAATTTAGTGAATAAGACTATTTGAGCCTTTTTACTGACCTAAATTGAACCAATCCAATTTTTGCAGTACCCACATCAGTGTGATTACAAATCTGCTAGCATGTTGGGGTACTCTGAATAATAGAAAGTAATAATAGAAAGACATACAAAATTGATTACAATTAAACATTATACATTGAGACAAAGAAACAAATAAAATATAAAAATTTGCTTTTTGAGGAAGATATATGTAGTATTGGGTTAAGTAGAAGGAAGCTGACTAGGAAACTCCTGAAAAATTGATTACCCCTTCCCCATAGGTCAACTGTTAGAATCACAGAATATAAGGGAAATATAACAAAGATGGTGAGATGTTATGGTCTCAAATTAAATGTAAAGAAGAATTTATATTGGTGACCTCTTTATAAGGTGTAAATAAATTTCCCCAATCAAAACTAATGAAATAAGGAGGCATTTACTTATTGGCTGGCAAAAGATTTACCACACCTTGGATATCCCTTTAAAAATTGAGACAATCACCATAAGAATACATTGAGGAGGATGCAGCTAGGTGACACAGTGGATAAAGCACCGGCCCCGGATTCCGGAGGACCTGAGTTCAAATCCAGCCCCAGACACTTAACTCTTACTAGCTGTGTGACCCTATGCAAGTCACTTAACCCTCATTGCCCCGCAAAAAAAAAAAAAAAGAATAAGTTGAGAAGTTGAGGCAGGGAACTCTGAGAAATGTGGTCCCTTAAGTTTCATAGAAATAGTTTTTAATAATCTTTGAACTGCCTCTGTGCCTTTCTCTGGCACAAGGAATTAGCTTAAGGTTCAGATCATTAGGGGGATAGATAGATAGATAGATAGATAGATAGATAGATAGATAGATAGATGATGAATGGATAGAAGGATGGATGGATGGATGGATGGATGGATGGATGGATAGATGAATTATAGATAGATAGATAGAGTGTGTGTACATATACAAATATATTCAATGGTAGCACATAACAATGAAGTTCACTTCTATTTCACCAGGCATTTTTTTCAAGGATATTTTGCAGAACATATTGGTAATCCCACTTTGCAAACTGTGTATCACTTTCTTTTTTTTCTTTTCTTTTTTTTTTTTGTGTGTGGGGTAATGAGGGTTGTGACTTGCCCAGGGTCACAAAGCTAGTGTCAAGTGTCTGAGGCCAGATTTCAACTCAGGTCCTCCTGAATCCAAGGCTTGTACTTTATTCACTGTGCCATCTAGCTGCCCCTGTGTATCTCTTTTTTTTTTTTTTTTTTTTTTTTTTTTTTTTTTTTTTTTTTTTTTTTTAGTGAGGCAATTGGGGTTAAGTGACTTGCCCAGGGTCACACAGCTAGTAAGTGTTAAGTGTCTGAGGCCAGATTTGAACTCAGGTACTCCTGACTCCAGGGCCGGTGCTTTATCCACTGCGCCACCTAGCTGCCCTTGTGTATCACTTTCAAAGATGCCAAGTTGTCTCGGGCTGACAAAATTTGACAAGACCAATATTCTACTGGTGAAGTTTTAGGGCAGCAAATCATGAACCACCAGGATCAAAAAATGAACATTGCCCATAACACAAAAGGCAATAAAAATATTAGTGGTGAGTGTACCAAAGCCACCCCACATTACCAATAAAACCTCAGGCATGAAGAGTGAAATAAAAGACAATATCAAGGCCACATATGATTAGAAAAGGAGACCAGTCATTCTTTTAACAATAGTGAGGGATGACATGTAGGATGTCATTTTGCACTGAGATTCAGAAAAGCATTGGAAAACTTGGAAGGAGATTTCCAGTCCTTTGAGTAGACCTTCCATGAGTAGATTTCAAAAGGACATGGAAAAGAATTGTTTATAATGAAAAGGAATGGAGAGCTTGTAATCTGCATCCAGAGAGGGTGTGATTATAATAATGTCACAAATTCATGGGAATTGTCAAAATTAATATCAGTACAAAAGAGGTTTCCTTTGGAAAGTGACATGATTTAAAAGGGGATTATATTTCTTGGCCAAAGTCTAAATTTATTTGTAATTTATAACTAATTATGAAGCTTAGGTTCAATTAGGTTAGCTGTAAATACTATCATTTAACTTTAACAACATAATTAAAGGGAGGAACCAAAGTATGTGCAAAGAAGGAGTTATGGTTTTAAAATCTCCTCTTTGATAATATAACATTCTCATCACTCCATTCACAATTGATCTCATTTAAGAAAACATAATTAAAGGTGGAATATGAGCACAGTGCAATCTACTTTTACTTCTTCCTTTCCCCCTTCTCCTCTCCCCTCCTCTCTCACTCCCATCTCTTCCTCTATCTCATATAGACTGAGTTTTTCATATAATGTATTGCTATGGACATAGAGATATCTAGTGGAAAGAAAGGAAGGAGAGAGGAAGAGGGAGGGAGGAAGGGGGAGAGAGAGAGACATAGAGACAGAGAGAGAGAGACATAGAGACAGAGAGAGACAGAGAGACAGAGAGACAGAGAAAAAGAGAGACAGAGAACACCAGAGAAAAAGGCAAAACCAGAGAGGAGAGGGAAGGGAAAGAAGACGAGGAAGATAAAGTTACTCAAATAATTAACAGTTAGCTGAAGTACAAGCTAGGGAATAGGTTATTTTAAATCTGAAGGAAAATGATATGAACTTGTAATTTTGTTCTATGGCTAAGAGAAATGACAATGTTTCAGATGGTTTCAAAGAAGCTCAGTCACAGAACATTATTACATTGAGATTGACAGCCAATTTGACCCAACCAGCAAATATGTGCCCTAATTAGGCTTGTTATTCTTGCTGATGAAAACTTCAGGATCTTGGCACAGCTCAAAGAGTTTAGAGCTTCACTAATTCATTCATTCTGGGAGCAATTGAAATTTGGCACCAAATGACTTTATTTGGTTTCTGTGCAAAGAGAACATATGAAAACACCCTACTTAAAGTTGCTTTGGGCATCTACATTAAGATTGCTTGTAATACATTCCTCTTTTACAGTTATATTCCTATCTGGTTTGAAGTTTTCCAGAATTACCATGCTTACTCTCAAGTGTCTGTTTTCTCTTTTATAACAGGTCATGGACTCATCACTCCTATTTGATAAGTGGCCACTAACTTTTCTCCTCATTATAATGATCTACAAGAAAAAAAGAAAAGATGGCACCAAATAAGGACAATGCTGTCTTCTCTTGCAGGAGAAGAGAAAGCAAAGCCTAGCAAGGTCAAGTGTGTTCATAATCCAATCCTTTTCTGAAAGTCCTTCTCTTGATGCCATTCTGTGATCATTTGTGATAATTCAAGAACAGTTGCTGAAATGTCTATACACTTTAACCCAGAACACATAGGCCAAGGAGGTTAATAATTAATAAAACATTCCATATGTAACAAAATTCAAGGTAGCACTCTTAAAGGTTACAAAAAAAGAAAACCATAGAAACCAAGTGGGTACCCATCAATTGGGAAATGACTAAATGAATTATATATGTGAATGCAAAAATATTACTTCATGGTTAAGAAACCTATGAATATAAGAAATTTGGAGAAATTTTAAAAGAATTTTATGGACTGATTCAGAATGAAATAAGCAGAACACCAACAATAAACAAAATAACCATAATAAATGAAATTTAATATGAGGATTTTATCTATGAATTCATTGAATGCCAGGATGAGGAAATTCCCTCTATTGATGCGGATGAGAATCTTGACTCCAATCCATGGTCTCACAGAAATGTCACAGGCATTCAGAGATGAAGAAATCTGTCCAGAGTCCCAGAGGCAGTAGGGATCAAAAGTGGGACTCAAACTGAAGTAGTCCTAATTCAGAGATTCAAGAGTTAGCTTTGACCTTCTGAATGATTCTGTCTCTTAAAATAACACTAAATGGCAACCAAACTCAGATTCATTGTGAGGATCAGATCATGAAATTCTTCTCTTTGCTCAGTAGAGTTATAGGTATGTAATAGGGAATAGAAAATCAGATGCAAAGTTGCCATTGTTCAGTCATTTTTCAGTCATATAAGACTCTTCATGACCACATTTAAAGTTTTCTTGGCAAAGATATTGGAGTGGTTTGCCATTTTCTTCTCCAGCTCATTTTAAATATGAAGAAACTGAGGCAAACATGGTTAAGTGACTTGCCCAGAGTCACACAGCTAGTAAGTTTATGAGGCCAGATTAGAATACATGAAGATGAGTTTTCCTCCATCCAGACTTGGCACTCTATCCACTATACACCTGAAATGTTTTTCATTATTGTGCAGGATGATTTATAGTACAGAAAAGTGTAATACCAGGAAATTATTGGTTAAGGCAACAATAATTTTTTAAAATGGACTTTCCCTTCTTTTTAAAAATTTCCTTCTGACTCCATTCAAGTTATGCCGGACATTCCAGGGACATTGCCTAGGGATTGTTATGACCACAATTTTAAGATGCAGATAAAGAATCCTTCTTGCCCTTCCCCAATCCACCTGGTCCATTCATCTGCCCAATCCTAAAAACTATTTAAAGACAAACCTCTTTTGTCTGATTTTGTGACTCTAAGCAGTCCTCTCTGGAAGAATTCAGAACTGGTCTTAAAATGCCTGTGTCCTAAAAGGAATTTCTTGGAAAGTACATCGCAAGGAGAACAGAGAGTGTTCAAACTGCCACCCCTTATGCCCAAGCAATCCCAATTGCCGGGATTAGGGAAGGGGATCAGCAAATTACTGCTTACTTCAGCATTCATAATCTGTGATTGATTCTAGCACATTCTCCTTTAATAGATTCTAGAGCTAGAAGGGACTTTAGGGAGTATATAGTTACAAAGGTGAAGAGAGAAGCCCTCATCTCAATGAAGAACAATGCAAAGGTCCCAGACTTCTCCACTGAATCAATTGATCAAAGATACAACTTGGTTGGAACAAGTCCTCAATGAATTTGGGAAGAGCAAAGTATTTGATCATTGAATAAAAATAGATGATGCTACTCATGAAACATCTTGAGATTGGTTGACAGAATCCAACCCACGTCTGGGATTAGACATATCACAGCATCAGATTCTACTACAAGATTCCAAGAACATTTCAGCAACTAATTCCAAGGAAATTACCACTGAGAGGGTTGAGGATTTGGGAAAGGATTTAGTTCTCCATCTCTTTCCTCCCTCCTTTGAGCAGAAGATGACCTTGTAAAGTTTACAAAGCTTCATCTGATGAAAGTGTTCCTGGAATATTAATGGTTACTGGCAGTGTCTGTATCAGAAGCTGAAAGAAATATTATGGGAAAACTATATGCATCAGAAAAACAAAATTTCATGACTTTACAAGGGACTTGTCCCTCAAATCCCAGAAGGACATTCAGTAAAAGGGAGTAGGGAGTTATCCTTTGTGGCAAATGGTACATTTGCTTTCTAAGCTTGATCCCAATCTTCCCATAGACTCTATGTTTATTTGTGGAATAGTGTGTTTCAGACTTTTGGGAAATAATTTTTTGTAGTTAATGTTTTTTTTTCTATGCCACCTCAGTTAACAATCATTTCTAAAATCTAATGCATAATTGGTAATCAATGGGAAACTCACTGGACTGGAGCTTGTGAGCAACTTTACTAGAAAAGCTATTTCCTCAGGGTTGTCCCTGAGTGGATATGTCAATTCACCCTCTGGGCTCCTACCCTATTAAAATGAGTAATAGTTAGAAAAATCACATCACTCAAAAGGTGCTACAAAGTAAAAACCTTTCATTTACATAGGAGGAATCCAAGGCCCAGAAAAGGGGAAGCAATTTCCTCCAGGAGCATAGAAATAGTAAGGAGCAGACCTGACATTTCAACTGGGTTATTTGATTTGGGATAGTTCACTCACTAAACTAAAAGATCTTATTTTGTGACACAGAAAACGCTTATTGACATGTTCTTTTTACCTAGATGTCTCCTAGTCTCAGTTACTAATAACAACTGAATGAGTTTTGATATAGTTTCATAGCAAAGGTAATGAATTACATCGTTATCCATAACCCTAATCCCTTGTGACCAATGCCAGCACTTCAGAACTAACTGGGAGTTAAAGGTAAAGCATGTGGCCCTGGAAATTGAAACAGAAGTTGTTGTTGTTGCTACTGTTATTTTCCCTCAATGGATAACTAACTTCATGTATCAGTTGTATCTCTTTTAAATCTCTTTTAATGAATAAATTAAAGCATGTCAACTAGGCAGCTGTTTATAATTTCATTTTGTGGCTGGAAGATTTGACTCATTTCTTTGTACAATTAAATGGCAAATGACGGAAGAGGGCACACTGTATTAGTTGTAGTGACATGGTCTCAATTAAAAGCTTGTTTCCCAATTTTGGGTTATTAGGAAAATTATTGGAAAGTAGAGTAGGGAAAAGGCATCTCTATTTTTAGAGCAGTGATTTTTAATCATTTTCAAAAAATAAACCTAAAGCATAGTGAAACAACTTTGAACCTAGAAAAGGCATATGGAAGAAAGTGAGTTCTATATAACCCAATATGGCTACCTCTTTAATTTAGATGCCAAGAAGCTCAGATGTTAACATATCACTCATTGTCAGTGCTTGTTCATCATCCAGGGCACTTGGATGCTTCTATACTTAGTTCCTTTTAATTGGCTTTTGTTCTGTGTTGATATGCAGCTGCCCCATTTTCCATGAAGTTTAATATTGCAGGGCCCTCTGAATCCTTTTTGGAAGCAGACTGAGTACACATCATAAATCAAATAAATAAACCTGAAAAAAATAATCAGAGCTTGCAGGGGATATCCCACAGCTATGAAGTCATTATTTTATGCTCTTACCTCATATCTCACAGTTTCTCTGGGTCTCTTAGCCTTAAAAGGAGAGGCTGTTATGGTAAATGGCAGTTGACCTTCTCCAGACTTTTAAAGGAGTAGATCTATATTGGTAAATGTGAAAGACTTTGGAGTCGTGGATGACTGATTCAGAGCTGGATGGCAAGTGAGAGAACATCTCATTCATCTGCATTTTACAGATGAAAAAAAATGAGAATAGAGAGGGTAAGTCATTTATCCAAGGTTTCAATTAATATATAGCAGAGGGGAAATTTGAACTCAGCTCAACTCATTCCAAGTTCAGTGCTCTTTCCATGATACCTCACTGTACTCAAGTGAGATTTTTGAGGAGAACATTAATAACTGTTTTTAAAAGCAAGTATATATTTTTATTATGATATAACAAGGGAAGAATTGTATTGCAGAATGTTACCAGAGGCACAACATAAGACATTTCTACTACCAGAATAATCATTAAAAATGCATGGTTTCCAGAAATAAGATGATGGGCCCTGGTGAGATTGCATCTAGAATCACATGGCACAGTTTAGGAAGGACATTGATGAGACACTTTGGTGTGTCCAGAAG
Source organism: Dromiciops gliroides (assembly GCF_019393635.1). Lineage (NCBI taxonomy): Eukaryota > Metazoa > Chordata > Mammalia > Microbiotheria > Microbiotheriidae > Dromiciops > Dromiciops gliroides. Next base: position 13,511,844 of record NC_057863.1, on the reverse strand, counting down.
AAGGCAATCACAGTGGGAAGAAATTCTTCAATCCATGTATTATAGGATCATCAAACTAAAAGGGAGCACGATACCTCTTTTTAGGTATCTGAAGAGCTGTGTTATGGACTTATTCTAATTGGTCCCAGAGGAAAGTGCCAAAAACATTGGATAGAAATTTTAAACATTTAGGTCTTATATGGGGGGGGGAGGGGAAACCTACCATGGAGAGGTGTTCCCCCATGAAATGGTCTTCAGTAGATAGAGTATGATGATTTCTCAGATATTATATTCAGCATTCTTGTGTGTGATGGTATAACCTGGGCCAGACTCAAGCTAGTTTCATGGTACTTTAGTTCCAGTGATAGAATTAAAACAAATACTCCTAGTTCATTCAACAATGAACAAAAGGAGCTTTAATTAGCCATAGCATAGAAAGAATAATCAACACAGATATGTTACTTAGCTCATATAAACACAGCCCCTTTACCTCCATATAAATCCACATCTGGTTGGCAAGCCTTGCTGTGGTGACTTGAACAGCCTTGGAATAACCACAGAGTCTGACTCCACATGTGTGGGCTTTTTTATGCCTTTAGGTGACCAGGAACAATAATAGTTAACATTTATATAGGCATCAAGGTTTGCAAAGTGATTTGATATTTTAACTCATTTGAACTTAACTTGTCAATAGTGAATCTGAGTTCCTGGAACCAACCAAATTTCAAAGATAACTTCCTTTCCTTTTAGGGAAAGAATTGGCCTAACCTAATTGTTGGGGTTGGAGGGGAGGGTAGAGTGGTGACATAAAGACTGGTAGATATTAATCCTATCATGGTGGCTGTGGTTCAGACTTGAAGTCCACTGAAGTCTCTTCTAACTCTGAAATTCTGTAATTCCATGATTCTGATTTTCTGGCTGAAATAATAACCATATTGGAACTAGAAATTAATGTCTCCATTCACAGTTCCTTCATAAACACCTTGCTTTCCCCAAAGGAATGTGCATCGATATCAGATCTCAGAAATTAGCTTGTACATGGGAAGAAACTTGATCCCTCCCAAATCCTTTAAAATGAAAGCAAGAATTCCCATAAGTCTAACCTCATATCATTTGAACTTTGGCTGGGGAATGTGCTATAAGAGGGTCATGAACACTACTAGTCAAAAGGTTCAGTTCCATCACTCCCATCCCTATTTAAAGAAAGGTTTATACAGTAACATGATCGGCAAGAAATCACATATCTTCCTCCAGCTGGAATGGTCATGCTGAGTTTGCTCCACTTAGTACCCAACAGCTAAATATTTATACTCACATATTGCTTTTGTTTTAAGCCTCAGTTAAAACATGGGAAGACTAGAGGGAGTTTATTTCCTGGAGTAACAGATACTAAAATACTAATTCTTCATTCTAAGATGAGAGAACTATATGGAGTATAATGTTTTGTTTCACAGAGATGACTTTCTAAAGTATAATGCTCTGTTAATCTGACTCATGAAAGATTCATTTTTTGGTAAAAGTCTTCCCCCCCAAAAAAAAGCCAGATACTACAGAATAAGAATTTAATTCTGCATGGGGGGCTATTATATATACCCAAGGCAAAGGTGTTCAGTTCTTCCATTAGTGGTGTCACATAATTCTGATAATTCAGAATATTTTTTTAAAGATTTCACTGCATTGCTATAGTTTTTCTACTTTACCACATTTTAGAAACATAGGGGTGCTTCCATTCATCACAGGGGTGTTTATTAATATCCTGCATCTATTCACATCAAGAGGATGTAGGTGAAAGGTACTGCTAAGTATAATGGACTGTCATTCCAAAGGTGTCAGAAGAAAGCTACTTAGTAAGATACATCGCGTACACAGGAGCATGAGAATGATTGTGCCCAAAGGGCATTTCCCCCAGAGGAAACTACAAGGAAAGCTCTAAGTTGGAGTCCTTTACGCATGCACAAAAAATAATTTGTTTTAAGGAAAGAGTTCTACTTTAGCCAGCATTGTCAGTGTCCATGAATAAATTAAAATTAATTTTGATTTCCATAAATGTATGTGATGATCATACATCTTGACCATCACAGTAGCAGGAGTAAAAATAATAATTAATGATGCTGCTGCTGATGACGACAGCTAAATTTTTATGAGATAGGTGCTATTATTATTACAGATAGATGGTGCAGTAGATAGAACACTGGACCTGGAGTCAGAAAATCCTGATTTCCAATCCACTCTCAGATTCTCACTAGCTGTGTAACCCTGGGCATGACACAACCACTGACTGCCTCTCTTTCCTCATCTATAAAATGAGAATATTAACACCTACCTCTCCGGGTTGTCATGAGGAAAAAATGAAGTATTTTGACAAGGCATTTTGCAAATTCAAAAACACTACATTAATACTATTGCTGTTATTAATTTAAAGGTGAGGAATCTGAGGCAGAACAAGGTTACATGACCTGCCCAGCATCAGCCAGCTATAAGCATCCAAGGCAGGATTTGCATGGACTCAGGTCTTCCTCACCCTGTCTTGTTCCCTTTTCACTAAGCCCGTAACCAATCCTCTGCTAACACTTTTATTGGATTTCACTAATAATTAGGGCATGTGTTTACACCATAGTTCAAGGCTAACAGTAACAGTTGGCTACAGCAATGAATCACCCATATGATGTAGGCTTCTGTTTAAAATTTGATGAATTCTATTTACTTCAATTCCCTACCTCAGCTTACAGTAGACTCATGTCACAATCAACAATGGAATTGTATCAAAATGCCCATAAATACAAGCATTATAATTTCCCATTTAGCACTCCTTTACAGGGATCAAAATTCAGTACATGATTTAAAATATTGATACCAAAAGTCAAATTATAAGACTTTACAAGAGAACTACAAATAGTTCTAATTTACAAATTCCTCCTGGTTTTTTACAACACTTCAATGAGCAATTGTTAATTTATTTAGTCAATAGTATTTTCCTGTAGAAAATGTCCTACATGAAAACCAGACTTCTTCCCAGGGGAGCTGTAATAATAATTCAACCACAGAATGTAATTCAGAGCCCTACCTAGAACCAGAACTCAGCTCCACTGCCATTCCTATAACAAATTGTAATTTCATTTCCACATTGCTGACTTTGGAGAACAGCTCATTCCTAAATTAGGAGGGGACTGTATGTATTTTATTATTCCAATACTTTCAACAGACTTCCAGGTATGGGAGAGTAGCTGAAACAATTCATCAAAGAGAAATATGGGAAGATTGGTTGTTAGGAATAAATGGGAGTATGGGCAAGACCCTGCTTTGATTTCAGAGTAGCCCCCATCCCTACCCTCATCCCAGACCTCTGTGATTCTCCTAAGTCCTCCACTGTGAACCCTAGGGTATTGCAACAGATCTCAGGGTCCATCTTGTTCAAATACCTTGTTTTACAAATTAGGAAACTGAGGACCAAGGAAAATAAATCACTTGCCCAAGTTGACATAGAAATGGAATTTGAACTCAGTGTCCATGGCAGTTAGCCAGGGATTGGCTTTCACCAGGGCAGGAGACTAAAAAAGGCAGCTAGCACTTGGGTCCCAAATGGCTTCAGCTCTCACAGCTCACTTGATCCCAACAGTGTTCCTATCTTTTTAGTCATTCCTCTCTGTTTGTTTTTCTTTTTTAAAACTCCTATAATCCTTTACTGCAAAGGCACCTGGCTAGATGTTTGTCTCCTGGATTCTGTGGTCCAGCTTATGCATCTCTACTAAGGAGTTCTATTCCTCACCAGTCCACCTAACTCAGGCTGAACTACAGGATGACGACTGAAACTTTAACATTGGCCTAGCTCAGTAGAACTTTCTGCGGGTCCCCAAAGACTGCCCATTTTATATTTAGATCATGCCGACACCCATGGCTTGAAATGATAATTTATGGAGATGAAAGAAAGGGTTAAAGGTTAACACATTCAATGACCAAAGGCCAATTCTACTGTTGCCATTGTTTGTCAAGAATTCTGTAGATATTGCAGCTCTTTATCGCCTTGTGCTCAAATGGAATTGCCGTAACCTATTATCTACTTTTTTACTTCTAGTATGAATCACAGAATCTCAAAGTTGGAAGAAACTTCAGTTCATCCCTTAATCTCAGTTTTATCAACCTGTAAAATGGAGATAATAATAGGACCTAGTTCATAGGCTTGTCCTGAGAATTAAATGAGATGATACATGCAAAGCAGTTTGTGTTTCTTTAGTCATCTTCAGTCACATCTGACTCTTGATGACACCTTTTGGGGTTTTCTTGGCAAAGATACTAGAGTGCTTTGCCATTTCCTTCTCCAGCTCATTTTATAGATGGGGAACTAAGGGGTGAAGTGATTTGACTAGGGTCACATAGGTACTGTGTGAGGCCAAATTTGAACTCAAGTCCTTCTGACACCAGGGCCAGCACTCTGTCCACAGTACCACCTAGCTGCCCATGTAAATGTTTTTACTGCATACTTTAAAGAACCATAAAATGTTAATTATTTCTATGATCATTCCCGCCTTTTTCTCTTTTCCAAATTAAATAATCTTAAGTCTTTGATTCTCACATGGCATGGTATTTAGGACTTTCACTAACCTGTTTTTTTTTCTTTTTTCTTCTTTTTTTTCTTTCTTTCTATTTTTCTTTTTTTTTTTTGATGGGGCAATGAGGACTAAATGACTTGCCCAGGGACACACAGCTAGTAAGTGTCAAGTGTCTGAAGTCAGATTTGATATTTTTAGCTATTTGGTATTTTAAAGGCAAGACCTAATCTCAGATACCATCTTCTTAACTGTCCTTTTAAGTCTTCTCCATGTCATCCTCAATATATCAGACACAAGACTAATGTTCTTGTTAAATGCCTCTTCTGCATGGGATGGCAGCAGATGGAGTTGCCCATGCTCTAACAATGAAACCCTGTTGTCCAGGTTCCCATTACACAACTTTTTAGCAGAGGCTGAAGAAATTATGTCTTCTTATTGCTAATTAAACCTAAACTCTGATCCCTGGCATTCAAGTCTCTTCTCAATATGGCTTTATCCTATCTTTTTTATTCTTACCCCTTACCAACCTGAATATTAACTCATCAGGTCAGCCTTTGTCACACACAAAGTGTTAATTTTATCTCTGTCCCCTGGCTCATGCTATTCTCTACACTCAGTTCCCCAATTTCCTCCACCTGTTCAAATATTTCAGTTGTCACTTCCCACATGAACTCTTCCCTTAATATTCTGGTCTTATATATTGATTCTTCTATTCACAACTTTTTTCCCATAATACCCACAGGATTGGCCCACTAGTGGTTACATGATTGGGGCAGGGGGCGGGGGGGGGGGGGCGGTACATAAGGAAGTCCCAACAAGAGAGTTCCCTCAACTAAATAAAATTTATAAGAATGCAAGTCATTTCCCAATTGAGAAATGGTAAAAGGATATGAACAGGCAGTTTTCAGATGAAGAAATCAAAGCTATCTATTGCCATATGAAAAAAATGCTCTAAATCACTATTGATTAGAGAAATGCAAATTAAAACAACTCTGAAGTACCACCTCATATCTATCAGATTGGCTAATATGACAAAAAAGGAAAATAATCAATGTTGGAAAAACTGTGGAAAAATTGGAACACTAATGCATTGTTGGTGGAGCTGTGAACTGATGCAACCATTCTGGAGAACAATTTGGAACTATGCCCAAAGTGGGATGGAACTGTTCATACCCCCTGACCCAGTAATACCACTACTAGGTCTGTATCCCAAAGAGAACATAGAAGAAGGAAAAGGATCCACATGTACAAAAATATTTATAGCAGCTCTCTTTGTGGTAGCAAAGAATTGGAAATCAAAGGAATGCCCATCAATTGGGGAATGGCTAAACAAGTTGTGGTATATGAATGTAATGGAATACTACTGTTCTGTAAGAAATGACAAGCAGGCAGATTTCGGAAAAACCTGGAAAGACTTAAGTGGACTGATGCTGAATGAGAGTAGCAGAACCAGGAGAACATTGTACACAGTAACAGCAACATTGTGTGATGATGAAAGGTGATAGACTTGGCTCTTCTCAGCAGTGCAATGATCCAAAACAGTTTCAAAGAACTCATGATAGAAAATGTTCTCCACATGCAGAAAAAAGAACTGTGGATTCTTTATGCAGATTGAACTATACTCTTTCTAATTTTGTTTTTGTTTTTGAGGTTTTCCCTTTTGTTCTGATTCTTCTTTCAAAACATGACTAATGCAGAAATATGTTTGATGTGATTGTACATATATAACCAATACCATATTGCTTTCTGTCTTGAGGAGGGGGAAGGGAAAGGATGGAGGGAAAAAAATTGGAACTAAATAGCCTATGAAAACAAATACTGAAAACTATCCTTACATGAAACTGCAAAACAATAAAATATTTTTAGAAAATAAAAAACAAAACAAAACAAGATAGTTCCATCTATCAAAGCTGGTGGGAACTTTCTCTGAAATGTAGAGTCTTCTATGGTTGCCTTGAGCACTGAGAGGATCAATGACTTCCCCAGGATCACACAGCCAGCATGTATCAGGAGGCAGCACTAGGATCCAGGGCTTTCTGCTATAACTCTATCCTATACCCTATGCTTCCTCTCAGTCATATGCAAGGTCCTGAGGAAACACTTATGGATGGACTGAGGATAATAACAACTTACATCTCTAAATTTTATATGGAGTTAACAAGATGGTAGTCTGTATGGCATCACGGACAGAGCACTGAACTCAAAAGAAGAATGGCAGATTTAAACCTGGTCCCTTAGTTTTACTAGCTTTATGATGATAGACAACACACTTGAATTCTCATGACCCCAGTTTCTTCATCTGCAAAATAGAGCTAATAACTGCACTATCTCCCTCAGGGTTATTTTAAGGATCAAGAGAGGTCATGGGTATAAATTTACCTGTAAAACTTTGAAAGCACTATACCAGTGTGCATTTTTACTTCTTCACAAGACTCCTGTGAATAAGGTAATAGAATTACTTCCATTTTACTGGAGAGGAAACTGAGACTGAGGCAAGTAAGTGATTTGCTCAGGGTCACACAGCTAGTGAGTATGACAGAATTTGATCTCAGTTTTCTGCACTCCAAATCCAGTCTTCTTTTCATTATGCCATGTTACCTTTCAAACAATGTCTACATGAGAATTCATATGGCTCTACTCACTACAGTTTTGTGCTTAACAATTCACTGGGCACTCCTACCAGTCCATGAATTGCTACCACCTTATCACATTTACCTAGTAGCTTTCAACATCATGTTAAGACCTTTTCATTTTTGTTTGTTTTTTTTTGTTTTTGTTTTTGTGGGGCAATGAAGGTTAAGTGACTTGCCCAGGGTCACACAGCTAGTAAGTGTCAAGTGTCTGAGGCCAGATTTGAACTCAGGTACTCCTGACTCCAGGGCCGGTGCTCTATCCACTGTGCCACCTAGCTGCCCCCCAACCTTTTCATTTTTAAAGTTGAAAACTTTTCTAATTATAGCTTGGATTTATGCCAGGTTTAATTTTGCTTAATCTATTTATACAAATGTTCCTCAGCTGCTAAGTGTCACTGGAGCAGGAATGAGGGAGAACAACACAGCATCTCCACCTGAACTTTAAAATTCAACAGAAAGATCAGCTCATCAGCACCAATTAGTCTGCAGTCACAGATGGTCAGGCAGGTAGGAAGTGCCAGCTGATCTTATTAATATTTAAAGAAATCTTTAACCTTGAAAATACATCTTCAGAAATGTACAGAAATTCTATCGCATGGCTAGTGGCTTAATTGTTGTAGCAAATTCCCTCTAGGTTCATTTGGGCACAGAGAAAGAGAATGTGACTATATAATGTGTCCAGTTTGGGATGGATTCTAGAAAGCTGACCTCTAGAAATGAAAAAGAAAACAAAAAGGAATCTGGGTGAATGAAATAAGAATGACCTTCCATGACCTTCGGGTCTTCTATGATCTGAAGACAAAGATCTCCTTTTTCTGACTTCCTAGTTTACTGTTAAGTATATATCAGACCCCAATTCCCCACTCACTCACTGTACTGTTATCTAGCTATTGCAGTTATGTGAGTCTTATCTCCCTGCTGAGTATAAGCTTATTGAGGGCAGGGGCTATGTCTCTGACTCATATATTGTAGGAAGACATGATACAATGAAAAGACAATTAAATTTGGAATCAGAGAATCTTGTTCACATCCTGTCTCTGCCCCCTTCTTAGTCTCCTTTATTGATTCTAAATCCCTGACATACCTTCTAATTGTGGATATCCCCTGAGATTGTGTCTTGGTTCCTTTTGTTCCTTTATCTCTATGCTTTCTCATTTGATGATCTCATCAGCTCTCCTATTCACATAAATCTAGGTCTAAATATCCAGTCCTAGTCTCTCCCCTGGACTCCTAAATTATTTTGGGCATCCCTACCAGAAGTCCTGTCGATATTTTACATTTATTTCTTTTATTTTTAATTTATGGAATAAAACAAGTATTCCCATAAGATTGTATAATAAAAAAGATGATTGCACACAAAACTGCAAATCTATTATGTACAACTTGCTATTTTCAGTATATAATAAATTTATTGTGTACATTTCTCTTTTTCTTTTCCATTTTTCTTTTATATTTCCACTTTTTCTCACCTCCCCCACTCTAGACATGGCTACCATTAGACACAAATTAGGATGTATGTATATATATATATATATATATATATATATATATATATATATATATATATATATATATATATATACACACACACACACATATATATGTATGAAATTATTCTATTTATCAGTTCTTTCTATGGATGCAGATAGCATCTTTCTTCATCTGTCTTTTATAGTCAATTTGGATATTTATAGTAGTCAAAATGACTTATTTGCTCAGTTTTAAACTCAAGATACACTAAGATGCCCCCTTCTCCCCCCAACTCTTTCTTCTTCTGAACTTCCACAACACCATCAAAGGCACCATGGTGCTCCTAGTCACCTCGATCTGCAGCCTCAGTGGCATCCCTGACTCACTCTCATTCACGACTCCCACGCTATCCATTACAAACTTGGTTTTACCCTCACAATACCTCTCATCTATACATTCCCCTCTTCTCTCTACTCCGATGGTCCCAACCTGAGTTAAAGCCCTTGCCACTTTTCTTGTTGATTAGTGTAATCATCTTTTCATTGGTCTCCCATTCCAATCCATCTTCCTCTCAGTTGCCAAGGTTATTTTCTAAAGTGTAGATCTGGGGGCAGCTAGGTGGTGCAGTGGATAGAGCACTGGCCCTGGATTCAGGCGTACCTGAGTTCAAATCCAGCTTCAGACACTTAACACTTATTAGCTTTGTGACCCTGGACAAGTCACTTAACCCCAATTGCCTCACCCCCTCCCAAAAAGTGTAGATCTGAAAAATCAATCAAGTAAGTGTGGATCTGACCATGCCACCTCCCAGCTCAAAGAGCTCCTGTGCCCCTCCCCCAATTACTTCTATAATCCAATAGAAAGTATTCTGTCATTTAAAGCTCTCCATAACTTGGCTCCTCCTTTCCTTTCCAGCCTTCTTACACTGGACTCCCCTCCACGCACTCTATGATCTAGCAACACTGATCTCCTTGAAGTTCTTCCATCATAACACTTAATTCCCAGTCACCACGCCTTTGTACTCTGTTCTCTAGGTTTGGCCCCTCAGTTCTGCTCCTTGACTTCTATCAAGACTCAACTCCAGGCCCTCCCACACCAGCACTTCTCCTTGTCTCCACACTTGCTACTTCCTTCCTCTTTCCATACCAATGTCTTTTATGGACCGAGCTATTGACATGTTGTGTTGTTTCCCCCACTGGAATCAACATACCTTGAGAATAGGGATATATTTTTTTTTTGCTTTTTTTGTCTTCTTGTCACTTATCATATCTTGTACTGTCTGCATTGATTCTATTAATGCAAAATTCTATCATTTTATGTAGCTGACAGACATTTCTCTTTTATGCTCTCTGTCCCTTGTTTAGTTAAGAATTTTCCTATAATGGTAAACAAATTACTTTTCCCCATCTCCTCTAATTTTTTAATAAAGTTATCCTTTATATTTAGGTCACATATCCACTTGGAATTTATTGTAGAATATGGTGTCAGCCATGGACCTAAGGCTATTATCTGCCAAACTTTTTTATTTTTCCAGCAGTTTTTTGCTGAATAGAGAATTATTCCCCACTCCCCCAGACCTTTAAGTGCTTCTGTTTCTTGAGCATTAGACTAATCAGGTTAATTGTTTGTGGCCCCATTGCTTACCTCAGATATTCTACCAATCTCCTTTTCTATGTTTTAATGAATAAGAAATAATTTTCATGACTTCTACTTTCTCATGATTAGTTCTTCACAACAGGTTAGGAAGTGTTATGCACCTACTTAATTCATACATTTATCTTTCCCATTATTTCCCTTCTTGTCCTCCAAATGAAGTTTATTATATTCTGTATTCTATTCTATTCTAATTTATTATATTCTATAAATAACCCCTTGATAATTTAATTTACCTTTAGCTATAGCTATCTAAATTCTGATCTATTATCAGATATAAAAATTAAGGTTAGTGATTTAATAAATTCACAAAATCCAAGTGCTTTAGCTTTGAAATGCACCTCAGAATCTATTTATTTTGATGTAAACTTATATAAGAATCCCTTCCAGAACATGATAAATGATCCTTGAGCCATGGATACTCCCAATGAAGGAGACTTCATTAGTTTCCAAGGGAGTCCATTTCAGTTTGGGATTCCTCTAATTATTAAGGAGTTTGTGTTTATGTTGAGCCAAGCATGTTCTCTTCATAATTGCTGCCCATTGTGCCTAGTTCTGCCCTCTAAGACTGTGTTGAATAAGTTGAGGTAGAGTAGAAAGAATACTGAATTTGGAATCAGGATTCTGGAAGCCAGTAAACATCCTTTGGAACTCAATTTCCTCTACCATTAAGTGAGAGGATTGGATTGGATGAACTCTAGGGTCCCAAAGATAAATATATGATCATATGATAACTCTTCAATAAGACAACCCTTAATATTCTTGAAGAAAGCTATCATCTCCCTGCTAAGTCTTCTCTTCTTCAGTAAAGACACGTCATGTTGTTGAAAACATTTTACCATTCCCCTTTCCCTCCTCTGGAGATATATGCAGAAGAAAGATTATTTTGGCAGTAGTATTAAGGATGAAGTGCCATAGTTAGCAACATTTATTCCTGAGGAAAGTAACTTTTAAAATTTACCACACCCTGGATATCCCTTTAAAAATTGAGACTATCACCATAAGAATACGTTAAGGAGGGTGCCGCTAGGTGGCACAGTGGATAAAGCACCAGCCCTGGATTTGGGAGGACCTGGGTTCAAATCTAGACTCAAACACTTAACACTTACTAGCTGTGTGACCCTGGGCAAGTCACTGCCCCACAAAAGAAAAAAAAGAAAAACAAAAGAGAAGGAAGGGTACAAAAATAAAATGGACAAAGACAAACCCAATCAAATCCTTGGAAGATGCCTATATCATGGGTTAGGAAGAGATGAGTAAATAAAAGGAGGGATTAGACAGATGAAAAGAGATAATAGAAAGTGTGGTATCTACTAAATCAAGCAAGACAGAATATTAAATAGTAGGGAGAGGTTAACAGTGTCAAAAGATTCAGAGAGTTCAAATAGGATTAACGCTAAAAATAGGCCACTAGATTTGTCAATCAGTAGGTTATAGGTGACATCGAGATAATAGTTTCAGTAGAATTATAGGAGTGGAAGCTCAGTTCCATGAGGTTATGGAGAAATTAGGTAATAAGAAAATAGAAATGTTGTGTGGATGACTTTCCCCAAAAGTTTGTCAGTGAAGTGAATAAGAAATATGACTTAATTACTCAATGTAATGAGATCACAAGAATGTTTTTGTTTTATTGTATGATTTTGTTTTAGGATAGGGAAGACCAGAGCATGTCTATAAGAAAATGAGAAGGAAAGCCAATAAGGAAGAAAAATCTGAAGATTTTTATGAGAAAAGGGGTGCCTGCAATCCTCAAGGAGGCTGAAAAGAATAGGACCAAGGACAAAATGAGCATCATACTCTTGAGTCACAGCATAACAATTGTTCCTTTGATCAAAGGGGACGGGAAAGGAAGTCATGAAAAATGAAGAAGGGGCAATGAGGAATCTCATACTGTTCAGCCTCTACCTTCTCTTGGAAATAGGAGGAAAGTATATAAGAGTAGTAGGAAAGATAAAAAGATTTGAAGCCAGAAATTAATTAGGGAGATGTTAAGGGTAGAATATATGGATTTTTAAACATAAGCAGTGACTCATTCACTCCAACTGCTAATGAAATAATCTGAATTTCAGGATTTTCCCAAGCCATACTCAGTAGCCCTAGAGAGAGAATGGTGGCACCAGATGTGGTGATTTCTGAGTAATGAAGATGACTGGATAAAGAAGAGCATTGGAGGGGTGGCTAGGTGGTGCAGTGGATAAAGCACCGGCCCTGGATTCAGGAGTACCTGAGTTCAAATCCGGCCTCAGACACTTGACACTTACTAGCCGTGTGACCCTGGGCAAGTCACTTAACCCCCATTGCCCCTCAAAAACAAAACAAAAAAACCCAAAACAACACAAAAAAAATTTTAAAAAAAGAAGAGCATTGGAGAGAGGAGGACAAGCAATTGTGTGGTCAATATCATGAATTCCTAAAAGAAAGGGATGGAATGGAGAGTAAGACCGCAAATATGTCAGAGACATTGGGGGAAATGAGTTGGGGGGAGGTCAGTAGACAATACCAATAGGGATCAGAAGTACATGGGCCTAGGGGCAGCTAGATGGCACAGTGGATAGAGCACTGGCCCTGGAGTCAGGAGTACCTGAGTTCAAATCCGGCCTCAGACACTTGACACTTACCAGCTGTGTGACCCTGGGCAAGTCACTTAACCCCAATTGCCTTACCGAAAAAAAAAAAAGAAGTACATGGGCCTTAAAAGATCAAAAATTATTGGAGAATGATGGAGTAATGACCTCAAAATATCAGTGGGTACTGTAATTAAGGCACTAATGCAGGGGCAAAGAAAATGCCCACCCTTCTTCTTGGTCTTGTGAGGTGTGGAGAAGAGAAGAGTTAGAGTTCTATAATTTAAGTGATTGAAAGGAATGTGACCTTCAGGGAAAAGCCACATTTCCACTAAAAGGAAGAATGAAAAAGAATGTTGGGTGAAAAGTCTGAGAATGTTGGTGAGTTTGCTGAGAATAGAATAGTCATTCCAAAAAGCACAATGGAATGAGGTAGGAAATGAGCAAACTAATTTGGAATGAACCCAGGGAGAAATAGAACTGATTGGAACAAGAATGAGGATTCTAAAACAACAACAACAAAATGACACTTAGCACTAAGAAAGGAAGCAAAGGTACTAGTGGTGGAAGAAGGAAGTCAAGCATTTCTTAAGCACCCACTATATGTTAGGCAATGTCCTACTATCTCATTTCATCCTCAGAATAATGCAGGGAGGTACATGCTATTATTAACCCTATTTTACAAATGAGGAAACAGAGGTATATAGAAGTTAAGTGACTTTCCTATGGCTCCATAGCCAGGGAGTGTCAGAAATTGGATTTGTAATCAGGTCTTCCTGACTCCAGTCAGGAAGTCCAATAAATTGAATGTGCCACTAACCAGAAAAGCACAACAGATTGGTGCCAATTAGTTAGAGTGGAAAGAGCCATATCTACCTCAGTAGATCCTATGGACATTACAAGGTTACAGTATGGTGTCATAACTAATAATCATTAGGAATAAAGGGAGAGGCAATGTAGCATCTTAGAGACTTGTTCTTGGAATCAAGAAGAGTGGATTCAAATCTTCCTTAGACCCCTGCTAGCAGTATGACACTAAGCAAGTTGTTGAACATAGTCCATCAGACAACCCTCTAAGGTTCTAATTTACAAAGATCTACTTTTTTGTAGCAATGGAAAACAATTAAAAATATTATTTTATTTTCCCCAATTATATGTAAAATGAAATTTAACATTTAAAAAAATTAAATTCAAAATTCTCCTCCTCCCTCTTCTCCCTCCTCTCTGGGACAGCAATAAATTTAATATAGGTCATACATGTACAATCATGCAAACATATTTCCATATTAGTCAAATTGTGAAAGAAAAAAATAGACCAAGAAAAAACCATTAAAATAAAGTGAAAAATCGTAAGCTTCAATTTACATTCTGACTGTCATGTCAGTTCTTTCTCTAAAGGTGGACAGCATTTTTCATCATGGGTCCTTTGGAATTCTCTTGGATAATTGAACTGATGAAAATAGACGTCATTCACAGTTGATCACTGTACAATATTGTGGTTACTGTTCACAGTGTTCTCTGGGTGCTGCTCACTTCACTTTACATCAGGTTTTGTAAGTCTTACCAGGTTTTTTCTGAAATCTCCTGCTCATTTTTACTTATAGCACAATAGTATGTCATTAAAATCATATACCACAACTTATTCAGCCATTCCCCAATTGACAGACATCCCCATGATTTGCAATTCTTTGTTACCACAAAAAGTTCTGCTATAAATATTTTTGTATAAATAGATTCTTTCCCCACCTCTTTAAAATCTCTTTTGAATACAGATCTAGTAGTGGTACTGTTGAATCAAAGGTTATACACAGTTTTATACCCTGTGGGTATAGTTCCAAGTTGTTATCCAGAATGGTTGGATAAGTTCACACTTCTACCAACAGTGCATTAGGGTCCCAGTTTTCCCGCATCCCCTCCAGCATTAACCATTTTGCTTTTCTGTCCACATTAGCCAATCTGATAGGTTTGAGGTGGTAAGTCAGAGTTATTTTAATTTGCATTTCTCTAATCAATAGTGATTCAGAGAATTTTGGTATGACTATAGGTAACTTTAATTTCTCCTTCTGAAAACTGTTCATATCTTTTGATAATTTAGCCACTAGGGAATGACAGATTATTATAAATTTGACTCGGTCCCTACATGTTTGAGAAATGAGGTCTTTATCAGAGATACCTGCCATAAAAGATATTTTTCCAGGTTTCTACTTTCCTCCTAATCTTAGTTTCATTGCTTTTATTTATGCCCCATGTCTATGTATAATCCTAACTGCCCTAACAGTTATAAAGTTCTAAAGTATCATCTTCCCACGTAGGAATGTATACAGTTTAACCTTATTGGATCCCTTGTGTTTTCTTTTTCCTGTTTACTTTTTTACACTTTTTTTAGTATTGTCAAATTTTCTGATCAGCTTTTCTTTTTCATCAGGAATGCTTAGAAGTCCTCTCTTTCATTAAATGTCCATTTCCCCCCTGAGGGATTATACTCAGTTTTGCTGAGTAGGTGATTCTTGGTTGTAATCCTAACTCTTTAGCTTTCTAGAATGTCATATTGCAATCCCTGTGATCCTTTAATGTAAGAACTGCTAACTCCTGTATAATTGTGGTTGGGATATGATAGTATTTAAATTGTTTCTTTTTGACTGCTTGCAGTATTATCTCCTTGACATGGGAAACCTAGAATTTGGTCATAACATTCGTTGGAGTTTTCATTGTGGGTTTTCTTACAGGAGAGGATCAGTGGATCCTTTCAATTTCTATTTTGCCCTCAGGTACTAAGATATCAGAAAAAATTTTCCCTGATAATTTCTTGAAATATGATTTCTAGGCTCTTTTTAGAATGAATTTTATGCAATCCAATAATTTTCAAATTATCTCTTTTGGATTTCTTTTTCCAGGTCAGTTGTTTTTCCCCCAATTAGATATTTCATATTTTCTTCTAGTTTTTCATCCTTTTAATTTTCTTTTACTGTTTCTTGATGTTTCATGGAGCCATTAGCTTCCACTTGCCCAATTCTAAATTTTAAGGGATTATTTTCTTCAGTTAGTTTTTTTTTCAAAACTCCTTTTCTATTTGGTCAATTCTACTTTTTTAATGAATTGTTTTCTTCAATGAATTTTTGTACATCTTTTCCAATTTTTGTCCTTTTATTTACCAAGCCGTTGACTCTTTTCATTATAATCTTGGATCATTATCATTTCTTTTTTCATTTTTCTTCTACCTCTCTTATTCAATTTTAAAAAACCATTTTTGAGCTCTTATAGGAATTATTTTGGGGCCTGAGACCAATTCACATTTTTATTTAAGGCTTTATATATAGCCATTTTGACATCGTTATTCTATTCTGAGTTAGTGTTTGATCTTCCCTGTCACCACAGTAAGTTTTTATGGTCCCATTTTTGTTTTATTGGTTTTTGCTCATTTTCCAGCTTATTTTGTGACTTTTAACTATACATTAAAGTTGGGTTCTACTCCTGGGGTAAAGGTGGCACTGTCCCAAGCCTCTCACTTTGGAAGCCTAGGGCCTTGTCACTGGTCCATGCCCATGGGACTTCACCACTAGCCTGCCAGGGAAGTGGGATTTTGCTGCTGACCTCTCCTGTGCCTTGAGACTTTATTGCTGGCTTCCTGGAATATGGCCTGCTATTGTCTTGTCTGAACACTACCTATGCTGGATTATACTCCTCTTTTACTCCAGTGAGATAAACCTTTTATTCCAACCTTCTGAGTTGTTTTGGGCTGGAAATTGTTTCACTGCATCCTTTTGTTGTCTCTACCACTCCGGGAATTCATTTTGAGGCATTACTTTATACTTGTTTGCAATTGAATATGGGAGAGTTCAAGTGAGTTCCTGCCTTACTCCACCATCTTGGCTTTGTCTGCCAAAAATAAAATTTTAAATACAGGAAAATAAAAAAGATGGTTGATGGATATGAATCATCACATGAGATATCACAAAAAGGGCTGCTTGTATTTATTGTGTCATTGTTGTTTCAATTATCTATGATTCCACTGAACAGGGAAGAAAAAAGAATTAATTAAGCACTTATTGTATACCAGACACTGCTAAACACTGGGGACACAAATATGAACAAAAAAAGACAATCCCTATCCACAAAGAACCCACATTTTAGTGGGTGATGACAACACATGAAAGGGAGGAAAAGAAAACCATGATAGAAAAACAATAGAGAAAAAATAAAAGTTGGCCGCCAGCCTAGGTCTGTCTCCAAAATGGAGGACCTAAGAAGGAATTCATCAAGGACAGAAGAGAGCCAGCATGGCAGAAGGATGTCTCCAGGTGAGAAGGCAACTGTCCTGGTACTGAAGGTTGAAATCAGGGTTTCCTCTACAGATGTGGATCATCACACTTCCATACCTTACGTAGATGGTTTAATGAGTTCCTATGCCCCCTCTCTCCATTATCTGGGCATCCGTAGATGGCACAGTAGGACATGTCACAACTGTCACTCTGTTGGCATAGCCTTCAGGAGCCCAGGGACATTTCCTTTCCAATTCCTATGCGATGAGCAGAACTTTAGAAGAGAATTCATTAGAATTCACTAGAAATAGTGTTAACAATTTGCTGTGAGACAAAGTTCATATAAAATCTCCCAATGCATTAATTCTCAACTATTTTGAAGCATCTTATTGGGGCTGACTTTCCAAGATGATACTCAGTAGAAGAAAGGATAGTTTGAAAATTACGATTTTTAAATACCTGCATATTTATGGCTAAGCTGATCCTAGTCCAATATTTTTTGACATTGTAGCTGTAGACTTTGCCAAGATCAGGCTTGTTGCATTGAATTGAAATGAATCACAAGCCATTTCAAACACAGAAAGACGTGCTCTGTCAAATATAAATCTCTTAGAGGGGAAAAAATCAATTTCTGTGATTACCAAGTAAAGTTGGGTTTCCAGATTGAGAGAAAAAAAAAAGAAATGGATTAAGCATTTTAAAGAGTCCTTTTAACTTAAAAAAAACTCACTCTAAACACACTGTTTTTAAATTTCACAGATATTGACATGGTCAGACCTATTCTTTAGGAATATTAATTTGATAGCTATGTGGAGGCTTAATTTGGAAAGGAGAAGAAAGTGGAGACAAGAAGACCAATAATTAAGAGGCTTTTGCAATCGAAAGATTGTAAGGGCAGAGTAGGGCACTGGACATGTGAGCTGTGAAAGTAAAATTGA
The DNA here is from genome assembly GCF_019393635.1 of Dromiciops gliroides. NCBI lineage: Eukaryota > Metazoa > Chordata > Mammalia > Microbiotheria > Microbiotheriidae > Dromiciops > Dromiciops gliroides. The sequence continues at coordinate 13,493,801 of NC_057863.1, read as the reverse complement.
GAAGACTTAGAGCAGGATTGGCTATGGAAGGTGACTGATGAAAGTAAAGAGGTGAGGACAATTCTAAGGTTCCAAGGGATAGTGACATGCTCAAGACAAATAGTAAAGTTTGGAGGCAGATTTAGGGAGAAAGGGAATGAGTTTCATTTTATATCTGTTAAATTTGAGATACCAATGGACATTTCAGTGGAGATGTCCATGAGACAGTTGATATATAGAACAAAAGAGAGTTGGAAGATGATATGTAGATTTAAGAGTTGTCTGTATCAAAATCATAATTGGCCCCAGAGGAGCAGATGAAATGGGGAAGATATAAGTCAGAGAGAGAGAGAGAATAGAAATGTACGGTGAGCCAACAGAAGAAACTAAAAATATAAGACCAGATAGATGGCAGGAAGACAAAGAGAGGACTGAATATATAGGAGGAAGGAGTGAGCCACATTATTTCATTCTATGGAAGACAAGTCAAGAAGGATTATGACTGAACAAAAAATAGACTATCAAATTTATCATTTAAGATGGAAGATTATTACCTTTTTTGTGTCCCAGACCCCAATCTGATGAAGAATATAGACTCCATTTAATAAACACATAAAGTAAAATACATAAGATTACAAAAGAAACAATTATATTTAAATACCATTATCAACATTTTGAAAGGTTCAAGATCTCAGACTAAAGTTAAAAGATTTTTGGTTGATTTTTGAAAAAATACAGCTTTGCCTTTTCTGTCAGATACATACATTCATTTTGTTTAACTTCTAAAACATTTTTCCAGTACAAGTTCAAACAACCCTGCTATATAAATAAATGCATTTTAAAGGCTAATTTAAATTAGCAGCATCTATTTGCATGTAAATAATGGGTGAAGGTACTAAAAAATAGCTTGCTTTCTGACCTGTATTAAATGTGTTTCCCACAACCGTTTATTCTGCTATTAATTTACCTGGAAACCTTCCTGCTCCACTTCCCACAAGTAGTCCAAAGTCAAAATTCTTTTTTTTTTTAAGTGAGGCAATTGGGGTTAAGTGACTTGCCCAGGGTCACACAGCTAGTAAGTGTTAAGTGTCTGAGGCTGGATTTGAACTCAGGTACTCCTGACTCCAGGGCCAGTACTCTATCCACTGCACCACCTAGCTGCCCCAGGCCACCTAGCTTCCCCCCAAAGTCAAAATTTAGCTCAGCCTAATTCATCATGAATTTTGAATTAGTAGAATCCAAGGTCTTATCATACCTCCAAATATTTCAGTATCTGTATGCAAATACTTCAGTATTTCAATGCAATCCAATCGAGGGCCTACTGGAAATACAAAGATGAAAAATCAAAGAAACCCTGAACTATGGAATCTTGGGATTTAATTAGGGGGCAGTGGTCTAAAACACAGACAAATAACTATAATAAAATTCATCTCATGACAAACACTTGGGCAAGACCAACCAGGGTGGCACGAAAGGCTTAAGGAGGAAAAGATAACCTCTAGTTGGTGAGGACTAGAAAATTCTTGACAGAGGAGCTTGTAACTAGCAAATCTGCCTTGGAAGAGAACTTATAGACATATGTAATGCATTGGCCATCTTGACTTCCATGTGCAACTGATGACTCTGTTATGGCACTTTATGATAATGAAACCAGAAAAAGGGATTTAGCATTCGTCCTCCCTCCACTGCACATTCCTTTTAAAGTTCACAGAATAGGAACTTTAGAAGATTTCAATAAATCTGACAACCATAAATTACACCACTCATGATTCAAGCTCCTGTTTAGTGGAATATTTGCAAGAACATAGAGTTCCCTTAGCAACTTCTCCATCACACAGGACGTGTTTCATGCTGTTTCTAGGCGAAGAACTCTTCTCTACCAGAGAGATTATATAACAAAACAACAAAGCTGCCAACTGCGACCCCTAGCCCTCATCCGAGAACAAATAGGTTACGGAGCTGTCCCTAACTGAAAAATGGTGTACATTTACTCTTATCAATTATTCTTGCCAGCAGCCTTGTCAGATCCCCATTATCTCCATTTTACAGATGAAGGACCTGAGACATCAAGAGATTAAATGACTTACTCAGGTATACCTAGGAAATCACACGGGTACTTGGGCCATATTTGCCCTCACGAAAGGATTCAGCTGAATTCAGTTAAAAGTGATTTCAGTCATTAAAAAAAACTCTTATTTTCCTCCTTTTCTCTACATGGCAACAAATGAAGTAATCATCATAATGGCTGTCATTTATAGAGCATCTGCTATGTGCCAGGTACTGTGCATTGCAAATATTATCTTAACTGAGTCACACAACAACCCTGGGAGGTGGGTGCTCTTATCATCCCCATTTATACAGCTGAGGAAACTGAAGCAAACAGCTGTAGTAACTTGCTCACAGTCATACAGTAGCATCTAAAGTCAGATTTGAACTCAGATCTTCCCGACTACAGACCCACAGCTCTATCTTCTTTGCCACCTAACAGCCAGAAATAACCAGTAAGTTGAATAGTCATCTTCCAGATTATTTTAATATTGTTCTTACCAACAGGATCTGAGAGTTTGCATCTATTACTCAGTTTGCTAAATGAATCCAGTCATGGTGACAACAGAGTTCTAGCTGTTTGAGCTTGATGAATAATCATCTGAGTGTAAGTATTCTTAACCTGCTGGTACATGAGGTGTTTTTTTAATATCTTGATAATTTTACAACATATTTAACAAACAGGTTTCCTTTGTAATCATATGTATTTTATTTTATAGATTCCACATCATCATTCTGAGGAGGAAGGAAGGAAGGAAGGAAGGAAGGAAGGAAGGAAGGAAGGAAGGAAGGAAGGAAGGAAGGAAGGAAGGAAGGAAGGAAGGAAGGAAAGAAGGAAAGAAGGAAAGAAGGAAAGAAGGAAGGAGGGAGGGAGGGGGAAAAGAGAGAAGGGAGGGAGAGAAGGAAGGGAGGGAGGGAAAAATGGAGAGAGGGAGAGAGAAAAGGAGGAGAGGAAGGTTTGAAGGAAGGAAAGAAAGGAAAGGGGAAGGGAAATCATGGAGGGAGGTAGGAAGGGAATAAAGGAAGGAGGAAAGGAGTTAGAAAGGAAAGGAGGGAGGGGAAAACATGAATGATAAAGGGAGGGAGAAATGGAGGGAAAGGAAAAAGGAGGAAGGGGAGAACAAGCACATATTCAACACCTAATATGTGCCAGACACTGGGTCAAGTGCTTTAAAAATATTCTCATTTGATCTTCAAAACAACCTTGAGAGGTAGATAGTATTATTATCCCCATTTTACATTTGAAGACACAAGTGAGGTGTGTTGCCCAAAGACATGGAGTAAGTTCTTGAGGCTGGATTTAAACTCAGGTCTTCCTGACTCCAGAGTCAGTGCTCTGCCCATTGTATTACATATCTGCTATATACATGTTTATTATTATGTATGAAACATAAGTGCTTGTAAACTTGATGGTTTATGTTATTGATACAATAGAATTTTAAGTTTTGTTACTGTTGTTGCTGCTGCTGTTGTTGTGAATCACACGACCAAATCCAAGCCTTTTTATTTTTTAGTCTTTACTATATGATGTTTAAAATCTAAATATGATGTCTAAAAAACTCTAATGTGTAGTTGCCTTAAATTAGAAGCTGTAGAACCAGTCTTTGGGCAGTAAACATTTATTAAAGCATACTAGGTATTAGAAAAAAGAGAACACGTGGAGTTGAGAAAAGCACAGGGGGGAATGTGAGAAAATAATGGAATATGGCAGATACTAAAAGGCTCACCTGGAGATTAATCTAAACTGATTGAATTAAGTGAGAGTGATTGACTCCTGATTAGCCTACTTCAAGTTAACTAGATTGTAAGCACACCTGGCTAGCCCTTAAGAAGGTATTGTTCTTAGAAGCTAAGGACATTGAACTCAACCAGAGACCACCTTCAAGTCCAGTGAACCAATGAATTTGGATGATGTCTACCAATCAGCTTGAATCAGTGTGTAAGGATCGCCTCTGCTCTGGAATTGTAAAAAGCTTCCACACTCAGTTTGCTGGGGGAGTTCATGATCGAAGCAGGCTCATGGCTGAGGACTTGAGGAAGAACCAGACCAGGCTGGAACTCTAAGCTTGATAGGCCTTTTCTTAACTCCATGTGTTCTCTTTTTTCTAATACCTAGTATGCTTTAATAAATGTTTAATGCCCAAACACTGGTGCTAAAGTTTCTAATTTAAGGTGACCACACATTAGATATTTTAGACATTACATTTAGATTTTAAACATCACAGTTTGGCAACGTTAAAGGGACAGCTGTACTCCTCAATGTTCTAATCTTCTCTGCAAAACAAGCTGTGTAAGAAATGTTATGTTTGTAAGTTTCTCCTATTTTCATTGATTTTATGTGCTTGTCACTTTAAATTTTCAATTGGATTTCTTCTACTTGCTAAGTACCTCCTAAGTATCTGCTTTTCTCTAACTTTAGTCTGGTTAATCAAAGAGGGATAAGACCATGTTAACACTTCATTTTTTTGGATTTTCTATTTTGTTTTTTAATTCTGTTTAACTTTACTTGCTTTTGCCTTTAATTAATAACTTTATAAAGCATTTGTCTTATGAAAGGACCAACAGAGAAAATAAAGGGGTTGAAGAAAAACAAGAGAAACTTTATCATCATCATATTTCAAGAATCTGCTTCTACTGCCATAGACAGGGACATATTTTGCAGAAATGCAGAAGTAGACATCAAGATATTAATATGAGATCTGGAAATTTTAGATACCAAAATAACCCAATGACATCTCAACACTCAAAGAAGATAAGATTTCAAAGACTTTAATTGAACAGTTGTTTTTTTTTCCTTCTGTTATTATATATACCATCTATAATATGCATTCTCTGTAGAGGTCCTCCCTCTGTAGACATTATCAAAGTGTGGGTCCATGAGGACAAAATTTCTCACAACTATAAGTGCCTAGCCAAGAGCCCAACCCTGATGCCTCATCCTGGTATAGAGCTGGCCCAAAGTCATGGAGCACCAGCCTTAGCCAGTCTCACCAAAATGAGACAAAATCCAGAATGGCCCAGGATACAGGATATTCAGCCATCTCCTGAAAACTCATCTAGCTAAATTTGCAGTGGGTTTGACCCACAGAGATGACCACCAGGTAATTGAGTTTTGTTGGGAATCTTTGTCACAGAAGCTCATAAAACTGGCTCCTACGGCCTGAAGACATTTCCACCATGTACACTGGTAGAAGGTGTCTCTATAGGTGGGTCCTCTAAGCAGTGAAGTGTTGGTTCTTAGGTACAGGTTTTGGTGTGGGAGTCCAGGTTCATGGATTTGAAAGGAGTTTCTGAAGCTACAACTATACAGTGAGAGCTGCATGTCTACTCACAAAGCTTCATTTTTGGGGGGTTGAGTGTTGTAAGGGTCAGCAGCTGTCTGGGCTACTGGGGATGAAACTAAAGGTCCTTAGCCAGGCTGGTCCTCAGAAAACAGGAAGTCTGTGGCCAGGATAGCGCTCAAAGCCTTCCGTCTCCTTGAAACTCTCAGGCTTTATGCTTTGCAGGTAAGGCCTTGGAGTAACCAAAGCCACCTCCCTAGCAAGAAGAGGCCTAGAATGGATATTGTAGAATTATCGATTTGGGACCAGAGGGGATTGTAGAGGACAACCCCTTCATTTTATGATCCAAGAACGTGAGTCCCAGAGAGACTTAGGCAGCAATTGCTGAAGGCAAGATTTGAATTCATGTTTTCCTGCCCTCACATCCAGCTGCCTCTCCACTACAAAACATTGTTTCTCTGTGGTACAATTCCTACTAGTCTTCTACAAAGCCTTCTGCTTTAAGAGGTAGTTCTGGGTCCCCATCTGTTTCACCTCCCCCAACGTTGTTGATAGTGTCTCCCCCAGAACACTTTGTACTCAACTTACGGGGGTACATGTGGGCTTATATGTCTATACACATAGAAATATATATTTGCATGTTTTAGGAGGTGTTTTAACTTATTCAACAAAGACAAGGCACAAAGGCTCATGAAATAAAGATTGATTGATGGTAACTCTTCCATAGATTCACTCTTCAATGAGGACAGTCATCAGACCTTCCTCCTTATGATATAACTTGGAAGAAAGATGGAGTTAGTGATGTTCTTCACTGGAGGACAAGAGCATTCTATTGTTTCTTCTCATCTCCTTTAAACATACATACATATAGATGCTCTGTATGGAACTAGAGAGAGGGAGATACCATTTTCTCTGTTCAACAAAATGGACCTTCAATAAAATTAACCTTTTGTTTCAATGAATTTTCATTGAATTGGGGGTGCTTCTGAGTAGTCATGTCACATGTTTAAAGGGTCCTGTGACATCAGAAAAGGTAGTGCCTCCTCATCCCTCTAAGTATTCATGGCCATGGTGCCTTGTCAAGTCCAATACTTTCAGGCTGTAGGTCAGGGGTTCTTGGGTTCTAGTTCATGGGGTTCTTGGCTTTTCCAAGGGTCCATGGAAAAATTACAGGAGCTTTATGAATTTAGAAGGGGAAAAATGTACATTTTGATTGTCACTATCTTCTAACTGAAATTTATCATATCCTTTGCTTATTTAAAACCATGATTCTGAGAATGTGCCTATATGTAGGCTTGCTTAGACCCCCAAAGGAAAACACGACACTAAAAAACAAGGACACAGTTAAGAGAATCTGTTCTAATTAAAAATATTGTACTGTTGACCATATGCCAGGCAAGGTTTGGTCTTTCCCATGGTTGAATTAACCACTTCATTACCTCCAAGGATTTGTGATTCCATTGGCATAAGGGCTCCTTCCCTCCACACCCTAGTAGATATTTTAATGAGTTATTATTTCTATATGTCTAGACACATATACACACATGCACATAGATATACACACATGTACATACATATGTGTATATAGGTATGCTTTTATATGTGTGTGTATATATATACATGCATATGCACCTACATACACATGCACACATACATATACACATATACATAATTGCCTAGAGGCCAGTCCTTTGGTGATGATGCTGTCTGAATCTAACTGGGCTCATCCTTAGCCAACAGACGTACATTCAGTCATGTAGCCTATATTGAAAGGATTTGTCAGGATGTCACTTTTGAGCCCAGGGTCATTTCCATTCCCACCCACAGGCTTTGACATCCCCTTAGAGCAGGACTTAGTACAGGATTCACTAGAATTCATTGAAACCTGGTTCCCAATTTGCTCTGAGATAATATTGATGTGGAAAGAAACCACTTACAATTTGGCTCATGTAATTGGTCATTTCTGGAAACCAGGCAAGAGCTGTAACAATTAGGAGACTAAGGAAAATACTAGGGATGAATCCTAGAGGGAAGCTGGGGATTCTTGAGGCTTGAGGACAGAACTCCAGGTCTGGGGCACAGCCTGGGAGGAGACAGGAGATAAAAGGGCCCAGACCGGCCTAGAGGCCAAATGCAGCAGAGCCAAGTCCAGGGAATCTCTGCTGCTCTGAGCCCTAGCGGTGCCCCTTGTCTGCTCGGATCAGTTTCTCCTTAAGTAGATGCAGTCAGAGGAGTGCTGAGTCAAAGGAAATGAGATATCCCCACTCCTCTGGAGGCTCACTCTTTTAACAGGAGTGGGGTCCCCCAGGGAAGCTCTGGCCAACCAGCAGTCTTGCTTCTTACCTCAGCTCTACTTCTGGCAGGCCCATCCCTCTGGGACTTCCTGATCCTAACTATAGTTTGGTGACCGCACCTGTCCCACTGGCCATGTGAAAGATAATACTGGCTAACCTTTACTGAGAGCCTTAAAGTTTGCTAAGCTGCTTGACATGCAATTTCACTTGATTCTCTTAATAACCCTGTGAAGTAGGTATTTATTATTCCTATTTTACAAAGGAGGAAACTGAGGCAAACAGAGGTTAAGGGGCCTGATGTTATAGGGGTGAAAAGTGAGAATGAGAGATTAAGTGATTGGCCATGAGTCACACAGATAGGAAGTGTCTCAGGCAGGATTTGAACTCAGATTCTCTTGATTATCAGCCCAGAACTGACACCTGTCTTTACAGCTGTATTGGCCTCATGGAACTGTTCCTAGACACTTCCCTAAATGCAGCTTTACCACTGACTTGCTTGCTCTAGAGAGATGTCCCCTCCTGGACCTAGCTCCAACTCTAGCCCAGTTGAGGGGGTCTCCTGACAGTGGGGTAGTACTACCAGAATCCACTAGAGGGCAGCTGAGAGCCAAGGACAAAGAGGACCTCTCCATCTCAAGGACATGAGTGGGTACTTGGGATTGGAAGTCAAAAGATGGTGCCAACATAAAAGGCTCTTTTAATGGGAGGAGGGAGAGGGAGCCACTTTGGCAGTCACATATGAGGAACAGGTGCAGGAAATCCAAGGTCAGGTCTAGGAATAGGTTCATTACCAATGTTGTCCAAGTCAGACTTAGGGAAAACCAAAGACAGTCAGTGTCCAAAGCCCAGGCAGGATATTGGTCAGCAGCTCAGCTTGCAAAGCCAGAAGAGACAGAGAAACCATCCGGAGGGAAGAAGCCAAGCCGGGGATGTTTACTTGGAAAATATATGCTTGGGACATGGGAGAGCGGACAAAGGAAGTCTGTGATCAAAGTCTGGGAATAAATACATCCCCACTCCTGTCCAAGTCAGCCTCAGGCTATCTGTCTACAGTACAGATCAGCACACTGCTATGAGACTGAGGGCACCCAGAAGGTCCAGGGGAGATCAGGCAGGGCATATTGTTCCGAAACGGAGTGGGCTGCTGCAACCTCTTTTCTTAGTGGAGCCAGGAGTCCAGGAGTGGGTGATTAAAAGGTGAAATGCCCTTTATCTGGACAGATATGGGTCCCATGAGTGCTCTAAGCTTCTGGGAGACAGTGGGATATGGAGGAAAAAGTCAGGAATAGACCTGATTTCACACCCTGGCTTTGACACTAACGAGCTGTGTCAAAGTTACAAAAAGTCACAAAAGACATGAATGCTCTAGTCACAGGAAGAGAAGCCTGGCACAAAAACTTCAGGTGGCAGGAGAATGAGACAAGGCCCTTTCCCTCACAAAACCTCAGTTTCCCTGTCTGTAAAGTAAAGATTATGAGAATACTTTCAATTCCTACCTCACAAGAGTTTCTAAGAAATGTGACTTAGAAACTTTAAAGTGCTATATCAATGTGAACCTTTATTATTATTCAGCTCCTACAGACATCTTACCAGGCACTATCCCAGGACTATGTTCTCTCAGATTTTTTAATAAAGCCTCTGCTACTCAAACCTGGGTCTGTGCTAAAAATATCAGGGTGGTGGGGGTAGAAAAAGTTGTAAGGAAGAGGAATTCAGGCCATCCCATTGCTACACACAGGAACAAGAGCTGGTCAACTACATTTTCTTAGAATAGTTTGGATGGATAGCATGTATACATTTAACACACTTTTTCCTTTATTCATTTGTTTGTTTATCTATCCATTCATTCATCTATTTATTTATTTATCATTTGTTTATTCATTCATCTGTTACTTACTTGTGTAATTTGTGTTCTTGCACTGTTGGGAAGACCAAATGATTCAGTGAAACAGCTTGGTGTTTTGGGGAGGCAGTGAGTCCTGGTCAGCAGGACCTATGTTTGGATTCTGCCTCTGACACTTACCAGGCATGAAGCAAGTGCTTGATAAATGTTTTATATACCTTCCAGCTGGGAAAACATGGGAAAATCACCATGACTTAGTTTTTTCATCTATAAAATGAGTATAATAATAGTCCTCACTTTCCAAATTTATCATGAGGCTCAAATGAGATTTTGTATATGAGGAACCTGATAATCCTTCAGGCGTCTTCCAATTTAGGTTCTTATGATCTCATTCTCCTGACACCTAAAGTCTTTTTGCTAGGCTTCTCTGCCCGTGACTATAGCATTCATATCTTTTGTAACTTCCCATAACTCCTGATTCACCACTCAGCATACATTGCCTACTTCATAAATCATGTTTTCCAGACATTGGGCAGAACAAACACTGCTCTGGAAGAACCATTTTTTTTTCTGTTGTCCAGTACTAACAGTCCCTTCATATTTTATAACGTACTGGTATGGAGGAGTAATGGTAACCACTGAAGAAGACTAATGCAATCCAAGAAATCATGGGATGGGATTGGCCTATGAGAAGGTCATGCTTCCCCTGCCCATACATACAATCCTCAGTGAATTCAGGTGCTTCCACTGACCAGCCCCTGCACACATAGACCTACATCTCCCTATACTCAGAGCTCAAAGGCCTGAGAGAGACAGAATAGCCTCAATTGCCAATGTCTCTTGAGAGATGGCACCATTTTGTTATTTTCCTGTACTCCCCCACTTTCATCTTCTCTACCATTTCCTTATCAGACTCTTGAGTCTCATTAGACAGCTATCCCTTTTCATCATCATAGGAATTGTTTGTCTTTCTGTCATCACAATTCTTGAAACTTTCCTCTCCTTCAATGGAAATTTAAGCCACATTATGCAACAATCTTTTCTCTAAACCATCCCACTAGAACTGAAGGTTTATTTTGAATGAATCCTGGATTTCTTCTCCTTTTCTACCAGGAAGACTGTGTTAGCAATGAGCACCTCCTGATTGGTTCAAATCAAGTCCAGAACAGTAGATCGCTGTGTTATTCCTTTGACATTTACAACAAAGGAAGTTATGAGGATGGCTCAAAAATTTATCAATTGCTCAATTTGGGACAGAGAGAGAGAGCATCAAAAATCCAGATACTTGGAGTCCCCCATTTTTAGACTCTCTGTTTCTAGAATTCCTTTTCTCTCTCTCGTCTCTTTGGGTGATCTGTATGATAACATTGCTTCTGTTGCTAGCTCCATTGACCTTCCCATTTCAGGATTTCCTAACGTGAGTAAATCTCTTTTGTTTGTTTTGTTTTACAAATTCAATTTTATTTTGTTTTCAGTTTGAATTCTTTCACTTTGACCTTCCCCTTATCTTCCATGGAGAAAGCAAGAAAAACAAAACCCATTACAAACATGTATAGTCAAATAAAACATATACCCTATACATATATACAACATTTATATGCATATATACACATATATAACATATATACATACATACAATATTCAGTATGTGTGTGTGTCTAAGTGTGTCCTCTGAGTCCATTTCCTCTCTTTCAGGAGTCGAATAGCATATTTCATCATGAGTTTATCTGGAATTGTGTTGATCAGTATTCCTAAGTCTTTCAAAGTTGTTTGTCTTTACAGTATTGTTGTTAACATATAAATTGTTCTCCTGGTTCTCCTTATTTCACTTTGCTTCAGTTCATTTAAGTCTTCCCAGGTTTCTCTGAACCCATCTCTTCATCATTCCTTCAGCATATTCACTAACCATAAATTGTTCAGCCATTCCCCAATGTGAGTAAATCTTAATCTACAAGACTACTCATTTCCCCCAACTGGGTAAACTAAGGCTCAGTAGCTTTCTTATAGGTACATGGTTGATAAGCACCAGAAGCAAGTTTCAAACCCAAGTTTTTTTCTGTCTCAAACTCTTGAAGAATTCTTTCTTTCTTATTATTGACAATAATATTAGCTCCCTTTATATTATACTTTGAGGTTTACAAAACATTTTGCAAATATTATCTCATTTGATCCTCAAAACAGCCCTAAGGATAGGTATTATCATCCCCATTTGACATATGAGGAAACTGAGGCACAGAGAGGTTCAGTGACTTACCCAGGGTCTCACCACTGGTAATTTGACGCATGATTCAAAGGCAGGGATTCTAGACTCTAGACCCTGGACTAGAGAATGAGGAAAAGAGGGAAAGAGAGAGGAGGGGAGGAGAGACAGAAAGAAGGAGGGAAAGGAAGAAAGAGGGAAGAAAACAGAGATAGAGAGGGAGCAACGATGAGAAAGAGGCCAAGAGAAAAAGACAGAAACAGAGACAGAGAAAAAAGAGACAGGTGAAGATGATACATTTCAGTTCTTCAGAGAATTGCTAAACTGAGAAAATTCAATTTAACAAACACTTAGTAAGCACATATTATAGACAAAGCACAGAATGTCCAAAATAATGAAGGGCATGATCCCTTCCCTCAGGACCTTATAATCTGCTGGGAAGGATAGAGCACTAATAGCCATATTTCTATAATGCTTTAAACTATGCAAAAATTCTGTGAGGTAAAGATCACTGTGCTCAAAACAACCGAGGAAGAAATTGGGGTGAAAGGATTTGCAACCAATCAAGCAACAAGAAAATCTCAAGCAAGATTCAAAGCCAAATATATGGTCTCCAGGTTAGCACACTTGGTAGTATTCCATTTTTCCTTTCTACATACAATAGAATGCAATATAAGACCTAAAGGAGGTAAAGGAAACATATATAATGTGTGTGTGTGTGTGTGTGTGTGTGTGTGTGTGTGTGTGTAGTTTATATGTGTGTACACACACTAGGTGCCTCAGAAAAACTGAGGAGACAGGGATGACTTTTAGCTTTGGGGATGAAGGAAGGCTTCATGCTTATTAGAATGACCTGTGCTGAACCTTAAAGGAAGAAAAGGATTCTGAAAGGCATAGAGGAAGATGGACTGTATTTTGCAGCTGACAGCATGTGAGTTTTAGGAAGTATTTACACATTCAATTTGGTCCCAAGTCAGAGTGTGTGAAGAGAGCAATGGAAAATATGGCTGAAAAGGGGGATGGGTCCTAGATTTTGGAAAGCTGTGAGTGCCAGGCTGAGAAGTTTACATTTAATTCTAAAGCAAAAGGGAGCCAGCCAGGGAATGTTTTTGTTTTGTTTTGTTTTAAATAGGTAAGTTATATTGTCAGACCAGTGTCCTAGGAAGATTACTTCAGCAGCTGTAGAAGAATGAAGTGGAGAAGGGGGAGTCTGAAACCTGCAAGATGAAGTTATATTCTCTGGCAATGTTCAAGATCAGAGTTGATTAGGTCCTGAGTTGGGTGGGGGTCATGTGAGTGGAAAGAAGGGGCGACATATGACAGATTCAATTTAGGAAGCAAGGGACAGGCAAGGACGACTCCAACAATTCAAGCCTCAACTGACCAGCAGAATTGCCATGACATCAATAACAATAAAGAAGAAATATAAAGGGCAGGTGTGTAAAGAGGGATCACAGGTGTGGTTTTCGACATAGAGAGTTGTAAGCATTTGCCAGATTTTAGTCCTTGTAAGAAAAATACTCCTTAAGTCAATATCCAAAAGCAACAAGATACTCTTGGAATCAGAATGAAGGAAAAGTGAAAGTGAGAAAAGAATGTTGGCATTCAAATCAGAAGTCCTGGGTTAAAATCCTTACTATAACATTTATAAGTGGTACAGAAGATAGACTTCTTGGCCTGGAGCCCAAAAGACCCACTTTTGTGAGTTCAAAGATGGCCTCAGACACTATCTGTGTAACCCTGCACAAGTCAGTTAACCCTGTTTGCCTCAGTTTCCTCATCTGTAAAATGAGCTGGAGAATGAAATGTCACCCTGCTCTAGTATCTTTGCCAAGAAAACCCCAAATGGAGTGACAAAGAGTTGGACACATGCAAAACAAAGCAAAACAAAAAACAAAAAACAAAACAAAACGAAGAGTTGCACATGACTGAAATGACTCAACAACAGCAAGAACATGCATTGCATAGGTGACTTTGAACACATCAGTGAAAGCCCCTGAGCATCAATTTCCTTTTGTAAAATAAGGGGGTTGAACTGGATTGCCTCTAAGATTATGCTGAAAAGAAATCTCTCTTCTTTCAGAAGAATCATGGAGACATTCAACAGAATTTAACGACATTCTGTCAGATGTAGCTTCTTTGTCATCTGACTTTGCTGGAATTGTTGTCTTGTTAGAAGGAAAGGGTCAATGTGTATGGGTGAGTTTGAGGGAATTACAGGGAAATATGTAAAAACAAAGGCAAGGATAAAACTTGAAAATGGTCAAAAAATCAATAGAATTATGATGGTTCTGATTCTGGAGTTCAGGTGATGCCCTAATTGTACAGCATTGACTTACATGTGTAGCAGGTGGGTGGGTCAGAGCCCTTTCTTTTCTTTCTTTCTTTTATTTTTTTACAGGGCAATGGGAGTTAAGTGACTTGCCCAGGGTCACACAGCTACTAAGTGTTAAGTGTCTGAGGCCAGATTTGAACTCAGGTCCTCCTGAATCCAGGGCCGGTGCTTTATCCACTGCACCACCTAGCTGCTCCTCAGAGCCCTTTCTGTAGAACTAGAAAGGTGATTGGACCCTTCCTGATGAGACAGTTGTACTGACCCCTTGCTAAAATATGAGCACTGATGTTGACTTGAGATTAGTATATTGCTGTCTGTGATGGGCATGGTAGGGCTGTGTCAAAGAGTTTTAGCAACTGAGCTAGGAAAAATTGATCACTCCTTTATAGAGATAAAGGAATAGCCATTTCCAGTCCCTTTTGTGATGGTTTATTTATTGGGATATCAGGAGTCTTTTCCTCCCAAGAGAATAGAAAGGAACTAATGAGTTCCTATTTGATGTTTCAAACATTTGTCGATGGGGGCTTATGACTCTTGTGTTTTAAGAATTGTATTTCTTGTAGAGAAAGAAAGTAAACACCTATTCTAGACCTGATCTACTTTGTATATGAATACCTTTCTATACAGAACCATGTTAATCCTTTTGGGGGAGACCTATACAGGACCTATATCAAAATTTTGTTTTAAGACTTTTCCCCTGTAGTTCTATTTTGAAGTGGGGACATGATGAGGCTGAGAATTCAAGAATAGCTTTATTCCTCTCTTTTGGGAGGTCAGACTCCCCAGGACTAAACCCAGTTCTCCTGAAAGTCTTCTTTTTCATAAAAGTCCCATTTTTTCCACTGAAAGATTATGCTGAGTTTTGCTGGGTAGGTGATTCTTGGTTGTAATCCTATTTCCTTTGCCCTTTGGAATATCATATTCCATGCCCGCCAGTCCTTTAATGTAGAAGCTGCTAGATCTTGTGTGATCCTGACTGGGGCTCCACACTACTTGAATTCTTTCTTTTTGGCAGCTTGAAATATTTTCTCCTTGACCTGAGAGCTCTGGAATTTGGCTATAATATTCCTAGGAGTTTTCTTTTGGGGATCTCTTTCTGGAGGTGATTGGTGGATTCTTTCAACTTCTATTTTAGCTTCTTCTTCTAGAATTTCAGGGCAATTTTCCCTGAGAATATCTTGGAAGATGGTGTCTAAGCTCTTTCCTTGATCATGGTTTTCAGGTAGACCAATAATTTTCAAATTAACTATCCTAGACCTATTTTCCAGGTCAGCAGTTTTCCCCAGAAGATATTTCACATTGCCCTCTATTTTTTTATTCATTTGGATTTGCTTTATTGTGTCTTGGTTTCTCATAAAGTCACTGGCTTCCATTTGTTCAATCCTAATTCTTAGGCAATTATTTTCATCAGAGAGCTTTTTTACCTCCCTTTCCATTTGGCCAATTTGACTTTTCAAGCTGTTGACTTTTTTCTCATGTCTTTCCTGCATCATACTCATTTCTCTTTCCATTTTTTCCTCTACCTCTCTGATTTTATCTTCAAAGTCCTTTTTGAGCACCTCTATGGCCTGAGACCAATTCATATTTTTCTTGGAAGCTTTAGATATAGGGGCCCTGATATTGACATCTTCCTATGAGGGTGCCCCTTGGCCTTACTTGTTACTGAAGAAACTTTCTATGGTCCTCACCTTTCTCTGTCGGCTCATCTTGCCTTTCTTTTACTAGACTTTTAGCTCCTTAAAGTGGGGGCACTCTTTCCAGGCTGCTGTATCCCAAGCTTAAGAAGTCCAAGGTGGTACGATTTAAGGAGAATCAGATTCTTCACTCGCCTGGCCTGCCCCTGGTCCTTACATGACCCCAGACCAACTTGCTAATCAACCAGCTTTGTGTGTTGTGGTTGTTAGCTCTGATGAGCCCGTGCCCCTCCCCCACTTAGGCCACTGCTACTCGAGCCTACCTCCTGGTTCTCAACAGGGGTGTAAAATCCAAGTTCTGACTCAGCACCAGCATAGACCCCTGTAGTCTCCCCCCTGCCCAGGGTTCAGCCCACTCACCAGACTGTGAGCTTAGTTCCAGACAACACTGGTGCTTCAGCTGATTCAGAGGCTCTGGGGGTCTCCTTCTCTGGTGAGGCCTTCCTGGGACTAGATCTGTGTCAGGGTGACTGTGGGGTTGGGCTCGACTCCTGTATCAGCACAGCAGCTCCCTCCTTCTGACCTTCCAAACCGTTCTTGGTTAGAAGATGATTTCAGCACATTCTTCTGTTGGTTTTGCTGCTCTGGGCATTTTCCTATGGCTTTATTTGGATGTTTTTTGGAGTGATTGTGTCATGAGTTCGGGAGCTCACTGCCTTTCCTCAGCCATCTTTCTAAACCCAGTTCTCCTAAACTATGAGTAAGGATCTTTTTGTAGGGAAGGGTGCCCCAATCTAGGCCTAGGGTAACACAGATGGACCTCAAGATAATGAAAGTTAAAATATAAAATTTCCCTGTCACCCATTCTAAAATAATTATAATAATATATTTGCTAGATATTCAGCCCAAACCTGGAATTTCATTAGCATCAAGACCTCCCAGGTGAGAAAACCCCTTCCATAAATGTAGATCAGCACCTTCTCTTCAATATAGTCTTAGGAAGTTGCTTAGAGTACTAAGAGCTTACATAATTAGTCCAGTCATACATCCAGTAGGAATCAAAGACAAGACTTGAACTAAGATCATTCTGGTTTCAAGGGTAGTTAGCTATACATACTGTCTTAAAACATATCTGATATATCCATAAAATGAGTTTCATGGACTCTGACATCCCCTAACATGTTACTAGGTCTTGACCCATAGAGCTTATCCAGGAGAAAGCCTCTCCCACACATGTTTCCCTAGCCACATGTGTTCTCTATGTGTGTGCTCTCTCTATACGTGTTGTCTAGGTATATGCCAAAAGGGACAGGTGGGCTGGCAGCACATGACAATGGGCCCTGTTCTCTGTGTTATAGGAACTTCCCTTAGGATAATTTTTGCTATTTAGTCAAATGTCTCCTACTTTGAACTTTATTTTCATCCTTTGACTTGATAAACACACACTGGTGGGGGCTTCTGAGGTGTGTTTGACTGGACAACGACCCTTGCAAGGCATTCAGAGGGCTCATGCATATTGGTCATAGGGTAAAATAAAGGCAGGAGACCTTAGTTGCAGTATGTGCTCTAATACTAATTAGTGGAACTTCAAAGGATCATGTCATCTATGAATTTTGCAATGATGTTTGGAAAGTACTGGTATATTCTTAGGGCTCTTTTACTAACTGCCAAATTAATCTATTGAACAGTTCATTATCCTAAAGTGTTGCCTTGAGTTCTTGACCTTCAGCATGAATTGAATCATCAAAGAAAATAAAAATAAATAAAAATCTCATCCAGATGATACAGTGTGTCATCATTCTTAAAAGCAAGAGCAGCTTAACCTTTCATTGAGGTAATTAATATGCATGTATATGCATTTATCTGTTGGGTCATAAGACGAGGAACATCTCAGGTTCTTTTATTACTGGACACTCTGCTATAAAATATTTATGATTCATGTGTTTGTCCTAATCTTTACTTTATAAAAGATGCCCACTTGTCTATCAAGAAGGAAGAAAAAAATACGGACAAAAGTAAACCAGTTTAAGGCCCCTCTGTTCCAAGCCTACTTGATTTTCAAGAAATCTCCCTTAAAAAGAGTTGCTGTCAAAGTTGCCATTGGCCTGAAATTACCTGTGCACACAGCTATCATTTATAAAGTTCTTTGAGGCTGTAAAGCATTTTGCATGTGTCATCTCATCTGTTCTTCACATGTAGGTGAAGGAGAGGCTGTTATCTCTATTTTACAATTAGGGTAACTGAGGCACAGAAAGGTTTGGTGACTCAAAGAGAAGGTCATCCATCTAGGAAGAATCTAAGTCAGCATTTGCACTCAGGTCTTCCTGATGTCGGGTCCTCTCTATCTACAGTTCCACCAGCAGCCATACTATGTCCACAAACCCATCAGGTGATGAAATTCTATTCTGGTGCTCAGAAAAATAGGATTGACTCCAGCAGAGAGAGGTCTAAGAGAAGACGATATTGTTGACCAGACTCCAGTGGCTGGTCTAGGTTTGAAGATCCCAGACTAACTTTGTCTCTTACATGTTTATTTTTCCCACTGCTGCCTTGGACATACTTTGTTATTGACTTCATACCACTTTCAACACAGCCTTGCCAGCTGAATTTCAACCACTTTATGCTCCTTCAATTCTTTTTTTTTTTTAATTTAGGTTGATTATCCCACAACTGCATACATAGGTTGAACATCCATACAATCAGTTGGGAGGAAGGATGGTGGGGAGAGACCAGTCTAGTAGTGTGCAGGTTATTTTAAGAGAGATGCCCATACTCCAATTTTTTAATGGTTCTGTGAATGTTCTTGTCAACAGGACAAATCACAAACCACTTATGCCTGGCCCATTCTAAAGGTGACTCTTGATTATTTTTTAATGCACCTTTATATTCAATTCAATTCAATACATATTTATGAGCAGCCTATTATGTGTGATGTCGCCCGCTAGGTGCTAAGAATACAAAGACAGACTTGAAACAGTCTCCACTCTCAAGCTATTTCTACCAAAAGTTCTCTAAGGGGAAGACTTTTTTTTTATCTCCTACATGTTTTCCATTTCTTAACCCAGAAATTTTGAGACATTTTGTGTGATCGTCAGGTCTAGAACTAGAAGAGGTCTCAGGGATATTTAGTTTAACTCCTTTATAGACAAAGAAAATGAGGTCCAGAGAACTTGTGGCAAGCCCAAAGTTACAAAGGTAGTAAATATCAGGAGTGGGATTTGAACCCATGCCCTCTCACTCATCATGGACTAGAGTATTGGACTTGGCATAAAGTGGCTCTGCTTTTGTATCCTGGCTCAGACACTTATGACTCACTACCTTGGGCAAGTGTGACCTCGGGCATTTAGCTTTTCTGAGCCTCGGTGCCTTCAACTCTAAAACGTAGGGGTTAGACTCAGTGACCCCTAGGATCACTGTTCTTTGCACTGTGTCATCATACATAGATGGAAGACATGTCCAGAACAATTAAATTATGAATAATGCAACAAATTTGTTAGTTAGGGCAATACTCCACACACACACACACACACCACTTTAATGATTAGACCATTTTTATGAAGGTATTCATATCCTTGGATTACAGGTGGGGCTATCCCCAAACTGGGCACGGTTCAGTATGTATTTGTTCACTTGGTTTATCCAAGCATACATTCAAAAAAATGTTTGAGAGTATCTTTGCTTTCAGGTAGCTTAGAAATTAATTTTATCATGCATAATAGTAAAGAAAGATTTATTTCCTCCTTTTATATTTCCTTCTCTTTTCATTGATTTCATGTGAGATCTCTTAAACCTCTCATTTTAGGGCTGAGGAAACTGAGACCCACCAGTGACTTAGAATCTTTTGGATATTTTAGTTAATATATATCCATTATGTATTATTATTGTATCCTATTTTTCTTAATTATAAAAGTTACTGATAATCTAGAAATCCTTTTATAAAAGGATTGCTCACAAATAAAATATGTGAACAATTGTGTTTATGCAGACTTTCTTGCAAAAGCCAATGTAAAGAGTAAACTTTTTGCTGGGAAAAAGTATGATAAAAACAAGATACTTGGGTAGATTATTGAATTTGTTGATTTCCTGGAAGCTTTCAGGATTGAAAGGCTTTATTCTTAGGGCCTGATGGTTTTTGCATATATAGATGAGTCATCATGGTACTCCAGTATAGAGACAAAAACAATTAATTTTAGAGGCTGAGAATCTGGATCCAAATTCCTTCTCTGCTACATATTACCCATCAGACCCTGGGCAAGTCACTTAATCTCTCTTGGCCTCAGTTTCCTCATCAGGAAAATGAGAGGAGAAGGGCTAGGACTTGAATTCTGTCATAGACCTATATCTATATTTATAATCCCATGATTGGGGCAGCTAGGTGGCACGGTGGATAAAGCACCAGCCTTGGATTTAGGAGGACCTGAGTTCAAATTCAGCCTCAGACACTTGACACTTACTAGCTGTGTGACCCTGGGCAAGTCACTCTACCCTCACTGGCCCACAAAAACAAACAAACAAAAAACATACAATCCCATGATTAATCTAGGGTCATAAAACTAATGAATCTTGGAGCCAAAAATTAAACCCACTAACCCTCTTCCTCTTTCTAATTTTCATCAGCTTTTTGAATCACTTTCATCCAGTTTTCAATGTCTTGGAACAGTACAGGTGATATTGATTGATTGACTCATATTCTCCCTCATCAATTCCCTGAAAGTTTTGCATGTCATTTTCAACTTGCTTCTCCCTCCCTCTTCTTTAGTCCTTTCATCATAGTTAAGAATACTTCTCTCCTCTTCATTTGTAAAGCCTTATATTACTCCCCCAGATTGATTCCTTTTCTGGAATTGGCAGCAGGGAGACAAGCTTCAGGGAAAGGTGCTCCTGAATCAAACAAATGGATCCTTCATTCCCTTCTCTTTTCAAAATCCTGAGGAGAGTGTGTCTTTGTCATGTCAGCCCACAGTAGGCACAGGCCAAAGAGCATATTGGCAATCATTCTCTGAGATTCAAAGGAGTGCTTCGTGATCAATCAGAATGGATGATGGCAAGTCTTATGGAAACACAAATGAAGTCGTTTTTGTTCTTCTTATAAGGCTTCTATTTTCTATTTTATAAATTGTCCTCATTTAACCATTATTAGATACATGCTGTTAGTGGGCAACAGCAGAAGAGTGTCCTTTAAACTCACCCCCATTTATCCTAATTCGGAACCCATTATTCCTATGTTGTTTTTCCCCCCAATGTAATTCGCTTTTTCTATTTCATTACTGTTGCTCAAACTGTGCTATTTAAAGATAAGAATGCTTTAAAATAACCCATTTCTTGCTGCTTTTTCCCTCTATTAATTATGGACCAACTACAAACACATACTTTCTGGTTTCTATTGGGTTCCTAATGCCTGGTGGCAGCCAAACAAAAAGACAGAGTTGGCTAGAGAGGAGAGAGAGAGAGAGAGAGAGAGAGAGAGAGAGAGAGAGAGAGAGAGAGAGAGAGAGAGAGAGAGAGAGAGAGAGAGAGAAGGAAGGAGGAGTTAGAACAAGAAAGGAAGGAAGGAAGGAAGGAGGGAAAGAAAGAAAGAAGGGAGAAAGAAAAGCAAAATGAGAAAGCTAAAAGACCCAATTGCAGCATTATTTTATTTCTTGATTCCCCTGAGTCCCTTCCCATTCTCCCCTCTTCATATGGCCCACAACTTAGGTTCAAGTCCATCTTAGCCCATACTCTTAGACTCAGTATGGTATAAAGCCTTATCTTTCCAGATTAAAGATTTATGCTATCAAGGATGCATATCTCTGACAATAGAAATGTCTGTTCCTTTACAGACATTTGGTGATGCCTCTCGTGAATCTAAAAAGTTTTGAACAAGCATCAGACAGAAAGACCCTTGTTATTCAAAGCAAAGATTCTAAGCTCATGCTTAGGAACACTGAACTCAGAGGTATAGGTGATTCATGTTGGCCATCTGCCTTTTCACCTAGGACCAGAACCTGCATGGAATGTCTCCTCATTTAGCCTTAGAGGGGAAGGGAACTTGGCAAAAGGACAGGTTGTAAAATTCATCATTGTAAGATTTCCTTTCCAGTCTACTTTTAGATCCCCACCAGTGTTATCTTCCTAATGTACACCTTTGAACACATAATGCCACTGTTTAAACAAAACAATAAAATTTCTTCAGTAGCTCCTTAGTGTCTATGGAATAAAAATACAAAATCTTTTGCCTGTCATCTGAAGCCTTTTATAATCTGGCTCTAGCTGTCCCCTCCAGACTTATCTTTGTAGGCTCCCCACTTCTTCTTTTCCTATTCTCCACACCAGTCTTAGGTATTACTGGTCCACATGCCTCCCCAACGCTCTCACAAATTATGACCAGTACATAAATCTTTTGCTCTAAAATCAGAGCACCTTGATCAAAGTGGTAGTTTATAGAGGTGAAGAAACATAAAGTGGGCATGGTCTACCCATAGTCATTCATCCATGATAAGTTAATCACATTAAATGCTCCCCCATCCCCACCCTACACCCCATCCCTAGTCAGACTAACCTAATTTCAAGGATAAATTATACAATACTTCCCAGTGAGACCACATAATACAAAAAGCTAATTTAGCAGCAATTTTGTTATAAAGAGTTTTTCAATGCGGTTGTCACAACTCATGCCTGTCACTGCATTTACACAATATCACTTGTCAGCAGAAAATTCTGAAAAGAAAATGTAGGCTGGCAAAAAAAAAAAAAAACGTGAAGAGTTGTTCAGCTATGGTGGGGTGAAGAGAATTATATGTCACTTTTAGATTCCTGGGAGCAACTAGGGGCTAATGGCCTGCATTTTACTTCCCACATTGGAGAATTGAATTTTTCAGGTTCTGAGGTGATGATTCTGTGATACCTAAATTGCCTACCATTCTATGATCTCTGACATTACAGAAACCCCTTAAAATTGCTAAAATGAAATTCTTCAATCCTTTGAATAGGGAGGACCAGGTGTATCTTTTGTCTTTCCCAATTTCTAAAATACTAGAAAGATAACCATGATATTTTTGTCAAACAAAACCAAGCCCTTTTGACTATGGCTTCAAGAAAACAGTGTGATTTGGGTGCAGTAAAGTTAATAAGATCTTAGCCTTCATAATTTGAGATCTGCTCTCCAGATGGAGAAAGTAAATAATTCTACTGCATGATGTGTTGAGGAGATGGCACCTGGAATACTTTGTTTATTTGGGTACATCCCATTTTAAAAGGAGCAGACAAGGGTGATCAAGATGGCAGCAACATGGTATGGTGGAAAAGGTCTGTGGCTCTCACATAAGGAGACCTAGGTTCAAATTTCCTCCGACCTTTACTGCCTTTGTTGGCTTGGGTAAGTCAGAAGTTCCTGGAGCATGAGTTATCTCATCTGTAAAAAGGAGAATATTAAATTATATGGCTTCGCTCCAAATCTATGATGCTGTGGTGAATGTCAAGAAACTATACCAAATAACAGATGCTTGAACTAGGAATATGTAGCCTGGGAGAATGAAGATGGAGGCATTTTCATGGAAAGACAGTTATATGATCAAGAAATTAGCTTTATTATGTTTAAATTCATGTGAAAATCCATCAAGAGATGAAAGTTGAAAGAAGGTAGATTTAACTCAAATAATTTTCTAATAATTGAAGCTATCAGAGTAAAATAGGTTGACTTTTTAAGGTAGTGCACTTCCATCATTAAATGTGTTGAAGTAGAGACTGAATTACCACTTATCAAGAATGCCGCAAATGGAGGGCGGGGCATCAAGGTAGCACAGTGGAGAGAGCACTGGCCCTGGATTCAGAAGTACCTGAGTTCAAATCTGGCCTCAGACACTTAACACTTACTAGCTTTGTGATCCTGGGCAAGTCACTTAACCCCAATTGCCTCCCTAAAAAAAGAATGCTGCAAATGGAATATTATAGTAGAAATTAATAAGCACTATGAGATTCCCAAGATCTCTTCTAGGAATGTGATTCTGTAAGTTTGTCATTGTCCACGAGTCATAACAGTTGAAGAAACTTGGGATGATGGACCAAGAGAAGAGAATGGAAGACTGAAGAAAGATGTGATATCTGACTTCATTGAAGAGCTGGTCTTATAAAGAAGATAGATTAGCTAGAGACACCTAGAAGCATTTGAGGATTGGGAGGGAGTTTCCAGAGGGTGAAAATAAAAGGAAGACTTTCCTACCCAGTAAAGCTTATTAATTGTTTGCATGTTTTTTTTTCCCCTTTACAACGTGAGCTTCTTGAGGGCACAGACCTAATATGGTTTTTGTCTTTGTGCACAGTGCCTGGCACATAGTAGATGCTTAATAAATTCTGTTCACTTAAGCTTTCCAAAAGCATAATGGGATGTTTGGGAGGCAGTGGCTTCCCTTTCAATGGAGGTTTTCAAATAGGTGCTGAGTTACCATTTGTTGAAGATGGGTTACTTAACTCTTGGTCAAGTAGCTGTTGAACTTTGTGGCCTCCAAGATCCCTTCCAACTCTGAAATTTTGTGATATTAGCTGTGCCAGTTTCAAGCCCAGACTAGGAATTTAGAGAGGTTGTATCATGTAGCAAACAGTCAACAATGACCAAAATCATGGGCATTCCCCCATTCTTCTATGTCCATGAAAGTAGCGACAATAGTCAACTTCAAAAATCCAAACTTTATATTTTATCCTGGAGGTAATAAGGTGCCACCAGAGTTTACTGAATAAGGGAGTGATATTTATAGACCCAGATTTTAGGAAAGTCACTTTGGCAGATAGGTAGAATATGGATTAGAGTGGGGAGAGACTTGAGGAAGGGAGATGAATTAAGAGGCTAGAGTAATGGTGCCGGAAAGAGGTGGTAAGGATCTGAACTAGGACACTGGCTTTCTGAATTAAGAGGAGGATATGTAGAAGTTGTATTCAGTAGTTAAATATACTATTATTTCTTTTGAAAATACGTCTTGTCCTTTAACTGAGAAAGTTTACAATCACACCCATAACTCTACAGCTGAGGCTTGTTAGTTGATCATCAGCATCCACACCTGAAAGATTTTCATTCCACAACTACACCCAGAGGACATACCAAGGATCATCTGAGAAAAGACTTCCAAAGACTTAAATGGACATTTTACTGTTTTCCTTTTCCCCATTGTATATACTGTTTATAATGTCCACTTACTAAAGGGGAGTGCCCCCTTTAGTTTTTCTTTGTTTATAATGTCCACCTGCTAAAGGGGAGTGCCCCCTTTAGCCTTTGTTAATGCATCCCTCGATTTCTTTTCTCTCTTTTCATTCCCTTTACTTTGTTAGTCATAAGTATCTGTAATGTTATTGCTTCATGTAAGGAAATTATGTTTCTTAATGAAGCACAGGGGGAGTGTGAGAACTAGGGTGTCTCCCCCTGCTGAGAAAGACATTGTGAGAACTAGGACCCACCATGGTTGACATAGATATGAACAGAAAGTGCTCCTCTCCTTGTCTACTGGTCATGAGAGAACTAGACCACAGGGTTTAATGATGAGGTACCCAAAGAAGTTGATTGGATAATAGTATTATCAATCTAGAGTTGGAAAAGACACCAGAGGACAACAATTTATTTCTGAACTGGACTAAGTTCTAGAGACCTAAATCCTTCATTGTCTTGCTACCAATGTGGTAGCTGTGCTTTTCATATTTTAAAATTTGTTTTGCCTTTACTGTTTCTCAAAAATTAATTCTCTTCAGCCCTTCTCTCCAACCCCTTTATAGATTCTGCTTTCACTCTAAAGACATCCATTAAAAGCCCATACTGAGAAGGGTATCACTTTAAAAAAAAACAACCTTTTATGTATTTTATTCTGAACTGAAGAAATGAAACAATCATTTTCATAACATAGAAGAATAAAAGAAAAGATAATTGTATATGAAACTGCAAATCTGTTATATACAACTTGCTATTCCTTTTAAAAATATAATAAATTTGTCATGTATTTTTTCCTTTTTGCTTTTTTTCTCTACCCTTCCACACTAGAGATGACTGCCATTAGACACAAAAATGTATTTATATGTAACATTGTTCTATACATACTTCTATTTATTAATTCTTTCTCTGGATATAGATAGCATCTTTCTTCATATTCTTCTGTAGTTAATTTGGGGATTTGTAATATGCAAAATTACTTAGTCTCTCAAAATTGTTCTTAAAATAATATTGTAGGGGCAGCTAGGTGGTACAGTGGATAGAGCACCAGCCCTGGAGTCAGGAGTACCTGAGTTCAAATCTGGCCTCAGACACTTAACACTTACTAGCTGTGTGACCCTGGGCAAGTCACTTAACCCTAATTGCCTCACTAAAAAAATTAATAATAATAATAATAATATTGTAGTTACTATATACAATGTTATCTGCTCATTTCACTCTTCATTATTCCATGGAAGTCTACCCATGTTTTTCTAAGATCATTGAGCTCATCATTTCTTATAGCACAGTAGTATTCCATCACGATTATGTACCACAACTTGATTAGTCATTTCCCAATTGATGGGCCTCCCTGAAGTTTTCAATTCTTTGCCACCATGAAGAGAGTTGCTATAAATATTTTAGAACATGTAGGTTCTTTTCCTTTTCCCCTAATCATCTTGGGAAACAGACCTAACAGTGGTTTTGCTGGGTCAAAGAATTAGGGAAGTATAATATCTCTTTGAATATAATTACAGATTATTCTCCAAAATGGTTGTATCAGTTCACAGTTCCACCAACAGTGACTTAGTGTTCCAATTTTTCCCATTTCCCCTCCAATATTTGTTTTTTTCCTCTTGAATCATTAGCCAATCTGATAGGTGTAAAATGATATCTCAAGATTGTTTTAATTGGTATTTTTCTAATCAGTCATGATTTAGAGCATTTTTCATTGAAAAAGTGTGTTTGATAAGTTTGAGAATGACTCATTCTTATAGATTTAACAAAATCCTTTATATATTTGAGATATGAGAACTTTATCTGAGAAATCATATATAATTATTCTCTATAATCTTTTGCTTTCCTTCTGATCTTGTCTATATTTTTTTATATTCATAAAACCTTTTAAATTTAATTTAATTAAAATTGTCCATTTTCTACCTCACACTGTTCTCTGTTGTTTATTCATAAATTACTCACCTATCCAATATGTCTTATAGGTAATACGTTTGATGTTCTTCAAATTATCTTGTAATAACTCTCTTTATATCTAGGTTATGTACCCATTTTGATCTTATCATGGTAAATCGTCTAAGATATTGGTCTATGCTCAATTTCAGCCATACCACTTTTCAGTTTTTTCAACTTTTTTTTTTATCAAATAATGAATTCTTACACCCAAAACTTGTTTTTTTACTTGTGAAATACAATGTTACTATATTTATCTGCTTCTGTAAATTGTATATCTACTCTGTTCCACTGATCTACCTTTATGTTTCGTAGCCAGTACTAGATAGTTTGGATAATTACTGCCTATCAATATAGTTTAAGATCTGGTGCTGTTAGACCTTCTTCTTTGCATTTTTTCCCTATGTTCATTTGATATTCTTAACTTTTTCTTCTTCCAAATGAATTTTATATCATTTCTAATTCAGTAAAATACTGTTTTGGATCATTTAATTGGTATGGTATTGAATATGTAAATTAGTCTAGATAAAACTGTCCTTTTTATTATATTGCCCCTGCCTACCCCAAAATATATTTTTCAGTTATTTAAATCTTATTTTATTTGTATAAAATGTTGTTTGTTAAATGTTCATATGGTTCCTGAGTTTGTTTGGCAAGTATATTTGCAGGTATTTTATACAGTCTAGAGTTATTTTAAATAGTGTATCTCTTCCTCTATTTTCTTGCAGGGTTTTGTTTGTGATATATAGGAATGGTCATGACTTATATGGATTTACATTATATCAGGATACTTTGCTAACAATATTAATTGTTTTAACTAGCTTTAGTTGGGTTTTGGAGATTTTCCTAGCATATCATTATATCATCTACAAAAAGAGAGAGTTTCATTACCTCATGCCCTAATCTGATTCCTTCTATTTCTTTTTCTTCTTGTTGCTATTGTTAGGGTTTCCAATACAATATTTAATATTTGTCACTTTTTATAACAGTGATAAAGTCCCCAAGCATGGGGAGACTTCCTTGTACATTTCCATCACACAGCCCTCAGGAAAAAAACAAACAAGCCTCACTTACACAAGGCTTTTCTTCCTATATCTACCATCATATGAGTATAATGAACAGGATGTAACAACTGGTCAAGTACTTAATTCATAAACCAGCTCTGTAAGACACCAAGAGAAATATTTTTAAATACAAAGGAAAGGGCATCCAAATAACATTAGACTAGTCTATATGTACCAGAAAAAAGGGAGAAAGGCATGGAATAATGTGTTCTGAAGAACACTGGGAGCTCAGTATTCAGCTCAGGGGGACCTATCCTGCAAATCTGAATCTAACCATACAAGACAAAAGGTACACATTAAATAATAAAGAAGATATTGAAATATTTTTAGGAAAAAAAACCTGAAGTAAAGAGATTATCTGTACCTCAAATATTCCAAGCAAAAGAATTGCAAGAGCAGTGTATAAATGCAGACAGCAACAGCAACAGAGTGACAACAGAAAGACTAGCAAGAGACTTCTTTCTAAATGTAAACAAGGAGACTAGGGTGAAGGTGGAAATCTAGGTGAAGCAACAGTGAAGAAGTGGACAGAAGAGCATTATGGGCAGAGCCTGACAACATCCTGCTTACAAGTGAATGCTTCATTTGTGGGACTACATTAAAACATGGAAGAATATATGGGGGCAGCTAGGTGGCTCAGTGGATAGAGCACCAGCCCTGGAGTCAGGAGGACCTGAGTTCAAATCTGGCCTCAGACACTTAACACTTACTAGCTGTGTGACCCTGGGCAAGTCATTTAACCCCAATTGCCTCACTAAAAAAAAAAACAAAAAATCAAAAACAAAAAAAGAATATATGAAAGTGAGGGAGGGGAGCAGGAAGATAAAGATGACTGATTGATACACCAGGGTCAAATCAAGGGCTAGCAATGAAGGGAATGTGATCTCAGTGGTCTCAAAAAAAAGCCTATACAGGAGTGGGTGAGGAGGGGAGGGAAGATTGAAAAGGGGAGGAAAGGAAAAAGATCTTATGGTAATGGGAGGGGGTTCCATTGATGAATGCTCCTATGGTGAAGGGAGATGAGGATTTTACACTGAATGAGGCCTAGGGGGTTTTGATGCCAGAAAAGTCTTCTCCAGTGAGGGGGATAGTTGGAACTCTGGAAATCAACTGGCATGTGAAGGAATAGGAAAACATGGACCCAGGAAGGAGATTTCCAGGCAAATGTAGGGGAAAAATATCAACAACAGAGAGCATAGATCAGTGGGATCAAAGTGCCCTACCATGGAGAGGTATCCTCTCTGATGCATGCAATAATTGCCATTATTTTTAGAGTGATGTACGATGGAAAAAGGGAATCCATGGGACAATTCCTAAAAGTCAGTGGTAGAAAGCACCAGTAATGCAGTATTGTAAAGATGAAGAACTGTGAAAGACTTAGCTACTCTGATTAAGGCAATGATCCAAGACCATTCCAACAGACCTATGATGAAAAATACTACCCACCTCCAGAGAACTGATAAACTTGAATGTAGATTGAAGCAGACTATCCTAACTTTATATTTCCTTTTTCTCTTTTTGCCTGTTTTCTTTTATAAAATGGCTAATGTGGGAATGTTTTCCATGACATCAAATGTATGGTTTATATCCAACTGCTTGCCTTCTCAAAGGATGAAGGGAAGGAGAGAATTTGGAACTCAAAATGTCAAAAATGAATGTTAAAAAAGTTGCATGTAATTGGAAAACATTTAATGTAATAGATGAAATGTTTTTTAAAAAAACAAAAACAAAGACACACACCCAAAATAAAATTATGGGGATGGAAAAACATTTACTGTGCATAAAGTAAATTTAAAAAATCACAATTGATATCATGCTATCAGAAAAGTAAAAAATAAATATTGGAGCATAAAAAGGAATAAACAAGGAAGCTATATTATGCTGAAAGGAACCATAGACACCAAACCAACATCAGTAATAAACTTATATGATCTAAATGCCTTAGCATCGAAATTCAGAATGAAAACTTCTGAGCTTCAAGAAGACATAGATAGTAACACAGTAATGACAAAAGACTTCAAATATTTCTCTATCAGTTTTGGATAAATCTAACAGAAAATATGGAACTGAATATATTTCTGGAGAAATCAGAGTTACAATACTTATGGCATCTTTCAAGTAGGACAGCAAAAGAATATACATATCTTCTTATAGCACATTGAACTTTTACAAAAATTTACCGTGTGCTAGGGAGGCAAGATATTGCAAGTGTTTTTACTTTAAGGACAGAAATAATTAATGCATCCTTTATAGACCATAATGTGATAAGAATAAAAATTGGTTCAGGAGCCACAAACAAAAGATCTAAACCCAAATGAAGACAGCAAAGAAATTTTAAATAATGAGTGGGTCAACAGATAAATCATAGAAAAATTAATAACTATATAAAAGAAAATGATAATTATTCTCGATAAAATGTTCAATGTGGCATGAACGAGAACCACTACCAAAACTATGACCTAAACAATAATAACAAATTTAGGAACCAATTAGGGTTTATTTAGTTCAGCAGCAAGGGAGCCCCTCTTGAATAGGCAAAAACTCTGAAGAAACAAAAACCCAAAGCTTATATAGGTTTCAGTTTAGACAGGAACTCAATTAGTCAAATGGTCCTATAGGATTAGATAATGCCTATTGTTAAAGATTAATAAAATATAGTATCCTTTGATTGAACAAGGCTGTTCCTGGGGCAAGAAACAGGAAAGGGTCTTTGGGCTAACTACCTCTTGTAACTCTGCTCTAACAGATAGAATTGACCTTGTTACTCAGCCTTAGGAGTAGGAAGGTCACAGACAGAGTCTAGGACTGCAATACAGAATCAGGGGCAATATAGGGAAACTGAAGACAAAATGGAGCTGCTTTAGCTTTCTCTGCTACCTTCACAATGGAACAACATACCGAAATTTCTAAGACGCAGCTAAAGTAGCTTTCAGGGGACATTTATATCCTTCCAATCTTACCTTAACAAAAGATTAATAAACTGAATATGAATTTTTGAAAATGAGAGAATAAACAAACAAACCTAAACTACACAAAAGAGGAGATATTATCATCCTAATAATCTAATGTTCAGAATTAGTAAAATAATCAATATAATTTATCATATTAAAAAGTAAAACATCCCAAACCACATGATCATCTCAACAAAAGCAGGAAAACCCTTTGATAAAGTATAATGTTCTTTATGCTAAAACTCCTACAAGATATAGGCATAGAGGAGCCTTTTATAATATCATTAAAAAAATCTATCAGGGCAGCTAGATGTAGCAGTGGATGAAGCACTGGCCCTGTATTCAGGAAGACCTGAGTTCAAATCCAGCCTCAGACACTTGACACTTACTAGCTGTGTGACCCTGGGCATGTCACTTAACCCTCATTGCCTCGCCCCCAAAATGTCTAAAATCAAAAGCAAGTATCATATGCCATGGGGATACACTAGAGCCCCTTCCAATAAATACAGGAGTGAGGTAAGGACACCCATTCTCCCCACTATTATTCCATATAGTTCTAGAAATACAAGCAATAGCAATAAAACAGTAGAAAGGGATTTAAAGAATTAAAATAGGTAAAGAGGAGATAAAAATTATCCATGTTGTCCAATATGGCTTCCTTGGAAATGCCTGGGGAATTAGCAAGGATACAAATTGAGATGATTATTAGCTATAAGAAAGTTGCAAGGTAGAGAATAAATCCTCAAAAATCAAAATAATGTTATATAATAATGCCAAAACACAAAAATCAATAATAAAAAGGAAAATCCCATTTTAAATAATTACAAAATGCATAAAATATGTGGGGATCAATCTCCCAAAGCACACAAAAGCCTTGTATAGATTGATTATAAAGTAATCCTTTAAAAACTTGAAGAACCTAAATACATGGAGGAATATTCAATTCTCATGGATGGACCATACACATATAATGAAGAATGACAGTAGTACTAAAATAAGCTTACGCTTTTAATGCTATACCAATCAGACTCCCAGGAAGGTACTTTATAGAGTGTGGTAAAATAATAATAAAATTCATTTGCACAAACAAAAGACATAGAATATCTGAGAAATGATGAAAAAAAGTAAGTATAAAGAGGAAATAATACTTGCAGATTAAAAACTATATTACAAATAGGCAGTCTTGTATTGGTTAAAAGTAGAGAGATAGATTAATGGAAAAGACTAGACAAGGTGGATTCAGAAACCACAAAACTCAATAATCCAATATTTGATAAAGTAGAAAATGTAAGTTACTTAGGGAAAACCCCCCCCCTATTAGATTAAATCTGCTGGGAAAACTGGAAAGCAGACTGACAGAAATTAGGTCAAGCACAACATCTAACACTATATTCATAGTATATTCTAAATGTTCTGTGACCTCAATATTAAAGATCATATTATTTTTAAAAATGAAGGGAAATAGATCATATACCTCTCACATCTATAGGTAAGAGCCATATTCTTAACCATAGATAAAGGTAATTCCAGAAGATAATAATTAATAACTTTGATTACTTGAAATTGAAATGCTTCTTCAAAGACCACCTCCCTTCTTATCCTAAATGTATTAAAGTCTTCTTTTCATCATTGCCCAGGATTACATAGCAAGTATCTGAGGTCAGATTTGAATTCTGGGTTTTTTGAATGTATATGAACATTTCTGAGAAAGATTTAATACCTGATATGGAAATAATTAAGATATATAGATATATAGATTGATGCATTATATACACACATATATGTGTATATAGGTAGCTATATCTATACATAGCTACATAAAATGCTCCAAATAATTAATATTAAGAGGAGTGCAAATCAAAGAAATTCTGATGTTTCCCTCATAACCTGAAAATTGGCAAAAATGACAAAAAATAGCAGTAGTCAATATTGTAAGGATTGTTGGAAAATAAGCCCACTAATACATTGTTGATGGAGTTGCAAAATGATACAACAATTTTGGAAAGCAATTTGGAATTAGGCAAATAAAGTGACTAAAATGTTCATACACTTTGAGCCAGAGATACTATCACTGGGTTTATAACTCAAGGAAGCCTTCCATAAGGGGAAAAACAGTCTTCATGTCCTGCAAAATATTTAAAGCAATATTTTTTGATAGCTAAAAATTGCAAGGTGCAACTAGGGCACTGGACGTGGAGTCAAAAAACCCAGAATTCAAATCTGACCTCAGATATGTACTTGCTATGTAACCCTGGGCATGTCACTTTATGCTTGTCTGTATAAAACTGGAAAAGGAAATGGCAAACTGCTCCAGTATTTTTCCAAGAAAACCCTGTGGACAGTATGGTTGATGGGGTCATGAAGAATCTGACATAACTGAGTGACTGGGGAACAACAAAGAGTTGGATAATAGATGCCCATTAATTGGGGAATAGCTAAACAAATTGTGGCACATGAATGTAATGGAGTATTATTGTGCTTTAAAAACTGACTCATGTGATAGATACTGAGAAGCATGGAAACATCTATATGAACTGATGCAGAATGAAGTAAGCAAAGCAATGAAAATGATATACACTGTGATGAAAATAGAAATGGAAACAGGAGCACACCAAAAATTAAAAAATAAATACAATAAAAATATAAAGAACAAGTGGCACTTGAATGAATAGTTATGAAAAACACCCCAAGTCTATCTCTTTGTGTAGGTCCACAGGTGCACATATTTTTGGACCTTCTCAATATCTCAATCAGTTGTGATGATTTTTTTTCTCCTTAAAAAAACAAACTTTTTCTATGGTCATATGGTTGGCTCTCAGGAAGGGAGAAAGGCTGCATGCATGGGTTATTGTGATGACATAAGAAACAGAACATCAGTCAAATTATTTTTTAAAAAGAAAAAGAACATAGCATTGCTATCAAGTAAAAAGGAAAGCAATAGATAGCCCGCAGTGTAGAGTTTCTAACCAAAGTCACACTTGGTTTCCTTCTGAATTACAATGGGAATGCATGTTCATTTTTCTTCCCTTTAATGGCCATGTGCAATATTTTAAAAACTATTTGGCACATGTGAACATGGATTAAAGGAACTGAGGATGTTCATATGAGAGGAAAAAGTAGTCTGGTTGGGAGGGACATGAGACCTGTCTTCAAGTATTTGCACTGCACAGCTATCATGAGGAGTGGGGATTAGATTGACTCTGACCAGATATTTTGATCCCTGTTTCCCCCCACCCCACCCCATCCCTACCTAGCATTGTCTTGCACATAGAAAGCATGTGATCAAAACTTATGAATTCCATTGACCAAAGAGCATTGATTAAGAACTGCAGAAAGGGTCTAGGGGCGGAGCCAAGATGGCGGAGAGGAAGCAGCAAGCTGCCTGAGCTGTCCTTCTGTTCCCTCAAAACGAACATTAAATCAAGCCTCTGGAAGGATTCTGAAACTACAGAACCTGCAAAGAGACAGAGAGACACAGTCCTCCAACCAGAGATAATTTAGAAGACTTCAGGAAAAGGTCGGTCTGACTGGGGCAAAAGGGAGGCCCAGCGCAGGGCAGCAACCCAGCGCCAAGGGGGTCGGGGCAAGTCAGCAGGAGCTGCGGGCCACAGCCGAACAACTGAGACTCCCGGAACCTGGTTCAAAAATCTGGTGGCCAAGAAGGACAGTGGAAAAACCTACCTGCACCAGCCGAGAGGGCCACGAACGGCGGGATCAGACACCGGGGTCTGGCGCCTGGCTGGCCGAGCACAATCAGACAGGAAGTGCAGGGCGGGGGATCTCCACACACCATAAAGGCCTCAGAGTAAAAGCCCGGTCACACAGCATCTATACACCTGCACAAGAAGCCCCAAACAGGGACCCTGGTGCCCCCAGAGCAGACCTCAAATTAAAGAATAAATAAATAGGCTGCAATAATGAGTAAGAAGCAAAAAAGAGCCCTCTCCATTGAGAGCTTCTGTATCAATAGGGAAGAAGCCAACACAAACTCAGATGAGGACAATAGCCTCAAATTGGCTACATCTGAAGCCTCACAAGGGAAGGTGAATTGGTCGCAAGAACAAAAAGCCTTCCTGGAAGAGCTCAAAAAGGATTTTAAAAATCAATTGCAAGAGGTAGAAGAAAAAATGGGGAGAGAAATGAAAGCAAAACAAAAAAACTATGAAAAAAGAATCAGCAGCTTGGAAAAGGAAGCTGAAGAAAACAAAGCCTTAAAAAATTCATTTGGCCAAATGGAAAAAAAAAGCTGCATAATCTCACCGAAGAAAACAATACCTTAAAAAATTCACTTGGCCAAATGGAAAAAAAGGTGCATAATCTCACTGAAGAAAACAATACCTTAAAAAATTCACTTAGCCAAATGGAAAAAAAGGTGCATAATCTCACTGAAGAAAACAATGCCTTAAAAATTAAAGTGGGACAGTTGGAAGATAAGGAATCCATGAGACACCAAGAATCAGTCAAGCAGAATAAAAAAAATGAAAAAATAGAAGAAAATGTGAAATACCTCATTGGAAAGACAACTGATCTGGAAAACAGATCGAGGAGAGACAATTTGAGAATCATTGGACTGCCTGAAAGCCATGACCAGAAAAAGAATCTAGACACCATATTCCAGGAAATTATTAAGGAGTACTGCCCTGATATCATAGAATCAGAGGATAAAATCATCATTGAAAGAATCCACCGATCACCTCCTGAAAGAGACCCCAAAAGGAAAACTCCAAGGAATATTGTAGCCAAATTCCAGAATTATCAGGTGAAGGAGAAAATACTCCAAGCAGCCAGAAAGAAGCAATTAAATATCATGGAGCCACAGTCAGGATTGCTCAGGACCTGGCAGCTTCAACATTAAAGGACCGCAAGGCTTGGAATATGATATTCCGGAAAGCAAAGGAGCTTGGATTGCAGCCGAGAATTTATTACCCAGCAAAAATGTGCATTTTCTTTCAGGGGAAAAGATGGACATTTAATGACATTGGGGACTTTCAATCTTTCCTGGTGAAAAGACCAGAACTGAATAGAAAATTTGATCTCAACATACAAGACTCAAGAGAAGTTTAAAAAGGTAAACAGAGGGGAAAAAAAGTTACCCTATTAGGTTAAACTGTTTATATCTCTACACAGGAAGATAATACTCATAACTCTTAAGAACTGTAAATGTATTTGGGCAGAGAGAAGGACTTTATATAGAGGGTATAAATATAAATTGTCTTTGATGTGATGATACAAAAGAATTAAGGGGATAAAAGGGGAGTCTATGGGGAGGAGAGGAAAGGGGAGGTGGAATGGGATGAATTATATCATATGAAGAGATGGAAAAAAACCTATTACAATAGAGGGAAAGAAAGGAGGGGGGAACATGGTTTCAACCCTATTCTCATTAGATTTGACTCAAAGAGGGAATAACATATACGTTCATTGGGATAAAGAAACTTAACTCATTCTTTAGGGAAACAAAAGGGGAAGGGAAAGGGGGGACTGATAGAAGGGAGGACAAAAGCAAGGGAGAAAAGGGTAAAGAAAAGAGAGGGGGGTGATAAAAAGGGAGGGCAGATCGGGGGAGGCAGGGGTAAGAAGTAAAACGTCGGTGAGGAGGAATAGGGGGAAAGAAGGGGGGAAAAGTACAAAGGGGGTAAATAGAATGGAGGGGAATAGACAGTAATAATAACTGTGAATGTGAATGTGATGAACTCTGCTATAAAACGGAAGCGAATTGCAGAGTGGATTAAAAACCAGAACCCTACAATATGCTGTTTACAAGAAACACATTTGAAGCAGAGAAATACACACAGAGTAAAGGTAAAAGGCTGGAGCAGAATATATTATGCCTCAGCTAAAGTAAAAAAGGCAGGGGTAGCAATCCTTATCTCAGACAAAGTGCAGGCAAAAATAGATCTCATTAAAAGAGATAAGGAAGGAAATTACATCTTACTTAAAGGTACTATAGATAATGAAGTAATATCAATATTGAATATGTATGCGTCAAGTGGTATAGCATCCAAGTTCTTAGAGGAGAAGTTAAATGAGTTACAAGAGGAATTAGATAGTAATACTATACTAGTGGGGGATCTGAATCTCCCCCTCTCAGAATTAGATAAATCTAGCCAAAAAATAAATAAGAAAGAAGTGAAAGAGGTGAATAGATTACTAGAAAAGTTAGACATGATAGATGTCTGGAGAAAATTGAATGGGGATAGAAAGGAATATACCTTTTTCTCAGCAGTACATGGCACATTTTCAAAAATTGACCATGTATTAGGGCACAAAAACATCATAGTCAAATGTAGAAAGGCAGAAATAGTAAATGCATCCTTCTCAGATCACGATGCAATAAAAATTACATGTAAGAAAGAGCCAGGGAAAAGTAGAATGAAAATCAATTGGAAACTAAATAATTTCATTCTAAAGAATGAATGGGCCAAACAAGAAATCATAGAAACAATCAATAACTTTATCCAAGAGAATGACAATAATGAGACAACATACCAAAATCTATGGGATGCAGCCAAAGCAGTGCTTAGGGGAAAATTTATAGCTCTAAATGCTTACATGAACAAAAAAGAGAAAGAGGAGATTAATGAATTGGGCATGCAACTTAAAAAGCTAGAAAAAGAACAAATTAGAAATCCCCAATTAGACACTAAATTAGAGATCCTGAAAATTAAAGGAGAAATTAATAAGATTGAAAGCAAAAAAACTATAGAATTAATCAATAAAACTAAGAGCTGGTTTTATGAAAAAACCAATAAAATAGATAAAATATTGGTTAATTTGATTAAAAAAAAGAAAGAAGAAAACCAAATTACCAGTATCAAAAATGAAAAGGGTGATGTTACCACCAATGAAGTGGAAATTAAAGCAATAATTAGGAAATATTTTGCCTACCTGTATGCCAATAAATTTGACAATCTAAATGAAATGGATGAATATTTACAAAGATACAAACTGCCCAGGTTAACTGAAGAGGAAATAAAATCCTTAAATAAACCCATATTAGAAAAAGAAATTGAACAAGCTATTAATGAACTCCCTAAGAAAAAATCCCCAGGGCCAGATGGGTTTACGGTGAATTTTACCAAACATTTAAAGAACAATTAATTCCAATATTATACAAATTATTTGGAAAAATAGGTGAAGAAGGAGTTCCACCAAATTTGTTTTATGACACAAATATGGTGGTGATACCAAAACCAGGCAAAGCAAAAACAGAGAAAGAAAATTATAGACCAATCTCCCTAATGAATATTGATGCTAAAATCTTAAATAAGATATTAGCAAGGAGATTACAGCAAGTGATCACCAGGATAATACACTATGACCAGGTGGGATTTATACCAGGAATGCAGGGCTGGTTCAACATTAGGAAAAACTATTAACATAATCAACCACATCAATAAGAAAACCAACCAAAATCGTATGATTATCTCAATAGATGCAGAGAAAGCTTTTGACAAAGTACAGCACCCATTCCTAATAAAAACACTAGAGAGTTTAGGAATAGGGGGAGCTTTCCTTAGAATAATAAACAGTATCTACCTAAAGCCATCAGCAAGTATTATATGCAATGGAGATAAATTAGAGGCCTTCCCAATAAGATCAGGGGTGAAACAGGGATGTCCATTATCACCCCTATTATTTAATATTGTTCTAGAAATGTTAGCTTTAGCAATCAGAGAAGAGAAGGGAATTAAAGGAATTAGAATAGGCAAGGAGGAAACAAAACTATCACTCTTTGCAGATGATATGATGGTATACTTAAGGAATCCTCGAGAATCAAGTCAAAAATTACTTGAAACAATTAACAACTTTAGCAAAGTAGCAGGATATAAAATAAATCCACATAAATCATCAGCATTTCTATACATGACCAACAAAGTCCAGCAGCAAGAGATAGAAAGAGAAATTCCATTTAAAGTAACGGTAGATAATATAAAATACTTGGGAGTCTACTTGCCAAGACAAACCCAGGAACTCTATGAACACAACTACCAAACACTCTTCACACAAATCAAATCAGATCTAAATAATTGGAAAGATATCAATTGCTCATGGATAGGCAGAGCTAATATAGTAAAAATGACAATACTGCCTAAATTAATATACTTATTCAGTGCCATACCAATCAGACTACCTAAAAATTATTTTATACAGCTAGAAAAAATAATAACAAAATTCATCTGGAAAAACAAAAAATCAAGAATATCCAGGGAAATAATGAAAAAAAATTCACAGGAAGGTGGGTTAGCGGTACCAAACCTGGAGCTTTACTATAAAGCGGCAGTCATCAAAACTATCTGATACTGGCTAACAAATAGAGTGGTAGATCAATGGAATAGGCTAGGCTCAGGAAATGCAGTAGTAAATGACACTAGTAATGTAGTATTTGATAAACCCAAAGACTCCAGCTTCTGGAATAGGAACTCAGTATTTGACAAAAACTGCTGGGAAAACTGGAAGATAGTATGGCAGAAATTAGGCATAGACCAACATCTTACACCTTATACTAAAATAAGGTCAAAATGGATACATGATTTAGACATAAGAGGTGATACCATAGGTAAATTAGGAGAGAAAGGAATAGTGTACCTATCAGATCTTTGGAAAGGAAAACAGTTTTTGACCAAACAAGAGATAGAGTATATTATAAAATGCAAAATGGATGATTTTGATTATATTAAATTAAAAAATTTTTGTACAAACAGAAGCAATGCATCCAAAATTGGAAGGGAGACAGAAAGCTGGGAAACAATTTTTGAGGCCAGTGCTTCTGATAAAGGCCTCATCTCTAAAATATATAGGGAATTAAATCAAATTTATAAGAATCCAAGTCATTCCCCAATTGAGAAATGGTCAAAGGATATGAACAGGCAGTTTTCTGATGAAGAAACCAAAGCTATCTATTCCCATATGAAAAAATGCTCTAAATCTCTAATGATTAGAGAGATGCAAATTAAAACAACTCTGAGGTACCACCTGACACCTATCAGATTGGCTAAAATGACAAAAAAGGAAGATAATAAATGTTGGAGAGGCTGTGGGAAAATTGGAACACTAATGCATTGTTGGTGGAGCTGTGAGCTGATCCAACCATTCTGGAGAGCAATTTGGAATTATGCCCAAAGGGCGATAAAGCTGTGCGTACCCTTTGACCCAGCAATCCCACTTTTAGGTCTTTTGCCCAAAGAAATCATGGAAGGGGGAAAGGGACCCACATGTACAAAAATATTTATAGCTGCTCTTTACGTGGTAGCAAGGAATTGGAAGTTGAGGGGGTGCCCATCAATTGGGGAATGGCTGGACAAGTTGTGGTATATGAATACAATGGAATACTATTGTGCTGTAAGAAATGATGAGCAGGAAGAGTTTAGAGAAACCTGGAGGGTCTTGCATGAGCTGATGATGAGTGAGATGAGCAGAACCAGAAGAACATTGTACACAGTATCATCAACATTGAGTGTTGACCTACTGTGATGGACTGTATTCTTCTCACCAATGCAATGGTACAGAAGAGTTCCAGGGAACTCATGATAGAAGAGGACCTCCAAATCCAAGAAAAAAAAAAGAAAGAAAGAACTGTGGAGTATAGATGCTGATTGAACCATATTATTTCTTTTGTTTTGGGTGCTGTTGTTTTTTTTTTTCTTTCTATTTTGAGGTTTTGCATCACTGCTCTGATTCTTTCTCTTGTAACAGGATTAATGCAGAAATAGGATTAATGTTATTATGTGTATATATATGTGTGTGTGTGTATATATATATATATATATATATATGTATATGTATAGAGATATATAGATATGACCTATATCAGATTACCTGCTGTCTAGGGGAGGGGGGAGGGAGGGGTGGGAGGGAGAAAAATCTGAAATTGTCAAGCATGTATAAACAAAAGTTGAGAACTAAAAATAAATAAATAAATAAAAAGAACTGCAGAAAGGCAAACTTAGGTTCTGTGAGGGGGAAGGGGGAACCTTCCTAACAACAATACATGCCACAGAAATTATCCTCACTTTTCTCACCCATTCTGGCATATATGGCAACTTTAGTGACCATTACTGTTGGGGTTTTTTTGGTGGGGCAATGAAGTTAAGTGACTTGCCCAGGGTCACACAGCTAGTAAGTATCAAGTATCTGAGACCAGATTTGAACTCAGAGTAACCATTACTTTTGTTTGTTGTTTTTTGTTTTTTGTGGGGCAATGGGGGTTAAGTGACTTGCCCAAGGTCACACAGCTAGTAAGTGTCAAGTCTCAGGCCAGATTTGAACTCAGGAACTCCTGAATCCAGGGCCAGTGCTTTATCCACTGTGCCACCTAGCCAACCCCATAACCATTACTTTTAAAAATTATTTTTATGGGGGCAGTTCAGGAGGACCTGAGTTCACATCCAACCAGGGAATTGTGGGGGTTCTTTCCTCATTATTAGGATTCATGGGGATAGTATGAAATTGGAATTGCATAGTGTACTCATTCTAGTCAAGGTGCCTGCATGTTCACCTCTTTCTGTGAACACAGACTACTATATTAAGAGTCCCTAAATGTTATCCTTAAGGCCTTCTGCTCAATTTTCTGCCAAAGGACGGTTTGGGGAGCTTCCTTTTGTCAACTTCCATCCAAGGCTGCTGGGAAAGAGAGCCACAGAAACTACAATCCAAAATCATGGTGACCAAAGACCAATCACCTGAGGAACACAAGTGATCAAATGGAAACACCTCTGTCATTTCTAGCTCAGGGTTTAGATGAGAAGCTATCGCATCTACTTCTTTACACAATGATTTAAAATCTAGTTTCTCCTTCCCTTACTTGCTAAGACCTGAACTTCTCAATGTTTTCTGTTTCTCCTGTTACAGCTGATAGCATCAAACATTTAAGAGCTCTGCGAATGCATCTCCCTCCGAGTAGCTCCAGGTGGGGCGATGCTATCAACTGTTACAAGAGTAACAAAAGAACCCCAGGGCTTGGACTCAGGTCTTGGCTTGTAAAGTGCCTTCGGTTCAATCTCCCATCCTTCTGTATGTATTAATTAAACCTGTTCCTGTCTGCTCCTGAAATGTCATGAACCATTTTTGCAAAGGGGAGAAACAACTTTTAGAGAAAGTTTAGGCCTTTGAAGTGTTGCAAAAGAGCTGGTATTAAGAAAGAAACAGACAAGGATTTTAGGATGTACAGCCAGAGGAACTTAGATCATTTGCTCCAAACCCTTCATTTTGTGGAGGATGAGACTCAAGGCAATTGCATCAAATCGCATGTCACATTGAAAATACCCTCATTCCCCCAGTAATCTTGTATATATAGTTGAAAGTTGGGCAGCCCAGTGAATGAAGGTTAATTTCAGGGCTCTCAGATGTTCCTAGAGAGAAGAAGGATCCTGGAGCTCCATCAATTCAGAGAGAACCGAGTTTCTAGTTAGTAGAGACCACAAAACAGAGTTGTTGTTATTGTCATTCAGTAGGTTTTCAAATGTGTATGACTCTTTATGACCCCATTTGGAGTTTTCTTATCAAAGATACTGGAGTAGTTTGCCATTTCCTTCTCTACCTCATTTTTACAGATAAGGAAACTGAGACAAACAGGGTTAAATGACTTGCACAGAGTCACAGACCTAAGGAATATCTGAGACTGGATTTGAACTGAGGAAGAAGAGTCTTCCTGACTCCAGGCCCAGTGCTCTACTCACTGTGCCACCTACCTACCCTGTCTTTCAAGTTAGAAAGTGCTATAGTGAAAAGATTTAGGATTCCTAGAATTTGATATGAACTCTAGGGGGCAGCTAGGTGGCTCAGTGGATAAAGCACCTTCCCTGGATTTAGGCGGACCTGAGTTCAAATTCGGCCTAAGGCACTTGACACTTACTAGTTGTGTGACCCTGGGCAAGTCACTTAACCCTCATTGCCCTGCAAAAAAAAAATGAACTCTATTAACAACTAATTGTATGACTATGGACAAATGATCCAACCTCACGTTGTCAACAATGTGGAGTTGGATTATATGTTTTCTCAAGCTCCTTCCACCTGTTGATTTCTAAAATTCTTAAAGAACTCTTGGACTTGGAAAAATGCTACCAACCCCTTCCCCAAATGCTGCAAGAAATGCCTGTTTGGAAATAGTGGAGCACCAAATCCAATGGGAGAAATCCATTTAAAGCCATTCTAACCTTCTAGGACTTCAAAAGATTGTTATATATTTAGGTTATTTCCTGGAGATCTTTTCTTCTTTATTTGGGGTTTAACTGGGAGACCATAGAGCCAAAACCTCCAGAGTGGTAAGAAATGAAATATTCATCTGGTGATGGGAAGCAGGGGTAGTGGTGTTTTCTTTTCTTGCTTCTATTTTGAAATGATTTACACTTGGGAAAGCATGAAGGGAATTCATCCAAGGTAGTGGAGTAGTATCATAACCTAAATCTCCAAGGGCTCTCGGAGCAAGGTACATTAGCCTGCAAGCTGAGAATATTTCCAGATACCAAAGAAGTATGGAAAATGCTGAGGATTACAGAGAGGCAAATGCTTAATAGATTCTTAGACATGCATTAGGGTGATGACTCATCTGTTGATCTAGAAGGCAGGAGCTGCCAACTCCATCTCGGGGAATCTAGTCATTAACAAAACCCTGATCCTTTCCATGATATTTTCCTTCCTCCAATCATCTTACTAGTTCAAATGTCAATGATTATTTTTCCCCTTCTTCAAATTATCTGAGTTAAGCAGCTGTTTTAACTTAACCCTTTCCTGCTCATGAGAAACTTTAGGAATGTAAGCTCCATGAAGACAGGAAATGGTTTGCTTTGGTTTGGTATTCTTTCATCTTTGGATTGGAGGGACCTAGCCCTGGGCTTCAAACACTTTGGGTGCTTCCGATACCTGTGTCTTGAAATAAATATGGGATGGCATCTTGGTACAATGGAAAGAGCACTGGGGAGTCAGGGAACCTGGGTTTAAATTCCAGCTTTCCCCCATCCTATGAGTGTGGCCTAGGGAAAACCCTTTTACCTCCCTGTGCCTCTTATCCATGGAATGATGGGCTTGCAATAGGTGGCTTCCAAGGGAACTTCCAAATCGAAATCCTCTGAATTCTGTAAAAACTCTGTATTCACTTTCCTGTGCATACATTGTATTAACTCTCCTAGCCCAGGAGATTCTTTCATTGTCTTTGTAATCAAAGGTCTAGCACAGTTCCTGAAACATAATCTAGGCACTTAATAAGTACTTAGCACATTGCCTGGAACATAGTAGGCATTTAATAAATGTTTATTGAATTGAATTGAAGAATGGGCTCAGTATAGTGGAAAGAATCCTGAATTTGGAGACGGAGGACCTGGGTTCAGCTCCTTATAGTCTTTTGTGACCTCAGTTAAGTAACATAAACTCTGTGGGTCTCAGTCTCCTCATTGGGAAAAAAAAAATGAGGTAGGTGTTTGAACTAGCTGATGTCTAAAAACCTTCCAGGCTCCAAATCCATGAGACTAGGGAAAACAAATGTTCTTTTTGGATGATATCAGGTAAAGTGAACCTGTAATTCAAGCCAGGCATAGGATATGACGACTAACCAGTCTGGACTGACAAGAGCTGGTGATGGCATAAGTGCTTTTCAATCAGTCACCAAAATGCTTTCTGCTCTCCATGGAGAACCGTCCTTCACTTCAAGAGATCTGTGATTTTCTTGAGGTGGCACTGTCCTTGTTCTCTCATAATTCCTCCATGGGGGGAAGGGAACCAGCCTACTTTTGTAGGGG
Source organism: Dromiciops gliroides (assembly GCF_019393635.1). Classification (NCBI taxonomy): domain Eukaryota; kingdom Metazoa; phylum Chordata; class Mammalia; order Microbiotheria; family Microbiotheriidae; genus Dromiciops; species Dromiciops gliroides. The sequence continues at coordinate 13,449,328 of NC_057863.1, read as the reverse complement.
GAAGGATGAAGAACAGGTTTTTCCTCTAATTCTTTTATTTTTTTTTTTTTGTGGAGCAATGAGGGTTAAGTGACTTGCCCAGAGTCACACAGCTAGTAAGTGTCAAGTATCTGAGGCTGGATTTGAACTCAGGTCCTCCTGAATCCAGGGCCCGTACTTTATCTAGTGTGCCATCTAGCTGCCCCCCTCCTCTAATTCTTTTGACATTCTCCCTCACCCTCAATAATTGATTGGGCAAGTTCTTTTGTTCTGGTCACAAATTTCTTCAGGGTTATCTTCGACAATACCATACAATATGAGTAACTGTCCAGGATTAATGTGGAGTCCAACGTTCTTTGCTGCTTTGTGTTCCATTCTGAAGTATGAGTAAAGAGTTGGTGGCTTCCCTCTCCACTCTGAAATTGTGATAAGCGCATCAATAAGCAATTATTATGCACCTACTATATGCCAGGCACTAGGAATGCAAAAACGAAAATAAAACATATCCTGACCACAAGGAGCTTACATTCTACAAGACACAAGTTAGATTGTGCTATTGCAAATCAGTGATGGAGGTATAGGTGGAATTTTGCAAAACATTTTGTCTAATGCTAGAAAATGAGAGACAGGTGGGCAGAGACATTGAAAGAGATAGGGACAGTGACACAAGGAAATATAGAGGGAGAGACAGAAACCAAGACAGAGATGGAGAGAGAGAGATCTTTCAAATCCAGCAAGAAGACTGCATAAAATATTGACACTGTGTATGAACATTATTGTTGGGTTCATAAACAGGAGAGGATTTAATTTAACATGATATTCTTTCAAACAATTCTCATCTAGCAAGGTGCTCAAATTCATGTAAAATAAGGGGAAGTTGTAAGAACTGGGTATTGTTGAGAAGAGAAAACTCAGGTAGGGGATATCATGATTGCCATGCCATGCCAAGATCATGGGTTTAGAGCTGGGAAAGATATCAAAGATCATTGATTCCATTTTACAAATAAAAAAATTGAGACTCAGAAAGGCTACTTGATACTCAGAGGCAGAAATTTGATTTCATGATTCTAAACTCTAACTGTCCTGTAAAAGACAGATTGCATTTGTTTTGTTGAACCCCAGAGGGCACAACTAGGAACAATGGATATAAATTCCTCTAAAGTGAAAGGAGGAGAGAGGGGAAAGTTATTTGAAGGAAAACTTTAAGAACAATTAGAACTGTCCAAAAGTGAAATGGGCTGCCTCTGGAGGTAGAAGTTTCCTCTTTAATTACAATTATTTTAAGCAAAGGCTGGCTGACCTCTTACACCTGTGGTGTAGAAGGGATTCTGGGTTAGGCAGCCTTGCACTGCTTGACATTTCTTCCATACCCTGAGACTTTGAGATTCTGTGCCTTGCCTCCTGCTTAACAAAGGATAGGCAGGTCAGTGCTGAAGGAGGAAGTTTTAAAAAACAAAACAAAACAAAAAAAAAACCCAATTTACTTCAGCCACCTCCTTCCATATATGCTCATCCTAGGAAAGGCCATTTCCCAGAGGAGCAAGAGGAAAAATCTACTTCTCCTTGTTTAAACTGCCATTAGAGCCACTAAGAGTCCAGCCATAGATTAGGAGGCTTCCTATTAGAAGCTGAATGGAATATTGAACATTTTATTCATTTGAACATCTCCAGGTCAGGGCCATGGATGGGAAAGACTCTCCATTAAAGACATTGTCTGTGTATAGACTGCAAGGCCTCACACACACTGACTTTGCCCTTTAGACAAATGCTGAGTACAGTGAATTTCTTCTTCTTCTTCTTCTTCTTCTTCTTCTTCTTCTTCTTCTTCTTCTTCTTCTTCTTCTTCTTCTTCTTCTTCTTCTTCTTCTTCTTCTTCTTCTTCTTCTTCTTCTTGTTTAAATAAGGCACAATCTTGCCAAGAGTAAATGGCAAATGTTGTACTTGACTCAGAAGTCATCACACAAGCTCTGTACTTGACAACTCAGATCACCATGTTTGGAATCTAATGGAATTTTATAATTAAGGAAATTTTAATATTCCTTGAGCGAGACAGATGCTTTCTTATTTTTAAAGCCAGACTCTTTCTATAAGAATACCAAGAGTACACAGACAATATTCAATGGGGCAAAGTAATTTATTTGCTAAGCTTGTCTAGTCCAGAAGGGACTTTCTAGTAACAGGAAGTTACAATTTTCAGCAGCAATCCCAGACTTCCAGGGACTCTTTTCAATTTCAGTTTCTAAGAGGATCCAAAAGTACAGACAAGATTCTCTTGGGGATTGGGGAGCGGGATGATAACAAAGTTAACATATTTTAATGTTTAATAAGAGGGGTCCACACAACTTTGTACTGGGTCCCCTTCTCTTTAAATGTTCTCTGAGTGATCTCATCAGAATTAATTATTATCTCTATGCAGTTGACTCCTAACTCTATATTGTATAACTAGCCCTCATTTCTCTACTGAAAACCAGGCCCATCTCAGATCACCAACTTTGTATTGTACAACTCCAACTGGATGTCCTATAGGCATTTGAAACATATTTCCAAAACAGGATGCATTTTCTTCCCCCTAAGTTCATTCCTCCTCCAGTTTTCCTATTCCTGTTGAGAGTCCTACCATCCTTCCAGTTACCAAGGTTAACAGCCTCAGGGTCATCCTCCAATCTTCCCCCTATCTCTCCCTCCAATCTGATTCTAACTCCAGTTAATTCTACGTTTACAACATCTCTGGAATATACCCCCTTCTCTCCTCTGACATGTCACCTCTCTAGTATAGACTCTCATCACTTCAAGCCTGGACCTTTACAGAGGCCTTCTGGGTAGTCTCCCTTCTTCAAGTCCCTCCCCACTCCAGTCTAGCTTCCACTTAGCTACCAAATTGGTCTTCCCGAAGCACAAGTCTGACCTTATTTAACCCCTCACACACACACACACACACACACACACACACACACACCTCTAGTGTCTCCTTATCACCTCCAGGATCAAATATAAAATCCTCAGTTTGGGCATTACACTTACTGCTTGGACAGACATTGAAAATGCAATGATCATCCATTGCATCCGGGGCCATTGCTAGCCATCCTGACTTTTGTCATGCCACCGGACTTCAATGACTCTGGAAAAGTGAGAACGATGACTTTGTGGAACTCTACCTCACTTAAATCCAAATTAGGAGTAAGACAAGACATGAAATGTGATGTCATTGGTCCTCTTCAAAATCCAAGGACAAACAACAACAACAACAAAAACAGTGTCTAGAATAAATATAAATACCTCTTTGTGGTATTTAAAACCCTTCCCATCGCTCTAGTCTACCTTTCCAGAATGATTTGACATTCTAGTCATATCCAATCTCTTGTCTCCCTGTCTTTGCTAAGATTTTCTGATCCTCTTGCTTGGCATGTGTTACCTCTTTACCTCATCCACCAAGAATCCCTTGTTTCCCTCAAGGTTCAGTTTATGGGCTATTTTTTTCCCCAAGCAGCTGTTGTTGCTCTCTGTTGGTCACTGTTGCCTCCCTCCTCAAAAGATCATCTATCTACTTGCCTATTGTTGGCTTCTCCCCACCATGTAAACTCTTTGAGGTTAAGAGTTGTTTTTTCCCTTCTTTTTTTGTCTTTCCATGTCTTACACAATGTTTTGCATATAGGTGAGGCTTAAATGATAGTTGGATTGGATTATTGGACTATCACAAGATTCTTGTTCAATCACTTTCCTTCAAAGATCAGCCACAGAACAATATAATTCTTCAAAGAATATCAGATATGAAAAGAGTTTCATTTATTTCTATTTTCCTTATGTTACATCCTTTTGTTATATTTTTCTATTACCACAAAATCTAATTAGTACATGGGCATCTTCCTCTCTAATAGCATCATTGAAAAGGGAAAAAAAAGACAAATAAGATTGTATTATTGTTTGAAATTAACTTGTGGCAGGTGATTCAAACTATTTTAGCATAATTTTAGTAAATATTCTTGGGACTGTAAAATTTGCATGAATATGTATATGTACAAATGACCTATTGCTTTTTCCTTATGGTGCCCAACCTTCATTGATGTGCTATGTCATTGCATCATGATGTGGACATAACTGAATTCTAAAAGACTATGTCAGAAGGGAATAAAATCTATCAGGTCCTACTGAGCCAGAAAGAGTTTGAGAATGGGGCTGGAGTTGGGGCTGCATGGCTGCCAGTTCCACAAGCATTTGCAAAGCAAATGCAATGGGCTAGACATTGAGCTAGGCAATGAAGTTGCAAAAACAATTTGTGACTAAAGTCTGGATGGGTGATGGTCAACACTAATTGAAGAAGTGTCCATGTCAACACAATCATGGATGTCTTTGGTTTGTAACTTCATAGGATCATGAATCTAGTTGCCTGGAAAAAAGAAGGGGGAAAGAGTAGAAGCCATCTCAACCACCTCTTTAGTTTGACAGATGAGGAAACTGAGGCACAAAAAGTTGAAGTACTTTGTCCAATGCCATCAATCTAGGAAGTGGCAGAGTCAGGTTTCAAATCCAGATCATAATAATGGAGGAGGCTGGGGGCAGCTAGATGGCGCAGTGGATAGAGCACCGGCCCTGGATTCAGAAGTACCTGAGTTCAAATCCGGCCTCAGACACATAACACTTACTAGCTGTGTGACCCTGGGCAAGTCACTTAACCCCAATTGCCCCGCAAAAAAAAATAAATAAATAAATAATGGAGGAGGCTAAAAGGGCTAACTGAGAACCTGTCAATAGTACCTAAAATGTTTAACAGGGAAACTTAGATTTGTGTTCTTACAGTAACCAGGGACTAATATTCCTAGATGACAGGACATGCAGAAACCAGATCTTAAGTAAAGAGATATCATCAACACAGAGACCCTCTGAGATTGACAAGTTTAAGCATGTCCTTGGGAACATGATCAGAAAAGGCCAAATTTGTCCTTAAAATCACCTTATGGTCTGTAAACCCCAAAAACACACCTCCAAGGAAAAAGGTACCAGCCTCAGGGGTTGGCTTAAGCTCCCAGAAACTCCAAATAAGGATGGGCCTCCCTAAGGTAGAGATTAGGATAATGAGGAGAAATATAACCATTTTCCTCTCCCAATTTGAGATACTTCCATGGTGTTCTTCCTGTAGTAAATCACAGTATTGCAACAAAACTTGGGAAACTGAGTCACTGAGTCTTGTAATTCTTTTGGATGCCTCATGATCAATATGATCAATTAAACCCACCCCCCAGATCAATATGATTCTAGATTTAGCACACTTCCAGGTGTATAACACTGCCTCATTGTTATTTAAATTTATTTAAATTTATTTTTTTTTGCAAGGTAATGTGGGTTAAGTGACTTGCCCAGGGTCACACAGTTAGTAAGTATCAAGTGTCTAAGGCTGGATTTGAACTCAGGTCCCCCTGAATCCAGGGCTGGTACTTTATCCACTGTGATACCTAGCTGCCCCTGCCTTATTGTTATTGAAGAAGCTTGTTTCTGAAATCGTTTATCTTCTAGCAAGGTTATCAATTATGGAAAGTAATCCTTTCCTCTTTTCCCCATATTTTCTTCTCCTCCCCCTCTCCCTCTCTCTCTGTATATATGTTCATTTTCTCTCCTTTCCAGAAAACTGAACATAAGCAATGAAAAAGAAGTCTCCATTTTCAGCTATCATCAGTTTTCATGGTAGAATTGTGTTCTGATAGCTGATTAGTGAGGCAAGCAGAGGGGTTTGGGGGTGGGGAGGTAGGCAGCAGTGGGTTTAGAGTCAGGACATCTGGAGTTGAATGTAGATATGGTTACTTGATAGTTTTATGACTTTAAGCAAGCCCTTCCATCTTTCTGAGAACCACCTTTCTTCTCAGTAAGATGAGGGGGTTGGACCAGATGTCTTCTAAGGTTTCTCCAAGTTCTAAATCCTATAATCAGAATTGAAAACTGTTGAACATTTTTAGCTCTACTTTGTATCTACTATGCAACTTGGTCTCAATTCTGATGAACAAGATTCCCCTCCCAGTAAGATGTTCCTCAGCACCTCTAATCTCTTCATCAGGCTGTTAACTCAAGCCTTAATTGATACCACCTCCCTCAGCCTTCTCTCCTCCGTGATTGAAGGGAGGGCAGAATACAAACTCCTCCTAATGCCTTTCTTTGTAGAGGGCAGAAATTGGACTCTCAGGTCACTCCACTTTGCAAGACTGCTCTGCCTGGTTTCAACTCCAAGGACCAAGATGCCCCCATGCTAGGTACCCCATGGTGTCCCATTTCCTTCTTCCTTCAACTCCCCACCCCCATTTCTACTTCCATTTGTGTATTGGTTTTCCTTTTAAATTGTAAGCTCATGGAGGGTTGGGACTTTTCTTATTACTCATGCATCCTCACACTCAGCACAGTGCCTGGCACATTCTAGGCACTTAATCAATATTGGATTGGATTGCATGGCTGCCACTAGTAAAGGGGACTATGGACATACTTAGTGATGAGAAAATCTGACAAATTAAGAAATTGGACTAGATGGCCTCTGAAATCCTTTTTACTTCTCAGTCTATGATCCTGTGATGAGATCATATTTAGCAATCATGTTGCATCATGGAGAGCACACACAGGAGACTTGGTGTCAAATCCTCATTCTTATCGCTGCCCTTGGGTAAGTTCCTTAACCTTAGCTTCTCCATCTATAAAACAGGGCAATGGTGCCTCTGAGATTGAGATTCCTTCCTGCTTTATAGCTATGATACCTTCTACTTCTAAATCAGTATTATGGATGAGGAAGATGAAACACAGTCAGCTAGAATGTAAGCTAGCTAACGGTCAACTGTTCCATTTTTGGAGTTTGTGACACTATCATGTAGCACAGTGTAATAATAGCATCTAGTAATGATAAAGAAAGCTATCGAAATATATATACACACATATATGTACATATATAAATTTATACACATACACATATAGATATACACATAAATATGTGCATGTATATGTATATGTATGTGTGTGTAAATATAGTGCCAGGCACATAGCTTTTATGTGTGTTTATGTGTGTATTGTGAATATGTATGTATGTATGTGCATGTGTGTGTGTATGTATGTGTGTATGTATGTGGGTATGTATGTGGGTATGTATGTGGGTATGTATATACTCTGTGCTGGACACTATGCTGAGTACATTACAATTATTATCTCTGTTGATCCTTACAACAACCCTGGGATCTAAGCATTATTAAAATTCCCATTTTACACATGAGGAAACTGAGGTAAACAGGTTGTGACTTAGCCAGAGTCATATAGCTAGTAAGTTTCAGGGAAAGGACTTGAACTTAGGTTGGTAAAGTCTATCCCCTTGTGCCTTCCCTGTGCCCATCTTCTTTCAAGTTATCCTCTTTTCCCTATTAACCTTAGTCTCTCGCTTTCACTATCCCACTGACTTTCTTGCCTCCAAGATTTCTCCTTCATTTTCCCTCCTCTGGATATCTCTCTCCTATCCTCTCTCTTCATATGTCCTTTATAGTTAATTTGGATATTTATAATGTTTAAAATAACTTATGAACTCAAAGTCATTTTAAAAACAATGTTTTTGTTACTGTATACAATGTTCTCTTGCTTCTGCTCATTTTGCTCTTCATCATTTCATGTAATTCTTTCCATTTTTTTTCTAAGACCATAAGCTCATCAATTTGTATAGCACAGTAGTATTCCATCACAATAACATAGCACCACTTGTTTAGCCATTACTCCAATTAATGGGCATCCCTGAAACTTTCAGTTTAAATACTGTCAAGTACATACCATACTTTGGGAGAAGGGGGAGTTGAAGTATAGGAAATTAAGGATCTTGAAGGTAGTTTAGGTAAGATAATAATAGATAAAATGTTGAAATAATAGCTAAAAATTCTTTAGGATTAGCTCACACTGCATTTGAATGTAAATGCTCCAGCTAAAGGTGTGTTCCCCTTTATAGACTACTAATTTCACCGAGAGAAAAGGAGGCTTAGTGTTCAGGAGGGCTTCTGGTAAGACTTGGTCTGAAATCTTTCCAGTACAAGCAGAATGACAGTGGAGGATGCTTAATAGATATTTGTCTATATGGGAAACAGATTAGCAACAACACATTGCCCAAAAGCAACCCTACGAAATTCTAAACCATGAAAAATTTTGCTAAGAAGTCACAGGTCTTGACGTCTTGTTTTCCCCTTTAAATTCATCAGCAAACTCTTCCAACCCCTTGATGATGCCCTGGCTCAGTTTTAGAGCTGGAAGGAACCTCATTGGTCATAGGAAATCTCTTGGATGGAGAAAGGCTAAGTCAGAAAAATCAGAGCTTTCTGAACTACAATCATCAGAAAAATATTGCTTTTAGTCCAAGCTACCCATGAACTGAGGACATAACAAAAAACAAACAAACATAAAAAGGAAAATTGGGTGAAAGTTTCTCCCCAGTCCATCTAACCTAGTCTTGTGTGACAATGAGATTAAATCCCTTGGTCACTCTACTCTGGCTGCCCAGTTTCCAGCTTTGTGTCTGCCATCATCATCTGGGGAAGAATCCACAAAGAGACCCAAAGCAGCAACTGCCTTCTCATTGGCCACAGCAACAAAAGATCCAGAAAGGAAAGGACTTGCTAAATCCTTGACACTGATAAAAAGAGTTTCACATAAAAAGTAGATAAGGATTTTAGCAATGGAAAGGACACTAGAGAAGAAACTTTCCCCTCTGCCTTGCTGTTGCATCCTGAGTGCACCACTGCACCACTGGGGTTTTCCATCCATCCATGAATCTGATTCCTGCTATAGGCATTGTTCCCCCCAGTAGCTTGTGAGTTCCCTGAGAGTAGGGACTATCTCAGTTTTCTAGCTGTATCTCCAGAAAGTCTGGTGATTATGAAAGGAGGGGGGGGGGGACTGAGGTCATGCCCCAAACCCTTCCCCCAGCTTTGATCGAATCACAGAATGTAGCCACACCTGATGAGGTTTTGACTTGTAAAACTTCCATGTCTATGACCAGGTCTCTTCATGACATGAAGACACCTTTCTGATAAGGTGAAAAAGAGAACAGCATGATTGACTAAGAAAGCAAGCTAGCCACACCTCTAGAGATATTTAAGTAGCTAACCACTAATTGAATTTCAGATATTGAAATTTTAGGAGTTGGCTATGAAGGAAACCCCTACAAAGAAAAGAACATATCTCCCCTCCCCACCTCCATTCCCTAGTCACTTTGAAGATAGTTCCTGGGACAAAGGGAGACCTTGACTCCAGAAGGGAGCAGACAAGATAGATTAGAGGTGACAGAACACAGGCAGGCAGTCTGTGGCAGATGATGCAGAGAAGATAACCCACAGACAGTCAGTTTGTGACTTTAGAGACACATCCTCCAAACAGTCAAGGCTACAAAGAGCCAATCACCCAAAAGAGGAATCAATTTTATTGAACATGACCCTTAGTAATGAAGAGTTGAGTTCTCAAGAAGAACACACCCTAAGAAAGACAGACCATGGGAAATACAGACAGGAAACCAGCGTGAGAACTGAATTATAATGAGCAAAAGGACTTCCTGAAAGATAAAGAATTATGAGTGGCTTTTTCTACATACATGTGCACCTCAATGCTCTTGGGCTCTAAGTTTGTGCATTTGTGGGGTATGCAGTTCAAGTGTATAGGGGGAATGTTTTTTTAACTACTATGTCTGTATGCCATTTTGAAAAATACCTTTGCTGGGGGCAGCTAGGTGGCTCAGTGGATAAAGCACTGGCCCTGGATACAGGAGGACTAGAGTTCAAATCCAGCCTCAGATACTTGACACTTATTAGCTGTGTGATGCTGGGCAAGTCACTTAACCCTCATTTCCCTGTTTAAAAAAAAGGAAAGAGAAAAATACCTTTGCTAAAAGCTCATTAGAATCTACTGCCTTGATTGTTAACAGACAGCATGCTGGCAGGGGGCTCTTGGGTTATTGTGTTAGGAAGGCAGAACCACAGTCACCCCTGAAACCTATGAAAGAAATTCCAATTTACCAATGTGACTGTAACCTGGGGGGGGTCAACCTAAAAGGGATGCTGTACTTTATGCACAGTAAATGTTTAATTTTTTTCATTCATTCACCTAATACGAATGTCTCATTTTTATATGAGAAATCTAAGGCTCAGAGATTTTCTGCACTGCCTCAAGATAGTGGGCCCTGAGAGAAAGTTTTCAAGCAAAAGCTGATGGATGATTTGTTGGATATGTTAGAGTAGGAAAAGGAAAGGAAATAGACATTTGTGTGGCACCTACTATGAGCAAGATCCTGTGCTAAACACTTTACAAATAATTTCATTTGATCTTCACAATTATGCTGGGAGGCAGGTACTGTCAGAGTGCCCATTTTACATTGAAGAAACTGAGGCAAATAGAGGTTAAGTAACTTTCCCAGGGTCAGAGTGGGAGTAAATGTCTGAAACTAGATTTGAACTCAGGTCTTCTTTACTCCAAGTTCAGTGCTCTATCCATTGTGCTACCTAGTGAGGGAGTCAATTTCCATATGGACTAATCAAGATGGCCACATAAGTGCTTTCAGAAGTTCTAATTCTGGGATTCTGCCAATTGGCTTGCCTGTAGTCACATAGGAAGTGGAATATTCAGAATTAGAACCCAAGACTTTACACTACTCTAATAATAGATAGAAAGACCGGTGTTTTTGAGAAGAGGAAACAGACTCAGAGAAGAGATGAGAACATTGTTTAAATCATAAACATAAAAACGAAGTTTTATCCAGTTAAACCTAGATTTGTGTTCCTGGAAAAAAAATCAAATAAGTGTCTTAGGTTACATAATCAGCCAATAAACCAACAAGCAATTATTAAGTGCCTACTATGTGCCTGGTGTACAGATAGGTGGTGTAGTAGATAGAGTGCCCGGCCAAGAGTCAGGAAGACTCATCTTCCTGAGTTCAAATCTGGCCTCAGACACTCACTACCTGTGTGACCCTAGTCACATTGATGTGGGATGGAATTAAGGGTCAAATTGGTTGTCCCAAAAGAATTGCAAGACTCAGTGACTCAGTTTCCCAAGTTTTATTGCAATACTGTGAGTGAACACAGGGAGAGAACCAGAAGAGTGGAAACAGGACAGGCTTCATGTAGAAGGCGATGCTCGAGTCAGTAGGAGAGAAGTATTTGAGCCCTGATCCTTGATTCCAAATCTGATGTTTACTCTTTGTGTCAAGAAGCATGTAAGTGCATTTATTGAATGTATTTACTGATGTATTTCTTGAGGCCATTAAGTAGTGAGTGGACAGAGTATTGGGTCTGGAAAGGCCCAAGTTCAAATCCAGATACCCAGTTTTATCCCTTTCTCCTTTCACCCCCAGAAAGTCCAGTTGTGCAATAGGAATGGAGATTGATTCTTTTGTCTATCTTATTTAAGGATTGATGGGATTAAACCTCACCTAGATAGTGGACTTTGACTTGAGCACCTTGGGGGACAGTCTTTTTGTACACTTCCCCCTGATGTCATCATACAGCTCATTTTAATTTGGACCACCCTTAAATCATGATGCTAATTAGCTTTGGCCAATGTATAGTGACCCACCTCTATCAAAAAAAGGATAAAAGCCTCGACTCTGGAGGATCAAGAGGTTGGTGCCATCTTGGCTTGTGCTCTTGGCTTGGAATGATGTCTTCTTGGTGTGCACTCTCCTCTTAGGACAGAGTAGGTAATGTAGGGCTTCTGAACTCTCCTTGAGGCCATGTGTTTTCTCTCTGAGAGATATCATGGGGCTGGGTCTTCTCTCCTGCTTGTGTTCACTGCCACTCAGTCAATACTTTAATAATATATAATATTAATTAATAATACATGTTTACTGCCAAAATGGGTGCAGTAGCCATTAATATATAAGTATCAATAATTCTAAAAGGTGCAGCCTAGTACAATCATTTTTATAACACAAGTCTCAGACTCTTCTTATCTGTGTAACCCTGGGCAAATCACTTAACTCTCTTTCTCTCAGTTTCCTCACCTGAAAAATAGGGATAATAATAGTGCCTCCCTTCCAGGGTTGTTGTGAAGATCAAATGAGACAATGCACGCAAAGGGCTTTGCAAACCTTCAGTTGTTATATACATTCAAGCTATTAAATGCCTACTATGTGCCAGGTACCGCACTAAGTGCCAGAAATACAAAGAAGCATTATAAGGATACAAAGGTAGCATTATAGTGGGGGAGAGGAGGAGCAAACTATTGGTAGCCCTGCCCAAATCCCAGCAGAAATAGTTCCTGTCTTCAAGAAGCTTCTGTCCTAATGGTGGAGACAGAATATACATGAATCTGTCCATACACGATTCTTATAGAGTAGATAGAAAGTTGCTTTGGAGGAGAAGGTAATGATCATTCATCACAACCCAGCTTTGTTGATCTGGTTATGGTAAAAGTTCTATGATGAACACATTTTTCCTAGAAATGTCCTGAAATATCCTCTATATAAGAGTCACTGACAAAAGGAGCACCTTGTTTGTTTTTAAAACAGAGTAAAAGCCAATGGACTGAGCTGGAAGAGATGCTGTTTATAATCCTCTGTTCTGCCACTAAAAAATGACCATTAACTTTCCATTGGTGTAGTGGATAGAGAAATGAGAAGACCTGAATTCAAGGGCGAGCTCTGACATTATTGGTTGTGTAATCCCAGATAAATCACTTAACCTCTCAGTACTCTGAGCAACTTCCTCTAAGTTTCAGAGAAAGTACCAGCCTACATTGGAAGAGGAAGTTCCTCACTGGGAAGTCACTATAAAAAGGACCAGTCCCCATTCCCCATCCCACATCCCCTATTCCCTTAACCCCTACCCTCTGTCTCCTATCCCCTAAACCTTATCCCTCTCAAGGCAAATGCACCTTGAAAAGAATTAGCATACACACCATAAAGAAAAACCTGGTTGAAAGACAAAAGGGGTGGAGGTAGGGGAGTGGGGGGCAGGGATAAAAGGATAGTTAACAATTTCCTCTGTCTCCTTTTAGAAGAATAGCACTGTTCTGCTTCTCTTGTTACTTAGATGCTGAGAGGCAGAGAGAGGGTGGGGTGGGAAAGAGATTATGTGTCATGTCTAGAAAACATGATTTCGGCCCTTTCTGTGAACATGGCCAAATTCCTGCCAAGTTGTGGCCTCTTTCCCTTTTTGCACACCAGAATTTGTACCTTCAAGCTGCCCCAAACCTTGTGCCTCCCTTCTCAGGGTAATGGCTTCTGAAATCCTCCAAGACTGTTTACTTCGAAGTGAGGGGGAAACTTACCTTGTTGAGGAAACAAGATCAGGTAGCATTATAGCAGGATAGAAATGGGGGAGAGGAAGAGCAAATTGTTGGTTTCCTTCTTCAAATTCCACCAGTATTCAACTGCCTAAGAACTCAGAGTTAAGTGGAATGGGAACTCCATGAGGGCAGCAAACAGGTACTATCTAAACTCTGTATTTCATTCCAGGCTTACACAGAACATAGTAGCTGGTTAATAAACGGTTGTTGAACATTGATGGAACCCTTTATTTGGAGCTGGGTGAGGCGTTAGAGGTGGCAAAAGGTCGCTTCTTCCATCCCTTAATTTTACAGGAAAGGAACTGGAGGTATGGAAGCATCAAATAATTTGGCAAGGTTCACACTGGGAGTAAACAGAGCTGAGATTCCAAGCGATGTCCTTTAACCCCCATCCAGCAGGTCTTACTACTACCACCCCTGCAGAAAGAAAATTCTCTATACTCTGTGTTTAACTAAAGTCTATCAATGCCACATTTGTTTTTGAGAATAAACTTGCTTGAGAGATAATTTGGCCAACAATGTCCTTGCTGATAAAAAAAAACAGATTTAAACAATTTCTAATTCACATTTTTTAGTAATTATGAAACAAACAAGGTGAAATTCTACAGGAGTGAACAGATAATATAGTTTGGAATGATTGACCAAAGAAAACAATGGTAATATAGACACATGCTAGGGGAAGATCCAACTTCTAAGAAAATGAAGGATTCTGCCTCTCTTGATCTGACAAGGGGCTCTAACTTGGGGTTGGGGTGGGGGAAGGGAGGGAGTGTTAAGTACCCTCCATTTTGACATAGTTCACAATTCAAGAGAATCTAAGACTAGACTGAAGACACATAACATTAGTCCTTTTTTATTTTGTGACACAATGGAGTCCCTAGGGCTCTTTGCTTGCAAACCACTGTATCCTGGCAGCCCAGTGTGTTAATGGCTAGACAGGTATCCAAACAAGGCCATTTGGAAGGGCATAATTAATTCACTAGTTGATCCGATAAGCATTTGTTCAACCAACATTTGCATGCCAGCAATGTGTGGGATACAGAAGAAAGCAGTGTGCTGTTGAACAAGTCTGGTAGGGCCTCATCATGATTCTGGTACAGCAAGCACATAATGGAGCGATTGTGGGAACTCCCTCAGCCTTGACCCGGGTGCTGACCGAGAACTCCGTGTAAAAGACCCCCTGGGTCATCCAGCTGCAACCCTCCTCGAACAAAGATGGTGATGTCAGCTTTGGCATTCTGATCCAGTGAAAGGAAGCCCTTGTCCAGCAGCTTACATGAAGATAAATCACTACCCTACCCTTCATGTTTACAAAGATGACAGCAATAAATACACATACCTTCCAGTAAAAAAACCAAACCGACAGCAAGCACCTTAGCTACATACAGGCACATAGAGTAAGATCACTCAGACTTATATATTCCTTACTGCTTATTCAGAAAATATTCAGTATCAAAAGAAACCCATTCCTGTTCCTTTGTTTCTTCTGAAAGATGGTACCGAGGCAAACATGGCCCCTTAGAAAGTAATGTTGAATATGAAAATGCTTTTATTTATTTTCCCTTTCCCTGTGCTACATCCTTATGTTATTTCTTTCTATTGCCACAAACACGAATTAGTGTGTGGACATCTTTCCTTTTAATAGCACGATTGAAAAGTGTAGAAGTCAAAGATTACCCTTCTAAAAAGCTATCTGGGTCAGTCTTTTTGGAAATCCCCACAGAGGTCCCTGGCACCTCGATCAGACTCTATTCTTGCACAGGAATACAAAGCTTATATTTGATTTCTGCCTCCCCCCCCCCACCCTGTCCCTAAGTCACAGTGTTCACTAACTACAAGATTGTTTTCCTTTCTTTTACATTTTTTTTAATTCTACACCAAATTTCCAAAGAAATAAGCCAGCCTTTCCCAATCATGCCCATTAGACAGGAATTTATTGAGTCTTTATTTAAGTGCCTAATTGAAGATGTGTATCTTTGCCAAATACACAGAATACTGCCATCTCAGAGGGGTGAAAAGCAGTGGAAGATCTTAGGATGGTGATTTGAACTTTCTGGTGATTCATTTTATTTAATACTAAAACTACTTTTATGAACAAGGAGAACAAAACCCACTTAGACCCTTGGTTCTTATGCATTGCAGCAAGGATTTTTGGTTTGAGTTTGTCGGTTTGTTTCCAACCTAAACACCCAGACTCCTTTGTGCTTTGTTTCCCTTAGGGCATTTTAAGAATCAGAGGCATAGTAAATGGCAAACTGTGGTAGGGACACTATACAACAGAAAAACAATGTTTATAAAGTTGGCAAGAAGACATGCTTTTTGATGACAACCTAAGCACTGAGGGGCTAAGCTTTCCCCAGTTAGGGGAACAAACAGCATCTCGAAACCACTAAGAATTATATATGGAGTTCAGTTTCTAAATATTCCAAAGTGAGTTTTAGATTATTCTCAATGATCCTTACTATTCACACACTATGACCCAGAGCAAATGTGACTTTCTGCAGCCCTAGTTTCCTTATTGGAGTCAGAGAAACATGAATGACATCAGCACTTCCCACACTATATTCTATAGAATGCTAAAGTTAAGGGACTTGGGTTTGAATGCCAATTCTGCTATAGACTTCCTATCCATATGCCCTAGAGCAAGCAAGGAAACAAGCATTTATTAATCACCTACTGTGTGTCAGGCATCATAGCAGGTGCTCGGTAAAGTGCCTCGATTTCTTCCTCTATAAAATAAGTGTTGGACAGATGACTTTCAAGGTCCCCTCTAGCACCATGTATTTCTAGGATCCTGGCATTCTCTATGATGGGACTTGGGGGTTCCCTAAGAAAATACCAATGCTAGTGAGATTTTTTCCTCTGCAATTATATATGTGAAATTGTGCACATACATAAAATGCTTATTACTTGTGGCAGTCTAAAAAATGGCTTAATGTCCTCTCAAATCTGGGCAAAGCCCCTCTCCTATCCCATTTGACCTAAGGGGAATTTCACACCCTCAACTCTCTGACCAGCATTTGTGGTTTCCAATGAGATGTCTCTAGCCTATAGTTACACTGTGGCCAAATTAGTTTCACGAATGCCCGATTAGATGATTCCTAGGCTCCCTTCCAGCTACAAAATTCCTTGGAATATTAAAATAGTTCTGTCATGAATGGCAAAACTTCACTACAGGGAAGTCAAGTGTTTTGTTCAGGGATTATATTATGGGTGATTCGATGGTGCAACCTACAGTAGCCCTTGACTATTTCTTATCCAGCATTAGGCATCTACCTCTAGATAGAATGTTCCAAATATTATTTCCCAACTGTATTCCAAGTTCAGGGATTTGATTTCTTCTTGTATCCTTAGCCCCTTAAAGTTTCAGCTTCTTGCTCTAAGCCATGGAATTCCATTGCATTTTTGTGGATTTCTTTATCATTTGATAATCATTTATCTCTTATTCCCCTTCCCTGTCTCAAGGCTTTATTATTATGGTGTTGTCAGTTTCAGTGTTGTGAGGCCCACATAAAGGTACTTATAATTATAAATTATAGATTCACTTTAGAATAAATGGTATGCTAGAGAAATTAGTTATCAGGTAACGCTGAAGTTTAAAAGTACCCATAAGAACTTCTTGAATTAAACAGTGCTTTAGATAGAAGGATGAACCTAGAATTAGGAAGACCTGAGTTCAAATCAAGCCTCAGTCACTTACTAGCTATGTGGCCCCAGGCAAATCACTTAGCCTTGCTTTGCCTCAGTTTCCTCATCTAAAAAAATAGGGATAATAATAGCATCCATCTAGTAGGGTTATTTTGAGGATCAGATGACATAGTATTTATTTTCATTTTGCAATCCTTAAAATACCACAAAATTATTATTATTGTTAGCATTAACATTATAAAATATTTATTGTATTTACTAAAATTGGGAAATACAGGAATATTGAGAAGTCAAACACAAAAAATAATCATTAGGCAAAAAAAAAAATCATTGAAACTCCTTACAGCAGAGGCGAAGTCTTACTTGATCAGTTAAGGTAAGAGGATGCTTAGGTGAGAGATGCTCTGTACAGTTTAAGTTAGGGACCCTCTAGAGGAATGGAGCTTACCTAACCACTCCCTGCAGCTCCCAGCCTCCTTTCAGAATGTAAACATGGCTCAAAGGCAGGGTTTCCTAGTGTGGGAAACAACACTGATGTAGAAGAGTAATTACAATGTAAATGTAGGTTGCCTCCCAAGTCTTAATGCAGTTCTTAGTTAGGGTAGCTTTTAGCTGCCCTAAGCCTTTTGAGACACTATGTATAAAGGACTTGTGGATACCTGGAAGGATCAGAAGAGACCTTTCATAGGAGGGGACTCTTAAACTGCCTGCCTAGAAGAAAGCTGAGTAGTGAGTCAGGATATCTAGTTTGAACCACAGGACAGAGCCCAAGCCTGGAGTCAGGGAGACTCATCTTCTAGAATTTAAATCTGCCCTTAAACACTTTACCAGCTGTGTGACACTGCACAAGTCACTTAACCCTGTTTGCCTAAATTTTCTCATCTGTAAAATGAGCTAGTGAAGAAAATAGCCAACCACTCCAATATCTTTGCCAAGAAAACCTCAAATGGGGTTATGAAGAGTTGAACACAACTGAAAAAGAACTCAACAACAAGTGTAGTGAAACAAAGAGAGAGAAGCAAAGGAGTAAAGTCAAAGCTTGGGGGCCAGTTGAGGCAAAGCATAGACATAGAGAATGGAATCTTGGGTAGAGGGATCAAAAAGGAGTTCAACTAGATTAGGACATGGAAGGGGTGAAGGGAGCTACAAGGTTATAAACCTCTAATGATAGGACTGGTGAGAGCCAGCCTGAGAAGGACTTTAAATTCATGAAGGAAGGGATAAAAGAAGGAATGTTTGTTCTTTATTTTAGGGACAATCTGGAGCCCCTGGAGCTGCTCAGAAAGGGCAGGGATTTGGTCAGATTTATGATTTAGGAAAATCAACTTCACAACATGGAGGATGATTTGGAGATAGGAGAACTGGAGACAGGGAGGCAAATGAGGAGATGATGACAGTAGTCTAAATAAGAGGTCTTGAACTAGTGGCCATGAGAGTTTTTTAAAAAAGGAATAGATTGGAGGAACGTTCTAAAGGTAGAACTGACAAAACTTGGAAAGTGATTTGTTAAGGGTGAGGGAGAGGGAATAATTAAAGAAGCCTCCAAGGTTGGGACCCTGATTGGCTGAAAGGGTGGTGGTCCCATCAGTGGAAATTGGCATGTTCATAAGAAAGGAAGTTTCAAGATATAAGGATCATGAGTTTTTCTTGAGATGTATTGAATTGGAAAAAATCTTGGACAATATAGCTGTAAATGTAAAACAATTGCTGAGGGAAGATGTGGGTTGTAAACCACTTGTTTCCCCCTCCCACATATTCCTTGATCCAGTGGCACTGACCTCCTTGCTGTTCTTCAAACAAGACACTCAACTTCCTCTTTCGGGGCATTTTCTCTGACGGTCCTCCATGCCTGAAATGTTCTTCCTCCTCCTGTCTCTCTCCTGGCTCCTCTGACTTCTTTCACATTTTAATTAAAATCCCACCTTCTACAGAAAGTCATTTACAGCCCTTTAATTCTAGTGTCTTCCCTCTAAATGATTTCTTATTTATTTCATGTATGGATTATACATATTGGTTTGCTTCTTGACTCCCCTATCAGATTGTGAGTTCCTTGAGGGCAGGGATTGTCTTTTGCATTTTGTTGTATCCTCAACACTTATCACAATGCTTGTTGCTGCTTAATAAATGCTTATCGACTGACTGGCTGACAATTAGTGGAACTGTATCTCAGGAGAGATATATAGATAGATATCTGAGCTATATGCCTAAAAGGGAGGGTTGAAATCAATAGAGGTGATGAGATTACTAAAGGAAAGTGCTGAGTGAAAATAAGAACTAGAATAAAGCCCTGGGGTACATCCATATGCATAGGGAAGGGTTCTGATGTGAATAATTATCTAGTAAAGGAAAGAAAGGAGGCAACTGGAAAAGCAGAATCAGGACATAACAATGTTTTGAAAACTCAGGTAGGAGTGCATCAATCAACCAATCCAGAGCATTTATTAATCACCTAGTAGTGCCTGAGGCAGGCACTGTGCTGGGCATAGAATGAAACAAAACCAATTCCCCAGGAAGAGAGTATAATCAGCAGGGTCCAGAGATGAAGAATGATGAGGATGGAGAAAAGGCTATTGGATGTATAGATGAAGGCATATCTGGAAGTCTTTATGAGGAAGCAAAAGAATAGAATCCAATGGAGGATGAGAGGAGAGAACAATTGATGTTCAGAGACAAATAGAGAGATAGAGCATGTATTAAGCACTTAGTATAAATTGATCTCTGTGCTAACAGCTGAGGATCCAAATAGAAGCAAACATTCCCTTGCCATCAGGGAACTAACATTCTAATAAAGACAATCCATAAAGGAAGGCTGGAAAGGGGAAGAAGATGCCCCTTCTGGACCATTGTGAGGATAATGCAAGAAGTATTGTGGGTTCTGGTCTCCAGGAAAGTTCACCTCTAAGATCTGGGAAGAGGCAAAGGCAGAGTCCCTTTTCCTCTGTGGTAAAAAAATATGAAAGCTTTTTAACAGTCGGTTAGGATAACTGAAAGATGCCAGTTTTTTTTTAAGGACCACCCTTTCGGGGAGGAGACCAACGGCATACGCATGCCAGTCCGCCTGCTGCGCAGGTCAGACTGCCTGCTAGCACTCCAATTCCGGGGTGCGAGCTTAAAAGGCAAGGAGAGAATGGAAGTGGGAGTTTTTTCCTGCTCTGCTGGTCTCCTGACTGCACTGCACAGACGGTCTCTCTCTCTCCCCAAAGGTGGCCTTCTCTTTTGGTGAGTTTTATACGGAATATAGACTAAGCTTAGACTTAAGACGATTTGTATTGTGTTTCTACTTTCCTATCCTTCTAATCAATATCACCTTGTGACTACCGTACAATAAAAGCTCTAACTAGAAAACCAGAAGCTTCTTCCATTTACTAGTCTGGGAGATAAATTAAGGGAAAGGTTAAAGAGGGGAGATTTATGATCTAATATCCAATTTTAAATCTCACACGTCATGAGATAGAGTGGTGGGGCAATGAAGAAGAGCAATGAACTGTAAAGTTGGAGAGCAATTCCCCATGAGACTTGAGGGCCCCCAAAACAAACTTTTGCTCTTTCCTAATTTATGTCTCTTTCACAATGCCCATCACTATGATAAGATGCAAAGACCCTTAAGAATAGAAACCATAAGCAGTAGGTAGGTGGTGCAGTGGATAAAGCACCAGACCTGGATCCAGAAGGACCCGAGTTCAAATGCAGCCTCAGACACTTGACACTTAGTAGCTGTGTGACCCTGGGTAACTCACATAACCCTCATTGCCCCACCCCCACCCCCCAAAGAAAGAAAGAATAGAGACCATGCCTACCTTTTTAATGTAATTTTGAATTTTATAAAAGAAGTGTTTTCATTGTATACAATCCTGGGGCTGCCATTTGCCACCAATGAACGCCAAGGCTTTACCTTCTGGTTGTATCTAAGTTTGATATGAGGCATCAAAATTTAGGGTGCCCCAAAGAAAATGGAAATACCCATGAAGAGGGCAAACAGTATGGAGCACATTTTCAATAAAGACTTTCTCATGAAACCTGACAAGAGACATGGTAAGGGAAATGTGCAATCCAAAAAGAAGGTGGGAAGGCTATGTAGTTTCGTGATTTCACAGATTTTGAGCTAGAAGCAACCTCAGAGGTAATCCCATCCAACCATCCAACCTTCCCATTTTCAAGATAAGGAAACTGAGGCCAGAAAGGTTAAACAACTTGACTAAGATCATCTAAGTCGTAGATGGAAGAATTAAGACTTGAACCCACATCCTCTGGCTCCAAACCTAGCTCTCTTTTACACTTGTCCATGCTACAGTGGCCAGTGGAGGGAAGGACCAAGTGTTACACTGGTATTCACAAAATGTTAAATCACTTCAGAGGAGAGTTCCAGCACATTGAAGAGTCTTCTATGGATGGTTTGTAGAAGGACATGGACAAATGCTGGCATTGATGGGCTACAATCTGCACCAGGGAGGGCCTAAACACATTGAGTGCCAAAATATCCTAGTATCTATGATAGCGCCATCTATACTATGATCACTCATTTGAAGGAATGGAGATGACTTTTACAAATGGGCCAAGACTTGAAACTCTTCCATACCTTTGTGAACTGTTTGGACATCAGCAGCTGTGGTTCATAGTCTATCAAGTGTCAGAGGGGTTGAGCATTTTGTTGAGTGTAGAAAAGTTTATCTACTCTTCTGAGGAGGGTGGATGATTACACAGATGTACATTAACCCTCTGAATTATACCGCACACTGTTCCATTCCTAAACCAGCTCCAAATGCCCACTTAAATATTCAAAGCCCTTCACAGCTGCCTCTCTCCACTCCACTTAATCCATTAGAGGAAAACACCCTAATAAAGAGTATACATCTTGCTGATCGACTGCAACATAAAAATTTCAGGAGATAGACTTAGCAAATGGTGAAACATAGCTAGATCATTGACTCAACTCTGTGCACAGCTTTGAGGAGCTTCTCTTTTTCCACAATCTGAAGCCAGGAAGAGGGGGATGAGGATTCCATAGTCACTGTGCCACAGCCAAGGACAGAATGGAAGTGAGGAAGAGTGTGAGGAACTTTCTGTTGGGCTAGAAAGAATCAACAAAGGCCTTTCTGGGATGTCCACCCACTTTTGTTTTTGTTTTTTGTTTTTTGTTTTTGTTTTTGTTTTTGTTTTGGTGAGGCAATTGGGGTTAAGTGACTTGCCCGGGGTCACACAGCTAGTAAGTGTTAAGTGTCTGAGGCCCCATTTGAACTCAGGTCTTCCTGACTCCAGGGCCAGTGCTCTATCCACTGTGCCACCTAGCCGCCCCAATGTCCACCCACTTTTAGTAAATTAACAGCAGGGAGGGAAGACCATTGAGCAGATTACTTCCTCCAAGGCACTAAATCACTCTTGGCACTCTGACCAAGGTTAATTAAAAAAAATTGTTCATCCACTCAATTTATTTTCAGAGATGGTTTTATTCCCTCTGGTTTCCCACTGAATTAAACTGAGGTGAATTGTCCTGCCTGTGAGAAGCTCAGCAGTATTTTTCCTAGCTCACCTTCATCACTCCCACCACTGGTAACCCTTAGCATCTTTCATGGCTCAGCTAAGTTGCTGCCTACAAGAAGCCATCCCTGGTCTGCCTCACCCCCCTCTCCCTGCCCCAGGGCTATTAATACTACCATTTGCTTTCTTCTGTCCATGTTATTTCCTTTTTTTACAGAGCATTAGCTCTCAAAGGGCAGAGATTATTTCTATTTTTGTGTTGCATGTTCCATGGTACCTACCACAATGCCTGGCACCATAGTACAGTCTTAATAGATATTTGTAGAACTGGATTAAATTGAAGTTTTCATTTTTTGGGGGGGGCGGAGGGGAGGGGTCTTTTGAAATTCTAGGTCAGAGAACCAGTGTGGCATGGTAGATAGACAGCTAGCCTCTTCCTAATTGGAAGATCAGAGTTCAAAACCTATCTCTGATATAACTGTCTACAGGATCCTGGCCAAGTCTCTTAACCTTCAGGCACCTCCCTAAGAATATAAATGAAATAATGGTAGAGGGAATTTTCTCACTTATAAGTTCCCTTTATCAATAAAAGCATAGGTTCCTTTCTAATCCCTAAATTCCAGGCTTAGAAAATGTTTGAGAATAAACACTCCACTTCTCCAGAGTTATACATTTCTTAGGACAGCTAGGTGGTACAGTGGATAGAGCACCAAATTCTAGAATCAGGAGGACCTGATGTCAAATCTGACTTCAGACACTTACTAGCTGTGTGACCCCATTTGCCTCAGTTTCCTCATCTGTAAAATAAGTTAGAGAAGGAAATGGCAAGAAAACCCCAAATGGGATCACAGAGAGTCAGACATGATTGAAATAACAACACATACCTTTCTTGAAGGTGGTGCAAACTGTAATGTTGTTTGGTATGAGATGCAGGCCTTAACTTTCTTATCTGAAGTAATCACGGAAAGGGAAAGATATCTTTAAAAAAAAAACACTGAATCAAATTCCCGAATGTATAACCATTAAAATATTAATATGCCTCTCTCTAGCTTGGAGATGTGGACAAAAGATGGAAAAAACCATCTCTTTTGAACATTTCAAAGGGGTTTTCAAAATTATGATTCTTTTCTACACCAAATAATCGTGAATAGAAGGAATGTGTCAGTGATAGCACAGGTAGAAGAATGGCTATTCTCTGTGCCTTGGGCCATTATCTTGTCTTAATGTAACATCATCTTATGTTGTGCAGTCCTTTGGTTATCTCACTATAAGTTGTGGAAACCTACTCAGATCTAAGTCTCATCACAAGGGATATTGAAGGTCATATATTTCAAACTCAACTTAAAGATGAGGAAACTGAGGTCCAAGGAAGTGAAGTTACTTGCTGAAACTCACAAAAGTAGCATGTGCAGAGGCCAGATACCACTCCAGGCTCCTTGACTTCAGCTCCTTCACACTTTCCACTGCATTACAACATCTCCCTTCAGTGACTTTACCTTAATTGCATGTTTACTCAGAGGAAGGACAAAGGAAAAAAAAATATATATGTATATATATATATATATATATATATATATATATATATATATATATATATATATATAAATAACCCAGCCTAAAATCAGTTACATAAGGCTCAGGGAGGTCCAGTGGAATAGGAACTGAACTAGGAGGATGGCTCTGGTGTCCCACCATACTGAAGACCCTTCATGGGCTGTAGGATTAAGAGAAAGCTACTCTAAAGGATTCTCTAAATCTCAGTTGCCTGATCTGTAAAAATGACACTAATTGTACTTGCTTCTCAGGACTGTTGTGAGTCCAAAATGTGAATGTGTTATTAAAAGTGCTTTGCAAACTTTAAAGAGCAACATAAATGCCAGCTGCCCTTGTTGTTTTTCATTTTAAAAAATTCAAATTCATGGGTTGATGTAGTGGAAAGAGCCTTCTGGACATTGGAAGTCATCTTGTCCAACATTTTGATTTGATAGATGAGGAAAATGCAGCCAAGAAAGGTTCAGTAACTGGCCCAGGGTCATATAGGTAATGAGTAGCAGAAATAGCATTTGGATCCTGCTCCCCTATCTCCAAGTCCCAGCATTCTTTCTACTGTGTTACACTAAGGATATATATATGCTCTAACTGCACTGTGTAGGGGTGGAGCCAAGATGGCAGAGGAAAGACATTAAACACACAGAGCTCCTGATACAATTACCCCAAAAACAGCAATAAAAGAACCCCTGGAGCAGAAAACCCACAAAAAATACAGGCTGAGATTATTTTCCAGCCATAGACAGATTAAAGGGGGCCGTGCTGAGCTACCGGTAAGGTCCAATCCCAAAATCCCGTCAACAGTGACTCCAGACACACCACACCAGAGGAACATAACCCTCAAGCCTCTAAATCAGCTGCAGCACCAACATCTTCTGGAACTGAGCTTGCGGTCTGGTGAGAGGGCTGAACGGCTGGCTTGGGGTAGAGGAGAAGTGAAGGGGTGTCAGTGGGAACTAGGGAGGAATCTAGCTGTCCCTCCTCAGCGGGGAACTAGGAAGAAATCCTGAGTGTCAAGAGACCAGGTGGGAAGGGGCACAGGTTCGTCAAAGCTAAGAATTACACTACAGAAAGCTTTGCTGGTTGGTTGTTTAGTAAGTAGGCTTGAGTTTATCTTCAGACCAGAGAACAGGCCAAGTGAGAGAAAGATCTGCCATTCCTCAAACCAAAACACCTTGGACCCTCTGAAGCTGGGGACAGTAGTGTAGTCTAGAAGCAGGGCCCCCAGTGGGGAGTTAAAAGTCAAGTAAAATATGACAAGATGAACAAGCAAAGATAGTTGAAAACTATAGAAAGTTTCTTCAGCAACAAGGAAGATCAAGATGCACCCTCAGAAGAGTATAACAACCTCAGAGCCCTACATCCAAAGCTTCTAAGAAAACTACAAACTGGTCTCAGGCCATAGAAGCTCTCAAAAGGGACTTTGAAGAGAAAGTAGGAGAGATAGAAGGAAGATTTAGAGAGAGGGAGGAAAGAATGGAAAGAGAGATGAGAGTGATGCAGGAAAGTCATGAGAAAAAAGTCAACAGCTTGAAAAGTCAAATGGAAAAGGAGATACAAAAGCTGTCTGAAGACAATAATTGCCTAAGAATTAGAATTGAACAAAGGGAAGCTACTGATCTTATGAGAATCAAGATACAGGAAACCAAATCCAAATGAATGAAAAAATAGAGAGCAAAGTGAAATATCTCCTTGGAAAAACAACTGACCTGGAAAATAAAACCAAGAGAGATAATTTGAAAATCACTGGACTACCTGAAAACCAGGACCAAAATAAGAGCCTAGACATCATTTTCCAAGAAAGTATAAGGGAAAATTTCCCTGGTATTCTAGAAGCAGAAAGTAAAATAGAAATTGAAAGAATCAACCTATCACCTCCTGAAAGAGATCCCAAAAGGAAAACCTCCAGGAATATTATAGCCAAATTCCAGAGCTCCCAAGTCAAAGAGAAAATATTGCAAGCAGCTAGAAAAAATGAATTCAAATACTGTGGAGCTCCAATAAGTATAAAACAAGATCTAGCAGAATCAACATTAAAGGACCAGAGGGTATGGAATATGATATTCCAGAGGGCAAAGGAACTGGGACTACAGCCAAGAATCATGTACCCAGCAAAAGTGAGTATAATCTTTCAGAGGAAAAAATGGAATTTCAATGAAAAAGAGGACTTTTAGTCATTAGCGATGGAAAACCTGAACTGAATTAAAAATTTGACTTTTGAATACAAGACCCTGGAGAAGTATTAAAAGGTAAAAAGGAAAAAGAAACCATGAGGGACATTAAAGGGTTAAACTGTTTTCATTCTTACATGAGAAGATAATACTTCCAACTCATAAGAACATTCTCAGTAAGGACACAGAGGATACAGGTCTGAACTGAATATGAAGGGATGATATCTGTAAAGCATTCATTTTTCATTTATCTCTGTTCTTTGTGGGACAAACAGTGTGGGGTGTCTTATGTCTGGGGCTGGATTTGGGCTTGGGGCCTCCTGGGTCCAGGACTGGTGCTTTGTCCACTGTTCCACCTAGTTAACCCCGCATGACATCTTTAAACTACGGTTGAGGGGTAGAAGGAATAGACTGGGGGAAGGGGAAGGGGAGAGGTGGACTAGGTAGAGGTAATTCACATGAAGGAAACAAGAAAAAAGCTTTTGGATGGGGAGGGGAAGAGGAGGGAGAAATAGAGCAGTGAGTGAACCTTACTATCATCAGAATTGGCTCAGAGAGGGGATAACATACATACTCAAGTGGGTATGGTAATATATTTTTGCCCTGTGGAAAAGTGGATAGGGAAGGAGATAAGGGGGGTGGGGTGGAAGAAGAGGGGAAGGAGGGAAGGGAAGTTTGGGGGAGGGAGCTGTAAAAAGCAAAACACTTTTGAGGAAGGTGAAGATGTTCTGCATGACAGCACATGTATGACATATATTGAATTGCTTGATTTCATAGGGAGATTTGAGGAGGGAGGGAGGAAGAAAAATTTAAGAAAACAGAATTAGCTCAAAGACCATAACCTCATCAGAGTGGGCTCAAGGAGGGGATAACACACACCCAATTGGGAGGAATAATCTATTTAACCCTACATGAAAGTGGGAGGGGAAGAGGATAAGGAGGGAAGGGTGAATGAAGGGAGGGTAGAGCAGGGGAGGGGGAAGTCAGTAGCAAAACACTTTTGAGGAGGAATAGGGCAAAATAAGATAGAAAATAGAGTAAATATCATTGGAAGGGAATAGGATGGAGGGAAATAGTTATGATGATTGACTAAAATGGCAAAACGTATGGTACCTACTCTGCTGGGCTATTGTGAAGAAAATTCTTTATCAAGTTTAAGGTACTATATAAAAGTTATGATGAACAGGATGCTATCAGAAAAACCTGGAAAGACACACATGAACTGAGGCAGGGAGAAATGTATCATATACAAAATAACAGCAATAGTGTAAGATGATCTGCTGGGAAGCACGTTATTTTCAGCAAGGCAATGATCCAATATAACTCTGAAGGACTTAGAAAAATTGCAGTACACCTACAGAGAAAGAACTGATGGTATCTGAAAACAGACTGAAACACATTTCTTTTCTTTTCTTTTCTTTTCTTTTCTTTTCTTTTCTTTTCTTTTCTTTTCTTTTCTTTTCTTTTCTTTTCTTTTCTTTTCTTTTCTTTTCTTTTCTTTTCTTTTCTTTTCTTTTCTTTTCTTTTCTTTTTCTTTTTTGGACAACTCCTTAATCTGAAGTCTTGTTTTTCTCTGTTTTCTCTCATAACCTAGCTAATGTAGAGATGTTTTCCATGACTACTCATGTATAACTTACATTGAATTGCTTGAGTTCTTGGGGTGGGGAGTGGGAAGGGAGGGAGGAAGAGAAGCTGGAACACACAGTTTTTAAAAAGTGATGTCAAAATTTGCTTTTACATGTAATTTGGAAAATAAAATTCTAAACAGAAAAAAACTGTACTGTGTAGTGTTGCTGCTACAATAGATGGATATATGTGTATGTATTTAATAAATCAGGATGATTTTTAAATCCTTCTAATAAAAGACAAGAAAACCATGTCAGTCTCCAACCTCATCACTAACCAGCTGTGTGACCTTAGATAAATCACTCAGTCCCCGTAGACTTTCATTTCCTTGCCAGAAAAATGATAAGGTTCAATGAGATGATCTTTAAGGTCCCATTCAGATCTAGGAGTTGTTCATTTGAAGTAAAGATTTTATAGAGTTCTTAATCTCTCTTGCTTCTGGGTTCCTACACTACTTACTTGTCTCTCCTTTTAGGGGGATAATTTGATTTTCCTAAGAGATATATTATAATGAGAAATCTCTGTTTCAGGTAATTGTTGAACTTGTTGGCCATTAAGTTTCCTTCCAACTTTGGGATCCATCACCTATGCTTACTTGACTTTTCATTTCCAAGTGTTATGTTGTTGCTTACTCACAAACATGCCTTTGCAGACCCATAATGACTGTATCTTCTGTTATTGGGATATTAAGAAAAGTAATCATTTCTTTCATGGTGTCCACTTTTTTATCTTTATGTATGTTTACATTGGCATGGGGGCTACTGAAGTAGAAACACCATCTATAGGCTATAGATTAGAAGTTCATCCATAATGTAAAGTCTTAGAAAGTTCCCTAGATAACTGAAAGGATAAAAGACTTCCCCAGATTCACATAGTTTGGATGTCAGGGACAGGACTTGAACCCAAGGTTTCCTGACTTGTTGACTATTCCTCTAGATATGGGATCATAAATTTGATATTGTAGGGGCCAGCTAGGTAGCATAGTGGATAAATCATCAGCTCTGGATTCAGGAGGACCTGAGTTCAAATCTGACCTCAGACACTTGACACTTACTAGCTGTGTGACCCTGGGCAAGTTACTTAACCCTCATTTCCCCACAAAAAATTAAAATTTAAAAACTAATAAATTTGGTATTATAAGAAACCATAGAGGCAAATGCTTAGAGGATAACCTTAGAGGCCCAACACTTCTTTTATATGCATCCCAGAGAGCTAAAATAACTTGTCCAAAGTCACATGGGTTGAAAGAGGAAGCATCAGGATCCAAACCAGGTCCTCTGACTCCTAGTGGTTCCTAGTGACCAGTGCTACCTCCCATTATGTCAAATGAAATGACCAAATCACTGACATTCTCTGGGTCTCAGTTTCTACAAATGAAAAATCAGAGGGAACCTCTGAGGTCCCTTGTAAAAAATCTTTGACACACCAATTTGTATTCTACTTCTTATACTCAAAATAACTGGATTCCAACATCAGTCTTCTTGTCTTTTAGTCATTAACTAGTTGTTTCCCATGAAGGTCTTATTTATTCTTGTGACATAAAGGTGATTTTGAGTTCTCAGAGGGTATGTTAAAAGGACAGAAGTTCTAGAAAGTATGAGCAAGCAGGGAAGGGTACAAGAACTAGGTCAGAGACAAAGTAAAGGTTTGCTATATAAGTGCCATGCTAGACAAGTTCAAAGAAACTCATCACTGGGTTGGCTTTCAAGGGTGCTGAATTTTTCTGCCAGAAGAACTCTTAAAGACCATTTACTAAATCACAGAGGAATCACTATCTGTGGTAGATGGAGTGGCATGGCCCATGAAATCATGACTCCTTGAAATGTGGGAGCATTGATCTCTGACTGAAATTGTCTGAGATTCATGACTTATACCAGCAAAATCTGCTAACATGTGAGAGTCTTACCTCTGAGTACAGAGGACAGCATCCAGGCTGCTTTTATTCATAGTGACACCTGAGGCTTAATTGTTTAAACAGAATTCATTCATTCATTTAACAATCTCTTGAATAATGCTTATAAGTACAAGTAGCATTATTCAAGGGATCATTGAATTAATGGGTTAATAGGTTCCTTATAATTTGGTTAAATGTATAACTTTCTGAGAAAAAAAAAACAAAACTGCTCCTGAGCTAAATAAAATTGACTAATTATTGAAGCCACAAGGGGGTTTGTTCTGTT
The DNA here is from genome assembly GCF_019393635.1 of Dromiciops gliroides. NCBI lineage: Eukaryota > Metazoa > Chordata > Mammalia > Microbiotheria > Microbiotheriidae > Dromiciops > Dromiciops gliroides. The sequence goes on along the minus strand of NC_057863.1, from coordinate 13,419,432 downwards.
TCTCTTCTCACATCTCTCATCCTTCAGGACATTGGGGATCTGGATCATTTCTCTATAAGCAGCCGAGCCAATAACATGACATGTGCGATGGACAATTAAGTCTAGACAATATGTTGGGCTCAGAATATCAGTCAATGTAACTTGTAATGAACCAATCCCTGACAGGACAACTAATTTCCACCTGGGACCCTGTCTATACAACTGTCTTGGAACAATGTTTGATGCCAAAACAAAAGTCAACCTTTCAATAGTTTTGGACTGCCTACATTCATCCATCACTGAGGGAAACAGTTCTAGTATCCTAGACAGACAATAGGAATAGAAATAGGGAGTGGAAAAACATTTTAAAAAGAACAAAAAGAAATAGGGAGTGGGCTTGTAATTTCATTGACAGAGGAAACCCCAGGAATATATATGGGACTAAATTTAATATGTAGAGAGTTCATTGGGTAGCTCACCTTAATATTGGGATTCAGAAAATAATGAGGGACCTCTTTGTCTGAAACTCCCTCCTCTATGAACTGCCTTTTGGGATATTTCTCCCAGGCCAATAATAAAGGAGCTTAACAGCCTCTTTTCCACAAACAAATCAGGTTTTATTAATGGGAATAAAATACACAGCGAAGTTGAAATTAATAAAATCAAAGGCAAGGGAATAGGGAAAAAGAAAAATGGATAATCTCCCTAACTATAACAAAAAAGCCTATACACTTCCCAAATTTGCTTCCAGCTCAGTTACTTTCAAAGAGCAGGGTTTATTAACTCACCACCTGGGGTCCATAGCTTCAATGGGAAACAGCTATGCATCCAGGGCCCCAGGAGAAACTGCCAGGAAAAGCCTCTCACTCATCTGCTCTCACGAGCTCACCTGACCAGAATGAGACTGAGATGGAAAAAAGACTGAGCTCCCCTCAGTGAGCATTTACTCTCCCTCCCCCAAAAGGGGAGGTCCTTTAAACTGCCAGTGGAGAATGGTTTCTCCTGCTGAAATCAGCAGTATACGTCACTCAGGACATGCCAGGTGTGGCCCATCCCAATCAGTCTGTCAAATTCCATTATTTTACCGTGTGTATATATATATATATATATGTGTGTGTGTGTGTGTGTGTGTGTGTGTGTGTGTGTGTGTGTGTAGTCTGCTAATGCAGGCTGGCATCATCTCTTCCACTGATACACTAGCCAAGGTGAAGTCTCTCCTAGATCCATCCATATTTGGGGTATAAAGCTCAAAATGACCTCTATCAAATTATAAAATCAATTTAGCTATAGTGATAGAAACCAGATATGTGGCTTCATTGGTAGACAGAATTCTCTTTAGCCTCTGCCAATCCAGGTGCTAAGATTGAAATTAGCAAAATACAGCCTATGTAACAAATATGGATTGACCTGTTTACTGTGACACTCTGAATAGGGATGACAATCCTTTTCACGTCACTGCCCCTCTAGTAGTTCAAGAGTAACATCATTGGGTCAAAGGTTATGTACAGTTGAGTGACTTTTGGGGAATAGTTACAAATTGTTTTTCAAATTGCTTGGTATATTGGGATTCTTTTAACCTTTGCTAATATTGGTCAAGTGGCATATGTTCTATGAAGATAAATGTGTATATAGATATACATATAATATATATGTATCTGTATGTATATATGTATATATCTTTATCTGTATATATACATGTGTGTGTGTATATATATATATATATACATACTTATCTTCATAGAAAATATGCCACTTGACCAATATTAGCAAAGGCTAAAAGTATATACACACACACACACACATAGGGTATCCAACCTACAAAAACTACAAAAGGATTTTGGAACAAAAGCTTGTTTATAAGTTGGTTATATTGTACTAAGATAGGGAAAAAGTGACAATATGGAATTCTGGTAACGTAGCTCCAATTCTTTTTTTCCTTTTAAAATTAATTTATTTACTAAGTTATATTTACATATATTTTATTCCCTGTCCCTCTCTCCCCAATTTGAACATTTAAAAAAAAACTTTTTTAAACAAATATGCATAGTACAGTAAAACAAATTCCCACATTGGCCATGCCCCCAAACCTGTATTTCAACAACCTACATTTTAAGTTAATCTCATTTTTGGCAAGAGATGGGTGGAATGTTTTGTTTTTCAACCTCTGAATTCAACAACCCTGGGCCAATTCATACCAATGAGAAAGAAGTTGTGAGTGTATATGTGTTAGTGGAAAGGATAGTACCCAAACAAGCCAATGTCACTAAATCATTAAACATTTTTAAAGTGCCTGCTATGTGTCAGGCACTCTGCTCAAGATAGAAAGAAAGACAAAAGACAGTTGCTGCTTTCAAGGAGTTCACAGAATAATGAAAGTGTGCAAACAATTATATATAAACAAGATTTATAAAGTATAAATGAGAGATAACCAACATAGGGAAGATATGAGCATTAAGGAGGAGGAGGGAGGGGAAGGTGGGAAGGAGGGACAAGGATTGAAACAGAAAAATATAAATAAATATAAATTAACCTGAAAAAAAAAAGATGGGGGAGGGGTGGTGTGTTGGGAAGAGAACAGGATGTATCTATATACACACATAAATATATATGCTGTGCATATGTGAGTTATTTAGGTCTTATTCATGAATTATATTTAAACAAATTTGTCACATATTCATATAAATCGCTACATGTTATTTATAAAACAATTAATTACCTGTATTAAAAAAACCTGCCTGTTTATAAAAAAAAGAAAGAAGAAGGATTTAAAATACTAAGTTATAGGTACTAGAAAACATCTAGGTATATCTAAATGTAATAACATAGAAAATATTCATTATATATGTCATATATGTATGTATATGTATATATATTATATCTATGTTTGATATATGTATAACATTTAATTATATATCACAATTTTTTTTAAAGGGAGGATTACACTGATGCATTGTTGGTGGAGCTGTGAACTGATCCAACCATTCTGGAGAGCAATTTGGAATTATGCCCAAAAGGTGATAAAGCTGTGCATACCCTTTGACCCAGCAATACCACTTTGGGGTCTTTTGCCCAAAGAAATCATGGAAAGGGGAAAGGGACCCACACGTATGAAAATATTTATAGCTGCTCTTTATGTGGTGGCAAGGAATTGGAAGTTGAGGGGGTGCCCATCAATTGGGGAATGGCTGGACAAGTTGTGGTATATGAATACAATGGAATACTATTGTGCTGTAAGAAATGATGAGCAGGAGGAGTTCAGAGAAACCTGGAGGGTCTTGCATAGGGCGATGATGAGTGAGATGAGCAGAACCAGAAGAACATTGTACACGGTATCATCAATATTGTGTGTTGATCTACTGTGATGGACTATATTCTTCTCACCAATGCAATGGCACAGAAGAGTTCCAGGGGACTCATGATAGAAGAGGATCTCCAAATCCAAGAAAAAAAAAAAGAACTGTGGAGTATAGATGCTGAATGAACCATACTATTTCTTTTGCTTTTGGTGCTGTTGTTTTTTTCCTATTTTGAGGTTTTTCATAATTGCTCTGATTTTTTCTCTTATAACATGACTAATGTAGAAATAGGATTAATGTTATTATGTGTATATATATATATATAAACCTATGTCAGATTACCTGCTGTCTAGGGGAGGGGGAAGGGAGGGGAGGGAGGGACAAAAATCTGGAATTGTAAAGCTTGTATAAACAAAAGTTGAGAACTATCTTTACATGTAATGGGAAAAAATAAAATACTTTATTAATTTAAAAAAAAAGGAGGATTGGGAAAGATTTCTTATAGGAGGTGAGATTTTAGCTGAGACTTGAAAGAAGCCAGAAATGTCAAGAGGCAGAGATGAGGAGGGATAATATTCTAAACCTGGTCATCAGTCAGTAAAAATGTTCACAATCTGTAGATGTGGTGCCTTGGACCACAAGATTGGCTTTACTGGATTGCAGAACATGTGTGAGAGGTGAGAGGAGAGGAAGTAAGTAATAAGAAGGTTGGGAAGGTCTGGGATGAAAGTAGCTTATGAAAGACTTTGTTTGAATGGAAAACAGAAGATGTTATATTTGATCCCAGAGATAAAAGGGAACCACTGGAGTTTATTTAGTTGGGGGTGGGGAGGGGAGTGTGTGTGTGTGTGGGGGGGGGGTGACATAGACCTTCACTTTAGCATCATCACTTTGACAGTCATGGGGAAGATGAACTGGAATGGGGAAAGACTGGAGCAGGATGCTGGCTGGGAGCAGCAGGCTGTTGTTCCAGGTGTGAGGCAATGAAACCCTGCACCAGGGTGGTGTTGGTGTCAAAGAATATAAGGTGTGTGTGTGCAAGAGGTATTATGATGGGGCTAAAAAAGACCCTATCTACAGATTTCATAAAACAGATTGCATCAAAGAGAAGACACTCAAAGACAATTTCAAGAATTCTGATAGGATCCTTAGAGAATAACATCAGAAAGGCCAACGTTCAGTGTGAACTCAGTCTTTTGACAAATGCTAATGACTATAGAAGAGGATTTTTAAAAATGCTATGTTGGAGGGGGGTGCAGTAGAAGTACAACTAAAGAGTGACTAAAACCAATACTTGGCATAAGGAGATAAGTGATGATGGGAGAACATCCATTTGGCTTCTGTTTGTCACAGAGAAGGATGTTTGTAATAAGAAGGACCAAACATCGAAGGGAAACAGGAAGCCAGGAAACAATGTTTACAGCCAGTGTTTCTGATAAAGGCCTCATTTTTAAAATATATAGGGAACTAAATAAAATTTACAAGGATGCATGTCATTCCCTAATTGAGAAATAGTCAAAGGATATGAACAGGCAGTTTTCAAATGAAGAAATCAAAGCTATCTATTACCATATGAAAAAATTTTCTAAATCACTATTGATTAGAGAAATTCAAATTATAACAGCTCCAAGGTACTACCTGACACCTATCTGATGGGACTAATATTACAAAAAAGTAAAATAATAAATCTTGGAGAAGCTGTGGAAAAATTGGAACCCTAATGCATTTTTGGTGGAGAGCTCTCCATTCTGGAGAGCAATTTGGAATGATGCCCAAAGGGCTATAAAACTGTTCATACCCTTTGACCCAGTAGTACCACTCCTAGGTCTGTATCTCAAAAATGTCATGAAAAAGGGAAAAGCACCCATACGTACAAAAATATAGCAACTCTCTTTGGCAAAGAATTGGAAATTGAGGGGATGCCCATCAATTGGGGAACAAGTTGTGATATATGAATGTGATGGAATGCTAATGTGATATAAGAAATAATGAGCAGGCAGATTTCAGAAAAACTGGCAAGACTTAAGTAGACTGATACTAAGTGCAGTAAACAGAACCAGGAGAACATTGTACACAGTAACAGCAACATTGTGTGATGATCCACTGTGATAGACTTAGCTCTTTTCAGCAATACAATGATCCAAGACTATTCCAAAGGACTCATGATGGAAAATGCTCTCCACATCCAGAAAAAAAAAACCAACCTGTGGATTCTGAATGCAGATTGAACCATATTTTTCTACATTTTTTTCTTTTTTGAGGTTTTCCCCTTTTGTTCTGATTGTTCTTTCACAGCATGACTAATGCAGAAATATGTTTAATGTGATTGTACATATATAGCCTATATCAAATTGCTTTCTGTCTTGGGGAAGGGGGAGGGGAGGGAGGGAGAAAAATGGGGAACTCAAAATCTTATAAAATCAAATGTTGAAAACTATCTTTACATGTAACTGGAAAAAATAAAATACTTTTAAGTTCGGAAAAAAATAAATAAAGTTGGTCACTAGGGAAAAAAAGAAAGACTCAACAAAACTAATTACCAAGAAATTGAAATCCAAAATAAGTGAAACCAACCAGAGAGCACCTAGCTCTCCTTGGTGAGTCTGAATTACCAGGCTTGGAGTCCTACTGAGCTATTCTTGGTGAAGTTTGAAAATAGGGAGCGATCATGAGGAATGGAAGAAATGCCAGAGGCAAAAGTCCCATTTTTCAGAGCAGATACTTTGAACTATGCACTAGTGAATTCTCCACCCCCGCCTCTGTGTGTGTGTGTGTGTGTGTGTGTGTGTGAGAGAGAAGAAGGATGGATTAGGGGTCAAAGGACCTGGGTCCAAATCTCCACTTTGACACCCACAGGATGCAGACTTTAGACCAGTTACTTACCCTTGGGCACCCTCTTCCTCATTTGTCCATCAGACTATTTAATGTTTATGGGTCCTTTTGTCTCTAAATCTATGATCCTATGAATTTCAAGCCCTTCCCCACCCTGGCTGTCCTCTCTGGTCACTTTCCAGCTTCTCAATGCCCTTTGTCAAATGTGGCATCCAGAGCAGAGTGCCAAACCCCAGATGTGGAGGTGATCCATAACTGTGTGTTTAATTGAATCTTTCAGCAGCAATAAACTCAATTTTGCCAGGTTTCTCTCATCTTTGAAACTGTCTTCCCAGTTGGGAATACTGTCTATGGAGGGAAAACAGGGAAGTTGCTACTGAACAGATTTTTTTTTTCCTTTCTGAGATGTATTGAAGCAAGAAATAGAGGCAAAAACTTGGCCTGATGCCTGAAAAAGAATTGCTAATTAAGGGAATTTGGTCAAATCGACAATTGTAATTCTTCAGTGCTTCTCCTTCTCTTTGAACCAAAATGAGAAGTTAAGCCAGACCACTGAAGGGACTCCAAATGTAATTGAAAGAAATGTGGTTTTTTCCCCTGTGGCATGTGAAGAGAATACAGATATTCCCTTACTTTCAGAAAGACTAAAACAAGAAAATCCCAATTCATTAAACTGATAAACTAGGACTCTCCTGTTAACTTTACAAAATACTACTTTACAGATTTCTTAATAATGTGCCCTAATGAGTTGAAAATCCTTAAAATACATAAAATGTTTCAAGTGCATGTTCTTTTTTTAAAACTATACTTGTAAATACTTAAAAAAATACAGAAAGTCTTAGGGTTACTAGCTCTGGTGTGGGATAAGCACAATAAGAAAAATTGCCCATTTGGAAATAAATTTAATGCCTTTTAAATATTTATTAAGCATGACCTCAAATCGATCCTTTGCAGAATTGCCAAAATTTCACTCTTCTGCTCAGAATGTTCAATGGTTCCCAGTTTCCTAAAGGATGAAATATGGTCTCTGACACAGAACAGTTAAATCTTCACACTGTATAGATAGAGCCTGTTTTTCCAAACATCTCTCACAATCTCTTCCCTTCACAATCTCACATTTCAGTCACAAGAGCATCCTGGCTATTCCTGAGCTCGACATCTCATCATCCACTTCTGGGCTTTGGCTCGCCTGACTTCCATGTCCTGAATGCATCCCCTTCTTACTTCAGTGTCTTAGAATCCTTCCCTTCCTCCAAGGTTCAGTTCAGACATCGCTTCCCATGTGAAGCATATACAGAAGATCCTGGTTATTGGTGTTCTCTCCCTCTGCAAAACTTATAAATTCCTCTTATAACTTCCTTAGCTAAGCTCTCTGAGGGAAGTTGTGCATCACACTTTTAAATTTAATCTGCTTAAGGACATTTCCTTCAACACTTTTTTTTTGTGAGGCAATTGGAATTAAGTGACTTACTGAGGGTCACACAGCTACTAAGTGTCAAGTGTCTGAGGCCGGATTTGAACTCAGGTCCTCCTGAATCTAGGGCCAGTGCTTTATCCACCATCACTTTTTAAAGTCTAGATAAGAAAATAATAAATCAAACCCTGATTTGCAGTTTTTTTCCAGTTTATGAGAAATAAATGATCACAGGGAAAAATGAACAGTGAGGTCTGTCCAGCCAATACAGAGTACACTCCTGAAGTTATCTGAGGATACAAAGGAGCATTTCCTCAATTGAATAGAGAGGCCTTGAGGGCAGTGGTTTTATATTTTTATTTTTGTCTTTGTCCCCTCTATCTTCACCCTCCCTTCCCCCCTTTTATATACCCTCCAATTTTGCAATGTAGCCTTAGGAAAAAAAAAAACCCTCTGATCTGTAGACAAGCATTGGGAGGTTTCGTCTATGATGTTTCAGGCCTCTTTCCCCACTGTCATTTTTATCTGACTTCTGCTTTTACCTTTGTCTCTTCTTGAGCATTTAAAAAGAAATTTCTTAATACTCTGTTATGATTTTGTTGTTATTGTTATCCTTTCTTTGCTGTATTCAATCACCCCTCCCACATTTCTGTTGTCTGGGGTGTTTCAGAAGAAAATATTTTCTTTGGGTCTAGTTTTCTTTCTAAGAGTGTTTCAAATGTCTCTTTTTATTGAATGTCCATCTTTTTTTTTTCATTTGTGGTGACATTCAGATTTTAGGGTAGGTCACCTTGAGCTCTTTTGTTCTTGGAAATTATTCCAACCCTCCTGAGGTAGTTGGTATATCTAATAGATTCAAAATAGTCTTGTGTTATTTGAATTTCTTTTTCTTTGTATTTGAGGGTTTTTTCCCCCTGGTTCCTTGAATAATTTTTTGTTGTTGTCAATGGACTTATTAAGTTTAGCCACTAGATGTCTTGAAGTTGCAGCATAGGATTTTTTTTTTTTAATCTGGAAACAATCTATGGATTATTTTGTTTGGCACTTTGTTTTTTCTTTGTGTGTGTTCAGAAATTCTAGGACAGTTTCTTGCTCTATTTCTAGTATTGTGGTGTCCAGAATTTTTTATTGGTCAGTTTTTCTGGGAGATTGATAATCCTTAAATTGTCTCTTTGGACCCTATCTTTAAGATCAATGTTATACTTACATTGAGTTTATTCTTTCTTTTAATATGATTGCTTTTTGCTTCTCTTATCCCCCATTCTTCTGTACTTCCATGTACTTGCAGTCCCAATCAGTTATCCTCTCTTTTGTTTCTTTGGTGAGACTTGCCACCAAGAATTCAAGTTTTTCTATTTTGCCAAATATTTTTGCTGTTCAGGCCATAAATTCTGCTTTCACAAATTCCATTTCTCTTTTAAACCATTCAGGAGCATTGTAGTGTGGCTCCATAATCTCTTCAAAACCCACAGAGTCTTCTTCTTTGTTCCTTCCTCCCTCCCTCCTTTTTTACCATCCTCCCTTCCTTTGATCTATTCCTCTTTCCTTCCTTTTTTCTTCCTTTCTTTTCCTGCTTTCTTCCTTGCTTTCTTCCTTACTCCCTAGCTTCCTTGGTTCCTTCCTTCCTTCCTTCCTTCCTTCCTTCCTTCCTTCCTTCCTTCCTTCCTTCCTTCCTTCCTTCCTTCCTTCCTTCCTTCCTTTCTATTCTTTTGGGGGGGTTTTGTATTGTTCTCACCAAGTAAAGTCCCTGGCATGAAATAAACACTCTACAGATGCTTGCTGAATTGAATATAAGTATAAGCTATTATGATGATCACTGTGATAGTTTGAAAGTATCCCTAAACAGCCTATTTCTGTGTTCAGTTGTATTGGCCTGCCTATTTCCCAGACAGAGCAGTACTTGATCACAGAATCCAAAAAGGAGTAAATGGGAGAGAATATGAAGGAAAGACCGAAATACATGTTTCAGAAACTGCCAAGGATATGACAAACTCACAAAAGCCAGGCAGTCTAAACTTTGGCTGTCCTGTTTCCTTACTTAGCCACATGAAAACTGACACTATATTTCCTGGCTTTGCTGCATCTGAAATGATCCCTCAGAATGTTTAAATGACATCTAAAAAATATCTACTTGTATCCAAATTGACTGAACTGTCTGAGTTTGAAACTTTAGGGCTAATAAATCCTATTATATCCAGCTACTGTTCATTTTGTTTTTAATGACAAGAGAGTAATAATGTGATTGTTCTTGACATTTTTCCTATAGATTGAGGTAAAAAGGAGGCAAAAACTTGTGAGCCTAATTGAGCTCTGCTCTGGACAGCAACTTTAATGAGGATCCGCAGATATGGTGCCAATTTGTGGGTGGGAGTGGGGGGAGGAAAATAGACAAAAGTGAAGGTATTAACAATCAGATTTTCTTAGATAAATTTAACCCATGCAAACAGGTGCTACGATAAGGAGGAGAAAAGAGGCTAGAATATTCCTTATCCAATGAAGAGAAATTTCATTCAGTCCATCCTTAACTACAAAATAAACTGTAACAAAGAAAGGAGAAAAAGAGAGCAGGAGGGACGGAGGGAAGGGAGGGAAGGGAGGGAAGGAGGGAGGGGAAGAGGGAGGGAGGCAGGGAGGCAGGAAGGAAGGAAGGAAGGAAGGAAGGAAGGAAGGAAGGAAGGAAGGAAGGAAGGAAGGAAGGAAGGAAGGAAGGAAGGAAGGAAGGAAGGAAGGAAGGAAGGCAGGAAGGCAGGAAGGCAGGCAGGCAGGCAGGCAGGCAGGCAGGAAGGCAGGAAGGCAGGAAGGCAGGAAGGCAGGAAGGCAGGAAGGCAGGAAGGCAGGAAGGCAGGAAGGCAGGAAGGCAGGAAGGCAGGAAGGAAGGAAGGAAGGAAGGAAGGAAGGAAGGAAGGAAGGTAGAAAGAAAGGGCATTATATGTTCACACACCCCTTCTTATTCCTGTTGGATATTTATTTTATAGAAGGAATCAAGAATACCTGTGTTCAAATGCTCCCTTTAACTTGCTAGCTACATGACCATAGGCAAGTCTCTTAACCCCAGTCAAGTCTCTAAGATTTATCTCCTCTGTTATAATCTGATCACAATCTCCAAACCCTGTGAACTTCCTTTGTACTACCAGAAATTTGATTTAAGACTCAATAGCTCCACAGTAGTATTTGTGATTCTGCCAGTGACACGTTGGCTTCTCTGGTCCCAGGGAGTAGTGGGGGCAGGGAGCCGGGGATATTGGGGAGTGTTCTCTTAGAGAGTCCACTAAACAGTTACTAACTCCTGTGATTTACAAAAGACCAAGATCATTGTTCTCTGGGCTGGTCTCTCCTTTTTCTTTTCCTCCCCCAAATAGAGAATGTGGTTTAGTTTCCCTTTGCCCATTTCCCCCCATTTTCTATTAACTTTTGTTTAGTTTTCAATATGTCTGCTTGGCAACATCCGCCTGAGCAGCTTTCCTGTTTGTTCTTTCTGTTCTAATTTGAGCTTCTGACCCTTTGTGCTTCTCTCATAGAATAACCAAGTGACTCCCAAAGCTGGGCACGGGACTTTGGGCTTCTCAGCCTCAAACCACAGGAAATTCACAATGCTGCCCAAACGTTTGCCTCAGTACATCTTGCACAACTTTGCAATGGAATTTGGTTCATCTTCTGGTTTATTTCTCAACCCTCTAACAGTAAGTTTCTAATAAATTCCCCCAAGGACATATGCAACATTTGTATGTTCAATATCACTTCAAATTGAGAAAAAATTTGAATTTTAAAGACATTTCTTGTTGGAGCCATGTTGTTTTTGCTTTTCTTTTCCCCCTTCAAACAAGTTTCCTTCTTACCATTTACACCAGCATTCAAAGACTTTAATGGTAAATAGAGGGCTGACCTCAGAGTTAGCAAGACTGGGAATTCAAGTTCCATCATTGATTCATATTGGCTAAGTGAGACCAGGAAAGTCCTTTAGCCTCTTTGTGCTCCCAGGAAACTAAGTTTTGGGGGAGGTACTGACATTGTAGAGAAAGTTCTTCCCTAAGAGCTCTGTACACAGATAACCTCACAGGTCTGATTTAAAAGGGGGAGGGGAATGCCAAAAGAGACACCAGACCAGGGGAAACCACCTTACTTCATTCATATCCCAGAATGCTGTAGTTAGTTGGAAGGAAGAGTCCTTGGAGATCAGTTGGTTCAACCAAATGATGGCTTGTAAAAAACTAGGGACAAGAAATCATCTGGCTTCTACTAGCACATTCCAAGTGAGAAGGAAGCTCACTCCTCCTTAAGAAGTCCATCCCTGGGGCAGCTAGGTGGCGCAGTGGATAAAGCACCAGCCCTGCATTCAGGAGGACCTGAGTTCAAATCTGGCCTCAGACACTTAACACTTACTAGCTATGTGACACTGGGCAAGTCACTTAACCCCAATTGCCACACACACACACACACACACACACACACACACACACACACACACAAAGTCCATCCTAACTTTGGGCAGCCCTTCTGATCAGGAAGGTTCCCCTCACACCTAGCCTAAATCAGCTTCCCTGCAACCTCCCCCTATTTGTTTACCCCAGTTATTCCTTTTAGAACTAAATAGAATAAGTCAAATTCCTCATCCACATAGAGTCCTTGCAGACAGATAGCATGCCCCACTTTAAATCACTCTTCCAGTCTAATCTACCCCAGTTTATTCAACAGAACCTTGGATGACATTACCTTCCATCCTCTCGCCAACCTGGATGCCATCTTCTAGACCAGGGCTCCTTAAATTAACTAGGTTTTGGGCAGCTATGTGGTGCAGTGGATAAAGCACTGGCCCTGGATTCAGGAGGAACTGAGTTCATATCTAGTCTCAGACACTTGATACTTATTAGCTGTGTGACCCTGGGCAAGTCATTTAACCCTCATTGCCACACTAAATGAATGAATGAATGAATGAATGAATGAATGAATGAATGAATGAATGAATGAATGAACAAGGTTTTCTAGACATGGTCTAATGATTACAAAGAATACAGAGGATTGTCACCAACCTAGTGCCACTATCAAATGAATACTTGAATTCTCCAGCTTGGACAAACCCCATTGACGGTTTTCATTATCTAGCTCCATTCCCTATCCCAACTTGTCAGGTACTGATTTATTCTGGGTATGAATTGTTTGCCAATATCTTTGTTATTCCCCTCTAAAATTCTTTCTAGCACGAAATCTATAATCCTATGATACATTTTCTGTCTATACATCTTTAGTCTATGTGGATTTCTTTGAGGGGAGGATCCCAACCATAAAGGGAAGACTCTGTTCCTTCTAAAGATCAGATTTGGATAATTTGTTAAAACAGTAGTTCTCAAACTCTGTTTCACAAACCCCTTTGATAGTCTGGCAATGTTATGAAACACTTCTCAGAATATTTTTTTCAGTTCTCTTCAATGTATAAAATAAAAGCTATGAGATTTCAAAGGAAACCAATCATATTGAAATAATGCATAATTTGCATATTTTCATTCGGAGTAAAGTAAGCAGAGTCATGCAAATAATATATACAATGTTTGCAATAATGGAAATGAAAAGAACCACCACCAAATAATGAGAAGTGAATATTGCAAAATTACAAAGAACAAGAATGTCTCCAAAGGAGATGAATGAGAAGACACTCCCAGCCCTCACCCTTGCCACACACTTTGACAGAGGTAAGAGGACCACAGATGTGTAGCATATTGCAAATCTTTTTAAACTTCTCCAATGTATTGCAAATTGTTGCTGGTTTTTTTCTTTTCTCTTCCTCTTTTTCTTTAAAAAATATCATTTGTTATATGGGATGGCTCTCTGAGAGGGATCTGGGGAAAACTACAGGGGGAAATGTTGGTGATATTAAAAATAGCAATAAATTTATTTTAAAAACAAAATTCTCAAAATATATAATTTGTCTCCAACCCAGTTCACAGATTTCATGAAATTAATCTATGGTTCCTTTAGGACACCAGGTTAAGAGCCCCTGCTTAAATGTGTCTATACCCACAAGGATGCAGCACTCAGAGTAACCATTCGTGTGTGTGTGTGTGTGTGTGTGTGTGTGTGTGTGTGTGTGTGTGTGTGTGTGTGTGTGTGAATGTGTGTGATGTTCAATGCCTGTGGGTCACAGGGGAAGGCAGTAGTTCTCCCTATGGGCAAAGCATTGAACTAGGAACTCTCTGACTGTCTCTTCTGATCGTGGCTCTGCCTTGACTTGCAAAATGATTCTGGATGAAGGATTTAATAATGCCTCAGAGCTGATATTTTCTCATTTGCCAATGCAAGGGAGAGACTAAATCTTAGGGTTGTTGGGGAAACAAAACAACTAGGAAAACTGATCTTAAATGTCATGATGCCCATAGATGGCAACTACAGCTGCATAGCCAGAAGGGCTCATGTCATTGGCAGAGGCAGGTGGAGGGGTGATTTCATCATTGGGGTGGCCTCCCAGTGTGGAAATGCCCCTCCTGATGCAAATCAGCAACTCATCTGTGATTCTTGACAGACTATTTTTTTTTCATCTGTGATTCTTAGCTTCAGAAAGTTGTCTGGGAGCACAGAGAGAATAGAGGCTTGTCTACAGTCACACAGCTAGAAGATGCCAAGAATAGAATTTGAACCCAGGTCTTCCCAACTCTTTAAAATCTTAGTTTCTTGCAAGTAGGGGTTATTTCATTCTCCTTCCTTCTGGGTATGCACATCCCTAGTGCCTGGCACTATGCCTGGCACATAATAAGTAATTGTTGATTGATTGCTTCTCCCTCTCTTGGCCATCAGCCCAGAGTGTGCGCAAGAGCAGGGTGGATGATGGCGTCTTCTGTGGGACAGATGGTGAGGGTTAGACAGGTGCTAGGGGGCTCCCCAGTGGGAAGAAGTCCACTGGTGGACTGAGATTTTCTGTTCATTTGAGAATAGTTGGAAATCAGAAAGTGAATGACCTCATTGTGTTCAGGCCCCAGAAGTGAAATAGCGAGTGTGGGTGTCTTAATGAAAAACTAGTCTTTTCTCCCTAGGGACAGGCTCACAGAGAGGCTGTTTACATGAAAGAGTCTGTTTGTAATCTAAGGGAAGGCGCCTGTTTAAAAAATAAGCCTGCACCAGGCGTCACAGCTGGATCACAGCTGGAGATGATCTCTGAGTTCCCCCAATCCAATGCCCTCATTTAAAGGCCCAGAAAAATTACTTTGCCCATGGTCACAAAGAGAGGGCACAAGGGTAGAATTGGAACCCAGAGCTTCTGAGTCCCAAACCATTCTATCACATCCCCCATGAGATTCCTACAAGTTGAATATTATATACAGTTTATTTGGGTACCAGGACTGCAGATCATTGCTTCAGCTGGAGTCTGTGCAAAGGACCAGGATTCTAAGTCAGAGGAAGGGCCTTGATTCAAGTTCTAGTCCTGGTTCCAAACCCATCCCTATTGTTTTCTGCCCATAAGGCCATGAGTGTTTCGCTAGAAGATCACAAAGATCTCTTCCAACTCTTAATGAATGATCCCCCAAATGCATTTTTTCAATAGCCTACCCTGAGGGGAAGTGGTATCATCAAGGCACTCTGGGCTTTGAGCAAGGAGTCTAGCATTGCTCCAAACTCAATCCCTTCCGAGTTCAGTTTGTGGGTGGCAGCAGACTAGACACTCTCTGCTCTCCTTCTTGCTAACAATAACTTAGCTCTGGTTAATGAAAGCCACAGTCAGTTCCTGAAGGAACTGCTGAAACAGTGATCCTTGGGAAATGACTCTCAGTGCTGGAGCCTGTGGCAGGAGCAGCTGCCAGGACACAAATCAGGTGGGCATGTTACTGTGACCCAATCAAGATGGCACCTGCAGTGGTAAAGCAGTCTACCCACAGGGCTGCAGGCTACCAAGGGACTGGGCGCTCTGATGCACAGAAAACAAAAACAAAGACAAATCCCAGTCTTTCCCTGGTTTTTCTCCAAGAACATTCATGCTAGGGTCTGCCATTCTCAAGGAAACTAGAAGAGAAAACCAATGGCTTTAAACTCTCATCCTATGCAAGCAGCCAGTGGTCAGAATCTTATCTTGAAAATGGCTGATCACATTCAATCAGAGGCAAACTTTTTTTTTTTTTTCAACCACCAAACACTAAATAGGAGTTTCTGGCCTACTTGCTGTGACCTGATCTTGGCATTCCATCTCTGGTCTCTGCCCTTCCCTCAGGCTTCCTCACTCCACACCTCTCAACGTCTCAGCAATAAGAGTTAATGTTTACATAGCTGTAACTTTTGTGAAGCAATTTAAGTTTTCACCACCTCCTCTGGTCCCCAAAACAACCCTGTGGGATAGGGGCTGTTGTTATCCCCATATTACAGATGAGGAAAGTGAGGCTGAGAGAAATTAACTGAATTTCCAAGAGTCACACAGTGAGTGTGTAAATGTATAAGTATCTCAGGAGTGGGCCAAACTCAGGTCTCCCTTCCTGACTTCAAGCACAGGTCTCTACTCCTGTCTCATCTCCTCTGGGAAGTACTTTTTGAAGCCCCCTACTTGTTAGCACTGTCTTTCTACTCCAATGATCAGATAGATAGATAGATAGATAGATAGATAGATAGATAGATAGATAGATAGATAGATATAGAAAGAGAAAGAAAAAGATATAGATAAAGAATGTGTATATGTACATACAAATATATATACGATGCATCTTACATACATATATACCACATATACACATACATATACCATATATCACATATATATTTTTCATATATATTTATCATATTTACACATATTGATTTATCAATTTGTATGTTGTTTTTTCCAATAGACCCTACACTCCTAGAGGGTAGGGACTGTTTCATTCACGAACTGACTTTGTGACCTCAGCACCTGACATAATACTGGCTAGAGGAGGTGCTTAAGAAATACTGATTGGATTGAATGGGGTTGGCTTTCATAATTCAGTACTTCAAAAAAGAAATTTCTGATTTCATGAGTACCACATTTTTTCCATGTCTTATTACCCCTTTGTCAGTGACTGTGGCAGAACAATCCATTCCCTGGCAGCCAAACTGATTCTAAGTCTCCAGAGACTCAGTGAAAGCAGTCCTCAGATGACAATGCATGCCTATCCACTGGCTGATGGATGGGCCAAGCTAGGTACATTAGCACAGCCAGAACCACTGATCAACTGAAGTAGCTTCTGACCTCCATGCCTCTATATGAGGTGCTGAAAGAGGACTGCAGGGGAACTACAAGGTAGTACTCTGGAAACAATCCTCTTTCCTTGCAGGGGTGTTTGTTTTCCTTATCCACAAAAGACATTTCAAGCCACCAGGTATAAGGAGACATGTAGGTAGCAGTGCTGCTTCTTGGAGCAAGTGTGGTGTGGTGTGATGGCGAGCCATGCTACAGAGAGCTTGGAGATAGGTCTTATATTAGACCATGGAACAGATAGCCCTGGGATAGGGGGGACCACCCTTTGGGAAAAGGGGGACAGAGACCACCCCGGACACCGTGAAGCAACCACTGGGAGGAAGTGCCAGGAAAAGGAGCAGGGTAGAGCTGGTCTTGGTGTTCACCTGTGGCGTAGGTCATCAGGGCTCCATTTTCATCTTATTTTTTACCGTTAATTTTTATAATTATTAAGCATTTATTTTTTTCCAGAGAAACTCAGACGATGATGATAGCTAACACAGAGAGATTATCAGATAATCATAGCTAATGTATAGAGCTTATTATATGCTAGGCACTGTGCTAAACACATTATCATCATCATAGCTAACATTTATACAGAGCTTACTATGTGCCCGGCACTTCACAAATATTCTGTCATTTGGTCCTTATAATAATCCTGGGAGGAAATGCTGTAATTATCTCCATTTTACAGATGAGGAAACTGAGGCAAACAGTGGTTAGGTGACTCACCCAGCATCACACAGATAGTAAGGGTCTGAGGCAGGATTTGAACTCAGGACTTCCTGACTCCAGATCCAGTGCTCTATCAACTGTGCCACATAGCCGTCTATAGATCGCTTGTGTTAGATAAGCATTGTCAAGCACATAAATACCCAGAATGTATTTCTTCATACGCATATTAATTCATTTCTCTGTCATGAGGAGGGCATTGTTCTTCCTTACCAGTCCTTTGGAATATGGTGGATCATTTAGTTGCTCAAAGTTCTTAAGTCTTTCAAAATCATTCATTTTTTTTGTTTGTGGTTTTTTTGGTGGGGCAATGGCGGTTAAGTGACTTGCCCAGAGTCACACAACTACTAGGTTTCAAGTGTCTGAGGCTGGATTTGAACTCAGGTACTCCTGAAGCCAGGGCCAGTGCTTTATCCACTGTGCCACCTAGCTGCCCCCCAAATCATTCATTTTGATAACACTATATGGATGTTCTTGTATAAAATGTTCTTCTCATTCTGCTCATTTTACTCTGTCCCATAAGAGTCTTCTTGGGTTTCACTGAAATTATCCTTTTCATGGTTTCTTATTTATTCAACCATTTTTATTCAACTATGATTTATTCAACCATTCCCCAACTGACAGTAACTCCCTCAAATTCTGGGTTTTTATAAAAATTCCCCCCAAAAGCTGTTATAAATATTTCTATACACATAGGACCTTTTCTCTCCCCCCTACCCCCTTTTACATCTTTGGAAGAACAATCCTTGAGGGCCTTCCCCTCCCAGACTTCCTTCCTTTTCTCCATCTATTTATTTATTAGTTCTTTGCTTGTTTGATTATTACTGAGACCCAGGAAAAACCTCAACTTGAAAAAGGGAAAGGTTTCTCAATGCAACTGGGGCCATGTCCAGTCATCCTAATGAATGTCTTGCCACGTGAACCAGGTGGCTCTGGAAGAGAAAGTAAGACTGGTGACTTTGTACAGCCCTCCCTCACTTAAATCTAATTCACTGCAAGTCATGATATCACCTCCCAATGTCATGGTCCTCTTCGAGACACCCTCTTTGGGATAGAGGCTTAGCAGTGGGTTTATTGGTTCATAGGTTCATGTACCATTTAGCAACATCTTTTTTTTGAAAGTTATGTATTGAATTTATGATAGAAATCAAAAGAAGCAAGCTGAACATAGAGTTGACGGGTCCACAGGCAATCTTCTTTTTAACATCTTGTACATTATTCCAAATGGATTTCTAGAATATTTAGACCAATTCACAGCTCTACCAAAAATGCATCACTGTGTCCATTTGCCCACAGGCATTCAAAAGTGTATTGTTTTCAGGCAAAGTACTGGCTATAGGGGAAGGCTCAGCAGTGGCCAGATCCCCTATCCTCAGGATAGATCAATAAAATCCTGGAAGTGTAGTGGTCCAGCCAGTGGGCCCAGAAGTGATGTTCCAAAGTGACAACTCCATTGGTGGTAGTAGCACAGGGATGGGCCAAAACCCCTGTAATAGAACTAGAACTGGAGGAGGACCTCAGAATGCAGAGGAATTGGAGGGGGGGAAATGAAATATCAGGCACCTGGGACAAAGCCCTGTCTCACCCCATTTCCTTTTTCCCTAACAGGGTGCAAATCAATCATATCACATTCTGAATGATTTTATAATAATTGGTAAATACAAGACCCCTTCAATTAGGAAATAAATCAACCGCTATGTTGTTAACAAAGATGTATGTTAATATGGGAGCCCGTATTTTAAGCATTCTCACACTCATTAATTATATAAGAGCTGTCAAGGAAGATGGAGACCTTCATATATGAGGGTATTTTGGTTTTATTTTTCTCTATACAGGAGTAACCTGGACCATCTTTGGGAAAAGCAACTCCCTGAACTGCAAAGGGTGATGATCCAGAGATGCCATTTTTGGAGAAGTGTGCAATAATGGTGAAAGGAAGAGGATATTGGGAAATGGTAGCTCCCTTATGAGGAGTCACAAAGCAGCAATTAGATGAGCTGGTATAGATCACAAAACATCCCCTGGTGGTTAGAGGATAGTGAGCAACCTGAGAACTACAGACCTGACCATCATTACCTGAAAAAAATGTGACTGGAATGACATTAAAGAAACAAAATTATTGGCACACATCAAGCCTTACAACATTCTATTTCTTTTTTAAAATTGAAGTGCAATATGCCTTTTTTTTTCTGCAATCATTTGTTATACACAGATTGGTGTTGGGTCCACAAGGCTTTACCTCATATTCTTCAATTATTCCTCATGAAATCAGACATCACATTTGGATATTAAACATCCTTTTGATGAACAGTCCATTTCTCTAAGGCTGTCATTATACCCTTAGGTTTCCAATGGGGCTTAAATAAGGTAAGTTTCCAAGCCATTGAAACCTGTTTTTGCTTCGTTTTTTAACTTTTCATGATGTGTAGCACAGTGCGATGTCTTGTTCTTTTCTATCTCCTGGGAATTTCTGCAATGCTGGAATGATTCTGTGCCTTAGGATGTCTGTATGTTTATCAGAAGTTATCCTTCTTGCAATGAGAACAAAAATTCTAGGCCCAAAGAAAGTAAAAACTGGAATGAATGATTTACAGTGTGATAAAGATGCCCAGATCTATTGGACCCATTGGATTTCTTCTGAAAGCAAGTTGAATGAAAAAAAAATGAGTTCCATCAATAGAAACTACCTTTTCACAATATTTTCTATTCTACTCTTTACATTGTCCTATCTATGACAAGTGCGTTCTCTTCATAACAATGTTTAGCAGCATTATTAAGCAACTTTTAAAAACTGGTTTTCCTATTCTTCCAATTTCACTGATTTCATACTGTATTGTAGAGAAATCAATAACAATCCCTCCAGCTGCCAGGTCTTTCTGAAAACTTTGCTTGTTTTCTAATGACTAATTAGAATTAGGATGGTTGGCAGCAATAGCTTGCCAATTGTTAACATTGGTTTTCTTTCTTACCACACTTTATTTTTAGTGCAATTAACCCAGTTTCATTGTTGGTTTGAATAATTCTTGAAACATTTTACTTCTGCATACCAACAACCACAGCAACATAACTCATAGTCATAGAATATTTAATGCTCTTTAAACAATGCAACCTTTCTACTTTAATGCAATTTGTTATTATTCAGTTGTTTCAGTCGTGTCTGACTCTTCATGACCCCATGTTGGGTTTTCTTGGCAGAGTTACTGGAGGTGTTTCCCTTTCCTTCTTCATCTCATTTTAGAGATGAGGAAACTGAGGCAAACAGGGTTAAATGACTTGACCAAGGTCATACAGACAATAAATGTCTAAAGTAAAATCTGAACTCAGGGAGATGAGTCTTCCTGACTTCAGCCCTGGCACTCTATGCATTGGTTCATCTCACTGACCATGACTTGAAGCAATATCTATTCTTAGAAACCACACAAATAAAAACAAGAAAAACAAAAAGAATAATGAATTTGGTATTTGGCATGAAATCTAGTTCTCAACTATCAGAGAACTAACTAAAGGAGAAGAAACCAGCTCAATCTGGTTTCATCTGGTCAAGGTCAGATACCCTGAGTCAGTCAAATGTCACTCACACACACACACACACACACACACACACACCCCTGAATGTTGCTCTAAGTTAGGGCTTCTTAAACTTTTCTCACTTGCAACCCTTTTTCTCCAGAGAAATTTTTACATGACCCTGGCTGTATAAGTATATAAAATGGGTATACAAATCAAACAATTGCTGCCAAGTTTTTCATGACCCTCTAATTCAGTTATGTGACCCCATATGGGGTTGCCACCCACAGTTTAATAAGCTTTACTGTAAATGGATGACGCTATATTAAGATTGCTTATCCAAGTAATCCACGCATGGTAGTCCTTCTAATGATCCATGGAGAAGCAAATATCTCACTAGAAGGAATATGAAGTCCTAATTAAAACAAACTTAAGACAATAATAATAACTAGCATTTGCATAATATTTTTCAAAGTACTTTAGAAATTATTCTCATTTGCTTCTCATAACCACCCAGGGAGGCATGTGCTATTATAAACCCCAATTTACATAAGAACAAACTGAGGAAGAAAGAGGTTAAGTGACTTGCCAAGGGCCACACAGCTAGTCAGCGCCTTTGGCTAGATTTTCATTCAGGTCTCTTTTTCTGCATGACTGGTACTCTACCCACTGTACCACTTACTGTCCTCTGTGATATTGGGCGCACAAGTCCTGTTTTCATGTTTGAAGGGAGAGATTCATCACAGAAAGGAAAACCTGAGAAGTAAAAAACTGCCTTTATAGATGGTATTTGTTAACTGAATTTGGATTTCTAAACCATGGCTGAAAGGAATGTTGGATTCTTGGCAAGGAATAGAGTGCAATATCATTAGGGGGAAAATATTGGCCTGCAACCTGAGAAATCTAAGAAAAGAAGGTTCTAAGTGAAAAGGGGACAAAGTGACCACAAAAATCAAACATTATGCCATAAAAAGTAGGGATCAACAAAAGAAGAATGAAAGTACAGAGGAAGAGTAGACCTTCATGGGAAATGATGTCTGAGAAGACAAGAGCAACACAAATGCACAGATGGTATCCAATTAAGAGAATGAACCAGGGGCAGCTAGGTGGCACAGTGGATAGAGCACTGGACCTGGAGTCAGGAGTACCTGAGTTCAAATCCGGCCTCAGACACTTAACACACTTACTAGCTGTGTGACCCTGGGCAAGTCACTTGACCCCAATTGCCTCACTAAAAAAAAAAAAAAAAGATAAAAAAGAGAATGAACCAGAGAAACAGGTGAAAGAAGGTAAGTTGGACCTCATAGTTATGTGATAAATAAATATTGTTTGAATTGGGTGAGAATGAGAAACTAAGTACCTACTTGGGGATGATTAGATTGTAGCCACACCTGGCTGGCCCTGAGTGACATGTTGGTGTACTACTGACATCAGCAGGAGACCACTCTCAGCCAATGAGCTTGAAGGACCTCCCTTTGGGGGAGGAAGAGAGAAAATGAGAGGGGGAACGCTGGCTCTGGGAAGTGCTCTTTCCTTTTGGTGAGCTTGGGAGCATGCTGGTGAGGGACTGCACAGCTGACTCTCATTAAAAAACTACGGACCCCTAGTGATATGTTTGTGGAAGTGAGGCCAGTTCTTCAAGCTAGCTGAACTGGAAGCAAGTTTGGGGTTTGAGTCCGTCTCTGCTAGAGCCAGAGAGCTTATCTTTTTTTCTCTTCCTCTATTCCCTTGTTCCTGACTTTATTAACTTCACCTTTGTTGTAAATTTTATTCCCATTAATCAAACCTGGTTTGTTTGTGAAAAAGAGGCTGTTAGTCTCCTTTCTTATTAGCCTGGGAGAAATAACTAAAAAAAGCAGTTTGGAAGGGAGGAAACTTTGGACATAGAGGTCTCTCATTATTTTCTGAACACCATGGCGAGCCACCCAATTAACTCTCCCCATAATAAATTTGGCCCCTACAGTTATAAGTGAGAGATAGATGAGAAGGGGAGATGGAACTTGGACCTGGTATTGGGTGTGGATGAGCATGTCTTATTCAGAAGAGATAAAATGAAGTAGAGGAGTGTTGTATGTTAAGAACACATACTCATTTGAGGAAATGCATCTCATCAAGGGGAGAGACCTGACTGACAACATCTGGATGAGCCTACACAGAGGTGAAAAGAAAAATGATGTTGTTCTAGAAGCCATTGATGAAAAATGAGATGAAGAGTTCAGGGGATGTTTCACAGACTTGGCAGGGAAATATATCAAGGTGATAAAGAACTTTAATGATTCTGACTCCTGCTGATCAGGCAATCAATCAATGAAACCACGAACAGGCATTTCTTAAGCACTCAATTGGTGACAAGAACTTGGGACAATAAGTGCTGAGGGTGATCTCTGCCAAAAGCAACTGATAAAGGGGCAGCTAGGTGGCAAAGTGGATAGAGCACTGGCCCTGGATTCAGGAGGACCTGAGTTCAAATCCGACCTCAGACACTAAACACTTATCAACTGTGTGACCCTGGGCAAGTCACTTAACCCCAATTGCCTCACCAAAAAATAAAAAAAGCAACTGATAAATGCCTGACTTTTCTTAATGATAACTTCATGCCTCAAAAAGTGGATGAAGTGTTTAGAGAATCACTATTCTGGACCATATTCTGGCCACCCAGGAGGAAGTTGGTGTTAAGGAAGAAGCTAAAGGAAACTTGTTTGTGATAGAAGTGGGACTACTCTGACATCTTCCATAGGAAGCCTTTCCTAATACCCCCAGTTGCTTGTGCCCTCCTTCCCAAACTACCACGCATTTAAGCACTTTGTGATTTTGTTGCTATTTATTTACTTTATATTTATGCTGCATAAATTTTTATATGTGATTATAGGGTCTCCCATTGTAATAAGCTTCTAGAGAATAGGGATTGATATATATATATATATATATATTTATATGTATGTATGTATATATTTGTTTGTTTTTTGGTGAGGCAATTGGGGTTTAGTGACTTGCCCAGGGTCACACAGCTAGTAAGTATTGTGTCTGAGGCCAGATTTGAACTCAGGTCCTCCTGAATGCAGGGCTGGTGCTCTATCCACTGCGTCACCTAGCTGCCCCTGGGATTGCTATATTTTCATACTTGCACCCCCAGTACCTGGACTTGTGCCTGGCACACAATGGGTACTTATTAAATATTTGTTAATTGATAGCTTATTGGGTCCTAGATTTTAGTAAAGAAGTTTTAAAAGGATTCAGATGGGCATGATGTAGTATTCCAAGATTATACAGGAGACAGTGGCCCAAGAGGAGAAACATGACATTTTCAAAAGTGAAATTTTAAAGACCAAACAAAAATTATTTTGTGAGGATGAAAAGGAGGAACTACCTGAAGACACTGAAGAGGATGCACTGATTTTTTTTTTAAGAAATTAATGGAAAATGGCAAAGACCAATTAAAGAGCATACCCAAGAAGCCCAATATGGAAGAATTGGTTGGATTGTTAAACTCTGAGTCCAACATAGGCCAAAAGCAGCTGATAAAGTCATGATATTTCTCAATGACAACTTCATAATTCAATACTCAAAATGGTAGGAAGTGTTTAGTTCTGAGCATTGAGACCTGAGAATGTTCTCTGGCTGTCTCTCATGCCTAGAATATTCTCCCTCCTCATCACCTCCTAGCTTTCTTGAATCTTTCAAGTCTGAGGTAAAGTCCTACCTTCTTTAAGAACACTTTTCATTCATACCTTTCTTCTGAGATTATCTCTAATTATCACATATTTGTTCAGTGTACTGAAAGTCCTAGGGCAGCTAGGTGACACAGTCGATAGAACATCAGGCCTGGAGTAGGGAAGACTCATCTTCCTGAGTTCAAATCTGATCTCAGACAACTAACAACTAGCTGTGTGACCCCGGGAAAGTTACTTAACCATGTTTTCCTCAGTTTCCTCATTTATAAAATGAGCTGGAGAAGGAAATGACAAATCACTCCAACATCTTTGCCAAGAAAACTCCAACCAGGGTCATGAAGAGTCAGATACGACTGAAAAAATGCCTTAACAAGAACAACTCCAAGTCCAAGATGAGTTAATCATTGAGCATGCCAGCCAAAAAAAAGTGAACCCTATCGATCTTAGGCTGTATCAGGAAAGTCTTAGGGCCTAGAATGATGTACTGAACCCTGTTCTGGTAAAACCACATATGGAATACTGAGTTCTGTCCTGGTCAGCACTCTTCAGAAGAGGACAAACAAGATAATTATGATACTAAAAAACATGCCACTCAAAAATTAATTCTTTAGCCTTGAGAAGAAAGGATTTCGAGGGGACACAATTACTATCTTTAAACATTTGAAAATATGTCATGTCGAAGAGATATTAGAACTAGCGAGTTTGAAGCTGTGAAGAGACCTCAGCAGCCATGTAGCTCAACCCATCTCCAAGAGGTCTTCCCACTATGATACAGATGACAAGGGTTTATCCAGCCTTGACTGAAGACCTCCAAAGAGGGAGAATCCTCTACTCTCTGAGGCAGAGCATTGTAATTTGGTAGAGGTCCACTTGTTGTGAGGATCAAATGACAATAGGCTTAAAGGGCTTTGCAACCCTAAGCACGATATAAGTACTTATCATCATCATTATTGCATTTCTGACAGATTCTGGCTGTGTGCCCCTGGGACAGTCCCTGACATCTCACTGCTTTAGTGAGTTCTCAAAGAATCACAGATAAAGAAGTAAGACTAAAAGTTATAAACTGGTAGAAGCTGAACAATAGCAACTGTGTACACCAAAAGAGATCAGGGGTCCAGGACCTTGAAAGTTCATTATTTTTTTTTTTCTGCTCTCAGCCCTCTCCCATTTAGACTCTCTATAACTATAACAATTGTTCAAATACTTGAATACAGCAATCCTGTCTCCCTCCCATCAGTCTTCTCTTCACCAGTAGAAACATTTACAGTTCCTTCAATTAATCCTCAGGTAACATGGATCCAGACCCTTCTCCATCCTTGTTGCCCTGCTCTGGAAACACTCCAATTTATCAACATACTTTCTAAACCCTGATGTCCGGAGCTGAAAGCAATACTCCAGGTGATGTCAGACTAGGGAAGAGAATAGATGGAATGTCTGCTTCCTTATTCCTGGAAGCCAGGCTTTTAAAACAACCTAATATAACAAGAGTATTTTGGGCCTCCATATCACATGGCTGATCTGTATCAAACTGGCAGACCACTAAGACCCTTGCATCTTTTTCAAATAAGTTTTCATTGAAAAATCCTTATCACACATCTTACCCAAGTGATTTTTAAACCCAAGTGTAAAACTTGAAATCCATGTCCATTGAATTTCATCTTAATAGATTCAGCCCAATGCTAACCTATGACTTTTTGGTTCCTATTCATCCAGTGTGCAAGACAGTACTCCCAGTTTTATCCTTCAAATTATTTTTCAGAGACTCATTTATTCTATAATGAAGGTGCTAATGAATTTTGAGTTCTGTCCACATCTTGAAGAAAATATAAATATATTGAGTCCAATTTCAGGGCCTCTCAGTCTACCCAAATATCCCTAAAATAGCAATGCCTGACTTTGGATGAACGAAGGCATAGCTTATTATCCAAACCACTCCCAATTTGTTAAGTTCATGGACATATGATACTGGGCAGGATTTTAAGTTACCTTTTTGATAATCTTGGAGCCTTTGTAAATGTAGATGTTCTAAGTCAACAGAATATGGCATAACTGAAATTATGCTTTGCTTCCCCCAGAAATCACATTGTTCAAGGACTTAGTGTTTGTTTTCTCTTTTTCTTAGTGGTCTTTTATCATTTGGTCCTCCTTGTAAGACAACTAACAGAGGATGTTATGATACAGTAGAAAGCCTAGAATCTGGAAGGTCTGGATATATTTTATTATGCTGCTTTTAAAACCTTATTTTATTTTACTCTGTGTGGTTTGGGTCATCATTTAACCTTTCTGGACCTCAATTTCCTCATCTATAAAATGAAGTTGCTGGGTAAGATGGCCTCTCAGGCACCTTTCTGTTCTGGGTCTACCAGCCTATGAGTTATGTTCATTTTTAAGGGAGTAGGGAGAAGAGTATTTCATGAGCATTCCCACATTACACCGGGTCCCTTGATATAAGAGCACATCTTATACTGGCCCTGTAGTAGTTGGAGTTTGAGATTTATCTGCAGCTCTAAGAATTAATTAGTCCATTGGCCTCCACAACATCCCAATCCCTTTCATCTGCAAAGCCAGATTTGGATAGCTCACAAAAGACTGGCTTCCTTGGGAGCCTCCCAGGATCTCTGTCTCCCTGCCAGAAACCCAGCAGCAGCAGGCTATCTTGGGATATACTTTGGACCCCAGCCAGGAACTAGGGGTGGAAAAAAGCAACATCTTCATGCTGATTTCCAATTTTTAGAGAAGACAACATTCAGGCATAGTAAAAATATACAAGAAGGTAGCTTTTCTTGTTATAAACTCTATTGGATACCAGGAAGGTTAAACTGCACGTGGAGAAAACCAACAGAATCATGGAAATGAGCGAGAAGGTTCATCAGAGGCCCAAGGTCATCCACCTGCACTTGAATGAGAGCAAGACCAGTCAACCATTATTCTTACTCCCTAATTTTAAAGGGCAGAAAAGGAAAATGGTAGACTTTCTTCCTACATTTTTTTCTTCAAGTGGAAGGCACTACATGCTGATTTTAATTAAAATGAGAGACAGCTCATATATTATTGAGTTTGCACCATTAATACATGATATATGGTACCCAGAGTGATGTCAGATTGAAGCAAAGACAAATGAAGAGGTTGTATTAATCATCATTGGTGTTTCATGGAAGCTTGGCCCAAATGTTACTGCTGGCAAGCCAGGGATACCATAGAAATAAGGGTCTCTGACCTCAACTACATCATTTTTGGGGGGTATGGAAGTGCAGGGGTAAGGGGGCCATCACATTTGCACCTGCCATGCATGGGATTGGGTAAGTGAAGAAACATGAAAGAAATGGCAAGGGAGAGCACTTTCACAAAGCTGTTTGGGACTTGGATAGGGACAGGTTGAGAACAGGCACAAGGATATTTGTGCTTCATTCATTCATTCACTCACTCCCTCGCTCCCTTACATTCTATGCTTGTGAGCTCTGTAGAATAAATTCTGGATTTATATCCCAAAGACATCCCAATAAAGAGAAAAAAGACCTATTTGTACAAAAATATTACTAGCAGCTCTTTTTGTAGTGGTTAAGAATTGGAAATCAAAGGAATGACCATCAACTGGGGAATGGCTAAACAAGCTATGGTATATGATGGTGATGTTGAACATTTTTGTGCAATAAGAAATGACAAGCAGGATGACTTTAGAAAAGCTTGGAAAGGAATGTATGAAATGATGTATTGGAAAGCAAGCAGAACTAAAAGAAGACTGCACACAGAGATAGCAATATTGTTTGATGAAGAACAGTGAATGTCTTGACTAATCTCAGCAATACAATGATCCAGGGCATTCCCAAAGGACTATTGATAAAACATGCTATCCACCTCCAAAGAAAGAACTGATATTGATGGAACAGACTGAAGCAGGCTATTTTTCACATTCTTACAATTTTAGAATTTAATTTGCTTGTAAAAAGTGACAAATATGGTGATATTTTGCATGATCATACATGTATAACCCATATCATATTGTTTGCTGCCTTGGGAAGGGGGGGAGGGAGGGAAGGAAGGGAAGGAGGGATAGAGATTGGAACTGGAAACTATAAATAAAATAAATATTTTTTTTTTAAAAAAAGAGATTCAGAAAGGGGTGATGATTAAAACAATGCCTAGCATTTATGTGGTACTTTAAGGATTTTTAAAGCACTTTATAAATATGATCTCATTTGATCCTCACAACAACCCTGGTAGGTAGTTGCTATGATTATCTCCATTTTAAAGATGAGGAAACTGGAGAGAGGAAAGTGTTTGAGTGACTTACTAGGCTCACACAGCTAGTAAAGTCTGAGGCAGGATTGGACTAAGATTTCCTTGACTTTACCCAATGCCACACTGAACCAGCTCACATACAGTTGAGATAAGACACAGTCCTCTTCATAGAGTTTAATATCTCTCAGGGGAATAAGAGAGATAAGTGTGAAATAATATGATAATGTCCAAAAACTGTTTTGAAAATATTGAAGCACTCTATCAAAATGCCAGTTATTATTATTAATGTGTCTGACATGATAAAATAATTTTATTTTCAAACGTAGAAATGTCATTTGATTGGTATCAAGGAACTCTTAGCATAGAAACTATTTTAACTTGAGGCAAACCATAGGATTAACTGGGTGGCCCAGGGGATAGAGCATTAGGCCTCAAGTCAGGAAGATCTAAGTTCAAAACCAGCCTCAGATACTTGCTAGCTGTGTAATCTTTAATTAACTTAAATTAATTAAATTAACCTGTGCCTGCCTCAATTTCCTTGTTTAAAATGGGGATAATAGCACCTCACAGTATTGTTGTGAGGATCAAATGAGACAATATGTGTAAAGTGCTTAACATAGTGCCTGGGAACATAGTTGGTACTTAATAAATGCTTATTTCTTCCACATTCCTACATCTAGGGCTGGGAAAAATTACCCTCACTGTTTTGCAAATGGGGAATCTAAGGTTAAGTGGCTCAGTCAATATCAAATAGAGAGTGAGCACCAGAGATGGGATTTGAACTCGGGTCTTCCAACTCTGGAATCAGTGTTCATTCTGCTGTAGTACGAAGATCTATCTGAATCTCAACCTGCAGCCTGTAGTGAGAGAAGGGCCCAGAACAGTGAGAGCTCTCACTCAGCTCCCATGTGTCAGCATCTGAATGTAAGTCTTGCTGATTGCACAGCCAGCATTATTCCAGTCACGGAGGTCATCCCTCACAGTCTCCGGGAAAACAGTGACGTTCCTTGCTTTAGGTCACTGCCCTTTTCCTGCTGGTTAATGGTTCATACTTTCATGTCTAGTCATCTGAGACCAAGAATTTTATCATTGGTTCCCTTCTTGGAGTTCACCTCCCATGAACTTCTGGGGTCTGTCAACTGTTATTCTGCTTCCTTCCTGACAGCTACTTTCTGTGTTAGATGCCTGTTGTATACGAATACATGGTGGGGGGGAGGGGGGGTCACACTCCCTTTTGATAAGACCTTTGTCTCAGCTCTTCCACTATTTGTGGTAAGGGGCTTTTTCTACCCACTCTCGTATGGTAAGCACAAATACCACTATAACCCAAAGCCTGTCCCTCCTTACTCATCACACCCCACCCCCTTTTCCCTCACCATGAGATGCAGGTGGTCAGTAAGAGAATTGAAAACACATTGTCGAACACACTGTTCCCAAGGAATATATTTCTGTTTCAGTCTCAGGCTTTGGACTTGGATGGCTCAGCCTGTAACAACAACTCTCAATGAAGCACTTGTAAAAGGCAGAAAAAAATACTTCCCTTAATTTTTTGGCTGAAATTTTGTTCTCCAGAAAGCACACAGGAAGGACAAATCGCGCTTGCCAGGGTTTGGCACAGATATGCAGCTTCTTGGGAGAGTAGCCTTGACTTTTTTCTCTCCTGACCTCACACTTCTAAAGCAGAGTTAAAAGACCCATTGATAATTCTGAATTGTGCAGATCTTTCTAGATGTTAAAAGGAGACTATACGTAGCCTATGGGAGGTTGGGCAGTCATTCTGACTATGTCACCTTGAAGAAATCATTGAATTAACCTCCACGGGCATCAGTTCCATTGAAAGCAAAATGAGGGACACTGGATGGACTGTTGTTCTTGCTATTCATCCTTCTTTTTCAGGGATGATCCATGACATCATAAGTGATGGCTTGACCTGAATGGGAATTGGATTTAACTGAGGCAGAGCTGCACAAAGCCTTCGGCCTCACTCTCCAAGAGTCATCAAAATCCAGGAGCAGGACAAAAGTCAAGACAACCAGGGATGGCCTGGGATGCAGTGGGTGACCTTGGCATCTCTGATGTATAAGCAAGCTCTAAGCCCACCACAGCACTCACTTCAGCCATGCCCATGGCAATTGGAACAAGTCGTTCTTTCTGCTCATTCCTCCAGGGGGAGTCATCACATGCTTGGTAGACATCCCCCAAACTTAGCAATGTGTTTGAGGCCTTACAGTTACCTTCAACCTGGTTCAATCTGTTGTTTGAGACAGATTTTTTTACTGGAGTGTGGCTGCAGCCCATGCTATAGATTGTTGGAGCCACAGGTGAGAGTTGGGAGAAAATAGAACACCACAAAGGTGGATGAGCAGCCCTGAAAAAGGCTCAGTAAGCCCTCACACCAGAGATGCTAGATCTCCCTGCACACCCAATACACCCCCATTTGATTTCAATTATACATGCAAGAGCATGCAAAATATATTTCCATATCAGCCATGTTGCAAAATAAAACACAAACAAAACAAAACAACTAAAATAAAGAATTTGGGGGTAGGGTGGGGCAATGAGGGTTAAGTGACTTGCCCAGGGCCACACAGCTACTAAGTGTCAAGTGTCTGAACTCAGGTGCTCCTGACTCCAGGGCCAGTGCTCTATCCACTGTGCCACCTAGCTGCCCCGAAAAAAAATTTTTAAAGTATGTTTCAATCTATATTAATATCTAATCAGTTCTCTCTCTTGAGGTGGGTAACATTTTTCATTTTGGGTTCTTTGGAATTGTTTTTCACCATTGTGTTGATCAAAGTAGATAAGTCATCCTCAGTCGCTAATTGTTACAATATTGCTGTTACATGATGTCCTTCTGGTTCTGCTCACTTCACTTTGTATGATTTCATATTAGTCTTCCCAGTTGTTTTTCTGAAACCATCCTGCTTGTCATTTCTTATAGCCCAATAATATTCCATCACAATCATATACTACAACTTGTTTAGCTATTCCCTAATAGATAGGCATCCTCTCAATTTCCAATTCTTTGTCAACACAAAAAGAGCTGCTAAAATACTTTCATACACTGTAAGAAATGATGAGCAGGAAGAGTTCAGAGAAACCTGGAGGGTCTTACGTGAGCTGATGATGAGTGAGATGAGCAGAACCAGAAGAACATTGTACACAGTATCATCAACATTGAGTGTTGACCTACTGTGATGGACTATATTCTTCTCACCAATGCAATGGTACAGAAGAGTTCCAGGGAACTCATGATAGAAGAGGATCTCCAAATCCAAGAAAAAAAAAGAAAGAACTATGGAGTATAGATGCTGATTGAACCATATTATTTCTTTTGTTTTGGGTGCTGTTGTTTTTTTTTTTCCTCTATTTTGAGGTTTCGCATCACTGCTCTGATTCTTTCTCTTGTAATAGGATTAATGTTATTATGTGTATATATATATGTGTGTGTATATATATATATATCTATATGTATACGTATAGCGATATATAGATATAACCTATACCAGATTAACTGCTGTCTAGGGGAGGGGGAGGGAGGGGAGGGAGGGAGAAAAATCTGAAATTGTAAAGCATGTATAAACAAAAGTTGAGAACTATCTTTACATGTAATGGAAAAAATAAAATATCTCATTAAAAAAATACTTTCATACAAATAGGTCCTCTTCCCTTTTCTTTATGTTTTTGCTATACATACCTAGTAGTGGCATTGCTAGGTCAAAAAGTAGGCATAGTTTTACACTCCTTTGGCCATAATTCCAGATACCAACAGTGCATTGGTATCACATTTTTTCCACATTCCCTCCAGAATTTATATTTTTTCTTTTTCTATCATATTCACCAATCTGATAGCTATGATATGATAAAACCTCAAGGTTGTTTTAATTTGCATTTCTCAAATGAGTAGTGATTTGGAACATTTTTTCATGTAACCATTAATATTTTTTATTTATTCTTCTGAAAACTTCCTATTTGTATCCTTTGAACCATTTATCAACTGGGGAATGGCTTGTATTTTTATGAATTTGTCTCAGGTCCCTAAATATTTGAGAAATGAGGACTTTATCAGAGAAAATGGCTGGAAATTTTTATCTCCAGTATTCTGGTTTCCTTCTAATTTTGTCTATATTAGTTGTGTTTGTAAAAAGCTTTTTAATTTCATGTAATCAATTTCATCAATTTTACTTCCCATGATCCTTTCTATCTCCTGTTTGGCCAAAAATTCTTCCTCTAATTAATTTGTTACCACATTTTATATCTAAATCATACCTTCATTTTGACCTTATTTTGGCATACAATGTAAAACGTTGGTTTCTGCCTACTTTATGCCTAACTGCTTTCTAGTTTTCCAAGCAATTTTTGTCAAATGTTGAGTTCTTACCCAAAAAGCTTGAATATTTGGGTTTATCAAACAATTGATTACTAGGGTCATTTACTACCGTATATTGTGTACTCAATTTATTTCTGTATATTGTGGAATCACTGATCCACCATTGACTTTCTTAAGCAGTACCATATTGTTTTGATGATTACCATTTTGTAATATAGTTTGAACTTGAGCTGCCAGGCTGCCTTCCTTCACATTCTTTTAGATTGATTCCCTGGATATGTTTTACCTTTTGTTCTTCCAGATGAATTTTGTTACTATTTTTCTAGTTCTATAAAATAATTCTTTGGTATTTTGACTGATATGGCATTTGTAGGGGCCAAATTTTAATTCTTTACACAATGAATAAGTAAATTAACAAGTAAAATCATTTTTTATTATACTGGCTCAGCCTATTCATAATCAATTATTATTTCTCCAATTGTTTAGATTTGCCTTTATTTGTGAAAAGTATGTTGTAATTGTGTTAATATAGTGCCTGGATTTGTCTCGACAGGTAGATTCTCAATTATTTTATGTTGTCTACAGTTATTTTAAATTGAATTTCTTTATCACTTTCTTCTCGGTTTTGTTTGTAGCATATAGAGATGTTGCTGAATTATATGGGTCTATTTTGCAGCCTGGAACTTTGCTGAAGTTTGAATATCATATCTCAATCCCTCTTCTCCTGTAATGTGGTAACTTGTAAATCTTTTGTGTTCCTGACTCTGACTCCACAGTAATTTAATATTTTCTTTCTCGATATTTAAAGTATTTTCTCTTTGACCTGGGAGCTCTGGAATTTGGCTATAATATTCCTGGGGATTTTCATTTGGGGATTGCTTTCAAGTAGTGATTTGTAGTTTCTTCCAATTTCTATTGTACCTTTTGGTTTTAGAATAGCAAGGCAGTTTTCTTTGATACTTTCTTGAAACATGATATCTAGGCTCTTTTTTTATAATGACTTTTGGCAATCTAATAATTCTTAAATTATCTCTCCTTCAATCTATTTTCCAAGTTAGTTGTTTTTATGATCAGATATTTCACATTGTCCTCTATTTTTCATTCTTTTTAATGATTTGTTTGCTTCTTGAAATCTCAGAGTTATTAGTTTCCATTTGTGCAATTCTAATTTTTAAGGAATTATTTTCTTTAGTGACCTTTTGTACCTCTCTCTCCATTTGGCCAATTATGTTTTTAAGGTGTTTCTTTCTTCAGTATTTTTTGTGCTTCTTTTACCAAGATGTTAGTTGTCTTTTTCATAATTTTCTTCTTTTGCTTTAATTTTTACCCATCTTTCCTCTGCCACTCTTATTGGATTTTGAAAATAATTTTAGCTCTTCCAGGAATTATTGCTGGGCTTGTGTCCAATTCACTGTTTTTTTTTCTTTGAGGTTTTGCTTGTAGCTGTTTTGACTTTATTGTTTTCTCCAAAGTTTTTTTCTTCATCTTTCTTGTAGTAGTAGATTTTTATGGCCAGATTAATTTTTTATTGTTGTTGTTTGCTCATTTTTCCATCCTATTTTTTATTTGAAACTTTATGTTAATTTTGGGACTCCGTTCCCAGTGTGGGTAGAGGGGCTCTATCTCAAGTTTCAGGCTTTTTCACATTGCTGTTTTCAAAGTTAGTTCTGGGGAGCTTGGAAGTTTTCAATGCTTTTCAGATGGTGTAATCTGGGGAGAGGTCTCCTCTCTTCATCTTCATTTTTGTACTTGCCCAAGAAGTGCCCTGTTCCCTTGGGATTACAATCCGTACTTCTCATGGTTCACCTCCCTTAGGGCCAGAAGTGAAATTGCTCTTCAGGGCTTCCACTTCCCCTTGATTGATAGTGATCTTTTCTGCCTCCAAATTATGAATCAGATGTGAGTCTTTGCAATGGAACTGCCAAACAGTGTCTAGTCCTACATCAAGTGCTAGCACAGGGCACCCCCTGTAATCTCCTTAGGGCCAATTGCCAGTCCCCTTTCCATTCTGGCTTGGGAACTTCCAAAGCCATTGCTGTTTCTTTTGCCACCATCTAGTCCTACCACTAGTGTTTCACTCACATGAACTCTGGGCTAGCCTCCTTCCTCTCTCATGTCACAGATCTCTCTTTTCAACTTCATATGTTGCCTTGGGCTGGACATGTCTCACTCTGATTTTTTGTCACCTCTACCACTCCAGAATTCAATTTAAGACATTATTTTAAAATTATGTGGAGAGAAATGTTGGGGGAGCTCAGGTGAGTGCTTCCCTACTCTCCCATTTTGGATATGCTCCCAGGAGTTTTGAATGGCTTTGTTTCCCACTTTTCTTTCTAACTTTATTGTGTAGCAATATCTTTTGCTCAGGCTAAAATCACCCTACATCCACCTATCCAAAACCCAACTCAGGTCTTACGTTGTTTCAAAACCATTTACCTAAAACAAAAGAGAAGTAAGCTTCAGCTTTACATGGACATGTATCACATAAACCCTTGGTATAGGGTGAATATATATCTTCATTATCTGTTAATATGATGCTTACTGGGGGCTCAAGGAAAGCATAATAAATGATAAAATTAATAATACTTGTAAAGTGCTTAGCACAGAAATTAGCACAAATTTCTTGTTATTATTGTTAAGTTGTTTCGGTCATATCCAATTCTTCATAACCCCATTTGGGGGGCAGAGATACTGGAGTGACTTGCCATTTCCTTCTCCAGTTAAT
This sequence comes from Dromiciops gliroides, assembly GCF_019393635.1. Classification (NCBI taxonomy): domain Eukaryota; kingdom Metazoa; phylum Chordata; class Mammalia; order Microbiotheria; family Microbiotheriidae; genus Dromiciops; species Dromiciops gliroides. The sequence goes on along the minus strand of NC_057863.1, from coordinate 13,383,544 downwards.
TTTCTAGATAAGGCAAATGAAGCAGACAAGGTTAAGTTACTTGCTCAGAGTCACACAGCTAGTAAGTGTTGGAGGCTGCATTTGAATTCATGAAGATGCATTTTCCTGATTCCAGTCCTAATGATCCATCCATTGCGCTTCCTAGCTACCCACCTAGCACATAGTAGGTGCTTGATAAATGCTTATTCCCTTTCCTCTAATAAAGGCTGTGAGGTTCTTATCTTACTACTGACAGTATCATAGACTTGGGGGCAGAAGAGGAACTTTCAAGACCATTGAGTCTAACCTCCACATTTGCCAAAGACAAAACTGAGCTCAGAGAATTTTAATGACTTATTCAGGAGTACACAGACACTAGTAAGTGCCTGAGGCAGAGTTTGAACTGAAATCTTCTTGACTCTAAGTCCAATGCCTTGTCACATTGCCTTCCAATTCCGGACAGATACACAAAAATAATAGGAAAGGTTGAAGGCTGGCAAGGTGGGAATAAGACTCCTTTGAAAGTCCCATTGTGCACTTAGCACAGTACCTGGAACATAGTAGGTGTTTAATAAATGTTGATTGATTGATTCTTTCAGAGAGGTAAGCCTTCATCAACTTGATGGCTAAAGCTTTTGGTTAACAGAAAAATGAAGCCCAATCACAGAAGCTCAGAACTGAAAAAGGACATCAGAGGCTACCTCCTCCAATTTCTTTCTTATCAAGAATTCCCTCTAGAATATACACAGCAGTTGACAATCTGTCTTTGCTTAAAGGCCCCCAATGAGGAGGTGCCTCCTTACTGCAATCCTAAGTGCTATGAAGCTTCCTTTGTATAAAGCCTAAATGGGTCACTTGGCAATTTCCACTTAAAGTTTCTCAATGGCTCCTGAGACTGTTTCATTCATCTCCCTCATTTTGTTGTTGAGCGATGGAGAGATTTTCCAAAGACCCCACAGAAAGTGGCAGAATGGGAACTTTGATCCCTGTCCTTTGTTCCCAGAGCCAACCTTCTGTCCATCACATCATCCCATCTGCCTTGATCTTCTGATCTTTCTCCTTTCCCAAAAATAAACATTTGAAAATCATTTTTTCTTTTCTTTAGCTCACCTTAACAGCTCTAGTGTATCTTGAGCTTTAAGCACTTTAGGTATTTTTTGTGTAGGGCAGTGTTATCCTCTGTCTTTTTTACTTATCCTCTTTTTCCTCTTCTAGATTACAACTTCTCTAAATCCTTTTTAAAACCTAAGTTCAATGTGTTTTCATATCATTCTTTAAGCAACTCTAAAACGTCCTTATCTAGATAGCTTCTTTTTATGTCCTCAGAATTTTATTCCCAAGAACTTTTCACCATTGGCATAAAGTGGAATACTAATCTTTTTTTCCTTTCATAAAAGTATTTTATTATTTTCAATTTGCACATAGAAATAGTTTTCAACATTCATCCTTATAAGATTTCTAGTTCCAAATTTTCCTCCCCCCCTTCCCTCCCTCTTCCCTTCCCAAGACAGCAAGCAATCTGATATAGGTTATATATGTACAATTACATCATACATATTTCTGCATTAATCTTGCTGTGAAAGAAAAATCAGAGCAAAAAGGAAAAACCTCAAAAAACAAAAACAAAAAAATTAGCAAAAGTATAGTTCAATCTGCATCTAGATTCCATATTTCTTTTTTTCTGGATTTGGACAACATTTTCCAACATGAGTCTTTTGTAACTATCTTGGACCATTGTATTGCTGAGAAGAGTCAAGTGAATCACAGTTGGTCAACACACAATGTTGTTGATACTGTATACAATGTTCTCCTTGTTCTGCTCATCTCACATAGCACCAGTCCATGTAAGTACTTCCAGGTTTCTCTGAAATCTGCCTGCTCATAGTTTCTTACAGCACAATAGTATGCCATTATATTCATATACCACAACTTATTCAGCCATTCCCCAATTCATGGGCATTTCCTCAATTTCCAATTCCTTGCCACCACAAAAAGAATAAATATAAATATTTTTGCATATGTGGGTCCATTTCCCTTTTTATGATCTCTTTGGGAAAAAGACCTAATAGTGTTATTGCTGGGTCAAAGGGTATGCATAGCTTTATAGCCCTTTGGGCATAATTCCAAATTGCTCTCCAGAATGGTTGGATCAGTTCACAGCTCCACCAACAATGCATTAGTGTTCCAATTTTTCCACACTTTCTCCAATGTTTATTATTTTCCTTTTTTGTCATATTAGCCAATCTGATAGGTGTCAGGTGGTACCTCAGAGTTGTTTTAATTTGCATTTTCCTAATAACTAGTGATTTAGAACATTTTTTTTTTGTATGGAAATAGATAGCTTTGATTTCTTCACCAGAAAACTGCCTGTTCATATCCTTTGGTGATTTATCAATTGGGGAATGACGTGGATTCTTATAGATTTGATTTAGTTCCCAATATATTTTAGAAATGAGGCATTTATCAGAAATACTGACTATAAAAATTGTTTCCCAGCTTTCTGACTCCCTTCTAATTTTGGATGCATTGCTTCTGTTTATACAAAAACCTTTTAATTTAATGTAGTCAAAATCATTCATTTTGCATTTTATAATATTCTCTATTTCTTGTTTGGTCATAAACTATTCTCCTTTTCATAAATCTGAGAGGTAAACTATTTCTTTCTCTCCTAATTTGCCTATGGTATCACCTTTTATGTCTAGATAATGTACCCATTTTGACCTTATTTTAGTACAAAGTAAAGATATACTATAAAGTAAGATGTTTTAGCATAAACTAAGATGTTGTTCTATGCCTAGTTTCTGCCATATTATCTTCCAGTTTCCCCAGCAGTTTTGGTCAAATACTGAGTTCCTTTCCCAGAAGCTGGAGTCTTTGCGTTTATCAAACAATATATTACTAAAGTCATTTACTACTGTTTCCTATGCCTAACCTATTCCATTGATCTACCATGTGGAATACTAATCTTGATGAAATAAGATGGACCATAACATTGACTGGGCCAATTTCTGGATACGGGACATTCTTCTTCTGAGATGTTTAACTCACAAAAGCTCTTTGGGGTACTCATCTAAGGATAAAATAAGATAAAATTTGTAAACAATTTTTCAAACTTTAAAGTGCTATGTAAATGCTAGCCATTATTATTTGCATATGAAATACATTTCACATACAACATTCAGTAGAATGGGAATTTCTTGGAGGTTGAAACTGAGTTATATTTTTTTTTCATCTCTCCACTTACCAGGCCTTACAACTGATGCTTAATATATATATATATATATATATATATATGTTCAGAATTAAATATTGAATTAAATTGAGAAATATGCATCCAGTCAACATCAAAACAATTAAGAGAAACTATGCCCACCAAGTTTTGTGTATATTTAATAGGTTGATGATATTAGGGAAGTCCCAGTAGGGATCCATGTCCCCCTTCTGCCCTACAGCATGAATAGTGGACAACATGCTTCTATAGATATAGGAAATGGACTCCATATTGACTTTGTGAAGGATTTCTTGTAAGAGAATTTGGAATACAGGGATATTGTGATTGACAGCAAGTGTTTGAGACACCAGACAACTGATCAGGAACAGAAAAATTTTAAAGCAAATAAAACATTCCTCCCATCCTAAATCAGAGATATTTGGGGTAGATGCAAGACAATTTAAAGAAGAATTTAGATGTGTGGTAAAATAATGGAATTTGGAAGATCGATTGGAATGGGCCACACCTGGCCTATCCTGAGTGACATATGCTGCTGATGTCAGCAGGAGAAACCACTTTCTGATCGAGTTTGAAGGACCTCCCCTTTTGGGGGAGGGAGAGTAAATGCTGGCTGAGGGGAGCACACTCTCTTTCTGGTCTGTGAGCTGTGGAAGTGAATGAGAGAGAGGGTTTTTTTCCTGGCAGTTTGTCCTGTGGGCCCTGGCTGTAGAGTTGTTTCCTATTGAAGCTATGGACCCCAGGTAGTGAGTTAATACAATAGCCCGGCTCTTTGAAATTAGCTGAGCTGGAAGAGAGTTTGGGGATTGTATAGGTTTTTGTTAGAGTTAGGGGGATTATCCATTTTTCTTTTTCCCTATTCCCTTGTCTTTGACTTTATTAATTTCACCTTTGCTTTGTATTATATTCCCATTAATAAAACCTGATTCATTTGGAAAAAGAGGCTGTTAAGCTCCTGTCTTATTGGCCTGGGAGAAATAACTAAAAAGACAGTTTGGAGGGGAAGAAGTTTTGGACCTAGAGATCCCTCATTATTTTCTGAACCCCAATATTATGGAGAGCCACTCAACTCTCCACATATTAAATTTGGCCCCCACAGATGAAAGAGTTGGCATGGCCTTGGTCAACTTGGAAAAGAATGAGAAGGGCATGTGCTGTCTCTCACACTCCTCAGACAGTGGCTTGAGCCTGGATATGGATGGGGCTGGCTGTCCTTAAGGGGCTCGACTCATAATCTCTTTACAGACCCTTTCCTCTTATCATACAACCTGACATTGGAGCTTCGGGGATGATTTCTTCAGCATTGTCTCCAAAATTCCTTGAGTATTTATTCTACATGTGGACAGCCTCCTCTTACTGTCCCTGCTTTTCTGTCGTTAAGTGAGCATGGCTCTTCTCTGTTACCCCTTAGTACTGTCCACCTACCTTCTCTGCTTGACTGTAGGGTGTAGGAGGTAGTGCTACAAATTAGAAAGTTTTCTGATTTATGTGATTCACCATTGCTGGTAAAGAATGACTTGTAGATGTCTCTTTGAGCTAGAATTTCCTGGAAAGACTGTTTTAATTTGGTTTGCCCAATAGACTTGACAGTCCTTTTCCCAAAGAAGAGCTGGTGTGAGTTGCTGCCAAAGCCCCACGGCTCTGGAATATCAGAACCTGATGGTGTTCGTGCCTCCCACATCCTCTTGAAAAGTTACTTTTTATTTCATTTGAATATGTTTATTTTGGATAAAATGGCATGTGCCCATGTTTTCTCCCCCTTGCCCCAGAATGTAAATGTTCTCCTTGAGAACAAAGGTGATTTCATTGATCTTTGCATCACACACCTAGCACAGAACTTGGCACATAATAGCTTCCTAATAAATGGTATAACTGGGGTCTACTGTGGGGGTAAAGCATTCAGTTCAGCCAGAGGACTCCAATTCAAACTCTGCCTCTAATGTCTACTACCAGCTTGACCTTGAACACATCCTTTCAAGGCCTCACATGGGACTCAGTTTCTTCATTTATAAAAACAAGAAATCTCACTGAACCTCTGATGTTCCTTCCATCTTTAGATCTATGGTTTTGTGATCACAGCCTGCCTCTCCCCCTTTCCCAAGAACTACATATGAGTGGGGGAAGGAGGAGGAGGAGGAGAAGGAGGAAGGTGAAGGAAAAGTGAAGGGAAAAGAAGAAGGGGTGGAGCAGGGTGAGGTGGGGGGGAGGAAGAAGAGAAGGAGGAAGAAGTGGAAGAGGAGCAGGAGGAGAACTAGAGGGAGAAGGAGAAGGGAAATAAGGAGGAGAAGGAGAAGGAGGAGAAGGAGAAGGAGAAGGAGGCTTAGTTTATCTCGGTTATTTTTTTATCTCTTTCTAAGCAGTTTGAGTTCAAATCTACGTGTTCTTTACAAATAAGCCATCTGTTCTATTCATTAATTCATCCAACAAGTATTTCATTAAAATGCCTACTATCTGCCAGCCACCATGCTAGATAAGGTCATATAAAAGCAAAAATAAAAGTCCTTCCCTCAAAGATCTTACAGTCTGCTGAGGGAAACACCACATCCACAGAGCAATAAACTACAAGTAGATGCAAAATGATGATGAGGTCATTTTGAAGTGGAGAGGGCCCTGACAATGGAAGCAAAGAGTATGAATTATGGCAAGCCTTATTTGTGAGGTGGGACAGGAACCTCATTGACTTTAAGTACTGATCTTCAGAACATGGCAGTATGAGGAGACAGAGAGCCAGCCTCTGTGTAACAATCTCTGAGTCCCAGTCTCAACTCTGAAACATTTGGCTACGTGACTTTGGGCAAATCATTTAAGCTCTTGATATCCTGGGTGAGTCTAAGGCAAATTTCAGAGCTCATGTTGAGCTGTATTTGGTAGAGGGAGATTCCTCACTAGTGAGTCCCCTACATTTATTCAGTTAAGTCAATGAACATTCATTAAGCACCTACTATGTGCCAGTCACTGTGCTAAATGTTAGGGATACAGAGAAATTCAAAAGACAGTCTTTTCCTTTGAGAATCTCATAGGCCAATATGATCATATGAACATCAATGAAATTACAGGTTCACAATAAAAATAAAGGATTTCCAATTCATGGTGCTCTTAAGGGGAACCTTCCTTTATCTGGGTTGGCCTTAACTCATTCACCAGTAGTATGTTCTTTTGGGCATTTCTGTAGACCGTTATTCCTTTGAGTCTTGACCTGCCATTTGTGGACCTTCCAGTCTGTGTGACCTTGGGTAAGTGGCCTGATATCACTGGGTCTCCATTTCTTCAACTGTAAAATGAGAGGGTTGGATTAGATAGCCTGGGAGGTTCCTTCCAGGTCCCCATCTACCATGCTGTGATCCTTCTGAAGGGATTGGGAGTGTACAGATGGAATTGTCCACTAGGAAGGAAGAGAGACATTACTACTACATTTCCCCTGTTTACATGCGATTGAGTTCAGATTGTCTGGCACCCCCCTCTGTGATGTGTCAGCCCAAGAGATGCTCATCCATGCCTGAACCAGAGCAGCTGGGCTGGACCTAGCACCAGGCAGATGGAGGTAAAGCAAGATACTTGATCCTCTATTGGCCAGGAGCAAGATGAAGGCAGAATGCTCCTGATGCTGCAGAAGCTAGTCAGAGCTTTTGGTTTCTTCTCTTTCAGCCCTCTGCTGCCAGGCACCAAGGTTAGATGAGACACTCCACCAGACCTGACAGCCCCTTAATTACAGGCTTCTGGTGACACATCAGCCCAGCTCCCTTGGTCTGCCCTGCATGTGAACTTGTTTGCATGACAGTAGAGGAGCCAGGAAGGACCACTTGCTCTCCCTGAAACTATTTGAGCCACAATGGTTAAGAAGACAGACAGATCTCTAGGCCAGCAGGAGCCACCAGACACAAAACAGCCACTTGGTGGTATCTAGAACTCTTGGAAGTGACCACAGGGAACAGCTTGGGACACTTGGAGCTGGAGGGTGACCACAGAGGATGTGGTCACTAACTGTATTTCAGCAGCATTCTGAGCTTCTCAGGGAATCTGCCCAGCTCCCAGGAGGATAAAACAGACCCAGAGAGTGAATAAGCGACTCTGGCCTGGAGAGTTCCCTTGGAGAGCTTCTGGGAACAGACACTGAGGAGGGTGCTTCCAAGGTCAGGAACACGGCCATTCTGTTTTGCTTGGTAAGTTCCCTGGTGGTCAGTTTCTAGCTTGCCTCTGATGAAATACAGACTGTGGGGGTATCAAGGCAATGACAGATGAGCCTCACAGCTGCTCTGTCATGAATAGCTCCCAGCGAGGGTCAATATGAGTTTCAGAAGCATGTCAGAGGAGCTCAGTTTGGCTGCTTGGGCTGGTGATGCAGTCATAGTGGGAAGAGAGGGACGTGTGAACTATTTCTGCCTCACGTGATAAGGACTCGTGCTTCCTGTTTTTCCTGGAGCTCCAAAAGCTCCCAAGGAAATTGCTAGCCTGAGCAACAGAGACTCAGAGGATGTTTAGCTGAAACCTGTAATCTCAAAACTCTTCCTTGCAAAACAGGGAAAGAAACTGTGTCTGTGATTTCACTAGCACAGGGAACTCCTTGGGTGAGGGGACTGCCCCAATTAAGTGCGGGTCAGCAGCTCCTTTGAAGGTCCTAAAGGGGAGCCTAGAGCGACGAGGGGGGACGTCAAATTTAAACATAAAAGGAGGATCCATACATAAGAATCCCCAAAGGGAGCTTAAAATATAATGCTCTTTATGTTTTGTTGTATTTTTAATTATTTTGTTAAACATTTCACATTTACATTTTAGTCTGGCTCCTGCCACACTCAGGAATATTTGACACTTGTGCCTTAGAACACTGCGGAGGCATTAAGAGACTTGCCCAGTATGTGTTAGAGGCAAGAGGATTCACGCTCAGAATCTCCTCCTCTCCATCCACCGTGTCTCTGTCTGTCTCCTTGTCTCTGTTTAGCTGTCTGTCTCTCCGTTTCTGTCTCTCATCCTTCCTTTCTTTCCCTATTTCTGTATGTCCCCGTGTGTCCATCTATCTTGGTCTCTTTTTGTCTTGCTGTCTCACTCTCTAGCCACATGATCTTTTGCACCTCATCAAGGTTCTCTAAGACTCAGTTTCTTCAACTCCAAAATGAGGGCATGGGACAAGATGTTTTCTATGATCCCTTCCAACTCTGCATCTATCGATCAAGCAACAAGCATTTATTAGACACCTACCACGTGCCAGGCAATGGGGATATAAAGACAAAAATGAAACAGTCTCCACTATCAAGGAACTAGAGGAGATGCCTCAGATTGATAGATAGATCATAGAGAGATGATAGAGAGAGGATAGATGATAGAGAGATGAGAGATGATAGAGAGAGGATAGATAATAGAGAGATGAGAGATGATAGAGGATGATAGAGAGAGGATAGATGAAAGATGGATACATGGATACATGAATACAAGGTAGGACAAATGAATGACTAGAAAGATAACTGATAAATAGATATAGAGAACAATGGATGTGTAAACATAGATAACAGATAAATAGGTCCATAGAGAGAGGGAAGGATGAAGAGATGTAGATAGAGAGGTAGATGAAGGAGAAGAAAATAAACATTTATGTAGCACCCACTACATGCCAGGCACTGTGGTAAATGTTTTACAAAGTGCATCTCCATTGCATATACAAAATAAAAAGAAGCTATTTGTAGGGGGAGGCAACAGCACTGGGCAGTACAAGGAAGGCATCATGAAGCAAATGGCCCTTGACCTGAATCTTCAAGGAAAGCAGAGATTTTAAGAGGCAAAGGGGAGGGGGAAGCCATTTCTAGGCATGGAAAGAATAGCCAGTACAATGCAATGGTAACGAAATGGAAAATTCGGTATATCATGTGCTAGGGGAAAATGACCCTAGAGAGAGTCATTGAGGACCATGAGGGTGGAGATAGAGGGTGGCTCCAGACTTTAAATGCCAAACACAGACATTTCTCTTTATTTGCTCCCAGATTCTTTCCACATGGGAACGGCTGTTATTGGTAGTACCTAGACAGGGGAATATTGAGAGGACAGTGTGCAGACAGCTGGATCCAAGCTGACAAATGGTAACATCCTTAATTAGTTGAAGGTGTCAAGGACTTACTAGGCTTGTTTTTATTTTAAAAAAGGACACATTTTGTTTTGACACATCCATCACTTCCTAATCCACAAGTCCCCATGGCACCGTCCCATAAGTAAAACAAATGCCACTGATCTATGTGTTGGTATTTCCAAAAAGAGATAACAAGGAAAAATGTTTATGGTGAGTAAGCTTCTCATTCACTGATGTTTCACATTATGGACTCCCTATGGACGGTGAGAGACTCAAGATGCTTCTGTTTGTGGGAGACATTGTGTGGATCACATCAAAACCTGGGACACTGAGGAAACTCCTGGATGAGATCCACAAGTACACTTTCCCCCATGTGAAAAAAAAATGGATAAAGAAGGCCCTTTTTCAGACTATGATGAGTTGTTGATTGGACAATCTATAAAGATCCTCCATCAGTATGTTCATGTACTATGTATGCTCATACATGCATGTACATGAATAAATACACACATGTACACACACATACTTACCTTGAACAACTCAAAACTGAACAGTTGGAAGACAGAAGGCTGAATTTCCCTTGGGAAATTGCCAAGTTTTGATTTGTTTTTTGAGGACCCCAAACATCTTCCTGGAGCAAAGATCCATCATTTTGATACCAATATGCCTCCAGTGTGGTTATCTGGCTGCTAGCCAAGCATGGAGCACTAGAGCCTCCAAAGAGGTGAATATTAATATCATCTGGATGGCCATAGAAAGTCACAGAGTGGGTGTTAGTGGGCTGCACTAAGCATTCCATTGCTTCAGTAGTTTCTGACTCTGCGTGACTTCACCTGGGGTTTTTTTGGCAGAGATACTGGAATGGTTTGCCAATTCCTTCTCCAGCTCATTTTTACAGATGAGAAAATGGAAGCAAACAGGAGCAAGTGACTTGCCCAGGGTCACACAGCTAGTGAGTATCTGAGGCCAGATTTGAACTCAGGGAGATGAGTGTTCCTGACTCTAGCACTTTGTGCACTATGGCGCTACCTAGCGACCCTTTGAAGTAAGTTTACAAACAGAGAATTGTGAAGAAAAAGCAGAGAAAAAAGATGTGATCGAAGGAATGGCAGAATGCCTGGGACTATGGGAAGGCTCTTGGATTTGGAGTCTGATGAGCTGGTTTCATATCCCAACTTTGTCCCCATGATCCTAGGAAAGTCACTTAATAATCATCAGAGCTAGCACTTATATAGTGCTTATGATTTAAGAAGGACTTTATAGCATTTGAACTTCATCAACTCTATGAGGTAAGTAGTATGATCACCCCTTTTTTACAGGAGAAGAAAATGTGGCTGACAAAGGTTAAATGACTTACCCAGTTTGACATAACTGGGGAGTGACCAAGGCTGGATTCAAACTTACAAATTCCTGATTCCACGTCCAATGATTCATTCACTACTCCATCCGGCTTCGACTTAATCTTTCTGGGTTTTGGTTGTCTCATCTTTAAAAGAAGATGTTTCTAAGGTCCTTCTTAGCTCTTGTTAAATGATCCTAAGAATTTGTGAATGAGAAAAAAAGGATCTGGCTACAGAGAGATGAGGTGTGGGGGGACAGACAACAGCCAGCCAGTGTGTTCCATCTGTGTCCTTGTGATGTCAAGGGGAAAAAATGAAATCTCCTAGCACACTAAAGAAATTCCCTATGGTGAATCGATGAATGGAGTAGAACAAGGGTGCACAGGGGGAGGATGCATGAGTGGGTTGCTATCAGCACTAAGGGAATGAATATCTACATCAGTGAGGTCACAAGTCCATTTAGATACAACATTAGGGAAACCCACATCCACTTTAAACCAAGATAAATAATCTGAGGGCACTCAGCCTGTTTTAGAGACTTTCATGTGATGAAAGAGATGAGATGACTTTTAAATGGCATCTGACCTTTAGATTCAAAGGTAAAGGATTAATGGATTATACATTGTTCCCTTATAGTTGGTTTCTAGTTTTCATTAGAGACTAATGGTATCTATCCTTACTTTCACTTCTTTTATAAAAAATGCATTATTCATGCAGAAATTGTTCATCTAAATGTAGGAAAATTCCCTTCTATAATATTCTGATCGATCTGTACTCTTATCAATGTGACTGCTGTTACTAATGATGCAGATTTAACCCATCCATTTCATGCACCGCTGCTCATGCTATCCCATAAATCCTCCTCAGTGGCTCCTGTCAAATGCTGAGGGGCTTCATCTAGTTCTTTGGGCATTCTGTGGATATCAGCACCCAATGACTTCCATCAGCTGCTCTTCCCACATCTGATTCACAATAGCTATTTGCTTAGACTGAGGTGGAAGGAAAATGCAAGCCAATGGCATGTCCTCTTGCTGCTTTGGGATTTGGTTTTTTAGTACAGAAAAAGTCGATCTGTATTATTGCTAGCGAGTGAGACCCAAAATCCTGCACCACAAAAAGAAAGATGCTCAAGGACAGATCCTTGGGGTGGGGGCACCCCCATTCCAGGGTCAGGAAGAGCATGATTCCTCTGATGAGCATGATGAAGAAGAAGGAGATCAAAGAAAAACCAGAGAGAGTTGTGTCTCTTACTCAAACTAGGTAAGTTTATATGTGAGAGACAATATGGCATCTCTTAGTCAGGAAAACCTGGGTTCCAGTTATACGACTCTGGCATATACTTGTAATGCAACTCTGGACCAATCTCTCAACAACCCCCCTCACCCCCAGGGCCCCAGGCAGATCTCTCTAAGACTGTAAGCTGCAGAACACTTGCTGATACCCTTTGGTACAGGACGGTTTCTTCCCTGGGAGTTCTCCCAATGAAGGAAATCATGGGTCAGGAAAAACAAAGACTGTTTTTGCTTTTCAGTGCATCTTCAACTCTTAGTATCCCATCTGATGCGTAGTAAACACTTAGAACGACATCAGGTACATAGTAAGCACTTATTAGGGCATCTGGCACATAGGAAGCACTTAATAAATGCGGGTTGGCTTGGCTTGACAAAAACTTGACAAGCTGGACAGGGTCTCAGGAAGAGGGACCAGGATGGTGAGGACATGACATCATACCACCTGAAAGGACTGGTTAGGGTAATTTTGGTAAATTCAGTCCCACATTTCAACCTCTGGAGATTCACCCAATGTATTGGCCATCTCTGTCAGGTTAATATCACCTGTATACCTGGTAAGCAACCTCCAAAGGCCACCCGGAGCTCCCCTATATGCCCCTTTTTGACCTCTCTAAAGTTTAAGGCTTCATCAGTCCTAGGGTGTAAGTGAATGATGATAGATCAGAGGGATGACATTGTCTCTAACAGAGGAATTTCAGAAAGGAGCTAGTGTGGGGAGGAGGCTGGGGAAACATCCGAGCCTGCCTAGTGATGCTGAAATCCAAGAAGCCGGCCACTGGCCACTCGTCTTACTGGCAAGGCAAGGGCTGAGGTGGACAGTGGGTTACCAGCATTGTCATCTAACAACCAGCCTTAAGGGAGCACTTACTAAAACCCTGAAGGGGTAGCTGCCATTGCTGTCTCCACATTACCAATAAGGAAGCTGAGAGCCTGAGAAGGGGAATTGGTTTACCCAAGGAGAGCTAAATGGTGGCAGGGACAATGCCCTGAGCTTCAATGCTGCCTCACATGCTCACTAGCTGTATGACCCTGAACAATAACTCAACCTCTCTGTGCCTCAGGATTCTCATCTGGAAAACAGAGATGAATAGTATCACCTATGTCCTGGGTAGTGGTGAGGAACAAATGTGATCTCAGGGCCATGTGATCCACAAAATGCCTCTTGGTTTATCGTTGGGATTCTGGGTATGTGATGGCTCACAGGCTTCTGCTTCTGTGTGTGCGTGTTCGTGTATGTGCACACACACGCACGCATGTGCTGCACCAGGATGCAAACACATCCATAATGGAAGACTAGCCATTAGGAAAGTGTACTTTTCTCCACCCACCAAATCAAGTGTATTGAGACAAAGATGGCATGGGGCAGGTGGGCTACACAAGCTCCAGGGCACCTCCCAGTGGCTCCATCAAGGGGATGGGTCCCACTGTTCTTCCCCCTCCCCCTGTATCCGCCCTCCCCACCCATTTTTCCCACCCCCACCCCCCATTCTTCCCATGGCCTGTGGTTATGGTGCTAGATGGGATGGTTTATTGTAGCTCTCTGCTCTGAACCCTCGGTCTTCTAAACCATGGCCTGGAAGCTTTTCAGTTCTATTGTGTCTCCATGTAACTCCACCTATGCACTTGTTTTCTTCCTCTAGGAAGGCATCAGCTCAAAGTACAACACTGATACTTATTCCTTTGTACGCAATTCACCTTGGGCAAGTTAATCAACTTTGCTGGGCCTCATTTTCCTTATTTGTAAAATTCGTAGCTCCTATCAAAGGCCCTTCCCAGCTCTGGATCCTAAGAAGCCGTGAGTCACGCATAGCATTATCACCATACTTAGCCTGAACAAGTATGCTGAGCTCTGCCTCTTACAGGAACCCCCTCTCCTCCCCTTCTGGCCTCAGGACACGGAAGCTGTGGAAGGTGTGAAGAACACAGGCTCCCCTGATATGGGGCTAGTGACTGGCACATGTCACGGAAAGCCCTCAGTGATCATGAATCCCATATGGTCTCTAAGGAGAAATAACGTGAGAAACAATTGGGCCATGTTCCACTAAGGAAGTAGAAAATGTTCCTGGGGTCAGAGTCTGTCTGATGTCCAATCCTGATACCAAGTCAAGAAGGACATGAGGCTGATGGTCCAGTTGCTGGGGTTATCTTAAGGTACAGGAAAGAGGCAGATAGGTGTGTTACTCTGGGTGGTCCCACTCGAGAGCCAGCCTCTGTGAGATTGTCCTTGAACTGGATTTACAGAGGAGGAGGCTCTAGGAAGGAAATTCCTGGCACAGTTCCTTATTGTCAGATCTTAGCCCTCCATGAGCTTGCATGAGCTGCAAGCACTGGACAGATCTGGAGACTATAACAGGCAGTAGGATAAAGAGAAAAGCACTGGACTTGCAGAGAACTTTGGTCAAAATACAGCTTCTGCCACTTATTACCCATGTAACCATGGGCTAGTCATCTTCTCTGGGTCTCAGTGTCCTCACCTCCAAATGTAATAGGGTTTGAATAAGTAACCTTTAAGCTCCTTCCACCTCTAAATCTATGATCCTAACTCCAAAATTTCTTGTATCAGTATCATACTTATCCTTAGGAGAACAATGGCACTCTAGATATTGAGAGGGAACAGCTACATGGTGCAATAGACAGAGTGTTTTGCCTGGAGACAGGAAGATTTACCTTCAAGAGTTCAAATCTAGCCTCAGGGGGCAGCTGGGTGGTGAAATGGACAAAGCACTGGCCCTGGATTCAGGAGGACCTGAGTTCAAATCCGGACTCAGACATTTGACACTTACTAGCTGTGAGGGCCTGGGCAAGTCACTTAATCCTTATTGCCCCATGCAAAAACAAACAGACAAACAAACAAACAAAAAACAAAATCTGGTCTCAGACATTTACTAGCTATGGGGCCCTGGGTAAATCACTTCACATTGTTTGCCTCAGTTTCCTCAACTGTAAAATGAGATGAAAAAGAAAATTGCAAAGTAGTCTAGCACTTTTGCCAAGAAAACTCCAAAGGGGGTCACAGAGAGTCAGACATGACTGAAAAAATGACAACAACAATGGATATTGATGGATGTCAGCTAGGAGAAGACACCAGAAAAAGAGATTGTTTGATCTGTGCTGTTAGATCAGACTTGACAGGTGCATCTCAGAGTTAAGAAGGGGCTTATATGGGTAAATTCATTGTGTGAAACTTGGCAGTCTTTGTGCTAAAATTCCAAAATATTGAGGGGCATCTTACCAAGCTTTTTCAGCAGAGATACTCACATATTTCTGAATGGAAGCTTGAGCCAAAATAAAAAGGTTTTCTTTAAAGTAACCTAAGCAGCAGCCTATGTCAAGGGCTTGGGAACAAATCCCATCTCCATTACCAAGACACATCTGTATTGGTTACACAGCTCTGGATTAGGATTCTCATTGGACCAACAACAATCGATACACTAGCTCCAGGGACCTAAATGAATCCACAATAGGAGTCTTTTTATGTCATATGCTATTTTCTATTTATATTATTATAAATGCTGAGCTTGAAAAGAAGGAACCAAAAGAAATGCCTGTGATAGGAGGGAAAGAGAGTGATGAGAGTTGTAAAGCTACTGAACCAATACTTGATCAGATTCGTACTGAGTACTAAATCAGCGTCAGAAGTGACATTGGCTTGTGTGCATGTGTGACCACCAAACGTGCCAATGGCAACCCAGAAAATGAAGGTTCAGGTGATTTTGACAGAGAAGAGGATGTAGAAATATAAGAACAAGAGCAGAGATATGCATCGCCATCCTAACCCTCCTGAGAAAGACTGTCTTGCGTTATCTGGGAGTGATCAGATGCAATCTCTGCTGAGTCTGTCAGCAGTCAACATAGAACAAGGCTAGAAAAGGGACGGGAGGTGCAACAAGGGATCAGGAAGATGGGAGGGGGGTAAATACCACACCTGTTACTGGATAGTTTCACGATGCCAATACTGTTCACCCGAGATGACCTACACTGAGATTATCTCCTATCTACACTCTATACATCTTGTATATAACATAGCTCTTTGTTTGTTGGTTCTTTTGTTGGTTTTTTGTTTGTTTGTTTGTTTTGTGGGGCAATGAGGGTTCAGTGACTTGCCCAGGGTCACACAGCTAGTAAGTGTCAAGTGTCTTAGGTTGTATTTGAACTCAGGTCCTCCTGAATCCAGGGTGGGTGCTTTATCCACTGTGCCACCTAGCTGCCCCCTATAACACAGCTCTTTGCATGTTGTCTTCCTATCACAGGGTGGATCAAAAGTCATGATGTTGGGCAGCTAGGTGGTGCAGTGGATAGAGCACTGGCCCTGGATTCAGGAGGACCTGAGTTCAAATCCGACCTCAGACACTTGACACTTACTAGCTGTGTGACCCTGGGCAAGTCACTTAACCCTGATTGCCCAGCCAAAAAAAAAGTCATGATGTTTTAATAATTTTTTGAAAATAATTGTTTTCTTTATTTCTTACCATTTATGAAATTTGATTTTTCATGTGTAATATAAATTTATTTCCTATATATGCTGTATATGAAGCCATGGTATTGTAAATTAAAAATAAAGGAGTTATTAAATATTGAATTCCCTTCATGGTTTTTGGTAGTATATAAGTTCTTTGAGGGCAGGAATCTTTTTTTTAAAACTTTCTGTGTAAAATGAGCATTTAGCCAGTAGTAGGCATGCAGTAAGCTCAGAAGTTAACACAGTAGTAAGCAGGTAGGTAGGAAGTAGATACCTGAGCAAGCACCTGACATGTAGAGGTATTTGTTGTTGTTGTTCAACAGTGTCTGACTCTTGGTGACTCCACAGACGCAAACAGTGTCCATGGGGTTTTCTTGGCAAAGAAACTAAAGTGGTTCATGTACATTGTAACCTAAAGAATGAATTTCATAATTCTAGTCTGTTGTGATAAAATGGCCTCAGAGTTGTACCTTGTTAGGCTCCTGTGAAGATTCAGGAAAGGGGAGACTGAGATGAAATGATCGAAATGCTACCAGAGGCAGTTCTGAAAAGTAAAAACAAGAAAATCAAACTGTCTAGAGATTTGCCACTGTTAAGGTCTTTACCTCAGGGTCTTTGAAAGGATCTAAGTCTTGGCTTGTTAACCATACAAAAGGGGCATTGCTTCCTTGACATAAACAATCCCATTGTGATCTGCATCATTTTACATAAACCATAAAGAAATCATAAATAGCCAGCACATTACTCTTGAGAATGTAGACAGATGGCAGATAATGCACGTGAAGCTTATCTGTGAGGCCACTCTCCTTGGAATTGCATGACCCTAATAATCTCCACCCAAAACTCAACATGAAAGAGCTTCTCCCTGACCCCCAACACTACTATAAGCCACTTTTACTAGGTCAGAACACTGAGACATTGGGAAGCATGTGGAGGCACCACTGTCTTTGGGAAACTCAGCCCTCAGCTCTATACCTTCCCACCAGCCCTTCATTCATAGACCCATATGTGCCAGTTTTATATTCCCCATCACTACTTCAGAGGCCCCATTAGTACAGAATTCTTGGATGTGACTGTGTGATAATGTGACTTTTAACAGATGTCTGGGGGCCAAGGAGGACTAACATTCATTATTCTTGGCTTTTCAATTAATTATTCAGCAGAAAACATCAGGAATTCAAATAAAGATATTTGAGAATGGGAAGGCTAGGGAGTGGAATTCCCAATCATCAAACAAAAAAGAAATATTGTGAAAGCATTTATCTATGAATCTTAACATAGGAGGGTGTTAGAATATACTTTACACATGGTTAGCTCTGCATCTGATTTTAGAAAGTGAATGCAATGTCTGGAGCCTCTCTATGTCTCCTGTCCCTAAAACAGCTCAGGAAGAATACCTTCCGTGTGGCATCTTTGTAAAATTGTGTTGTACCAGAAAAGCTTTGTCATTGGAATAAAACTGTATAATATGTTATATCATGCAATAATTATAATATCACTGCAATATCATTGGGTGGGAGATTTGTCTGCCATTAAGTGTCAGAAGGTGACCGCAAAGTGGGCAGCTAGGTGGTGCAATGGATGAAGCACTGGCCTTGGATTCAGGAGTACCTGAGTTCAAATCCAGCCTCAGACACTTGACAGTTACTAGCTGTGTGACCCTGGGCAAGTCACTTAACCCTCATTGCCCTCCAGAAAAAAAAATGAAAAAAAGACAATAGGTTTGGGGCAGCTAGGTGGCACAGTGGATAAAGCACTGGCTCTGGATTCAGGAGTTCCTGAGTTCAAATCTGGCCTCAGACACTTGACACTTACTAGCTGTGTGACCCCGGGCAAGTCACTTAACCCCATTGCCCCATAAAAAAAAAAAAAAAAAAAAAAACAGAAGGTGACGGCAAAGATGAGAATTTTATGGCATCATGGTGAGTGATTATGGTTTTTCTACTTAGAATTACTCATTTTCTGAAAGAGCTTTCTATATACTTCTAGTACCTGACCTTGGAAAAGGGGATGTTGGTGGGCTCTGTGGATCTTTACCTCCTGCTCTCCAGGGCCTACAGCAGCCAGTGACCACTCCCCATTTTTCCTTGCTTTCTCTGTCACTAATTGATGCTGATCATACCTAATAAATAACTGTCTACTTCTCATAACCTATAGCTACCAATCATCCCAGCAGATGAATAAAACACTACAAGCTCAGTCTAAATTTTTCTTTTCTTCAGTCTCCACATCCTCGGTTTCTTCAACTGATGATCATGCAGCATCATGTTGAAGTCCATGGTTGTGTTCCTCTGGACACTCTGTAACAGCTATATTGGCCCTAAAGTATGGTGTCCATGACTGCATGCACAAGCATTGTACTCTGGATAGGGGCTGACTAGTATAGGATATAGTAACTCTATCACTTCTTAGATACTGGACAAGCTAGTGGTACAGAGGATAGAGCACCGGACCTGGGTTCAGGAAGACTCACGTTCAAATCTATCTGCTGATATTTACTAACTGGGACATTTACTTGCCCCACGCAAGTCGCTTAACCCTCTTTCCGTCAGTTTCTTCACCTGTAAAATGAGTTGAAGAAGGCAATGGCAAACCCCTCCAGTATCTTTGCCAAGAAAACTCCAAATGGGGTCCCAAACAATCAGACATCTGAAATGCCTGAACAACAATAGGATTCTCTTTAGGTCACATTAGCTGAACTGCTCAAATTCTCAGTAGGGCTTGGTTGATGTTAGCACCAGACAAGACTCATTAGTCCTATATAACATCATAGAATCCTAGATTTATAAATGTAAGAAACCTTTGAGGTTATCCATTCAACTGTTTCCCTTTATAGTTGATGAAAATAATGCCAGAATGAGATGTGACTTACCCAAAGTCACATAGGTAAGAAATGGCAGACCTGGGATTGGAACCCGGACGAGGAAGGTATGAGAAGCAGACACATCCCGGTTGTGGACACACATCTCCTAAACTGTTGTTCCACAAATCACTCCTCCAAGTCCAGTGTATGCCCCGTTCCTTGGTCTTTCTCTGATGAATGGCCCACATTATAATTTCTCTCCTTTTGACACTTACACTTAATATGTTTCTCATTCTACATGGTCTTATGATGCCAGAAGAGAGATTGACTTGGATTGGATAATGTTCCAATTTGTATCCTGTCTAGGGAACCTAGGTTTATTTTTCTGCCCCAGCAGGTGAATTTTGAAGAAAGAAGATATTCAGATTAGATGAACCATGATCCACCCCTTAGTCCACACATAGGATGAGATTAAGCCAGGATACCAGGTGTCAGAAGGTAGCTAATTCATGCTACGGCTCAAAATGTACCTATCTAAACAACACACAAGCATTTCAAGTAGGTGAATCCCTCTAAATCTCAATGTACCAATAACTCCCTATTCCATATATGCTGAATACCAGTATAGCACGATTGAAACACAGAACAGTCGGCCTCAGACACTTGACACTTACTAGCTGTGTGACCCTGGGCAAGTCACTTAACCCTCATTGTCCTGCAAAAAAAAAGTCTTTAAAAAAACATAGAACAGTAAGCAATGGCTTCTTAGTTCATTTTCCTTTTCAGTTATTGACTATGAACTCAATGTCATGGTGTCATGTTGGCCCACACTTTCATGAATTGGTTGAAAATCCTCTCTATATGACTGGAGGAGTTGTCATCAGGAAACTTCCTGATGCTCTAAACAACCTTGTTTACTATTTTAAGCATGTTCAGTCCTGTCCAGTCATAGCTTTATCAATGTCATTTTACAGAGTTATTGATACACTATTACAGAGCTCCTCCAGGTCATCACAGAACCCGACTGGAATGATGTTCGTTCGATCGCCTGAGATGGAGATCAAAAGGTCTTACTGAAACTGTCTCTCGTAGCATTGATTAGCTTAATGTTGCATCTTCTTGATCCAATTAGTGATGTTTGCGGAGCATCCCTGTGGGGTTGTTAATCATGTTACCATACTTATTATCAACAAAACATTTATTGATGCTTACTCTTTGCAGGAGAGTTGTGCTAAGTTCTATACTAGATATAACAATGTGTAAGACGTGGTACCCACCCGCCATGAGCATACATTCTAGTTGGAAAGATAAAAAAGAAACAAAAATATAACAAATACAAGGCTTCACAGGCTAATAAATACCTGAATTTAAATCTTTCCTCAGATGCTTACTATCTGTGTGACCCTGGGTGTGTCATTTAACCCTGTTTGCCTCAGTTTCCTCATTTGCAAAATAAACTGGAGAAGAAAATGTCAAACCACTCCAGTATCCTTGCCAAGAAAATCCCAAATGAGGTCACAAAAAGTTAGACACAGCTGTAAAATGACTGACAAAAAGTACTTGAAAGACTCCTAGGTCTAGTGACCCCAAACACTCCATCAAACATCCCCATAAAGGCACTAAGGTAGACAGAATAATCATCTGCAAACTAAGGAGGAGTATACCGGAATGCTGGTATAAGAGTTGGGAGCTTCCTGTTTTAAATAATTCCTGGTTCTTCCTGTACTGGGGAAGGACTTTAGGGATTGTTAGAATCCTCTAAATTTTATTGCCCTGAGGCAAAACCTCATTTGTCCCACCCTAACCTTGGCTCTAGAGATGTTAAAGAAGGTAGCATGAATCTTGAAAATCTTTCCAGCCAAGGGGAATGTTGAACAAACCATCAGACTATGGGCCATGCATTCTATGTGTGTGCATGTGTTTATACCTAAGCATGTGTGTCTGTTGTGATCTGCGTGCTGAAAATTGCTATGATTCAAGTTTGTTTGTATCCATCAAATTAAAACAGACTGAAAAATACATGTTTCTTTCTCATGTTATTTATGTGATGACAAAGAATCAATGTAAATGTTGTGGAACGGGATAAAAGCATCTGGTTTTTATTATGATTACATTTGCAAATATTTAATTTCATGTAACCAAAATCTTGGGGAGGAGGAAAAGGCACAAAATGATTCTGAAGAGGAAGGTAGAGTAGGAAGCTTCTATAAATACAAGGGGCAGGTCTGCCAAAGTCTAAGCAACTCCCTGCAGTTCATATTGGTAGCATCTTTTTCTCTTCATGAAAGAGATTTTTTTTCCTACCCAGAGAAACTAATTTTTCAAGTTCTCATTTCTGCACAAAAGTCATTTCCCAACCATAAAAATATGAGGAAAGAGATGGATTCAGAAACATTTGAGAAGAATTGCATGAAATGATACAGAGTGGGATGAGCATAACTAATACAGCTTAAGCAAAAACAATGAAAAACAACTTTGAAAGACAAAAATTCTGATCAAATTTGGAACCAACAACAATCCCAGAGGACCAATGATAAAGCATAAGGAACATCCTGGCAGATGGACTCCAGGTACAAAACAAACCATATAGACATTTCTGGATGCAGCCAATAAGTGGGTTTGTTTTGGGTTTCTTTTGTTTTGATTATGGTTGTTTGTTATGAGGAAAGGTTTTTGTTTTTTGTTTTCTTTTTAGTGGTAGGGGGCAGAAATTAAATAGAAGCATGAAGCTAGCAATAGTGATCCAAAGAAGAAAAGGAAAAAAAAAACATAATAACTGGAACATTCTTTTTTTTTTTTTTTTTTTTTTTTTTTTTTTTAGTGAGGCAATTGGGGTTAAGTGATTTGCCCAAGGTCACACAGCTAGTAAGTGTGTGTTAAGTGTCTGAGGCCGAATTTGAACTCACGTACTCCTGACTCTGGGGCTGGTGTTCTATCCACTGCGCCACCTAGCTGCCCCTGGAACATTCTTGATGCACTCTAGTGAATGGGATTTTAGAAGGAAACACAGACATACAAGATAGATTTGAAACAGAATTTATTCTGTACCTTTTTTTTTTTTTTTTTGGTGAGGCAATTGGGGTAAAGTGACTTGCCTAAGGTCACACAGCTAGTGTCAAGTGTTCTTATTTTAGATTCTCTTGTCAGCTGCTTATTTTTAAATGCACAATCAGTTCATTAATCATCTCTTTTGCCATTTTGTTAATTTATGTTAATAGGGATATGCTTTTTCCCCTTTGAGGACTGCTGTAGATGCAGTACAGAAATATTAGTGTTTTTTATCATAAGTTTTTAACAAAATTATTGTTTCTATCTGTTCTTTAGAAATTTCCAGGAGATACTGACACCTCCTTTGGTAGCCTACGTCAGTGTGGAATTACCTTTAGCACATAATGCTAACCTTGCGAGATGAGCAATAGTTGGTAAATCACCTTTCCAACCATATTCACCCAATAGGAAAGCTGGACATTTTCCACATATCCCGCCCCACCCATCTCTGAGTTGGGTCTTTTGCTTTATCCTGCTTGGGGCCAAGACTCCATGCCACTGACACTTTGTGCAGGCTCCTTGTCCTACCCTCCACTGACATAGTAACCCCCCCCCACCCCTACACACACCTTCTAGTATGTTTTTTTCTTCAATTAAAATAGAAACTCACAGGCAGGTAAGTGGGTATTATTTTGCTTGTTGTTATTTGTATCTGCAATGATTGGTACATAATAAGTGCTTAGTCAATATTCTGTCTGTCTGTCTATAATAATAAGAATATCTAACATTTATATAGTGCTTACTACATACCAGTCACTGCGCTAAGTGCCTTACAATTCTTATCTCATTTGGAGCTCACAACAATCTGGGAAGTGGGTGTTTCTTTCCTCCCTCCCTCCCTCCCTCCCTTCCTTCCTTCCCATGTATGACCAATCCCTGGAAGCCTTATTCTGACAGGTCCTCCTATGATTTGGGATTCAGTGTAAGCCAGTGATGACAGCTCATTATGGAAGGCCCAGAAGGATCTAATTACAACAAAACTCCATCTACTTCACAGCATGGATCTTGGGGACAGAATTCTAATGAGGCTGAATTAAACTCACCTTTTGCTAAGACAAATTACTTCTTTGATTTGCATACTTTCTTCCCTCTCTCCATCATTTTTCACACACAAATAAGAAGGCTGTTAGTCAGCTGTCATCATCTGCATGTTTTATTCATCTTTGAGAACCTGACCACATTATGGAGCAACAATGTGTGATCGAACACAAGAGAGGAGCCAGTGGCAAAACCATGAGTCTAAAATTAAAGTTCCTCTCTTCCTTTAACTTTTTTTTAAGATGGGGCTTAGAGCAAAGAATTTTATGTGAGACTGCCCCTATGTGTCTGTTTTTGAAGGACATTGTAAGGGAGATGAATTACAAATAACTGGATAGCAGCACTCATTTTATAAAACGTTTTCCTTTCAACTTTTAGGCTGGGGCTTAAGAACTTTTGGTGTCCCCAGAAAAGACCACACAGGACTAGAGCCTTAGATATCTGCTGGTGTCTCCTTGATGGCTAAGGCTGTGGGAGGCTGATAGCTCTATAATCCCAGCCCTGGGGAGGGAGAAAGAAGATTGAGAAAAGGATGGACTGGTTAGAAGCAGCTGCTAGATGTGAAGAGAGGGATGAATATCATGTGGCCAGTTTCAAGTGGCTGGTGGCTTTTCTTTTATTTTAACCCTTATCTACCCTTCACTCCTCCCCCTAAAAGGTAAGTTCTCTGTCAACAGACATGTTGAAGATGGGACTAGATGGGCAGATTTTGAAAAGGTTTTCAATGAAGTTCAACAAATATTCATTAAATATCTACTATGGGGAAGACAGAGGAATACAATGACAAAAGTAAATTACTTTTCTTCAAGAAGATTATAATCTACTGAAGAAGGCAACACTTGCACAAATAAGTATACAAAGTATATATGCTTTTATATATAATATATTTATGTGTGCATATACACACATACATATAGATATATATGCACATGTGCATATATATGTGTATGTATACAGATGCATATAACATGAAATTTCAAGGGGGAAAGAAACTCACTGAGGAGGTCAGGGATTCATACACGAGGGAACATTTGAATTGTGCCTTAATGACAGCTAAGGATTCCCAAAGGCATATGTGAAAAGGAAGTGTATTTCACACTTAGGGTACCACTTCACATTTGCAGAGAGGTAAGAAATAGAGTTTTATATATGTGAGGAATATTGATCAGGCCAGTCTGAGTGAAAGGGAGGTGGTAAAGGGGGGTAACATGAACTATAATGGGAGAGGTAGGTGGGAACCAGAGTGTGGAGGGTTTTATGGGGCTGCCCAAGGGCTTTGGCCCTAAAGCAGAGGTGTCAGACACCGGACCAGAATCACTCCCTAATGCTGTTGGAACCAGATTAAAATGTGATTGGAAAATATTAACAAAATAAATGGAAATACAATAGAACATGGATTATGTTAATATGCAATTTTCTAAGACAATATGCAGTCACAAGAATCCTTCTGTGTGCTTTAGTGGCCCCCTTCCTATTTCTTTTTGTTTTTTTTTTTGTTTTAGTGAGGCGATTGGAGTTAAGTGACTTGCCCAGGGTCACACAGCTAGTAAGTGTTAAGTGTCTGAGGTCGGATTTGAACTCAGGTACTCCTGACTCCAGGACCGGTGCTCTATCCACTGCGCCACTTAGCTGCCCCCCTATTTCTTTTTGAGACCACTACCCTAGAGGGAAGAGGGAGCCACTTAAATTTCTTGTGTAGGGGAAGAACATGGCCAGATCTGGTTTTGCTTATTTATTTAGCAATTTCAGTTTGACTGATAAATGGAAGATGAATAAGAGATGGGAGAGACTGAAAACACAGAGACCAAGTAGAAGCTCATTAGAATAATCCAGGCAAGAAGCAATAGGGGAGTGAAATCAGGTAAAAGTTGTATGAGTAGAGCGAAGGAGGTGGGTGCAAGAAAGTATAGAAGTAGCATCAATATTGGCAACTGGCTAAGTTTAGAGGAGACAGGGGATGAAGGTGAGAGAAGAGTCAAGGATGAATCTAAGGTTACCTACCTGAGCAACTAGAAAGAAGATGGCACCCTCAGTGTGGTAGAGAGATAGGTTTCTAGAAGAAGTTTGGATTAGGAGAGCTCCCATCCACATTTCCTTCCAACTGAGAAGCTATAAAAGAATCAAATCTTTCACTGAAAGACAAAAAGAGCCCATCCTCTACTAGCATATAGAGACCCTACTTCTAAGCTCCCCTACTGAGGGAGGGAGTCTCCCAAATGGGTCCTCTGCTGCCCTCTGCTGGAACCAGTGAAACTTGAGAATCCCTTGCCCTATTTGGTCCACTACTGCTAAACCAGTCAACCTTAGAAACAAACTGAGAACCGTGAAAGGTCTTAGTTTAAAAGATCAAGATCTCCCACTGCATCTGGGGCCATCTCCACTCATCCTAGTGTATATCTTGCCACTGGAACCAGATGGCTCTGGAGAAAAGAGTGAAGTTGGTGACTTTGCATCTCACTTCAATCCAATTCACTGCAAGTCATGACATCACCTGATGTCACGGTCCTCTTTGAGAGCAAAGGACAAACAACAGCAGCAGTAACATAGAAACTTCATTAAATGAGCTCCTCCTTGCTTTGTGATTGAATTTTCCTATTTACCTTTAGATGTTTTGTTCATTCCTCTTCCTCTTCCATCACTTTTTCTCTGTCTCTATTCCTCGTGGTGATCTCATGCACTCCCATGGCTTAAATGAAAACATGTATATTCCCTTGAACTATATCTGTGGTCCCAACGTCTGGCCTTAGCTCCAAACTAGACTTTCGAGCTAAACATTTTCAACCAGATGTCTTATTAATATTGGAAACTCATCATGTCCAACTATGAACTCATTTCCCCCCACAGACCTCTTCACATTTTTCCCTTTTGTTCATGATACCTTGATTTTTCCCAAACAAGAATGAAAATTTCACAGTCTGAAATCTTTAACTCTTCTTTATCACTTTCTCTCTATATCTAATCAGTTACCAATTTCTGTTGATTCTTCCTTTGAAATCTATCATGACTGTCTCTTTTTTTATGATTCCTAATATTGCTAATATTGCTTGGCAGCAATTATCTCTTTTCTGGATTATCATAGTAGCTTCCTAATTAGCCTCTCTTATTCCATTTGAAGAAGTTAAGAGGGAGACACAGTACCTTATTCCCTACTCTAAGCTTTCCCATAGTGTTTCTTCCAAGCAACACTTAAGAAAAAGAAAAGAAATCCATGTCACTATGGTAAATTCAATAATATTGTTGATGGTAAAGTCCCTGAGCAGTATGGAAGAAACTCCACAACTGGCTTCTACCTGTTGGAAATCTGAGCAAACTCTGAAAAGGGAAATAGAAGAGAGGAAGTCATTTATATCAATTAGACTTATCAAGAGGAGTGATCTCTTCATATATATATATATATATATATATATATATATTCTTCATTTTATATATGAGAATGTTGAGAAATGGAGTGATACCATTAAGGTAACATACCAAGTCCTGGTTAAACAAGGACTTGGGTCTCAGGTCTCTGGCTCTTCTCAGTTCCCCCCACACTAATTCTATAATTTTTTCAATAAGGTTTTTGAACATGGATTTAGCAGGTTTCATTCACTAGCTTAAGGAGAAATGGGAACTTTGACAATTAAGGTTGAGGCTTAATAGAATAGTAGTTTTCAATTAAAACAACAATGAAGGCACTTTTTAAAAAAGAAGAATAATAGCTTAAAATTAATTTCCTCATTTTTGAGGTGTTCACATGATATATCTATATCTTGTGAAATAGAATATGAAGGGGTCAGCTAGATGGCACATTGGATAGAGAACTGGGCCTGGATTCAGGAGGACCTGAGTTCAAATGTGACCTCAGACACATGACACTTACTAGCTGTGTGACCCTGGGCAAGTCACTTAGCCCTCATTGCCCTGCCCCCCTCAAAAAAAGAAATAGAATATCAAACAGAATTTTAGCCTTATACACTAATTATTGAAAGAGTATGGGGCTGGGGCGGCTAGGTGGCACAGTGGATAAAGCACCGGCCCTGGATTCAGGAGTACCTGAGTTCAAATCTGGCCTCAGACACTTGACACTTACTAGCTGTGTGACCCTGGGCAAGTCACTTAACCCCCATTGCCCCGCCAAAGGAAAAAAAAAGAAAGAGTACGGGGCAATCGTCTAAACCAGAAGTTCTTACCCTGTAGGTCTGTTAGTTTGTTTTTAAAATATTTTGAT
Organism: Dromiciops gliroides; assembly: GCF_019393635.1. Classification (NCBI taxonomy): domain Eukaryota; kingdom Metazoa; phylum Chordata; class Mammalia; order Microbiotheria; family Microbiotheriidae; genus Dromiciops; species Dromiciops gliroides. Next base: position 13,356,094 of record NC_057863.1, on the reverse strand, counting down.
CACTCTATTTTAACATAAGTAGTTTCTTGTATAATCATATGCATTTTGCATGGGTAAAACAGCACTCTGAAAAGGAGTCCATAGGTTTAACCATACTTACAAAGGGGGATCCATGATTCAGAAAAAAATGTTTAAAATGCCCACTCTAGTCTAATTCCAATTACACATGAGGAAAATGAATTCCAGAGGGGAGCAAATGACTCATCCAAGGGTTAGTAGCAGAGCTAGGACTAGAAACCTGAGTGTGTTGACACTCAGAGTATTAGGCATGAGAAAAACTGTCCCCATGCTAAGGCTGAACCACACTAGGCTACAATCAGTCCAAACAATATCAACTCCTTCAGAGACATTTAAGAAAAGAATGAAGACCTTTCTTGGCTGGCACAAATCCAGTGATTCCCATAATCAAGGGAACATGTTAAGATCTCTTGAGAATTTCTTAAGGGGACCCTGTACCATTCTCTTAATATCTGGACTTGATTCAATGAATTAGTTATTGTGAGAGGTAAGGACAAGACTCTGCTTTCTTCTTGTTTATGGCATAAGGCAAAACTTATAGCTGGCAGTGAGGTGGGTCAATGGGTAGCATTCTGGGCCTGCAGTTAGGAAGACTCATTTTCCCGAGTCTGAATCACTAGGCCTGACTTACTAGGTGTGTGACCCTGGGCAAATCACTTGACCTTGTTGGCCTCGGTCTCCATATCTGTAAGATGAGCTGGAGAAGGAAATGGCCAACCACTCCAATATCTCTGCCAAGAAAACCCCAAATGGGGACAATAAGAATCAGACATAACTGAAATGACTGAATAACAACAAAATATCTTTTACCAATTCTACAAATTATGGACTTAACGGTATGGGTTTTTGTGAGTCCAATATTACTTTCCAAAGCCACCCTGATAGAAACTCAATTAGCAATGTGTTGCTTAAATGACTCAACTGCAGAGGGAAATAATTTCTTTGAGGGGAAATGACAAGTGAAGCAAAGCAAATAGATTTAGAGAGTGGGAGTTACAAATACATCACCAGCAATCTAGTCCAGGAATATGCTGAGAAATTAATTTTACCATTAAAACAAAAATATATTAAAATGATTTTAAACTCCATGTAAAATTTAATTTGTTCACCTCTCTGAAATAGATATATACTGTATGATCCCTGCTGGTGCCCCACTATCATTTGGGAAGCATTTCATTTCTCCCATAACTTCTATATAAAGGACAAGATACACACACACACATACACAAACACATACCCCTTGACCCACCATCCCTATGGAGAATTACTTTCAAAATGTTGATTTATTATAATTTTATACTCTATTCTTTCATATATAAATGAAACTATGCCATGAAACATGTGCAGACTCTCAGCCACATGATTTAATGAATGAGTCTGTCACTATCATATTATATTCAGTGCATTATCTCTGAAACAAGAAGGATACTGGATTGCATTGTAGCCATTATCTGAGGTGTCACCTATGCACAAACTGGAAACAATATACGAAATGGCAGAGAAACAATGTTAAATATGAACAGGTTACATGTAAGACACCTCATTAAAGAAAACAATTGATAGTAAAGTCATAGTGAGTGTGTGATCTATAGGTATATACATGTATAAATATACATATATACACACACACATATACAATATATTTTAAATATACTGTGTATATGTGTTTGTGTATTTTACACATATATACACATATATTATAAGGTAGGTTCGAGAATACTACTAGGTTACTAGTAGCTGGGGGAAATCAAGAAAGTCTTCATAACAAAAATTGTTAGCATTTATATAAGGTATGTCTACACATACACATATAAGGTAGCTGACCTTATATACGTATTAGCTGTGTGACCCTGGGGAAGTCACTTAACCCTCTTTGTCTCAATTTCCTCAGCTGGAGAAGGAAATGGAAAACCATTCCAGTATGCCAGCCTAGAAAACCCCAAATGGGGTCACAGAGTCAGATAGAACTGAAACAAATGAACTGAACAACAAGTCTATATATACTCTCATTCCTATTTTATAAATGAGGAACCAAAACTGAAAGAAATTAAGTGACTTGCCCAGGGTCACATAGTATCTAAGACAGGATTTGAGCCCTCATCTTTCTGATTTCAGGTCCAAAACTCTATGCAATATACAACCTAGCTACCTCATGTAGAGGAAGGTGGGTCTTGAATTGAATCTTGCATAAAGCAAGGGATTTTATGAAGTGGAGATGAGGAAACAGCACATTGCAAGAATGGAAAGGATTGGGGGCGGCTAGGTGGCGCAATGGATAAAGCACTGGCCCTGGATTCAGGAGTACCTGAGTTCAAATCTGGCCTCAGACACTTAACACTTACCAGCTGTGTGACCCTGGGCAAGTCACTTAACCCCCATTGCCCCGCAAAAAACAAAAACAAAAACAAAAACAAAAACAAAAACAAAAAAAGAATGGAAAGGAGTGAGGGGCAGCTAGGTGGCGCAGTGGATAAAGCACTGGCCTTGGATTCAGGAATGACCTGAGTTCAAATCCAGCCTCAGACACTTGACACTTAACTAGCTGTGTGACCCTGGGCAAGTCACTTAACTCTCATTGCCCTGCCAAAAAAAAAAAAAAAAAAGAATGGAAAGGAGCAGCACAGAGGTACAGGGATGGGGGAGGGAGTGTTATGTGTGAGGAGTAGCAAGCACGCCAAGCTGCCTGTCCCAAGAGCACAACAAGGAGAGTAAAAGATTGGGGTTTTGCTCATTGATCTTTGCTTGAAAGAAGTAACTAACTCGATAGATGGCATTGCAATTGCTACATCTGTTTGATCCTCAAGATGGTAGATGATGCTGCTTTGCTACATCCAAGGCACTGGGTGCCTCCCTTTGAAATACAGACTAGATCCATCTATTCCAAAAGTGAACTAACACAAATCTGCTTGTGGCTGTGCACTTGATGATGTGCTTAGCACTGAGCACCACTAAAGGCAAGTACATTTCTTCAAGATGGTAGAGGTGAATAAAAATGTGTCACCACCTGTGGTCTCCCACATCAATGCTTATCCAACTGTTTTTCAGAAAATTTTTCAAAAGTAAAAACACCCACATGAAACCCAAGTGTCAGCCCAATTTGCTTTGGCCACACTAAGTTCTATCCTCATGGTGCCTATGCACCTGAGAGTTGGAACCAGAGTGCAGAAGCTGCAGCTGATACAAAGCACCCAAAGGAAGGGGGCACCGTGGATTTCCTTCCAAACATGAGAGTGTCAATGGTACCTGCTTCTTTGAAGAGGGAGTCACTGAACTTTCTATTTAATCTTCCTGGTCATAAGACTTCAGTACATGTATACATATGACTAATGCGAGAGAGCCAAATAACACTGGGTAGGTAGAAATCTAAGGTCATGATGGGACATCTGTGCTCCCTCTTGGGACACCAAGGGGGCCCTCTTGGCCATCCCACTTTCTCTTTTGCTCTTCTAGTCATAGAATCACATGATCTCAGAGTTGGAACATACCTCAATGACCCCTAGCATTACCCATGCCTAAAAAAGAATTATCTCTCCATCCTTTAACATGTGTCCATGCTGCCCTTGCTGGAAGTGAGCCTATCACTTCCCTGAGAATACCTTTCTACTTTGGTATAGCTCTAATTGTTAGTAACTTTGCTCCTCACATAAAGACTAATTTTGGCTCTTTGTACCTTCCACTCATTTATCTGCCTTTTTCTTTTGGGTCCAAGCAGAACAAATTTAGACCCTCTTTCATATGTCAGCCCTTCAGATAAATAGATATCAGATCCCATTTCCTTCTCTTCTCTGAAGCTTTCTTTTTTCTTTTCTTTTCTTTTTGTTTGCAGGGAAATGAGAGTTAAGTAGTTAAGTAACTTGCCCAGGGTCACACAGCTAGTAAGTGTCAAGTGTCTGAGGCCTGCTTTGAACTCAGGTCTTCCTGAATCCAGGGCTGCTGCTTTATCCACTGTGCCACCTAACTGCACCCTGAACTATCTTTCCGCATGGGGGATATTCTTTAATTTACCTAAGTCTGTACTAAAATATACCACCCAGAACTGAGGTGATTTGACTAAGAAAAAAAAAAGAGCATCTTTCTTCCTTCCTTCCTTCCTTCCTTCCTTCCTTCCTTCCTTCCTTCCTTCCTTCCTTCCTTCCTTCCTTCCTTCCTTCCTTCCATCCTGCCTTCCTTCATTCCCTCCTTCCTTCTTCCTTCCTCCCTTCCTACAGACCTCTGACTTCACTGCTGTATAAAATTCCCTATAAGAAAACTTCTTCTACTACTGCAAATAGGCAACTTTTCGAAACTGAGAGTCTCAGCAAGATGTGTGGGGCTCCTGAGAATCTAAGTGATTTATTTGGAACTTGGACTGAGACCTTCCTGACTCATAGACTGGCTTGCTCCTTCTCTCTCTCTTTTTAGAGCCTGCTTCCTCTCTACGGTGAGATCATCACTTCCCTATACTCCTTGAGGAAATGCCTCTCTTTTTTGTTAAGGGTTGATAATATTTTATTTTTTCCAATTCTGTTTAAAAAATTTCACATTCATTTTTTAAAATTTTTGAGTTCAAAATTCTCTCTCTCCTTCCTTCCCCTCTTCCCTCATTGAGAAGTCAAGAAATTTCATATAGGTTACACATGAGTAATCATGCAAAACATATTAACATAATTGTCATGTTGTGAATGAAGACACAGGCAAAAATGAATAAAATAAAGTAAAAATAGTATGCTTTGATCTGCATTCTGACTCTCAGTTCTTTCTCTGAATGTGGATAGCATTTTTCCTCATGAGTCCTTTGGAATTCTTTTGGATCATTGTATTGCTTGGAATAGCTAAGTCATTCATTCATAGTTGATCATTGTATAATATTGCTGTTACTGTGTACAATGTTCTCTTGGTTCTGCTCACTTCACTTTGCATCAATTCATATAAGTCTTTCTAGATTTTTCTGAAATCATCCTGCTTATCATTTTTCATAGCTCAATAGTATTCCATTACAATCATATACAACAGCTTGTTTAGCCATTCCCCAATTGATGAGCATCCCCTCAATGAGCATATGCCTCTCTTAATTGAGTCTAAAATTATCCTAATTTTCTTGGCTGCCACCTGAGGCACCTAGTAGATACAACAGTGCATAGAGCATAGGAATACCTGAATACAAATTCAGCCTCAGATACTAGCTCTAAGGGACACACACACACACACACACACACACACACACACACACACAGAAAGAGAGAGACAGAGACAGAGAGAAACAGAGACAGAGACAGAGACAGAGACAGAGACAGAGACAGAGACAGAGGGAGAGAGGGGGAGAAGGAATGTGATCTTATGGACTAACGTTGTATCAATGAAGTCAGTACAGGAGGCATAGGAAACACTTAAGAATGAAATTCTGAAAGGAGGAACCAAAAACAATTCCAGGAAGAGGGACAAAAGATTTGCATCTAACTCAGTGCTTCTCAAACTTTTTGGTCTCAGGATCCCTTTACACTCAAAAAATTCTTGAGGAACCTAAAGTGCTTTTATCTATCTCTGCCCTCCATAGAGACATCTGTTCATTATATAGAGAATAGCAATGATAATAATAACCCTAACACTTGCCTCACAGGGTCATCATGAGACTCCAATTATATATATATGTGTGTGTATAAACATATATTATATATACATACATATGAATATATATGTGTGTATATATAAATACATATATTATATACATACATATGAATATACATATATATGTTTGTGCAAATTGTTTTGCTATTTGGACACCAGATCATGGATTTGAACTTTGTATATCTCAGGTCTTTAGGATCCATTTCAGAAATCCCCATCCTATTATGGTGCTCTTCTAGTGACTGACAATATATTGTACCCGAGAAGGAAGGTGACACACACTTATAAAAAGCAGCAAATATTTCAGTAACCTGCCTTTTTGTATGAATTGGGTCAATAACCTGCACTACTTAAAGAGAGGAGAAGTGAGGGTTGTTCCAGGTAACATGATGATTTTAGCTCACACTGTCCTTAACTCTTCCAAATCTTGTGCTTCAATGAAGGCATTATAATCTTTTGAATTAAAGTACAATCTCACATCAGTATGTGGACATTTCACACACACACACACACACACTCACACACACTCACAAACACACACACCCGTTTCTAACTTGTCGCTTACTTCATTCAACCTCCCTGTCCCATTTTCTCCTTCACACTCACCTCAGACTGACATTTCCTTTTTCCTTATAACTGATAACCATGAATTCAGCGATAATACAAGCCTTCTGAAACCATCAAAGAGCAAAGAGGAGTCAGAGTCACCCATACCATCCTAGAGCCCCTTAACTAAGGGTAGGTGCTCTAATTTTGCTTGAAATTCAAACTCCAACTCTTTGACTAAGAATGGATTTGAATTCCTTGTGCTTCTTTGTCCCAATCATCATCAAACAAAAATGACTTCTATAATTATTGTTTCGTGATTTCACATGGTCACAGATTTGCATAATCACAGATTACATATTTTTGAGCCAAATGAGACCACAGTCCAACCAACCCATGAAAAGAATCCTCACTATGACATACCTGAGAAACAGTCTTCCAACATTTGTTGGAAGCAACTAGGTGGTACAGTGGATTAAGCACCAGGCCTAGAGTCAGGAGGACCTGAGTTCAAATCCAGTCTCAGATGCTTGACACTTACTAGCTGCATGACCCTGGGCAAGTCACTTAACCCCAACTGCCTCACCAAAAAAAATTTTTTTAAAAAGATCTCAACTGAGAGGAAAGGGGAAATTTTAGGGCAGTGAAAAGACTTCACTCTGGAGTCAGAGGACCTGAGTTCAAACTGTGCCTCTGAAATTATCTGTGTGACCATGGTTATGTCATTTAATTAGCCAGGGCCTCACTTTCTTCAGTTGTAAAATTAGGTGGCTGAACTAGATGACCCCCTGTAGCTATAGATCTACGATTAAGTGACCTTGGGAGATTTCCCACTCCACTTTCAGATAGATCAAAATTATAAGTCACTGAAAGGGCAACAGAGAGATGCACAGTGGGTATGGGAAAGCACAGGATGTTACCCACTGTCTATAAGAAGCCAAGTAAAATCTGCCATTAGGAAGCTAGATGACCAGAAAAGAAGGCAGGACAGTGAGGGTGAGAGACAACTAATAGATACCCCGCAACCTGGCATAGCACCCCCCGAGGTCCAAAGGCCTAGAGGAAGGCACCTAGTACACAGAGGAGATGAGAATCAACGATGGATGAGTCAGTCCAGCACTGAACTGCATATAATTAAGGGCATATAGGAGGGTGTGCTAACGAAAGCAAAAAAAATGGGTTTTACCCTCAAGCAGCTTACATTCAAGTCAGAGAGAAAACATGAAAACATCTATGTACATATAAGCTATGGTATAAATGGAAGAGATTCTCAGAGGGAAGGGCACTGTTGGGGGAAAGAAGATGTGGGTCTGGGAAAGGCTCTAATAGAAGGTATGATTTGAACTGCATTTTGAAGAAAGCCATGAAAGCTAGGAGATGAAAAAGGGAAAAAATATATAGACATGAGGAACAACCAGTGAAAAGATAGAGTCAAGAGATGTGTTGTGTTCGAGGAAGAGCAAGGACACTATTACTGAATTCTAGAATATATGGAGGAGAGAGAAATGGAAAAAGATTAGAAAGGTAGAAAGGGGCGTGGTTCTGAAGGATTGGTTGGAAGCACCCCATTAATGAGATCGTTAATTCATTGGACATTAATGTATATGGTCAGTATGTTAAATTTGTGATGAATTGAGAGTGACATTTTAAACTTTCATAGCAATGCAAGCTAAAAAGAGACTCCAAATCACATCCAAGAATTCCAACCTTGCAATGAAGTTAATAGAACTCTCACCTGACTCCCATACTCAAACTATCAAAATTCTAGAATAAACTTATGCTATCTACTTACTGTGGATATCTATTTAGAATTCATCACTAATATTCTATAACAAACTATAAAGAACTGTTGAAAAATGCACTCTCATTTCAAAGTCTCTTACTGTTTCTACTGATCTAGTCTAGGGATGACATCAAAAGAGAAAATGTAATTTACAAAATAATGAAGGCAATTAAAATGGAGTCAGTCAAGATTAATATAACTTTGAATCTTCAGTGATTTCATTATTATTTTCGTTATAAAAATAATATTAGTTTCTGAGACATGAAGTAGAAATATTACAAATAGCATATGTAGCCTATAGATTTTTTTAAAAGCAGTTGGGAGAATTACAGGGGAATTACTGTTGCTTTTCTGATGCACTATGTCAGTTCTAGTGCTTGCTAATATTAAATAGGAAAATACTGGGAAATAATTTTTTTAAATCTCTATTTTTCTACCAATGTTTTCTAAATTATTTTAACATATTATCATTTTTTAATACCGAGGTTCGGAGCATTTATTTTTTCATGCAAAACCAAAGGAAATAGACCCCTGTTAGTGGGAGTAGGGGGCAGCTGTCTGAAACTGATATTTTATATGTATGAGGAATTCTAGGTGCTGAAATGTCCTCCTTCAGTGTAGATCCACAACTTGTCTGGAATTTACTGGCTTGGACAATTGTCTAGGGCACTCTGTGACTTCCCTAGGGCAACACGGCAAGTGTAGGTCATTGTCAAGATTTGGACTTACATTTTACTGTCAGAATCGGGTCATCCTTCTGTCCACTACACCGTTCTGCTATAAAGACACAATTGATGAATCTTACATGTGAAAATAAAGAGAAAACACTTTCCTAGATAATGGAATGTTGGACTTGGATGTGACCTTAAAGCCTGTCAGATCTAAATATCTAACCTTGCCAAACCAAGCTCCTTACCCTCTTTAGACAATATGACTAGGATAGCATAACAAGGAATTGTCAAGGCTGTTGACATTGACTATCTTGATTTCATCAAAGCATCTGACCTTTGCAGGTTGTTTTTTTTCTGACTACGCTTGTGAATAAACTGAATTGACAGGACTTGATGTTGGTACAGTGTAAGTCAAGAAATGACTGAAGGTTAAGGGAAATATAACTGATGATTCAAACAGTCCAAAAATGCAATTGATCAATTTGTGGATCAGTGTATTCTGTATCCCTCAAGGTTTTAAAATTCTATGGCAAATTTTTTCTTTATGTTTAGGGGAAAAATAACCCTAAAAGTAAAAGTTCCAAAATTCCTCCTCCTCCTATTTCTTAGAAGGTAAAAAAGTGGTACAGTGGTTAGAGCACCAGGAGTCAGGAGAACCTGAGTTCAAATCCGACCTCAAAATACTTGACATTCACTAGCTCCATGACCACAGGCAACTCACTTCACCCCAATTGCCTCACAAAAAAAAAGTAAAAAAAAAGATGCCAGCATATATTTCACATATCCTGTAGAGATAGGCATGAAAAAACAAGCAAGTCTTGTCAAATAATAACCACCAGGTGGCAAAGTTACTGATCCTTCTGCAAATGATTCATTTCAATGTCAATGAGATAGGAGGCTTCACACTGCAAGTTGAAACCACCACTTGCATAATTTCTCTGCCAAATAGAATTATTAGCACCCTCATGGCAGCAATTTCCTTCCTGATCAACTCATTTAATACTCCCCACTGGAGGGGTTTTACATTTGGCTATATCTATATGCACAAGTAGAATTACTGAACCATTAAAAATCTTTCTTTCACACACACACATACATACACACACATAGAGCAGATGCTGAATTTAGGGGTTTTTTAAAGTTACTAGTTAGAGGCAAACAACTGCATGCACTTTCTCCAACAAAAACAGGCATCATACTGTAGCAGAGAAGAAACTTTAAATAATCTGAAGTTAAAGGACCTGGGATGGAATCCTGGACTGTCACTTTCTCCCTATGTGCCCTTGGGCATCACTTTAGGATTCTAAACCTCAGTTTCTTCATCTGTAAAAAAGAGGGTCCTGTACCAGATGGCTTGTAAGATCCCTTCCTGTTCGAAAATCTGTTCTTCAAAAATGAATTGTTGCTGAAATCTAGATTTGGGGTTAGAGAACTTGGGGTAGACTACGGGCTCTACAACTTAGAAACTGTGCGGTCTTGGGCAAAACATTTGTCAGTCTGGGCTTCAAGTTTTTTCATCTGTGAAACTAAGAAGCTGAACTATATGACCTCTAGGCTTTCTTCCAAACTGAAACCTATGACCCTGTGATTGCATGACTTTTATGCTTCTGCCTCAAGCAGATATGATGCTTCTCCCAGCTACCTTTTTCACTCCATGAAGGTAAAAGTTGAGCATTTTTTTTGGTGAGGCATTTGGGGTTAAGTGACTTGCCCAGGGTCACACAACTAGTAAGTGTTAAGTGTCTGAGGTCAGATTTGAACTCAGGTACTCCTGACTCCAGGGCCAGTGCTCTATCCACTGCTCCACCTAGCTGCCGCAAAGTTGAGTATTTTTAAAAAACTATTTCTGAAACTATCCTGCAAACCTTCCAAACTCTATACACACCAATATTACTGCACTATTATGTAATTCTGATTTATGAAACATTTATACCAGGAATGTGGGGCTCATTTAATATTAGGAAAACTATGAACATAAGTAACCATATTAGTAATCAAGCAATAAAAAGTATGTGATCATATCAATATCTGCATAAAATGCTTCTGACGAGATATATAGTCATGCCTGTTCAAAAGGAAAAAAAACCCTCTAGAAACTTTAGGAATAAACAGAGCTTTCCTCAATATGATAAGTAGTATCTATCTAAACTGAAAAGGGGCAGCAAGGTGGCAAAGTGGATAAAGCACTGGTCCTGGATTCAGGAGGACCTGAGTTCAAATCCGACCTCAGACACTTGACACTTAGTAGCTGTGTGACCCTGGGCAAGTCACTTAACCCCCATTGCCCCACAAACAAAACAAAACAAAATAATAAAAAATTAAATCACGAGCCAGTATTGTCTGTAACAGGGAAAGCCAGAGGGATTTCCAATAAGATCATGTCAGATTGGTTAATATGACAAAAAAGGAAAATAATAAATGTTGGAGAAGCTGTGGGAAAATTGGAACACTAATGAATTGTTGGTGGCGCTGTGAACTGATCCAACCATTCTGGAGAGCAATTTGGAACTATGCCCAAAGGGCTATAAAGCTATGCATATCCTTTGACCCAGTAATACCACTATTAGGTCTTTTTCCCAAAGAGATCATAAAAAGGGAAAAGGACCCACATGTTCAAAAATATTTATAGCTGCTCTTTTTGTGGTGGCAAGGAATTGGAAATTATGGGGTTGCCCATCAGTTGGGGAATGGCTGAACAAGTTGTGGTATATGAATATAATGGAATTCTATTGTGCTGCGAGAAACAATGAGCAGGAGAAGTTCAGAGAAGCCTGGAAGGACTTGCATGAAGTGATGATGAGTGAGATGAGCAGAACCAGAAGAACATTATACATAGTATCTTCAACATTATATGTTGATCAACTGTGATAGACTGGATTCTTCTCACCAATACAATGGTACAAGAAAGTTCCAGGAGACTCATAATGGAAAAGGTTCTCCAAATCCAGAAAAAAAAAACAACTATGGAATATGAATGCTGACTTGAACCATAATATTTCTTTTGTTTTTTTGGTGCTGTTGTTTTTCTATTTTAAAGTTTTTCCTTATTGCTCTGATTCTTCTCTTATGGCATGACTGATGCAAAAATGTGTTTAATGTTGTTATATATGTGTAAATGTGTAGGTACATATATATGTATAGATATGTATATGTGTCTATATGTATATGTATATATATATACATATATCTATATCTTATATCAGATTGTGTGCTGTCTGGCGGAGGGGAGGAGGGAGAGGAGGAAGGGAGAAAAATTTGAAATTGGAAATCTTGTGTAAATGAATGCTGAAAGCTATCTCTACATGTAATTGGAAAATAATAAAATAAAATTTAAAAAGATCAGGGTGTCTTATCACTACTGCTATTGAATACAGTAGAACAATATGCCTAATGCTGACTACAGCAATAAGACAAGAAAAAAATCGAGAAAACAAGTATAAGAATAGAAGGAGCAAGATTATTTTTTTTCAGATGATATGATGGTTTGCTTAAAGAATCCTAGAAAAATCAACAAAAATTAAAACAATTAACAATTTCAGCAAAGTTACAAGATCTAAAAGAAGCCCATGCAAACAGTTAACTTCTGTATATTGCCAAAAAAAAAATCCAGCCAGGAACAGAAATTCCATTTAAAATAACTACAGATAACATAAAATACTTGGGAGTCTACCTGCCAACACACACACACACACACACACACACACACACACACACACACAAACACACAAAATCACAGAGGAACTATGTGAACACAGTTATATAATGCTCTTTATACAAATAAAGACAGATCTATGCAATTGGAGAAATGTTCCTTTTTTGTGGGAAGGTCAACTTATATAATAAAAATTATAATAACTAAATTAGTTTATTCAATAATGTGCCAATCAAACACTTAATGAATTATTTTATAGAGGTAGAAACAACTAAAAATTCATCTAGAGAAACAAAAGGTCAAAAATATCATGGGAGTTAATTGGAAAAAAAGGAGGACCTAGCAGTACCACATCTAAAACTATACTTCTGTGGGGGCCAAATTTAAGTGGCCCCTCCCAAATGAGTCAGCCGATTCCTAATAATTTTACCACACTTCAAAGCTATAATTATCAAAACAATTTGATACTAGGTAAGAAATACAGAGGTTGACCAGTATTGAGATTGGGTATATAATATACAGAAGCAAGTGAGCATAGTAGCCTACTGACTGATAAATCCAAACATCCTACATAGGGGCTGGAATTCACCATTTGACAAAAGCTGAAAAGCAATCTGGCAGAAACTAAGAATGTACCAATAGCTCCTATCATACACCAAGATATGGTTCAAATGGGTGAATTATTCAGATATAAATGGTAATATCATAAACAAATTAGAGGAGAATGGAGGGAATCTATTGATGAAGATAAAGTTCATGAAGATAAAATTCATGACCAAACCAGAAATAAAGAGATTCACAGGAGGTACAATGGATAATTTTGATTATATAATATTTAAAATTTTGTATAAAAAGAAAACCAATGAAGTCAAAATTACAAGAGAAGCAGAAAACTAGGAAAGTCTTTGTAGCATATTTCTCTAATGGGGTATCACTTCTAAGATATATATGGAACTGAGTCAAATTTATGATAATTAAAAGAGCATTCCCCAATTGATAAATATTCCAAGGATATTAATAAGCAGTTTTCAGAGGAAGGAAACTAAACCACCAATAGTCAAATGGAAAAAATGCTCTAAATCATTAATAATTAGAGAAATGCAAATGAAAACAACCCTGAGGTACTACCTCATATGCTTTGAATTGTCTAAGTTGGCAAAAAAGTAAAAGGACGAATGCTGGAGGGTTTGTGACCAAACATTACATGAATGCATCGTTGGTGGAGCTGTGAATTGCTCTAACCATTCTTGAGAACAATTTGAAACTAGGCCCCAAAAGCTATTAAACTCTGCATACCCTTTAACCCAACATTACCAGTACTAGGGTTATATACCAAAGAGATAAAAGAAAAGACTCAATGTACAAAAATATTCATAGTAGCTTTTTTCAAGGTAGCAAAGAATTGGAAACTGCAAAGGTACCCATCTATTGGGCAATGGATGAATAAGTTGTAGTATGTGAAGGTGATAGAATAGTATTATGCTATAAGAAATAGTGAAGGAGAATGGCCCCAGAGAAACCTGGGAAGATGAATGTAAGTATGTAAGCATGAATGTATGTAAAATGAGTGAAACCAGGAGAACAACTGGCATATTAACAATAATATTTAAAAACAATCAATTGTGTGAGACTTAGACACTCTGACCAACACAATTGCAAAGTACCATGATGAAACATGCTACCCACATCCATATAAAGAAATGATGGTCTCATAGTGTAGAGTGAGGCTTATGTTTTGGTTTTTGTACATGGCCAGTGCTTGAATTTATTTTGTATGAATATATCTCTTTGCAATGAATTCTGTTTTTCTTGCTTTCTCAAGTGGGGACAGAAAGGAAGGAAATAATTTGGACCTGAAAATAAAATAAAATTGGTTAAAATATTTATTAAGAAAAGCTTGTCTTCCCAAATGTTTAGGTCAGTCATCTTCAATTTTGATATAATTTCAGATGAATTGAAGTCAAAGCCAGGAAACTACATATGCTATTTACTGCTAAGAAGAATGGTTGTCACTTGGATGATAACAGTACAAACGAGCATTTACATGTACTTCAAGATTTTCAAAGTACTTTAAAAATATCCTATTTCATGTTCACAAAAATCCTGGAAGGTAGGTTCTATTAATAATGCTATTTCATACATGAGGAAACTGAGGTTAAAACATTCAGTGAATTCCTCAAGATTACATAGCTATGAACAGCAGCTGAATTTGGATTCAGTTCTTTCTGACATCAAGTCCATTGTTCTAGCCACTGAGCAATCCAGCTAGCCATCCAGCCATTAATATTGGAGATACACCCTGGAATACAGCTTCAAATACTAGACAAGATAACTCCAAACACAGTTAGTTATCTCTGGTGAAAATAACATTTTGTTTTCTTCTTCCACAAGGGGATGATCACAAGAGCCCCCAAATCAAAATATATCTGTTGGCAGGTACAGAACATGGCATCCCTATCAGACATGGGGTTCAAACATGCACAAGCTGCATGCAGACAGTCCAAATGTCAACAAAAGAGAAGGCAAAAGCTAGAAAATGTTTGTTTTGAAGTGGCTGAAAATAGAGAATGGGAGGATTTCCAAAGCCCTTCCTTTCAGGTCATTTGAAATCCATCCATATAGTATCCTAGAGCTAGCACTGGCAGGGACCTGATGGGGCACCTAGCTGAATGTCCTCATTTTATAGCTGAGGAAACTGAGTCCCAATAAGGTTAAGTGACTTCCCCAAGGTCATATACTAAAAAGTTACAGAGGTGGGAATTAAACCCAGATCTTTAGCTCTAGAGTGAATATACATTCAATTCTTGGTTTTTGTTTGTTTGTTTTTGTTTTTGTTTTTGTTTTTGTTTTTAGTGAGACAATTGGGGTTAAGTGACTTGCCCAGGGTCACACAGCTAGTAAGTGTTAAGTGTCTGAGGCTGGATTTGAACTCAGGTACTCCTGACTCCAGGGCCAGTGCTCTATCCACTGCGCCACCTAGCTGCCCAAATTCTTGGTTTTTAAAACATATTTATGTGTTTTTCAAACATTTATTGTCACTCTTTCCCACTCTCCCCTCCCACTGAAACAACAACAGCAGCAAAAACCTAAAAAGCAAAATCTTTATGATATCTATGTAGGATAAAATTTTAAAAATCCCCACATGGTTCATGTCCAAAGATCTTGTACTTTTCATTATGCTAGACAGGCATTTCCCAAGATCCCAGGCATGTAAGTGGAGTGGGAAAAAAGGAAAGTATGGTTTTGATGCTACTTTGGGGAAAATCCAAGAGGTTGAATCTTTGAGCCAAGATCCCAAAGGCTCCGATCACTCTTGCAGAAGAAGGTGGAGAACAATGGAAAAGGCATTCATTCTTTAACCACATCCTTAGTGTACATCTATCCATTTCTGCTGCTTTGAGCAAGATTTATATTTGTGCTCTCTAGTATTAAATTCCTTGGCTTCCGCTTCTGTTTTCTCTCCCTTTCAAGCATCTTTGATTGCAAAACATGGAACACCACTTAGGGCTCAAAAGGAAGTAAATATTGGGAGGGGAAAGATATGTAATATGTAAGCACTTAATTCACATTTACAACTATATGGGAGGGGGTGGCAGCTAGAGGCACAGTGCATAGAACACTGAGATTAGGGTCAGGAAGATTCATCTTTGGGAGTTCAAATCTGGCTTCAGACATAAGCTGTGTGACCCATGGCAAGTCACTTAAAAATCTTTGCCTCAGTTTCCTCATCTGTAAAATTAACTGGAGAAGGAAATTGCAAACTATCTAGTAATTTTGCCAAGAAAACCCAAAATGAAGTAACAATCAGACACAACTGAAGTGACTGAACAACAATAAGAGGGATATAGGGTGTCCCAAAATTCTTAATGAAGTTTTCATGTTTGCACTTAAATTTCTTTTGGTGACCTATGTAGTCATAGCTTAGATATGAAACTTTTATCAGTGATATGATAAAAAATATATTTTTCCTAATCGGCTCTCTTTTTTCCAGGTTGCATTTTCTTCATTAAAAAAAAAAAAAAGATTTTTAGGGGTCAGCTAGGTGGTACAATAGATAAAGCACCAGCCCTGGAATCAGGAGAACCTGAGTTCAAATCTGAACTCAGACACTTGACACTTACTAGCTGTGGGATCCTGGGCAAGTCACTTAAGTCTCATTTCCCTGGGGAGGGGGGAAGCTTTTTAGTTTGATGTAATCAAAATGATCTATGTTCTATTTGTAATCATCTCTATCTCTGGTTTAATACCTTACCCATTTCTATGAAAGGTATCAGATCTGATTCTTCTCTAGTTTTCTTTTATGATACGAACTAAATACTTAGGTCTTTTATTAATTTTAATACATTGTGATATGTGGTATAAGCTATTGTTATAAATCCAATTTCTTCAAGACTGTTTTTTGATTTTCCAAGTAATTACAGAATTTTGTTTTGAAGTTTATTGGCTATTGGATTACTTACTTTAAATTTTTATTCCTAATATTTTTTACTCTCTTCCACTGATCTGTTTTATTTTTAACTAGTAATAGATCATTTTGATGATTGTTCCATTATATTTTGAGAACTGAGAGTGCTATTCTTTTTTAAATTCCTACTTATTTATCATTATTTTCTTTGACAGTCTAGACTTTTTGTTCAGCCAAATGAAATATATTGTTATTTGCGTCTAACTTTTTGGTACAGTAGTTTGATTAGAATAGCATTATATTTATAAATTAATTTTCATATTATCATTTTGATTATATCAGAGTAATCCACCCTTAAACACTGAATATGCCCTTAATCATTATAGCTCTTCTTTATTTCTTTAAGGAGCATTTTGTAATTGGATTCATATAGATATTTACTATGCTTTGGTAGAATGACAAGATGTTTTATTTATTTCATAGTTATTTTGAATGGGGTTTCTCTTTCTATCATTCCCTCCTGGGTTTTGCTATCACTATATAGTATGCCAATGATTCTTTTGGGTTTATTTAGTAATGCACTAATTTACTGAAGCCATTGTCTCCATTAGCTTCTTAGAAAATCATTTGGAATCTTCAAAGTAAACTCATGTCATCAGCAAATTAAGATGTGTGTGTCTCCTCTTGGCCTTTCTTTATGCCTTCAGCCCCTTGAGAGAAGGCAATATTTAATTCTTTATAATGATATCCTTACCACCCAGGATAGCACCTAGCACATAGGTTCATTTTTAATTTTTAATTTATTTTTTGTAACTTTTTAAGTTCCAACCTGTCTTGTTCCTTCCATCCCCACCCCAAACTAAAGAGGGCCACCATTTGATATATATTTGTGTATGTATACACATACATACCCATATACATATACATTATATATATATACATACATATATATGAAAAAACATAATATACATACTTCTATTTATAAGTTCTTTCTCTAGAAGTGGATAGCATCTTCCTCATAGGTACTTTGTAATTTCTTTAAATATTTATGATGCTCAGAATGCCTTAGTCATTTACAGATATTCTTCAAACAATATTCCTATTGCTTTATTCATCATCCTCTTGGTTCTGCTCTTTTCACTCTTTATTATTACATACAAGTCTTTCCATATTTTTTCTAAAAATGAAACTGCTCATCATTTCTTAGAGCACAGTAGTACTCAATCACAGTCATATAACACAACTTGTTTAATCAATCCCTAAATGATGGATATCCCTTTAATTTCAAGTACTTTGCTTTGACAAAAAAATCTACTATAAATATTTTGTAACACATAGGTTCCTTTCCTTTTTTCCCCTGATCACATTGGAAAACAGACAAAATAGTGATAATGCTGCATCAAAAGGTATACACAATTCTAACACTGGGTATTATTCCAGATTGCTCTCCAAAAATAGTTGGATAAGTTCACAGTTCTGTCAATAGTATATTAGTGTCCCGATTTTTCCCATCCCCTCCAATGTTTGTCATTCTCTCCTTCTACCATTTTAGCCAATCTGATAGGTGTGAAATGACATCTCAAAGTTTTTTTTTTTAATTTGCACTTTTCTAATCAATAGTGATTTAAAACATTTTTTTCATGACTATATATAGCTTTGATTTTTTTTCATCCAAAAATGGTCTCTTCACATCCTATCATTGGTTTCTTTTTGTATTTTTCATTTAGATTTTTAAAATTTTTCCTTTTCTTTTTAATCAATATTTTATCCCTGTGATTACTTTTGTTTAAAGTATTTTGATGCTACTAAATTTCACCCAGTCTCTTTTTCACCCACTTCCCTTTGTCTATCCTTTCCTTAGTTTAGGAGTTTTACCTGACCAAATAAAATACAAAGAAATCAACAATTATCTGTTACTTTCCCTCCTTTGTCTCTTTTCTTTTTTCACTCAGTTAAGTAAGTTGGTTAAAATATATTTTTTATCTTCTCCCTCTCCTTCTCTTTAGAATAATATGTTTCATTCATTTCCTTCATAAGTATATATTTTTACCTTTCTTGGATATCTGTTGTTTGGGGTGCTCGCAAGTCAAATAATTTGCCATCTGCTATTTTGCTAGAATATCTCCAATGCCTCTTTTGATAATTTTTTTTTTTCATTTTTCATTTCATCACATTTTCCTTCATTGAGGGTTAGGGTGAGGTTGGTAAAGTCTGTAAATGTGAATTGGATTTTGAGCTACTTGGTTTTTTAATATGTATTCTGTGGTTCCTTCTGTGATTTCCCATGAGTGCATAGAATAATGTGCTAGTCAAATTTCCTTTCCTTTTTATTTAAAAAATCTTTCTCTGGTCACTTGCATAATTGGTTGATTGTCATTGAAATTGGTGGGTTCACCTACTATATGTATTGGAGTTTGAAGCACAGCATTAATTTTCTAGAAGCAATTTGTGGATTCTTTAGATCTATGCTTTGTTATCTGTATTCAGGAATTCTAGATAGGTCATTATTTATTTCTCTACATTCTCATGTTCATGTTTTGTTATTTTTCGTGTTCTTCTAGGATACAGATTATCCTTAGGGTGCCCATGTCTATCTTGTCTTCAAAGTCAATTGATTTAGCTTGTATAGAGTGTGTGTTCTTTAACACTATTGCCTTTAAAATCTTCTCCATCTGTTCTGCAAGATTTTCTTCCACTTAAATATTTTTGTCTTCCACTTTCTGTTCATCTCTTTTCTTTAGAAAGGCTTTTCATCCTGCCATTTTTCTTTACTGTGCTGATTGACTTAAATTCCTGATGTATAATTATTACTAATTTCTCTTTTTATGGATTTTATTTCTTTTTTTCAATCATTCTGGGATTTCTCATTGCTGTATTCCATGTTCTCTTGGGAGTCCAAAGCATTCTTTATTCTATCAGGAGTCACCTTGTTTTCTTTGTCTTATAAGGTATGTTAAGAGAACATACTTATCTCTGAAAATTTGACATATATCCATCTTTCCTCTCTGTTGATGTATCTACTTTGTTTCAACTTTGTTGTGATTTTTTTTCTTCATGAGATCTTTGGAGTTTCAGTTCTTTTATCTTCATATTCCTCCCTCATACACTTTCTGAATCTTTCCCTTTTAACAGTTACATTACCTTGGGTCTAGGCTGCAAAGCTTCTATAGCCTCTGAGTTAGGGGACTTGGGATTCACCAGTCTTGTTAACTGCCCTGAATAGCTTCTTGGATAGGGTGGGGGAACAGGAAAGTTCTTATGCAGGGTCAATCCCCTTTCTTTCATGTCTAGTATATCCACCTGGGCTTTGTTGTTGTTCAATCGATGTCATGTCTGATTCTTTGTGATACTATTTGGGGTTTTCTTGGCAAAGATACTGGAATGGTTTGCCAATTCCTTTTCCAGATCATTTTACAGATGACATAGTCCTCATGATGAAACGTGTTACTGAAACTGAAGCAAATGGGGCTAAATGACTTGCCCACGTTACACAGCTAGTAAGTGTCAGAGTCCAGATTTGAACTCAGGAAGATTCATCTTCCTGACTCTTGGCCTGGCACTTTATCTATTGTACCACACATGCTGTTCATTCTTCCTTTACTCTCCTGACTAGGTTGAATCAGTATATGCTGTGTTTTATTAGGTGGGGAAGATGTTTCTCACACAGTTTCTACAATCTTGAGGATCTCCATCTATATCTAAGCTACAGTCATAAGACAACATGTTTTTAGTTCCCACCTCGATGGTACAACAAAATCAGTGTTCACCCTGTGTCGTGAGGTTAGGAGGAAAGGTAAAAGGTGAGATGTGCTAGCAAGACCTTGGCAGCAACTGGGATCTCAGAATGGACCCCAGGCCCAAACTTCTATAGACTCAGGGTTGAAGGAAGGGATGCTAACTGACTCTGTTATGGATTCGAGAGCTAACTCCCAAGAATTTTCAATTCTCAGGTTCTCTCTTCTTTGTCCTGTAGATTCATTTGGAATTATTCTATGTTCTGAAGTATGCTTTCCTATTTTTAGAATTAAATAAGAAAAGCAGTCTTGACAACAGGATTTCTCCATGCTTGGGCTGCTCGGGAGACCAGGGAGCCCCTTATGTTTCTTTGCTAACATCCTATTGACTGAATTCATACAGTAATGGTGTCGCAGTGTATGGTACACTACACCAAACAGGGTCATCTCTTTCCACTCTTGGATCTTAGCTGTTTCACAGGCTCCATCTGGAGGTAAACTGCTTTTAAGCACATTTCATAAATCCAATAGTGTGTTCTGCTATAATTGGTCTACTAGTAGGATTTATGCCCTCAAAATCAAAGCAATTTCTACAAATACAGTCTAAGCATGCCCATCTTCTTTTACAAACCCTTTGAGACATCAGTCTCGTCCCTGTCATACATGACAGATTAGGCATCACTTCTGGAGCTCAAATTAACTTCAATTTATTCAGTAATCTTGAATTTCTCAAATTTCAGTAGATATCCAGGGTAGAAACTCTCTTCACCAAAATAGATCATAAATCATTATGCAACCTATGGTCTTACAGAGTTCCTAAAGACACAAAGAGATCAGGTAACTTGCCCAGGGTCAAACAGACAGTATAGGTTAGAAGTGGGAATTGAAGATGTTTGTCAACCTGATTTCAATAGATTCTCTAGCAGTGGATAGAGCACTGGCCCTGGATTCAGGAGGACCTGAGTTCAAATTCAGCTTCAGACACTTGACACTAGCTGTGTGATGCTAGACATGTCACTTAACCCCAATTGCCTCACACAACAAAAAGATTATCTATCTTCTGAGCCAACCTTACTCTCAAGCTTCTAATGCTTAAAACATGTAAAAATCAGTGGCTATTTTTTTTGTTGTTTTTTTTTTTGTAAAACATTGGATCCATTCAGTGTTCAGAGCTGTGTGTCCTATCATGGGGAAACTGTTCTGTTGGGAATGAAGAATGGGCAAGGATTGTGCAGGCTCTCCCTATGCAGTACTAAATGTAATAAAAGCCTACAGAAATCACTTTACAGTTTTCAAGGCAGAAATTGCAGGAATCTTCGGCCAAAGTGTTAGCTTCTTGCTATCAATTTGGGGAAACACTTTACTCCCCTTACGTGAGACTGAGTGTTCTTCTCATTGGCTTTTTCTTCAGGCATTTTCCCACTTTTCAAATGTGTTCCAATATCAATTTCACACCTGTAAAGCTGTGAACTATTGTATTAAAGAAAAAGAACCTGTCTGGCCTTCTAAAAACTTTGTCCCAGCAAGATCCACCTCGATTTGAAAGGTTCATTCTAAAGATTAAGGTAAAGATGCCTTCCCAGCTTTTCTCTATCAATTAATTATGCCATTCTAAGGTGGCTCATCATTTCTGTCAGATTAAGAGGACAGTTTGTCCTTTTCATTTATTTTGTGCCATTGCCATTGTCTAGGAGACTAGCCAAAACAACTCATTTTGAGGGGGTTGCCAACATTTTTTTTAATTTGACTAATATCATATATTCTTCTTTCCTTTCATATCATCATAACTTCTTACTTCTTATGCCCAACAAAAAGAGAGTCTAAGTAGCTGAAGAGTTGACATATAGAAGGGGGTGCTCCAGAGGGTAGAATGAGTGGATGTGAATTTTAAGAAGGAAGATTTAGGTTCAATAGGAAGATTTTTCTAATAAACAGAACTGTCCCAAGAAGAGGTGGACTGTTTTCTGAGATGTCCTAAAATACAAATCTGGTCATGTCATTTGCCTCCTCCAATTCCAGTGGTTTCCTATTGCCTCCAGATGCAAATACAAAACACTCTCTTTGATATTCAAAGCCCGTCATAACCTACAACCTTCCTACCTTCTCAGCCTTCTTTCACTTTACTCACCTACTCATACAGTTTAATTCAGTGACTGTGGCCTCCAAGCCATTCCATGAACAAGACACTCCATCTTTTAGCTCTAGACATGTTCTCTGACTGTTTCCCATGCCTGGAAAAGTCTTCCTCCTTTGCTCTGACTTCCCTGGCTTCCTTTAAGTTTCAACTAAAAACCCACCTTCTGCAGGAAGTCTTCCCCATGCCCTTTTTAATTCTAGAGTCTTCCCTCTGTTAATTATTTCCTATGTATTCTTACATAGATTGCTACATATATTTGTTTGCATGTTGTCTCTCCCATTAGACTGTAAACTTTTTGAGGGCAGGGACTGTCTCTTTTTGTATCCCCAATGTTTAGCACAGTCCCTGGCACATATTAGGTGCTTAATTAATGTTTATTGAATTGAATTAGCTCCCTGTCTCACTGGAAATGTTCAAAAGGGTTTCTTTTAGAAATGCTACACAATATATTCTGAAATAGAGGAGAGATTGGACAAAATGATTTCAATGGTCTTTTTCATCCCTATGATTCTATAACTCTGTGATCCTATGAGTTCCCATCTGATAAAAGAGTAACACACACACACTCCAGCTTAACTGTCCCAAGTATTAAGTGAGATCAATTCAAATTCATCCAAGATAAATAATAAATAATCTACCAAAGGTAGGGTCCACTCAGAACAGAAGCTACAAATTTACATAGATCAAGTACGGACTATTTTTGGCACCTTATGTCTCATTCCCCCTACCATAACCCCAGAACATCAGAATTTAGTTCATGTCTAGGTCTCTAAAAATGGAAAAAGAACCCACAGATCACATAGCATAATACCAATTATAAGATAACCTTTATTTAATCAAATTGAGAGCACAAAACACAAAGGACTTAGATGTCAATCCATAAACATTCCAGAGAACACTCCTTCCCTCTCCCATGGGCTCCCATCTGCCCAGGGACCCTTGCAGTCCTCCTGGTTATACTGGAAATGAAACCTCTTATTTGGTATTATATTAAGTCCAGCCATTTCCTTGAACCTAAGTCTTCCACATAAGTCACAGTACTGTAATGAGGTTTTCTAGGCTAAAGTATTTTATATGCTGCTACTTAAGCATGATTCTGGATTGATGGAGAGAATGTTGACTCCACACAGCAGGGAGGGGGACCTCAGGCTGAGGTGCACTGGTAAGTGTTTAACAACTGGCTCTCCAAAAACCCCACAGCATACTTAAATTTAATCTGTATAATCCACATGCATTATTTTTTCCCTCACTTTAAGTCTAGACAATCAACAAAGTATATCAAGCCCTAATTTGTAGCACTTGCTGATTTCTTCAATGTATATACTCACACTGAAAATTTAACAATGAGTTAATTCATGAGTTGCTATAAACTGGTTTCAGCATGCCCATGTTTTCAAGCATTTTGGCTTATCAATGGTCCCTTTTCAGTATCCACAAAGTATACCACATGTATTCTAAAAATGCAGCCCCCATGAGCCCCCAAACTTGACTCGTTTTACTTACTCCCAGATCTGCATATAAGAAATTTATACCAGGGGCAGATAGGTGGTGCAGTGGATAAAGCACCAGTCCTTGATTCATGAGGACCTGAGTTCAAATCCAACCTCAGACACTTGACACTTACTAGCTGCATGACCCTGAGCAAGTCACTTAACCCTCATTGTTCCACCAAAAAAAAAAGAAAGAAATTTATACCATTAAAGTACCTTTTTCCATCCCATCCCCACATATCTCCTGCTTAGTGAATCTGTATCATTTCATTAGTAACACAGAGCAGGTGGCAGTGGGGAAAGTAGTCTCCTTGTGAGGCTCAATCATCTACAGACCAATCATTGCATCCAAATGCCCAGTGTCTTGAGAGCCATACAACATACTCATTCAATAAATGACCTCTTCATCTCTCTTTTATTTTTTTATTTTGTCAATATATCCACAAGAAACTGTGTGTGGCTTCTCCATCTGTAAAGTGAAACGGGTGATTTGGATGAGATATCTGAGCTTCCTGCCATCTCTAACAGATCATGAGTCTGGGATCAAAATGAGTGATGTCCTTTATTAGACATTATGATGTGTATATCTGAATAGTAATGTTAGCATAAATTTCATAAATATTAAAAGAAAAATGCAATTTACTCTATATAATTTACTCTAATTTACTCTAGATAAATGAGCATAAATCAGAGAACAATGACTCTCTCCCTGTGGAGCCCTCTTCTCTCTCTCTTTTATTTTCTTTGGCAGAAATCAATGCCATTACAATTAACCTAAAGCATCTGCATTACTTCATTATCTTGGGGAAACTGACCCATAAGCCAGCTATGGAGGTAAAGTGGCAATTTAACAAAGTTGGCAATGTTTATTCAGCAGCTGAATTTGTGTTTTAACAAAGCAAATCATGACCTGAAATCAGACCTTTTCCCAGTCTGATAATGAATGGAGATAATGAACCCCTGATATCAGCACATGTCCCCACATTTCGCGTCACTGAGGCCCCTCCTGGTCATCACTGGTGTATTTCAAACAGTTATTTAAATTGGTAGAATTTGGAGGTTTTGCTTATGCATTAACCTTTTCTACCTTGATCCAATGCAGTTTGTGATGACACCGTTAGGTGGCAGTAGGAGTTTCTACGTTATTTACACCAAGACTGATTATTTTCAAGTTCTTTCTCTTCCTCGTGTCTTAGGGATGCTCTGCAGTATATCCTTACCATGTCTTTGTGACATCAACCAGTATGAGACAGTAAGTGCCAGGGATGACAAGAAACTTAACAAAAATGAACAGTGTAACTCAAGGATTCCTAGTTTCCAATTCAAAATTGGGTGATGCTGACTCAATGTCACAAATGGATTTAATCCCACCCACTCTCATCTGCCTTCCTTATATATATATATAAAAAAATAAGCTCTCCACCACTTTGTATAACTTGTCACTCTCACATTGTAATTGAATACCCATGAAATTTCATGGTGTTCCATTCTATGTTGTCAGAATGATGATGAATTTGTTTGGCTAGAAGGCTAAAGAAGGTTTGGTAGAACCCCAGACATGGTGCTTACATTCAATAAAGGTGGGTTTTAGGATG
Organism: Dromiciops gliroides; assembly: GCF_019393635.1. Lineage (NCBI taxonomy): Eukaryota > Metazoa > Chordata > Mammalia > Microbiotheria > Microbiotheriidae > Dromiciops > Dromiciops gliroides. Next base: position 13,330,459 of record NC_057863.1, on the reverse strand, counting down.
GGCAATGTGACTTATTCTTTATCAGGAAAACCTCTTGTTTTATCTAGTTTGACGCTGCCAATTCAACATGACAAATATTTAACATTAAACATCTATGGATAGTGAACTTTATGAGGCACAAGGATTACAAAAATGAAAAATCCAACTCAATCGTATCTAATCCAAAAAACATTTATTAAGTGCCTACTGTTTGCAAGGTTCTGGGATTAGCACTAGTGATAAAAAGAGGTCCCTGACCTCAGGGAGTTTCTATTCCACTGGGGAAGGGTGGGGTGGGGACTAGATAAAACATGTAAACAGTTAAGGAAGGTATGGTTATTGGAGGCAAGCAGAAACACTAAAATGGGATTAGAAAAGACTTCCTATAATAGGTAACACAAGAAAAACCTGGGGATTCTGAGACGCAGGAGCAAGAAAGGTGTGCATTCCCTGGCATGAAGGACACCCTGAATAAAACCAATTAACAGTAGTAATGTCACTAATATTAATGAAAACTCAAGGATTCATGAGGGAGCATTTAAGTTGTGACCTGAAAGGAGAAAACTGTTTCAGCAGGTGGGGATATGGAAGAAATATATTCCAAATATGGGAGACACCTTAGACAAATACATGGAGGTGGGGGAGTGCAAAACAAAATCGGGGGATGAATAGTACTCAAAGTTTTGCTTCATGATCTTATTCTTTGGGAGGATAAGTGGTGAGGTTAACTTCTGAGTAACCACAGAGCTAAATGCCTGGCATCAGGGGAAAACAAACAAATAAACATATTATAATTCAAGAAACATTTCCTTTTGCTCCTCGATTGCCAAGTGGCATTATTCAGTCTGTAGAATGAGGAATCTTGGGACTGCTAATTCCAATGTGAGAACTGACTTTTGCACCACATAAATATCTTCTGTTAATCCTTGTAAAATCATTCTTGGAGGGAAGTGGACTCCAATAGCCATTCATGTGCGATGAGTGGCTCGAACCCTCATTGGCTTCGGGAATTTAGTTTTCATTCATTTCCTGAGTGGGAAAAGGGCAGCATGGTCTTTGTATCAGAACAAGACTTTGAGATTTCCTCTCAAAAGAGTAGAAATTAAGAGGAAGTAAGAAATGGCTTCTTCTACCCCTAGTGGCAGCAGCTGGGCAAAGGACAAAAAGTTTCTGGGAGGAGTAGGGTTTTGTTTGTTTGGTTGGTTTTTCTTTGTTTTTTGGTTTTTTTAAACAATAGTGAAATGGAAGACTGAAGCCAAGATGGAATTTCTTCTCCTAGGTCAATGGAGAGAAGTGAAAGAAAAAGGGACAGATCACAGTCATTGAGCAAATTTGTTTGCTTGACTATCCATATTAGTTATAAGTTATCTCTTCTTTTTTTTTTTTCCAAAGGGATAATGGGTGGGAGGGACACAAAATAGGTTTCTGTTCATTAAAAAATTAGAGAGAGGTAGGAGGCTTCTGTGAAATGCTGCTGGTGCTGTTGTTTTTCTTTTTTTTTTTTTTTGAGGTTTTTCCTTTTTGCTCTGATTCTTCTCTTATAACATGACTAATGCAGAAATATGTTTAATGTTATTGTACATATATAACCTATATCAGATTACTTGCTGTCTTGGGGAGGGGAGGAGGGAGAGGAGGGAGGGAGGGAGAAACATTTGAAACTAGAAATCTTATAAAAACAAATGTTGAAAATTTCTACATATAACTGGAAAATATAAAATACTTTTATAATTAAAAAAAGAAATGCTGCTGGTGCTTTCAGATGAGGGCTCTATTTTATTGATTTTAAGTGCTTTACTTTGTTACGAGAGATGTCTCATAAAGTGAGAGTGAATTATAAATGTAAGGCTAAAACAAAACACATCAATAAAACATTATTTAAAAAAAAAAACTTCAAATGTAGAGGCAAAAGCCGGAGGCCTTTCCCTGAGACAGGATTTCAGAGATGAGAAGGCTCCATAGCCTGTCTCGTAACAACATTGTCTCTCATTGGAAGCCGTGGCCAAAGGAGTTAATGAATGAGATTAAGAGCCATCCACTGAAACTGACAAGCCTTTTTCAATGCCTCCAGAGTCAGCTAATGAGCCTTCTCTTCAATACATGGCTAACCAACCAGAACCAGGTATGGAATGTTCATAAACCTTCCATAGTCTCCCCAAGGCACTTCCCTCCCATATCATTTCCACTAACCCAGAATCAAGGCCCTCCTTCATATAGAGAGATTCCCTTTGGGTCACTCTGTCCATGTGTCAGACCTTAATCACACCTCTGATTGGCCTGGTAAAGTATATTTCCTACTATCTGGATCTTCATGGTCTGACTATGTGGTAGGAAAATGCTGGCAATTTCAATCATATAGAAGGACTTTGACCAGAAAGGTTTCTTCCTGGTTCTTGGATGGGAAACCCAATCTTTGATCCATCATTAAAGAATTTCTATTAAACTAGGGCACATACTATGTGTTATTTATCTAGTGTTTTTGCTAGCTATATGTTTTGTAAAGCAAAATTTGTGGACCTTACACTCCCAAAACTAACATGCTATGTTGTTTATCCTTCATTCTCAAAGAGGACCATGACTTTGGGGTAATGTCATGACTTGCACTGACTTGGATATATCCAAGTAAGGGAGGGCTGTCCAAGGTCACCAACCCCACTCTCTCCTCTATAGCCATCTGGGTTCAGTGGCAAGATATACATCAGGATGACTGAAGATGGCCCCGTATGTTTAAGGCATTTGGGTTTAAGTGACTTGCCAGGGTCACACAGCTAGTAAGTGTCTGAGGTGAGATTTAAATTCAGGTCCTCTTCATTCCAGGGCCAGCTGTGTCATGTAGCTGCTCCTGGGAGTGGGGTGTGGGGTGGTAATGGAAGGAGAATGAGAGGAACAGTTGTGATGGTTTCCCTTCTACCCTGATCTTCTAAACTTTGCTCTCAGAATGATGGACAAACAACAAACCTTGCTATACAGTGACCCCTAGTGTTACAGCTGATACTAAAAGGATTTGTCCAGTCAGCTGATAGCCATTCTCTTGGTTGTTTCTTTTGTGAGTCCTCTTTCCTTCATATTGTTAACACCCCCTAGCTGTGTGACTCTGCACAAGTCACAACCTTTCTCAGCCTCAATTTCTTCATCTTTAAACTGGGGATAATAATGGCACCTACCTCAGAGGCCTGTTTTAGAAACTAAATGAGATAACACATGTAAATTGTTGGGCAAACCTTAAGACATGATATAAAGGCTAGCTGTTATTGTTATTACTGAAAGAGATTGCAGTTTTCAAAGATAAGACACGATATCATTCAAGAATCAGAAAAGGTAGGAGGGAAGCCTCAATATCATCTAGTCCCAGTCCTTATTTTATAGATTACGAGACTCAGGCCGGTAGATAGGAGGTAAGTTGGTGGTTCAGTGGATAAAAGACAAAGTTCAAATCCAGTCTCAGACATTTATTAACTGTGTGATCCTGAGCAAGTCACCTAAATGTTGTCTGCCTCAGTTTCCTGTAAAACGACTACCACCTAGGGTTGTTGTGAGAATCAAATGAAATAATACATGTAACATGCCCATCACTGTGCCTGACACACAGTGGGCACTTAATAAACGCTTGTACCACCAACTCCCCTCAGCTCAGGACCCCTAGCTAGTAAATGGCAGGCCTAAAATTTGAACTCAGGTCCTCTACCTTCGAATTCAGTGCTCTATTCATTTCATATTATCTTGCCTGAATGTGTCTAACTTGCTACTGTCCCTACTGTCCGCCGACTTCCTTTTCTTTTATCTGTTTAAATATCTGCTAGGTTCTTTTCTTCCACATCCTCCCCGGATACTAACCACTACCCTCTTCTACCTTCAGAACTCCAAATATCAGGGACTCAGAGACTATTCTCCATGCCCCTAATACTAGCTAAGGTCTTCCCCAATACTTCCATGATGTGGAATCATCATCATCACCCCACCCACCAGGGAATCCTCTTTACAGCCTCATGGCCCCAAATTCCCACTACCCTGGGTCATCCAAGATCAGGGATACTCAAGCCCAACAATAATGAGTGACTATTACACTCTTCAAGCGAGGGAAAGACACAGAAGCAACAGAAGAATCAGAGAATAGCCAAGGCTTTTTGCTTGACAGAAAGGGGAAAGGATGGGTTGCGGGGAGGTTTTAGTGGCAACAGGGAGCAAACTTCAAGACTTGGGGAATCAAATCAGGAATAATCAGCAGGTTCAAAGAACAAACAAATCTCCCTTGCCATTGCTGGAAACCTCTAGCATGTCACATATTACACTACTACTACTACTACTACTACTACTACTACTACTACTACTACTACTACTACTACTACTACTACTACTGCTACAGACACGCACACACACAAACACACATACTCCAGAGTGGGGAGAAGGGGGAGCCATAGTAAAGATGTGCCAAGTGACTATAGCCAACAAGACAGGTAAACCCAGAAAGTTTCTTGAGAGAGACAGCATTTTTTTTTCCACTTTAGATATCACATCAGAGCAAATGGGTTTCTATCACTTAATATAAGATTGTCAAAAGAGCTTTCACCAGGATTCAGGAGCCCTGCTTCTGCCACTGACCACCTGTGCATCTTGGAGCAAGTCTTTAAAGTCTATGCTATCACTTTCCACACCTGAAAATGGACCAGATTAAATTTTATTGCCCTGGAGTCCACAAACTACAAAGGATCCATGCAGAGATTTCAGGAGCATCTGTGAATTTGGATGGGAAAAAAGACACTTTTACATTCACTAACTTCTATTCTTCTGTCCTTTCTTTCCATTATTTACAAGCATTATTCTGACTTCCCCAGACTGCCAAAGGAGTCCATGACAAAAAAAGGCATGATCTCTAAGGCCTCTTTCAGCTGTGAGATTCCCTGGTGGGATGACTTAAACTACTTCACTCTACCTCTGTGAAAACAATCTATTCTCTTTTCAACTGCTTAACAAAAAGGGGCTTCAATCTATTCCTATTGACAGCTTATCAAGGCAGTGTATGCATTTCCCTGTTCTCTTCTTTATAAATAAGTATCTAGAATAAATGGCAAAGAAACAAGGATTTTATAGAGTCTGATAGAGCCTGAGAGAAACAGTGACATTGGGAAAAAGAGTGTTTCTAAATGAACCTTCAAAATCAATACCATGGTCACACTCAGTGGGCCCCAGAAGAGGAATGGAAAATTTAACTTGAATTTTCATCAATGGAGCCCTTTTTTGATTTCTGGGTTTCCATTTTAAGGTGACCCAGCAGATAGAATGCTGGGCTTGTGGTCAGGAAAATCTGAATTCAAATCTGGCTTCAGATACTTAATAGGCTGAGTGACCCTGGGCAAGTCACTTCACCCTGTTTGCCTCAGTTCCTCCTCTGTAAACTCATCTGGAAGAGATGGCAAACCACTCTAGTACTTTTGCTGAGAAAACCACAAACAGGGTCATGGAAAGTTTGACACAACTGAAACAACTCAACAACAACAACAACAAATTTTCAGAACACATTTGTTTACTTGTAAACAGGGGTGTTGTGCACACTGAACTTGCAGTCACCAAAACTTAGATTGGAATCCCACCTTAGACAATTATTGGCTTGTAAACTTTCTAAGCCAGTTTCTTCATATGTAAAATAAGGAAGTTGGATTCCATGATATTTGAGGATCCTTCCATCTCTAAGACTAAGGTCTTGTTAATTAAAGGGCAAAAAAATCTGATAGTACTATGGCTAAAACCCTTAGGGCAACTGTTGAAGGATTTCCATTTCTATCACTTATTAAACTGAAAAGGGGAGGGGAGGTCCTCACTCAAGATCTGGGAGATCCAAAGTCAAGTCCATGCTCAGTTTGATAGCCAGTCCAGCATCAATGCACCCCAGGAGAGAACTTTTAGAGCCAGCCTAGTATATCTGTGGCTATCTGGATATCAGTTGGGTGGGACCAATGCTATGTTGCAACTTTGCTGAGTCTAAATACAACCTCCCCAGGACCTGAGTTTGGGAAAAATGTGCTTTGGAGATGTCAGGTGTCATCAAGTCCAATGTCCTCCTTTTATAAACAAGGAAACTGAAATCTCAGAGAGTTTAAGGGACTTGCCTGGAGTCACAAGATAATTCATTTCTGAGGCAATATTTGACACCAGTCTCTAGACTCCAAATTCTTAGCTCTACCTGCTGTACGGACTGGTAGCCTATGAATTGCCAAATAGAGGTGTTGGATTTATCTGAGTCTGCAGAAACAGGTCTAAAGGCATTCTCCATATCATTCCAAAAAAGTCATAGCTGACTTTTGTTTGGTAGCAAAGAACTGGCAGCTAGGTGGCACAGGGGATAAAGGGTTAGACTTGTAGTCAGGAAGATCCAAGTTCAAATTGAGCCTCAGATACTTACTAGCTGTGTGACCCTGGACACATAACCTGACCCTGTTTGCCTCAGTTTCCTCATCTGTAAAATGATCTGCAGAAGAAAATGGTGAAGCACTCCAGTATCCTTGCTAATAAAATCCCGAATGGGGTCATGAAGAGTCAGACATAATTGAAATAACTGAACAACAAAAAGTACTGGAAGCAAAGTGAGTGTTCGTTGATGGAGGAGTGGCTAAACAAGCTGGTATTTGAATCTTAATGAAACATGAGTGCATCATAAGAATGAATGAAAAACCCCTTTTAAGTGCTGTGGTCAAGTCATGCCAGCCTTCTGGATGCCCTTCAGACACAATAAAAACTTCATTTCCTCTTGCCAGGCCTCTGCCCTGGCAGCCTCCCAATCCTGGACTGCCATTTCCTTCTCACCTTTACATTTTGGAAACTCTTGTGTTCTAAAAGACCCAGAACTATATGGTACTAAGGCTTATGCTAGTCTCCCAATTGTTGATCCTCCCCCTCCATGATTATGCTTCAACATCCCCTAGTAGCATTACAGGCACGTGCCATCATACCTGCCTCTAAAACACTGGAAGCACAGGAAATCTCTGGTTAACAGCATAGAAACTACAAAATGTCAGCTCTGGAAAGGCCCTTAGGCGTCCCTGGGGCCTATCCCCTTGACAGATTAGGAAACCATATAAACAAAAGTGACCTTAAAATGCATCCTCCAGAGAGGAGCTCACATCTGGACCTATTCCCTGACCTTCCCAATTTTACATATACTGGTTGTCAAATATTAAAAAAATAGTTTTTGCATCTGCCTGTCTTCTACAATGAGATCAGAGAAATAATCTTTAATCTCTCCTAAAAAATTAATAAATAGATCAGAGAAATTATAACATCTCATAATATCTCCCACCAAAAAAATAAAAACAGACCAGAGACATGTCTCCTACAGAACAAGACCAGATCAGAGGCAGAAAAAACATAATATGAATTTAATATTTTGTCCCAAGAAGAAAGAAATAACACATGATCATGTGTGGAGTCTCCCCTCCCAAGAGAGCCTGAGGACTCCCTCTTTTCTGAGGGTATATAAGGTTTTCTCTGCTCACTGACTACAGGGTGATGACAGTTTTATTAGCATGATACAAATTAACCTAAAGCAAATACTATAATAGGCAGCTTAAAGACACAAGAAGGGTTTACCAAGGACAAGGATGTCTAGATATTTGCTCTATTTACTCTTTGGGGGAAAGAAAATAGTGAATGGGGACTCATTTGGAGTTTAGTCAAAAGGGGCATTTTGATTTGTTTACTCTCTTGGGGAGAGAGGTTAGTAAATAGGAACTTATCTGCTAGCTATCTGGGTTTAGCCTGAAGTTTTAGCCAAAGGGCATTTTTCAGGGTCTCATAAAATCTATTTAGATAATAAGGTATCTCCATCAAACCCAGGTGATCCATATATTCATTTAACATTGTCAAATTCAAGTGGCCCTTTTCATGAAATCATTTATTCTCTGAAAGTGTCTGGTGAGCTCTGGGGATGTATGCATCTCCAGATAAGAAAGGCAACACAGGGTAGTAGAAACAGTGCTAGGTTTGGAGGGAGAAGTCCTGGGTTCAGATCCTGTTTCTGCTACTTCCTATCAGTGTAACCTTGAGCAAGTCACTTAGCTTCTCTATGATGTGGGATGGGTTTAATAGATCAGATTTTGATTGTGAGGCGTCCCAAAGAATTACAAGACTCAGTGACTCAGTTTCCCAAGTTTTTATTGTAATACTGTGAGTGACCACAGGGAGGGCACCATGGAAGTGTGTCTCAAATAGGGAAAGGAAAGACAGTTATATTTATAGTATGGATAAATTGATTATCAGACTCATTATAATAATCTCTACCTTGGGGAAGTACAGGGGAGGCCCTCCTATCCTAATTTGGAGTTCCTGGGCGCTTAAGCCAACTCCTGAGGTGGGTACCTTTTTCCTTGGAGGTATGTTTTGGGGGTTTACACATCATAAGATGAATCTGGGGACAAACTTGGTCCTTTCTGCGTGTGTTACCTCAACTTGCCAAGGTCAGAGTGTCCCCATGTTTTTCATTCCCAGGCCTAGTTTCTGAGTATTAACATTTATCAATTCGGATTTCTACAACCTGTCTATATGTTTTTGTTGTAGTTAGGGACTCTATGACCTGCCTCTTTATGTTCTTCTTATGAGTGCTGATTAACGTAGTTAACAAGAACCTAGGCCCTGACTTGTTTTAATGAAGGCCCAAGTCTTAAGTTATCCATTAATCCCTTTCAGAGCTGGGGTCTATATCCCCATTAGAGCTCAGATCTAAATTAGAGCTTGGGTCTTAGGTATTTTTGTTAACCCCTTTTTTACCCCTTATATAATCTAAACCATCCTCATCTGAAAACTTAAAAGTGTTGATTAGGGGCCCTTCGATGTACCTTCCAGCTCTAGATGGACCATAATTCTCTAATTTTTCTTGGTACTTGATACAATCCTCAGAACCTCCTTGGTAACTATTAGCTGCTCCTATGAAACCAAGGAGGGTCTTCTCAATTTGGGGCTGTTCCTGGAACCCTTGCAATAAAGTCAGCTAAGCAGCTACTTCTGGCTCCAATTAATGGGCACTAATCTTCTGAGGCAGGGTCTCCACCTTCCATTTCTCAGCATGAACTTCACTAATAAGGACAAAAGGTTAAGTATAGGAAATAGTGATGTTGTATTTGGCAACCTTCTAAAGGGGGTTTCTTTTAAAGAGTCCTTAACACATATCTAGATACATTTTCATGAAGTGCTGCTATTTATTATTAGAAGTAGTAGTATTAGTATTAGTATTATTATCTCTCATCAAGTAAAATTTCAAATACTCAGACATGGAATCTTTGCCTGAATTACAGAAATAGGCAGGGATCCTTTCCCTGTTACCTTCAAGTCTGAAATATTTCCTTCCCTTTTCCCAGAAGTTTTATGTCTTTTATTTCTACATCAAAACTCCTTCAGGATAGTCCCCTCCCTTTTCCCCTTTGCAAATCCAGTGAACTTTCTCATACAAAAAAGAAAAAAATGAGGCAAACCTAACAGACATATCTGGCTCATCTTGTGACAGTATTTCAAGTCATTAAAACTCATTGGAAACTGGTTCATAGACAGAACAGCTGATCATCAACTAGGGGAAATGAACTTTCATGGATTTGTCAGTTACAGTTATTGTGGAATAAAGTGGAACAAGATAATTGGATGAAAATGCTGGGGGTGGAGTAGGGGAGAACAGGAATGAAGCACTATAGCAAAAGGGAAAGGAACAGTGGGTTTCTATTCAAAGTCATTCCTTAGCTTTGCCTCAAGCCTAACAATGTGATTTTTTTTTAACTTGAATTTCATTGCCCTTAGGAGTATGCACAGGGGCAGCTAGGTGGCACAGTGGATAGAGCACAGGAACTGAGTTCAAATCCGGGCTCAGGCACTTAACACTTACTAGCTGTGTGACCCTGTGCAAGTCACTTAACCCCAATTGCCTTACCAAAAAAAAAAAAAAAAAAGAGTATGCGCAAGTAAGATCACAGGTCCCCCACCACCACCACCATCACCATGCCTTATAATTTTGTCCTTTCATTACTATTCAAAATGAAAAATGATTCTGACCAAGAAATGCAGGGAATTTTAAAAGGCTCATTCTACTGTGAGGTATAACCCTCCCATCTCCTCCTCCTCATTGTGATCTCTGACCCCCTGATTCCTCCCTATTCTCCCAGGGCATCTCCCTCAGAAAAGTCTCTTTGCCATAAGTATAAAAATTTTAAAGATGTCTTCCTTTTACCTCAGCTTTTCCCATGGATGTTTAGCACATAGGAGGAACTGAATAATTGCTTATTGACTGACACTGTAGGATGGCTGAGAACATGGGAAAAGGCTTGTTTCTGGTAACATATACATGATTAAGGAAGGAATATGGGCCAGAAGAGAGAAGATGACCTTGCTCTCTTAGATTGGCCTTTGAGTTGGTTTAGATTCCCAAAGGATTGAAGGGCACAGGAAAAAATGTACTGACTGACTCATAAACTCCATGAAATGGACTGGAAAACATAGGATGCCTACAAAAGAATTAATTGAAAATTAAAAGTGCTCCCTGACCCAAAGTCAAAGAAACATCTGGAATAAAACCATCTACTCAACAAGAAGAATAAAGTTCAAAAGACATATTGAAACTTTCCCTGGGGGTGGGGGTGGGGCAAGAGGGGGTTTTGCCTGCCATTTAGCCCCTAGTTGCCTACAGTAGATCATCACATCAGCTATAAATGTATGAATGAAAAGATATTTATTAAGTCCTACTATGTGCTCTATCTCTGCCATATATTGGTTGTAAAGCCTTGAGCAAGCCTCTTTGGTGAATCTCGAAGATTATACATTGCATAGAAGGGACTGACTGAAATTGTTACAGGGGCTTTCCCCATCTGGAAGGTCTGTACATCAATGAAATAGCAGGGCTGGTCCTTATTCCTACCCTTACTCTGGACCAAGCACTATACTAAGCATTGAGAATAGCAATTGAAAATAAAATTCATATTCTTAAGGAGAGATAACAACTATAAGGGAGCTCAGTTATGAAGTAGATAGAAAAATTTCTGCCATCCTGAGGTCCCATCAACAAGTCAGGCAGTGATGCCCAAGAGTGCAGAAGGCATGGCAGCTGTTGAGATGATCAGACTGAAGGATCTCATGACCAAAGGGTATCAATCGCACCCTTATCAGAAGGAAGACTAAATAGTTACTGTACACTAGTAGACAAGAGACAAGACAGCCAGCACACATCCCAAGAAGAATGAAGGCTAGAAGCTGGCAGCAAAGTTCTAAAGTTATAAAACCAATAAACGCATGAAACAAGTAAGACAGCAGATCATTTTACAGTAGCAATCACATGAGAGCAGAGGGGAGTAACACCCAGCTGAGAGTGCTCAGAATATGAGACCAGCATGAAGAACGACCAATGGGAGCATCATGATACTATGATGATGAGACATCAGGGCCTGACAGCATTTGAAGCATGAATAGCCCCTCTGTCTATGTACTCTGGTCTACCAACTTCCTTCCTCTTCCATTGATACATTCCTTCCTAGATGTATCCACTAATCTCATTTTTATGAATATTCAGGAGAAAGTATACCCTGCATTTATGAGAGAATTGCTTTATTGCTAGTGTTTTTGGTATGCTATTTTATTAAATGTCTTTATTCGAGAATAATTATGTCCTCAGACTGTTTAGTATAAGTGGACACATAGGTGGGGGCTCATAATCTTTTGTTTTAAGTAGATATAAAACCAGAGTACTTGTAACCTGGTGTCTTTTCTTGGCATGTTTGAGAGGTCCTATATATCAGACCATGAAACACTTATATCATTTTTTTGGGCAATTTTCCAAGACTTTTATCCTAGGAATTTGAACATATCAGATTTCTAAGCATTTATTTCAAACAGGAAACTCAGATTATCTGTTTTTATTCTCTTTTGTTTTCTGAAATCTTAAATTAAAAATGAGCTTTTCATCCTCAGAACTGAGCCATTCATATTTATTTACCTGTAAATATCCTGACCAAAAGATCATGAAATACCATGACCTTCACTCCCATTTTATAGTAGAGATAAGGACATGGAGTTTTAAAGAAAATAAAATTTAGGAGATTTCTGGATTACCATCTTACTTTTGTATTTTTGAAGGCTCTCATTGACTATCATTTTTTTTTTGCCTAATACACACAGATCATTTGTTATTGCTATTATTATTGCAATTGGAAAATTGTATTCACCCTAGAGGGAAGAGCATAATCAAACTAAGAATGTTTCATTTATATTATTGTTTTTTATGTCTCTCTCAGTCTGTCTCTGCATTGAGTATCACTTTAAAGAAGACTCCCTAAAGCAGCTGCATTAATTTCTTCTGTAATTGGAAATTAAAGGGTTTATTTTCTTTTAAAGCCAGAGTATACCCACATTTCCTCCTAAATAGTTCTTCCTCATTAAACTGCCATTATATTCAAAATAGTAGAGCAATGGTAGAGTTCTAGTTGCTTGAATATTGTCATTGTCACCAATGATTCCCCAATCATTCCAGCTCCTTCTAACCCACTTTCAGGTAAAAAGGCCCAATCTAACCAGTCTACATCATAAGGCTCTTAGCTATTCAGAGGCTCAGTCAGAACTATAACTATGAATTATTGCACCTGGGGCAAGAAACAGAAAAGGTGCCTTTTGTTCAAGCTATGTGGCCAACACTATGGAACATGGGGATAGGAATTAGAGGGAAGAGCTAACACCTGTGGATTATCTGGCAGCTTCTGGTACAATCCAATCTAGAAAATATATATCAAGTACTTTTGAAGCACTGATATGGGGACATGTGGAAGGAGTTAGAGAAAGAAAATGACACATACCCCTGCTCTCAAGGAGCTTACATTCTAGGTAGGCTCAGTGCTTTAGGGAGAGGTGGAGGTTGGAAGTGGTTGAATTTAAGACACCTAAAGGCTATCCAGTTGAAAATGTCCAACAGGCAGTTGATGGCATGAGACTGGAGTTCAGATTAGGAATTACAACTTCCTAGATAAATCAGCATCATCTGTAAAGAATTACATCTTTGAATATATTTGCTGAAGCTGATGAAATTATCGAGACAGAGACAGAATCAGAGAGTCAGAAATAGAGACAGAGAGAAGCAGGTCAGAAGAGGGGAAAGGCACCATATAACTTCCTATTTTAATGAATGACTCTTGGTAACTAGAAGTTAGGCAGTTCCAAAATATTAGGTATAAGTTTCTCAACCAGCTGGCCCCTATCCTCTACTATCACTATCTCTATTCACATGAGAGCACATCCATCTCTCCTTACTCATTGGGATGGTGGGTAAATCCCCACTGTAAGCCTGGGCTGGTACAGGGTCCAGCCCCTACAATAAGGCAAAATAAAGGTAGTGAGATGGAGTGCTTTCCAGGTATTTCAGTGAACAGATGTCTAGCAGAATGATCTTATCTCTGAGACCTTGGGCCTGGGGTGGGGGAAGGGGTGGTGGTGATCAGTAATTCATGAAATTCTTCTGATCAATTACCTGTACAGCTCCAAGCCTCCTCTTTTCTTCTGGAGTTCATCTGCTGAGAAAATTAGGCAAGCTACCTTCATAGATCCTCCATTTAGGCTGTGTTGAAGTACACCTAATTTTACTGTCATGATTGATTTGACCAGGTTGTGTAGTCTTTGATCATGACCCAGGGGAAAATGATTCAAGAGACTTGGGAAATGGGATCAAGTCACTGACCTTGACATCCAAACTGCTCCTCCCATTGCTTTTGGGTATGTGGAGATGATGGAGATGTGGGAAAAGTTATTGCCAATATGAAGAGCAGGTGGGAGAGGACCAGAAGTAAGCACTCAATGACAGGGGGATATAGGGTAAGCATGTCCAATCCTTGTCCAGGACAGGACCTTCTGGCCACCAGAGCATGTCCAGGTTGGAGACATAAGAAGGTGACTTGCAATTCTCATCCTCTTTTGCACTCTTTCTGAAGAGGTTTAGTGTATTTCTACTGGAACCTGATGATTGCAACTGGGCTTGGGACATTTACCCTTGTGGGTATGAACAGTTATTTTGTTTCTTAAGCATGCAAATATGATAAAGCTGCTAATTTATTGAAAGAAAAAAATCAACAAGCCATTTAAAAATACTGCTCTGGGATGGAAACTCACCATGATGTTATTTGTAATGTCTCCAGCATGGCCACTCTGGAGCTGGGTGAGCTGGGTGAGCTAGGTAGCATCTGAAGCTCGGAATGACTCTTCTGGGTCTCACTTGAGGGCACTGCAGCTGTTCCCCATCCTTCTTCTGAAAGCAACTGAGAAACACCTGTCCATAATCTCTAACTCTAAGCCAATCAGGCAGCCCAATGGCAGCATCATAAAAAAAAAAAAAATCGAGTGGGCAGCTAGGTGGCGCAGTGGATAGAGCACCGGCCCTGGAGTCAGGAGTACCTGAGTTCAAATCCGGCCTCAGATACTTAACACTTACTAGCTGTGTGACCCTGGGCAAGTCACTTAACCCCAATTGCCTCACCAAGAAAAAAAAAATAAATTGGTTATGTAGGTTCAGTCCTTGAAACCTGGTGGAAAGTTTCCAGTGTGGGTACAAACCAGAGTGGTGAACTGGGTGACAGTTGAAATCAAACCAATCAGCCAACCCACAAGCTCCATCTTCTTTCCTCCTGTTTTCAAAGTGACTGTGAATTAGCATGTGTATAGTCTATGCCACTGGAAAGATAACAAGGAAACATAGAACTGGCCTCATTCCCTGACTTTCCTGTGATAGTCAAGAGAAAAAGAAGCTGGGCTGCGTAAAGCTGCAAAAGGGAAATAGGTCCCAAGAATAGAGCAGAGACATGTGACACACGAGACCAAAAAATGGGTTCTGATAGGAGTTTTTCTGTTGTCTCATTTCAAGATGGCTCCAGAGAGACAATCACTTCCTCCCACAGTGGATTTTGTCTTTGGTTAGGAGTTGATCTCCACATCCTTCCACCTCACCCCAGTATCAGAACAATAAAAGTTGGCTGGTGCTTTGGTAGCATGGACATTGGCAGTTTTCTATGCAAATTGGATCTTGAAGAATGTTGGCCCTCTTTTGCTCACCCTGCTATCCTGGGTATCATTGGAAATAGCACCAGGTAATTTGAATAACCCAGCTGAGTTAGCTTCAGAAGCTCATAAGACAATAGAAGGAAAATCAATGTTTGGTCAGGCTTCCAGACCCAAGAGAAGTCCTGAGTTGGGAAGCTGAGAGTGGGAAAGGATATCAGACTATGAGTTCACAGACTCCATCTGGCATTGATGACAAAGACGGTTGGGAGTTGAGAAGAGTGGCCTTCCAAAAGAGACATGCAAAATTAAATATGCATTTGTAGACATAGACAATTGTGTGCATTTGTTTTGCATGACACCTTATTGGTTACAAGGATTTTTTTATTTTTGTTTTTTGTTTTTGTTTTTAGTGAGGCAGTTGGGGTTAAGTGACTTGCCCAGGGTCACACAGCTAGTAAGTGTTAAGTGTCTGAGGTGGGATTTGAACTCAGGTACTCCTGACTTCAGGGTCCGTGCTCTATCCACTTCGCCACCTAGCTGCCCCAGTTACAAGGATTTTTTAAAAATAAAGGGCAGATGGGGAAGTCATGAATATTATAGAGAAATAGGAAAAGAAAGTAGAAAGGGTAAGCATATTTTAATGGACAGAAGAAAACAGAAGGAAGTTTAGCAGATAAGGTAGTGTTGGTACTAGTAAATAAATAATATTTGTAAAGAACTTTACAGTGTCTGGCACATAGTACATACTTAACCAATGATTTCTCCCTTCTCCTTATTCCTATGCCCCTAAAACTATCATTTTAAATTTCAAATGAATTTTAGTAGAAAACCAAGTTGTTTAGAGATTTACAATTTCACATAAATGTCTTCTTTTCTGTCCTCTTTGTTAATGCTTATTTGTAATATTTGTCAAGTTCCCAATGAAAAGGAAAATTTACCCCCCTAAAAAAAAAAGATGGGAAGGGTAGATTTGTGTTCTTGGTGATTTGGGGCCAACCCTTGGGAGAGGCAGAAGAAAAGGGGAACCTTAGTGTCACAATGGCGTGATCCTAATCTAGTTGTCACTCATTTGAGCCATAACAGGGGACTACACCCACCCTTCTGGCCTTGGCATGATGGAAGAAAGGTTTCTTTCTACTCTTTAAAAAATACTGCTGGTGCTAGAGAGAACTAATTCAAGTGCCTCAGAAGAGCCCCATGGCCACAGAAGGGAGGAGGGAGATAGAGAGGGACACCCAGCAATCCTTCTGGGTAGAACTTGGAAGCTCCTGGAGTAGTGGTAGGTGCTACTTGCTGAGAGTTCCAATAAGTGGCACCCAGTAAGAAACTAGAAAAGAGAGGCAGCACCTACTGGGACACATATCTAGTTTTTGGTTGTTAGTGACTGAGGTTGTGAACATGTCTGGGAAAGGGCTGTTCATTAGGGGTCTTGATTTTTCCCACGCAGAATTCTCCTTGTTTTCTTCAACCTGCAACTAAACTGTTGGTTTTCTTTCTTGAGCTTTATATACTATAAACTTGCAAGGGGATGTAGTGAAATTTGGAAGAGACTCAACATGGTCCATACTCACCAACTTGGGTTCTTAAGGTCAGAGTGCAATAACAGCAGTAAGGAGTCAATTGAGAGTAAAGAGAGTATCTGTTTATTCCAGCTGGCATAGAAACCAGGATGGCTAGCATCTACAATGAGCCTGACATGAGTATCTTTACATACAAATTTTTAGGGCAACATTCATAAGCTGAACAGTATTCAAAGTAACACTTTGTGAAACAAAGAAAACAAGGATGGCTATTCATAAAACCCAGGTGGTTATACAAAAAGAATCATATATTTGTTGGAGAAAAATTGTATACTCTTAGCTATAAGAGATAGATAAGGGAGTTAGCTAAATATAGCAGATCTCACCAAATCAACAAAATCTGCCCATCCGGGCAGACAGAGGAAACTGTCCCAAGGACTCTGGAATTTTCCACTTTCAGCAGCTGAATCTTTTTGAAACAATAAGAGGCAAAAATGAGACACTGAAGGACCCCAGCTGCTGCAGCTGCTGTTCAGTTCACTAGGGGTAATTAACAGAAAATTGGACAACACCAAACAAGATGGAGTCACTGTACCTTCACCTAGTTCTAAGGAGAGGAGGGTCTATATGTTAAACAAACATGTGAAGGAAGCTCATGGTGCAATACCAGGGAGTTTGATAAGGGATATTAAGGCAAAGGAGGCTCATTGGAAGCTGCCAGCTTCAGGAAACCTGTTGAAGGCAGTTTCTGGGGTTCATCTTCATGGGGGTGGGGGGAGAAGATAATTTTGTCTACTTCTCCCACAAGGCTTTTGGAACAACATCCTGAGTCATGTCTTCCTTTGATGTTTTTCAGGGCAAGGGGAGGTGGCTAGTAAATCATCAATGAGAAAAAACACCCCAAAGGCTGCCCAGGCACATTGTGTCATTTGAGAGACTTGGACATGGTCTTACAGGGGTTACAGTTTACAATTCATTTGTCTTTGTACCTGTCTTTGCAAAACCAGCTTGAGATAAAAATGATCAACTTTTCCAATATAAAAGTCGTTTTCTAGGTTTTTCTTCCCTAAAGCTACAAAGAAAGATTTCACTGTTTTCTTTGAGAGTATAATGGAGACAGAATGGAGAACTGGTCATGAGGTTCAAAACATAGTAACACAGAGACCTTAGAGGCCATCCATTCCAATCCACTTGAAGTTCGGAGAGATTAAATCACTTGTCCAAGGTCACAAATGTAAGGTCTAAAATTCTAGTTGTGATGTCTAAAATCTAATGACTGGTCACCTTAAATTAGAAACATATAGCACCAATATTTGGGCATTAAGTATTTATTAAAGTGTATTAGGGGTTAGTAAAGAGAAAGACATGGATAAAGAATGAGATCTGTCTACTCTCCCTATTCTGCCTCCCCTGCCACCAAGCCAAAGTCTGGAAATGAAAAGATCTTGCTTCTCTGTGGCTTCTCCCAGAAGCCCGGTGTGAAACAGGAAACAGGGCCATCCACACACACAGCTCCAAACTAACTGGGTAGTAACACTGATTAACAGGACCCACGGGCAGCAAACATCACTTCCTGATGCCAATCTGACCTTTGAAACCCCAGGAAAGGTCACTTCCAGATGCTAAGTCACATGCTTTCTTTTCATGGTGGAGCTTCCCTGCAATATCTTTCTCAACAGGGGTAGTGCTCCAATTCTCACACAAAGCTAATGACTGAGGCAGAATTTTAACCCAAATCCTTTGACTCCAGACCCTTCATTCTTCCCACCATAATAGGACAAATCAGATGCTAGAAGACTGAGTGAGTGTCAGGACAGGCCACAGCTGGTGAATACCAACCTCTAAACCAAGAAGGACCCTTTTTGAAAGTAACCAATTTAATTATGATCAGAGGGAATCAGTGATGAATTTCTTGAAGGAAAACCATTTTTTCCCCACAGATTCTACAAACTTTATTCAAATAGCTTTGAGGACAAGCTCCCAAATATGAATTTCAATTTCAAATCTGCCAATATTTAAAGTTTCTCTCTCTCTCTCTCTCTCTCTCTCTCTCTCTCTCTCTCTCTCTCTCTCTCTCTCTCTCTCTCTGTCTCCCTCCCTCTCTCTCTCTCTCTCTCCCCCCTCAAGTGCCACATCCCATTTTTTAAAGTTTGCTTGTGGTGGAAGCAGTCAAGTAAATAGACTGAATACATCAGAAGATCATTCATTAGGATTTCATTGGGGGAAGTAATCTGAAAGACATAAGTTGGGGGGGGGGAGCCTTTCAATGAAAGGATGATCTTAATCCAGTCGAGAAATGTCAACGTTTTTGAATTGATGAAAAGCAACATGCTCTGAATGGGAACACTTGATTGATGGCTTTGGAAAAACACAAAAGCTCCGCTGAGTTTTGTTCTTGTGTCTTTTGTGATGTTTCTGAATCATACAAAATAATGAATGTGTCAAGGTTGTTGAGTGGTATTTGAGCAGGCAAAGTAACTGAGGTTCGAAAGTCTCGTTGTTTTTGTTCAACACAACAGTTGTGAGATGTCCTGGAAGTTTGACATGCATTCAAGTGACAAACAAAGTCCCAAGTAGAGGAAGACAAGGAAGATTTGAAGGTCCCAGTAAGAAACAAAGAACACTTATTTTATGTGAGACTCTGAGACTACTTTCACAAACCTATACTTTTTTTTAATTCCTAAATTTTGATCATTTTTATAGGATGTCTCTAAACTTATATACATGCTAACACAGTCCAGGAGGATTCTTTTGTTTCATACACACACACACACACACACACACCACGCACGCGCGCGGTGTGTGTATGTGTATAATTTAATGGTCTTCTTGGTTTTGAGGTCAGCTCCCTATGCAATACCCTATGACCCCATGATTCTGGGAGTGGGGATGGGATTGTAGGGAAGGAGTATGTGTAATGGAATATAAAACCTGAACATAAAGTATCACGATAGAAAGAAGGGAAAAGGCAGTAAGGGAGAGTGAATAGAGAACTAGACTCATGAAAACCTGGATTTGCCTCTTGCTTCTGATACATACTGGCTATAAGGCATGGCATTGGTGGAGGGAGTTTTATCACATGGGAGTTCTTTAGATTAATATCCTCTCCTCATTTTGTCAGTTAACTAACATTTATTAATTGCCTACTATGTGCCAGGAGTTGTGCTAAGCTCTGGAGATACAAAGACATGAATGAATGAATGAAAACAAAAACCTAGTCTGCTCTCAGAGTTCACATGATCTGAGATAACATGAAAACAATCATGTATGATCAAGACATAGACAGGATAAATCATTGTATGATACCCTTTTGCTTTGAATTTATGTCTATTACCTTATTCCTTCAAGATAGATCTTTGTCCGATAGTGTTATAAAGTGTATTTCCTGGCACGTGATGTGTGTTTAAAAAATGTCAAATGGTTGGGCTTTTCTTTTTAATTGTTCATGATGATTGTCCCCAGAGGGACAGGCCTTCTTTCATCTCTTCATGTGCCAGGAAATAAATTTTATTGCTATAAAAAATCCCAAGGTATATTTTTGCGTGCTCCAATATCCCTGATCAGAAGATATCACTTAGCAGCAACATACAGCAAACATGAAATGCATAAATGTAATGAAACATCACACAGTGTTGTAGGAAATTAGGAATATGAACAATATAGAGAACAAGAAGGTGTAGAGGAACTGATCCAAAGTGAAGTAAGCAGACATAATAAAACAACACACACACAATTACAACAATGTAAAAGAGGAAAAACATCAAAACGTCAATTCTGTCTCATTATAATAACCCAGTTGAGTTCCACAAAAATGATGAAAAAATTGACTCCCTTTTCTTCTTTGAAGAGTTGGGGTACTATGAATGTGAAACATTTGGTATGCTGTCAGACTTAGTGATACCTATTGGCTTGTTTTGCTTCTTTCTCTCTGTCCCTCTCTCTGTCTTTGTCTCTCTCTGTGTCTCTGTCTATTAATCCTTTCTTTGTGGATCAGTCACTCCTCTTCCTATTTTTTCTTTTTCTATTAAAATATCACTTACCTTCAAGTCACTCAGGCTTACAACCCAGCCATCATACTTACCTCTTCCCATTCATACACCTGTGATAAGCAATCAGTTGCCAAGTCTGAATTTACCTCTTCCATGTCTCTCATATCTATGTCTGTCTCTCCACTCACATGGCCACCCTTCTAGTTCAGACCCCCGTTACCTCTCACCTGTCCTATTGCAATAGCCCCCAGTGGATATGCTGGGTTCTTGCCCTCCCCTTTCTGGCCATCCTTCTTGGAGCTGCCGAAATGATGGTCTTAAAGCTCTGGTCTGAAGATGTCATCACCATCCTCACGAAGCTTTAATAGATCCTCATTGCTTCTACATTAAACTTCAGCTAACTTAGACAATCCTCTGATTAACATCAAACGAGGTAGATAATAAGGAAATGGACAATCACCCAAGCTTCACCATCATGGCAGCTGTCCTGAGGAGAATTCAAAGGAAAGAAGAATTCCCTATAGGTCCTTGAATTGTTTACATTTGTGAATAAAATTGAGCTGGTTGCATCAAGTCTCAGACCACTGAAGAATGACTTAAAGGAGGCCTGGAATAATTCTACTGAATTTGGCCCAACTATCAACCTACTGGGCAGCTAGGTGGTACAGTGGATAGAGTGCCAGGCCTGAAGTCAGGAAGAACTGAGTTCAAATCTGGCTTCAGACACCTACAAGCTGTGTGACCCTGGGCAAGTCACCTACCCCTGTTTGCCTCACTCTCCTCATCTGCAAAATGAACTGGAGAAGGGAATGGCAAACCACCCCAGTCTCTTTGCCAATAAAACATCAAATGGGGTCATAAAGACATGCACATAATTAAAATGACTGAGCAACAAAAACATTAACCTACTGGATGAATTTGCTTATTGATTAGACTATGCTATGCAATCAGCGGGACAGCCCACAGAACCTTACATTTACATATATTTTGGACTAATCATTGCTCAGTCATTTTTCAGTCCCTTCTGACACTTTGTGACAACATTTGGGGTTTTCTTGACAAAGACACTGGAAGGGTTTGCCATATTCCTTCTCCAGCTCATTTTACAGATGAGGGAATGGAAAAAAACAGGGTTAAGTGACTTGCCTAAGGTTACACAGCTAGTAAGTGTCTGACGCCAGATCTGAACTCAGATCTTCCTGATT
Source organism: Dromiciops gliroides (assembly GCF_019393635.1). Classification (NCBI taxonomy): domain Eukaryota; kingdom Metazoa; phylum Chordata; class Mammalia; order Microbiotheria; family Microbiotheriidae; genus Dromiciops; species Dromiciops gliroides. The sequence continues at coordinate 13,308,769 of NC_057863.1, read as the reverse complement.
CCAAGCCCAGTGCTCTAACCACTGTTCCACCTAGCTGCCCTGGACAGCATGCAAAAAGACAATGAGTTGAGGCTAAAATTGAACCAGAAGAAACTGGAAATCTTCTTGAAGAACTTCCTAGTTCTATCCTCCATAATTGCCTGCTCTTCAATTCCAGTGTGTCATGAGCTGTCAACAAAATTAGAAAGTTAGTTCTTTGAGTCAAGCAGCAAAATTCAACTGGGTCTTCTGAGGACGACTTTGTCCAAGGTTACCTAACCATAATATGCATTAAATTATCAGAACATATGTAATGTTTTATAATATATGAAATCAAAATGACTGATAATTCTCAGCAGATTAGAACTTTTGAAGTCTACCATTATTTGGTTTTTTTCAAGTTACTATTTTAAGAATCCATACAACGACTTAAATTAAGGCTTAGACCTGAGTAGAAAAATCCTAAGGCTTTCCTTTAAACTATCTTTACACATAAACAAAGGAAAGCACAGAGTTTATTTTTTTTGAAGTATTCGTTATGCACATGAGTAGTTGATTAGAAATATGGCAATGGGAGATAAACAATCTTTGCAAAGTTCATTCATTACTCAACGATGCTATCTTGTTCCAAAAGGAGATCATTTTGAATTTCAAACTGGTTCATTAATCATTAGATTATCAATTAGATGTGCACCCAACTTTCCTTTAGTGCAATTGTTCTTGATCAAAAATAGCAGCCAATTAAGAAAGAAAACCATAAGTGATTGGAAAGGGAAAAGATAATAAATACCTGAATCCTAGTCATAACGCTTCTATTGATTGCTAAAAATTGAATTGTTGAAACTCCTGAAATGTTATGACTACTCTGAATTAATACTATATTTCAAAGTTTGTGTGCAACCCTCTAATTTTTGCATCCATATTTCTAATGATGTGTAAATTACAGTAAGCCTGGCAATTATTTAACTTACTACATTACCTAAGTTGATCCAATTGTGTTTGGTAGTAAACTAGTCAATAAACATTTATTAAACGTCTACTATATTCCAGGCACTGTGATAAGTGCTGGGAATACAAAAAGAGGCAAAAGACAGACCCTGCCCTCAAGGAGCTTACAATCTATTGGGGGAGACAACAAGCAAGCAAATGTGAACAAACAAGCTAAATGCAAGATAAACAGGAAATAATTAAGAGAGTGAAGGAACTAGAATTAAGATAAGTTGGGATTTTGGTAGGGACTTAAAGGAAACCATGGAAGGGAGTAGGAAAAGATGAGGAGGGAAAGCATCCCCAGTGAGGGTGATAGCCAAAGAAAAAGCTCTGAGCCAAGTCTGAGCTGGAGTCTTGTCAGTAGCTCACTCCCTTTGGGATTCTTCTGAGATAGAGATGGTCAAACAGCATCAGTCTAAGAACATTGGCATAAAAAATGGGCTTTCACAGTAAGTGGCTTGGGAATCACTGAAGGTACTCTTTTGTTTTTGTTTTCCAAATGGGATCCACACTAAGTTCCTCTTCCTCATTATTCCAGGGCTTAACTCATTGTCCATCCGTAGCACACTGATGGATCACCTCGATTAAGCATACATCCAAATGTGGCATAAATTGGTCAACAAGCACCTACTTTTATCCTTCCTTTGTAGAGGTCTACATCAACACACTGAGAACACCACTGCAGAATGGTTCATGTGAATTTGGAATCAGGAAGGTCTCAGACATGGACTACTTAAGTAAACCTGGGAATGGTGTTTCATTTGTCTGGGCCTCAGTTTCCTCATATTTTTGCCAGGGTAATGAGGGTTAAGTGACTTGCCCAGGGTCACACAGCAAGTAAGTGTCAAGTGCCTGAGGTCAGATTTGAACTCAGGTCCTCCTGAATCCAGGGCTGGTGCTTAATCTACTACACCACTAGCTGCTCCCTTCTTCATCTTTCAAATGAGGAAATTGGACCTAATGACCTCTACAATCCCTTTTAGCTCTGGATCCTTCTAGTCTCTTTAAAATCTATGGTCCTATGATCATAAGATTTTATGATATATCAGTGTTTGGCTTCTGTAAAATCAATGAGTCTTTTTTTCCTCTGTCATTCTTACATCCTAAAGCATCTTTTTCTATCATCCTCCATTCATTCATCCAACAGACACTGCAATGTTGCTACTATGAACCAGGCACTGTACTATACTTTGGAATTACAAAGATAAAAAACAAAATAGTGCCTATGGAGGGGATCCTCAGTAGAATCCAAATCAAATAGGAATTCCCTCTAGATAACGAATACTCTAATGTCACATCTCTAAGACAAAAACAAAATAAGTCAAGGAACTTACATGTTATAGGGGAATGGGTGAAGAAAAATACAGATATAGGTAAATATGTATTTGTATGTATGTGTGTATGCACACATGAATCAGTATTTCTGTGTGTATATATGTGTGTACATGTGTATACACAAATATATGCATGCATGTGTCATATATACTATAGTGTACATATATACATATGTATATAAAATATATACACACAGTGAATGAATGAATGAATGAAAAAGCATTTTAAACACTTCTTAGACATTATGCCTATCCCTGGGGATATAAATGGGGGGGGGGGAAGAGTCTCTACCCTCAAGGAGCTTACATTCAAAAAGAAGATAATCCCAAATATAGGGAAATGATAGTCAAGTTGGAGCGATTTAATCTGGAACATTACTAGTATGGGGCATGGAGCCATGGGGTAGCTAAGTTGATTTTATGATTCATCTATGAGCCAGGGTAGTAGGGTGGAGGGAAGAGTACAGCAAGATGAGAGGAACACAGCCAAAGAGTAGCATGACCAATTTGGGGCAGTCTCTATATGTGTCTCTGACCAGTCAAAACCTTCAGATTGAGAGCCACTTCTTAGGCAGAAGGTAGAGGGAGAAAGATGATGGGAGAAGGATCTGTGGTGAGCCATGAATCATGAACTCTCATGAGAAGCAATTTTCCAGTGGAAAGCACTAACAACTGGGCAAATGAAGAAATTGCTCATGAAGGAGAAGGTTCTTGAGCTGAATTTCGAAGGAAGCTGGGATACTACAAGGTCGAGGGGAGATGGGAATGAATGCCATGAGGCAAGTGGAACAGTTTAAAGATTAGCAGTGAGGTTAGTGCCTAGAAAACAGAAAGAGGCCATGCAATACCTTGACTATTGCAACACTGTGCAGTCTGCCCTGGGCTCAGCTGTCCAAGGGATCTTCCTACAAGTCACTTGATTCCACTTTACCTACTGTGTGACTCAGTGACACAAATGTCCTTGCTATTCTTAGCACAAGATGCTCCAGCTTCCAATACCAGGCATCCCCCCCACTTACACCATATGACTGTTCCCCATAAATGCGACCCTCTTCTCTTCATCATTGCTTCCTGCCTTCCCTGACTTCATTTAAGTCCTAGATAAAGTCCCACAAGCTTTTCTCGATACCTCTTAAAGCTAGCACCTTCCCTCTGTGGTTTAGCTCCTACTTATCCTGGGAATATCCAGTCTGTTTGACTGTTGCCTTCCCCCCATTAGACTGAATTCCCGAAAGTTGGGGTTTTGAGGGAAGATGTTTTTGTGGAGGGAGACTGTCTTTCTTTGTATTCCCTCTACACACTGCCTGGCACATAGTGATCAACTTATTAATTAATTGACTGGACATTACTATTGTTACTACAGATGCCAAAGGTGGTCAAACAGAACACAGGGCCATGTATTTCTGTATTGGTAAGAGATTAGATAATGAATGCGTTACCCAGCCTCCAACCTATTATTGATAAGCTTCTCATTAACAAGGTTGATCCCAGAATCGCAGATTTAGGGCTGGAAGAAACTCTATGTGTATTCTAATCCAAGTCTTTCATTTTACAGATGGGGAAACTGAGGATCAGAGAAATGGAAGGAGCAGAACTGAGATTCAAAACCACATCCTCTGCCTCATGACTCTTTTTCTCACATCACAGGATCTCCTTTAGAAAGGAAAATGGGGGTGTCACTAGGGACATATTGAACCCTTTCCAACTTGATTCTACTGATTAGAAGCTGTAGAGAATTAGAAATACCAAGGTCACCTCCACATGATCAGGAGGCAGAAAAGTAGTGGGCCATCTCTCTTCAATCTTTTTGTTTGCTTCTCTTGATGTTTTCCTATTTCTTTTTGCTTGTAGATTTATATATAACTATATATAAATGATTATACAAAATATTTATATATTTGTTCAGTCATTTCTCCTTAACATCACACACCTTCTCAACCTAACCCCCACCCATCCATACACAAACACACACACTGAGCACTTACTTGTTACAAAAAAGAACTCCTTTTTAATTCTGGAAAATATTACACAAGCACCTGTAAGCCTTAGTTCCATATTATCATGTTCTTAATGCTAATGAATATTTTTTTCACTAGATGCTAATGTTAAATGTCAATGTTAAAAATGACACTTTGTCAAAGTAGCTACATACGAAGCATGTTACAAGCATCACAATAACTCAAAAATGTCTAGGGTCTTTGGCATGGACACTCCCTTCCCAGATATAGGAGCAGGTAGAGAAAGTGGACTGGTGAAGTGTGACCTCGGCAAGTCACTTAACCTGTCTGTCCCACTTTCTTTATCTGTAAAATGGGTTTAATAATAGCACCTACCTCCCAAAGTTGTGAGAATAAAATTAGATAATAATGCAAAGTGCTTCACAGACCTTAAAGCCATATATAAATGTTAGTTGTTATTGTTGTTATTGTCATATTATCGCTGAGAAGTTGGTTTTTTTTTAATCCTTCTAGTATCCCAAGGCTAATCTGGTGATAAACCTCTGTGAACTTAGACATTCCAGCCCATCTCTGGCCTCAGAATGGGTCTTTTCTTCCCAGCTTTTCTAGGACCCATCAGCTTGTGGTTGGTTTAGCCTTCACAATAACCTTCCTTTCATGGTTCCACTCTACACAAGAGTTTGACTTTTTCTACCATCCGTTAGTCATGTTATTGCTGCCTCTTCTGGGTTTTCTGTTTCTCTGAACAGTCTGCCCATTTCTATCAGAAGTCTCATTTATCTTTGGCATAGATCCTACAGAAACAGCATGGGTTTAAAATATGCAGCAAACAATGAGGTTTAGCAGAGAAGAGGCTAAGATTTGGCCTGAGAGGACCAGAATTCTCATTCCCCTTATCTGGATGATGTGTGCAAGGGCTCCTCCTGGTGCTGCACCTGATCCTATGCCACTTTCACCCATGCTCAGAGTCCATGTGACAGGATTTCTTTGAGCCTAGACTAACCCAGGGATCTGCCCTTGGACCTCTGCTGTTCAACATACTTCAGGGACTTGGATAAAGCAAGAGGCTCAGGAGGTCTGCTGATCACACAAAGCTGGAAGGGCTGGCTAACACATCAGGTCACAAAATTAGGAGCCATAAGGAGCTTGACCATCACTAGGGCACAAGGATGGATATAACAAAATGAAATTCAAGAGAGATAAATGTAAGTTCTTGTGAACAAAAAAAATTAACCCCACAAATATGGGGTAGGGGAGATATGGACAGACAGACCTCATTTTCCATTCACAATAACCCTGGAAGATAGGTGCTATTATTAGCACTATTTTGCAGATTAGAAAACAAGAGGATAAGTGACCTACCCAAGGTCACTTCACTAGCACAAATTTGAGGCTGCTTTTGAACTCAGGTCTTCCTCACTCCGGGCTCAGCACTTTGTTCACAGCACCACCTATCTGCCTCTAGGACAATACACATGTATATACATCCAGATTAAAATTCTAGGAAAGATACTTATTAGTTGTGTACTAACAATAACAATAATCCCCTAATCTCTAAGAGACTCAGTAATGTTTTTGTATACCAGATCTCTGATTTCATCCATATTGAGAGCTCCCAGTGCTGATAGAGATTAACACATACCCTGTAACTAATCATCTTGGAGAGTGGCCTGGAGGAACACAGAGAGGTGAAGGCACTGACCCAGAGTCACACAGCCAGGATATTTCAGAGGCAGTACTTGAGGTGAGCTCAAAACCCACTATTACACAGCAGCCAAGGCTTCCTCCTCTCTCTCACCTGAAGTAACTTTTCCAACACTACTTGTGGTACCATTCACAGTCTAGATTTATACTGAATCTGAAGACCAAGGGACTTTTAGCCTTTCTGCGAAAGGGGAGGATTTTGTTATGAGGAAATTGCTCTGTGAACTTCCTGGTGCTGCATAAAAGTGTAGCATTGGGGATAATGCTCAGCTTTCTCACATGCAAAATGAGGGGGTTGGCCCAGAGGACCTCTCCGGGGTCCTTCAGCTCTAAATCCTGTGTACTTTGATCCATATATCATGCACTAAGAGATTGGATTCCAAATAATTCGACCATAGGATTAGAAACCAAGGGAGGGAGAAGATGTCTCTACTTGAGCTACTGAAAATTCCAACCATTAGTCAAAAGCATAGAAAGGCAGTCTGGAAGAGTGGATGTTAACTCGTCTGGTCATCACAACAACCCTAAAGACCAGTGCTGTTTTTATGGTCGTTTTATAAATAAGGAAGTTGAGGCTGAGAAAGGTTAAGTATCTGGCACAGGATTCCAAGCTGAGTTTTATTGACTCCAAGTCCTTTACTAGAATGACTAAGCCACCAAGACAGATCTGCCACCCTCTTGGTGCCCCTGGAAAATCCTTTAAGATGGGACATGGAAGAAGAGTATCTGATCTATACTGGAAGAAGGAATTTCTTCACTAGGAATGCCAGTGCACATGAGTGAGATCAGAGGTACACATACACACACACACACACACACACACACACACACACACACACAATCGGAATAATACAGGATGCATACTAACCCTGGGTGTGTTTCTTTGTTTGAAAACCAGAAGAAAATAACTTGTTCATAGAAAGCTAGTGGATATTTCTTTCTTTGGTATATAGCAGCATGTAGAAGTCTCCTGAGGATTTGCCCAAGAAAAGGAATGGTATACAGAACTTAAAACCATCCAGAATTTAGGAGATTTGCTCTTCCCTTCCAATGAATCTCATGACAATCCAAAATTCAAAGTGTCTCCCCTTTCAACTCATATGGAATCATTTACAGCAACATTTGCAGTGGTCAACAAGTGCAGCAGAAACAGCGTTTCAAATGAGCTCAAGCAGCTGAACGGGAAATGTTTGTGGATACAATTTCCTAAGAAAGGAACAAATATAAGCAATGGTCAGACCACCCAATTTTCCCTGTTTGTGAGCAGAAGCCCCATTGGAAGACAGTCATTCTTTCACCCATCTTTAACAGACAATTTAAATCCTTCTCAACATTGTGTAGCGTTTTAAGATTCACAAAGTGCATTATGAATTTTATCTTATTTGGTCCTCCCAACAGCCCTTTGAAGTAGCTACCATTGTTACCCTCATTTTACAGATGAGGAAACCGAGGCCAAGAGACTTGCTAATAAGTGTATGAGGTAGGATTTAAACTCAGGTCTTTCTCATTCCAAGTCCACTAGTCTATTTGCTGCTCCACCCATCTGCTATCCAATCATTAGCTGATAAAGAGTTTTAATAAAGAACATCCTTTTTCTTAGATTTGGATGATCACACAACTAACAATCTGAAAGAACAGCATACATTTATGGCCTTCCTTTCCCATCCCCTTTTTTTTCTGAACCATTAGCTGTTCCTCCTGAAAGGTATAAAATCTACTCATAGGATGATGGGTCACAAAGAATTCATCAGCGAGTAGTCAGCCTACTTTGCAAAGATGAGAAGGCACAAATGTAAGCCACAGTGATGGGGGAAGAGCCAATCGGTGTGATCCCATTATGTTTGAGTGTCTAAGAAACTAATAGAACTTCTTTTCCTAATGCCAGTCTCCAATTCCAGCCATCATTATTCACTGAAAAAAAACCCCACAAAACAGATTCTTATCAATGTCAAAGACTGGAAATTCACCCTTTTATTTTATTTCTTGTTTTTCCCCTTGGTTAAAGATTGGATTGACTTATACTCAGTCCCAGGTTAATTTGGCTGGAAGGGCCCTTGGATGGCACCTAGTCCACGCCCCTCATCTTATAGATAAGGGGTTGGATTAGTAGAACTCTGAGGTCCTTTCTAGGCCTGCACCTATGATATCATGATCTATAATCCTGCAGAGTCCAGAGAAATAAACTGATGTACCCAAGATCATACATATAAGGGGCTAAGCCAGGGTTTGAACTCAGGTGCTCCAAATCCAATGTTCTTTCCTCTGTGCCTTGCTCTTGGGAGGGCATGTATCTGTTTCATGTATCATGTATCTGTTTCCATTCAATTCAACGAACACTTAGTGCCAAGTCAATACTTGGTCATGGAGAAATCCTTCCACATCCCTGTATAAAAGACTCTCTTGTCCTGGGTTCTCCTCATTTGAATTTGTCCTAGGAGATAGAAGCTATGATATTGGCCCCATTTTACAGATAATGAAAGTGAAGTAAAAAATGAAGTAAAGTGACTTGGGCAGGATCACTCAACTAACAAGTACCTGAGATTGCTTTTGGTCTTTCTGACTCCAGGTCTGGTGTTCCATCACTGTACTGTCAGCTGTCTAATAACATTTGTAGAAGGAAGTTGCTGCAACTGGTGCTTAGCCTGGATTCTCTGCCCTGACTTGTAAACTCAACAAGGAAAACTTGGGCTTGGAAACTGAATGTTATAATGGGTAAAGCATCAGATTTGGAGTCAAGCAACCTGGGTTAAATCTCCATTTTTATTATTTACAATATTTGTAATGTGATAAAATAATTATTAAAAATGGGGTTTTGGGGGCAGCTAGGTGGCGCAGTAGATAGAGCACCAGCCCTGGATTCAGGAGTACCTGAGTTCAAATCTGGCCTCAGACACTTAACAATTACTAGCTGTGTGACCCTGGGCAAGTCACTTAACCCTGATTGCCTCACCAAAAAAAAATGGGGTTTTGGGGGTGGGGGCCCTTTCTCTCCCCCTCCCTACTTTAGAGAGGTCAGGTATTAGGAGGGAATTTTATTTTCTCACAGTAACCTTGGATAAGTCACCTAACATCTCTATGCCTCTGTTTCCTTATCTGTATAATATGAGCAAGGGACTTAATTATGTTTAAGGTCCTTCTATAGCTAAATTTGTGTCATGACTATTTACAATTCTCTTTTTAAAATATTTACCGTGTGGATTGTAACCCCTGGGACCCCGTTTCAAACATGGGCCCCAGAAATCCATCGTAGATTGAGGTTAGTGGTCAGTAGTCACTCTAAATCACAGCTTCTTGTCCCCCATTGATGTGATAACTTTCCAAAGCCAACCAGAGGACACAATTCAAAATAAAAGAACTTTAGTCAAATAGTGTAATAAACAAAGTGAAAAGCAAAGTACCACAAGAAAGACTATGATTGGTGACTTGAATATCAGACATTTTACAAACATCCCCTTTTCCTCTTTCCTAACACTTTTATCCATTGGCTGATAGTCTTATTTCCTTATTTTTAAATATAATTCAAAGAATGCAAAAATATAGCTGACAATAGGTCTCAAAACTACACAAAATTTCCTCTCATTTCCTTCAAACCTGGTCAAGAGTTTGGAGTTTCTGGGAAAGAACTCTGGTCTGTTAAATTAGACTCTTTGGTGAATGGTTAAAAAGAATCAAATTGCGAGTATGGCAGTATCACTTAAATATATGTATATGTACTATAAATCAAAAGACAAAGGTACTGAGGTCTGTCAGACACTCCAGGTTAACCAGCATGGGGATTGGCAGATGAGCATCATTACCAATCAACAAGTCTTGCCTAAAATGGGGTGAGATAAAAATCCCTCCAGTCCCAATTAAAGTCACAAGAACCTTGTGATAGAAATCATATTGTGAACATTTCCGATGTGGAAGAGCAAGTCTTCATAGCAAAAAAAATGGATCAGCCTCAAACTCAAGAGGTATTTTATAATAGATTTCATTCTGTAATTGATTCTAGTCAGTAACTACCTAAGCCATGTTTCTTTGTCTCTGAATTAAATTCAGAAGTTCATGAGTCTAGAAGTGTGGATTTCATCTCTGAATTAAGTTTCCCTATAAATCACTTTAATTGAAAGAAAACTGTTATCTCTGTACCACTAGATGACCTTGCACAATTAGAAGAAATCTGTCATCCTTGAAGGGTACAAGTGAATGCCTGAGAGTCTAGTCTGTTATCTCTACAACACTGGCTGTCCTTCAAGAAAGTCTTGTCTGGTATTACTGTGTCACTACCTTGACATGCAGGTGGACACCACTGAGCTCTCCCAGCAACAAGTCAGAAGAAAAGATTGTTGCCAACCCTGCATTTCTGACTTCCATCTATGAAACCAGACTTTGTAATCAATCATACTATTTTCTGCCTGTGATGCTTCCTGTTCTTTTGCTGTCTTGTAATTCCCAAAATTATGTGAAGACTTGTAAATTCTACTGCATGGTCTTTTCTGGCTTACTGAAGAGTTAAGGGACCTCATTTACTGGTAACTGTTATCTTTACCAATAAATTGATCACGCTCAGAATTTTATGCCTCAATATACCTTATTTTCAATAGTGACAATTTTAACTAATGGACCAGAGAAAGTTTAGGAATAATTCTGAAAGATTTCCATTCTTTTAGGTATTAAATAAGTTGGCCTATGACATATATTCTCTTGACTTAATAAATAGGACTAAAACACTATCCCTGCTTCAAGTAGTTTAAAATCTTTCCAACTATCAGTAATCTCCCAGCAAATTCTTGCTTAAATCTCCGTCCCTTTTTCCTTTCCCTAGTCAAACACTGGAGTTAGCCACTTTAACTACACTGTCATCTACTCTTGAATTTCTTGTCGCGTTTTTCTATCACTTCTAATAACTTGCCAAATCCCAGAGCTCATAGTGAGGCAACTTGGGTAGTGGAGTAAGTGATTCTTTTAAAGCACTCATCAAAGATTCTAATTTAAAAGACCAGAGTTCTTTTCCTGACCTCAGCAAGATGTGGGGTTGAATTCTGCCACTAAACATACTAGCTCTGTGGCAACGTTCAAGATATTTAATTTCTCAGTGACCCAGTAAATGTTCCAAGACTTTGTATAATAGAAGAGTTGCTTATTAGCATAGATGAAGAAAGTTCACATAAGGAATTCTCTAGAATGATGAAATCATTGGCCCCGAACACCACCCCCCTCTCAATGCAATGCATCAAGCACTAAGGAAGCTACAAATATGAGTGAAACACAATCTCCACCTTGAGTAACATCTCTCACCCATCCATGCTTCAATATTATTCCTGGGGGCAGCTAGGTGGTGCAGTGGATAGAGCACCAGCCCTGGAGTCAGGAGGACCTGAGTTCAAATCTGGCCTCAGACACTTAACACTTACTAGCTGTGTGACCCTGGGCAAATCACTTAACCCCAATTGCCTCACTAAAAAATTATTATTCCTGGCCACCACCCCAGTTTTGTTAACCAATTCAACTCTACATTGTTGTAAACTCTTGAATCACTTGGCCATTTGTCCTACCACAGCTCACACTTTGCCATATCCCAAAGCTGGATTATTCCCACCATAAAACTCCTCTATTGCTAAATAGAGAAAAGGAAGTCATCTAATTGAACCTATAGAGTCCACTAGTTATCTAATCTCAAATGGGCTCTCACCTCAGCAAGGCAATCCATTTTCTTCTCTCTAATTGATTCTCTATCCTACTTCCTACAGAGACTAATACAAACATTATCTTATCTCCTCAGACCACCTACATGATGCCCTCCTATCACAGCTAATGACTTCATCTCCTAATTTACTAAGACAATCCAGAGGTAATTTCCTATAAGTTTTCTTCTCCACTTACCTATATCTCAGAATCCTTTAACATCATTGACATTCTTCTCTCCTTTACTTTGGTATCTGATAAATTGCCAACTCTTCCCATCAAGATCAGTTTCTCTCTCGCGCGCTCTCTCTCTCTCTCTCTCTCTATATATATATATATATATTCCTGGGCAGGAATATATATATATATATATATATATATATATATATATATATATATATATATATATATATATTCTATTTTTGTTTGTTTTTGTTTTGGAGGGCAATGAGGGTTAAGTGACTTGCCCAGGGTCACACAGCTAGTTAAGTGTCAAGTGTCTGAGGCTGGATTTGAACTCAGGTCCTCCTGAATCCAAGGCCAGTGCTTTATCCACTGTGCCACCTAACTGCCCCCTCTATATACACTCTTGATCTCATCACCTCAATTGTCTCCAGAAAATTGACCCCAGCCCTTCTTTCTCACTGTTCTACAATCTTTCCAGACTTAGTGGTTCTTTCTTTACTGTTTACATACACACTCAAGTCTTGCCCATCCTGAAAAAGAAATCCTTCAGCAGATGCTACTATAGCTCGTAGCTATAGTCTTAAATGTCTTCTCACTTTTAACAGCCAAACTCCTAAAAGAAGCTATCTACATTTATTGCCTCCATTTCCTCTTCTCTCACTCAATTATCAATCATTGGCAATCTGGCTTCTGATCTCATTCTGCTGAAACTGTTCCCCAAAATTGTCAGTGATCTCTTACTCTCAATCTAATCACTTTTCTTAACTTCAATGACATCTCTATAGCATTTAATCCTGATGACCACAGTGTTATCTTCAATACTCTCATTTCTAGCTTCTGCTTCTCGTTGTCTGACTATATCTTCTTAGACTGCTGGTCTCCCATATCTTACTTCCTAGCTGTAGCTCTACTCAAAGGCTTGATCATAAATTCTATTCTATTTGGCCTTTTTGCTCTCTCATTTGGTAACTTTATCTCATGTGCATTTAATTACCTTTTCTATACAAATTATTTGTAAATCTATATAAGCAGCTCCAGCATCTCTCCTAAGCATCTCCAACTACCTATTGTCAATCGGTCAGTCAACAAGCATTAATTAAGAACCTGCTTGTTGCTGGTCAATCAATAAATGTTGTTAAACATATACTATGTGCCAGGTGCTGTGTTAAGCACTAGGGTTGCAAAAAGAGGCAAAAACCTCAGCTTCTGCCCCCAAGGAGTTCACAATCTCAAGAGGGGGACAATAAGCAAATGAATATGTTGTTTTCCTTAGGTTCTCAAAAAGGACCATGATACTGGGGTGATGTGGTGACTTGCACTGAATTGGATTTACATGAGGAAGGGCTGTGCAAGGTCACCGACCTCACCTTCTACCCACAAGACATTTGGGTCCAGTGGCAACATACATATCAGGATGACTGGAGATGTGTAGTGCAGTTGGGTTAAGGGACTCTCCCAGGGTCTCACAGCCAATAAGTGTTTGAGGTAAGATTTGAACTCAGGTCCTCCCAACTTCAGGGCTAGAGCTCTATCCACTGTGCCACCTGGCTGCCCAAATGAATATGTACAAACAAGTCATACACAGGATGAATAGGAAATATTTAAGAGAGAAAAGATACTAGAATTAAGAGAGGTTGAGAAAGTCTTCTCATAAAGGATGGTTAGTTGGGATGTGAAGAAAGCCAAGGAAGGGAGTAAACCAAAAAAATGAGGTTAGAGAGCATTCCAGGCATGGGGGACAGCCAAGATGGAGTGTCCTGTTTGTAGAATAGCCAAGAAGTCAGTGTTCCCAAATGAAAAACCTATGTCATGGAATAACATGTAAGAAGACTGGAAGAGTATGGGGAAACTAAGTTATAAAAGGCTTTGAATGCCAAACAGCATTTTGTATTTGATCCTGGAGCCACTAGAGTTGATTGTGTATCATTGTATATTGTGTATGAATTTTAGAAAAAATTACTTTAGTGGCTGAATAAAAGATGGACTGGAATGGAGAGAGACTTTGGGCAGGCAGCTAAAGCAATAGTCCGGGCATGAGGCAGTAAGGGTCTGCACCAGGATGGTGGCAGTGTCACAGGAGAGAAGAGGGCATAGATGAGAGATCCCATGAAGGTAAAATCAACAGGTTTTGACAGTAGCTTGGTTATGGGAGATGGGGTGAGAGGTGAATAATCCAGTATGATGCCTAAGTTCCAAGTCTGAGACATAGGGAGGATTATGTTGTTCTCCACAATAATAGGGAAAGTAGGAGGGAGGAGTGTTTATGGGAAAAGATAATGCATTTTGTTTTGGACACATTGAGTTTAAGATGTCTATGGGACATCTAGTTTGAGATGTCTGATGGGCAATTGAAGAAAACCCCAGGTTCATGAAGAGTGGGACACACCTAAAACCAACTGAACAACAACTTATTTATGGATGGGTTGTCTCTTCTTATGGAATGTGAACTCTCTGAGGGCAGGAGATATTTTATTTATGTCTTTGCATTCCTAGCACCTCACACAGTGCCTGGCACATAAATAAGCACCATATAAATACATATTCCCTTCCCCCCCCCCCACAATGACTGCCAATAATAGGTGTCACATAGAAGCTTGGCAGTTGATTTTTTATTGAATATGGTTGGAATTGTGTACAAAGCAGAGAAGAAGGTATGTATTTTTTTTTTCTAGACAGCACTTTCCTTTGGTTAGCTCAAATCTTTGGTTACTGACCTCACAGGATTGTTGTCAGGAAACCTCCTTGGTAAATCTTGAAATGCTATTTAGAGATGAGATGATGGCCATCATCATCATCGACATTGTTATTTTTGTGTTGTTTGGTTCACATCACTTGGGTATCCTGTGTTCTGAGAGAATTAAGAGCCAGGCCCTTAAGAAATAGCAGATAAAAGTGAAAAACCCTTGATTCCATCTAAAAAGAGATGGTTTTCTCTTAGTCAAAAAACGGCTATAGAAAGAATGTTACTTATTTAAAAGAAGTTCCCAAATGTCAAAGGATTGACATCAGACAGAGTGTTTATGCAAACTATTATGGTTTATTAAATGACTCAAATAATCATTGTGGATGTTTATCATTTAGGACAAGTTTACATCTTATATTGCATGCCAAAGCATAACCAGGCTTGTATCTTATTCCACAGTTGCCATGGTCTTGAGTGAAAAGACAATTGATTCAAAATAAATGCCAAAGAATAATGGGGAAAATGCATGAAGAGAAGGATTTCATCCTTTGGTTCTCATTTTTAAGGGCTGGAATGCCTCTTTCATTCTGATAGAAAGCCAGCTATGCTAATTGGATAATGCTCTGAAATTGGAACCATCATCCAGCCCTGAAAAATCCAGAGGATTATGTGGTATTGAGTAAAAGCTCTCACTTGGCACCAGTCTGCATATGATATTTCATAGGAATCACTTTTAATATGCACATTCCCCTGACTTCAATCAAAGAGCGTGAATAGATCTGAATTCTTTATGGGTCAAAACAAAAGAAAAGAAACCTTTTAAAATATCATCTAGGTGAATGTTTCCAAATGCTATTAGAGATATTTTTGGTTTTATTTTTTGATGATATTATTTCCAGCCAATTTATTTCCATACACTCCTTAAAAAGTATTTTTACATTTTTTTCTGTAATTAAAAAAAATCCTACATGAGGAGACAGTACTATTATCAGACTTTGAAAAATTCAAATGCATTAGCCTGCTGTCTCAAAGTGATGACTGAAAATTCAAAAATGGAGTTACTTTTGTAACTCAGATCTAAGTGGTTGCAGTGAATCACTCAAAGGGATTTTCCTAAGTCAAGATTTCCTGGGAATCTCTACTCTTTTAGAAGTATAATAATAATAATAATAATAACTGTTATAATTATAGTAATAACAAGTATTTATATAGTTCATTATGGTATTCAAAGGACTTCACAAATATTATCTTACTTTATCCTCATAACAACCATGAAGAATAGATGCCATTATTATGCCATTTTACAGATGAGGAAATAGATTGAAAAAGGTTAAATTATTTACTCAGGGTCAAAAGAAGTATGTAAGATGACCTTTTCTTCAGTATAACCATGAACAAAAGCTATGACTTCTTTACAATAGGGGATATTAAGTATTGGACTGAAATGCTTCAGTCCCTTCCCAGGGATATAACTTTTTATAAAAGTGCATGATTAATAGAATTTCAGAGTTTACAGGAACTTTCCATGTCTGTTTAGTTCAACCTAGAGCTTTATAATTATGCTTTCAATCCCCATTAGTGAAGAAGTGATCATCTAGCTCTTGCTGGAAGACCCTAAGTAATAGACAACTTATTATCCACAGAGGGACCCCATTCCACTGTTAGAAATCATTATTTTTTTCTATCATGAAAGTATTTTTATTTTCTAGTTACATGTAGAGATAGTTTTCAACATTTGTTTTTATAAGATTTCTAGTTTGAAATTTTTCTCCCTCCCTCCCCTCCTTTCCCCCTCCCCAAGACAGCAAGCAATCTGATATAAATCATATTAAACATATTTCTGCATTAGTCATGCTGTGAAAGAAGAATCAGAGCAAAAGGGAAAAACCTCAAAAAAAGAAAAACAAGTAGAAATAGAATGGTTAAATCTGCATCTAGATTCCACAGTTCTTTTTTTCTGGATTTGGACAACATTTTCCATCATGAGTCCTTTGGAACTAACTTGGACAACTATATTGCTGAGAAAAGTCAAATCTATAACAGTTGATCAACACACAATGTTGTTGATACTGTCAATATTCTCCTGGTTCTGCTCATCTCACTCAGCATCATGTTCATATAAGTCCTTCCAGATTTCTCTGAAATCTGACTGCTCATCTTTTCTTACAGCACAATAGTATTCCATTAATTCATATACCACAACTTGTTCAGTCATTCCCCAATTGATTGGCATCCCCTCAATTTCCAATTGCTAGCCACCACAAAAAGAGTATCTATAAATATTTGTGTACATGTGGGTCCTTTTCCCTTTTTATGATCTCTTTGGGAAAAGACCTAATAATGGTATTGTTGGGTCAAATGTATGCACAGCTTTATAGCCCTTTGGGCATAGTTCCAAATTGCTCTCCAGAATGGTTGGATCAGTTCACAGCTCCACCAACAATGCATTTGTGTTCTAATTATTCCACAGCTTCTCCAACATTTATTATTTTCCTTTTTTGTCATATTAGCCAATCTGATAAGTATGAAGTGGTACCTCACAGTTGTTTTAATTTGCAAGAAATCATTCTTTTTTAAAAAAAAGTTTTTCCTAACATGAAGCTGAAACATGCCTGTTTACAACTTCAACATATTGTTGCTGAATAGGGACAAGCAGAAAAAGTCTACTTACTCTTTCATATCACAATGCTTAGAAAAAAAATCAATGTATGCAAAGCCCATGAATGTAGGAACTATGTCTGGCAGTTAATGAAAAGTGTGGCATCTCTATTTTTCCTTTCTCCATTCTCCTGCCAGGATGGAGGTGGATTTGACCGTCCATTGTCCAGAGTCAAGATTGTTCATTAAAGCTGATCAGAATTTGGCTATCATTTAGCATTGTTTTTCTTTGCATCTCTATTGTCATCATGTGTGTTTTTCCTCTGGTTCTATTCACTTCATTCTGCTTCATTTCATAGAGTTCTTCTCAAGTTCCTTTGAATTTCTTGTATTCAGTTCTTAATAGTGTCATAATATTTCACTATATTCATATATCACAATTTTTCTGGCTATTCTCCAATTGATGGGCACCCACTTCATGTCCTGGGTTTTGTTGTTTTTGTTTACTACTATAAAAAGTATTGCTATGAATATTTGGACATACATAGAATCTTTCTGTCTTTTGACATCCTCTAGATATCACTAGGTGAGTTTTCTGGCACTAACAAATTGTTTTCCGGAATTCTTGGTCCAATGCATGGTTCTACCAACAGTGTGCACATATACCTCTTTTCTCACAGCACCCACCACCACCACCACCATCACTGCAGAATATTTATATCTTTTACAATGTTTTGGCCAATTTAATGGGTCTCAAGTAGCACCATCACCTACTTTATCATTCTTGAAAATCAATGTAGGTGCATATGTGTTTTTCCACACACTCCCTGACCGCAGGATTGACTATTTCCATTTTTTACAATTTTTGCTAATTTGATGGGTATGAGGTGGTACAGTAGCCTACTCTATTATTATCAGAAATCCTAGTTCTACTTTCTCCTGACTCATGGTCTTAATTAGCAGAAATTACTTTACTTTAGAACTTTTAAAACAATCAAGGCTTGGAAATTTTCCGATGCTAACTTACTGCATGCCTTTAAAAAGACCTCATATCCTCTAAAATCTCCATGAGGAAGAAGACTTGAGTTAAATGATTGTGAATAAGATTTTTTTTAAAAACCTCATACTGTTAACAAGATTGGATTCTGACTCCTATAAGACTAATTAGCTTCTTGAAAAGCAAGCTGTAATACCCTTGTGGCTCCTACCTCTTAAAAATAATCGCTACTACTCTAGTTTTCATCCCTGCCCTTTATCTCAATGTTCTAACTTTACAGAGACTGTGAATGTCAGTAGAATCTCATTATGTCATCCCTGATAGAGATATCTAACTTGGGCATGACTGCTTCTTTGGAAAGCATTGGGCACCAAGGCCATTACTGATGAAATGTCATTGCTTGTTTTAACAGCATGGTCAGAAGAAATAACTAATAGGGCTGATTTCCATTTTGTTTCTCCAGAATGGTTTAGCTTTGAAGGCAGCTTCACATGAGTTAAGGCTGCTGTTTGAAGAACTGAAACAATCTAGGTTCTGTTGCCATAATCATCACTGTTGTCTGAAAGCAAATGAAGTGATTTGAGTGTTTGCCTCTGAGAGAAATATAATTGTCCACCCAGGCCAGAACTTGTTTCTTAAAGTTCTCTTCTCTACTGTTCTCTCCCTCATGCATCCACTGCTGGAAGAGAGAAAGACTCACTACCCCCACCACGTAAAGAGGGTTCTTTGGGCAAGACACACACAGTTGACAATTAAGGAAAGCTTTTCTATCTCTTCTTAGAGTATTGATTTCAGTTATTGTTTGGTTGGGGCTTAATAGACTAATGTTCACTTAATTAAAATGTCTATGCTCATTCTTACTTAACAATCAGTTTGGTGTCTCCATTTACAGCCTACTTTTCCTTTATCAATGGGTAATTCATTTGGAGAATAGAGGCTTTAATGACTATCTCCAAGGTCTCAAGCTGTAATCTATCAGAATTATATCCAGCATGTGACTCTCTCTCCTGCAAGTGCTATTGGCTTTTGCTACAATAAAGCCCCAAACCTTCTTTTTTAACTTGCTATTTGGTTTGTTTGGGATCAGAGGAAAGGCAGGAAAGAAGATTAGAATTATTTTAAGAATTTAAGGTTAAAATAGAGTTTTGAGAGACTTTCCTAGTTCAAAGCTCCATTACCTTTCATAGTCCAGGAGTTCTCAAAATGTAGTTCAAGACTCATGGGCATCCCCAAAGCCTTTCAGGGGGTCCATGAGATCACAATAATCCCAACGCCTTTTAATTTCTAATAAAGTAAATGTCAATAGGTCAAACCCACATTTAAAAAAAAATTTTCAGGGTCCTCAGTTTCTAAAAACTAAAAAGATACTGAGACAAAAAGTTTGAGAAATTCTGGACAATTATAGCAGCCTCCCAAATTGTCTCCTTGTTCCCCTCACCCCCACCCCCTGTTCTCCATCTCCCACCACGCTTGACTCGCTCGATCCTCCTCACCAAAAAGAGAGTTCTTCTATGAGCGAGCATCTACTTCCTAGTTCTTCTTTCCCTCCCCCAACTGGGAGGTCCTTCAAGCTGGTTGGTTGAGAGTATTCTCTTGCTGACATCAGTAGTATACCAACACTCAGGGCCAGGTGTGCCCTCTATCCAATCATCCTTAAGTAGGTACTTAGTTTCTCATTCTCACCCAATTCAAACAATACTAAATCAATCTGGTGGGGCCCCTGGGTGTCTGACAAATTCCATTATTTTATCACAAACAGGAAAATTTAGTCAGCAAGAACATTTAGTAACAAACATGGTCTAGTGGTGAGTGTTTCAAAGATTCACTGAAGTCTAGTCTCGGGTCTGCCACAAACTAGCTATGGAATTTAGGCCAGGCCACTTACACTCTGACCCACAGTTTCTTCATCTGTAAAGTAAGAGGGCTGGGCTACATGGAAAGGGTTCCCCAGATACATGAAATTTCTCTCTCTGTCTCTCTGCCTCTGTCTGTCTCTCTCCCCTCCTCTTTCTGTGTCTCTCTATGTATGTCTCACCATCTCTCTCTGCCTCTGTGTGTGTCTCTCCTGCCTGTCTTTCATCTGTCTCCCTCATTTTCTCTCTGCATGTCTGTGCCTCTTTATCCCTCCCTAATTTCTCTGTCTCCTATTTGTCTCTCATCTCTCTCTGTCTCTCTTATTTTTTCTCTCTCTGTGCCTTTCCCTCCCTCTTCCTCTCCACCTCTCCCACTTACTAGTTCTCTGACCAGGGTCTAATCTCTTAACCTCTCTATGCCTCAGTTTCCTCATATTTAATAATAATAACAATGATAATCGGATTTATTAAGTAGCATTATAAAGTAATTTCTATTTTATCTCATTTGATCTTCACAACAAGCCTGCTCTGATTATCTTAATCTTATAGATGAGGATAATGAGGCTAAAGAAAGCCTAATGACTTGTTCAGAGTCAGCCAGTGTCTTGTCTGAGTCAGGATTTGAATTCAGATCTTTCCTACTACAAGGCTGGTGCTCTATGCCGCATGCCACTAGCTACCTCAAAAGGAGTCATTTAGCTTGATGACATGTACAGTATCTTCCACCTCTAAATCTGTAATACCATGATCCTTCAGCCCCTTAGCCCCAGAGTCAAAGGCAGATACTTTCCCAACTTTGTACAGGAGTGGTATTATGTATTGGGGCACATAAGAGAACCAACCTTTTAGACCATGTGGCAAGGAGCAGTTCAGTCTGCATTGGTGCCCATAACTCAGGCAACCAGATTTCAGACATGCCGGTTCAGGGCAGAAGGAAAGACTGGTAACTTCTGACTCCTATAAGACTAATTAGCTTCTTGAAATGCAAGCTGTAATGCTCTTGTGTCTCCTACCTCTTAAAAATAATTGCTACGGGGGCACCTAGATGGCGCAGTGGTTAAAGCACCAGCCCTGGATTCAGGAGTACCTGAGTTCAAATCCGGCCTCAGACACTCGACACTTACTAGCTGTGTGACCATAGACAAGTCGCTTAACCCCCATTGCCTAAAAAAAAAAAAAAAATTGCTACTACTCTAGTTTTCATCCCTGCCCTTTATCCTTATAAGGGGCCTGGGAGCCTAAGGCCAACAGGGAAGGGAGAGGGCCCACAAACAGTCCACACACACACACACACACACACACACACACACACACACACACACACAGATTTCCAGATCTCCAGAGTCTTCTCCTCACAAGGCCTGTGAGATGGGCAGGGTTACTATTGGTGTCCCCACTTTGCAGATGAGGAAATAGATTTCAACGTGCCCTTGGTCACAGAGGCAGAGCCCAAAGTCTATGCTTGACTACAGCAAGACCAGAAACAGAGCATCTGTTAAAGGCTGGATTTCACCATGAAAAAAGGCTTCTGGTGGAGAGCGAGGGTCTCTGGGCCATCTGTGGGATTTCCCATTTTTATCTGGTTCAAGGCCCTGGGGGCA